>NC_136067.1:17064022-18415689 GCF_964261635.1 Lissotriton helveticus
ATGTAATATTGCAAGATTTTTGTCACGAGAAATAAGCCATGAGTATTGGGTTTGTGAATGATTGCAAGATTTTTAAAATTAAAAAGGAAAAACCATGGCATTGTTTAATATAGCATTGTAAATACTTATCTTTAACAATGAGAGAGTAAAAAAAGGTTAACCTGATGTTCGAAAGTTATTCATAGGTTTCTTTAGAGGAAGTATTCTATATGATTGAAGCGTGGGTGTTTCACTTTTTTATAGGTAATAGAATGCATTCTGCAAGCATGTAGTACTCCTCCTGCTACAGCATAAATATTCTTCAGTGCTTATTTTCATTTCGTAAGTGGTATTGAGACCGACATAGAACTTCAATGGATCGGAGGGGCTGTTCTTGTGCATCTGGAGGACTGCTAAGCCGTTGCAGCAGTGGGAGTGAGGCCTCTTACAGGGGCGTAGCGCAGCTCCTTTTGATGTTCACAGTTGCAGATAACACGGTAGAGATGTGAGAGAAGTGGGTGTAGTGCTTCGTGTAAATTGCAGAATAGAAACTACTAAGAACCAATTGGAAGTGTTGTTTTCAAGTCACATGACTTCACATGCGCGTCTCAGGACGTGTACGCGGTGATAGTATCTAATCACGTACGCCATTTGGAAGTAGCGGTCTAATTCAGCGAAGTTTCAAAACGTGAAAAGGAGTAAATCGAAACATATCCGTATTTAATATATCTTCTGAGTAGTATAAGTTCTATGATGGGTCTATGAAGAAATTTAATAGGTTGCAATCGCGAAGTTTTCCCGAAATATATAGGCGGGTGCGCGCACACGGTCGCGCACGATCGAAAGCCAAAAAACGAGAGATAAACGCCCTTTATAATATGCTCCTGGAGCTGTTTTTGGTACAATGAGTTAGTTCTGAAAAGAACTTTTTTTTTTTTTTTTTTTTAAACAACTGTTATGTTGTTTTTTATTTTTTTAACTTGCAACAACATTTTCAGGTGTGACACAGGATCAAAATGAAATGAAGAAATTTATCTTTTCTCGGGGCATTTATGACTCTCAATTTTTAGTTTAGTAAGAATGAGGCTCTGCTCTCCGTACAGAAGAATTTCTCCACACTCGTTGCATTTCATGTGCACCTTTGCAAGATATGGTCTCAAGTCCATCACAGCACTCGATGGAGATACAGGTCGTCCACCAGAAGATGTGCTGGCCACCTCTGATGGTAATAGCGTGGCCAGGGCTCTTGTCGCTGCCTTTGCAAATTCCACAGGGGGCACTTGTTTGACATGCCGCATCATGGTATGTATGGAAAAGGAATATTTTTTTCTTGGATTTCCTCTTGAGAGAACCGAATTGCATATCGTGCATGTAACTTTTGGCGCATTTACTTTCTTTTGTTCTTCAGGATAAGTGAAAAATTGCCAAATAAAAGATTCCTTCTTTCTTTTTAAAGGTAGTCGCTCATTTCCTTCAGATTCAGAAGATGAATGTGGGGCGGCAGCCATTTCAGCAAAGTCTTCCGAAGGGTGTGGAACGTTGTTCTCTTTTGAGAGTACAAAAGATAGTGAGGGAAGTGGGTGGAGTCCTCCGTGTAAATTGCAGAATAGAAACTACTAAGAACCAATTGGAAGTGTTGTTTTCAAGTCACATGACTTCACATGCGCGTCTCAGGACGTGTACGCGGTGATAGTATCTAGTCACGTACGTCATTTGGAAGTAGCGGTCTAATTCAGCGAAGTTTCAAAACGTGAAAAGAAGTAAATTCAAACATATTCGGATTTAATATATCTTTGAGCTCGATTCAAGCATACAATTGTTAAAGTATAAAACCTTTTATATATTTTTTTAAAATACCAAGGTGTGTACATTCGGTCACACACGAAAGTTTAAAAAGACATTCGGCTCCATTTAATGAAAATTTTCATAATATTAAAAAAGAAGCCTAGGTTTAGTCTGTTTGACGTATTATAAGTTCTTTGATGGGTCTATGAAGAAATTCAATAGGTTCAGATTGCAAAGTTTTCACGAAATATATAGGTGGGTGCGCGCACACGGTCGCGCACGAAAGCCTGGAAATGCGCTATCCATTTTATTGAGAACTGTTGCCGAGAGTGCGCACACCGGGTCGCGCATGAAAGTTTAGGAAGGCTATTTTTATTTACAGACAAATTTTAATGCGTTGAAAAAAAGGCAAGGTACAGACTTTCTAATTCTGTATCGCTTTACAAGGAGTCTCTATGCAACTTGAACAGTGAAGAAAACGGCTTGTTTCCGAAAAAAATATTGCCAGAACTTTATGGACAAAAGTATAGGTTGTATACACGAGATAGTTAGGAATTAGCATTTTAAAAACCAATGAAATTCACTGAAAAAACCATAGGTTTTACACACGTTATAGTTAGGAACTAGCATTTACAAAACCTATGAAATTCACTGAAAACACCATAGGTTTGACACCAGTTATAGTTAGCTGGAAATTTTATTGATATAAAACCAATGAAATTCCACGTTATAGTTAGTTGGACTCACTATAACTTGCGCGTGTAATGCACTGCTGATGACGTCACATATTACATCACTCATGACATCACTGCTGACACCATCCTTGTGACACAGTGACAGACCTCCTTTCACTGTAATGTAACCCTTGAAACGCATATTCAAAAATAGAAACTAAAATGTTCAAAAAAATGGAGATACCCATACCAGTTACAACAACCAATTAAATAATTCCACCATCTATATACACATGCACTAATTCACCAACAGTTCTATATAGTCACTCATACATATATTCACTAATCATATGTAGTGATACACCTACACATCCTGTTACACACCGACAGTCATCCAAAAGTTATTCACACACATACTCACACATGCAAATAAACTATTGAACATCCATTTATTTGCATAAACAGCTATACACACACTACCACTTTACTTCTAAGGAAACATACACATACTTACTCTCTTAAAAAATCACTTATAGAAACACATACTAATTTAAACAGGAACTCTTATAATCCCTCACTCTCACATATACTCATTTATATACATCAATATTCACATATACTACATTAAAACATATGTAGTTACTGATAAAGACACTAATAAGACAGTCATTCACTCACTAACACAGACATATGCACACTAATCCACCCATACAGTCCTGCACATATGCTGTCTTCAAAACACATTCAAACAGAGACTCAGTCATTCTTGCATCTATGTAGTAAGTAATACTCCCACCAAACCATGCAAACACTCATACTGATACTAAGAAAAACATCTAATAACCTATATACATACACATGTACCTACTCATCAACCCATGGAGCCACTTATACACAGAGTGAAACACTAATACATATATTTAAATATTTAAGCATTACTCAGTAATATATGTATTCATTAAGATATTCAATAATATATACATATATAACACATATTTATTTTTCAGAAAGACACACATTCACTGGATGGTGTCATCAGTGATGTCATGAGTGATGTAATATGTGACGTCATCAGCAGTGCATTACACGCGCAAGTTATAGTGAGTCCAACTAACTATAACGTGGAATTTCATTGGTTTTATATCAATAAAATTTCCAGCTAACTATAACTGGTGTCAAACCTATGGTTTTTTCAGTGAATATATATATATATATATATATATATATATATAGCTGGTGCTGCTCTACCCTCGATGATCGTTATGATCCTGACTACTATGCCTTTCTCGTTATCCTAAGATACAGAATGGGATTAACATATTGCCTAAATATCTGCTTTTGATAAAGGTACCATCCTGTTTTGCATTAGTTTGATAAAGACAGCTCTATGAGCCCTGAAGAAGTCTCATTCCTGAGACGAAACGCGTTGGCTAAAAAGAAAAAATTAACTTGTAAAATTGGATATTTTAATGTAAATATATGTCTCTTGTAAAGCGCACTGCTGCCCTGATGCGTCGTGGCGCTGTAGACCGCTGGGGAACACATCCTGGCTATCCCTTTGAGATGGTCCCTACTGGGTATCTCCAAGGTGAAACCAGGCATCCCCGGCGAATGTGGGGGACCGTTGTAGAGATGAGGCAAGCTAATGCCCAGAGTTGCCGAGTGTGATCCCTGGTTAGAGTAGGCACCTAGGCGAGAGTTATCGAGTCCGCTGACCCTGGTCCACAACCCTGCCGCGTCGGGAATTGAACCCTGGTCCCGGGCCGTTCTCTGCTTCTGGGTCTGCCGCCTCTAACCAGTGAGCCACACCACTCCACTCTGTTTTGGATCATCATAATAAAGAATTGAAAAAGAAACATCATTCAAGTCCGGACCTGTTTATTATGGGATTCATCTTTTGATTGACTGAAAGACATTATAGACTGCTGAAGATACTTTTTGATGGGTGCTGACTCCATATCTCGCTTGTTTTATATATATATATATTCACTGAAAAAACCATAGGTTATAGACCATATATAGTTAGGAATTAGCATTTACAAAACCTTGAAAATTCACTGAAAAAACCATAGGTTATAGACCATATATAGTTAGGAATTAGCATTTACAAAACCTTATTTTACTCACACAAAACCATTGAAATTCCATATATAGTTAGTTGCACTAACTATATATCGCGCATCCGCAATCCACTGCTGATGATGTCACATATTACATCATTCATGACATGGTCAGTGACATCACTGATGACATCACTGATGACATCTCAAATGACATCACTGATGACAACATCCAGTGACTGTATGTTTCTGTAAAGTTAAAATATGTTTTACATATTGAAGAATGAGTAGATGTATAAGTGTCTGAATGAAGGTTTTAGTAGGTGCGTGGTTGACTGTATGAGTGAGTGATTAAATGCGTCCTACTGAATGCATAGGTTAGTGACTAAACTGTGTGAAAGTTTGCATCAGTATGTCTGTTGTTGTGCAAGCTGCTGCATGTGTTGATCAGTAGCTATATGAGTGGCTATATGGGTTATTGATTGGTTGGCCAAGTATTTGTATGGGAGACTGAGTGTGTGTGTGGCTGGTTGGGAGGTGTGTGACTCTGTGCAGATCAATGTGTACTTGTATCAGTGATTGCATAAGAGAGTAAGTATGTGTTAGTATATGTTTGAAAATGTAAGGTGCTCTATGTTTAACTGTATAGATTAGAAAATGGAGGTGTGATTGATTCTTTGCATGACTGACTAGGTGTGTGAGTAACTCCATGGATGAGCAACAGAGTGTAAATGTCTGTATAGGTGTATGAGTGCATATGATAGTGTTGTAAAGATGAGTGATTGTATCTATGAATGATTGTATGGATGAATGAGTGAATGTGTGTGTAGACGTAGGAATCAGTGAGTGCGTATGTAGTAACTAGTATTGGTGTGTCAATGGTTTCAAAAATTATACTCTGTATTTAACACTGGTTGTAACAGAGGTTATATTAAAATGTGAGGAGATGCATTGTATTGTCACATGAATGATATCATCAGTGATGTGGTCATTGATGTCAAATGAGATGTCATCAGTGATGTCATTTGAGATGTCATCAGTGATGTCATCAGTGATGTCACTGACCATGTCATGAATGATGTAATATGTGACATCATCAGCAGTGGATTGCGGATGCGCGATATATAGTTAGTGCAACTAACTATATATGGAATTTCAATGGTTTTGTGTGAGTAAAATAAGGTTTTGTAAATGCTAATTCCTAACTATATATGGTCTATAACCTATGGTTTTTTCAGTGAATTTTCAAGGTTTTGTAAATGCTAATTCCTAACTATATATGGTCTATAACCTATGGTTTTTTCAGTGAATTTCATTGGTTTTTTAACAGCTAATATCTGTAGCTGTAAAATGTATTCTTCTTTAAATCCAAAAATATATTTTATATGTTTATGAATAATTTTTTTTTAAATATTTTTTTTTCTTCGTTCCCGCTTCGCGAATCGGGAAGCTTCCCGTTAGCTGACCTTGATGCCGCGAAATAGACCGCGAGCCGGTAAACGTTTCTTTACCGCAAGTGCCGCGTTAGAAAACAACATCGTGACGCCTCCCGTCCGCATGACGTTTCACGTTGTCGCGTGATACGTCATATGACATGCTACGTTAGCGAACTGGTACGCGAAGCGAGTCGCAAAGCGCAGGTTTCTGGAAGCAAACCGGGAGGCCCTGCAAAGCGCTTAACGTAAACACAGCAAGTCATGTGACTTGGTAATAACACTTTTCATTGGTTCATTTCACTTTTGGTTTCCTAATGATGTAAGACTAGGTCATATAATCTAAAATGAACACTTTTGATTGGTTGAGAACTCTTGTTTTTCCCAAATGATGAAAATCCCTCCTTCTTTCCTCACTCTGACTTTCATCATTGTGAGAGAAAGACCCTTTGTGATCACTGAGCAATGGCTTCTTTAGTAGCTTCAGCTGGTGCTTCCCCACCACCTCCACCACATCCAAGGAAGAGTGGACCACCTGCTCAAGTTATAATTCAACAAGAAGAAGAAGAGGAGGAACAGGAGGATGAGCACGAAGAGAGGCAGTTTTTGCCTGAGCAGCCCAGGACGTCTCACCGGAAAGAAAACTTCATTTGGCAATTTTTTAAAATTCCCAAAGGTCAGAAAAAAGTAAATGCAAGATACGTAACTTGCCTTATATGTCAAGATAGACTGTCCAGAGGGACCGACAAAAAATACAGTTTCGGAAACTACACAATGCATCGCCATATGACTAGGTGGCATCCTAACAACTACAGTGCTGCACAGTTTCGGAACGACCTAGATAATCTCCCTATTATGGCCATAAGATCTGTTGTACCGGAAGTAACGGGACCAGAGGGCAGGGAGATGGTGCCAAATATACAAATGAGATTTGGTGATGTAAAACACATCTGCGCATTTTGCGATGGATTCATTTCCTACGGAGAAAAAAGCATCACTCTGATCAACAGAGCTATTGACTATCATATGCAAGTTTGTCCGAAACGCCCAAAATAATAAATACTTCTTTTTTTTGTTTTGTTGCTCCTGTTGAGCCCTTTACAATGAATCGTTTTCATTGCCCCCTCCAAGAAAAACCCCAAAAAATATAAAACTGTTCCGAAAAATTCAAAAACAGTAAAAAAAATGTTCAGAAAAATAAAAAAAAAGTTCTTTTCAGAACTACCTCCCCGTTATTAAAAAATTGGTACAATATTTGGAACTGTGCCAACCTCTATTTCTCTTAGTTCGCTTCCCAGTTCGCGAACCGGTACGCGAACCGGAAGCGAACCAAAAACAGTAAGTATAAGGGAAGGAAACAGACACTTATGTTAAAAGAAAGACAGCTATAAGGGAGTAAACTAGAGATACCATTACCCGTAATCCACTGCTGATGATGTCACATATTACATCATTCATGACATGCTCAGTGACATCATCAGCAGAGGATTGCGGGTTTTTTGGCAACATGCCTTATCCACGGTTTAATAACGCTGCCTTTTGCTTTATATAAGTTTTCAAATTGTATGAAATATATACCAATAGGTCGTTATGAACCTTTAGGTAGTGCTTTTCTTCATGAGGTCTGGTCGCTTCCATACACATACAGATGTTTCAAAGATGATCAAGAAGTTTATCTGAATGGAGAGGAATGCACTGAGACGCCAGATCATTCACTAATGTGTAGGCACATACAGTTACACGGTTCATGCAACAAACACCGACCAAATATGGCTTGCGTGTTGCAAGGCACGCCAGTTCCTGCTATCATCCCCACGTTCAAGTTGTTGGAAAATGGTAGTTATTTGATGCTCAATAATGAAGATTGTTCTGAGTTAATTAAAAGTATTCCTTTTATCGTAACAGTAAGTGAACGGGTTATTTGCTGCAGAAATGTTCTATTTCCTCCCACACATGAACATAGGGAGTTTTCAATCTGGCCACAAATACCAACCTTGGGACACGTTTCAACGGCATGGCAAGAATAAGAGCTCTTTTGTCTCAGAGAGAGGTGGCCTTGAGTTCGGCCCGTGAAACTTTCGTACTTCACATAGCGAACACCCGTACAGAGGTGCACACCCTTTTCAATTAAGATTTGCCTTTCAATTTCAGCAACATGTTTCCGACTATCTTTAACGCATCCTCCACAAAGTCCCTGGCGCACTTTTTTAAAGTTGTTGCCAGTGGTCTCGTGACTTCATTTGAGAAAATCTTTGGAGTCATCCCTGCTTCCTTTCATTCTATTTTCTGCACTCTGGTTCGTGGATTGGCATTTTTACTTGCATTACCAGCGGACGCTCTTGTGCTTTTTTACATTTTTAAATATGGATGTCCCTCCTATGCAACCTCCCACCCTGCAGCTGCTGACACTGTTCCGCAATCGCATGCTAGAATATTATGGCACAATGCCGTTGGCGATATTAAGCACGGCATATGGATTATCTTTTCGATTCTCCTACTTCACCTGTGTCCAGCCTGTATTTCACTGCCTGACCTGTGATTTCGATTGGGCCATTGATTTGTGTCTCTGCGGACCGGTTTCTCCTGACGTCGACTTTAATCAGCTGATGACTCCTATCATTACTCACGAGTTGGTTTGTCCTGGCGAAAGGATTATGGCTGTGGCATTGATGCATGGACTACTTGGTCCCTGGAATTTACTGGCGGCAGCACAGTCTTTCTTGGAACAGAGCTTTCTTGAAAACCCACCGAGCTGTCCTCTGATGGTGATAGAGGATCCGGTGCTGGGAGAGCACGTATGTTCTTTTCCGCTTTTAAATTGGATGGCTGAACTGTTTTCGGATGAAGACGGTGACTTCCTATTGGAGGCTGTTGCAGCTTATTTTGCATACACAGTTATGTCATAGACCTTTTTCATGTTTGATATGCTGAGTACTAGCATTTCATTGACAATTCATTGACTTATTTGTCAAGTTTTTATTATTTACCTTGCCTATTGGCTTAAGACTCGATAAAGTACTTGGCTGTTTTATTTTTCTTTAGCATTAAATTTTCCTAGTTTTTAATGCTTTACCTTGCGGACCGTCCACATATAAACTTGCAATCTGCTCTCATGAGATGGCACTTCTATTATCTTATTCAGTTCGTTTCCGGATCATGAGGAGGTGTCATCTAGGTCCTGGATATCTTTACACCGTGTTAAGTTAGCATGGGCTCATTACCGGTTTAAACGCCATTTTTCCTTTTTTGCAACCTCTGCACACGACACTTAGTTGTTGCTTTAGCTTTCCACCTAGTAGTTCATCGTGGTTTACATGAGAATAATATGTTATTGGTCTACTATCTGCTTTACTTGTTAAACTATATCTGTACAGCGAGTGCTAAAGTTTCAAGAACAACACGATACAGAATTGTTATGAGGTCTGATCTCCACGACTTCATACTCATAACATAAGTGCAACTTCTGCCAATTCTGGGCATGAGGCGGGTTTTATATTGCTTTGCCGAACACACATACACAACAGTTGATGCGGTTCACATGAAGAGAGAGCTGGTGTATGCTGATGTGATTCCTTCAAATCTAAGACACTAAAGTATGGGCACGCCCTAAACCAACACAAAGAGACCTTCTTAGCAAATAATATAATATGTGTATTAGGGAGGGTGAGATATAAGCAGCCGCGGGCCGTGGAGGGAGTTACGATGGGGCAGGGAGGCGGGGAGGGGGAGAAGCAGGGTGGAGCCCTCTCTAACTTGCCCCTCCCCCTCCCCGCCTCCCTGCCCCACCGTAACTCCCTCCACGGCCCGCGGCTGCTTATAAGTGTTGCTAACTCTTATTCATTTACAGCATGTTAACATACTGTCACCATTCGCTTTTTATGTACTAGTAACTATGCTGGTAATTTTGCTACTGATAATATGTGTACTTGTATTCTCCACCCTGCTTCTCCCCCTCCCCGCCTCCCTGCCTCACCGTAACTCCCTCCACGGCCCGCGGCTGCTTATAAGTGTTGCTAACTCTTATTCATTTACAGCATGTTAACATACTATCAGCATTCACTTTTTATGTACTAGTAATTTGCTACTGATAATATGTGTACTTTTATTATCTAAGGTACTACGCCTGAGAAGACGGCATTAGTAAATAAACATTTCAAATACACATCTGTTCTTCTTAACTCCATGTTCTGGTTTCTAAGAAATCTATAACGACCGACTGTTCATGAGTTCCACGTATCCTGAGGTACTATAAGTTCATATTCTGGATTGTCTAAACATTGAGAGTTTGTTATATCCAATGTGACACTGTACCTAGCTTGCTAAGGAGTTTTTGATTACTAACGTGAGTTTTGGGACACCCTAATTCGCCGAGGTTCCAATCCTCTGTCCACAGTTCTGTGTGAGAACAGAAACCCTGCGACAGGGGCACCCCCGACCCTTTCTGGAGCATCATCACACTTGCGATACAACTCCAGCAATGCATTCGCCGAGGTTCCAATCCTTTGACCACGGTTCTGTGTGAGAACAGAAACCCTGCGACAGGGGCACCCCCGACCCTTGCTGGAGCTTCATCACACTTGCGATACAACTCCAGCAATGCGCCACCTTTACGGCACAGATACATCACGCATCTGTGCTGTTTTTGCCCCATGATGCGCCGCATTGTAAATGCAGCACACCATAGGTGACGGAACAGCGGCACAGAATGACTAACACATCCCTGGTGATGCGCCAGTCATCATAAATGTATCCCTATGCTTCTTATCTTGTTAGAGATGAACCGCCATATGTATCATCAAAGTTTTTTGCATTTCCTAAATAGCGAACTTTAAGGAATAAATAGCGATTCTTTACCATTCCTAGTTTGCGATGAGCTATTTGCTAATTAGCCGAATGTAGCCCAATGAAGCCCAATGTAGCCCAATGTAGCCCAAAGATGGCCGCCAGACACACAAAAAAACAAATGTAGCCCAAATATCAGCCAGATGTAGCCCAACTATAGCCCAGTGACAGAATGACCAATCAGCTTCGCAAACCTCCGTTACGCGAAGCGGAGCGCTGTTACAGATATATATCTTTTTTTGAACGTTAATTTCTCAAAATCCACTGGAGCACATATATTGAGACCTAGCAAAGGCACATCGGGCTACCAGTCCCTAATATTTTGCCAAGTTTCGTGCAAATCCATTCAGCCGTTCGATTATTATTATTATTATTTTTTTTTGCCCCGCGGGGCCCTTTTAAAACCTCCACATCAAACCTAGGGGGTCAGCGAGGATCTACTATGCCCCCTTATAGTTATTTCCCCCTTTGTTTTGACCTCCTCTTGTCTCTCGATCCTACCGAGAGACAAGATGGCGGCCGCTACGGACTGTTTGGAATGTTGACAGACGCCGGAGAACCAATCAGCTTCGCTTCACAAAGCTCCGTTGCGCGAAAAGTCCGCGAACCAGAGCGATGCCCGGTCCGCTGTTACAGATATATATCTTTTTTTAAACGTTAATTTCTCAAAATCCACTGGAGCACATATATTGAGACCTACAAAAGGCACATCGGGCTACCAGTCCCTACAATTTTGCCAAGCTTACGTGCAAATCCATTCAGCCGTTCGGGCTAAAAGTGAGGCCAACCGACCTATGGAAAACTCAATGTTAAAAACACGTTTTGGGACCCCCCTTTTTTCTCGGCCCCCCCTTGACGAACCCCCCCAAAATTTTCAGGGGCTGCTCAGAAACAAAATGTGCCATTTTCCTGAAAATTTCAGCCAATTCCGTCCACAAACGCCAAAGTTATTAGACATAGAATTTTCAAAAAACCCATAGAGAAAAAATCCTAACTATATATACCTACTGGCGACCGCCAGTAGGTAATATATAGATATATATATATATCTATATATATATATATATATTACCTACTGGCGGTCGCCAGTAGGTATATATAGTTAGGATCGATTTCCATAGGGAAATCACAACATTCTATTTGGAATAACTTTGGCGCCGGTTGAGCAATCAGGCTGAATTTTTCAGCAACTTTGCTCTCCGCTCCTTCCCTGAAAGTTTGGGGGGGATTCGTCAAATGGGGGCCGAGATAAAAGGGGGGTCCCAAAACGTGTTTTCCCCATGTTAATTTCCATAGGGCGGTCTGTCGCAAATTTAGCTCGAACGGCTGAATGGATTTTCACCAAACTTGGCAAAATTGTAGGGACTGGTAGCCCGATGTGCCTTTGCTATGTCTCAAGATATGTGCTCCAGTGCATTTTGAGTAATTTAGGTTTAAAAAAAATTATATATCTGTAAGCGCGCCCCGGTACGCGTACCGGGGAGCGCTCCGGGCGCGCCACGCGACTTGCGCACGGCAAGCTGATTGGTTCTCGGGTGTCTGTTAACATTCTAAACAGTCAGCAGCGGCCGCCATCTTGTGTCTCGGTAGGATTGAGATACAAGAGGTGGCAAAAATCAAAGGGGGAAATGAGCAAAAGGGGGCAGGGTACACCCCCCCTGACCCCCTAGGTTTGATGTGGGGGCCATAAAAGGGTCCCGTGGGACAATTTTTTTTCTTTTCTATTTTTGCGGGGGGAGCGCCCGGTACGCGCACCGGGGAGCATACCGGGGAGCGTACTTTGGTGAAAAATAGTGAAAAAAGTTAGAAAAAGATAATCATTTGGAGTGATCAGAGATAGGGTAGCCCTGAAAAGGGCTTTTGGGTTCTGTGGCTGATTTAGGTACCTACAAGTAGGTACCAATGCACAGTCTTAAATTCAGGAGGAATATTTGATTCCCTTCATCTGAGAAGTGCACACCATCTTCTCTGTAAATATCTTCATGTTGTAACGCAAGTTGTTGTTGTATATTGAACCCATTCCATAGTCTCTCATGTAAGCAGAAACAGATTTATTCACATGTTTCCGTGCTTTTTCAAATTGTGGACAAAATTGGTTGGACCACTTCCATTTCTGCCTTTGGCATATATTGGAATATACCAAGGCAGTTTGTGGAAAAAGTGCCATCAATTGATCAAAGGTGTCCTTTAAAAGCATTTTCAGACCTACACCAGTCAAAGTGCCCAAGTCATTTCCTCCACAGTGCACAATTAACAGGTCAGGGTGTGGCAAATGCAAAAAGGTTTTCACCAATGGAATCAATTGGTGACATTTTAATCCTCTGTGGCCAATCCATTTTATGTTCACGTTTGATAAATCAAGGTTGTGTAAATTTCTGGTACTAGCATACCTTTGAGCCCAGTGGATATAGCTATGTCCAATAATCCAGACAGAATACATAGTCAGAGGAGATTCTGGTGCAGTTAGATGAAGTGTGGAAAAGAAATGGCAGTTGGAATAATAGGAGTTTGCAAAAAAAAACCTGTGGAGTTTCAGTGCTCTTGAATCACAAGCAATGATTGGTAGTATGAGATAGGTGAAAACTGAAAGTTAGGGTGCATGGTTGTGTTCTGTGTAAGAAGTAATTTGAATGGTTAAAAAAAAGTTATTTAACCGCATGCGGGCGGAATTCCGCCCGTACGCTGGGTTTTTAAAAATCGCACTTTACGTGACGAGCTGGGCTCGTCATGAGCGTGCGAGGAGGCTACGCCATGACGAGCCCAGCTCGTCATGAGCGTCGAAGGGGTTAAAGAAACCTTACACCAGATAAGCTGGTGTATTTGCAGGTCAAACATCCTTGCAGAGGTGATTTGCAACATTGTAGAATAAACTTTTAACCCAGGCAGCTCAGTAAGGAGGGAGTTGCTATGGTAACAGGTAGAAAGGGCTGAGGGGGGGAAGGGTGTTGGTTTGAATATAGAGAGGGAAGAGTTTTAATTGGTTAACAAAAAGGGATATCTGTGTAGAATTAGAGGTTTTCTGTGCCTTTATGGTTTGCAGTGCTTGGAGAACATACCTTTTACTCTGCTAAAGAAATATTGGTGTGTGTATCTGACACTGTTGTGAATGTCCTAAAGCATTTGTAAAGGTGAGTTATGATTCATTTAATATACATAGAGATTTGTATACTCTATGGAGAAGATTTGGAAGAAAATTGTGGTCTTTACATGTTGCTTTGTGTCATGCTTTTTGATAATGCTTGGTAAAAAGTTTTTACTGCATAGAGTAATTATATTTTGTAAAATTGTGAATTTTTAGTCGTGACATGGAATGCTTCTACGTAGGACTTGTGCTGTGTTTTGTAAATGTGATGTAAAAAACGATTTTGGGGGGAAAAAATATTTTTAACATTTTTTAAAAGGAATAAAAAATGTGTGCATGTTTAATAGAAATACATTTGACTCTTTACAATGATGTTACCTGTGTTAA
This sequence comes from Lissotriton helveticus, assembly GCF_964261635.1. Lineage (NCBI taxonomy): Eukaryota > Metazoa > Chordata > Amphibia > Caudata > Salamandridae > Lissotriton > Lissotriton helveticus. The sequence goes on from NC_136067.1 coordinate 17,078,265, forward strand.
CTCAGTGTAGGAAACATATTGAGTTTGTTTGCATAGAGGAATTGTAATTTGTAAAATTGTGAAGGTTCATGTGAAAGCTTTTGCTTTAGTCTTATCATTGCTGTGAGGCAGATGGTTGTACACAGGATCTGTGCTGTGTTTCCTAAATGTGATGTTAAAAACGATTTTGGGGAAATGAATGTTTTTTACATATTTGAGTATATTGTGGCACAGAGGTTTAAAAAGTGACGCATCTAATTACATGTGTCTCTTTTTAAATATGGTGCAAAAAGGTACATGTTTGGGCTTTCTTGGGGAGCGTAGGTGGTGAGGCTTGTGTCTAAGAGTGCAGTGAACTAGGCTTCATGAAGCCTATCCCTGACTGCACTATTAGACACAGGTGTGAATTTGACTCTTTACAATGATGTTACGTGTGTTAACTCAGTGTAGGAAGCATATTGAGTTTGTTTGCATAGAGGAATTGTAATTTGTAAAATTATGAAGCTTCATGTGAAAGATTTTGCCTTAGTCTTATCCCTGCTGTGAGGCAGATGGTTGTACATAGGATCTGTGCTGTGTTTCCTAAATGTGATGTCAAAAACGATTTTGGGGAAATGAATTTTGTTTACATATTTGAGTATATTGTGGCGAACAGGTTTAAGACGTGACGCATCTAATTACATGTCTCACTTTTTAAATATGGTGCAAAAAGGTACATGTTTGGGCTTTCCTGGGGAGCGTAGGTAGTGAGGCTTGTGTCTAAAAGTGCAGTGGACTAGGCTTCATGAAGCTCAAAAATAGTTTTTACATTTTTTAAAAGGAATAAAGAAAGTGTGCATGTTTAATAGAAATAGATTTGACTCTTTAGAATGATGTTAGCTGTGTTAACTCAGTGTAGGAAGCATATTGAGTTTGTTTGCATAGAGGAATTGTATTTTGTAAAATTGTGAAGCTTCATGTGCAAGATTTTGCCTCAGTCTTATCCCTGCTGTGAGGCAGATGGCTGTAAATATGATCTGTGCTGTGTTTCCTAAATGTGATGTCAAAAACGATTTTGGGGAAAATAAATGGATTTTACATTTTTGAGTATAATGTGGCGCAAAGGTTTAAAAAATGACGCATACATGCGTCACTTTTTAAATATGGGGAAAAAAGGTACATGTTTGGGCTTTCCTGGGGAGCCTAGGTGGTGAGGATTGTATCTAAGTGTGCAGTGGACTAGGCTTCATAAAGCATATCCCTGTCTGCATTCTTAGAGACAGGTGTCAATTTGACTCTTTACAATGATGTTAGCTGTGTTTTAAAACAGTGTAGGAAGCTTATTGAGTTTGTTTGCATAGAGGAATTGTATTTTGTAAAATTGTGAAGCTCCATGAGAAATTGTTTGCCTCACTCTTATTCCTGTTGTGAGGCAGGTGCAAGATTTTGCCTCAGTCTTATCCCTGCTGTGAGGCAGATGATGGTAAATAGGATCTGTGCTGTGTTTCCTAAATGTAATGTCAAAAACGATTTTGGGGAAAATAAATGGTTTTTACATTCCATGGGGAATTGAAATGTATGCTAAGAAACTTAGCAACTCCTACATGGTTCCTCACTCTTAGCTGTGCCGAGTATGCATGGGAGGACTTACTTCAATTTCTATGAGAGGCCAATGCTAATATACAAAATATAGAATTCAAAACATCTGGAGAACTGTGCTCTTTGGATCCAGTGAATGTATGCAGATATTTTAATCATAGATTTGAAGCTATGATGTCTTTTATTACCAACAAAAAAAATCCTCCCCTTGGAGAGGTTTTGGATTTATTTTGGAGAAAGGAGTATCAAGAGAGAGGTGCTCCTCACATACATATGTTGTTGTGGATTAAAGATGCACCCAAATTTGGAACAGATTCGGATGAGACTGTGATGAGTTTCATTGAAGAGTATTCAACATGTGCTGTTCCGAAAACTACAGAAGAAAACAGTTTAAGGCAACAAGTTTTACGCTTTCAATCCCATCGTTGTGGAAAGTACTGTCGTCGAAAATTCAGAAACAAGGACAAGTTCTACACAAAATGTCGTTTCAGCTTTCCACGACCAGTGATTTCTAAAGGAAGAGTAAATAATTTGATGTCTTCTCTGCGACATACTGTGACGAGGAAATCACCAAAAAATACATACAATTTAAAAAGAGACGAAGAGTCTAAGCACATCAACGACTACAACCCAGTGATTTTGTCCATGTGGAATGCTAACATGGATATTCAATTCGTTGCTGACAACTCTATTGCTGTGGCTCGATATGTGACATCTTACATCACAATACAGTTACAGTCTGAAGATGTTGTCGCATCGAGAAATTGGAGCGTATGAATGTTCTGATCGATTGTCGTCAGCAAGTCTCTATGCCAAATCTAGAACCATCATTTGGGTGAGTCTAGGTCTTGCTGCAACACGAAATCGAGTTTTGAAATCTGTACAAGAATAGAATAGAATAGAAATAGAAATAGATTTATTGAGCGCGGTTGCTGCCCAAGGGCGTCCAAGCGCTGAGATAAGAATTGGATAGACATGCTGAGTGACAGATTAGAGCTCGGTGGCTTTGGCGAATAGTAAAGTCTTCAGCTTTTTGCGAAAAGAGGGCAGGTCCGGGTTGGAACGGAGTGAAAGGGGGAGGGCGTTCCAAAGTTTAGCTGTATTCAGTGAGAACAGCCTGCCCCCGGATCTAGCTCTCTTCACTCTAGGAACCACTGCCAGGAAAGCCTCAGTGGAGCGGAGGTTCCTATTTGGGTGATAGGGGATGACAAGGTTGCCGTTAATTGCGGGTCCTGTTTTCCAGAAGGCCCGGTGCGCAATGCACAGCGCCTTGAATATCACCCTGTGCTTAATTGGTAGCCAGTGAAGGCTTTTTAATGCAGGTCTGGCTGACTGGGCTCGTGGAATCAATAGCAGGGTGCGTGCTGCGCAGTTCTGCACCACCTGGAGTTTCCGGAGAGTCATCTCGGGGGCCCCTACATATAGGGCATTGTTTGAGTCCAGGCGGGACTGGATGAGGCCTTGTACTGCCACTTTCTTGGCTTCTAGAGGAAGAAGTGGAAGAACTTTCCTTAGAGTTTTAAGGATGCCAAAGCAGGTGGCGGACAGCTTAGTAGCCTGGGTAGAAAAAGAAAGCTTCCTGTCCAGCCACACTCCTAGGCTCTTGACGCTTTCCTTGGGGGTAGGGGGAGTGCCCAGGGCTTGGGGCCATAGGGACATGAAAGGTATCGGCGAGACTGGGCCCAGCTGCAGGAGCTCCGTTTTGTCCCCGTTCAGTTTAAGGGAGGAGCTGGTCATCCACTCCTTAACAGCTTCTAGGCAGCTCCGCAGGCCTCCATGGAGTTGACTGATGTTCTCTTGGGCCAGTGATACCACTAGCTGGGTATCGTCGGCGTACGACACAATTTTGATGCCGTACGGTTCGACGATCCCAGCCAGCGGTCTCATGTAGACATTAAATAGCACAGGGCTCAAAGAAGAGCCCTGTGCTACTCCACAGCTGAGAGGCCTGCTGGTTGATATTACGTCGCCATCAAAGATCTGAAAAGATCTATCAGACAGGAAGGAGTCGAGCCACCTTAGAGCATCGCCTGAGACTCCGATGTCCCGGAGACGGTTCAGCAGGGTGGCATAGCTGACCGTATCGAAGGCGGCGCTTAGATCAAGGAGGATCACTGCCACTGATCCTCCCTGATCCAGGACCCTTCGGGATTCCTCGGCTACCGCTAATAAGGCCGTTTCGGTGCCATGTTTCGGCCTGAAACCTGTCTGGGATACATCCAGTAGGCAGTGGTTTTCGATGAACTGGACCAACTGGGCATTTATGTATTTTTCCAACACCTTGCCAACCCAAGGGAGGAGTGAAATAGGGCGGTAGTTGGAGTAGTCATCGGGGTCCAGGTTAGGTTTTTTTAGCAGCGCCCGTACCATGGCTTGTTTCCATGCTATAGGAACCGTACAGGAGGCTATAGATGTATTTAGGAGTTCCAAGATAACAGGCATGGTGGATGCATGTGCTTGTATCATGACTTCTGGTGGGGCTGGGTCACACGGGGAGCCCGATTTAACTTGGCATGCCATTTTGCCTAGGGTGTCGAGGTCCAGGGGAGGGAAGTGCTCGAGGATTGACTGTTCTGAGGGATGGAGGATTCTGAAGGAGGGTGAGTCGGCTATCTCCGGGGCTGTGGCTCCCATTTGAAAGGTGGAATATATTTTCAGGACTTTGTTGTGAAAAAAGTCCGCAAGCTCGTTGCATTGGTCTTGGGTTTTGCTCGGAGGGGGGGCGGTATTGACACTTGAGCAATGTTTTATTATCTGAAAAATTTCCCTGGGCTTGGATTTATCCTCTAGGATTTTATCAGAGTAGAAGGTCGCTTTCGCCGTCCTAATCCCATCTCTATAAGCCTTTATAGCCTCTTTGTAGGCTACCTTCTTTTCCGGGAGAAAGTCTAAACGCCAGGCCCTCTCTCGTTGCCTGCAGCAGCGTTTTAGCTCTCTTAAGGAGTCGGAGAACCAGGGTGCAGATTTATGCAATCTCTTGGATGAGGATCTCCGGAGGGGAAGGATCGTATCCAGTGAGTTAGTAATCCAGCTGACAAAGTTTCCATTTGCTACACTGGGGTTTGAGCAGGGAAGCGGGCGGGTGGAATCCAGGCTGTACATCCAGGGTTCCAGCTGGAGTCTTGACCAGTTCCTCCTGATTGTTGTCCGGGGGGGTAGCTGGGGGACCTTGTGAATGGCCCAAGAAAACGGAATCAAAAAATGGTCTGACCATGGGAGGGGGATGGGATGGTCAACAGTCAGATCACTACAGCTGGTAAAGATTGGATCGAGCAAATTGCCCTTCTCGTGGGTAGGAGCTGTAACCAGCTGGGATAGCTGAAGAGCTCCAAGGTCGTCTATTAGCTCCTTAGCGATATTGTCTGCGGGGGAGTTAAAATGAAGATTCAGGTCTCCTAGGACTGTGTAATTAGCCGCAGATAAAGTTCTTTTCGCTATTATCTCCGGGAGCGACCTATGGAACAGTTTTGATGGATCAGGGGGGCGGTAAATCAACGTACCCGAGAAGGAGGTGTTGGCGTTGAACTCAATGCAGAATTCCATGCTTTCGCACTCGGGAATACTCTCCTCTGTGGTACGACAGCGGTACTGGTCTTTAAAAATGACAGCCAGACCGCCGCCTCTTCCCATTGGTCTATCCAATCTGACAATGTGATATCCACTGGGTAGAGCTGCGACTATGTCTGGGTCTTATTGAATGGAGAGCCAAGTCTCTGTTAAAAAGATAACATCTGGCTTGCGCTCCTCGAGCAGCATGGACAATTGAGTGCCATGCTTTGGCAATGATCGACAGTTTAATGCCAGCATGCAATATTTCTGTGCCGGGGGGCCAGCCAGGGTGTTTCGGAAGGAATGTTTGCATTCGGAGCAACAGAGAGGAAGGGATGTGGCTGCAAAAGTACGGGTACATGAGGCAGTAGCTCTGCTTCCTATGGAGCGTAGGGCCGCGGGGCTGTAAGTCCTGATCGGCGAAACGGGAGGGGCAGGGGGGGTGGCCCCTGCGCGCAAACGGCGCTCCCGCTGCGCTCGTCCGCTGCGCTTGCATGGGACACACATTTATGGGGAAGGAGAGTAGGCGTGGCCTATCGTGTGGGCGTGGCCTCGCGTTTCCCCGCGATGGCGTCCGTGTGCCAATTGCCTTTCCCAACAGCGCTATGTTCCGCTGGTTCTGGGTGTCTGCTTGGCGGGAAAGTGATTGCAATGACTGGGGGTAGGTGCACAAGTTTTAAAATACAATAATCACAATTTCAATTTTTGTTAAAAAAACGAGCGTAGTAACACCTCCGGCTTCCGCCTCAGAGGTCTAGCAATTCTAGTGCGCGGCGCTCTCAATCAGCGCTTACATAGGGTGGGAGGTGGGCGTGGCCTATCGTGTGGGCGTGGCCTCGCGTTTCCCCGCGATGGCGTCCGTGTGCCAATTGCCTTTCCCAACAGCGCTATGTTCCGCTGGTTCTGGGTGTCTGCTTGGCGGGAAAGTGATTGCAATGACTGGGGTAGGTGCACAAGTTTTAAAATACAATAATCACAATTTCAATTTTTGTTAAAAAAGGGCGTAGTAACACCTCCGGCTTCCGCCTCAGAGGTCTAGCAATTCTAGTGCGCGGCGCTCTCAATCAGCGCTTACATAGGGTGGGAGGTGGGCGTGGCCTATCCTGTGGGCGTGGCCTCGCGTTTCCCCGCGATGGCGTCCGTGTGCCAATTGCCTTTCCCAACAGCGCTATGTTCCGCTGGTTCTGGGTGTCTGCTTGGCGGGAAAGTGATTGCAATGACTGGGGGTAGGTGCACAAGTTTTAAAATACAATAATCACAATTTCAATTTTTGTTAAAAAAACGAGCGTAATAACACCTCCGGCTTCCGCCTCAGAGGTCTAGCAATTCTAGAGATAGAGTATTTGGCGGAGAAAGAACCAGAAAGTACAGATATGTTGAAGACAAACATGTTGGATACATACTATCCAAATAGAAGTCATCACCTTGAGAACGCTTGTCTCTATGAAGTTCTGCAGAGATATATTTATAAGAGGAACATCAGAGAAGATATCAATAATGGAATATATGGAGTCATTGGATGTGAAGGATGTCTAGTGAAACAGAAAAAGGTCATTTGATTAATCATCGCAAATTGAGTTGTGATAATCCAGATAAAAAAGAATTGTATTATTTGGCTCTTTTGCAACTGTTTAAACCATGGCGTGAAGAAGAGGAACTTCTTGGAGATTTTCTCTGTTATGAAGACTCCTTTAATGCAACGAAGGATACCATAGAATGTCCTGTTTTTCCAAATTATCTGCAAATGTTGAATGAAGAAATAGAGCAAGAAGCCACAATTGCTGCAGAGATTGCGAGAGACAGTTCTCAAGGCAGTCAGAGTTCTGCTTCATTGAGTCAGGATCCACTAGGAGGACCAAGTATCCAAAATGAAGCTGCTACTGCTATGGATGAGGTGGAAAGAGCTATGGAACAAGGTCAAGATGATGAAGTTAACTTAGAAGATTTGGTGAAACAACTACACCTTGAGCAGAAACAGATATATGACGAAGTCACAGAACAGATTAAACATGGATTCAGTCATGAGAAAAAAGAGTGCTCATGTACATCATTTAAGCCTGTCCAACTGTACGTGAGTGGAGAAGCGGGAACTGGAAAAAGTTTTCTGATTAAAGCCATTGCAACTTATCTGCAGAAAAGGACTGAATCACCGCTGTCTTGTGTTGTTACTGCTCCAACTGGGCTGTCAGCACATAACATTAAAGGGATTACATTACATCGTTTACTGATGCTGCCAGTGGAGCATGATAACAAATTGGAGTATCACAAGCTATCAGGAGATGCGTGTTCCGAAGTTTCAAGAGTCCTGAAGAAAATGAAACTTCTTATCATTGATGAAGTAAGCATGGTGTCAAATATCATGCTTGCTTTTGTGCATTTGAGAATGCAAGAAATTCTTAGAACAGACTATGATGTCTTATTTGGTGGAAAATATATTCTTGTTTTTGGAGATCTTCTGCAGTTGACTCCAGTGAAAGGACAACCTGTGTTCAAAATGCTCACACATGAAGATACCAGGAAGTGCTTAGGGAGCATCGGAAACGTTAATATATGGTTAAACTTTAAATATGCAGAACTGCTTCAAAATATGCGGCAGGCAAATGATGAAGATTATAAAAATATTCTACAAGATGTAAGGATCGGAAAAGTAAGTCAGCAAGGGAAAGAAGCTTTACATGCACGATTATTTTCAAATTTGTACCCAAATGAAAACATTCTTCCAGAGAACATATTTAAGAAAATTAATGAGAAGAAATCTGGCATATGTTTGTTGCCAACTCTGAAAGAATGTTCCATTTTCAACAACAAAATGTTACAGTTAGAAAATGAAGAGATAGTGAAACTGGAAGCTATTGATAAAATAGAGCATATGGGAGCAACAATTATTTTGTCTGAAAATTTGAAATCAAAATTGGATTCATTAGAGAAGACTATATTAAAACTGCTGGTTTTGAAAAGACTCTGAATGTGTGTTTGAATTGTCGTGTCATTTTAAGAAGGAATTTAAATGTTGAAAGAGGTCTAGTAAATGGAGCAATGGGTTATGTTGTTGGTTTTCTGAATTACAAAAATAGAGATGGAATTGAAATTTTAAAAATTAAATTTGATGACATTGATGAAATAGAACAAATTTGTCTTTGTTCAGCTAGATTTTTTCTCGTGAAAGACTTATATGTTCGCCGAAAACAGTTTCCTATTTGTTTGGCATATGCGGTGACAATTCATAAGTCTCAAGGTTTAAGTGTAGATAGCGCTTTGGTGAACATTGGAAGTTCTGTGTTTAAAGAGGGTATGGCATATGTGGCATTATCACGAGTCAGAACTTTAGCAGGACTGTACTTGATTGAGTGTGATGAAACAAAGATTTGTGCAGATTTAGATTGTGTAAAAGAATACAATAGGTTAAGAAGAGAGTATGCTCCACCTTTGCCTTAATATCCTCTGATTGAAAAACGTGTTGTAGGCCGAAAAAGAAGAAATGAGAGTAATTGCAGTGAGGTATCAGCAAAAAGGCATAAAGTAGATAAAAGTGTAATTGTAAAGAGAAACACAAAGAATTCTGTTGAAGAAGTTGTTGGATTTCAGTTTGAAAACAGTTCTGGTGTCAACTGCTATGCTAATGTAGTAGTTAATGTTGTTTTTTTTCTTCAAAATTTACAAAGACAGATTGTTGAACATCGGGAACAAACATTGTGCTGTTTATTGAATTCTGTGTTAGAGAAATGTAGTAGTGATAGAGCTAAAATAGAAAGTGTTTCAGAAATTAGAAATCTTCTAGATATATGTTCAGGTCAAAATCAATTTTCACACAATATTTAGCAGGATTGTCAGGAATTTTTAATGTATATGTTTGATGTATTACAAGATGAAGGAGTAGATATAAAAAATATATTTGGCCTTTCTTATCAATGGCAACATGACTGTGATAACTGTGCTTCATCGAGTACTACTAGAATAGACTCTGAAAGATTTATATATTTAACTTTACCAGACTGCAAATCAGTGTCTTTCAATAATCTAGTTAAAGCAACGGATCACAATATGGTGTGTACCCAATGTAAGTCTGCAATGCTGTCCACATTATTTCTACAAAATTATGGTCACTATGTTATTTTAATGTTCCAACGATGTAGACCTGATGGAACTAAATTGACAACTTCTATTAAAAATTTCGTGGCTTCTCAGTTATCGATATCAGGAAGAACCTTTGCAACTGTAGCTATTATTTTTCATGACGGTCCTTCTACAACATCAGGGCATTACACATGCTATTTAAAAACTTCTAAAGGTTGGACCCAATCTAACGACAATAATTTGACTTTCAAACAACGTTTGCCTTTTGGCTTTATAAATTCTTACCTAGTGTTTTTACAGCCAAAATTTAGGTAAAGGTAATTGGCCTATGAAGACGGGAGGAGTACTCATATATACACATACATCTGACACTATTTGGCCAAATGGAAAGGTGCAAGAATGAGTAAAGAGTCATGACTGAAAAAAAGGAGTATATTAAAAATTTGAAAATATTTCAGATGTTCTTGGAGCTTTTCTTGTAGAAAGTCGATGAAATGGATTTCTAAGTGAACAGCAAAATACTATGTAACGAGAAAAGGACCTCCATGATATACTATTTGGCCTCAAGGAAAAGTAAGTCAATCAAAGATTAGCGTACATTTGTCATTTGTCAGTATGTAAGGGTTTTTTTAAAACACAATCTTTTAGATTGTGTTTTTTTTTCCCGCTGTCATATGATGAGTAATTTGAACTCACTGCTTTAAGTGAAAATCAATATATTCTGAGAACAGCAAAAATAAACTATGTAACATGTTGTAGAAATTATTCTATAGTTTGGATTGTGTAAATTAAATTGTATTCCCATTCTCTGACATCCACTCTCCCTCGCTTATCTTTGTTTGCTTCTTACTTTTGACCTCTTCTCTCTATTTTTCGTTCACTACTTCTCTGTACTCAGTGCCTCACTCTACTTGTGTTATTTTCACTTGTGTTTATCTACCTTCTATCACTTCTTTTACAACAACTTCACTGCTCCTCTCTTGTCGTTCTTCATCCCATTTCTTTTACTCTGGTTCCGTTACTATCCATCATTTCCTTTTTTTCATTGTCCTTCTCTTTACTTTCATCACCAAATTATTTTTTCTCAGTAGCACTGTTTTAGTCGTGTTCTCCTCTCTTTCCTTTTTTTTGCTCACTTACTTTTTTTCTTTTCTCACTCATTGTACTCCACCTCACTCTGTTTTTCTCTTAGTGTGTCTACCTTATAACTTCCTTAGTCCATTTCCTTCAATTGTTGTATATTATTCTGTCTCCCTTCATCCTTTCACTCTATGACTGTTCTTCACTTACTCTCAGTTAGCTTCTATTCCTCATTCTTCTCAATGCATCATTAATTAGACTGTTTTCAGTCTCAGTCATTATCTTTTTACTTACTTGTGTTTCCTGATTTAGTTTTGCTAACTCACATTGTTTTAGTATCTTTCTTACGTTCAGTTCATTTCTCTGTACTTCTCTCTCTTTTTCTTAGTGAATCTATATGCCTTACTCATTGTAATTTGCTCTCCTTCTATTTTTTTTCCCTTTTTTTTGTCCTTCTACCTTAGTTTATTTCCCTTTCTGTGTTCTTCACTATCACTGTATTTCTAAATAGAGTGTTATGATGTTTTTAGCTCTTCATTTGTATATTTTAATTTAAAATACATATTTTACTAATTATAACTTATATTTTTTTTCTCTCTTTCACAGATACCAACTGTAGTAAAAAAAATATAGTTACATTTATTATATGGTAAGTATGACTAAAAAAATGTAGTTTGTTATCACCCTTTGCTTTAAGGTCACTAACATTTTCTCAATCTACCTCACTCCTGTGTTTTTACTCTGCTTCTCTCACTTATTTTTATTCTCCATGTTTACTCCCCTTTCATTATTTACCCTCTCATATTCAACTTCTTTTGATCCCTATTCTTTACTTCACTTACCCTCTGTTCCCTTCCTGTGCTTATTTACTCATTCTCTTTTTCTTAATTATTTACCTTACTCCTACATATATACCTCATCCCCCTCCCAACACATACACACACCTGTAACATACACCCCACACACACACCACACCTACACACCATACACACAAAAAAAACCTCCCACACACACTCCTCAAAAACACACACACATTCCATACACACACATACATTGAACACATATACACCCCACACTCATACACTTCTCACACATATTTCACACACCCTCATCTCTACCCACACCAAAACACTCCACACAACCACATCCACAGACACACCTTACACACCCACACTTTGACCTACACCCACTAACTCCCTGTAAGTCACACACACTGCATTACTTATCTTTTTTTGCTGTTGTACTCAAGCCCATTCAGGTACTGTTTCCTTTACTCTCTATGTCCACTCTCTATGTCACTCACCGTGTGTTATCCTAATTCAATATTTCTCCCTCTATCACCCCTCTTTACTTTTACTATGGGTAGCGCACCGGGGAGCGTAACAAGGGGAAAACAAAGAGAAACAGTAAAATAATATTTTAGAGTGCTTTGAGGTAGGGTAGCTGTTGTGTTGTGTGGGTGATTTACTTACTGCACTCCTTCCACTCCTTTTCTCAGTACCTCTGTTCTCACAGTTCTTCATTCCCGTTCACTCAGTCCGTCTATCTTACTGTAATTGTCTCTGTCTCTTCACTCTTTCACTACTTGTTCATTATGCTTTCTCCCTGAAGTTCAAGCACATTATGTTATTTACATTTCTTTGCTGCTTCAATTATTCCCTTTCTGTTACTTCTTCTTTTAGTTTTTTTCTCTGTCAATCGACATGTTTTAACTTTATTCGATGTTATTCATCTTATTTCATCCCTCTTTATTTATGCACACCACTTTTTTCTCTCTCTCCCTTACCAGTGTTATTTAAATCTGGTTCCGTTATTACCTTTTATTTGTACATCATTTTTTCTCTTTCCTTTTACTCTTTACAGACACTCACATTCTTCATGTGCCTCTGCTTTAGTATTCTTCTTCTCTCTTTCTTTGTTTCACAGCCTTATATTTTTTACATTTTCTCTCTTACACGTTGTTATATCTTTTACACTGTTTTACTATGTATTACACAGTACATCTAGTTTTTTGAGTGAATTTTAAAGGTTTTTAAATGCTAATTCCTAACTATATAAGGCCTGAAACCTATGGTTTTTTCTGTGAATTTGCAAGGTTTTTTAAATGCTAATTCCTAACTATATAAGGCCTGAAACCTATGTTTTTTTCAGTGAATTTCAAAGTTTTTTTTAATGCTAATTCCTAACTATATAAGACCTGAAAGCCCACCAGGAATCTTTAGTATGCGCCAGGGGACTGCATTGCAGAGAGGTGTAATGAAGCCAGGCCCCTTTTTACACCTCTCTGCAATGCAGCCTCCGTGCATGTTTGAAGAGGGGGAACTAATTCCCCTTGCATACTGGGGGCCCCTGGGGGCCAACTAGCCCACCTGGAACCTCCAGTATGCGCCAGGGGGCTGCATTGCAGAGATGTAATGAGGCTATGCCCCTTGTTACACCTCTCTGCAACGCAGCCCCCTGCCTCGTTTGCAGAGGGGGAACTAATTCCCCTTGCATACTGGGGGTACCTGGGGGCCAACTATCCTACTAGGAGCCTCCAGTATGCGCCAGGGGTCTGCATTGCACAGAGGTGTAATGAAGCTATGACCCTTTTTACACCTCTCTGGAACGCAGGCCACTGGCGCGTTTGTAGAGGGGGGACTAATTCCCCTTGCATACTGGGGGTGCCTGGGTCATATCTGCCCAAACGCCGATATGCCGAACGATTGAAAATTACTTTTCTTGAGAAACATTTGGATTTGGATTATCATGTCCTATTCTTTGGAAGTTTTGAAAGACTGACTTTGAGGATGCTATAAATTACTCAAGTCTGCCCAAATTGTGTGGGTAAAATTGATACCTAGTCACTTTGACTAAGAATGTACTTACGTCTCGTCTAACATTTGGAAGAAATATCTAGTTATATGACAACAGGATACCGACATAGCTTGAAGGAAATAAGAACACCCTGAAGAAGTTCTGTTGTACAGAACGAAACGTGTCGGCTGGATGTGGTACATAAACTTAAGGAAAATAAAATCATTTGAATATACACCAAGATTCAGCGCTTCAATAAGGACTCTAAGTGATATGATTTGATTGGACTTATTGTGCAAGTGGTGCTGTGCCAAACTTTGGAATATTCTCCACTATTCTCTACTACTTACTCTCTACTACTCCACTACTCTCTAATACTCACTCTCTACTACTCATTCTCTACTACTCCACTACTCTCTACTACTCTCTCTCTACTACTCACTCCCTACTACTCACTATCTACTACTCTCTACTACTCACTCTCTACTACTCTCTACTCTCTACTACTCACTCTACTACTCTCTCTCTACTACTCGCTCTTTACTACTCACTCTCTACTACTCTCTACTACTCACTCTCTACTTCCCACTCTCTACTACTCTACTACTCACTCTCTACTACTCTCTCTCTACTACTCTCTACTACTCACTCTACTAATCTCTACTACTCACTCTCTACTACTCTCTCTCTACTACTCTCTACTACTCACTCTACTACTACGTGGAGAAGTGCGGCTCACTGGTTAGAAGCGGCAGACCCTGAAGCAGAGGTCGGCCCGGGACCAGGGTTCAATTCCCGACGCGGCAGGGTCTTGGGTCAATGTCTGCGGACCCGATAATTCTCGCTTAGGTGCCTACGCTAACCATGGGTTCCACTCTGCAACTCTGAGCAATAGCTTGCTTAATCTCCACAACGGCCCCAGCAACGCCGGGGATGCCTGGCTTCACCTTGGGGTGCCCTCTCACAGGGAAAGCCAGGACGGGTTCCCCAGCGGTATACAGCGCCAGGACGCCACGTAACGAGGTAACAGTGCGCTTTACAAGTATACATACATTACATTACATTACTCACTCTCTACTACTCTCTACTATTCTCTCACTCTCTACTACTTTCTACTACTCACTCTCTACTACTCTCTACTACTCACTCTTCACTACTCTCTACTACTCACTCTCTGCTGCTCTCTACTACTCACTCTACTACTTACTCTCTACTACTCTCTACCACTCACTCTCTACTACTCACTCTCTACTACTCTCTACTACTCACTCTACTATTCACTCTACTACTCACTCTCTGCTACTCTCTCTACTGCTCTCTACTACTCTCTACTACTCACTCTCTACTCTATTACTCACTCTCTACCTCTCTCTACTTCTCTCTCTACTAGTCTCTACCTCTCTACCTCTACCTCTCTACCTCTACACCTCTACACCTCTCTCTTCACGCACACATATACACATATATATATATGCATATATATGCATATGCATTTATTTATATGTATGTGTATATTACCTACTGGCGGTCGCCAGTAGGTATATATAGTTAGGATTTTTTCTCTATGGGTTTTTTGAAAATTCTATGTCTAATAACTTTGGCGTTTGTGGACGGAATTGGCTGAAATTTTCAGGAAAATGGCACATTTTGTTTCTGAGCAGCCTTTGAAAATTTGGGGGGGGTTCGTCAAGGGGGGGCCGAGAAAAAAGGGGGGTCCCAAAACGCGTTTTTCCCATGTTAATTTCCATAGGGCGGTTGGCCTCACTTTTAGCCCGAACGGCTGAATGGATTTGCACGAAACTTGGCAAAATTGTAGGGACTGGTAGCCCGATGTGCCTTTTGTAGGTCTCAATATATGTGCTCCAGTGGATTTTGAGAAATTAACGTTTAAAAAAAGATATATATCTGTAAGCGCGGACCAGGCAGCGGTCTGGTTCGCGGACTTTTCGCGCAACGGAGCTTTGTGAAGCGAAGCTGATTGGTTCTCCGGCGTCTGTCAACATTCCAAACAGTCCGTAGCGGCCGCCATCTTGTCTCTCGGTAGGATCGAGAGACAAGAGGAGGCGAAAGCGAAGGGGCAAATGACCATAAGGGGGAATAGTAGATCCTCGCTGACCCCCTAGGTTTGATGTGGAGGTTTTAAAAGGGCCCCGCGGGGCAAAAAAAAAAAATAATAATAATAATCGAACGGCTGAATGGATTTGCACGAAACTTGGCAAAATTGTAGGGACTGGTAGCCCGATGTGCCTTTGCTAGGTCTCAATATATGTGCTCCAGTGGATTTTGAGAAATTAACGTTCAAAAAAAGATATATATCTGTAACAGCGCTCCGCTTCGCGTACTTTTCGCGTTACGGAGGTTTGCGAAGCTGATTGGTTTTTCGGCGTCTGTAAACATTCCAAACAGTCCGTAGCGGCCGCCATCTTGTCTCTCGGTAGGATCGAGAGACAAGAGGAGGCCAAAGCGAAGGGGCAAATGACCATAAGGGGGCATAGTAGATCGTCCCTGACCCCCTAGGTTTGATGTGGAGGCTTTGAAAGGTTCTCGCAGGGCAAAAAAATATATACCGTTTTTTTAGTTTTTTTGCGTGGAGTGCGCTCGGTTCGCGAACCGGGAAGCGTTCTGGGGAGCGTACTTTCTTGAAAATTAGTGAAAAAAGTTAGAGTACAATAATAATTGTGAGTGATCAGATGTAGGGTAGCTCTGAGAAGAGCTTTTGGGTTTATGGTACATTTAGGTACTTATAAGTAGGTACCAATGCACATTCTTAAATTCAGAGTGAAAACTCTGTTGCCCTCATCTGAGAAGTGAACTCCATCTCCTCTGTAGATATCTTGCATGTAGTAACGCAAGTTATTGTTGTACAGGGAGCCCATTCCATGGTCTCTCATGTAAGCTGAAACAGATTTGTTTACATGCTTCCTCGATTTCTCAATTTGTGGACAAAATTGGTTCGACCACCTCCATTTCTGTCTTTGGCATATATTTGAATATACCAAGGCAGTCTGAGGAAAAAGTGCCATCAATTGCTCAAAGGTGTCCTTTAAAAGCATTTCCAGACCTACCCCAGTCAAAGTGCCCAAATCATTACCTCCACAGTGCACAATTAACAGGTCAGGTTTTGGCAAATGCATAAAGGTTTTCACCAATGGTATCAATTGGTGACATTTTAATCCTCTGTGGCCAAACCACTTAATTTCCACATCTTGTAAATTGAGGTTAGGTAAATTCCTGTTTTCAGCGTACCTTTGAGCCCAATAGATGTAGCTATGTCCAACAATCCAGACAGAAAACATGGCGAGAGAAGGTTCTCCTGCAGTCAGATGAAGTGTGGCAATGAAATGGCAGTTGAAAAAATGAGAGTGTAAAATGAAAAAAACTGAGGAGTTTCTGTGTTAATGAAGCAGTAAGAGTGATTGGTGGATTTTGATTGCTGAAAACAGAAAGTTAGTGTGCATGGATGAGTTCGTTGAAAGATGTATTTTGAGTGGCGAAGAAAAAATCATTAAATGAAAGAATGCTTTGGATATGCAGGTGCACTGAGAGTTCAGAGTTCAATTGCAACATTGTTGTGTGAGAGGTCTTGCAAGAGGTGGTTGCTATGCAGAAAAAGCAGAGAGGGGGCAGAGGGGGGAAGGGTTTTGCTTTGAAAAAAAGTGAGGGAAGAGTTTTGATTGGGTGACATGAGAGATCTGTGTGAGGAATTACAGCATTTCTGTGCTTTTGATAGCTGCAGACTCTGGAGTGCATACCTTTTGCTCTGCTGAAGACAAATTGGTGTGTTTCTGAGACTGTTTTGAAACTCAAAGTACTTGCTAAGGTGAGAAAAAATTTCTTTAATTTAGATAGAAAATAGTGTGCTTTAAGGAGAAAATTATGAAGAAAGTTGTGTTTTTCAAATGTTGCTTTGTCTCAAGTGTTTCACAAATAGATTTTGTTTGTTTGAGAAATTGTAATTGGAGAAAATGTGAAGTATTAGTACTGACAGGGCTTTTATGTGCATAGGAGCTGTGGAGTGTTTTCAAATTATGACTTGTAAATCGTTTTTGAGAAAAAGCAATGGTTTTAATATTGATGAGAAGGACATAATGGTGTCTGCTTCTTTATAAGGTAATTGAGAGTCTTTCCCATTTCAATGTAAGAAGTTTGTCTGTGGAGCAAATTGCTTGTAAATATGCTCCCACCTGTGCATGGCAAATTTAGATTTTGAATGTTTCCGTTACATAGGCATGTTAAAGGTGACTGAAACATGCTGCAAAGGCAATCAAAAAATGCTTTTATGTGTCTTAAGGACATTTTAAGTCATTTCCCCATGTGCAGTGTTTTCAAATTATGAGTTGAAAATCGTTTTTGAGGTAAAGGAATGTTTTCAAAATTTATGTGCGCCATATGACCCCAAATTTTTTTTTCAGGGGTGCAGCAGGGTGTTCTTGAGATACCCCTGCACCGTCGGAAAAATTCGTAATTTGCGATGAGGTAATTGCTAATCGCAAATTGCACCTTCATTCCTATGGGCCTCCTGCTGCATGGAAATGAATGGGTAATCTTGCTGAAATGCAAAGTCGAATCTGTATTTAAAAGGGTCTGCACCTCTGTACGGGTGTTCGCTATGTGAAGCACGAAAGTTTCACGGGCCGAACTCAAGGCCACCTCTCTCTGAGACAAAAGAGCTCTTATTCTTGCCATGCTGTTGAAATGTGCTCCCAAGGTTGGTATTTGTGGCCAGATTGAAAACTCCCTATGTTCATGTGTGGGAGGAAATAGAACATTTCTGCAGCAAATAACCCGTTCATTTACTGTTACGATAAAATGAATACTTTTAATTAACCCAGAACAATCTTCATTATTGAGCATCAAATAACTACCATTTTCCAAGAACTTGAACGTGGGGATGATAGCAGGAACTGGCGTGCCTTGCAACACGCAAGCCATATTTGGTCGGTGTTTGTTGCATGAACCGTGTAACTGTCTGTGCCTACACATTAGTGAATGATCTGGCGTCTCAGTGCATTCCTCTCCATTCAGATAAAGTTCTTGATCATCTTTGAAAATCTGTATGTGTATGGAAGCGACCAGACTTGATGAAGAAAACCACTACCTAAAGGTTAATAACGACCTATTGGTATATATTTCATACAATTTGAAAACTTATATAAAGCAAAAGGCAGCGTTATTAAACCGTGGATAAGGCACGTTGCCAAAGCAGTCAACCTTTTGGATTTATACTGGAAATGTTAAAGGAAGAATTACGGAGTAGGGCCTGTAAATCTTTAATAGACAACGAGTAAAATTACTCCAACCATCGTATTCCTCTAACTCCGGGATAGTAGGGGTGTTTAATTTTTTAGAAGTAGCCAATCCAAAGCATTTGGTCTGGGAAATTGTTTCATTCACAAACAACATATGTTTTGGGATGAGACATGCACGGTGGAAAGCCTCAGTGCCTTGTACCTGCCAGGTTCGTGAACCCCAAACTGATGTAGATCCTGGATATTTTTACTCTGTATTACGTTAGCATGGTCTCATTACTGGTTTAAACGCCATTTTTCCTTTTTTGTAACTTCTGCACACGACACTTAGTTGTTGCTTTAGCTTTCAGCCTACCTGCGTCAAGATCTATGCCTGCTTCAAGCAGGCGCAGGGTTTTGATGTAGCTTTGTCCTATCTGATTGTAAATGCGGCACACCGTGGGTGGCAGAGCAGCGGTGCACGTTAACTGGTGCATCCCTGGGGATGTGCTAGTTAATATAAATCTGTCCCTTTACATTTAATTATGTGCAGGGGACACAGAGTAGGTGAGGTTTATCCAAGGTTAAGAAGAGATGAGTCCTGTTCAGTGAAAAATTGGAGATAGGCTTCAGTATATTATATACTTAAGTAGTGTGTTAAGTTTTTGATGACTGTTATTAATTTACTGTTGGGTAATAGTGGTTAATAACATTTTTTATTATATTTTACCACAGATTCAACTGCACATTATTTCAAGATTTTAGGATGCCTAGCAAAGAAAGAGTAAGAAAGGCTGGAAAACGTCAAAGACAGCAGGAGCATGGAATATTGCAGCAGTCCTCTAACAAAAAGATTTGTCAAGTCACCAAGAAAGCACCGGGTAAGAGTCGAAAAACAGTCATAAGAAATATGTGTACTAAAAAAAATATTACTACAGAAAATGTTTCACTCCAGAAAAGGAGACCGAATTCAAATGGTAAGGAAAGGCCAATGAGAAATGTTACTGCTAGAGTAAGAGATAACTCTATGCATGAAAGTAGAAGGAAACAACAGTTTAGGGATATTCGTAAACGAATGTTCCGCAACAGGATAATTGGGAATTTGTTAAAAAATATTAAGAAAGGTCAGCAGAAAGTGGTTTTTTATAAGAGAAAAAAAATAGTTGAGAAAGTTATTGATCAGGCATTTGAATTTAAACGTAAGTTATTTATTTTGACAATCAATAGAATTAGGAAGCTAAACAAGGTAATTTATGATTTCAAAAGAAATAGTAGATGGAAGAGAATAGTTAATCGTAGTAATTTTTGTGAAGTTTTTTCTGGAGAATGGATGCATAGTTCAAGCTCTGAGGCATTTTTTAATGAGGAGAGTTATTTCCAGGATAATGATTTGGTGCATGCAGTTGACACCAGTGGTCGAGCTTATGAAGTGAAAGATGGTTGTCCAGTTGAAAAAGAAAAACTTGTGAGAACAGAGATAGAAGAGGTGTTAGGTAATGAGGTTTTAGGGAGACGTCCTAAGGGTCCTGTGTACACCTGGAAGTGTAGTAGTATTTGCAGTGTACGACAGGATTCCATCAATTTGCTTTGTGATTTTATACGGTCATTTAGTAAGAAAAGTTTGAAGCAGAAAATGAAGTTGTTGCAAGAATTAGATCCTTGCAGAGTGAGAGACGTGATAGGTTTGCATGGTCATTCACTGGCTTGTCTTTCCAGGAGAGTATGCCAGAGTGTTTTTCATCATTTCAGGATGCTAGCAGTGCATCATAATAAAGTGAGGAAATTAGTTAGAATGTTGTATTATGCTAAGAGTCCAGCAATTATGCTAAAACAATTATGCGCTGCTCTTTTGCATGGTTCTGAAATAGATGTGAAAAATATATGTGAAGAAATTGAGTTTTGTTACTTTGGAAGTAAAGAGGAGAATGTTGAAATTGACCAAGAAGAAGAGAGTAATGTGGAAGATAGTGTACAGGTTTCCAGTACAGATAATTTCCAGAGGGAAATTGCGACGTTTGAGGTGAAATCAAGTGAGAGGCCAAATTTCACTTGTGTGTGTTGTCGACGCACTTATTATAAGAATCAGACTAAGTTAGTGGATTTATATGGAAAAAGTGAAAGGGAAAATAATAGTGAATGGAAGGATTTTACAACATACTTGATGGTAGAAAATTGTTTTGATTTGGGATTGGATCAACGTGTGTGTACTTATTGTTGTAACAAATTAAATCAAAACCAGATGCCTGCTAGAGCAGTTCATAATAATCTGGAATTGGTTGAAATTCCTTCTGAATTGAAGGATTTAAATACTTATGAATCTATTTTGATTCAAAGTATCCATCCCTTTCAGGCTATTGTAAGAATGGAGCCAAAGACAGGGAAATTGCCTCCATCAGATTTACAGAGAGGATTAAAGGGAAGAGTTGTTTATTTGCCTCTAGATTTGAAGAAAAACATTAACACAATTGGAGTAGAAAAAGTGGAAGAGGAACCTCTGGTTATCTTAGTTAATGGGGTTCCGACAAAGAATAAGAAAATATGGCAAGATTTAGTAGATGTTAGGAAAGTCAAAAGGGCAACATTGTATTTGAAAAAATATAATAAATACTATAAAAATGTATATGTTGCAGAAGAGGAAGTAAGTGAGGAAGAGGATAGCGATTTGTGTGCTGGTCAAATTGAGAAAGTAGAACCCTGTACTAGTGAAGAAATATATGAACATTATAGTGTTCATCCTTTGCATTCCAAGGAAGTCATGGGGAATGCTATTGAGTTGTTTCAAATGAAACAAGCGAAAGGGAGTCCCATTAGTGTTTGGGAGGAAAGTTTGGAAGCTCGGTGTTTCCCACAGCTTTTTCCAACAGGTCAGGGAGGAAGATATGATGAGCGACCTCATCAAATTCCTGCTTCTGAATACCGGACTTTGCGATTGTATGCAGGAGATCCTAGGTTTCGACAATGCATTCCTTATTTGTTTCATCTCCTGTTTGAAAGCGATCTGTCTGGACTGTCATATGCAGTGAACCACATCTTGAAAAGTGGTATACACATGCAAAACATCTCGGCAAGTGACTTTATGGATAAAGTCAATGTCCAAGACAGCATTTTGGATTCTCACCTGATTAATCTCATGGCGTGTCAGCGTGGTACTAATGAGTACTGGTACCGTCGTCATGGTGATTTAAAATGTATGCTGAGGAACTTAGGAACTCCCACATGGTTCCTCACTTTGAGCTGTGCTGAGTATGGCTGGGAAGACTTACTTGAATTTCTACGAGAGGCAAATGCTAACGTAGAAAACATCGAATTCAAGACACCCGGAGAACTGTGCTCTTTGGATCCAGTCAATGTATGTAGGTACTTCAATCATAGATTTGAAGGTATGATGTCTTTCATCATGAATAAGAAGAATCCACCTCTTGGAGAGGTGTTGGATTTCTTCTGGAGGAAGGAGTACCAAGCAAGAGGTGCTCCTCATATACATATGTTGCTGTGGATCAAGGATGCACCTAAATTTGGAACGGATGCAGACGACTCAGTGATGAGTTTCATAGAACAGTATTCTACGTGTGCTGTTCCAAACGCAAAGGAGAAAAAAAGCCTAAGAGAAAAAGTTCTACGTTTCCAAAGCCATCGATGTGGAAAGTACTGTCGTCGTAAATTCCGGAACAAAGACAAGTTCTACACCAAATGTCGTTTCGGCTTTCCACGATCGGTGATTTCTAAAGGAAGAGTGAACAGTTTGATGTCTTCGCTGCGACATAATGTGATGAAGAAATCACCTAAAAACACATACAATTTGAAGAGGAACGAAGAGTCTAAGTACATCAACGACTACAACCCGGTGATTTTGTCCATGTGGAATGCTAACATGGATATACAGTTTGTGGCTGATAACTGTATGGCTGTGGCTAGGTATGTGACATCTTACATCACCAAAAAAGAGAAGACAGAATTGAAGGATATGTGGGAGGACATTTCCCATGAAAAGAGCCTCAGCAAGAAGTTGTACAGTTTCAGTCTGAAGATGTTGTCGCATCGAGAAATCGGAGCTTACGAATGTTCTGACCGGTTGTCTTCAGCAAGTCTCTATGCCAAGTCCAGGAGTATCGTTTGGGCGAGTGTTGGTCTTGCTGCAACGCGTAATCGAGTTCTGAAACCTGTGCGGGAAATTGAGTATT
Source organism: Lissotriton helveticus (assembly GCF_964261635.1). Classification (NCBI taxonomy): domain Eukaryota; kingdom Metazoa; phylum Chordata; class Amphibia; order Caudata; family Salamandridae; genus Lissotriton; species Lissotriton helveticus. The sequence goes on from NC_136067.1 coordinate 17,100,730, forward strand.
TGGCGGAAAAGGAGCCAAACAGTACCGACATTTTGAAGAGCAACATGTTGGATACATATTATCCAAATCGAAGCAGTCACCTCGAGAATGTTTGTCTGTATGAGGTTCTGCAAAATTACATATTCAAGAGGAACATCAAAGAAGATACTGAGAAAGGAGTGTATGCTGTAATAGGAAGTGAGGGATGTCTGGTCAAGCAAAGAAAATGCCACTTGATAAACCATCGAAAATTGAGTGGCGAATCTCCTGAAAAAAAGGAGTTTTTCTATTTAGCACTTTTGCAACTTTTTAAGCCTTGGCGTGCAGAAGAGGAACTGCTTGGAGATTTCCTCTGTTACGAAGACTCTTTCAATGCTGCCAAGGAGACCATAGAATGTCCTGCTTTTCCCAAATATGTAGAAATGTTGAATGTGGAAATTGAGCAGGAAGCAACGATTGCAGCCGAGATTGCCAGAGACAGTTCTCAGGACAGTCAGAGTTCTGCTTCATTGAGTCAGGATCCACTAGGAGGACCTCTTATCGAAAATGAAGCTGCCACTGCTATGAATGAAGTGGAAAGAGCCATGGCACATGCTCAGGAGGATGCGGTTAACTTAGAAGAGTTGGAAAGACAACTCAACGTTGAGCAGAGGAAAATATATGACGAACTTACCATGCAAATTGATCATGGATTAAGTCATGATAAGAAAGAGTGCTCATGTACGTCGTTGAAGCCTGTCCGACTGTACGTGAGTGGAGAAGCGGGAACTGGAAAAAGTTTCCTTATTAAAGCAATTTCATGTTATTTGCAGGAAAGGACAGAGTCATCGCTGTCTTGTGTTGTCACCGCTCCAACTGGACTGGCAGCACATAACATTAAAGGGATTACTTTACATCGTTTACTGATGCTGCCAGTGGAGCATGACAACAAATTAGAATATCACAAGCTATCTGGAGATGCTTGTTTTGAAGTTTCAAGAGTCTTGAGGAAAATGAAACTTCTTATCATTGACGAAGTAAGCATGGTTTCCAATGTTATGCTTGCCTTTGTGCATTTGAGAATGCAAGAAGTTCTCAAAACAGAGTATGATGTGTTATTTGGTGGCAAACACATCATTGTTTTTGGAGATCTTCTGCAGCTGACACCAGTGAAAGGGCAACCTGTGTTCAAAATGCTCACGCATGAAGATACCAGGAAGTGCTTAGGGAGTATTGGCAACGTCAATATATGGTTAAACTTCAATTATGCTGAACTGCATGAAAATATGCGTCAGGCAAAGGATGAAGTTTACAAGACTATTCTACAAGATGTTAGAATTGGAAAAGTGACCGAGCATGGGAAAGAAGCTTTACATGCACGATTACTGACAAATTTATATCCAGACGAAGATGTTGTGCCTGAGAATATTTTTCAGAAAGTTACTGAGAAAAAATCTGGAATATGTTTGATGCCAACTCTTGCAGAATGTGCCAAATTCAACAACAAAATGTTGCATTTAGAAAAGCAAGAGATTGTGAAATTGGAAGCTATTGACAGAGTAGAGCATATGGGATCAACAATTATTTTGTCTGAGAATCTGAAAACAAAATTGGATTCATTAGAGAAGAGTATATCTAAAACTGCGGGTTTTGAAAAGACTCTGAATGTGTGCTTGAACTGCCGTATAATTTTAAGAAGGAATTTACATGTTGAAAGAGGTCTGGTAAATGGATCAATGGGTAATGTTGTTGATTTTGTGAAATACAGAAATAGAGATGGAATTGAATTTTTAAAAATTAAATTTGATGGCATTGAGGAAGTACAGCTAATTGCTCGTTGTTCTGCTAGATTTTTGCTTGTAAAAGACTTATATGTTCGTCGTAAGCAGTTTCCTGTTTGCTTGGCATATGCGGTGACAATCCATAAATCGCAAGGTTTAAGTGTAGACTGTGCATTGGTGAATATTGGCAGTTCTGTGTTCAAGGAGGGTATGGCATATGTGGCATTGTCACGAGTTAGGACTTTATCGGGATTGTACTTGATTGAGTGTGATGTCACAAACATTTGTGCGGATCTAGATTGTGTTAAGGAATACAATAGGTTGAGAAGAGAGTATGCGCCACATTTGCCTCAGTATCCTTTGTTTGAGAAACGTGTGGTAGGCCGGAAACGAAGAAATGTGACCAATACTGGGGAGGTTGTAGCAAAAAGACGAAAAGTTGATGAACCTGAAATTATAAGCAGAAACAAAAAGGATTCTGTTGAAGATGTTGTTGGTTTTCAATTTGAAAACAGTTCTGGTGTCAACTGCTATGCTAATGTAGTGGTTAATGTTGTCTTTTCTCTAGAAACTTTAAAAGAACAGATTGTGGTCAATTCGGATCAAAGATTTTGCAGTTTGTTAAATTCTGTGTTAGAGAAATGTAGCACTGATAGAACAAACATAGAAAGTGTGTCTGAAATTCGAAATCTGTTAGACAGATGTTCAGGCCAAACACAATTCTCTCAAAATAGTCAGCAAGATTGTCAGGAGTTTTTAATGTATATGCTTGATGTATTGCATGATGAAGGTGTAGATGTAGATCACCTGTTTGGGCTTTCTTATCAATGGCAGCATGACTGCGAGAACTGTAGGGTATCAGCTACTACTAGTGTAGACTCAGAAAGATTTATATATTTAACTTTGCCAGACAGTAAATCAGTCTCTTTTAATAAGCTAGTAAAAGCAGCTGATCACAACATGGAGTGTAGCCAATGTAAATCTGAAATGATGTCCACTTTATTTATACGAACATATGGCCAGTATGTCATTTTAATGTTCCAACGATGTAGGCCTGATGGAACAAAATTGACAACTTTAATTAAAAATTTTGTGGCTTCACAGTTGTCAATATCAGGAAGGACTTTTGTAACTGTAGCAATTATATATCATGATGGTCCTTCAATAACATCAGGACATTATACAGCTTATTTAAAGTGTAGAAATGGCTGGTCATTCTGCAATGATTCTGTTTTAATTTTCAAAAAAAAATTGCCATATGACCTTAAAAACTCTTACCTGGTGTTTTTAAAACCAAAATTTTAGGGAAAGAATCTCGGGATGTGCTCTGAGGAATTTCAAGAAGTTCTTATGGCTCCTACACTATTTGGCCTTGAGGATAAGTGTAGTACAGAGACATAACTTCTAACCATAAGACTGGACGTCATGGAAAAATAACTGCACTTTGAATGAGTTCAGAAAAACTATTTCTTTTTATAAGCTAATTGAAGCAGCGAATCAAAACATGGAGTAGAGGGAATGTAAGTCTGCAATGCTGTCTACTGTTTTACATTGCTTTGTGATTAAAAGTGATGTAGAGAATTAAATAATTGTACTAGTCATAAAGGTAGTGTAAGTCTGCTTCATAGTAAGCAGTATCAGTGTGATAGGAAATGTAGAACATGATTGAGCAAGAAGGGGAAGATATTACTAGTCCAGGATTGTGTAAATGATCTTCAACATTTTAATTCTGAAAGTTGCGGAAATGCGAAAAGACGGGATTGGCTTACAAGAAATCCAAGAGTTATACATGGCTCTGACACGATTTGGCCTTGTGGAATCGTGTGGTAGAGAGCGAGAAGTCATTTATTGTATGTAACATGTTTTTGAAAACGATGGAGGTTTTCTTTCAGAAAGTGGCGGGTTGAAAGTAATAACAGCACAACAGAGTGTAAGCTGTTCATAGGACATCCTTGGCCGTCATGGAAAGTAAGTTAACTTTAAGGAGTTCTGAATTCTGATTTGTAATGTATGGGTTTTTTAAACACAATCATTTTGATTGTGTTTTTTTTTCCCCGCTGTTATATGATGAATACCTTCAAGTCACTGTTTTAGTGAAATTTGATACATTCTGAGAACAGCAAAAATAAACCATTTAACATGTATAATTAATTATGTTCTGTTTGCATTTATGATGTACATGTAGAACTGTGTAGGAGGCATGGAGAAGGTGAGGCTTCTGTCAGTGTCAAAGTTGTTGCATACAGTGCTCATATTCTACGTAGTCTTTTATATTTCATTACTTTCACTGTTTCTGACAGATCTAAAAAAAATTTTTTTAAAAGAACAGTAAGTATAAGGGAAGGAAACAGACAGTTATGTTAAAAGAAACACAGCTATAGGGAATAAACTAGGGATACTGTTACCCGCAATCCTCTGCTGATGATGTCACTGAGCATGTCATGAATGATGTAATATGTGACATCATCAGCAGTGGATTACGGGTAATAGTATCTCTAGTTTACTCCCCTATAGCTGTCTTTCTTTTAACATAACTGTCTGTTTCCTTCCCTTATACTTACTGTTCTTTTTTATAAAAAAAATTTTTTGGTTCGCTTCCGGTTCGCGTACCGGGGAGCGAACTGGGAAGCGAACTAAGAGAAATAGAGGTTGGCACAGTTGCAAATATTGTACCAATTTTTTTATAACGGGGAGGTAGTTCTGAAAAGAACTTTTTTTTAAATTGTTTTTGTTGTTTTATATTTTTTTTATTATTTTTCTGAACATTTTTTTTACTTTTTTTGAATTTTTATGAACAGTTTTATATTTTTTTTGTTTTTTTTTCGGAGGGGGCAACGAAAACGATTCATTGTAAAGGGCTCAACAGGAGGAAGAAAACAAAAAAAAGAATTTATTGTTTGGTGAGTTTCGGACAAACATGAGCATGATTGTTAATAGCTCTGTTGATCAGAGTGATGCTACTTTCTGCGTAGCAAATGATTCCACTGCAATGTACGCAGACTTGTTTTACTTCACGAAATCTCGTTTGTATATTTGGCACCATCTCCCTGCCCTCTGGTCCCGTTACTTCCGGTACAACAGATCTTCTGGCCATAATAGGGAGATTATCTAGGTCGTCCTGTTCCTCTTCTTCCTCTTCTTGCTGAATTATAACTTTAGCAGGTGGTCCACTCTTCCTTGGATGTGGTGGAGGTGGTGGGGAAGCACCAGCTGAAGCTAGTAAAGAAGCCATTGCTCACTGGTAACAAAGGGTCTTTCTCTCACAATGATGAAAGTCAGAGTGAGGAAAGAAGGAGGGATTTTCACCATTTGGGAAAAAAAATAGTTCTCAACCAATGAAAAGTGTTCATTTTAGATCATATGACCTAGTCTTACATCATTAGGAAACCGAAAGTGAAATGAACCAATGAAAAGTGTTATTACCAAGTCACATGACCTGCTGTGTTTACGTTACGCGCTTTGCAGGGCCTCCCGGTTTGCTTCCAGAAACCTGTGCTTTGCGACTCGGTAAGCGTACGAGTTCGCTAACGTAGCACGTCATATGACGTATCACGCGACAACGCGAAACGTCATGCGGACGGGAGGCGTCACGATGTTGTTTTCTAACGCGGCAGTTGCGGTAAAGAAACGTTTACCGGCTCGCGGTCTATTTCGCGGCATCAAGGTCAGCTAACGGGAAGCTTCCCGATTCGCGAAGCGGGAACGAAGAAAAAAAAATATTAAAAAAAAAAAATTATTCATAAACATATAAAATATATTTTTGGATTTAAAGAAGAATACATTTTACAGCTACAGATATTAGCTGTTAAAAAACCAATGAAATTCACTGAAAAAACCATAGGTTATAGACCATATATAGTTAGGAATTAGCATTTACAAAACCTTGAAAATTCACTGAAAAAACCATAGGTTATAGACCATATATAGTTAGGAATTAGCATTTAAAAAACCTTATTTTACTCACACAAAACCATTGAAATTCCATATATAGTTAGTTGCACTAACTATATATCGCGCACCCGTAATCCACTGCTGATGATGTCACATATTACATCATTCATGACATGGTCAGTGACATCACTGATGACATCACTGATGACATCTCAAATGACATCACTGATGATATCTCATTTGACATCAATGGTCACATCAATGATGATATCATTAATGTGACAATACAATGCATCTCCTCACACTTTAATATAACCTCTGTTACACCCAGTGTTAAATACAGAGTATAATTTTTGAAACCATTGACACACCAATACTAGTTACTACATACCCACTCACTGATTCCTACGTCTACACACACATTCACTCATTCACCCATACAATCATTCATACATACAATCACTCATCTTTACAACACTATCATATGCACTCATACACCTATACAGACACTCACACTCTGCCACTCATCCATGGAGTTACTCACACACCTAGTCAGTCCTGTAAAGAATCAATCACAGTTCCATTTTCTAATCTACACAGTTAAACATAGAGTACCTTACATTTTAAAACATATACTAACACATACTTACTCTCTTATAGAATCACTGATACAAGTACACATTGATCTGCACAGAGTCACACACCTCCCAGCCAGTCATACACACACTCAGTCTCCCATACAAATACTTGTGCAACCAATCAATAACCCATATAGCTACTTATATAGCTACTGATCAACACATGCAGCAGCTTGCACAACAACAGACATGCTGATGCACACTTTCAGACAGTTTAGTCACTAACCCGTGCATTTAGTAAGACGCATTTAATCACTCACTCATACAGTCAATCACGCACCTACTAAAACCTTCATTGAGACACTTATACATCCACTCATTCTTCAATATGTAAAACATATTTAAACTTTACAGAAACACATAATCACTGGATGTTGTCATCAGTGATGTCATTTGAGATGTCACCAGTGATGTCATCAGTGATGTCACTGACCATGTCATGAATGATGTAATATGTGACATCATCAGCAGTGGATTACGGGTGCGCGATATATAGTTAGTGCAACTAACTATATATGGAATTTCAATGGTTTTGTGTGAGTAAAATAAGGTTTTTTAAATGCTAATTCCTAACTATATATGGTCTATAACCTATGGTTTTTTCAGTGAATATATATATACATACATATATAAACATATATAATCTGCATATCTTTATAAATACAAATATAAATGCATGCATACATATACATATATGCATACATATGCATGTTATTTACATGAAAGGTTTAAAAACACTAATAAAAGCAAAGCTAAAAAGCCACCTCATTACAAACAGAATGGCTTTAACTTAAACGAGGACGAGATATATTGCATTGTCAATGCTTGTTTACTTTGGTTCCATCAAGAAGGCATTCAGATGTGTCACACATTTGCCATAAATTCTGAATGTTAGCACTCTAGTTGATCATTAGATCACTGTAGTAAAGCTACTGCTCACCAGGGAAGTCTGCTGCTGGTATTCAAAGTGCATGTTTCAGTCTGCATGCCAGAATTTTTTTAATGAAATAGAAAAGGATTTGAGAAGTCACTCAAAATGTGCCCTAATTTTTTGAAGCACTAATCATACTTTCTATGGCAAATTGAACCCCCCTCATTTTGTTCCTTTTTAAAATAAATGTTTTCAGACTTACCACTTCATTCCAATCAAGATGGCTTCTTGTGTGCCATACTTTTGTCATAAGTAAGACTGTTAGCGCTCTAGTTGTTCTTTAGAACACTCCGGGACATTCTGTCATTGGGCTATACTTGGGCTACATCTGGTGATATTTGGGCTACATTTGGGCTCTTTTGTCTCTGGTGGCCATCTTGGGAGACTGCATGTCAGAATTTTTTAATGAAATTGAAGAGGATTTGAGAAGTCACTCAAAATGTGCCCTCATTTTTCTTTCTGCAGCACTAATCATACTTCTATGGCAAAATATACCCCCTCATTTTGTTCCTTTTTAAATTAAATGTTTTAAGAGTTACCACTTTATTCGAATCAAGATGGCTTCAGGTGTGCCATACCTTTGTTATAAGTAGGACTGTTAGTGCTCTAGTTGTTCTTTAGAACACTCTAGGAGGCTGCAGTAGAACACAAAGGAATCAACTGACAGTCTCTGTCCTTGTTGGATGTACATGTTTTACTGAGAATGTCAGACGTCATGCTCACATGACTGAGAAAGATAATGTGAATTTACAGAAAATATGCTTTCAGTTTAGCTTATAGATCCCCTTCCAAACCACTGTGGGAAAAGCATGAGATAATAGGTTTCTTTCACACATGATTCATGATATCCCAGCAGAAGGCTTTTTCACATGGTAAAATCACCTTAGAACACACCAGAATTCCTAAAATGAGTATGGTACCATCAACAAATGATTTATAATGTAACTAAAGTCCTATTGATAGAGCGCGCGAGGCCACCCGGCCAATAGTTTCGCCGTTTCCGGCTTCTGGGCCCATATACTTTCCAAATCACCATATACATCGATCGGGTGACTTCACGAGCTCTACCAGGTTGAGTGTGTGTGTGTTCCCTGCTACCAATTTTCGGTGCACCCGACTTACCATCCACCGATGCGGGTGCCTAATGACCACAATGAATCAGGGAGCTAGCTGTAAAAGAAAGGCAGCAAAATACAAACCCAACCAATAACATTCAAATACTGTTTAAATGACCACGGACAACTGGAAGTTTTAAAATGTTTATCTAAAGTTCAATATTTTCTTGCATGAGGTACAATAAAACAAGGCAATCAATAACCAAGATAACGTAAATCACATAAGCATAAAGAAATAATGACAGAGTAATCATCAAGGTACTAATAAAATGTAACGAAAAAAGATACTATGCAAGTCAGTATTATCTAAACAGGGATAGCCTAAGTGTGGGTGACTATAGGAGAGTTTATAATGAATACCACGCTTCACTTAAGGTGAATGGGCCTTTGAACAATCTAGGCAACGAAGTTCTAGACCATATCAGGAAATGACACACTGCTATGCAAAATATAATTTCTAACAAATGAGAAGACATAGGAATAAACTTTAGGGAAAATATAAATGACTTTCAATAGTTGCAGAAAGGCATGGAAAATATCACATATGCAATGTTGAACTTTATTAAAGCAAAAGTTAGAAATTCAGAAGGTGCAAGAATTTCAAGAGGTTCAGAGCAATATTTACCTAGAAAGGTGTGGAAACCAAACCCTGGCCACGGGTCAGTTAAGGACAGGAAACCCTCAAGGAAGGATGCCCCTCAAAGGACAGCAGGTGCAGAATGGACACCCAGGACAGGACAGGATACCCTCGGAAAACGAATCAGGACAGGACCCTCAGGACAGGACAGCAAACCCTCAGGACAGGACCCTCTTCAGGACAGGACCGGAACCCACAGTTCGGAAGCAACGCCTGCGCTCCACCCGCTCTGCAGCTATCGATCAAGACCCCGATTGGGTTAGCGAACTCCCAGCTAAGTGCCTTGCCAGCACTTTAAGGTTCAGTAGAACCTTAGTCTATGGTCAAATTCGGACAGAGTGCTCCGCAGCGCTCTGTATCTTCAGTCACCTATTGAGTGCGTTGGGTCAGTGACAGGTCAGCTAAACCAGACAAGTCGGACGGTTCACTAGGTGAACCCAGGGTAGATATACAGTTTGGGGACAGTGTACCACCCCCCAATGTTGCAAAGTGTCAGAATCCCTCAATTTCGATTGGTCCTAAGGTAGGGTTTGGGTAACACACCAATCACAATACACGATTTGAAGCCTTCATTAACATATTTGGGTACCGCCTAGCAGGTTTGGGGTTCCCATGAGAAGTTACACGGCAAACAGTAGCGCAACATTACAATGTATCATATAAGGAGCCACATTCGCTGTTCTCGCAGGGCAGGGGTGACTTTCTCAGGAGCATCTTGCCCATCACTGCCAACTGGCGGTGTTCCATCTGTCAAGGTCCCTCGTGCTGCCGAATGTCGCACAGGCGCAGAAGGGACCTCCAATATGGCTCTCCTTTCACTCAGACCCCCATTTCCCGCGGTACATGAAAAGTAAGCGAAAACAAATTAATACATAATAATGTCATTATGAAAACACATCACAGGGTTTGTACTTTTAACTCATCATCAAGAAATAAACTTATTGCATCTAAATGTTAGCTACATTGACACGGACACAAGAGCAGTGGCACGAGCAGTACCACATGATAAGCACAGCTATGAATTACGCATGCGCATAACTTTCCCTCCACTTCTGCAGACGCGTCAGGACACGTGAGTGTGGCTGACGCATGCGCAGTAACTAAAATACAAGCGGCGGCCATTTTTAGGGACACGGATTAATTCATTAGAAATACACATAGGCAAGCTTCGGGAACTTTGCCTAAACAAAATAAAGGTTAGTAAAACATACATTTTTGTTACCTTATTACACATAAACGAGGTTCTTGATTTCGGCAAGCCGCAAAATATGCGAAGCTTTGCTTCATCAATCCCCTCTTTGATGATATCTACTATCATCACAAATTATAATGGAACCAGATGCCAACTTTCTTTCACACTTTATAAAGTTCTATTTCTTCCAGCAACCGTTCTAACTTTTCTCTTTCAGTTTTAGCAGGGTGAGAAGTCTTCACCTTTTTGTATATCTGATCATTCACTTCCTCTAATTCAATCTCATCCACACTTCGTTTCACTCCTCTTGCATTTACCTCGTGCTTTTTGGTGCGCTTGCGGTATTTACAGCATAAGAAAATGGAAAGTATAATAAGACCTATAATACCAATTGGCATCAGAATTTTGAATAATAAGCTTTTACCTATGCTAGCAAGCCAATGACCTACATTTGAGAGACCATCTACCAGTCTCTTCCAGGCACTATCAACCTCGAGTGGTTTGAGTTCCTTTGCCAAATTAGTAATGTTTTTCACATATCTTTTGATCTGCACACTTTTATCCGGAATATAAGTGCAACAATGTTGCGCCTTCAACATCCGGCAGACTCCGCCCTCTTTCGCTAATAAGGTGTCAAGAGCAAGTCGATTTTGTAAAACCATTGATCTGATCGCAACCATTTCGGTATTGACCAGCAGAAATCCATGAGCTGTTTCAGTAGACAGCACATCTACTATAGTAGACAATTTGCAAATTCTGTGAGTATTCAGAACCACTCCCACTCCAGGTATCAGTGCACTGAAAATACTACCCATAATTTCACCTATACTTTCTCTTTTACTACGCACTAAGCCATTAGTATCTTCATTGCTTCCAGCTTTTCCATTCACATGGTATATTTTCGGGAAAACAATGCCAAAGTAGCAGCTCCCATACCAGTGATCCGGCAATTTGAAATAAGCCTTGTCCCCACAAATGTAATAAATTCCAGGAAACACAGGCTCTGACCCATTTTTGAAACCCCAACCTCCAATTACCTTGTAATTATGTTCGCATTCACTGGAACCAATGAAAACATTATTATAGTAGCTAGTCTTCTCGCGGTGAAGACATAGCTTGCCTTTCTTTTCAAAATCCAGCAACAGAGCAGGACCCGCTCCACCAGATGAGGTGCCTTCCATGTTTTCTGCCCACTTTGGCTTTTTCTGACTTTCGTCATTAGCCTTCTTCTGAATTTTAATTCTCCTTTTCTCTGCCATGTTCAGGAACATCTTTTCCTGCTCACGCAAAGAACAAGTCAAGTTATCTCTGTGTGTGTCTGCTATGTCAATGTTCCCTATAGTCAGAAAGTAGTCTCCCATATATCTTATGGTGTCAGTTTTGGTATGTACTGGATTCAAGTTCCCACGTATAGGAAGTTCAGAAAAAATCACGTCATTGTTAGAGTAATAATACTGTAACGGTGCCCTTTTGTAAAATAAACTAGCTAAAATGCTACAGGAAATTCCATATGTCAATGGCAGATGATGGTATGTCACGCCTTCAGCCACAGAAGTAGGTAGCTTCATGCAGACATAGCAATCTTCAATTTCCATAGTCTCTACATAGTGTATTAACAAGTTTGCGAAAACATTTAAGTGTGTCTTGTTCTTAACTCCATGATAATGTAGTCCTCCCTCATCTGATGCTTCTAAGTTCTGTTTTGTTTGTCTCAAAGCTCTTTCATGTCTTTCTACACTCTGTGTTGTCAACTCCTCACTGTCAGTATTTACAGTGTCAGCAGGGACAATGTTAGTATCTTTACTTACAGCAAAGGGAATGAAAATTGTTAATCCTATCCAGATAACTATCAGTACTACTACACTACATATACACACCTTGCAACACGTCTTAAAACGGCTGCAACTAGGTCTACCATTCACTGTTGAATCAGACATTTTGGCTCAGAAGGAGTGTTCCCACCCCTCTTTTTGGCTTTTTACACAACTAGCTTACTTTGTGCAAATTCACGGTGGTTCGTCTTCCTCTTCAGCTGAGTACTCTGGGACAGGCTCCCCGTCGCTCACGTCAGTTATATCAAGATCTTCAAGTTCTTCCAAAACCAGTGTCCATTCAGGAGACTTGTACTTTTTGTTTTGTCTTTTTATTCGCTCACTCCTTCTTTTGGAAGAGTCTTCTTCTTGCTCTGCTATCCGAGCACTTCTTCTTGCCTCTGCACGTTTTTCTTCCACTGTCTTTATCCTAAGTCTCAATCTTTTTACAAACCTAGGCTCAAGGTTGTTTCTTTTCTTTAGTCTCTTAGTCGGTACTTGGACTTCACTTTCTTTTCTTATCTTTTTGTTATCTCTATCTTGTGGTAATTCTTCTCCACTTTCTTCTCCTACTTCCCTTATCTGGCTAGTTCCAGGGCTAGCATCAAATTCTTCTGCCTGGTTGTTAATCTGGCCTTGTTCAGGAATATTTTGTTTTTGGCTTTCGATTGTCTTTATTTCTGTTTCTGTTTCCTGAACCCGTTCTTCTAACCCTCTCTGATCCTGTTCAAGCACTTCGATCTCTTGATTTTCTTCTGCTCGAACTATCACTCTTTTTCTAGTCTCTCCCTTATCTGCATCAGGTGTGCGCGGTGGTGTATCAAATACCTGCTCTGTCCCTGTCTGACCTTCTCCTTCCTCAGTTTTGATTTGAATCTCAAGTGGCTGAGGTTCTTCGCCTGTGCCTTGCTTTTCCTGACTAGTCCACTCTCTACCTTCACTAAGTCGTTCTCTTGTTCTGATAGGATCTTCAGTCAGATCAATCATCGGTATCCATTCTTCTGGCCATATGCTTGGCAGCTCGTCTTCAGCTACTCCTGGCTCAGTTTCCTGGACCTCTTCAGCAGGCTGGATTCTTGGCAGTTCGTAGTCAACTACTCCTGGGCCAACGTCTGCTGTTCCTGCAACCTGACTGGTGCTGGGCTGCTCGTTGTCAGTTGCTTCTGGTCTGGCTCCTTCAGGGTCCTCTGCTGGTTGCCCTTCTTCTTCAAATCCTTTGTCTGGCAATACCTTCTGGGTGTGTCCAGCGTGGATCCACTGAGGAACACCTGCGACCTTCACTGCAGTGGTTGTCACCAGGATTACTTGGCGTTTCTTTCCCCACCTTGGTGCCAGACAGCTTGATCGAGTGTGCTTCTTTATTTTGACCCAATCTCCTGGAACCAAGCTGTGGAGAGGAGTCGTTGGATTGAGGATGCCGTCGTCTCCAATCTGGCGAGAGATAGAACGCACTTGGTCACCCAATCTTCTGCAGTATTCAAGCACCAAATCATCAGTAATACTCAACAGTTTGCTTCCTGGCACCCATGCTTGTCTCATCACTCTTCCCATAATGATTTCATGGGGACTTAGGCCTGTCTTGCGGTCTGGAACACTTCTCAGTCCCATCAGGACCAGGGGCAGGGCCTTCACCCAGGTCATGCCAGTAGCATCTGTCAGCTTTGCTAGTCTGTTTTTGATAGTTCCATTTACTTGTTCCACTATTCCAGAAGCCTCTGGGTGGTATGCACAATGGAGTTTCTGCCTTATTCCAAAGGCCTTACAGAGTTCAGCCAGTATGTCATTCTGGAAATGTCCACCCTTATCTGATTCAATAATGCATGGTATTCCGAACCTAGGTATCAGTTCTTTTAGTAAACACTTCGCTACTGTCAGTGCGTCACTTTGAGGAGTAGGGTAAGCTTCTACCCATTTTGAAAATACGCAAACAATGACAAGGACATATCGTTTCCCTTCACAACGGGGCATGGTGATGAAATCAACCTGTATCCTTATAAAGGGACCCCCTGATCTCCCAATCTTGCTCAGTTCAACCATTGTCCTCTTGCCTGGGTTCATCTGTTGACATGACAGGCACCTCTGGCAAAGGGACTCTGCTACCTTCCTGAACTTTTTACTGTACCAAGTCTGTTGAAATACCAGAATCATGGCATCCCTACCAATGTGTGATCCTTCATGTATTAATCTAGCCATTGTGCCAAGCAAGTGTCGGGGTAACACAGGCATACCAGTTGGGCCCAAGATGACACCATCCACACGTCTCGGTCTACATCCATCCTCCTTCCATTTCTCTCTTTCTTGCCAAGGAGCCGACTCCTGCCACTCTCTCACCTCATCCCATGTAGGCACTTCCTCAAACACCTGAAGCTGGCAGCTGGTTCCTGGCCCCCCTCGTTTTGGATTTACAATATACCGATCTTTGGCACACCATTGAGCCACTCGATCAGCATAATCGTTTCCCAGTGATACTCTGTCCATGCTCCTTTGATGAGCGGTACATTTTACCACTGCCAGTTCTTTGGGCAACTGGATGGCCTCTAAAAGGTCATGAACAACTTTTGCATTCCGAATGGGAGTACCTGAGGAAGTCATGAATTCCCTCTGTAGCCATAATTGGCCAAAGTCATGCACAACGCCATAACAGTACTGACTGTCAGTATACACTGTTATGCGTAAGTCCTTCCCAATTTTGCAAGCCATTATCATGGCTATCAATTCGGCTACTTGTGCAGACTTGATGTTATATAGGTAACCTGCTTGTTCAATTTTTGTGAAAGACACTACTGCATAAGCAGCACTCAAGCCTCCTAATTCATGTCTTAGACAGGAACCATCCACAAATAGTTCTTTATCATGCTCAGGCAATGGTACTTCTTTTATGTCTGGGCGTGGCTTAGTACTGAACTCTGTCAGGTCAATACAATCATGTTCATCATCATCCCCACCTTCCATTTCCAAGGGGTCGGGGAGTAAGGTGGCAGGGTTCAGAATACCGCACCTAACAATGCTTACATTTGCTGCACCCACAAGAATCCTCTCGTATTTAGTCAGCCGACTAGGGGTGAGATACTGTGTTTTAGTTCTGGTCAATAGAATTACCACTCCATGTGAAACATACACGGTCACAGGATGTCCCATGACAATGGACTCACTCTGTTCCAAACTTGCACAGGTAGCAGCTACTGCTTTCAGACAGCCTGGTAACCCAGCCGCTACTGGGTCCAGTGTGGCAGAGAAATAAGCCACAGGCCTTCTGGTCGTGCCATGTTCTTGAGTCAGGACAGACAATGCGCAATTATCGCGAGTGTCACAGAAAAGGGCAAACTCTTTGGAATAATCTGGCATTCCCAACGCAGGGGCTGTACACAGACAGTTTTTCAGTCTTGTGAAAGCCATTAGACTTTCATCGTCCCACTGTACAACATCTGGCATTCCTCTCGTGGTCATTTTTATCAAGGGCCTGGCTAAGGCTGCAAATCCCAGAATCCACTGCCTGCAGTACCCTAATACACCCAGGAACATTCTGACATCTTTTTGAGTACGGGGCAACTGCATTTTTTGAATTATTCTCACTCTTTCTGATGTGACTTTTCTGACACCCTTTTCTATTTGGTGTCCCAGATATTTTACAGATTTCGCACAGAACTGTAGTTTGTCAGGGGCTACTTTATGCCCTTTCTCACACAGATGATTTAGGAGGGCAATGGTGTCAACTACACAGTCCCGGTGACTTTTAGACGCCAGTAGAAGGTCGTCTATGTACTGCACTAACACAGAGTTCCCAGGTAAGATCAAAGTCTCTAGACATTTTTTCAAGATCTGATTAAAGATAGAGGGGCTCTCTGTATACCCCTGAGGGACCCTGTTCCAACAATACACGTGACCCTCGAAAGCAAATGAGAAAAGAAATTTGCTGTCGGGGTGCAGGGGTATCGAAAAGAATGCATGACACAAATCAATCACAGTGAACCATTCAGCATCCCAAGGAATCTGGTACAATATCACTGCAGGGTTTGGGACAATAGGGCAGCAAGGAACTACAATTTTGTTAACCTTTCTTAGATCCTGCACTACCCTATACTTGCCACTAGGCTTTTTGATGCCCATAATCGGTGAGTTGCATGGGCTGCTCATCACTTCCTGTATGATGTTTCCTTCCAATAATTTTTGTATTTCCAGAGTGACACCTGCTTTCACTTCAGCATTCATTCGGTAGGGCCTAGTGTTAGGATATACTGCATTGTCCTTGATGGCTATTTGTATGGGGTCCACATCTTTCATCAACCCCACATCCTTTCCAGTGAAATCCCACACCTCTGGCTTTACAGCTTCCTGTAGTTCTTGGGGCAAGTCCTGCAGGGTCAATCTTTTAATTTCTGAGTCAGGTCTAAGCAACAATAATTTATAAATGCCGTCTTCATCTGGGGTCTGTATTTCAACACCTTTTGGTGTGCAAAAGATGGTACAGTTCATTTTGCACAGCAAATCACGTCCCAGTAGATTCACTGGACTGGTGTCACAGACGACAAATCTATGCATCTGTTTAAAATTTCCAATTGAAATCTCCATTGGTTCGGTAACAGGAGTACTAATCAATTGATTAGATACACCTACTACTTGGATATTTTCTCCCGAGAGGGGTAGGTTTGGAACGTCCACTGTTCTTACAGTGGAACGAGTAGCGCCAGTGTCCAACAGGAAGGTGACATCATTTCCGTCAACCTTTCCTTCAATATATGGTCCAGACTGGTCTACCGGCAAGGAAGCGCCAAGTACGCACTCCTCGTCCTCCCCTCTCAGGCCCCGTCAGTCCTGATCGTTACAAAGGAAGGTATCATTTAGCAGATACTGCGAAGTTGCTGTATTTCTGTTCTCCCCGCTTTCCCAAACCTCTATCTCTTCATTTTCTGCCTGTCTTCCCCTGTATACCTGCTTGGGTGCTCGAGGCACCTGAACTGTTTTTACCTGGGGTTGAGTCTTTCTTGGTCTTTCTTTCTGCGTCTGTGGAGTTAAATCAGGAGTTTTCTCATTAACATCGACTAATTGGGGACACTCGTTTCGCCAGTGTCCAATTTCGCCGCACTGATGGCAGGGAAATTTTTTCATAGCCTCTTCCCTGCTAAATTTGGGCCGGGGCTTTCCTCCACCCCCTCCCCCAGGACCTTTGTTCTCAGCATTTTTAACCATGTTACTCAATTGTTTTTCCTGTTGTTCTGCGAGCTTCACCTGAGCCCACATAACCTTCTCCTTAAGGGCCTTTTTCTTTTCTGCCATCTCGTCCTCGCAGTACTTAGCGTACCGCAGGACCTCATCCATTTTCTTAGTATGCCAACAGATTTTATTGTCTTTTATCCACTGACAAATTTCAGGTCTTAAACCATTTACAAACCTGTAAATAAAGTGCGTCATATCCTTCAGGTCGATGTTATCAATACCACTGTATGTTTTAAATACCTGCAATAACCTCTCATAGAAGGAGTGCACTGTCTCGTCCCTTTCTTGTGTTGTTCTATCTATTTTTGTCCAATCAGTTTCCTTTGCGGGCACCTTTTCTTTCAAGTGCTGAATTACCTGCTCATATTTTCGCATGACATCCTTCGATGGCTCCCCAGTTTCCTTGTTTCTGGGATACTCCTCATTGGGCCAGTCTATGGCTATTTTACACTGGGTCCATAAATCTACTGGGACCACAATGTCGAAAAACCCATCCAGGTCTTTCCACAGACATTTCTGTACCTTCACGAACCTCTCCACTTGCCTGTACCAGTCAACTGGTTTCTCTCGTAATTTTGGAAAATCGTTCGTGAAGGACACAATATCCTGCCTAGACCAGGGGACATGCACATATTTCCCTCCTGGAACTTCGCGCATGGGGCATAACTGCTCAGGTTTTTCTACCTCTCTTAAAGCAAACTCGGGAGTCACTTGTCGGGAGCGAACCTCTTCCCTCTTTTTCGCCCACCTGCTTCTCCATTTTTCCACATCTCCCCATTTCTGCAGTACCCCCATTAATTCTTTAATCTGCAACTTCTTCCCTGCCACATTCAGGTGTTCTATATCTTTGTCTGAGAAGTCTGCTCTGTACAGTTTCTGTAAGGGCTTGGATTTTGAGATATCTACCCCCATACTAACTGCTGTTTCGGTCAGTTTTTCGTGGAGCACTCTGGTGTTCCTTGTAAAGCTTTTACATATGAACGACAATTCTTCTTCAGAGTAGGTATTCAATCGATCCAACCCCACATTTCCTGCCATTAATTCTTCTATTTCGACCCTCAGCTTGTAGAGGTCTAAAGGTTTTGTTTGCGGAGTCTGCTTCTCTAATTCACGACTCCAACTCTCAATTTCGTCCGGAGTTACCAGAGAGACATTCCTAGTACCTGTTGCTGTCTCTAATTTAATTTCTTTTGTATTAAAAGGGTTATGCCTCTGCTGTATTCCCTTTCCAGTCTGTTTGTTTGGTAATTCCAAGAACGCAACTTCAGACTCGCATTCACTGGACTGATCATCTATGATGATCGGTTCCTGTCTCGGGGTTGCCATGACTGGGGTCATAACTGGAGTAATCGGATTTCCCTGACCATTTCCGTATAACGGGACCACCGGTCCAATAGTTACTGGAATAGTCAATGCCTCAGGACTGGTATTTAACTGGGAAATTTTCTGAATTATTTCTGTTCTTTGTCTAGCTAGAGCCTCTTGCTCCTTTTCCACTAGTACCCTTCTTAAAGTTGTGTCATGTAATATCTGGGGGGTCAATGGAGGAGTAAAACTCGGGGCAGTAGGATGCGTTTCACTTGGTCCTCCCCCATAATTTGGTTTCGGGAATAAAGTTCCAGTATTAAAGGACCTGCGCTCTTCCCCATATGGAGGTTGAACAAAAGGCAGTCCTGAATTCGATGGTTTCTCTTCGCTTTCATACAAGGGTCTGGGAAAAAAGATTTTCGTACGTGAATATTTTTCTTCCTGGCTTGCGGGCACTTTGGGATATATATCCCTTGTTTCCGTCGGTTCGGGTTTTTCAGGATAGGGCAATACTTGACCACCCCCTCCCAGTCCCAGGGACCTGTCTTCTTCCTTTAGGAAGTGGCGTCGGGGAACATCTCCTACACTGGAAGGTCGGGTTCCCTCATTGTAAGGTGGCGGACTCCTGGTACAGATGTCATCTAGCAATTCATCATCTGATTCCCCCAGGGCCCCCCAATGTTTACATTTTTCAGTACTTTTCTCACCCGCTCCAATGTTATGACATGCCGGCATCATGGGAAACAGACCCTCAACAATCATGCTCTGTCTCCACTGTTTCATCCTTTTATCCCTGGACTCCTGTTTCTGCCTGGGGTACCACTTGGTCAAACCCTTGTCCATTCGGGGTCTTTCTCTTTCAAAAGCCTCAATCTCCCATTCCTCTAATGCCTCATACTGCGTTAGTCTTGGTCTGGGATGCAGTTCATTCATTCGGGTTCTTAAATTAAATAAGATCCTACCATTGAAAGTACCATCTAACGGAAAAGCCAATACTCCGTCATCTTTTGTGTACTTCACCCAATTCTCCAGCCACACACAGGTATTGTACCCTCGGTCAAACATCATGAATGAGGCGGGAGTATTGGGTGCTGGGACAAGAACACCTTCTCTAGATTTAATCGGTTTGTCCGTTTTAAAATAATTTTTCACCTTACTTACAAGGGACATTTTTCTCTTGGTTCCGTACATAATATCGTATCTATTAGCCTTCCACTGATCCCTTTCAAACCCTAGATGCCTTGGATCAGGTCGAGTCTCTGTAGTCTGCGAGTGCCACATACGACTTCTGCGCTAACTTTGTTTACAAACTACCTCCAATCAAAACGCGCTTCAGAAAATTCGTGCAACCAATGGGTGCGCGACACAAAATAAGCTCCGCCAATGGGTGCGCGGCCCCTTCGTGAGACAGTTCCCACGCTCCGGCGCCCACCCCTCCTTTACAATTTCAGCTCCGCTACCCGCCCGCTGCTTCTACCAATCCCAGCGCGGCACAGAGTGACGTCAGAGGCGCTTCGCGACTGACTCCCTCCCTTCACAAGGTAACGGAAACTTTCTTTCTTTTAAAGTGCTCAGTGCTTGGTTATTTTACAACAAATACACATTCGCCACAGTGCTCAAGTGTCTAGACAGAGAAAGAATTCTTTTACTGCAAGTAAACTACTTCCATTTACTTTTCACTCGCTGCGGGCAGATCTCTTCCGCCTACCCTTCACTCTAGCATCGGTGAACCTGTTATTCCCCTAAACTCATCCACTTCTGTCCGGGATATATTCCGAGTTTAAGGTTTCTCAGCGGACCCCTCTGCTTTCACGCTAGCTCCGAGGAACCTGCTACTTTTCCGATGTGACCCTTACTAGGTTACGCCACTATGGGAATTTTGCCAATGAACCCCGTTACTGTCATTTATTCACACATGTATTCAGAAAACCCTAGTTAGTGCTTCCCGGTTATCCTAACCTGCACCTAACTTTCCTCGAACCTGTGACCTCAGGACAATGGATTCTATTCACCACTTGCCCTTTCAATTCCCCGGGGAGTTCGGACAACACTTAACGATTCGATTTACAAATGCATGGATTAGTACATATAACAATATAAGAACAAGAATAATGACAATACAAAAATTCATGAATTATTTTTTTTACAAGATATTATTCGTGCGTATTCACAAGAGATTGATCAGGTCTCTTAGAACAGCCGCTCTTATAGCAGCATTAATATAATAGCAGCTTCCGACTTAACTAGTCCAACTAATCCCTGCCTTACTCTCAACTAGTCCCTAACCATCCTCTAGCTACCAGAAAACTGATAGAGCGCGCGAGGCCACCCGGCCAATAGTTTCGCCGTTTCCGGCTTCAGGGCCCATATACTTTCCAAATCACCATATACATCGATCGGGTGACTTCACGAGCTCTACCAGGTTGAGTGTGTGTGTGTTCCCTGCTACCAATTTTCGGTGCACCCGACTTACCATCCACCGATGCGGGTGCCTAATGACCACAATGAATCAGGGAGCTAGCTGTAAAAGAAAGGCAGCAAAATACAAACCCAACCAATAACATTCAAATACTGTTTAAATGACCACGGACAACTGGAAGTTTTAAAATGTTTATCTAAAGTTCAATATTTTCTTGCATGAGGTACAATAAAACAAGGCAATCAATAACCAAGATAACGTAAATCACATAAGCATAAAGAAATAATGACAGAGTAATCATCAAGGTACTAATAAAATGTAACGAAAAAAGATACTATGCAAGTCAGTATTATCTAAACAGGGATAGCCTAAGTGTGGGTGACTATAGGAGAGTTTATAATGAATACCACGCTTCACTTAAGGTGAATGGGCCTTTGAACAATCTAGGCAACGAAGTTCTAGACCATATCAGGAAATGACACACTGCTATGCAAAATATAATTTCTAACAAATGAGAAGACATAGGAATAAACTTTAGGGAAAATATAAATGACTTTCAATAGTTGCAGAAAGGCATGGAAAATATCACATATGCAATGTTGAACTTTATTAAAGCAAAAGTTAGAAATTCAGAAGGTGCAAGAATTTCAAGAGGTTCAGAGCAATATTTACCTAGAAAGGTGTGGAAACCAAACCCTGGCCACGGGTCAGTTAAGGACAGGAAACCCTCAAGGAAGGATACCCCTCAAAGGACAGCAGGTGCAGAATGGACACCCAGGACAGGACAGGATACCCTCGGAAAACGAATCAGGACAGGACCCTCAGGACAGGACAGCAAACCCTCAGGACAGGACCCTCTTCAGGACAGGACCGGAACCCACAGTTCGGAAGCAACGCCTGCGCTCCACCCGCTCTGCAGCTATCGATCAAGACCCCGATTGGGTTAGCGAACTCCCAGCTAAGTGCCTTGCCAGCACTTTAAGGTTCAGTAGAACCTTAGTCTATGGTCAAATTCGGACAGAGTGCTCCGCAGCGCTCTGTATCTTCAGTCACCTATTGAGTGTGTTGGGTCAGTGACAGGTCAGCTAAACCAGACAAGTCGGACGGTTCACTAGGTGAACCCAGGGTAGATATACAGTTTGGGGACAGTGTACCACCCCCCAATGTTGCAAAGTGTCAGAATCCCTCAATTTCGATTGGTCCTAAGGTAGGGTTTGGGTAACACACCAATCACAATACACGATTTGAAGCCTTCATTAACATATTTGGGTACCGCCTAGCAGGTTTGGGGTTCCCATGAGAAGTTACACGGCAAACAGTAGCGCAACATTACAATGTATCATATAAGGAGCCACATTCGCTGTTCTCGCAGGGCAGGGGTGACTTTCTCAGGAGCATCTTGCCCATCACTGCCAACTGGCGGTGTTCCATCTGTCAAGGTCCCTCGTGCTGCCGAATGTCGCACAGGCGCAGAAGGGACCTCCAATATGGCTCTCCTTTCACTCAGACCCCCATTTCCCGCGGTACATGAAAAGTAAGCGAAAACAAATTAATACATAATAATGTCATTATGAAAACACATCACAGGGTTTGTACTTTTAACTCATCATCAAGAAATAAACTTATTGCATCTAAATGTTAGCTACATTGACACGGACACAAGAGCAGTGGCACGAGCAGTACCACATGATAAGCACAGCTATGAATTACGCATGCGCATAACTTTCCCTCCACTTCTGCAGACGCGTCAGGACACGTGAGTGTGGCTGACGCATGCGCAGTAACTAAAATACAAGCGGCGGCCATTTTTAGGGACACGGATTAATTCATTAGAAATACACATAGGCAAGCTTCGGGAACTTTGCCTAAACAAAATAAAGGTTAGTAAAACATACATTTTTGTTACCTTATTACACATAAACGAGGTTCTTGATTTCGGCAAGCCGCAAAATATGCGAAGCTTTGCTTCATCACTATAACCCTCTATTAACTACAATGTTTTTTAATGAGGTGCTATCATGTATATTGGTCCCAAGATGGCTGCCAACACTTCTTGGATGAAGTGCTGACAGCCAATCAGATTTCACGATGAGATGTGTGGTTAGGCTCCGCCCAGATATATATGTGTTTTTGAAGTTAATTTTCATAAAAACCACTGTAGCAATTTTCACCAAATATAGCAAAGGCACTTCTGCGTACCAGTCCCTACAATTTTGCCAAGTTTGGTGTAATTCCGTTCAGCGGTTCAGGCTGTAGACTTGTCAGAACGTCCTATGGAAATTAACATGGGGAAAACACGTTTTGGGACCCTCCTTTTTTCTCAGCCCCCACTTCACAAATCCCCCCAAAGCTTTCAGGGAATGAGCGCAGCGGAGCTGGCCAAAATTTTGGAAAATTACACGCAAATTCCTCAACCGGCGCCAAAGTTATTCCCAATAGAATGTTGCGGATTTCCTATGGTAGCTAGGTCCTAACTATATATACCTACTGGCTATCGCCAGTAGGTAATATATATATGTATATATATATTCACTGAAAAAACCATAGGTTTCACACCAGTTATAGTTAGCTGAACATTTTACTCATACAAAACCATTGAAATTACCACGTTATAGTTAGTTGGACTCACTATAACTCGCGCGCCCGCATTCCACTGCTGATGATGTCACATATTACATCATTCATGACATGGTCAGTGACATCACTGATGACATCACTGATGACATCTCAAATGACATCACTGATGATGTCCCTGGAAGCGCCCACGTTCGTGCCGCGTAAGCGACCCCGGAAGCGCCTACGTTCGTGCCGCGTAAGCGCCCCCGGAAGCGCTCCGGTGCGCGCAGCGTAAGCGCGTCAAGTCATGTGATCTTAAAATAACTCTTTTCATTGGTTCCTAACAGTTTTTTTTACAAAAAATGAAATCCCCACCCATTTCCTTCACTTCTTCTTTCACTTTTGTGACTGCAAGACCTGCCTTTTTGCTGTCGGATCTTTGTGGGAATAAAATCTTGGATTATCATGGCTGCCAGACCATCCAGCAGTGAAGATGACTCCAATGAATTTCTTGATGAAGAGCCTCCTCAGCCGAAAATAAAAGAACACTTTATTTGGAAAAAAAATTCTATTCCTCATGACCAGAAGAAAGTAAATGCTCCAAAAGTGGAGTGCAGGATTTGTCACACTGTCCTGTCACGGGGTGACCCCACTAAGAAATATTCTTTTGGTAACTCCACAATGATTCGCCATGTGGAGAGGAGGCACCCCCAGAATTTTGCCCGGGAAAGTGTCAGGGCTCTGGCACGAGAGGTTCCCAGTGATGGGGCCTCTACTTCAACCGGAGGACAAACTGCATCAGGAAGGGAGCAATCACAAGAGCTGATCCCTAACATTCAGCCTGCTTTTAATAAAGGCGTTATTAAATGCAGATATTGCGATCAGCTACTTTGCTATGGGGAACAAAGTGTTCTGCTCATGGCTCGAGCATTGGAGAACCATCGCTGCTGTTCCCAGCCCTAATTTTGTTTTGTTTTTTTGCTCCTGTTGAGCAGTTTCCCAGTCCCTGTTTTTGTTTTTGTTCTAAAAAAAGGAAAAAAGAAGAAAAAAAAAGTTATTTTCAGAACTACCTCCAATTCTCATCAAAGAGCTGTGTTCTTAAAAAAATGAAAAAGAGTAAGTGAAGTGGAGTGCATTGATAAACGAGAAGAAAATGAGTGAGAAAGCACAGAAAGGGACGAGAGGAGAAGGGAAGTGAAGTAGGGGGACTGAAAGAAGGTGAGTGTGGGGAAGGAGAGTGAGGAGAAGGAGAGTGAACATGGGGAATGTGGATATGCGAAGAAAATGTACTAAAGGAACGGGGGGGTGGAAGGGTATGAAAAGAGCAGTGATGTTTTGGAAAGACTAGAGATACAGACTGGATAAAGACAAGTAAGTGTGAGACCAGGTAATTAAGGCAGTCAAGAAACAGAGAAAGTGTAAGAAAAAATAAGAGTAGAAGACTGAAGGCCTCATTTTTGCACCTGCCTCACAGCAGGCGTAACACTGACGCAGGTCCTTTAACATGGGCCTGGCCCCATGTGAAAGGATGCATTGCTGGAGTTGTGTCACTTTTGTAACACACTCCAGCAATGCATCACTTTTGCACTTACAGATACGTCAGAAATACTGACGTATCTGTAACTTCTTTCGACATAATGTGTCATACATTAAATATGACGCATGAGTAGAAGACTGAAGGTCTCATTTATGAGGCCATGCGTCACTTTTATGCCACCGGTGCGTTACTTTTTGTGACACACCAGTGCTGTAAAAAATGCACCTTGTTGATTCATATTTACAAAGTGACGCATTTAGGTAGATGTGTCACTTTGTAAACCCCTGCGCCACATTATACCTGCGCCAGCTGTAATGTATGCAAAGGGTGTGTATTGACATAAGGAAGGGTCGTAGAAGTGACACAGTGACATCTAAGAAATATCACTGCGTCACTTTTATGACGCTCTTGCGTCCAAATCTTGCACCTGCTTAACAGCAGCCGTAAGACTGATGCAGGCACTTTCACATAAGACTGGCCCTATGTGAAAGAATGCATTGCTGGAGTTGCATCCTTTTTGTGACAAATTCCAGCAATGCATCACTTTCCTCTAAACACTCTACATTATTTTTTTTAACTCTATTTTTTACACTGTTTTTCCCTGTGGTGCGCTCAGGGTGCGCGTACCGGAGAGCGCACCTGGGAACACACCCAGCGCGAAATAAAAAAAAATAGTTTTTTTGCCTGTCAGGGTCCTTCTAGGCAGAGGGTGTCTATTCTGCCCCTTTTTAATTATTTCCTCATTTATTTTTCACCTCTTGTGTCTCTGTTCTTCAGAGTCACAAGATGACGGACTATGCAGACCATTTAGAATGTTTACAGACACCCAAGAGCCAATTAGCTTTTGAAATTTACAACCAATTAAAATGTTTCTTCGGTCTTGAATTTGTGTGTGATGAAGTTTCATTGGTTTTCTACTAATGAAATGGTTCTCAAGTAAGAGGTAAACACAGCCATTTTGTGATAGTACTCTTTGAGGTACATTTGTGAGGAATATTTGGTGTTCTATTTCTGGTGTGAAATTTACACAGTATTATCTCTTCTACTCCTTTCTAAAAGGTGAGTTATTAATTTGTAAGGGGAATTTAATACTCGATAAAGCTAGTTTAATATTATCTATTACTAAAAACAATAAATTAAAGTGAGTTTTTTTCTGCTATTTACAGCAAGAAATTTGAAAAGAATATGAATATCAATGAGGACACCGTTAATATTAATTTTGAAATTTCTGCAACCTTTGTTGAGGAGAGTTTGAGGTCTCAAACGATCCTATTCATAACACTATCCATGTAGAAGACCTTCTTTTCAGAGAAGATGGAATGGAGGATTTTAATGATAAAACATTGGATGCTCAATTATTGGAATGTTTGGACGATGTTGAGTTCCAGGAGTCATTTATGAAGAGTTGTGATGAGGAGATTCCTGATCAAATAATGCTAGAAGTACTTCTAAATTATGAAAATTCTGAAGAATAAATTTATATTTATAAATTATAAATTGTTTGAGACATTTTTCTGTTATTGTACTTGAAATTTATGAGATAGTAGTGAAATAATTGTGGTATAAAGTGAGACTTATAGTATAGAGTGCAACTTTTCTGTATTACATAGTAAGTTTACTCACAGTTACTTCCCTTCTCCCAATATATTTTCTCCAATGTGCATTTCACATCTCTTTTTCATCTCATGCCTTCTTTCTCTCACTATTTCTCTCTAGTGTACACTATCACCGCCATTTTTTGTATTTTCAGAATACAGAGAATTGTAATACTCCAAACATGGAATTCAATATGTGCCATACTATATTTTGCAGAAAAGACCCCAGAATGAAGTACAATTTTGGTAATCAAACTATGATTCGGCACGTGCAGAGGAGGCACGCCCAGAACTATGCCCGAAAGAGTGTCAGGGCTCTGGCACGAGAGGCTCCAAGAAATAGTGCCTCTACTTCAACTAGCGGAATAACTTCATTGGTCAGGGGGCGACCAGAGCAGCTGATCCCAAATAATCAGCATCAAAGGCAAAAATTGTGATGCCGTACTTTGTTACGGGGAACAAAGTATTATGTTCATTGTTTGAGCATTAGAGAACCACCGCTGCCATCCCCAGTCCTAATTTTAGTGAGAGAGGAAAAGAAAATGAGCGAGGGATGAAAAAAAGGGACGAGAGGGGAAGGGGAAGTGAAGTCGGGGGATCGAAAGAAGGTGAGTGTGTAAGTATATCTAAGTTATAGGGAGTGAGCTTGACAGAAGGGGAGCGAGAGACTAAAGAGACGAACAGAATGAGACTAACAGAGAGAGAATGAGGTAAGGGGGAGTGTAGAGAGAGGAAGGAAAGTAAAAGAGAAGGTCTGAAAGAAGATGAGTGTGAGAGTATGGCTCACTAATAGGGAGTGAGCATGATAGAAGAGGAGTGAGAGACTAAGAGGATGGAGAGAATTGCGGTAACTCAGAGAGAGTGAGAAAAGGGGAGTGAGTAAGTTAGAGGACAGAGGGATTGACAGAAGCAGTTACTGAACTGCAGAAAAGGAGTAAGGAAAGTGAAAAGAGTGAAGGAGTAAAGGATGGGAAAAGAGAGGTAAGAAAGTAAAGTATAAGGTCTGAAAGAATGTGAGTGTATGAGTATGGACGAGTTATAGGCAGTGAGCGTGACAGAAGAAAAGTGAGAGACTAAACGGATGGAGAGAATTAGGCTAACAGAAAGATATTAAAGGAAGGGAAGCGTAGAACTAAGAAGACAGACATAGAAAAAGAAGTAGTAATTGAAGTGGAGTCAGGAGAATAAAATAAGGGAAATATATAAAACAATGAATTAAAACAAAAGAAAGGAAATAAAATAAAAGAGAAGACCTGTTTTTCCCTATGGTGCGCTTCAGTACCTCATTTATGAGGACATGTGTCACTTTTACGGCGCCAGTTTGTCACTTTTTGTGACGCACCAGTGGTGTAAAAATAGCACCTTGTTGAGTCATATTTACAAAGTAATGCATTTAGGTAGATGTGTCACTTTGTAAACCCTAGCGCCACATTATACCTGCACCAGGTATAATATATGCAAAGGGATTTATTGACACAAAGATGGGTCGTACAAGTGACGCAGTAACATCCAAGAGATTTCACTGCGTCACTTTGAGGATGCTGTTGTGTTAAAATCTTGCACCTGCCTCACAGCAGGCCTAAGACTGACGCAAGCCCTTTCACATCGAGCTGGCCCCAATGTGAAAGGATGCATTTCGTCAAATAATTTTTTTTCTACAATTTCTTTTTTTTTTAATTCTTTTTATTGAAATTTTTAACACATTTTGCACCCCCTACACCGGGGATGAGGAACAAATTACCATATACCTTCAAACATATTTTCCAAACCAAAAAAATCTAATACTTCATTACAAACAGAGGAACATATACATCATATATAGGATTTTTAACTATATTTGACAAGTAACAAAGCAAATCTGTAAAGAGAGAATAGTAGAGACCAAACAAAACACAAAAAACCAAGAAAAAAGGGGTAAGCAATAAGAAATAGGGGAAAAAAACCATACAAAACATTATTTCTTACTAGACGCTTAGGAGTCCTACCTCCTAGCACAATAAACATTACAAGCCTATACTTTATAATACATCATAGTTCTTCCTTCCAATTTGTTATCGGCTCCCATATTTTCAACCCTAGTTTCCTCCCCTTTTTTCCTTTTCTAGAATATATTACTTTTTCCAAGCTATAAATATTTAGGATCCTGGCTAGCCATTGTTGAAATACTGGTGGTGACTGATCGAGCCATGCTCAGGCAATACATAATCTAAATACAGCCATTGCAACAAAAATAAAATAACAACCCTCTCCCTGGGTGCTGTCTGAGTTCACTCCCAGTATCACGATCGTAGGGGTTAAGTTGACGACTATTTTCAATGCTCTTTGTAAAAAATTCTGTATTTCTTTCAATATTGTAGATAAGCATGGACATGTTGCAAAAATATGAATTATATCGGCCTGCAAACTTCCGCATCTAGGACAATTGATTCCAGTAACCGCCCCCCAATGTGCAAGTTTTGCCGGAGTATAGTACAGCCGATATATAGTTTTATAATGCTGTGCCTGTAATGTTGCAGAACACAGAATATTTTGACCCAATTCTAGTGACAAATTGAAGCATTCCAATTCTGTCTCCAACTTCGTCGACCAACTTTCCCCCCACTTATCCATATCATCTGGTTTTGTTTCAATTAACTCTGCATAAAACCTTTTAATAGTACAGTTTACTCCATTATGTACCACCTCAAGTATGGAGTTTTCCTCAAATCCACTCGAACCCCCCCTTTTGTTCGCCAAAAAACTTCTTACTTGGAGGTACTTAAAAAAATGCCTTGTTGCCAGATCATATTTCCCCTGTATTTCTGCAAATTGTCTCATCCCCTGCATACCCATCAAATCCCCCACTCTTATTATTCCCTTCCTGTGCCATTCTATATAAACTGAATCGGAAAATATATCCTCAGGAAATACTAGATTGTTTTTTATTCTAGTATATCTATTAATTTTCCCCAAACTATATTTTTTACTGAAAGCTTTCCAGATGTTATAGGCTCCCAAAATGGTCTTAAATCGTGTCCTTTTAAAGTAAACTGTTGGGGAGTCCTCCGAGACGCTTCTGGCGTTTCCTCTCAAGCTGCAAACTCCCAACTCCCTCAAGGATTAACCAACACACTCAGGACTTTGACACTGACTGAATTGACTTCTCCTTCAGGGAAAGGGGAAGTGGACAGAGAGACTCACAACAAATTATACAAGATAAAAATCTTCAGTTGTCTCTCTCTCTAGGAAGTGCTCCAGGCCGAGGACCTTCTGTTAGGTATGTTCTGCGCTGTCTTCACGCTATACTGCGGTGCAATATTAACAACAGTTACCTGGCTGATGACTCCTTAACTAACCTTAACAATTAACTAAACATAGTGATTACTGACCATAAATCCGTCTGACCCTTGTCCGCACTTTACTGAAGTCTTAGCTCTGACTCTGAGTCTCGAAACCTTTGAGTAAACATAACATGTCAAAATAGCTTAACACTTTTACTGAGGGAACAGACCAATTCTATTAGTTAGGTTAGTATTAACAGAACTCAAAGAACTTCATGCAAGGTCATACCTGAGTCTTTAAATGATTCTTCCGTAAAGAGATTCTGCAGTTGGAAGACAGGAAAAAATACAGCAGCCTATCTAGATTCACTCTACTACCTAAGATTATTATTCCTAACCAAACTTGTAAATATGCTAACCTTTCTTATGTTACTTGTTACACGGAATTGTACATATAGATTCAGGTTGCATATTTTACACTATTGACTTTACATAGGCTTGTTTATTTCATACTGTCCATCTTAAGAACGCTTAACACCTTTCTTAGGTTAAACTCATGCCAATTACAGGCTTAAGTCCCTTAAAGTCCTTGCTTAAGAATCTCTTCTCATAGCTTGCGCTAAACCTCTGAATTAGTCAAAGTTCACTATTCAGAATGACTTGCCTTTGTCAAGGCTTGTTTATTTCACACTGACCACCTTTAGAGCGCTTAATCCTTTTCTAGGTTTGACTCAATTCAATTGCAGGCTTAAAATTCCTTAAAGTCCTTGCTTAAGAGTCTCTTCTCCTTGCTTGCGCTAACACACTGAATTAGTCACTGCTCTCTATTCAGGGATGGCTTGCCTTTGTCAAGGCTTGTTTAATGTCTAGCTCTCCTCGACGCGTAGTGATTCTGAAAGCGTCTTGTGAGAGTCATGGAAGGTATAACCCTCGCCACATCTAAAGACAAATCAGGAAGTTCGTGGCTTGTTTTAAGAAAAGTTAAAACCTCTTACTGTTCTTCTCCTTTTTAAAACGGCACCGTAGAACAGTAGACTCGAACTGGCAGCCGGCAGAGGGAAGCGGGGAAACAAACCTCCCGGCTGCCGCAGAGAAATGCCGGTAGTCCTGTCACGTCGTCTTCAAAGGTTTTATCTGCGACGCTGACAGGCAGGGCATCCGGAACTCGGGGAAAAGGTTAATAAACTGCAAGGAGTTACAGGACTTGATTTAACCAAACGGATTTACAAGATTTCAGTTACAGAGGAATTCCATCGCAGGGGCAGAAGCTCTCGGAAAGATCAACGAGAGACGAAGCATTTGACAGTTGGCTGAAGCTAGTATTTATAGCTTCAGCCACGAGACCTGCGCGAGGCTCTTACTTAATGACACCTAGCGCGAGGGAGCCCCGAGCCTGTCTCTCAGAGCGCACAATCTATGTAACTGCACAAAATAACAAACAAGCATTGCTAAAGGCAATTGCTACCGATTATTTTTCTAAACAGAATTTTAATTAAACTTAACATTAAAATAATACTTTAAATGAAATCACAAAACTAAATAAACCCTTTTGATTCTCAATATTTACACTGAATCAATTCTGGGCCAGAATCTATTTAAGACGACCTGTAACACCCCTAACAGTTCCTCCCCCCAAAGCTCGTCTTACAGGTCTAGGTTTATCAGGATACAGAGCATGAAAAGATCTAACAAGTCTAGGAGCATGAACATTTTTCTCAGGTTCCCAAGATCGCTCAGAAGGATCATAACCCTTCCAGTCAACCAAATAAAACAAAGCACCCCGAATCCTTTTGGAATCTAAAATGGATTTAACCTCGTACTCAACATGGTCACCGACAATTACTGGCGGTGGTGGATTATCAGCACGAGTAGAAGGTTCAAAAGGTTTCAACAGAGAAACATGAAAAACAGGGTGAATAGCATATTCCTCAGGTAAAACTAATTTTACAGATACAGGGTTCAAAACCTTCTTAACTTCAAAAGGCCCAATATACCTAGGCTTTAACTTTCTGGGACCCTCCATCTGAATGTTTCTAGTGGATAACCATACCAACTGACCTTCCTTATACAAAGGAGCAGCTTTACGATGGGAATCAGCAGTCTTTTTCATAGATACCTTACTTTTGACCCATTGTTTTCTAGCCTTATCTTGGATATCCAACAGATGAGTCAACCTATCAGTAACTGCTGGCATAGACAATTGTTCATCAGGTAAAAGTATAGGAATAGATCTTGGATGTTGACCAGTGAGAAAATAAAAAGGAGAACAACCCAAAGCTGAATGAGTGGTGTTATTATAGGAAAATTCAGCCCACGGTAACATTTCATCCCAAGGGTGAGAGGAGGTAGTTAACAAACATCTTAAACCCTGTTCAACATGCTGATTCAATCTCTCCGTCTGACCATCCGTCTGTGGGTGAAAAGAAGAAGACAGAGCCAACTCAATTCCCAAAAGTTTGCTAAGTTGTGACCAGAATTTAGAAATGAACTGAGGACCCCTATCCGAAATAATCTTTGAGGGCAGACCATGAAGTTTCACAATATTAGATAAAAATACAGCACTGAATTCAGTTGCCGAGGGAATCTTATGTAATGGAATAAAATGTCCCATTTTGGATAACAGATCCACCACCACAAGGACTGTAGTAAAACCATTAGACTTAGGGAGATCAGTAATAAAATCTAAACTGATTGTATGCCAAGGGTGAGGAGGAATAGTCATAGGACGAAGTAAACCCATTGGAACCTCATGTAAAGCCTTTTGACGAGAACAAACTGGACAGGCTTTCACAAATTGCTGAATAATAGAAATCATTCTTTCTCACCAAAAATGACATTGACACAAATCCAGGGTTTTGTTAATACCAGGATGTGCAGCAATCGCCAAATCATGATTCCATTGCATGACCTTATCCTGTAAATCTCTTGTGGGAATAAACAATTTATCATTGTGATAGAAAAACCCATCTCTAATGGAATTACCTTTTTTTAATAACCATTCATGAACATCAAAATTCTTTAATTCTTTTTTTACTGAATCCAAGAAACTTTCTGAATGGATTTCAGCAGCAATTTTTTCTAAAGGCAAAATGCTGGGAGGATCCTTCATAGGATTTAAATCCTTTTCACAAACCAAACGTGAAAGTGTATCAGATAACAGCTGCTTCTTCCCTGGTCGATACATAATCAAAAAATCAAATTCGCTAAAAAATTGCAACCACCTCATTTGTCTAGGAGTAAACGCCTTAACAGTGGAATAAAATTGCAAATTTTTATGGTCAGAATAAACAGTAATAGTGTGTTTAGCCCCCAAAAGATGATGCCTCCATTCTTGAAACACATCTTTAATGGCTAACAATTCTCGTTCTGCAATCGTATAATTTTGCTCAGCCAAAAGTAATTTCCTGGAGAAAAAGGCGATTGGATGAAGGTGACCAGTATTTGAATCCTTTTGAAGCAACACACCACCAATAGCAGTCTGTGAAGCATCTGCTTCCACAAAGAAAGGCCTATTAGGATCAGGATGAACCAAAATGGGAGCCGAGGTAAAAGCCTTCTTCAACAAAGAAAATGCCTGGTCAGCCTCCTCAGTCCAAGAGAAGACTTTCCCTTTTTTCAATAACTGGGTAATAGGAGTAACAATTTCTGAAAATTTAGAAATGAAACGCCTATAAAAATTAGCAGATCCTAAAATTCTCTGCGTGTCTTTTATTGAAGCAGGAATTGGCCAAGATAAAATTGCCTCAACCTTCTTAGGATCCATATGAATTCCCTCTGGTGACAAACAATAGCCAAGAAATTCAACTTGAGAAGCATGGAAAACACATTTTTCCAATTTAGCATACAGAGAATGATCTCTCAATCTCTGTAATACCAACTGAACATGCTGTACATGCTCTTCCATACTTTTAGAATAAATTAAGATGTCATCTATATAAACAATACAACAGACATCCAATAAATCATGCAGGACCTCATTAATAAAATATTGAAAAGCCGCTGGAGCGTTGCAAAGACCAAAAGGCATAACCGTATACTCAAAAAGACCAAATTTCGTACGAAAAGCGGTCTTCCACTCATCGCCTTCTTTGACTCTAATCAAATGATATGCTCCTCTAAGATCCAGTTTGGTGTAGACACTAGAACCTTTAATTTGATTAAGAAGCACAGGAATCAAAGGCAATGGGTACCTATTCTTAATGGTTGCTTTATTTACCGCTTTGTAATCAATACAAGCCCTCAAATCACCAGACTTCTTCGCAACGAAGAAAAGAGGAGACGAAACAGGAGAAGTAGAATGTCGAATAAAACCTAATTCCAAAAGCTCATCCAAATAGCTTCTTAAATAAACATTTTCAGGTTCAGTTAAGGCGTAAATTCTACTACATGGCAGAATAGCACCCGGAACTAAATCAATTCTGCAATCAAAAATTCTGTGCGGTGGTAATTTGGTTGCTTCAACAGGATCAAAAACCTTAGAAAAACTCCTATACTCTACTGGAAGTTTATTATCATCAGCAGTTAAAGCAGCACAAAAAAGGGGCATCACAGGATCTTTGGTCTCTTGATAACAATGTAACTTACAAAAGGAAGACTCTAAGGTAACTGTCCTTTTAATCCAATCAATATTGGGATTATGTAATTCCAACCAAGGAATGCCTAGGATGACACCAAAACTTGGTGCATCAATAAGATCAAAAACCACTTTCTCAGTATGCCCATTATCTGCTACCAAAGTTAATGGTTCGGTGTTAAATTGAATCATAACAGAAGACAAAACTGAACCATCAACTGCTCTCACAGACTCAGGTTCTTCCTTAGTAACAAATTTCAGATTCAATTTTTGGGCAAAACCAATATCGAAAAAATTCCCAGTAGCTCCAGAGTCCAAAAGTACAGGAATGCTATGTCTTTGAAGAGTAGTTAAGATAAAGACCATTCGAATAGTAAAATGTTTGGGAATTTGTGTAGTTACATTGGTGACAAATTTAGAGATCTTAGAAGAAATTTTGCTCGAGGAAACGATCTCCGCTTTCCTCGAGTATTTCAGTTTTCCGACGGCTTAATAGGAAGAGTTTCAACAACTAGAACTTTCTTTTTAGCGGGTTTTACAGAACAATCCTTGGCAAAATGCCCAGGCTTGCCACAGTATAAACATAAATTGCCCTTACGCCTCCGTTCTTTTTCTTCAGGAGTTAAAGGCCCTTTAAACCCACCCGAAAAAACAGGTTCAACAAAAACATTCTTAACTTCTGACTCCTTTTTCTCAACTTTAACTAGAGGACTTCTAAATTCACTTCTAGTTTTTTCATTTCTACGTTCACCCAATCTGTGATCAAGTCTAACCACTAGATCCTGAAATTCCTTAAACCCATCAGGTAAATTCACTATGTGTGCAAGGGAATCTTTTAAATCATCTTTTAGACCTCTATAAAATAAAGAAATCCTCTTCTCCTCTGGCCAATGAGTTTCGGACAGAAGTCTATTAAAGGTAGTAATATAAGAGACAAGATCCTTGGTCCCTTGACGAAGATTCAATAACTCATTATCAGAAGATTGGATTAAGGTGTGTTTAGCAAATAGACTAGACATGGCCAATTTAAAATTCTGCAAATTGTGAAGCAAGGGGTCATTATTTTCTATTAAAGGCATGGCCCAATTAGCAGCCACCCCTCCCAGATAAGAAATTATAAACGCTACCTTAGCAGAATCAGAAGAAAAAATTTGAGGTTTACACATGAAATGCAATTGACACTGACTAAAAAATGTTGCAAATCTACTATTATCACCAGTAAACCTTTCTGGATTAGCCAAAGGGACAGGTGAAGGAGTAACTACAGTAACTTGAACTGGTTGTTTTTCAGACCGATCTTCTGAGGTATGAGGCTGAACAACATCAACTCCAAATCTAGCTGGCGCTAAAACCGGTCTCTTCTCCTTAGAGGAATCCCTCCAAGTCGAGAATCCAGCCTTAGTCTCATCTAGTTCCTGACGAAGCGATTGATTCTCTAAACGTAAATTTTCCATCTCCACTGTCATCTTCTGGACTAACTGTGACAACTGTGAAGCATCCATGAGGGTGAGTTTGCAGACTTGAAAGGAAACAATTTTAAATTTGGGAAGATAGGCTTTGTCTACTGTTGGGGAGTCCTCCGAGACGCTTCTGACGTTTCCTCTCAAGCTGCAAACTCCCAACTCCCTCAAGGATTAACCAACACACTCAGGACTTTGACACTGACTGAATTGACTTCTCCTTCAGGGAAAGGGGAAGTGGACAGAGAGACTCACAACAAATTATACAAGATAAAAATCTTCAGTTGTCTCTCTCTCTAGGAAGTGCTCCAGGCCGAGGACCTTCTGTTAGGTATGTTCTGCGCTGTCTTCACGCTATACTGCGGTGCAATATTAACAACAGTTACCTGGCTGATGACTCCTTAACTAACCTTAACAATTAACTAAACATAGTGATTACTGACCATAAATCCGTCTGACCCTTGTCCGCACTTTACTGAAGTCTTAGCTCTGACTCTGAGTCTCGAAACCTTTGAGTAAACATAACATGTCAAAATAGCTTAACACTTTTACTGAGGGAACAGACCAATTCTATTAGTTAGGTTAGTATTAACAGAACTCAAAGAACTTCATGCAAGGTCATACCTGAGTCTTTAAATGATTCTTCCGTAAAGAGATTCTGCAGTTGGAAGACAGGAAAAAATACAGCAGCCTATCTAGATTCACTCTACTACCTAAGATTATTATTCCTAACCAAACTTGTAAATATGCTAACCTTTCTTATGTTACTTGTTACACGGAATTGTACATATAGATTCAGGTTGCATATTTTACACTATTGACTTTACATAGGCTTGTTTATTTCATACTGTCCATCTTAAGAACGCTTAACACCTTTCTTAGGTTAAACTCATGCCAATTACAGGCTTAAGTCCCTTAAAGTCC
Source organism: Lissotriton helveticus (assembly GCF_964261635.1). Classification (NCBI taxonomy): domain Eukaryota; kingdom Metazoa; phylum Chordata; class Amphibia; order Caudata; family Salamandridae; genus Lissotriton; species Lissotriton helveticus. Next base: position 17,137,530 of record NC_136067.1, read on the forward strand.
TTGCTTAAGAATCTCTTCTCATAGCTTGCGCTAAACCTCTGAATTAGTCAAAGTTCACTATTCAGAATGACTTGCCTTTGTCAAGGCTTGTTTATTTCACACTGACCACCTTTAGAGCGCTTAATCCTTTTCTAGGTTTGACTCAATTCAATTGCAGGCTTAAAATTCCTTAAAGTCCTTGCTTAAGAGTCTCTTCTCCTTGCTTGCGCTAACACACTGAATTAGTCACTGCTCTCTATTCAGGGATGGCTTGCCTTTGTCAAGGCTTGTTTAATGTCTAGCTCTCCTCGACGCGTAGTGATTCTGAAAGCGTCTTGTGAGAGTCATGGAAGGTATAACCCTCGCCACATCTAAAGACAAATCAGGAAGTTCGTGGCTTGTTTTAAGAAAAGTTAAAACCTCTTACTGTTCTTCTCCTTTTTAAAACGGCACCGTAGAACAGTAGACTCGAACTGGCAGCCGGCAGAGGGAAGCGGGGAAACAAACCTCCCGGCTGCCGCAGAGAAATGCCGGTAGTCCTGTCACGTCGTCTTCAAAGGTTTTATCTGCGACGCTGACAGGCAGGGCATCCGGAACTCGGGGAAAAGGTTAATAAACTGCAAGGAGTTACAGGACTTGATTTAACCAAACGGATTTACAAGATTTCAGTTACAGAGGAATTCCATCGCAGGGGCAGAAGCTCTCGGAAAGATCAACGAGAGACGAAGCATTTGACAGTTGGCTGAAGCTAGTATTTATAGCTTCAGCCACGACACCTCCGCGAGGCTCTTACTTAATGACACCTAGCGCGAGGGAGCCCCGAGCCTGTCTCTCAGAGCGCACAATCTATGTAACTGCACAAAATAACAAACAAGCATTGCTAAAGGCAATTGCTACCGATTATTTTTCTAAACAGAATTTTAATTAAACTTAACATTAAAATAATACTTTAAATGAAATCACAAAACTAAATAAACCCTTTTGATTCTCAATATTTACACTGAATCAATTCTGGGCCAGAATCTATTTAAGACGACCTGTAACACCCCTAACATAAGCTGTATCAAAGTGTTTTAAAAATATATTCTTTACCTCTTCCCCCATCAATAAACCATATATTGCTAGTGATCCTAAGGCATCCTCTCCCTCTACTTCTGCTCCACCTATCAATCCAGCCATGTATTGTAGGGCAGCCGCCTAATAGTAAAGTTTCAAATCCGGTAAAGCCCACCCTCCTCTCTCTCTTGGAAGTGCCATAAATCTTGCTGCTCTCCTAGTTTTACCTTTAGACCAAATAAATCTATTGATCATACCTTCAATCTTTTTAAACCAAAGATTGTCGAACCATAAAGGGATTGTCCTAAACATATATAAGAATTTCGGTAAAATTAACATCTTAATAATATTTACTCTACCAACTATTGTGAGATGTAGATTATGAAGCCTATCCAGATCTTTACCCACCTTCCTTATAATGGGGTCTATATTCAATTCTACTATCTTTCCCAAATCTGCGGTGATTGTTATACCCAGATATGTTCCTGTCTGCACCACCCGCGGATCTTGACATATTGCCTTATAATTTTTTATAATTTGTGTTTTACCAGTGTTTAGAGAATATCCTGAAACTTTTCCCAAATTTTTAGCCTCCAGTTCCAAATGTCTGATAGCCTCTGTAGGTACTGGTGTTACAACAGCCACATCATCGGCATATGCAAGTATCTTGCAGTCCCCCCTGGGTGTAGTAACTGGAGGTATATTCCTGTTCCTTTCCATTCTGCGTATTAATGGGTCCAGATACATGGCAAAAAGTAAAGGGGAGCATGGGCATCCCTGTCTAGTACCCCTACTAATTTGCACTTGTTCAGTTATCCCTGAGTTTATTCTTATAGCGGCCACCGGATCTCTGTACAGTGTCTTTATTGCCGTGAGAAAGCCATTCCCAAATCCTACCCTTTCTAAAACACTCCACATATAGTCCCAAGACACTCGATCGAATGCTTTCTCAGCATCTAAAAGCAATACCGCTAATGGTTCCCCTGTTACTTCCATCTTGTCAAAAAGAGTAATTAATTTCCGTGTGTGGTGGGTGGTTCCTCGCCCAGGTATAAATCCATGCTGGCTGATGGTAACTAATGGAGTTATTACACTAGCAAATCTTGTTGCTAGTGCTTTTGAATAGATCTTTGTATCAGTATTCATTAATGTTATTGGTCTGTACGAACCCGGGTCTGTAGGTGCCTTTCCTTTCCTTAAAATGACCACAATTTCTGCGCCGGACCAGGAGTTTGGTATTGATACACCCCTCTGCGCCTGTTGCATAGCACATACCATATCCTTCCCTACTTCTTCCCAAAAAACCTTGTAGAATTCTAGCGGTATCTTGTCTGGTCCAGCTGCTTTACCAGATGGGAGACTCTTAAGAGCCCTTTCAATCTCCTGTTGATCTAATAAGTTATCTAATCTTTTTCTCTCTGATTCATCCAACTCCACCCTTGGGGAGTCATTCAAATATGTCGCTATTCCCCCTAAATCTTTTACATGACTTTCTTGATAAAGGTTCGTATAGAATTTCCTAAAGACTTCTCTAATTTGATGCGTGCCCGTTACCACCTTTCCACAGCTATCTTTGATTGCATTTATCTCCCCATGTGCTGACTTTTGCCTTGCTCTAACTGCTAATATTCGGCCTACTCGGTCACTCAACTCATAGCATTTTTCCCTATTGGTTCTACAATTTCTTATACTGTTTTTCCCTGTGGTGCGCCTGAGGGCCTCATTTATGAGGCCATATGTCACTTTTACACCGCCGGTGCATCACTTTTTGTGACGCACCAGTGGTGTAAAAATTGCACCTAGTTGAGTTATATTTACAAAGTGACGCATCTAGGTAGATACGTCACTTTGTAAACCCCTGCGCCACATTATAACTGCGTCAGATGTAATGTATGCAAAGGGGGTGTATTGACGCAATTAAATTCATTGAAGTAACACAGTGAAATCTATAAGATTTCACTGCGTCACTTTTAGGATGCTATTGTGTCAAAATCCTTCATCTGCCTCACAGCAGCCATAAGACTGATGCAGGTACTTTCACATGAGACTTGCCCCAATGTGAAAGGATGCAATGCTGGAAATTATTTGAGGGTAATAGAAAAAGACTGAGAAAAGTGGAGTGAATAAATTAGAAGACAGAGGATTTGAGAAAAGGAGTTATTGAAGTGGAGTAAGAAGAGTAAGAGAAAGGAAAAGAATGAAAAAGCAAAGGATGGGAAAAGAGAGGAAGGTAAGAGAAGGTATCAAAAAAGGAGAGTGTGTGACTATAACTAAGTTATAGGGAGTGATCTCGACAGAAGACGAGTGAAAGACTAAAGAGACGGAGAAAATGAGTTAAGGGGAGTGTAGAAGTAAGAGGACAGAGGGAGTGAGAGAAGGAGTTAGTGAAGTGGAGTACGGAGAGTAAGGGAAGGGAAAAGAGTAAAGGAATGAAGGAAAGGAAGAGAGAGGAAGGAAAGTAAAGGAAAAGGTCTAAAAGAAGGTGAGTGTGAGAGCGGAGTGAGGAAAAGGGGAGTAAACGTGGGGATTCAGAATAAGTGAGGCAAGCGCAATAAGGGAACAGAGGTGTGGGAGAATCAGAGAAGAGTAGTGAGGTTAAGGAAAATAGTATAGAGAAAATAAAGATTCTACATCAAACTTACCTTATAAGTAATATCAATTTAGTTTGATATTTATATTTAAATTTATGTCTGTGAAAGACAAAACAAAATAAGTTACAATATTTATAATATATATTTTACAATACAAGAGACAAAGTAGGAGATTAACAAGGGTAAGTGAGGGTGAATAAAATGCAGGAAGGTTGATGAAAAAGGAAAAATAAAGAGAGAATAAAAACAAGTGAGCTTGAAACAAACAAAGTAAAAGATTGAGAATATACAGCTAGTAAAGGAAAGAGTGACACAAAGGAACTGAGTAAGAGAGTAAAGCAAGGTAAGGAAGGGAGTGTGGGTCATTTTTAGGGAGTAAGCATGATGGAAGAGGAGTGATGGATTGAGAGGATCCAGAGACTGAAGCTAAGAGACAGGCTGTGATGGAAAGGGAGTGAGGAGGGGAGAGGATATAGGAAGTGAGAAAAGAAGTGAGTGAAGTGTAATAAGGTTAATGATGAGAGAAGGAGCATTATTGAGGAAATAAAGAAAAGAAACAAAGGGAAGGGGAGTGAAGTAGAGTGACTGACAGCTAGAAATTGGTGGATGGGAGAGAGGTAATGAGCCGTGAAGGAGTGGTTAATGAGAATAAGTGTGGAAAATGGAATAAAGGAAGGGAGGTGAGGGAGAGTCAAAAAAGGCAAGCAAGGGTAAGTTAAGAGAAGTGATAGAGGGTGGAAATAGGTAAGTGAGTATAAGAGAACGGGATAATATTATATATTTAATAATACAAAATACAAAATAATTTCAACAACATGTTAAATGGTTTATTTTTGCTGTTCTCAGAATATATTAAATTTCACTTAAAACAGTGACTTCAAAAGCACTCATCATAGCACAGCGGGCAAAAAAAAACACAATCAAAATGATTGTGTTTAAAAAAACCATTAAATAATTACTTAAATAATATAATTTTTTAAAAACCATATCTAAACTCACTTTTGATCCATCCACTTTTCCACGAGGCCAAATAGTATATGGAAAGTCCTTTTTTATGGAAATGAGTCCACTGTTTTCGTAATGTCTCATTTACCCGACTTTCTGAAAGAAAAGCTCCAACATCTTTCACGTTATGAAACAAGAGTTTTACTTCCATCTCTAGTTTACATTTAATAAATAATTCCTATAATACTCACAGCACACTTTATATAATAAACATACACTATCTCTATGAGAACTACATGTTTTTTATTACCTTCATCACTCTCATTCAGAAAGTAATTTTGAAGAGTAAACTAAGTTATATTAACTGCTGCAATCTTTATAGGTCAATTACCTTCCCTAAAATTTCGGTTGTAAGAACACCAGGTAAGAATTTAGTAAGTCAGAAGGCATACGTTGTTTGAAAGTCAATTGAGTATCATTATAGAGCTGCCAACCTTTTTGACATTTAAAAAAAACTGTGTAATGTCCTGATGTTGTTGAAGGACCATCATGGTAAATAATTGCTGCAGTTGTAAAGTAAGCATGGGCGGATCTAGCGGATCTCGCGTACGCGAACTTGCGGATTTACGGATTCGCAATCCGCGAAGATCCGCGAACTCTAGCGGATTTGCGGATTTTCCCGTTTTTTGTGTTGGCGCGCGTTCGCGCCGATTTTGGGACAAGTTCGCAATTGCGAACTTACTTTTCGGCTCGCAACGGCCGCGACTATGTTGTTTCTACGTCTGGTTTATCATCACAGGTTCACAGCACCCTCTGTTTCACCACTGCCACCCTCTGGGACACCCATGCCACCCTCTGGTACATCCTCACTGCCACCCATTAGGTTTATTTATCACTGTAGATTATGGTGGTTGAAAAAAGCAAGCACACCTGCCCTTCTTCAACTGCCATCAATTAATTTGTGGGTCATTAATGTGTCAGTAATTTTGAAACTTCCAGTCTGGCTGGCACCTGCTTCCTTCCTTATCTGTAATTTGCTTTTTGTTGCAGTGAAATTTTTTTTTAAGAGACCTTTATGGTCTACTTGTAGCTATTCTATGAGCCTGCTGTTTGGGTCATAGCAGGGTCATAGAATAGTTGCAAACTCTGGAGGGGCCCCTCAGGAAGCACTACCTTGAATGTTACTAATGTTAAGTTTGAACTTTTGCACCTGCTCATTGCTTTCAGTTTAGCTAAAATCGTTTTTTTCTGCAATTTCGCGCGTTTTTTGGGGCTCGAATCCGCGCGAGATCGATTTCGGAAGCCGCGAATACGTGCGAATACAAAATTGTTTTTTGTGCGACGTGTATGTTCGCGTGATCTTGCGCGTGTTCGCGAGGCGCTTCTAGCTATACGTTTGCCAAGTTACCCTATCGGTCGTACACGGGCGCGGCCATCCTGTTTGCGTGACGTAATTCCGTTTCCGCCCGCTATGTGTAATCTCGCAAAGTGTGCTGCTCGCTAGTACAATTTCGCGCGTGCTCGCAAGGAAAATCTCGCGCGAACTTACCCACGTGGTCGTGAACGGGCGCGGCCATCTTGTTTCTCATTCATTGCTATGGTTCTGGGCATGCTTTCTCTATCCTCTCTCAATCTCTGCCATCCTTTGCTTGTTTGAAGTTTATTTGATCTAATTTTACTTATTATCTATCCCTCTATTTTTCTAGCTCTATATTTTTGTGTTTTCTGCTGCTTTTAGTTACTTTTAAACTACTTTTTTAAACTCTTTTCTTTTCTTCTTCACTATTCTATTTCTTGTTTATCATTTAACTGTATTTCTGCCCAGACCATGGTAAAGGGAGCCGGGAAGCACCCTGAGAAGGGGAAGGGTCCCGCACCCCGTGCCCGGCTCCCGTGCGGGCGTTTGAGGGGGGAGCAAGTGGTCCCGCGGGAGATCTCTAGCGCGGAGGAAGTGGCGGCACTGATCTTCCACGTCCAGCGCCGCCTCCCCAAGACGATCCTGGGAGGCGGCAAGATCGCGACTGGCTATGGCATCCGGGAGCGCCGCAAGCGGTGGGAGAAGGTGTGCCGGGCCATGTATAAGATCTCTGGGGTCCGGCGTACATATAACCAGGCCACCCACCGCTGGACCGATGTCATGGACCGGGAGCGGGACTTGCTGGACGCGCTCGGCGTAGAGGTCCCCGGGCTTGGTGAGTAGTAGTAGCTATTCATTTACTACTCTGTTTTATCCGGCTCTGTTATTTGCAAATCTTTGTTCTTTACCAAGAGCAATAATGCTGCCGATTACATTGAGGTAAATTTTATTTCAAAATCTTCTATGCATTTCAGGTGCACTGCTCTCCTTCTCAGTAGCCTTGCTTGCTACTATGCTTCTTTGTTTTGTATGTTGTGTTCAGAAGCATTTCATTGGCCTGAGAAATTATGTATGAGTGTAGTGTAAAGATAAGAACTGCGTAATGCTAGACAGTAAGGGTCATATTTTCAATTACCGGCGCATCCCTGCAAAGTAGCAGGGATGCGGCAGTAATTGTGTGCCATGCCACCACCACCCATTGGCCCAAAACGTCTCAGAAGCCTTACGCATCTGTGCCGTAAAGGCAGCGCATTGCTGGAGTTGCGTGCCAATGATGGCGCAGCTCCAGCAATGCTCTGGGGTACCCTATCTCCCCAATGCTGCATCAAGCCGTACGTCGGCTTCAAGCTCGCAGGGTTTGAGTCATGCATCATTATCCTAAAAGTGACTGATTGACATCTTGTAGATTTCCCTCAGCCACTTTTAGGATTCGTTCCTGCGCAGGTACGCCCTCCCTTGCGCCGGAACGCCCCCTGATGGCGCAGGGCTTTACAACGTGATGCATCGCCCATATGCCCATATGTGTTTTTTTTTAATATATACGCCGCACCAACACCATGGCGAGTCTTTTGTTCTGCCGCTGCGTCACAAAAGGCACGCAACAATGGAGGAAAATTAGCCGCAAGGGACTTCTAAATCAGCCCCAACAGACTGAAGTCCAGTCCTTCCTTTAGACACATGGCTATAAGAAGAAATAGTGGCGGTGGTGGGTGGATTGATAGTTTGAGTATTCACTGATCTGCAAGCAGGATGGACTTTGTCTGTCACTTCGCGTGCTGCGGACTGCTGCCTGCAGTGCCAGGCCTAGGCAAACCTCTTTAGTAGTCTGTTTATTGAGTTACATAGGAACTTTCTAAGTCAACGTTCCGCAAATCAGGCAATACGAATAACGTAGTATACCACATGAGATAGATCCCGTGGAATAGTTGTCTATCTATTTGCTATTTCTCCAAAATATTTTGTTATTGTTCTTTTGAAATGTTTGATTTGGTTGAAAAATCTCATCCATGTTTTCTGGTTTTTCTTTCTTTCATGTTGTACATCAGCTCCCCCCAAGGGCAAGAGGACACAGGAGGAGGGTGCTGAGGATGCAGGGCAGGATCGGGCAGGCGAGGGCTCCTTTGCTGGCCCCAGTAAGTTTACATTTTAATAAACAGTACCTATTTTTTCCTAGCGTTCCTCATTCGATTTTTTCTAAATCGTCTTTGATCTTCTTGTAGACTGGATATAAATTCTTATCCTGCCTCGAATATGACTCCCTGTGGTATTACTAGACTATTCTTATTAGTCTGTCTGTGTAGCTAACTAAGATTGGACATTTGGCAATTCCATTGGACTCCCATTCTATTCAGCAATAGCTCTATGCACTGTCTCCTTACTGACTAGATAGTGTGGCAGAGTCATTCAGCTCCCGAAGTCACCGATGATTGATCCCCAATGATCTCTAGATTATCGTACGCAGGACAAGAGAGTACGGAGTCACAGCACAGTCAAGAAGTGTCAGAGGCACTCATGCTTGCAAAAATTCCAAAACCTTTAGCTCATCCACTCTAGTCTGGAGGAACAAAAACCACAGAGTCTATTTAAGTTTAAAAGCTTTATTAAAAGTAAACACATTTATTAAAATCTACTTTGTCATAAAACTATTTAACTGAAAACGGAAAAGTGGTTAGTGAGTGCTGACGATTAATTGGACACATTTCTTGTGGTCGAGCCGAGCTCTCACCTGGTTTGAACTTGATCCTGGTCGTGTTCTTAGGAGTCAAGCTTCTGTCTGTTAGGAGAAAAAGTGGTGCGTGTTAAAAATCAAAAGCAAGCATTCATCAGTTGTGCATAAAAGTGCAGCAAGACAACAGCCTTCCCTGGAAAATGAGACATTTTTACTATGGAGTAGACAGTCACAAATTATTAATTGTATTCAGTTTTTTTAACATTTCTCCTAGACCAAATATTATATAGTAGTGAGTGGTGTATTCTAACATTCTTAAATGTACTTTGTAGGTGTAACATCTGGTGACGGGGCCAGCGCGGAGGTGGCTGTGTTGGGCGAGGACTCGGAGGACTCTGGGGAGGAGGCGGTGCAAGAGCCGGCGGACGGTCCTGTGGGGGTTCAAACGGTGGTGGCGGAAACAGGTAAGCTATATATTCCTTACTTATTGAGATTGAAGACTGCATAGTGTGCTTTCTGCACGGGTGTATTACAATTACAAATCAACCAGGTAGTAGCCTCCTCGAAATGTACTTCGACTTAGCTGTGAAGTTTTTGGTGAGAAGAATCCCAATAAGTTCTTAGACGAACGTGATGGATGGGATGAACGAAAAGCGAAAGAAGGGTGTAAGTAAGTGGGACGCGAACTTGTATGATGGCTGGCAAAGAAGAACGATATGTGTTTGCTTGGCCCCCGAGGTGGCTGGGAAGGAAAGAATATGGTATGGTGCATGGCTGGGTCAATGATGAAGCAAGGATGGGTGGAAGGACAGCAGCCTGGGTGGGTGAAACAGAAACTGTATGTGTGCGTATACTTTGACTGAATGGATGCCTGGAGCATGGTATTCTCTGACTCTTAGATAGCACATGTGTATCTAGAGAGAGTAGATGGTCGCCAGATGAAGTAAGTGTTACCTTGAAGAGCATGTACCACCGCACCCGCACGTCCGTTCCAGTGCAGGGAAGGCAAGGAAAAGAAATTGTAAATGTGTCCAATACTACCATGAATAGTAGCAGTACTTTGTATTGCGTCTGCAATCACAGCATATATCTGGTTATTACGGTGGACACTCCGTACCTCTCTTAATACCTTTAGTTTACTTGTAGTACGTCATTCATGTGTGGGTGTATCACTGTTCACTCAATATTAAGCAAAGCACCTAAAGTCATCCCATATGTCATCAAATACGTCCCATGTGAAATGATAGATAATCAAATTAGTTAGCTTCTTCATTTTCCTTTTCTAGTACTCATTTGCACTGTAGGGTGAAAGGTAAATTAATTAAGCAGTAGCCCTTGTAACAGAGTTTTCTCAGTGCCACCCGTAATAGAAAAGTAATAGCTTCACCACCTGCATGTACTGGACCGGTACAGTAACGCAAGTCTGTCTCACTCATCATGGTGTGCAACTTTTTTTCTCGGGTGCAAGTTCACTGTGCTGTCCATGTCATTCTGCCGGCTTGCATAAGATAACGTACCAATTTCCCTAAACAAGAGAGAATAAGACTGGTGTACTGTCATAGTCGACTGTAATGGAAGTCCATAGTGGTCGTAGAATTTGTTCATTAAACTACCACTAATGTTAGAGCAAGGATGCAGAAGTGGGAGGTTACATAGATACTGTCCTCAATAGTTATGTACTGTGCTTTCAATTTGCTACTTGTACTGTGACCCAACTTTCGGCTCAATCACTTTGTGTTATTAATGCTAAGGAGCATTGGTTACAGACTATGTCTTTCTTTCTTCATATAGTTGCTCCTTCCAAATCAACAACACGGAGGGAGCAGGCTAGACTGGCCCGGCAACGGAGGCTGGAGGCCACTGTCGCCGAATATCGGCGGCTGGTGGCCCTGGAGGAGGAGGAGGACACGCAGTCGAGCGGGGCAACAACAACATCCTCGACTGTGACCACTGCATCCTCCTCCGTAACTAAGCCAGCGGGACCGAGCCGGGCTAACAAAGACAACCGCCACCGCCAAGCAACAGAAATACCAGCTGCCCCCCACAGGAGCTGCAAGGAACGCCAACGCCGCCTACGAGTCCGAATGTCCAACCTGGAGCAGGAGGTCCTGAAATATAAGAACTTGGTTAAGGGCCTCCGCTCCGAGCTTGCCACCCTCCGCAAGGAGTATGATGCCCATGCCGCCAAATGCACCAGCACCAGCACCCTCCAGTAGTGGAGTGTCCCTTGCCCTTTTTTTATAGACTTTTGGGGGGTGGGATTTGGGAGTTGGGATCGTTTTGGGACGTTTCAAAGACAATCGTTGGGGTTAGGGTGGGTGAGGGAGATTATTTTGTTAGGGCTACATAAATATATTTTCAAACTTTATCTGACCATACCTGTTTTTTACTGCTTTTCAGTCTGGTGGGTGGGGGGCGGGGGTGTAACAGTAACTTTGTTTTCCTGAACAGTCGTAGGACTTTAGTAGTACAACCGTCAATCTCTTGTCTACTCCGAAATAATACTCCATTATACTACCTCCCACCAAACGCTTATCTTACCTGTAATTTGTGTTAGAAATTAGGGCTAGGCCCAGGGCTGGCTCCACGTGAAATGGGGATTAACGTTCTCAATCCTGGGCGGGTGACATTTCCTCATTGCGGTGGTACTAGTGGTGTGACACAGTGGCAGTTGCAGGCCTATGGAAAAAAAGAAAACGAAACCTTGTTTGTCCTTACTGTAGCATTACAACGGTTACGGTACGATCGAGAATATAGCAGGTGACAGACAGAACAGTGCCATAATGTAGCCTAACAAATGGTAAAGTATTTGCTTGCAAGTATAACTAGTACTTGCGTTGAATTTATTTGACATTGGCTACTACTACTAGAAGATATAGTACTGAAGCTGAGTAAGTCTAGAAGATATCCTCGTATTCCTTCACCAGCCTGTTGCTATGACCTTATCCTCCCCAGCAAGTGTGTGGATTTATTGATGTCATTTTAGTCAGACATCAAGCAAAACAACACAGCCCGGGGGAAGAGGGTTAGGGTTTGTAAAATGGATGGGAATGGGGGTTTCTTTTTGGGTAGGTTTTGTTGAGAGAAGAAAAAAAAAGCAGAGCATGGACAAACAATAATTGAAGATAAAGACAATCTTTGGTTACAAAGTAAAGCTAAGCACATGCAGTCACACTCATAGAATAAAACGATGGATACTGTATCTGTATTGCGTATGTTGTTGGAGTTGTCCTTGAATTTGGTAAGTAAGTTGCATGCAGCAAACAATTCCTCTTATTGGCGGCACTCCTCCATTCCAGCTGACGCTTCGTCCATCAATGTTGGTGACCACTGACAGAAGACACCCTGTCCACTGCCTGCCTGGCGGATGTTGACTGAAACCCGGCCTGTAATTATTGAACGGAAAACAGGAAGTGCTATTACAATACCACTGATAAATAATTAAAAGGTATGTACGCTGTGTGGTTCAAAATGTGACACTTTGATTTCCCTAATAGACAGTACAATATTTTTGAAATTGCGTGCTCTGTCTGAGTCACCTTTTTAAGGATAAATAAGTATGGCCAAAATATTATAGCGGATCTTTCCCCTCAAGGTAGGTGTACTGTAAACTGTGTTTTAGAACAAAATTTGACCTTCCCAGCAATGCTCCCACCAAGACCCTTACTAAAGCCAGTCGCAAAAATGTAGAAGAACCCCAATCAGATCTCCAAAAACGATGCCTAGCAGAAAAATGGTTACAAAACGTACTTTGAAAGTAACAGTAGGCCCAAATACAGACCGTGGATTGTATTCAAACCACTTGCAAGCAAGCAAAAGTATCCATAGCCAGCATCGCTCCAACAGTGCTCTACAACACCAGAACTGCGTTGCAATAGAACCCCCCGAAACACATGCAATCCTGCTGCTAGGGCTAACCCTAACGAACCCTAACTTACAAAAAGTGCCAAAACTGGTGTTTCCTTCAGGATTTTGTCCAAAACACTTCTATCCGGTATTAGACCTTCCCAGGAATGCCCCAGGCAAGACCCGCCAACCCACCCGGAAAAAACCACCCGACAACACCCCCAAACAGCGAAAAAGCTAAATCTCATACTTACAATATCTCTCGGCCTTCGGTCGAAACGCGGCGCTGTGCAGCTAGGTCATCATCATCATCAATCATCATAACTCCTGTTTTCCACCACGGATTTCCTGAAAAGCAAATGCAATCAAGATTAGATTGTCGCAGCAGTGCTTCGACAGAGACCCCGGCCGCAACCCACCCACGAACAGCAGGAAGCCCCCCAAAACGCTACATTGAGCAAGATGACAGAAGAAATAGCAAAAAAAAGGCTGTTCCTTCAGGATTTTGTCCAAAACACTTCTATCCGGTATTAGACCTTCCCAGGAATGCCCCAGGCAAGACCCGCCAACCCACCCGGAAAAAAACACCCGACAACACCCCCAAACAGCGAAAAAGCTAAATCTCATACTTACAATATCTCTCGGCCTTCGGTCCAAACGCGGCGCTGTGCAGCTAGGTCATCATCATCATCAATCATCATAACTCCTGTTTTCCACCACGGATTTCCTGAAAAGCAAATGCAATCAAGATTAGATTGTCGCAGCAGTGCTTCGACAGAGACCCCGGCCGCAACCCACCCACGAACAGCAGGAAGCCCCCAAAAACGCTACATTGAGCAAGATGACAGAAGAAATAGCAAAAAAAAGGCTGTTCCTTCAGGATTTTGTCCAAAACACTTCTATCCGGTATTAGACCTTCCCAGGAATGCCCCAGGCAAGACCCGCCAACCCACCCGGAAAAAACCACCCGACAACACCCCCAAACAGCGAAAAAGCTAAATCTCATACTTACAATATCTCTCGGCCTTCGGTCCAAACGCGGCGCTGTTCAGCTAGGTCATCATCATCAATCATCATAACTCCTGTTTTCCACCACGGATTTCCTGAAAAGCAAATGCAATCAAGATTAGACTGTCGCAGCAGTGCTTCGACAGACACCAAAAATTACCCACAAACACCCGGAACCCCGCCAAAGAGCACCTCAAAGGCAAGCAAGTCAGCAAAAACGGCAAGAAATTTCCACCTCATATTTGGTCCAAAACACTTTTGTCCATTATTAGAGCTTCACAGCAATGGGCCCAAATCCGTCAACTCACCCGCAAAGAAGTACAACACCCCCACAAGTGCTGAGTCTTTCTTCATTGGGCGTAATCCAGCACTCTGCTTGGAGGGAAATCGCAGTCTGGAGGAGGAGGATAGAGGAGCATGTTCTTCAGAACTTGTGAACCTGAGGAATGTAGACTGCGGCACCTTCAAATCAATAAGCAAACAAGTGAAGACAGTTCTGATGATGGTCTTGTTTTTGGGATTAGGTGATTAAAGTTTGAATTAAATTAACTGTGCAAAACAAAGAAAGAGAGACACAAAGCACACAGGAATAAAAGTGAATAAGGACGAAAAAGAAAGTTCTTGATTGATTGTCTCATTTTCAGGGCTCGGTGTCAGGGAATAAGAACAAGATTTCGTCATCATACTCTGCGAATTCAGGCTGGATGAGGTCAGTGCCACCGAACAGAGAAAAAATCCACTCATCTACGTTGCCGTCCTCCTCGTCTTCATGCGGCGTGCTTTCTCGTACTTTGTAATCTGGTGGTATGAGGTGCTGATTCATCTTGATCATTGTCAGCCGCTCCACATTTTTGGGCGAGAGGCGGCTCCGTTTGGGAGTTACAATGCCACCAGCAGCACTGAAAACACGTTCAGAAGACACACTTGCGAGTGGGCAAGACAAATAGTTTATAGCCAGGTTGAAGAGCTGTGGCCACAATTGTTTTTTGCCATGCCAATACTGCAATGGCTCATCATTAAGGAAGACCTCTGTTGAGTCATTCAGATAGTCCTGCACCATCGACTCAAGGTCATCAACTGTTCCTCCACTTTGCTTACTTTTTGCTGTGCCTGTGACATTTTTTCGAGAACCATACCGCATAAAACTTAGCCAATCCTCCTCCGCAGCCACTGTTAGTGTTGTCATTGTGTGTGGTGCATATGATCCAGTTGCCGGTGTCTTTAATGGCTGAGAGGTCACTTGTGCCCCAGCCACAGGTGCAGAAGTGGATTCTTGTGACTGGGGATGGCCTGCTGATGCTGATGCTGATGTACTGGCTTCTCCTTCAATAACCTGCCGTTCTTTTTCAAACCTCTTGGCTGACCAGGCTAACCAATGTTTGTACTTTTGAACATCTGCATCAGCAAAAGGAAAGAATGCTTCGCCTGCCAGCGCCTTTTTGTAGCGTGGATCCAGAATAGTAGCACAAATGTAATGCTGATCTGACTTGATCTTTTCAAGACGTTCATCACCACGTAGGCGCTCTAATAATTTCTCAGACAAAATAAAATGGTCTTTTTTTTGTACATCTTTTTCAAACTCAGAAGACACAGCCATCAGTTGGTGCTCCAGCATGCACAACAATGGGATAGCTTTTCCCAAATTACAGTCCTCCTGGCTGACTGCACGCGTGAAGAACTCAAAAGGACGAAGCATGTCTGTCAGGCTTTTAACTATGTCCCATTGCGCCGCACCCATACGCATGTCCTCCTTCTGAGATGTAGCCTCTGTGAAGAAATAGTGATCGAGTACCGTATACTGCTCATACAGACGCTCAAGCATGTAGAAGGTTGAGTTCCAACGTGTTGCCACCTCCTGGATGAGTGCTTTCACTGGCATTCCACGTTGAAGTAGCAGTCTCCGCAGATGCTTCCGGGCCTTAAAAGAATGGCTGAAATGGTTGCACATTTTGCGGCAGGTGGCCATTACCTCGAACGCTGGACTCTGTTTATCACTCAAGAATTTTTGAACTACCAGGTTGATACAGTGCGCCAAACACGGCACTCTAAAATGGTCACCCTTCAACATGGCCTTAACTACATTGGCGCCATTATCCGTGGAAACATAACCAATCTTGCGTTTTAGGGGGGATAGCATTTTCAAGACCTTTTTGTTTAACTCTTCCAAAAGGTTTTCTGCTGTGTGACTTTTCTCCAAGCCAAACATGGCTAGTGTTGCATGTTTCCGAGCAGCTTTGAAAACTTTGTCCGGGTCAACACCTGCGTTTAGCTTTGCTTTAACACCTGAAAAAGAGACCCAGTGTGCAGTGATGCACATGTAATCAGTGCCTGCGCCACTAGTCCACATGTCTGTTGTCAGATGTATTGTGTGAACAGCACTCTTCTGCAAAGCTGCCCCAATCGCCTCCAGCACATCTTCATGTAGTGCTGGAACCGCAACTCTGGCAAAATAGAACCGGCTCGGAACCTTCCATTTAGGGCAGAGCGTTGCCACTAATTCAAGAAAACCTACCGCTTCTACAAAAGAAAAAGGTAGAAGGTCCACAGCTAGCATTTTAGCCAGCTTAGTGTTATACAGACGCGTCAGTGGGTGGTTGCGTTCATATGGCACGTCTGAAGTAAGCATTGTTCTAATGTTGCCCTGGACCAAGCATTTACGGGCTGATAATGACTTCGTTGACCCAATTTTGCTCGCTGGTGAACTTTTGTGCGTTGGTGTCTCACTCGCTCCAACACTCTTAGTGTGCCTCACATTGGGTGTGCTGCTGACAGGGGTACTGGGTGTAAGGGAAGTGTTTGACACGTCTTCTTCCTGCTCGTCATCATCAGATGAAACATCAATGTTTCCTTGAATTCGGCCTTTCTTGATCTCATCTAGGTGCGCAAACCATTTGACAGTGTGCTGTCTCCTAAGATGACCTCTCTGGCCTCCGGTACCATAGTTGGTACCTGGCTTACCACGACTAACTGCTTGCTTACAAATGGTACAAATGGCAAACTTTGGATTTTTTGGACAAACAGTAAAGAAGTCCCAAACTGGGGACTTGAAGTGTCTGTGGGACATGGAGGAGGCGGCGATACTGGTGGTGGTGGTCATGAAGCTAATGCCAGATGAAGTGGAGGATCTGGATTGCCCAACTTTTGTACGTTTTGCACTTTCACCGCCACTAATTAAGGTCGAGGTTGACGGAGGTCTCTTCTTGCCAGAAAGAAATATGGAAGCGGGACGAGTTGGTGTACTACTTAACTCCAATGATTGTGGTGTTTCCACTGCCTCCTCATCGACAACATCATCATCATCACGCTCAGCAGCTCTTCGGGCTAGGGTCAAAATGTCTGTTTGCTGCATGCCCGCTGGGGCTGCAGTGACCTTTATGATGACTGGGTCGTCGTTGGCAGAGTCTTCATCAGCAGCAGTATCCGCCACTTCTTGTTGAGACTCATCACACTCCATAACTCTGAGACTTTGGACGAGCTTCCTTTTACGCTTAACTACCTTTGTCGGATCATGGTGTGCCTCACTCTCAGACGGCTGTGGTGCTGGTTCCCAAGTTTGATCCGTATCATCAGAAGGAGGTGTGCTTGAAGAAGATGTAGACACCACCCTTGATCTCTTCCTTGCTAGGGGTGTGGAAGACAATGAAGGATCATCAGGAGGAGTGGCTTCCTCAAATGATACCTCGCCTTGATTGTCGATTTCCTGATGTGCCCCTACTTCGGGAGGAACAACTATTGTGGGCACTTGTGACCCTCCATGCACCTCTGCTTGCGCATCTCCTTGCGCTGCCTCTCCTTCCACATGTACTTGGGCTTGTACTTGCACAAGTGATTGTTGTTGCGGCTGTGGTTGTTCAACACTCGTCAGATGAGCTACAACAACCTGTGTTGATTGAGGGACATTGCTGCTGCTTTCTTGCAATGAGCCAACATCACTGGTCGATGGTGATTGAACAACTATACTGGCTGCCTCTGCAGCACTCAAGGGCTTGGACTTAAGTTGGCGTGGTGGTGGTGGTGGCACTGAGCCCAATGGAGCGGGGGTGCTGCTGCCAGCTTGGTCCCCAGCAGATCCCGCTGCTGCTGCTGCAGGCATACTTTTTTTTTTACTCCCAAAAAAAGGGGCGGGCAGCACACCAGTGTCCTTGGTAACTTGCTTCTTCTGCTCCTTACTGGCACCTTTCTTGCTAGAGGAGCTACGGGTTACTTTTTTTGGGGCCATCTTCTTCAGAGCAGGTCAGCAGGCAGCAGTTGCACGAGTTGCAGAGGGTTCTGTGTCCAGACGTGACGTCGCGTGACGTTATGCTGCACACACACACCGCTGCAGGACTTCTTCCTGGCACTGGTGGTTCTCTTGAGTCTTCTTGTGCACCTAAAAGCAATGGAAGACAGAGGAACATCAGTTCAGTTATACACCCCAAAAAATCGAAAAAACACAGAAAAATGAGCACAATCCCATGCCATCCATGATGTTTACATTGAAGAGAGTGAGATCACACCACAGGCACACTCAGTCCATGCACCACCACCCCTGGGCAAAAGGCCACACCAGCAGCCCCCCAAAAACGACAAAAAACAATAAAATCAGCACAATCCCAGCCCATCCATGGCCTCAATTATGTTTAAATTCAAGAAGACACCCCACAGAAAGACTAGGCTCATGCAACACTCACCACCCCTGGGCAAAGGGCCCCACTAGCAGGCCCAAAAAAACGACAAAAAACAATAAAATCAGCACAATCCCAGCCCATCCATGGCCTCAATGGTGTTTAAATTCAAGAAGACACCCCTCAGAAACACTAGGCCCATGCAACACTCACTACCCCTGGGCATAATGGATGAAAAGTAGGCAAAATAAGTGCAGGCCTCAGACACTGCCTCTCCTCAAAATGGCCCCTTACACCCCAAGCACATGTTGCCTTAAATTCAAGAAGACACCCCACAGAAAGACTAGGCCCATGCAACACTCACCACCCCTGGGCAAAGGGCCCCACCAGCAGGCCCAAAAAAACGACAAAAAACAATAAAATCAGCACAATCCCAGCCCATCCATGGCCTCAATGGTGTTTAAATTCAAGAAGACACCCCTCAGAAACACTAGGCCCATGCAACACTCACTACCCCTGGGCATAATGGATGAAAAGTAGGCAAAATAAGTGCAGGCCTCAGACACTGCCTCTCCTCAAAATGGCCCCTTACACCCCAAGCACATGTTGCCTGTACCAGCCAGCACTCAAGATGGCCACCACCACCACCCACATGGCCAGTCCACATCAACAGTACACCCCCAAAAAACAGAAAAACAGCCAGAAATCACCACAATCCAATGCCATCCATGATGTTTACATTAAAGAGAGTGAGACCACACCACAGGCACACTCAGTCCATGCACCACCACCCCTGGGCAAAAGGCCACACCAGCAGCCCCCCAAAACGACAAAAAACAATAAAATCAGCACAATCCCAGCCCATCCATGGCCTCAATTATGTTTAAATTCAAGAAGACACCCCACAGAAAGACTAGGCCCATGCAACACTCACCACCCCTGGGCAAAGGGCCCCACCAGCAGGCCCAAAAAAACGACAAAAAACAATAAAATCAGCACAATCCCAGCCCATCCATGGCCTCAATTATGTTTAAATTCAAGAAGACACCCCACAGAAAGACTAGGCCCATGCAACACTCACCACCCCTGGGCAAAGGGCCCCACCAGCAGGCCCAAAAAAACGACAAAAAACAATAAAATCAGCACAATCCCAGCCCATCCATGGCCTCAATTATGTTTAAATTCAAGAAGACACCCCACAGAAAGACTAGGCCCATGCAACACTCACCACCCCTGGGCAAAGGGCCCCACCAGCAGGCCCAAAAAAAACGACAAAAAACAATAAAATCAGCACAATCCCAGCCCATCCATGGCCTCAATGGTGTTTAAATTCAAGAAGACACCCCTCAGAAACACTAGGCCCATGCAACACTCACTACCCCTGGGCATAATGGATGAAAAGTAGGCAAAATAAGTGCAGGCCTCAGACACTGCCTCTCCTCAAAATGGCCCCTTACACCCCAAGCACATGTTGCCTGTACCAGCCAGCACTCAAGATGGCCACCACCACCACCCACATGGCCAGTCCACATCAACAGTACACCCCCAAAAAACAGAAAAACAGCCAGAAATCACCACAATCCAATGCCATCCATGACTTTTACATTAAAGAGAGTGAGACCACACCACAGGCACACTCAGTCCATGCACCACCACCCCTGGGCAAAAGGCCACACCAGCAGCCCCCCAAAAACGACAAAAAACAATAAAATCAGCACAATCCCAGCCCATACATGGCCTCAAGTATGTTTAAATTCAAGAAGACACCCCACAGAAAGACTAGGCCCATGCAACACTCACCACCCCTGGGCAAAGGGCCCCACCAGCAGGCCCAAAAAAACGACAAAAAACAATAAAATCAGCACAATCCCAGCCCATCCATGGCCTCAATGGTGTTTAAATTCAAGAAGACACCCCTCAGAAACACTAGGCCCATGCAACACTCACTACCCCTGGGCATAATGGATGAAAAGTAGGCAAAATAAGTGCAGGCCTCAGACACTGCCTCTCCTCAAAATGGCCCCTTACACCCCAAGCACATGTTGCCTTAAATTCAAGAAGACACCCCACAGAAAGACTAGGCCCATGCAACACTCACCACCCCTGGGCAAAGGGCCCCACCAGCAGGCCCAAAAAAACGACAAAAAACAATAAAATCAGCACAATCCCAGCCCATCCATGGCCTCAATGGTGTTTAAATTCAAGAAGACACCCCTCAGAAACACTAGGCCCATGCAACACTCACTACCCCTGGGCATAATGGATGAAAAGTAGGCAAAATAAGTGCAGGCCTCAGACACTGCCTCTCCTCAAAATGGCCCCTTACACCCCAAGCACATGTTGCCTTAAATTCAAGAAGACACCCCACAGAAAGACTAGGCCCATGCAACACTCACCACCCCTGGGCAAAGGGCCACACCAGCAGGCCCAAAAAAAGGACAAAAACCAGCACAATCCCAGCCCATCCATGGCCTCAATGGTGTTTAAATTCAACAAAACAGTTGTATCATGCACCCCTAACCAACCCTGGTCCTACTGGATACTGTGGCTACCCACAATATAATTTATTTAATGTTCTGAAAAAGTTCCAAAATTTTACTTGCACCAACTGTAATGCCCCAAACAAACTTACTTGTGAAAGTTGATTTCTAATCCAAAAGTGATCCAAAGACAGTCAAAAAGGCCTCAAATCCAAATATCCAGCAGCACCCACAAAAAGTAATCCTTCCAGCTCCAGATCTAAATGAAAGTGACTAGGAGATGGACAAAGCACTGGGAGGAGCCTGCTGGACAGGAACAAGAAGTTGGAGACTGTGGGGCACTTCCTTCCTCCCCCCCCCCCAAAAATGGACTCCTTGCAAAAAAAAAAGGCCATGCAAATGTCAACCTGAGGAGTGATTCTGATAAAAATCATAATTTTCTGAAGGTTTATCCTGTTTGCTGGTGATTTTCTTGTGCGAAATTGCAAAATCTCTATTTCGCAAGTGCGAGATTGTTCCTTTCCGCCGCAACTACGTGTTCGCAATTGCGAATTCTCGCGAGTTGTGCTGTGCAAGGTGGCAAGCCGCGATTACGTATTCGCGGGCGCCAAACTCCCGCGGGAACACGCAGCAAGATCTAAAATGGCGTGTCACTTGCAAAGAAAATCAACTCGGCAAACGCTAAATGACGGAAAGTGAACGCCGTGCACCACGCCGCGCGCCGCAACCAAGCAAAAAATCCGCCGCGAGCGGATTCACGGATTTTCGACAAATTCGCGAGCGTTCGCGGATTGCAAATTTGCCGAAAATCCGAAAAATCCGCGAGCGGAGCGGATTTTACGCCCATGCTTATTGTAAAGGTTCTTCCGGAAAGTGATAATTGAGAAGCCACAACATTTTTAATTAATGTAGTCAATTTAGTCCCATCAGGACTACATCGTTGGAACATTAAAATAACATACTGTCCATATCTTATTAAAAATAAAGTTGATAACATTTGTTATGTTATGTTATGTTAAATTAGGGCTTATATAGCGCAACGGCTACTCCAAAGGAGTGTCCCGGCGCTTTGAGCTCCAAACCAAAAGGGGGGCAGAAAACATAACAGTAACAAAAAAAGGGGCCACAGAGGGGAGAATTATCCGGCAAATAGCCAAGTTTTCAAGTTTTTCCTGAAAATAAGCAAATTTCAGATTTACATTGACGACACACCATGTTTTGATTTGCTGCTCTAACTAGATTATTAAAAGACACTGATTTGCAGTCTGGTAAAGTCAAATATATAAATCTTTCAGTGTCTACTGTAGTACTACTTGAAAAGGAGCAATTGTCACAATCATGTTGCCATTTATAAGAAAGGCCAAAAAGATTTCCTACATCTACTCCTTCATCTTGTAAAACAACAAGCATATACATTAGAAATTCCTGACAATCTTGCTGAATATTCTGTGAAAATTGATTTAGACCAGAACATATGTCTAAAACCTTTCGAATTTCAGAAACACTTTGTAGTTTTTGTTCTATCACTGCTACATTTCCCGAACACAGAATTTAATAAACAACAATGTGTTTGATCACGATTTTCAGCAATCTGTTCTTTTACAGTTTAGAGAAAGAAAACAACATTAACCACTACATTAGCATAGCAGTTGACACCAGAACTATTTTCAAACTGAAATCCAACAACATCTTTAACTGAATCCATTTCCTTTCTGCTTACAATTACTGGTTCATCTACTTTTTTTCTTTTTGCTACAACTTCACTACAATTTTTCTCATTACTTCTTTTTCGGCCTACCACACGCTTTTCAAACAGAGGATATTGAGGTAAATTTGGAGCATACTCTCTTCTTAACCTATTATATTATTTTACACAATTTAGATCTGCAATAATCTTTGTCTCATCAAAATCAATCAAGTACAATCCAGAAAAAGTTCTCACTCGAGATAAAGCAACATATGCCATGCCCTCCTTGAACACACAATTTCCAATATTCACCAAAGCAATATCAACACTTAAACCTTGAGATTTATGAATAGTTACTGCATATGCTAAAGAAACAGGAAACTGTTTTCTGCGGACATATAAATCTTTCACTAGCAAAAAGCGAGCAGAACAACAAGTGATTTGTTGTACTTCTTCAATACCATCAAATTAAATTTTTATAATTTCAATTCCATCTGTATTTCGGTAATTCACAAAATCTACAACATGACCCATTGCTCCATTTACTAAACCTCTTTCCACATGTAAATTACGTCGTAAAATTATACGACAATTTAAAGATGCATACAGAGTCTTTTCCATACCAGCAGTTTTGGATATTGTCTTCTCTAAAGAATCCAATTTTGTTTTCAATTTTTCTGACAAAATAATAGTGGCTCCTTCATGTTCTATTTTATCAATAGCTTCCAGTTTCACAATCTCTTGATTTTCCAACTTTAAAATTTTGGTGTTGAAGATTGAACATTCTTGCAGAGTTGGCATCAAGCATATGACAGACTTGATTTCAGGAATTTTCTTAAAAATATTCTCTGGAAGAATGTTTTCCTTTGGAAACAAATTTTAAATTAATCGTGCATGTAACACTTCTTTGCCATGCTCAGTTAGTTTTCCAATTCTTACATCTTGTAGAATATTTTTATAATCTTCGTCCTTTGCCTGTCGCATATTTTGAAGCAGTTCTGCATATTTGAAATTTAGCCATATGTTAACATTTCCAATGCTTCCTAAACACTTCCTGGTATCTTCATGCGTAAGCATTTTAAACACTGGCTGTCCTTTCACTGGAGGCAGTTGCAGTAAATCTCCAAAAACAATGATATGTTTTCCTCCAAATAACACATCATAGTCTGTTTTAAGAGTTTCTTGCATTCTTAAATGCACAAAAGCAACCATTATATTTGATACCATGCTTACTTCATCAATGATAAGAAGTTTCATTTTCTTTAGTACTCTTGAAACTTCACAACAAGCTTCTCCAGATAGCTCGTGGTATTGTAATTTGTTATCATGCTCCACTGGCAGCATCAATAAGCGGTGTAAAGTAATTCCTTTAATGTTGTGTGCAGCCAACCCAGTTGCAGCAGTAACAACACAAGAGAGCGATGATTCCGTTGTTTTCTGCACATATGTTGTAATCACTTTAATCAGAAAACTTTTCCCAGTTCCTGCTTCTCCACTGACATATAGTCGGATAGGCACAAATGATGTACATGAGCACTCTTTTTTCTCATGTGATAAACCATGCTCAATTTGTTGTGTGACTTCGTCATATATTTGTCTCTACTGAACGTTTAGTTCTTGTTCCAAATCTTCTAAATCAAGTACATCCTCCTGAGCTTGTTCCATGGCTCTTTCAACTTCATCCATGGCAGTGGCAACTTCATTTTGTATAATTGGTCCTCCTAGTGGATCCTGACTCAATCAAGCAGAACTCTGACTGTCTTGAGAACTGTCTCTAGCAATCTCTGCTGCAATTGTAGCTTCTTGCTGTATTTCCTCGTTCAACATTTGTAGATAACTTGAAAAAACAGGACATTCTATGGTATCTTTGGTTGCATTGAACGAATCTTCATAAGTAAGAAAATCTCCAAGTAGTTCCTCTTCTCTACGCCAAGGTTTAACACCTTCGCTCGTGGGGGGGGCACGCGGCTCACCTGCGCTGGTGACAGAACCGTTCCGTCACGGCTCGCGGGTGAGCTGTGCTTGTGACGGAACGGTTCCGTCACGGCCCCGCCCGCTTAATGAAACCCGCCGCGCAGGCGCGGTGGCCGGGCCGTGACGGAACGGTTCCGTCATGAGCACAGCCCACCCGAGGGGCGTGACGGAACGGTTCCGTCAATAGCGTGGAAGGGGTTAAAGAGTTGTAAAAGTGCTAAGTAATTAAAATTATCTTTTGTCTGGAGAATCACAACTCAATTTTCCATGATTAATCAAATGGCCTTTTCTTTGTTTTACTAAACAGCCTTCACATCCAATTACAGCGTATACACCTTTATTGATGTCTTCTGTGACGTTCCTTTTAAAAGTGTAGGTTTGCAGAACTTCATAGAGACAAGCGTTCTCAAGGTGAGTACTTCTATTTGGATAGTATGTATCCAACATGTTTGTCTTCAAAATATCTGTACTGTCTGGTTCTTTCTCCGCCAAATACTCAATTTCTTGTACAGATTTTAAAACTCGGTTTCGTGTTGCAGCAAGACCTAGACTCACCCAAATGATGGTTCTAGATTTGGCATATAGACTTGCTGATGACAACCGATCAGAACATTCATAAGCTCCAATTTCTCGATGCGACAACATCTTTAGACTGTAACTGTATAATTTCTTGCTTAGACTCTTTTCATGTGAAATTTCTTCCCACATTTCCTTCAGTTCCGTCTTTTCTGATTTTGTGATGTAAGACGTCACATATCGAGCCACAGCAATAGAGTTGTCAGCCACATATTGAATATCCATGTTAGCATTCCACATGGATAAAATGACTGGGTTGTAGTCATTTATGAATTTGGATTCCTCATTTCTTCTTATGTTGTATGTATTTTTGGGTGATTTTCTTGTCACAGTATGTCGAAGAGAAGACATAAAATTGTTGACTCTTCCTTTCGATGTTACTGGAGGTGGAAATGCAAAACGACATTTCGTGTGGAACTTGTCCTTGGATTTGTATTTTCGACTACAGTATTTCCCACAACGATGGGTTTGAAAGCGTAAAACTTGATGTCTTAAATTGTTTTCTTCTGTACTTTTCGGAACAGCACATGTAGAATACTGCTCAATGAAACTCATCACTTTCTCATCTGAATCTGTTCCAAATTTTGGTGCATCTTTAATCCATAGCAGCATATGTATATGAGGAGAACCTCTTGCTTGATACTCCTTTCTCCAAATGAAATCCAACACCTCTCCAAGCGGAGTGAGGAACCATGTAGGAGTTCCTAAGTTTCTTAGCATACATTTCAATTCCCCATGACGATGGTACCAATACTCGTTAGTACCACGCTGACATGCCATGAAATTAATTAGCTGAGATTCCAAAACACTGTCTTGCAGTTTCACTTTATCCATAAAGTCCCTTGCCGAAATATTTTGCAGATGTGCTCCACTTTTCAATATATGGTTTACTGCATAGGAAAGTCCAGACAAGTCACTCTCAAACCGTAGAATGAACAAATATGGAATGCATTTACGAAACCTTGGATCTTCTGCATATAATCTTGAAGTCCGGTATTCAGATGCAGGAATTTTAACAGGTCGGTCGTCATATCGTCCACCTTCACCTGTTGGAAATAACTGTGGAAAGCAACGAGCTTCTACATTTTCTTCCCATACACTAATGGGACTTCCTTCGGCTTTTTTCATCTGAAACAAGTCAATAGCATTCCCCATTACTTCTTTGGAATGCAATGGATGAACACTATAATGTTCGTAAATTTCTTCACTTCTAGAGACATCAACTTTTTCTATTTGTCCAGCAGAGACATCAGTGTCGTCTTGTACAGTCGTTTCCTCATCTCCCACATACACATTTTTATAGTACTGATTATTTTTTACCAGATAAAACGTTGCCTTCTTGACTTTCCTAACATCCACTAATTCTTGCCGGATTTTCTTACTTTTTGTCGGAACACCATTAACTAGAATAACCAGAGGTTCCTCTTCTACTTTTTCAACACCAATGGTATCAATATTTTTCTTAAAATCTAGAGGCAAATAAACAACTCTTCCCTTTAATCCTCTCTGTAAATCTGAAGGAGGCAATGTCCCTGTCTTAGGCTCCATGCAAACAATAGCCTGAAAAGGATGCACACATTGGTGTCGATTCCGATCTGGTAAAATGCGCTCCGAATGGTCGTACGGAGAGTTTTTTCCCCGTACGAATCGTATCCGTAGACGTCCCGTATGTACGATGAAGTACGATCCGTACTAGGTGCCGAACTCCGTACGAGTCGTACAGGACTCCGTACGACTCAAATCTCCGTACGAATCTCACTCGGAACCCGCTGTACTCGACATCGCGGCACGTTTTTCCGACCCAGCAAGTACGATTCGTGTCGGGTACGCGCCGATACGACCCTTTTCCTACGGGAGCTGAAAACAGTCGTAAACGCAGAGTTCGCGCCGAAACAGGTACGGAACGCCCCCCCCCGGGTACGGCACGTACCCCCCATGATCGCAGGGGTACGTGGCGTACCCCTGTGGTCATGCGGGGTACGGGCCGTACACCCAGCGTACATGGGGTACGCACCTTACCCCATGTACAGTGGGTGTACGGCACGTACCCCATGTACGCTGGGTGTACGGCACGTACCCCGCATTACCACAGGGGTACGCCGCGTACCCCTGCGATCATGGGGGGTACGCGCCGTACGGTGTATAGGTGATCGTGCGCTTTTTCGTACGAATCGACGTGTACCGTACGAATCGCGTCCGGGTCGGCCGATCGGAATCGTCCGGTCGTACGGCGTCTGTACGAGTCGTACGGAAACGGCTCCGGATACAATTCGTACGGACGGGGATTTTACCGGATCGGAATCGACCCCATTGAATCAGAATAGACTTATAGGTATTTAAATCCTTCAATTCAGAAGGAATGTCTACCAACTCCAGATTATTATGAACAGCTCTAGCAGGCATTTTATTTTCATTTAATTTATTATAGCAATATGTACAAATACGTTGATCAGAGCCCAAATCAAAAGAATTTTCAACCAACAAATAAGTTGCAAAATCCTTCCACTCATTATTATTTATCTTTTCGCTTCTTACATATAAATCAACTAATCTAGTCTGATGCTTATAATGAGTCCGTCGACAACAAACACAAGAAAAATTAGGCCTTTCGCTTGAATTGACCTTAAACTTTATAATTTCATTTTCAAATTTTTCTGTACTTAAAATCTCTACATTCTCTTCTACATTACCTTCCATTACTGTATCACTTTTTGCACTAACCTCTTTTTCACCAAAGTAACAAAACTCAATTTCTTCACAAATGTTTTTGACATCTAATTCAGTTCCATGCAAAAGAGCACTGTTTAACTTTTTTAGTTTAAGTGCTGGATTTTTTGCATAGTACAACCTTCTCACTAATTTCCTCACTTTATTATGATGCACTGCTAACATCCTAAAATGGTGAAAAACACTCTGACATACTTTTCTTGAAAGACAAGCCAGTGAATGCCCTTGCAAACCTGTTTTTTCTCTCACTCTACAAGGATCTAATTCTTGTAAAATTTTCATTTTTTGTTTCACAGTTTTCCTAGTATATGTCCGTAAGAAAGTGCGAAACAAATCAATTGATTCCTGTCGGACACTGCAAATACTACTACAATTCCATGTATATACTGGAGCCTTAGGACATCTCCCTAAAACTTCATCAGCTAACACCTCTTCTGTATTTCTAGGCACAATCTCTTCTTTTTCAACCGGACAACCGTCCTTCACCTCATATGCTCGACCACTGGTGTCAACTGCATGCACCAAATCATTATCCTGAAAGTAACTTTCTTCATTAAAAAATGGCTCACAACTTGAACTATGCTTCCATTCTCCAGAAAAAAATTGTTTGCTTCTTCTATTGCTTTTCAAAATATTGTCTCCTTGTACACGTCT
This sequence comes from Lissotriton helveticus, assembly GCF_964261635.1. Lineage (NCBI taxonomy): Eukaryota > Metazoa > Chordata > Amphibia > Caudata > Salamandridae > Lissotriton > Lissotriton helveticus. Next base: position 17,165,682 of record NC_136067.1, read on the forward strand.
AACAATTGTAGAAGGACATCCTGTCTTTTTCGAAATTACACGTGTTTCAGTCTTTTTATTTAAAAAAACTTTTTTTTGCTTGAACTTTCAATAATTTCCAAAGAAAATTTGTACTTTGCTTACCAGGAGCATTTTTCTTTTCCTCTGAAGATTTTATTTTGGTTGGTTCTTGATTTTCTTTTTCCTTAGACCTTAATTTTCTCTTATAATTGTTGTCTCTCCTTGTTTTAGAAGGCATCTTTCTCTTTGTTTGTATAGATGATTGTAATCTGTGGAAAACAAAAAATAACATATTATAGACAACTACAAACATATTACATAGCAATTACAATAAGTAAACAATATAAACACTAGTATACAACCAAAAGCTCATTTACATTACATGTGCTTTGCTTTCTGTCAAAAACGATTAACTAATTAATTTTTATGTCTTGTTTATATATAGATGGTCTGTTTTGGCCTGTAGATACAGAGAAATAAATAGGTGGTAAATTACATGTAATATCGTGCACATGTGCCTCAGAACACACCAAATCTATTGCATTTTCAATGCTTGTTTACCTTGCTTCCATCAAGAAAGCAGTCAGATGCGTCACACATTTGCCATAAATTTGGAATGTTAGCACTCTAGTTGCTCATTATTGCAAGCTTCACTCACAGTGTAATCTTAGACAGATTAATAGTTTTTTAGATATAACGTACCATGTCTGTCACTGCCAACAGTATGTGTGACACCGAGGGCGAGATCTATTGCATTTTCAATGCTTGTTTAGTTTGATTCCATCAAGAAAGCATTCAGATGTGTCACACATTTGCCATAAATTCTGAATGTTTGACATTAATACTGGTCCAGAGATAGTGTAAAGGTTTCATTGGGATATTTACAAACCGCTTGCACAATGTTAGATATAATTTACTAATTTATGTTATATCTTCTTAATATATAGGTGGCCTGTTTTTCACCTGTAGATACAGAGAAATAATTTGTGCAGAGACACACATACTGCTTCCACAGACACAGATGGTACATTACATGTAATATCATGGACATGTGCCTAAAATCACACCATATCTTTTGCATTTTCAATGCTTGTTCACTTAGGTTCCATCAACAAGACATTCAGATGTGTCACACATTTGCCATAAATTTTCAATGTTTGATATTAATGCTGGTCCAAAAATAGTGTAAAGATTTCATTGGCATACTTACAAACTGCTTCCACAATGTTAAATATTATTTAATGTTATGTCTTGTTTATACATAGGTTGTCTGTTTTTCGCCTGAAAATAATTTGAAATAATATCAGCAGAAACATATATACTGCTTGCAGACAAAGAGATGGTAGATTACATGTAATATGGTGAACATGTGCCTAATATCACACCAAATCTATTGTATTTTCAATGCTTGTTTACTTTAGTTCCATCAATAAGGCATTCAGATGTGTCACACATTTGCCATATATTCTAAATGTTAGCACCCTAATTGTTCATTATAGCAAGCTTCACTCACAGTGTGATTTTAGACAGATTAATAAAATGTTAGTTATAATGTACCATGTCTATCCCTGCCAACAGTATATGTGACTCTGCCTAACATCACAATAATAGGTGAATCAAGCTTCAGTCACAGAGTGATCTTAGGCACATAATCAAAATGTTAGATATAATGTACCATGTCTGTCTCTGCCAACAGTATGTGTGACTCAGCTTAAGATCACAGTGATGGGTGAATGAAGCTTCACTCACAGTGTGAACTTAGGCACATGATCAGAATGTTAGATATAATGTACCATGTCTGTCTCTGCAAGCAGTATGTGTGTCTCTGCTCATATTATTTAACTTTCTCTATAGACCAAAAACAGACAACCTATATATAAGCAACACATAACATTCATTTCTCATTACATGTAACATCCTGCTAATCAGCCTAAGATCACACTGTGAGTGAAGCTTAATTCACCCATCAGTGTGATATTACGCACCAGTCCACAATATTAATATATATAAGGTAGAGTCTCACAATGTTAACATCTCTCACAGCATTGGTGGGAAAATGCATAAACACACAACTATGTCAAAGATTGCGCACGCATATTGTAAATATGTTTCTCTTTTTTTGTATATTCTATCTCAATTTATACCATTTAAAAAAAGTAATTTCCAGCAATACATCCTTTCACATGGGACAATCTCATGACCTTACCTTATGTAATGTGAGAGATGTTAACATTGTGAGAGTCTACCTTATAAACACACAGCAATGTCAAAGATTGTGCACACAGCTTGTAAATACACACCCAGACAAGAACATGAAATGCCGTGAGAGATCTTATAACTGTGAGAGTCTACCTTATAAAAACACAGCTATGTCAAAGATTGCTTTGTCTGCCTGCATATTTACAAGCTGCGTGCACAATCTTTGACATAGATGTGTGTTTATGCATCTCCCCACCATTTCATATGGGTTTCTATCTTCTATTCCTATCCCTCTCCAGACATTCACTCCTTCCACCCAATCTACAGGATGCACAATGTGCTTAAAAAAAAATGACCATGTTTACAACTCCAATGAAACCATCACACAATTTCTAAACCAGCATTGAATCCAAGCATAAAAAACAATTTATAAAGAAGTCTACCTTATAAATACTTAGCTATGTCAAATATTGTGCACACAGCTTGTAAATATGTCTCTCTTTTTTTGTATATTCTATCTCAATTTATGCCATTTAAAAACATAATTTCTAAAAATGCATCCTTTCACATAGGGCAAGCCCTAAGTGAAAGGGCCTGCGTCAGTCTTACACCTGCTGTGAGGCAGGTGCAAAATTTTGACACAAAAGCGTCCTAAAAGTGACGCAGTGAAATCTCATAGATTTCACTGCGTCATTTGTACAACCCTTCTTTGCGTCAATACGCCTCCTTTGCATACATTACACCTGACGCACATATAATATGGCACAAGGCTTTACAAAGTGATGCATTTAACTAGATGCATCACTTTGTAAATATAACTCAACAAGGTACAATTTTTACACCACTACTGTGTCACAAAAAATGACGCACCGGCGGCATAAAAGTGACGCATAGCGTCATAAATGAGGCCCTCAAGCGCACCCCAGGGAAAAAAAATTTAAACAATTGTAGAAACAAAATAATTTCCAGCAATGCATCCTTTCACATGGGACAATCCCATGACCTTACCTTATGTAATGTGAGAGATGTTAACATTGTGAGAGTCTACCCTATAAACACACAGCTATGTCAAAGATTGTGCACACAGCTAGTAAATATACACCCAGACAAGAATATGAAATGCCGTGAGAGATCTTATAACTGTGAGAGTCTACCCTATAAACACACAGCTATGTCAAAGATTGTGCACACAGCTTGTAAATATACACCCAGACAAGAATATGAAATGCCGTGAGAGATCTTATAACTGTGAGAGTCTACCTTATAAACACACAGCTATGTCAAAGATTGCTTTGTCTGCCTGTATATTTACAAGCTGCATGCGCAATCTTTGACATAGCTGTGTGTTTATGCATCTCCCCACCATTTCATATGGGTTTCTATCTGCTATTCCTATCCCTCTCCAGACATTCACTCCTTCCACCCATGCTACAGCTTGCACAATGTGCTTAAAAAATTACCATATATACAAATCCAATGAAACCATCACACAATTTCTAAACCAGCATTGAATCCAAGCATAAAAAACTATTTATAAAGAAGTCTACCTTATAAATACACAGCTATGTCAAAGATTGCGCACACAGCTTGTAAATATGTCTCTCTTTTTTTGTATATTCTATCTCAATTTATGCCATTTAAAAAAATAATTTCCAGCAATGCATCCTTTCACATGGGGCAAGCTCTATGTGAAAGGGCCTGCCTCAGTCTTACACCTGCTGTGAGGCAGGTGCCAAAATTTGACACAAAAGCGTCCTAAAAGTGACGCAGTGAAATCTCATAAATTTCACTGCGTCATTTGTACAACCCATCTTTGCGTCAATACGCCCCCTTTGCATACACTACACCTGACACACATATAATATGGCACAGGGCTTTACAAAGTGACGCATCTACCTAAATGCGTCACTTTGTAAATATAACTCAACAAGGTGTAATTTTTACATCACTGCTGTGTCACAAAAAGTGACACACCGGCGGCATAAAAGTGACGCATGGCCTCAAAAATGAGGCCCTCAAGCGCACCACAGGGAAAAACAGTGTAAACAATTGTAGAAAACAAATAATTTCCTGCAATTCATCCTTTCACATGGGACAATCCCATGACCTTACCTTATGTAATGTGAGAGATGTTAACATTGTGAGAGTCTACCTTATAAACACACAGCTATGTCAAAGATTGTGCACACAGCTAGTAAATATACACCCAGACAAGAATATGAAATGCCGTGAGAGATCTTATAAATGTGAGAGTCTACCTTATAAACACACAGCTATGTCAAAGATTGCTTTGTCTGCCTGCATATTTACAAGCTGCGTGCACAATCTTTTACAAAGCTGTGTGTTTATACATCTCCCCACCATTTCATATGGGTTTCTATCTGCTATTCCTGTCCCTCTCCAGATATTCCCTCCTTCAACCCATGCTACAGGTTGCACAATGTGCTTAAAAAAATGACCATATTTACAAATCCAATGAAATCATCACACAATTTCTAAACCAGCATTGAATCCGAGCATAAAAAACAATTTATAAAGAAGTCTACCTTATAAATACACAGCTATGTCAAAGATTGCGCAAGCAGCTTGTAAATATGTCTCTCTTTTTTTGTATATTCTTTCTCAATTTATGCCAATTAAAAAAAGTATTTCCAGCATCCATCCTTTCACATGGGGCAAGCTCTATGTGAAAGGGCCTGCGTCAGTCTTACACCTGCTGTGAGGCAGGTGCAAACTGTTGATACAAAAGCGTCCTAAAAGTGACGCAGTGAAATCTCATAGATTTCACTGCGTCATTTGTACAACCCTTCTTTGCGTCAATATGCCCCTTTGCATACATTACACCTGACGCACATATAATATGGCACAAGGCTTTACAAAGTGATGCATCTAACTAGATGCATCACTTTGTAAATATAACTCAACAAGGTACAATTTTTACACCACTACCGTGTCACAAAAAATGACGCACCGGCGGCATAAAAGTGACGCATAGCGTCATAAATGAGGCCCTCAAGCGCACCACAGGGGAAAACAGTGTAAAAAACTTGTAGAAAAAAAATAATTTCCTGCAATGCATCCTTTCACATGGGACAATCCCATGATCTTACCTTATGTAATGTGAGAGATGTTAACATTGTGAGAGTCTACCTTATAAACACACAGCTATGTCAAAGATTGTGCACACAGCTTGTAAATATACACCCAGAGAACAATATGAAATGCCGTGAGAGATCTTATAACTGTGAGAGTCTACCTTATAAACACACAGCTATGTCAAAGATTGCTTTGTCTGCCTGCATATTTACAAGCTGCGTGCACAATCTTTGACATAGCTGTGTGTTTATGCATCTCCCCACCATTTCATATGGGTTTATATCTGCTATTCCTATCCCTCTCCAGACATTCACTCCTTCCACCCATGCTACAGGTTGCACAATGTGCTTAAAAAAATGACCATATTTACAAATCCAATGAAACCATCACACAATTTCTAAACCAGCATTGAATCCAAGCATAAAAAACAATTTATAAAGAAGTCTACCTTATAAATACACAGCTATGTCAAAGATTGCGCAAGCAGCTTGTAAATATGTCTCTCTTTTTTTGTATATTCTATCTCAATTTATGCCATTTAAAAAAATAATTTCCAGCAATGCATCCTTTCACATGGGGCAAGCTCTATGTGAAAGGGCCTGCCTCAGTCTTACACCTGCTGTGAGGCAGGTGCAAAATTTTGACACAAAAGCGTCCTAAAAGTGACGCAGTGAAATCTAATAGATTTCACTGCGTCATTTGTACAACCCTTCTTTGCGTCAATACGCCCCCTTTGCATACACTACACCTGACGCACATATAATATGCCACCGGGCTTTACAAAGTGACGTATCTACCTAAATGCGTCACTTTGTAAATATAACTCAAAAAGGTGCAATTTTTACATCACTGCTGTGTCACAAAAAGTGACACACCAGCGGCATAAAAGTGACGCATGGCCTCATAAATGAGGCCCTCAAGCGCACCACAGGGAAAAACAGTGTAAAAAATTGTAGAAAAAAAATAATTTCCTACAATGCATCCTTTCACATGGGACAATCCCATGACCTTACCTTATGTAAAGTGAGAGATGTTAACATTGTGAGAGTCTACCTTATAAACACACAGCTATGTCAAAGATTGTGCACACAGCTTGTAAATATACACCCAGACAACAATATGAAATGCCGTGAGAGATCTTATAACTGTGAGAGTCTACCTTATAAACACACAGCTATGTCAAAGATTGCTTGGTCTGCCTGCATATTTACAAGGTGTGTGCACAATCTTTGACATAGATGTGTGTTTATGCATCTCCCCACCATTTCATATGGTTTTCTATCTGCTATTCCTATCCCTCTCCAGACATTCACTACTTCCACCCATGGTTCAGGTTGCACAATGTGCTTAAAAAAAACGACCATATTTACAACTCCAATGAAACCATCACACAATTTCTAAACCAGCATTGAATCCAAGCATAAAAAACTATTTATAAAAAAGACTACCTTATAAACATACAGCTAACATTATAGAAAAAGGTAAAAATATCATTCCTTAAATCACAGAGACACACACTATGATACTTGTAAAAAATCTTTAAACTCTCTATCTTTTTTAAAGATTCATTACTCACCTTTAAAAATGGTTTGGAAGATGTCAAACAGTGTCAGTCGCAGTCAACAGATATTCTTAAGCAGAATCTCTGAACAATGCTTCCTTCACTGAGAGCCTTTCAATAATGGCACAGATTCTTTCTGATTTCAGAGCCATATTCTTGCACATAGCCAATAAAAATTATTCCCCCCCCAAATTTAAAACCAAACTACACATTTTAATTGGTTGAAGATTTCAAGACTTAGAAACTCACATAACATTCACCCATCCCCCCAGTGCTCATTCACCAAGTAACCATGGTGACTCCCTCTAAAACCAACACAGAGTTCACAAGTTCATTTTACTATGTTGCAAAAAAATCCATCAAGCCTGCTTGACCTCTCAATCACCTAGCTAATAAAATGCAATGTTTCTTTAAATTACTTTTTCTCAACCATTGAAATGACTTCTTACAAAAAAAACATGCAGCCTAATTTTCAGTGGAGATTTTTAAGAAAGCTCCAATCATATCTACTTATTCATCTGCACTGATTCTCAAACACTTTTTTTTCATAATCAAACTGCCATTTCATTTCCACAACTCATCTGACTAGAAGCACACCTACCTTCACACACCTATCTTCAAAATGACAAAAGTCTGGTTTGTGGGACATAGCTATATCCACTGGGCTCAAAAATATGCAACTAACAGAGGTCCCGGGCTTGGAAAGGTGCTCTTTGAACTTGGGGAAAAGGTTGTCTAGTAGTTCCAGGTTCTTGTCTGTGGATTGAATTAGGACAATCCCGTTATTGTAGATAGTAATGGTCGTTCTGCCAGGGAAGAGTTGGGATGGAGTGATGGAGAGAGTTAGGCCATGAGCCGTTTTCCTGGTGGTGGAGACGGTGAGTAGGGTGAGGAACGCTTTTCTCCATTGAGCTCTACGTGAGGTGTGGAAGATGATATCGATGTTCAGGGATCCATTGACCGGTGAGAAGTAGGTGTCGGCAAAGGGGGTTTCAGGGTGGGATCTCAGGAAGTTGTGTTTAAAGCGTTTAGCGGCTTTTTTGGTGAGTGTGGATGGGTCATTTATTCTATATGTGTGCTTGCCGATGAGATCCATGTTGGGATGGCTGTAGAGGTGGGTATGGGAGGGCGAACGATAATAATGCAAATGTGCAAAAGATAACTGTCAACCGTAGGTTACTTAGCACAAAAGTGACACTAGTGAATGGCCACAAATAACCAAAATATAAGAGGTAGCAATCGGTGCAGTCCAGAAGTAGCGGTGAGTGGATGCAGCTTACAACATTTTTTACAAGGTATATGAAGTGGCAGCCACTTAAATGGAGGCCAAGTGACCCTACTGAATAACCAAAAATACCCAGAATATAGGAGGTAGCATCGGTGTAATCCAGTGATAAAAGTGGAAGTGTGCAGCTTACAAGAATGAGCAAAATATATGAGGTAGCAATCAGTGCATAATAGGGATAGCAGTGAGCTGGGTGATATATATGAGGTAGGGATCAGTGCACTACAGGTGAGGAAGGAGTGACATAGGTATAGGGTACAAAAACTGTACAAAATACAGGTAGGAGTACAATACTGCAATAAAAGGCAGACACTTAATCACACATATATGAGGTAGCGATCGGTGCATTACAGATGAAGAAAAAGTGACATGTGTGTAGGGTACAAAAAATGCAAAGCATACAGGTAGAAGTACAACAAATGTATAAAATACAAGTAGACATACGATACTGCAATTAAAGGCAGATACTTAATCAAATGAAAAGTTGATGAATGAAAAGATACTTTACAAATGAGAAGTGCCGAGGGGCAGGTTACACATGTTTACAAACTAATATAATAAATATACTGCTGCACTAAACGGCAGCTGTGCCGTGGGTTACTATAAGTGTACAAATTGTACAAATTGTATAGCCCCACATTAAGTTAGAGGAAGGAGTGTTTATAGGGCTATGCAAAGTGCGCGGTAAATGAGCTTAGTCTGCAATGACAAGTTTGCATTATATGAACAGATAGTCAAACTAGTCAAGGTGACTAGTCCATGATGGCCACTAAAGAGAAGGAATAGGAATAGTCTAAGATGGCCGCCAAATAGGGAATAGTGCCCTTAGTCCTCTGTTAGTTGTTGTTCTTTTGCGAGCAGGGTAGGGCAGTTTCAGTTTCTATTCCTGCTGGCTCAGTATCATGCATGCTGTGGGGAGTCTTATCTCTATTTTTGTTATCTTAGGAGGAGTTGTTGAGGGGCCTCGTGCTCGGGCGCTCTGGAGGTAAAGGAGGGTATTTATTGCATCAGTTTTATGGCCCCAGCCATTTTGAACAAAGGAGGTTTTTTGTGCGTGAAGAAAAACGACTGAGGCAAAGAAAATACCTTTTCCCGCTTTCTGCTCGGAAGGTGCTCTGTAGACCCAGCCTTAGGGAGCAAAGGCGCTGTTTGCCTTCGTTTGCAGGTCTGCTTAAAACGTGTAAATGATGCTCGAATGATCCTCCTTCCCAGTTGAGTCTCCCCGGGGGTGTTGACGCCCTCGCTCGCCAGCGCTGTTCCCGGCCGCGCTGGCTTGCTTGTCTGCTTTGTGGCTCCACGCTACCGCTGGTGGTGGGAAGGGGGGGGGACGCCAGGCACACCGTGCACACCCCGTCAGCAGGTCATCAACTTCCTCTGGTGTCGACGGGGGGCTCTCCGCTTAGTCCGATGTTGTCAGAGCGAGATGTTCCTGACAGCTGAGGGGGCAAAATCGGGGAGATCACTCCCGATGTGGGTCGGCTACCGGGACGGACCTCACGATGCCCGCAGGCGAGCAGGGTAACACCGCAGTGCATTTCCGATGCCCGTCCGGCGACTCTTGCTAAAAGTCCCTTGGGTGGCGGCCGCCGTGAACATGGTCCAGGTCCACCTCCCTCCGGTCTGTCCGGTGCAGGCGGCGTTGGAATCAGGCGGGTCCGACTCTTCAGTAGTCTGCTACAGATCACCTCGCAGCCACAACGAGCACCCATCGTCCACAGCGGGTCCCTGGTTCTAGGCAGCAGCGTTCACAGCGTGCTCCAGGCTCCGCGTCGTTCTCCGCCAGCGGCCAGGGACAGTCAGGGTCCGAGGTTTTCTCCAACGATGCAGGGACAGTCAGGGTCCGAGGTCTTCTCCAACGATGCAGGGACAGTCAGGGTCCGAGGTCTTCTCCAACGATGCAGGGACAGTCAGGGTCCGAGGTCTTCTCCAACGATGCAGGGACAGTCAGGGTCTGAGGTCTTCTCCAACGATGCAGGGACGGTCAGGGTCCGAGGTCTTCTCCAACGATGTTCTGCGCAGATCGGGGGATCCCCAGAGTGCCTCGTCCTCCGAGAGACAGGTAAGGAATATCGCGCTCAAATCCTGTTACTTGTTGAATCCTGTTACTTGTTAAATCCAGTTACTCGTTGATGCATCGGGTGCTAACAGGGATAAAATCCCAGAGTGGGATCCCAAGCACACGGAGCTCTTACCAAGAGCTTCCATCCGTCGGCCATCTTGAATGTCAAGGATTGTGCACACAGCTTGTAAATATACACCCAGACAAGAATATGAAATGCCGTGAGAGATCTTATAAATGTGAGAGTCTACCTTATAAACATAAAGATTGCTTTGTCTGCCTGTTTATTTACAAGCTGCGTGCGCAATCTTTGACATAGCTGTGTGTTTATGCATCTCCCCACCATTTCATATGGGTTTCTATCTGCTATTCCTGTCCCTCTCCAGATATTCACTCCTTCCACCCATGCTACAGGTTGCACAATGTGCTTAAAAAAAATGACCATATTTACAAATCCAATTAAACCATCACACAGTTTCTAAACCAGCATTGAATCCAAGCATAAAAAACAATTTATAAAGAAGTCTACCTTATAAATACACAGCTATGTCAAAGATTGCGCACGCAGCTTGTAAATATGTCTCTCTTTTTTTGTATATTCTTTCTCAATTTATGCCGTTTAAAAAAATAATTTCCAGCAATCCATCCTTTCACATGGGGCAAGCTCTATGTGAAAGGGCCTGCCGTCGGCCATCTTGAATGTCAAGGATTGTGCACACAGCTTGTAAATATACACCCAGACAAGAATATGAAATGCCGTGAGAGATCTTATAACTGTGAGAGTCTACCTTATAAACACACAGCTATGTCAAAGATTGCTTGGTCTGCCTGCATATTTACAAGCTGCGTGCACAATCTTTGACATAGCTGTGTGTTTATGCATCTCCCCACCATTTCATATGGGTTTCTATCTGCTATTCCTATCCCTCTCCAGACATTTACTCCTTCCACCCATGCTACAGGTTGCACAATGTGCTTAAAAAAAATGACCATATTTACAAATCCAATGAAACCATCACACAATTTCTAAGCCAGCATTGAATCCAAGCATAAAAAACAATTTATAAAGAAGTCTACCTTATAAATACACAGCTATGTCAAAGATTGCTTTGTCTGCCTGTATATTTACAAGCTGCGTGCGCAATCTTTGACATAGCTGTGTGTTTATGCATCTCCCCACCATTTCATATGGGTTTCTATCTGCTATTCCTATCCCTCTCGAGACATTCACTCCTTCCACCCATGCTACAGGTTGCACAATCTGCTTTAAAAAAATGACCATATTTACAAATCCAATGAAACCATCACACAATTTCTAAACCAGCATTGAATCCAAGCATAAAAAACAATTTATAAAGAAGTCTACCTTATAAATACACAGCTATGTCAAAGATTGCGCACGCAGCTTGTAAATATGTCTCTCTTTTTTTGTATATTCTATCTCAATTTATGCCATTTAAAAAAATAATTTCCAGCAATGCATCCTTTCACATGGGGCAAGCTCTATGTGAAAGGGCCTGCGTCAGTCTTACACCTGCTGTGAGGCAGGTGCAAATTTTGACACAAAAGCGTCCTAAAAGTGACGCAGTGAAATCTCATAAATTTCACTGCGTCATTTGTACAACCCATCTTTGCGTCAATACGCCCCCTTTGCATACACTACACCTGACACACATATAATATGGCACAGGGCTTTACAAAGTGACGCATCTACCTGAATGCGTCACTTTGTAAATATAACTCAACAAGGTGCAATTTTTACATCAGTGCTGTGTCACAAAAAGTGACACACCGGCGGCATAAAAGTGATGCATTGAGGCCCTCAAGCGCACCACAGGGAAAAACAGTGTAAAAAATTGTAGAAAAAAAATAATTTCCTGCAATGCATCTTTTCACATGGGACAATCCCATGACCTTACCTTATGTAATGTGAGAGATGTTAACATTGTGAGAGTCTACCTTATAAACACACAGCTATGTCAAAGATTGTGCACACAGCTTGTAAATATACACCCAGACAACAATATGAAATGCCGTGAGAGATCTTATAACTGTGCGAGTCTACCTTATAAACACACAGCTATGTCAAAGATTGCTTTGTCTGCCTGTATATTTACAAGCTGCGTGCGCAATCTTTGACATAGCTGTGTGTTTATGCATCTCCCCACCATTTCATATGGGCTTCTATCTGCTATTCCTATCCCTCTCCAGACATTCACTCCTTCCACCCATGCTACAGGTTGCACAATATGCTTAAAAAAAATGACCATATTTACAAATCCAATGAAACCGTCACACAATTTCTAAACAAGCATTGAATCCAAGCATAAAAAACAATTTATAAAGAAGTCTACCTTATAAATACACAGCTTTACAACCTTGATTTACCAAATGTAGACATTGTATGGATTGGACAAAGAGGATTGAGAAGTCACCAATTGATACCATTGGTAAAAGCCTTTATGCATTTACCACTAACCCTAACCTTATAATTGTGCACTGTGGTGGAAATGATTTAGGCACATTGAGTGCGGTAGGAAATGTTTTTAAAGGACATCTTTGGGCAATTGATGTCACTTTTTCCAAAAACTGACTTGGCATTCTCTAATATATGCCAAAGGCAAAAGTGGAACTGGTCCAACCAATTTTGTCCACAGATTGAGAAAGCAAGGAAACATGTAAATAAATATGTTTCTGCTTACATGAGAGACTATGGTATGGGTTCCATTTACCACAACAACTTGCGTTACAACATGCAAGACATCTATAGGAGAGATGGTGTTAATTTTACAGATGAGGGGAATAGAGTTTTCCTCTTGAATATACGACTCTGCATTGGTACCTACTTGTAGGTACAAAAAACACCCACTTAACACAACAGCTCTTTTCAGAGCTCACTTACCACTAAACACTCCACATTATTTTTTTACTCTATTTTTTTACACTGTTTTTCCCCGTGGTGCACTCCTGGGTGCGCGTACCGCAGAGCGCACCGATGAGCGCAGCCAGCGCTTACCCCGTGAAAATTTTTAAAAAAACAAAACTTTTTTTGCCCTTCAGGGTCCTTCTAAGCCCGCCTCAGAAAAACTAGGGAGTCAGGGGTGTCTACTCTGCCCCCTTTTAATTATATCCCCCTTTTTTTTTCACCTCTTGTGTCTCGATTCTACCGAGACACAAGATGGCGGACTCTCCAGACCGTTTAGAATGTTGACAGACTCCGAGCGCTCCCAGGTGCATGTACAGGGGAGCGTACCCGGCGCGCTAGGGGAGTACGCAAGCGGAAAGCTGATTGGCTGTCGGATGTCTGTCAACATTCTAAACAGTCCAGAGAGTCACAAAAGGTTAAAAAAAAGGGGGAAATTATTAAAAGGGGGCAGGGTAGACACCCCCTCACCCCCTAGGTTTTTTGAGGGGGGCCTAGAAGGACTCTGAAGGGCAAAAAAACATTTTTTTTTTTAATTTGCGGGGTGAGCGCTGTGTGCGTTCCCAGGTGCGCTCTCGGATACGCGCACCCTGAGCGCACCCTGAGCGCACCACGGGGAAAAACAGTGCAAGAAAGTAGAGTACATGTTTCCTTGCTTTCTCAATCTGTGGACAAAATTGGTTGGACCAGTTCCATTTTTGCCTTTTGCATATATTAGAGAATACCAAGGCAGTTTTTGGAAAAAGTGACATCAATTGCCCAAAGATGTCCTTTAAAAGCATTTCCAGACCTACCCCACTCAATGTGCCTAGGTCATTTCCACCACAGTGCACAATTATAAGGTCAGGGTGTGGAAGATGCATAAAGGATTTTATTAATGGTATCAATTGGTGACTTCTTAATCCTCTCTGTTCAATCCACACAATGCCCACATTTGGTAAATCAAGGTTGTAAATACCTCTCTTGCTTGCAAATTTTTCACTCCAGAAGACATAGCTATGACCCACAAACCAGACTTTTGGCATCTGGAGGGTAAATGTGCTTGTATTCAGATGAGTTATGGAAATGAAATGGCAGTTTCATTATGATAAAACGTGGTTGAGATTCAGTGCCCTTGAAAAACCAGAAATGATTGGTGCTTTCTTAAAAATCTCCACTGAAAATTAGGGTGCATGCTTTTTTTTTTTTAAAGAAGTCATTTCAATGGTTGAGAAAAAGTCATTTAAAGAAACATTACACTTGATTAGCTAGTACATTGAGAGGTCAAACACCCTTGGTGGATTCTTTTGCAACATATTATGATGAACTTACTGTGTGCTGGGTTAGGAGAGAGTTACCATGGTAACAGAGTGAATGAGCACTGGGGGGATGGGTGAATGTCATGTGAGTTTCATAGTGTTCAAATGTACAACCAATTAAAATGTGCAGTTTGGTTTTGAATTTGTGTGGGAAGAATTTTGATTGGTTATGTACAAGAATATGGCTCTGAAATGAGTAAGAATCTGCCATTATTCTGAGGCTCCAGTTGAAGAAGCATTATTCAGAGATTCTGCTTAAGAAAATCTGTTGAGTGTGACTGACACTGTTCTACATCTTTGAAAGCATTTTTAAAGGTGAGTAATGATTCTTTTAATAAAGGTAGAGTGCTGTGTGCACTATGGGGAAGATTAAGAAGCTTATTGTGCTTCTTTATTCTTGCATTTTGTGTCAAGTTTTTTTGTAATGTTGTTTAAAAATAGAATGGTGCATATTGGAAATGTATTTTGAAAATGAGTTAGGTTTCTGCTTTGTTTCTGTAGTGGTCATTTAAATGAGCTGTGCTTTGTGTCACAAACGATTTAGTATGCAAAATATTTTCTGGAAAAAAGTCTGCTTTTTAAATCTTGGAGAAGCATTACACTGACTTTCTGTTTGAAATAAGAGAAAACATTTTCACATTGTTCAATAATGTCACCTGTGCCTTGTAACAGTTTGCCTCAATTAGCTTAAAGAGTATTCTTTGCTTGTGTCTCACTTTACTCTGTGCCTTTGTGTAATCTGATATATGATTCATTTAATGAAGATACCCTGCTGTATGCAGTATAGGGAAGATTAGGAAGCATATTGATAATCTACCTAAGATGGAATGATTACATTGGAATAATATGCTTACTTGATGTCTTTAAAAATATGGAAGTATATGTTTTTTGAAGACATGGTAACATTCTGGTCATGTGCCTAAGATCACACTGATGGGTGAATCAAGCTTCACTCACAATGTGATCTTAGGCACATGACCAGGATGTTACATGTAATGAGAAATTAATGTTATGTCTTGCATATATATAGGTGGCCTGTTTTTGGTCTGTAGAGACAGTGAAATTATATGAGCAGAAACACACATAATGCTTACAGAGACAGACATGGTAGATTATATGTAACATCCTGGTCATGTGCCTAAGATCACACTGTGAGTCAAGCTTGATTTTAAATGGATGTGGGTGAATACTATGCTTACTTGATGTCTTTAAAAATATGGAAGTACATGTTTTTTAGAGACATGGTTGATTACATGTAACATCCAGATCATGTGCCTAAGATCACACTGTGAGTGAAGCTTGATTTTAAATGGATGTGGGTGAATAATATGCTTAGTTGATATCTTTACAAATATGGAAGTACATGTTTTTTAAAGACATGGTAGATTACATGTAACATCCTGGTCTTTGTGCCTAAGATCACACTGATAGGTGAATCAAGCTTCAGTCAGAGTGTGATCTTAGGCACATGACCAGGATGTTACATGTAATGAGAAATTAATGTTATATCTTGCTTATATATAGGTGGCCTGTTGTTGGCCTGTAGAGACAGTGAAATATTATGAGCAGAGACACACATAGTGCTTGTAGAGACAGACATGGTAGATTATATGTAACATGCTGGTCATGTGCCTAAGATCACACTGAGTCAAGCTTGATTTTTAATGGATCTGGGTGAATAACATGCTCAGTTGATGTCTTTAAAAATATGAAAATATATGTTTTTTAAAGACATGGTAGATTATATGTAACATCCTGGTCATGTGCCTAAGATCACACTGTGAGTGATTCAAGCTTCACTCACAGTGTGATCTTAGGCACATGACAAGGATGTTACATGTAATGAGAAATTAATGTTATGTCTTGCTTATATATAGGTGGCCTGTTTTTGGCCTGTAGAGACAGTAAAATAATATGAGCAGAGACACACATACTGCTTGTAGAGAGAGACATGATAGAATACATATGTAACAAGCTGGTCATGTGCCTAAGATCACACTGTGAGTCAAGCTTGATTTTTAATGGATCTGGGTGAATAACATGCTCAGTTGATGTCTTTAAAAATATTAAAGTACATGTTTTTTAAAGACATGGTAGATTACATGTAACATCCTGGTCTTTGTGCCTAAGATCACACTGATGGGTGAATCAAGCTTCACTCACAGTTTGATCTTAGGCACATGACCAGGATGTTTCCAAACCAGCAAACCATGCATCTTTAAATTGTCGTATCATTTTGCGACGTAATTTACATGTGGAAAGAGATTTAGTAAATGGAGCAATGGGTCATGTTGTGGATTTTGTGAATTACCGAAATAGAGATGGAATTGAATTTATAAAAATTAAATTTGATGGTATTGAAGAAGTACAACAAATCAGTCGTTGTTCTGCACGATTTTTGTTTGTGAAAGATTTATATGTCCGCCGAAAACAGTTTCCTGTTTCTTTGGCATATGCAGTGACTATTCATGAATCTCACGGTTTAAGTGTAGATAGTGCTTTGGTGAATATTGGAAGTTCTGTGTTCAAGGAGGCTATGGCATATGTTGCTTTATCTCGAGTCAGGACTTTATCTGGATTGTACTTGATTTATTTTGATGAGATAAAGATTAATGCAGATTTAAATTGTGTAAAAGAATATAATAGGTTAAGAGGAGAGTATGCTCCAAATTTACCTCAATATCCTCTATTTGAAAAGCGTGTGGGAGGCCAAAAAAGAAGAAATGAGAAAAATTGTAGTGAAGTTGTAGCAAAAAGAAAAAAGGTAGATGAACCAGTAATTGTAAGCAGAAACGAAATGGATTCAGTTAAAGATGTTGTTGGATTTCAGTCTGAAAATAGTTCTGGTGTCAACTGCTATGCTAATGTAGTGGTTGATGTTGTTTTATTTCTCCAAACTGTACAAGAACAGATTGCTGAAAATCGTGATCAAACATTTTGTTGTTTATTAAATTCTGTGTTAGAGAAATGTAGCAGTGATAGAACACAAATACAAAGTGTTTATGAAATTCGAAATGTTTTAGACATATGTTCGGGTCTAAATCAATTTTCACAGAATATTCAGCAAGATTGTCAGGAATTTCTACTGTATATGCTTGTTGTTTTGCAAGATGAAGGGGTAGATGTAGAAAATCTTTTTGGCCTTTCTTACAAATGGCAACATGACTGCGACAATTGCTCCTTTTCAAGTAGTACTACAATAGACACTGAAAGATTTATATATTTGACTTTACCTGACTGCAAATCAGTGTCATTTAATAATCTAGTTAGACAAGCAAATCAAAGCATGATTTGTACTCAATGTAAATCAGCAATGCTATCAACATTATTTATACAAAGATATGGACAGTATGTAATTTTAATGTTCCAACGATGTAGACCTGATGGAACTAAATTGACAACATTAATTAAAAATTGTGTGGCTTCTCAATTATCAATTTCAGGAAGAACCTTTACAACTGCAGCAATTATTTACCATGATGGTCCTTCAACAACATCAGGACATTACACAGCTTATTTAAAATGTCATAAAGGATGGAAACACTGTAATGATACTCAATTGACTTTCAAACAACATTTGCCTTCTGACTTACAAAATTCTTACCTAGTGTTCTTACAACCAAAATTTTAGGGAAGGTAATTGGCCTATGAAGATTGCAGCACTTAATATAGCTTAGTTTGCTGTTCAAAATTACTTTCCGAGTGAGAGTAATGAAGATAATTAAAAACATGTAGTTCTCATAGAGATAGTATATGTATATCACATAGTGTGTGCTGTGAGTAGTATAGAAAATATTTATAAAAAGTAAGCTAGAGGTGGAAATAAAACTATTGTTTCATAATGTAAAAGATGTTGGAGCTTTTCTTTCAGAAACTCGGGTAAATGAGAGATTAAGAATACTCTTGACTAATTTCCAAAGAAAAGGACTTTCCATATACTATTTGGCCTCGTGGAAAAGTAGATGGATCAAAAGTGAGTTTAGATATGTTTTTTCTAAATTTTACATTATTTAATAAAACATTGTATGAGTTTTTTAAACACAATCATTTTGATTGTGTTTTTTTTGCCCGCTGTTATATGATGAGTAGTATTGAAGTCACTGTTTTAAGTGAAATTCAATATATTCTGAGAACAGCAAAAATAAACCATATAACATGTTGTACAAAATAATTTGTATTTTCAATTCTTAAATATACACCTATTTCCACCCTCTATCACTCCTCTTAACTCACCCTCAGTAGCCTTTTTTCACTCTCTCTCACCTCCCTTCCCTTATTCCACTTTCCTCACTTATTCTCATTCTCCACTCCTTCACGGCCCTTTCCCTCTCTCCCATCCACCACTTTCCAGCTGTCAGTCACTCTACTTCACTCCCCTTCCCCTTGTTTCCTTTCTTTGTTCCCTCAATAATTCCCCTTCTCTCACTCACCTTATTATACTTCACTCACTCCTTCTCTCACTTCCTCTGTCCTCTCACATTCTCACTCCCCTTCCCTCACTCCCTCTCTCTTAGCCTCACTCTCTCGATCCTCTCACTCTCTCACCTCTCTTCCATCACGCTTACTCCCTAAAACTCACCCACACTCCCTTACTTACCTTTCTTTGCTCTCTCACTCAGTCCCTTTCTGCCACTCTTTCCTTCACTACCTCTATGTTCTCACTCCTTCACTTCCCTTGTCTCAAGCTCACTTGCTTTTATCCTCTCTTTATTTTCCCTTTTTCATCAACCTCACTGCCCTTCACTCACCTTCCCTCACCCTTGTTCCCTTACTCCAGTTCCTTCAGTTATCCTCATTCATCATCTTTAACTACCCTTCCTCTTTCTCTCCTCACGCACTCACCTTTTCCTAGTCCCTTTTTTCACTTTTCTTCCCTTTCTTCCCTTCCTATGCTCCCTCAGTCATTCTCCTTCCTTTACTCACCTTACTGCCCTTTACTCACTCTCTCTCACTCCCTCTGTTCTCTCATATTCTCACTTGTCTTCCTACACTCCCTCTCTCTTACCTTCACTCCCATTGTCTCCTCACTGTCTTACAACCCTACATTCACCCTCACTCACCTTCCATGCCTCATTGTCATTACTCCGGTATTCACTCCTGCTTCTCTGTCACTCACGTCCCTTACTTTACTCCCCTTTCTTCCTTTAGTTTTCCTAATGCACATTCCTTTAGTATCTTACTCACCTTCAGTTCATTTCTCTCTCCTGCTCTTGTTCACTGTCACTGAATGTATCCATGTCATTATCCTTTTAGTAATTTGCTCTCTCTCTATTTCTTTTTAACTCGCTCTGACCTTCACCAGTCCTTTGTTTTTCTTTCTGAGTCCTTCACTTCTACTTTATCTCTTACTAACCTTTTATGACTTTTAATCTCCTACTTTGTCTCTTGTATTGTAAAATATATATTATAACTATTCTAACTTATTTTTTTTCTCTTTCACAGATATTAATTTTAATGAAAATATGTAATTAAGTTTACATTACTTATAAGGTAAGTTTGATGTACACAATTTAGTTTCCCTATATTCTTTTCCTTAACCTCACTACTCTTCTCTGATGCACCCACACCTCTGTTCCCTTATTGCGCTTGCCTCACTTATTCTGAATCTCCACGTTTACTCCCCTTTTCCTCACTCCACTCTCACACTCACCTTCTTTCAGACCTTCTCCTTTACTTTCCTTCTGTCACGCTCACTCCGTATAACTCAGCCATACTCCCACACTCACCTTCTTTCAGACCTTCTCCTTTACTTTCCTTCCTCTCCCTTCCCTTACTTCATTCCTTTACTCTTTTCCCTTCCCTTACTCTCCTTACTCCACTTCACTAACTCCTTCTCTTACTCCCTCTGTCCTCTTACTTCTACACTCCCCTTCCCTCATTCTCCCTCTGTTAGCCTCATTCTCTCCATTCCCTTAGTCTCTCACTCCTCTTCTATCACGCTCACTCCCTATAACTCAGCCATACTCCCACACTCACCTTCTTTCAAACCTTCTCCATTACTTTCCTTCCTGTGTCTTCCCTTCTTTCGCTCCTTCACTCTTTTCCCTTCCCTTACTCTCCTTACTCCACTTCACTAACTCCTTATCTTACTCCCTCTGTCCTCTTACTTCTACACTCCCTTCCCTCATTCTCCCTCTGTTAGCCTCATTCTCTCCGTCTCCTTAGTCTCCCACACCTCTTCTGTCACGCTCACTCCCTATAACTCAGCCATACTCCCACACTCAGCTTCTTTCAAACCTTCTCCTTTACTTTCCTTCCTGTATCTTCCCTTCTTTCGCTCCTTCACTCTTTTCCCTTCCCTTACTCTCCTTACTCCACTTCACTAACTCCTTCTCATAGTCCCTCTGTCCTCTTACTTCTACTCTCCTCTTCCCTCATTCTCTCTCTGTTAGCCTCATTCTCTCCATCCCCTTAGTCTCTCACTCCTCTTCTGTCACGCTCACTCACTATAACTCAACCATACTCCCACACTCACCTTCTTTCAAATCTTATCCTTTACTTTCCTTCCTGTCTCTTCCTTCGTTCGCTCCTTCACTCTTTTCCCTTCCCTTACTCTCCTTACTCCACTTCACTAACTCCTTCTCTTACTCCCTCTGTCATCTTATTTCTACACTCCCCTCCCCTTATTCTCTCTCTGTTAGCCTCATTCTCTCCGTCCCCTTAGTCTCTCACACCTCTTCTGTCACACTCACTCGCTATAGTGGAGTGGTGTGGCACACTGGTTAGAGGAGGCAGACCCGGAAGCAGAGAACGGCCCGGGACCAGGGTTCAATTCCCGACGCGGCAGGGTCGTGGACCAGGGTCAGAGGACTCGATAATTCTTGCCTCGGTGACTACTCTAACCAGGGATCACACCTGGCAACTCTGGGCATTAGCTTGCCTCATCTCTACAACGCCCCCCCCACATTCGCCGGGGATACCTGGTTTCACCTTGGAGATACCCAGTAGGGACCATCTCACAGGGATAGCCAGGACGGGTTCCCCAGCGGTCTACAGCGCCACGACGCCTCAGGGCAGCAGTGCGCTTTACAAGACACATACAATACATTATAACTCAGCCATACTCCCACACTCACCTTCTTTCAGACCTTCTGCTTTACTTTCCTTCCTCTCTCTTCCCATCCTTCGCTCCTTCACTCTTTTCCCTTCCCTTACTCTTCTTACTCCACTTCAGTAACTCCTTCTCTGAATCCCTCCGTCCTCTAACTTACTCACTCCCCTTCCCTCACTCTCTCTCTGTTACCCCTATTCTCTCCATCTTCTTAGTCTCTCACTCCTCTTCTGTTACACTCACTCCCTATAATGCAGCCATACTCCCTCACTTATCTTCCTTTCCTCCCTCAGTCAGTTCTCTACTCTCACTTTTTCCTTCACTTTCTCTGTCTCCTCACTCCCTTACTCCCCTTGTCTTACTCTCACTTGCCTTTATCCAGTCTCTATCACCACTCTTTCCTCAACATCACTGCTCTTTTCTTGCCCTTCCACACCCCGTTCCTTTACTCCATTTTCTTCACTTATCCTCATTCCCCTTGTTTACTCCCCTTCTCCTCACTCACCTCCCACACTCACCTTCTTTCAGTCCCCCTACTTCACTTCCCTTCCCCTCTCGTCCCTTTCTTTTCGTCTTCACTCATTTTCCTTTCCTTTCTCACTGCACTCCACTTCACTCACTCCTTTTGAATTTGTTAAGAATACAGGTTTTTTTTTAGAATTGGAGGTAGTTCTAAAAATAACTGGTTTTTTTCTTCTTTTTTAAGTTTTTTTCGGAACAAAAACAAAAACAGGGAATGCAAAACTGCTCAACAGGAGCAAAAAAAAGGGGGAAATTAGGGCTGGGGAGGGCAGTGGTGTTCTTGCCTTCTGCGTGCAATAAGCTTGATGCTCTGCTCACCGTAGTAAAGCATTTCATCGCATTGCTTACACTTGATAGTGATGTCACTGAAAACAGGCTGAATGTTCGGTATCATCTCCAATTCCACTGCTCTTCCTCTCCCCGATGTTGTTGCTCCTCCAGTGGATGTTGAAGCACCATCCCTTGGGGGATTACGTGCCAGGTCTCTGACACTCTCCCGGGCATAGTTCTGGGGTGCCTCCATTGAACATGGCGAATCATTGTAGAGTTGCCATAAACTGTACTTCCTTCTAGGGTCTCCCCGTGAAAGCACAGTTTTGCAGATTTTGCACTCCACCTTTGGAGCATTAACTTTTTTCAATCCTGCTGGTATGGAAAAAAAATTCCAGATAAAGTGCTCCTTCACCTTGGGCTGAGGAGGCTCTTCCTGGATGAAGTTATCTGAATCCTCACTGCTGCTGGGTTGTCTGGCAGCCATTCTTTTCACTAAATGGAAGAACAGAAAAGAACAGGTCTTGCTGTCTCCAAAGTGAAAGAAGAAGTGAAGGAAATGGGTGGGGTTTTAATTAGTTGTAAAAAAACTGTTAACAACCAATGAAAAGAGTTATTTTAAGGTCACATGACTTGACGCGCTTACGCTGCGCGCACCGGAGTGCTTCCGGGGGCGCTTATGCAGCACGAACGTAGGCGCTTCCGGGGGCGCTTACGTGGCGCGCCTAAATGACGTTTTGCTAGCTTTCGGAAATGCATTTAAAGTTAAAATACGGTTATTTAAAATCAAAAATACTACTTTTATAAGTATGGTACTGAATGTCTTGCATTATTATTTAGTTTAAATACATATTTTTTTTTACGCACGCGGAAATATCGCTCTCGCTGCGCTCTCGGGTGAGCTTACCGGTGCGCGCACCCTGAGCGCTCCAAGTCAAAATGATAAAAAAACATAAAAAATACATTGAAAAAATAATTTTTGAAAAAAATAATAATAAATATTAATAGTTATAAAAAACAGCTAATAAAAAAAAACAGTTTAAAAATCGTAGGTTACAAACTCGCTATACAAAGGAATTCGCTTTTAAAAAACCTTTGAAATTCACTGAAAATAACATAGGTTTCACAATCATTATAGTTAGGAATTAGCATTTAAAAAACCTTTGAAATTCACAGAAAAAAACATTGGGCCCGATTCACAGAACTAACTTAAGACAAAATCCTAAACTTACTACTTTTGGTATTCACAGAAGTTAGGATTTTGTCTTAAGTTTGTCTTAAGACAGACTTAAAACAGACTTAAGTTAGGATTTTATCTTAAGTCTGTCTTAAGACAAACTTAAGTCAAAATCCTAACTTCTGTGAATACCAATAGTAGTAAGTTTAGGATTTTATCTTAAGTTAGTTCTGTGAATCGGGCCCATTGGTTTCACAATTGTTATAGTTAGGAATTAGCATTTAAAAAAACCTTTAAAATTCACTGAAAAAACCATAGGTTTCATATTTGTTATAGTTAGGAATTAGCATTTAAAAAACCTTTGAAATTCACAGAAAAAACCATAGGTTTCACAGCCAGTTATAGTTAGCTAAACATTGTACTCATACAAAACCATTGAAATTCACACGTTATAGTTAGTTGGACTCACTATAACTCGCGCGCCCGCAATCCACTGCTGATGAGGTCCCATATTACATCATTCATGACATGGTCAGTGACATCACTGATGACATCTCAAATGACATCACTGATGACATCACTGATGACATCTCAGATGACATCACTGATGACATCACTGATGACATCATCCATGTGATAATACAATACACCTCCTCACACTCTAATCTAACCTTTGATACACCCAGTGTTAAATACAGACTACCATTCCTGAAACAATTGATACAGCAATACCAGTTACCACATACGCACTCACTGATTTCTAGGTCTACACACACATCCACTCATTCACCCATACAATCACTCATACATACAGTCACTCATCAATTCAACAGTATCATATGCACTCATACACCTATACAGAGACTCACACACTGCCACTCATCCATGGAGTTACTCACACACCTAGTCAGTCATGTAATGAATCAATCACACTCCCATTTCCTCATCTATACAGTTATACAAACAAAACCTTACTTATTTAAACATAGACTAACACATACTTACTCTCTTTTACAATCACTGACACAAGTACACATTGATAGATACATTCACTTATACAATCACAGGCTGTCATATATAGTCATTTATATATGCCAACTCTCACATGCACTGTGTTTTACATATGTACTTACTTGGACATGTAGCACTGAGATATCCATTCACTCACCAACATACCCATGCAGACAGTAAACCGCCTATACAGCTGTTTCCACATACACTCTTGAACCCATACACCAAGTGAATCAACTGCTCACACATCTATGCACAGAGTCACACACCTCCCAGCCACCTCCACACACACTCACCCTCACATACAAATACTTGGGTTACCAATTAATAACCCATATAGCCAGTCATATAGCTACTAATCAATATATGCAGCAGCTTATACAACATCAGTCATAATGATGCACACATTCTAATAGTTTAGTCACTAACCCATGCATTCAGTAAGACTCATTTAATCTCCCGCTCATACAGTCAGTCACGCACCTACTAAATCCATTATCCAGACACTCATACATACACTCATTCTTCAATATGTTAAACACATTTTAACTTTACAGGAACACACATTCACTGGATGATGTCATTAGTGAAGTCATTTGAGATGTCATCAGTGATGTCATCAGTGATGTCATTTGAGATGTCATCAGTGATGTCACTGACCATGTCATGAATGATGTAATATGTGACATCATCAGCAGTGGATTGCGGGCGCGTGAGTTATAGTGAGTCCAACTAACTATAACGTGGGAACTTCAATGGTTTTGTATGAGTAAAATGTTTAGCGAACTACAACTGGTGTGAAACCTATGTTTTTTTCAGTGAATATATATATATATATTTGTCATTTTTTTCATTCATATTTCTATAACACTACAACTCTACATTCAATCAGCATAGAGAGAGGCAAAATTTCACACATGTCAAGGTAACCCAATATTTGATGTAAGGTACACTTAGGGCTTTCATAGAGACACTGTACAGTTGTA
Source organism: Lissotriton helveticus (assembly GCF_964261635.1). Lineage (NCBI taxonomy): Eukaryota > Metazoa > Chordata > Amphibia > Caudata > Salamandridae > Lissotriton > Lissotriton helveticus. The sequence continues at coordinate 17,191,120 of NC_136067.1, forward strand.
ATTCCTTGCTTATTTTTTTCAGGTGCAGGTTATTCCTCCTGGGTGAAGTACCAGTGAAGTCACCGGTGTGGCAGTCACTCATGTATTATGGCTTAGAGTTATTGGGGATTCAAACTTTCTGACTTCATGTATCATTTAGAGTTTGTCGTACAGTGGACTTGGCGGAGTACCCAGATTACTAAAGGGACTGCTCACCCATTCTAGAGTCGTGCAGCAAGTCATGTTTTCTCTGCTGGTGCTTCCCCCATCACAGCCAGCGGAAACTTACACCAATGTCTTAAAAATGCGGCCTTTGAAGCAAGTACATCATTCAAATGTTTCTAATGTACTTTTTATTTTATTGAGGATCAGCTTGAAAATTCTGACAGACCTTATCAGAAAGAGAGAAAAATGTCTTTAAAAAATGCGGCCTTTGAAGCAAAAAGAGAGAAAAAATATCAACACCCCCTAAGAGAGAAGTTTCTCATGGTATTAGTGTCATTAACCTTTTTTGTTATTAAGAAAATTCCTTCTTGGAAACTTTGCTTGGGAAAAAAGAGAGACAGCACAAAGGATACCTATAATTGTTTCAAGTGTTGCTTGGGGCTATTTTTGTGGGTGGACGGAGTTTTGTGCCAAGAAACTGCCCTGAAGATTGATTGAACGAGATTTTAACTACTGTTGTATCATTCAATTATTATACAAGAAAATAATTAAATAGATGTACAGTCCCTGAAATGCCCACTCCAACTTTTGAAATAATGCTACTTTGTGTATCTGATTCTAACTATCCTAATTAGTTTGGCCATGTAGAAACCAGACTCAATCTCGGAGGTCTTGTTTTTTTAGAACAATTCTGAGATAGACTTTGTGGGCCACTTAAATTATTTTCTGCCTCAAATTCTCTGGAATCAAGATTCTCGACCCTTGCAGGATAACTCCCTCCTGAGTTATGGACAGTTCATCTTTGACAATCTTATAGTTTTTGTATTCACTTTCACTAGTACGAGGTCAAAGGGTGCTAGATCCATGTCAGGTGTTTAATTGTTTCTTTTAACTTTAGCATATCGTTTCGTTTCATTTAAAATCTATATTCAATCTATTTACAAACAGACCATAAAAGCACAATTTCATCAGATCAAACAAATAATGTAAAAAACATTAAACAGTTTAAAATCTTCATTGAGTATAAGTACTTCTTGCAATACTTTAAGTCAGCTAACCCATCATCTTTATTTTTCTCAGACAGGCCCACAGAAATGATGTTACTGAACAGCAGACATGGGTATTGGGTAAAGCCTTTAAAAAATACAATGCCACTGTACATTGGTTTAAATTGTGACACCTTTCAATTGGAAGAATAAACGCTTCTCTTTCAATTTGATTAAACTTACAAAACAATACCAGGCGTAAATCAGACTGGGGCAAATAGTTGTCACAGGGACATAGACTCAGGTCTGCATGCTTGAACTTTTTCCCAGGAACATTTAAGCATCAGAGGAATAAAGTTCAAATGGAAGCACAACTAAATGAATCTGTGCTGGGCTATAGTGATGTGGGAGGGGTAAGAATAAGGTTCCCCGGATCTTGGCGGGATAAGGACATAAGCAATGAGCGCTTTTTGGTGACAGCTCTTTTCCCTAGGAACAAAGCTAGCCCTCTGCATATATAGCTCAATTATTTTCTGTTTATGGACCTTGCTACAGGAGACAGGGTCCCTGAACAAATCACCCTGCCCAATAGCATTTATTTCTGCCTCTACGTATCTGAGCCATCCAATCCTGCTATGACCCTCCAGCTTCAGGCAGTCACCAATTATATGTTGAGTTAGGTTAACCGTCAACCTGCGTCAAATCGAGAGCCACAGCAAGATCGGCGCCAGTCTAATAGAATCAGACAGATAGGAAAGCCCTAATTCAAGGTGTAAAATATAATTGGAAGATGAAGATGGTGATGAAACCATGACCTTCAAAAGATGCCTTCCCTTCTCTGCAATTGTTCAATGAGGGCCACCCCTCAAACTCCTGCCCCGTAAGTTGCCACCATCTTTGTTTTTGCTGGATAAATGTTTTTATTCATGTCCACAGGGCTGGCGCCCAGCTTCTTAGCGAAACCTTTTAGAGCTTGCAGGCTTCTTTCCATACCTAGGGCTCTTGCTGCCACCAAGTTAAACCAAGATTCTTTATTGTTGAGCAGAACTCCCAGGTATGCGAAAGAGTCAAACACTTCAATTTTCTTTGAGGCCAGGTGGGTGACAGTGGGGTATTTTGCTCCTCTGGCAGCTCCAGCTTATAATGATGAAGGAATTGGTTTTGTTTAATCGAAGGTGTAAGGAGGCCATTAATGAGGCATATGCTTTTATAAGGTTCTGGAGAGCTACCCCTGTCATAGCAATTAAGATTATGTTGTCAGCATAAGCCAAAATTGGAAGGGGAATGTTATCAAATCTAGGCACGTCCAGGGGCGAGCCAGACAGGGCCACCTCCACCTTGTTAGTGTAGAAAAAGAAACGTGGCGAGGACACATCCCTGCCTGACACCTTTCTCGATTTTGAACAAGTGCGTGCATTCCTAATTTATGCCATACCTCACACAGGCAGTAGCATTGGTGTATAGCTGATGGATGAAACAAATGATCAGGGGATAATTCCCCATTTCCTCCTTCATAAGTCAGAGCTTCTGATGGGAAACACAATCGAAGGTGTCTGACAGGTCCATAAAAGCCAACTTCCCACCTTTAGCCTTCGTATATTTGTCGACACACAGCAAGAGGTTGAAACATTGGTCCACTGCCCTCTTCCCTTTCTGGAAGCCATATTCTGCTTGCATTAAGATGTTTTGTTCTTGTGCCCATTACTCCAGCATGGCTAATAACAACCGGACCATTAGTTTGGCAGTTGTATCCAGAAGGGAGATGAGTCTATAGTTCTTTGGACTGCCCCTATCTCCCTTCTTGAAGATTGGAACTATGACACTATGTTTCTAGAATGGAGGGGGCCCTGTTATAGACATTTGTCATTAGGAGTACCCATATATTGCAGTTGGCCTGAAAGAGGTCAATTGGGACGCCGTTCGGTCTTGGGGCTTTTCCCAGGACACAGGCGTCCAACCCTATTCTGACTTTGTATAACAAAAATGTCAGGGTTCTAAGAGACGGGGTGCTAAACCTGACTGTGTAGGCTGCAGGGGGGCTGTCATCCAAAAAATACCTTCAAAATGCTCTATCCACGCCTTTTCCTTTACATACGTATCCAGAGACAGGTCTTTTGTGTCTTTAAAATAAGGCGCATTTATGACTTTCCAAATCTCCCTGCTGTTTCCTGAGCTGGCAGCTTGTTCAAGGTCATCCCAGGCCTTCTCCCTTATATCCCTAACTCGATTATTTCTAGCCTGCTTGTATTCATTTTGCAGTGATCTTACCAAAGCTGAGTCTCTAGGCTGGGACTTTAAAGCACTGACAAGGGATCTCTTTGCTAGGGAGCATGATGAATCGAACCATCTACTAAGTTGTAAATCACTCACTGGCTTGTGTTGAGTGAGTGTGACGTTTAGTTTTGTTAATAGAGTTGTAAACTGAGTAACTAGAAGAGGGTAAGACTTCTTGGCCAGGCAGTATAGGTTGTCGGCCCTTACTTGGGCTATTATTACATGAGCCAAGTTCTGTTTCACAATCGGTGCCCACTTTAGTTAATATCCGTTTATCCTGGATAATACAATATTGTCCACTACCTGATGAGATCTTTCCATTTTTTGAGGGAGGCTTCGATGGATGACTAGAATTGTCTGGTCACTGTAGCATGTGAATAGTTTGGCTAAGTGGTCCACTCTATCTCGTACTACAGAAGAGACTAAGACAAAGTCAATCGTGGACTCACAATTGTTCCTCTTGAATGTTTTCTCTATCTGGCCTGTCTCAAATTGTAAATTATGCTCAGGTGACTCAAGTATAAAAATCTGTTGAGGGTATCACCGTATTCATTATGTGAAAAATGTAGAAGGAAGTTGCCCTGCATGTCGTCCAACCCACACACCCTAACCTCATTACACTTAAACAGGTGAATGTTAAAATCCCAAATCCAGATAGGCTAAAGTGGCCCTTATGTGTAAGTGGATTAATTCAACGTAACTCATTATTTAAGTCATCTGCCACTCATGTTTCCCCCAAATTCACTATCATAAAAATTAATTAAAATCCAATAGCCGTCATTTATTGGCTCTATTTGGAGAATTTGTAAATAAATATTCTGGGCGCCTACTTGCTTTACCTGAAAGGGTAAGGTATCATAAATTGAGGTTAATAGTCCCCCTTTGGCTCTACCTTACACTGAGGGCACAGCTGGTGTATGAATAGTACGGTACCCTCCAAAAAAGGCCGTGTCCTTAGCCCATGTTTCTTGGAAACAGTTAGGGGCAGATTTACAATAACTGGCGCATCCCCAGGGATGCGCCAGTTATTGTGCCTAAAGAGGCTCAAGGGGCTTGTAAATCTGCCCCTAATATCTAACCTTTACCCATAGTTGTGCCACTCGGCATTTCCTACCTTCGAGGCAATCCCTGCCACATTCCATGATGCTAGACTGATCTTATTTCTGTCCATTGTTCCCTGAATTGGGAGGGACGTGACGGGGTCCTGCGAGACAGGGACTAAATTGTCTGGTATAGGGTCTAAAGGTTGGGTGCATATTGGTGGTCGATCACAAGCTTCCAGGTCTGAGAGAGGAGTGAATCTATTGGTTCTCCCAACCCCGGGGCAATAGTTGTGAGGTCCACGTATCACAGCATGTGATGGGCTGCTCTTATCCTACTCCTCTGTTTCAGTGGCAGAGGACCCTTTTTATAGAAATACTCTAAATCTAAAGGAATTATCTGCATGCTCCTAAGAGATGTTCTGGTACCAATATGGGCTTTATTGAAATGCATCACCACGCAATCTCCTGCAAAGGAGTTGATGGAGTTGCCAACCCATCCCACACACCTAGCCATGATGATGTTATAAGCTAGCTGATGGCTCCTCATAGCCCGATCCAAAAGATGATTTCATAGCCAATGCAGACATTTATCCATTAGCTGCATGGTGGATTGGTGCTGCTGGCACCGGCAAGGGAGGATTATTGGCCAGGACCAGCACTAGGGGGAAAGCTGGTGGTGGTAGATGGAGACCTTGCTGTAGATGGTTGACCCCCCTGAACACAGGAAGATCTTGGGTTCCTGATGAGTGAGGTACAATTCTTGATTTGCCCTGTCCTCGTGGAACCTGATGATCTATATCCCTTCTGCCCAGGGGCATTGGAGGTTGTGCCTCCGATTGTTCATTGGGTTGGCAGCAAGCTGGAGGGGCCGATCCACCCCACGTAGGTTTCCTTTTTGGAACACCCAGATGCAGTGAGACATTTACGCCCCGACCAGCATGCTTGTCAGTTTTAGACTTATCAATGGCTGAAGATGAGGGGTCAGCAGGCTGGGTTTCCATTAAAAGTGGGGCGGGTGTTTTTTGGGCCTCTAGGCTGACTAGTCTCTGTTCAATCTTGGTTAATTTAAGCATAAGGGGATGAAGTAAGGTGGACATACATTTGGTTGCTTCTGCCCAAAAAGCTTTGTCCATAATCATTTCATGAGGTGATAAACTTGCAGTTAAATGCATTGATTTATTGGAGTGTTTGATATGACTGTCTTAGCATGAACAGCCCTGGGTTTAGTAACTCGGCTGGTTTTAGATTGTTTGGGCTTATCAACCCCTGGACCCCTGCGTCGCTTTGTTGGGCGATCGGTTGCTGAGTTGGTGATGGGTGGTAATGCAGCGTTCCTCCCATTGAAAATAGGTGACGAATGAGTGATAGGTGAAGGTTCCCGTTGGCCAGGCAGGAGGTCATCAGATGATGCGAATTGTGTTAATGGAGTTTGTGGAGCATTTTCAAAGGTGCTCTCTAATGGTGAACTATTGGAAAGGAGAAGTGGTTCCATAGATAAGCGTCTCTCTGTTAGTTCGATTTCATGTGAGAGAACTATTGCTTTTTGACAGGAATGCTTCAAGTGTTGCTACCTTCCCGCCCCCTCCTTTTTCCACCGGAACCTTCCATCTTCCCATGGTGGCGAATAGTTTTATAGGATAAATAAAATAAATAGTACCTTAGGTCAGAAGCAAGACGTTAGAGGGGGGGCCCAGCCCAGCCCCTTCCGGGCTCCGTCAAGTGAGGATGGGCTTGCCCTTTGCGCGGGCTTTGCCCAGGTGTGTCCCCATGTGCATTATGTGCAGCGGGCCAGTGTCTTCCTTTTGTAGAGCATCCGCATGCTATGCTTCGCAGGAGTTGTTGTCAAACAGGACCAAATTGCGGGAGATCTTGAGCAAGCAGCAGGAGCCCAAAAGTAGAGAGCGGGTACAAGGCGCCATGGGCCGGCATCTTCCTTTTGTAGCGTGTCAGTGTGCTGTGCTTCGCGGGAGTTGTGGTCCTCGAGGACCAAGGTGTGGGAGACCTTGAGCAAGCAGCAGGAGCCCAACAGTGGAGAGCGGGTACAAGGCGTGGGCTGGCGTCTTTCCTTTTGTAGTGCGTCCGTGTGCTGTGTTTCACGGGAGTTGTGGTACTCCAGGACCAAGGTGCAGGACACCTTGAGCAAGCAGCAGGAGGTCAACAGTGGAAAGCGGGTACAAGGCACCGCGGGCCAGTGCCTTCCTTTTGTTGCGTGTCCGCACAATATGCTTTACCTGGGTTGTGATCCTCCAGGACCAAGTTGCGGGAAACCTTGAGCAAGCAGCAGCCTAACAGTAGAAAACGGGTATAAGGCGCCGCAGGCCGGCATCTTCCTTGTGTAGCGCGCCCATGCGCTATGCTTTGCGGGAGTTGTGGTCCTCCAGGACCAAGGTCCGGGAGACCTTTAGCAAGCAGCAGGAGCCCAACAGTGGAAAGCGGGAACTTTAGCATATCACTTTCATGGCTTGTGGTAGAAACAATTTGGGTGTACAAAATGGCAACCTGGTGTTTGATTTTAAAATGAAATAAATGTAGGTTTCATCCATCTTGGATGGAGTACCCTGACCTTGTATAGGCACTCTTGGACAGTAGAAAACAGGGTTTTGATCCTTCCCTGGACAAGGCACAATAGTATATTTCTACTCTTATAATCGTAGTCCCCACTGTTCAATGAAAGGAGGCATCTTGATTTTTGGATTGCCAAAGATAGACAGTAAAGCTTGGTGATAAGTTACAAGCGTGAAAGACTCTCCGAATAGGAGTGCATGGAAATGTTCACAAGCCCATACCACAGCTAAACTTTCTTTTTCAGGTTGTGAATAAACATGTTCTGTCTGGGAAACATTTTAAGTTGCTTTAATCTGATGGTATGAGATTTCTTCTTCAGTTTCCAGCATCTTCCTTTAAACCATTACCAGCAAGATTTTTGAGGAATTCGATCACCTTTTTATTATCAGTCTTTCAAGTGAATCATTGAAATTGTCAAATTTTTCTATCTAAACAATCCATCTATCGCTAATATTTTGCTTTTTGGTAGTATTAAAAGGTGGTTGTGGTTTGAGGAAGGCGATCTATCGTCAATATTTATCTTTTTGGTAGTATCGAAAGGTGGTGTTGGTTTCAGTAAGGTAACAGCATTGTACCCATTTGTGGAAGTGACTGATATTGAGGATGCAGCTCTTTTAGATATTGTCGACTGTCCACTAGGATTTACATCATTTGCACCATATCGGAGAACCTGTAACCGATTTGAGCCCTTTACTTTCTGCAGACCACTGGAGATGTTCTGAGCTGCCACCTGGCAGCTTTGGTGGTGGGCGACTTCAGGTATTGGACAGCTCAGTAAGCACAACATATGTGCTGCTTTTTGGTCACATAGCCTGGTGCTGAGGTCTTAGAACTCCACTTATTGAGGCTCTGGTAAGTGTAATGCCAGTTTGCTTTCTTGATACTTATTTCAGCAGCCAGCGCTTTATGTACTTTATTCGTATTTGACTCTTTCAGTCCTTTAGCACTTCTGTTTGCCGCCTTAATTCTCCGAATGAAGGTATGGCGAATTATTTGAGTAGTAGTGCAGTACCTCTCTGTGAGGCCTTCCCCAGCAGGTTCTTGGCCATCGATGTGTATTCAAAGCAAACCATTCATTAGCTTCAAGTACTTTACACATAATTAGGGCTACTCTGTGACTCCACATACACCAAGTGTTGATGAATATCTTCGATAGTGGTGCATGTGGCACACACACGCAGTTTGATTAAATACTCACCAACGACTACACCACACACAGAGCTTATTATAACATGTCTTTATACTTCTGTGTGTAACTGCAAAATCAAAAACATTCTAAAAAGCCTTCAATGGATCCTACTGTAACACATCACAGATCTATATTTGTCCATCAGCAGCCATAAGAGGTCTGTCATTGCTAAATTGCAATATACTACAGTTGTATCTAAGTTAACATGACTGCCTTTGTGCCAAGGTACTATATGGTTAAGCACAGGTTAATTTGGGTTATGCTTGTTTTTCATCTGACAAAGATTGTGGTTGCTCCTTGAGTAGTGTTTCACCCAGCTCGACCAGTAACCCATTTTCCAATAAACATCATATGCAATGACTCAGCCAACTTCTTCAAGGTTGATAAATTACATAAAATGTTTCATTAAAACCTTATTAAAAATACAAATGTCTTTTGTGTAAGTTTTACACTTGCTGTAATAACTTTAATACATTTTGGGATTCATTGTGAAGTAAACTTACACATATATTTAAACGTACTTGTAGTAATCCCTCTAGAATTTTCTATGGGCATGTGTTGCAGTACCAGTGGTTGGAGATGTGTAGTGTTAGTCTTACTGCAAAAGTGGAAGTTTCAACAAAAATGCACTTTGTGCAAACCAGCAATTAGTAAAGTAAATGCATGGACGTTTTAGTTTGTCTTTATGAATCAGACCCAAAACCTTTGCAAAACAGACATAGATGTCACAATCAACATGTATTATCTGGTACAAAGGGTTTAAAAACAGTTTATTAAGCTTCAACCAAAATGTTACTGTAGGATTTATAAAACTACCCCCAACATTCACTGAACTGGATGAGGATTATTGACATGTACAGGAGAAAAATAAACATGCTACACTATGATTTGTATTTTGTCCAAATATGATGAATAGAAATGATTAAGCTTCAAGAAGAAAAATGTATCAAATATCTCTTGGTCTCTTTCACTTGACCAAACCCCTCCTAAGTAGATGTGGTGCCTGACATTGGAGCCCTAGTCACTGCATAACTATCTCTGAACGCTCACATTTATTAAGCTATCTCTTATAACCCATATTTTAAAATCTCTCTCCATCTACCACAGAACAAAATTTGGTCAATTAGCTATCCTACCAAAGATAAACTACTGCGCTGTAATACACTTATTTTTCCCAAACAAAATGTTCCCATGTTAAAACTGAGTCTTAACGTTAATTTTCAGACAGAAGAAAAAACACTTTTCTTTCTTCAGGGCATATCTATCTTGGCTAAGAGTTAAACCCCAAATACAACATACTCTGCCCCAGATTTTTAATCAAAGCACAGAACTCTGCGCAGCAACCAAAATGCTGCACTGCATAGCTGACAGGGGGAGAAGGAGAGCACAATTTCCATAGAGATATGGCTCTCTCTTCTCCCTAGCGCTGGCGCTGATTTCAGCTGTGGTGCTCTAAGCACATTTGTTAGCACCATAGCGCTAGGGTGGGTGCTTGGGTCTAGCATAGGTTTGTCCAGGTAGGGCACTCTTCCTGTGCAATATACAATGCTTAGACACAATTTAGAACATCTCCCACTTTGAGTTTGAGTTTAAAATATTTCTTAAGCGCGCGTACACCGAGCAGTTTCATGGCGCTGTAAAGTACTAAAACCCTGAGGGGGGGAAAGACAGGAATACAGAAAGAGGCTTTATGGTGAGAAGGCTTGTGTAAAAAGAAAGGTTTTGAGTGCTTTGCGAAAGAGGGTGTACTGGGGGCAGGATCTCAGGTGCGCCGGGAGGGAGTTCCAAAAAGCAGGAGCGAGTGAGGAAAATTTGGAGCCTCCCCATTTTTGCATTTAAAACGGGGAACTACGAGCAGTTGTTGGGTAGATGAGCGTAGCTCCCTGGGAGGAACATAGGAGTGAATTTCGGAAGTGATAAAAGCAGGGGCTGAGCCGGGCCGGGCATTGAAAATGATGCAGCCCAGCTTGAACTGGGCTCGTTCCTGTATGGGGAGCCCGTGTAGGGACTTAAGAAGGGGTGTGACGTGGTGTGATTTGGACAAATTGAATACCAGGCGGGCCGCCTGGTTCTGGACCAGCTGGAGACGTCGCACATTGTACGCGGGCATGCCACAGTAAAGGGCATTGCCGTAATCCAGGCGGGAAATAACCATCGCCAGGACTATGAGTTTGAGTGCGGAGGGAGAAAAGAACCGAGAGACTTTGCGGATAGTGCGGAGGGAGAAAAAGGATGAAGATACAACAGAGCTGACTTGGGAATGAAGGGATAGGTGGTCATTCAGTTTGAATCCAAGGGTTTTTACAGAGGAAGATGGTGGGGGGGGCCTAAGGAGGGGGGCCAGAAGAGAGAAGACCAGGGACTGGAACAACCACCTGTCAGCACCAACTCCGTTTTGTCGGGGTTTAACTTCAGGTGGTTGTGATTCATCCAGTCCTGGATAAAGATCATGACAGACTGGAAATTGGATATTGACTCGGGGGAAGAAGATAGGGAAAAAATAAGCTGGAGGTCATCCGCATAGTTGTAGATGGAGACCTCCAGCTGTTGGAGGGCGAAGATGAGTGGGGCGATATACAAATTAAATAGCAGGGGGGAGAGGGAGGAGCCCTGGGGGACCCTGCATTGAACCGCACGGAAGTCCGCTGAAAAGTCACCCAATCGCACTGCTTGGGTGCGGTCGCGCAGGAAGGAGGACAGCCAGACCAAGGCCGAACCTTCGATTCCCGCCTCTCTGACACGGGAAAGTAAGATGGCATGATCAACCGTGTCAAAAGCGGCGGAGAGATCGAGGAGGACCAGGGCCTGAGGATGGTTGGTGTCCATACCCTCTCTGAGGTTGTCAAGTACCGATAATACCACGGACTCCGTGGAGTGTGCGGGGCGGAAACCCGCCTGCCTGGGGGCTAAAACCCTGTTCTCCTCCACGAAGGTACTCAGTGTTCTGGTTACATGGCATTCCAGTACCTTTGCCAAAAAGGGTAAGAGTGAGATGGGGCGATAGTTAATAGGAACCATGGGGTCGGCGCCAGGTTTTTTGAGGATAGGTAGAATAACGGCCGATTTGAGGGGTGAAATGACAAAGCCCTCTGATAGTGAGCTATTAAGAAGGGTGAGGGGTGGCAAAACACAGGCAGAGTAGATCTGTTTCAGGATGTGTGCTGGGCAAGGGTCTAGAGGGGAACCGGGCTTAACCAAAGGCAGAAGAGAGAGGAAAGAATCTTCTGTAAGGAGAGGGAAGGAGTCGAGGCATGCTGCCACTGGGGGACACTGGGGGCTAACGAAGGAGGGGGAGGGGGGGATATTAGCTTTGATAGTGGCGATTTAGTCAAGAAAGAAGGAATTGAGGGAGTCACAGAGGTGCTGGGAGGGGGAGGGTTTGAGGGTGGCCCTGTCGGAGTATGCAAGGTCGTGCACAATAGCAACGATTTCTCTGGGCCGATTTTCGGCAGTTAGGATTTTGGAGGAGAAGTAGGCGTTCTTGGTTGCCAAAATAGATTTTTTGTACAAGGCCGAGAGGGTGATGTACTGGTTTCTAAGGATCGGGCAGTGGTCTCGCCGCCAGGAGCGTTCCGCCCGGCGGACGTTGCGTTTTTGAGCCTTCAGTTCCTCGTTGAACCAGCGATTGGCGTCGTTGGAGCGTCTAGACGATATCCGCCTTAAGGGGGCGACTAAGTCGCAGCCAGCTCGCAGCCATGCGTTGATGGAGTCCGCTTGTCCGAGAGATGGCAACCCGTGAAGATCCGGGCTGGATGCGGAGAGTGTGGCGGACAGGGAGGCCACATCCACACGGTTCCATGAGCGCGCCCAGATGTTTTTGGGGAGGGAGGGCTTAAGGACTGGGCTGAGGGATAGGGAAAAAGAGATGAGGAAGTGATCGGACCAAGTGCAGGGGGAGATAGACAGCGAAGTTACCGGGCAGTTGAGGGACCAGATCTGATCAAGGATGTGGCCCTGGTTATGGGTTGGGGCGTGAACAGCGGGGACAAAGTTGAGGGAGCGGAGAGACTCAGAGAACTCTTTTGATGTTGAGCATTCGGCCGGGTCAGAGGGCCAAAAGTTGAAGTCCCCTAGTACCACGATGGAAGAGTTGTTGACTACCAGGGTGGCCACCAAGTCTTGGAAGCTCGGAAGAAAGAGTTGAGAAGAAGGGGGAGGGCGGTACATAAGGACACAAGTGAGCGGGGTGCTGAAAGAGGGTGAACGGGCCACTAAAAAGTCTGATGAGCCAATGGAGGAGAAAGCTAGAGGTTGGAAAACGATATCTCTGCGGACAATCAGGGCGACGCCACCACCCGGTTTACCGGGGGGGCGGTCGGCTCGGAGAGCATAATAAGAAGCAGGAAGCATGGCTAATAAGGAGGGAAGGGAGCTGTCACAAAACCAGGTCTCTGTGAGAAATAAGATGTCGGGTTTGTGGAGGTCCAGTAGAGTAAAGAGTTCATGGTAATGCTTGACTGCTGACCTGGTGTTAAGGTAAAAGGCAGATAACGCGGTGGGGGGGGGACGAGCTGCTGGAGCAGAGCCGGGACAGATGTTGGGTGATGAGGTTGAGGGATGGGAGTGGGGGGAAGCGTGTGGGGGGGACAGACCCAGCTTGTTGATTCGTGCTATCGCGACGATATCCAGAGGCCACAGGCCTTGGAGACTGGCCAGCTGCGCAGAAGAGTATTGTATGGAGTGGGCAGAGTGGCCGGCCCCTAGCCCCGTTCGGACGTGGACAGGCGCAGACGGGCTTACGTTTGGCGCGCCTTCGGCGCGCAAACGTTGCGCCCGCTGCGCTCGTCCGCTGCGCGTCCGAAAGAGGCACATGATTTATGGGTGGATGAGGAGAGGGCGTGGCCTCCGAAAAGGGGGCATGGCCTGCGACCTCGGCGGGATGGTGGCGAGGAGTGTCTGTCTCTGGTGTCAAGCAGCGCTCAATCTGCTGCAGAAACCAGAGTAGTGGCAGAGGGTGAGTGATTTAAAATCAAATAATAAGCAGTAACAAACAAGTATTTTTAAAAAGCAAAGTGACTCCCGGCTTCCGCACTTTGTATGTGTGCTGCGCAGTTGGACAATAAAGGAGAAATAAAAACATTTCTCCTACTAATGCCTCATTCCAAATGGTGTTAACCTTTAGCACTAAAGACTTTCTACTATAGTCTGAAGATAGGGTTTGCATCAAAAGGCATGGGTGGTAGCATGGGAACGCCCAAGTACCATCCATTAACACCCTGTTGATGCTAAGTAACACAAAGCTTTACACTGCTCTTTGTTACTTTCATAGTACCTTCCAACTCAAAAAGAACAATTGATGGACAGAATGCAGAAAAATGTCATACATTCACACCAGTACAGAGTTCTCGGCCTAAATTAATCGTTTTTTTGCTCACCATTCTATTCCAGTTTGGACCCAGTCATATGCAAATCACTCTTGACCCTGCACCCAATGGGAACAGTCCAGCCCAAACTGCCAGGCCAGGTCCTCCCTGAACTGGAAACAAGTATCCTGGGACCGGTTTTGGGGTTTCACCCCTCATCAGCCAGGATAGCTTGACTCCAGTGGCATGGAGAGCACGAGACCCACATCTGGGCATACCCGTCCCACTCGGGGTGACAAATGCAAAAACAACAATTGATGGACAGAATGCAGAAAAATGTCATACATTCACCCCAGTACAGAGACCTGGGCCTAAATCCATCGTTTTTTTTTGCTTACCATGCCATTCCAGTTTGAACCCAGCCATATGCAAATCAGTCTTGACCCTGAGCTCAACTCAAAACAACATCAACAGTGCTACTCTTCACCAGAAGCACACACTAATCACCCAAAGGGAAACTCAAAAGCAATACCATGAAAGTGTCAGGATGAAAACTCAGGTACAACCTACCCATAGATATCAAGTCATTGCTGGGTATTCATTCTTCAAACATATCCTAAAAGAACTGCTACTCTACAGAGGAAAGGTCACCATATACGACCTCAGTTTACCTGCTGTCTGTACCTGCTCTTGGCCCTTAAAGCAGATCACCACAACAAATTTTTGATTGTTTAATATTGTAAATGCTTAATCCGCAATTGCGGGTGTCTGCCAATGGCCGATGCCCACACTCCCTTCATAGTGCATCTGTCAGTGATTGCCCAACATTTGGGAGGTGTATAAAGGCCCAGAGGGATTCCTTTATTTAATTTTTAGCTTGGGTTGCTCATGAACAGCTTCCCAAGTAGACCAAAGATTTTTTTTAAAAGACAATCAGTGCATAGGGCGCGCTGATGTCTTTACTGTAAAGTAAAAATAAAACAAGCAACGGGCACTGCATCAGTGCTCGGGGCATATCTCGCCCCCCGATGACTGATTGAGATGTGGGCGGTCTCATTGGAGTCCTGATTGGGGAATCGTAATAGGAGAGTGATCCCCAAGCAGGAATCTACCTACCATACACCAGTGACATGGCAGGATAGACCCTAATACAAGGACTTGAACTCCACCAAACTCCTGAAAAATGTTAAGTCTTTCTACCCCCGGGTGGTGGGAGTGCAGAAAGCCCATTTGATGCCAGGGAAACATTGTAAAAAAGTAGAGGTGGGGGTTGCCCACCAGGAGCATGGCCATGCCCCCAACTCACAATCAAATGGACAGACAGTTTTTCTGCCCCCAGCCAGCAGGTATTTGGGGCAATTACCCCCTATATGCCCCTTCAAAGGGGAGGCAAGACCACTAGACACCAGGGATAAACACTTAAAAGAAAAAATAGGGGTGGGAGCTGCCCAACATGAGCATGACCATGCCTTCATCCGAAACATGCACACACAGTCTTTCTACCCCCCTGAGGAGTGGATTGGGCAATTATCCCATTCTGCCACCCAGCGTAGTAGAAAGCCCACTAGACAACTGTGTAGTATTTTTTGGGGGATGGAAGATCCCACTTGGGTAAGGGCATGTGCCTCCTGTAACACAAGTGCCCAATAGACAATCTGCCCCTGGGGGTGGATAGGGGTATTCAACCCAATCTGCCCCCCTCAGAAAGCCCACTAGTAATTAATAACTCACAATAACCTAGAAGAGCCATATAAAGAGCTTCCAGTTCAGGAATGAGACAGATTATTCTGTCTCTGAATCCTGTCCGGTACTTATGCTGTTTTTCATGAAAATCCTGGTACTTGGGCGGTGGTAAGGGTGCTTTCACCGATTCCTGTTCAGTTTGTGCTTTCTCAGTGATATTGGAGAACAAATTTATCTACGGAGTGCTTTCAAATACATTGCTGATTTTCTAAAAAGCTGTATTTAATTATATTCAGTTCAGCAGAGTGTTTTCTTTTACATTTCCAAGTTCCTCAGTTTGAAAACAGATGAAGCTATAATTGGTGTGAAGGGCACCATAAGAAATTGTAAATCTTGGAGGAGTTAATTATTTGCTGGCTTGCTTAAACGGGGAGGACACGGAAGTTAATTCTTAATTAAATTCTTAATTAAATCAAGAGATGGACACTTTGCTTTTCTACAAACTCCATCTTGAAATAACTTTGCTTTATCTATGCCTCTTCTTGAAATTACAAGATCAAAAATATTCTTTTGTTTTATTGCAGGTGAAGTTTAAGGTATAGGGAACATATTTATTATGTTAAACAATGTGTGGAGTAATTAATGAATATTATGCTTATTCCAGGTCTCCTTCGCAGCTGTTCCCTTCCTTTCCTTCCCTCACTTGATCACCTCAAACTTATGTGCTGTAATTAGAGATAAAATTGAGGCTATCGAGAGGTGGACCCTATTGTGCATCGAACCGATACTGAAGTTATTGATCGTCATTGTTACAGGACAATCTGCCCAAGTAAATAATCACTCCTGGTCAGTTCAATGTGGCTTAGTTAGAGGATGTGTTAGCAGCTCTAGCGTTAGTACAACAAAAGGTAACAGCATAACAAGCAGAAACCACAGCATTGCAGGAAAGAATAGACAGAATGCAGAGAAATCCCTTTGATGCTCATGATGGGAGGGCCTCTGGGGTTTTTTCTTGGTTAACCAATTATAGCACCACATAAAATCCTCCAGTTACAGTGGACATTTCTACTCCAGTACCATCAGCCGCACCTGAAAGATCTCACAGGGAAGCAAATAAGGTGCAAGTATTTTTAACACAAATCCTTTTGCATTTTTCCTGTAGACCTAAAGTATTTCCCACTAATCCGACCGGAGTGACCTTTATGATTTCATACTTAGAAGGTAATGCTGCATAGTGAGCAGTACCATTGGTAAGGAGGGATGATCCACTCTTGTATGGATGGATAGAATTCCGAAAGGAATTTGAGAAAGTCTTTGATATAAGGGCTAACTCTTTTTCAGCAGACATATTACTTATTAGAATTAAAGCAAAGCTGAAAGGACTTGGTTGTATACCTAAATATCATTCAAAGGTTGGTGGCTGAGGCACAATAGCCCAAAGAAAAAAAGAGCAGCTTTATCCATTAATTCCATTGAGAGATGATTTAAAATATGTGCTAGTACTGATCGATCCACAACCTGTCACTTGTACAGACTTAATTAATCTGACTTTATGATTCAATTATGGTATGAATGACATAAAGGGGATAGAAAGAAAATGAATTGATTAGTCCCCAGATTTGAGAGAAGTAGGAACACAGGAAGAGTATCTGGTGGGGCTTCGGAACCCATGGAAATCTGTACAGTCAGAGCTTCACTGACTCAGGAAGAGAAACTCCAGACTAGGAAGTACCGGCTGTGTTAATATTGCGGCAAATTAGGCCATTTTTTTAAAGATCTGCAAAACCCGAAATTAGGTCTAGATTGTCCATGATATCATCTATTGAAACCACCAAAATAGAGGAAGGGAACGCCTTTGAGTTGCATAGGTATTCCTTCATTAGATGAATCCAATAGAGAGCACTTCTATTTACCTATACAATTGAGTACTCTGAAAGGTTGGCACTCAGTTCAAGCCATGATTGATTCTGTGGATACTGGGATTTTTATTCATGAAACTATGGCTCAAGGGTTACAACAACATTTGGTGAAAAAAGAAAAAAATGAAATTGTGGTAGCATTATGATTTAATGTAATAAAAGCTCCTCAATATGGATTTATACTTGGGTTACCATGGCTGAAACAGCACAACCCTTCTATTAATTAGAATAATCATACTTTTGTCTTTGATTCTCTCTTTTGTTCGTCTCATTGTTTTATTTCCATAACCCAGCCAGTAACAGATTGGGCATTGAGACATAGTAACCACAGCGGAAAAAAAAGACACCATTCTCCCCCACAGATTTCAAGAATACAGCGATGTATTTAATGAAAGACAAGCAGACTTTTTGCCACCTTATAGACCCTATGACTGCCACATTGACTTAATACCAGGTGCAGAAATACCTTGTGGGAGAATATATGCTCTCACAGAACCAGGGAATGAACATTTGAAGCAATATATAGAGAAATCTAGGTCATTCATTCATAAGGCCATCCAAACCACAAGCTTCTCTGCAAGAAGCTGGGTCTGGTGGTTCAATGGACAAATGCAACCACGGTAGGGACCTGTGTTCGACCTCATGGTCACAGGTTCAAATCTCAGCGGGTCCACTCAGCCTTTCATCCATCTGAGGTTGATAAAATGAGCACCATTGAATTGGATAACAATAGACATATGTTATTTAGCACCAAGATGCACTTAATAAATACACGTTATGTTCTTCTCTGTTCCTCTTGCCAATGGCGAAAGGAGAACGTGTATAGATTTTAGAGCCTTGAATAATATTACCATCAATAATCGTTGCCGTGTACCTTTTATACCAGTTCTTTTAGATCAGGTAAAAAAATGCTATCATTTATACCAAGCTGGATCTCAAAGGGGCTTATCATCTGGTGAGAATGAGGGAAGGTGATGAATGGAAGACGGCTTACTAGATATGATATGGTCTTTTTGAGTATCAAGTGATATCTTATGGGCTTTGTTTCACTCCTGCTGCATTTCAACATTTTTAAATGACATTCTAAGATAATATTTGGATATATTCACAATGATTTACATTATTGACATATTAATATATTCGAGGAATACCTTTGAGCATCAGAAACATGTGTGTTTGATGTTACAAGCTCTGAGAGAAAATGGTTTATATTGTAAACTCATCAAGTGTGGATTCCATGGTCCTAACGTGGAATTCTTAGGTTTAATGCTGTCTGCCACAAGTTTGGAGATGGCAAGAGGAAAAGTACAGGTAGCAAAGGAATGGCCTATACAAACAGAACAATTTCTACAGAAGATAGCACAAACTATGTGTAAGGCTACTTGGAAACAATGGCTTAGGACTCATCCTGCATGGAAACTACAAAAAGAGTTTCATATATGTGGAAAGCAATTGATGATACCATCCAAAGAACAACAAAAGTAAATGCTGCAAAGTTGTCACAATACACATAGTGCAGGACATACTGGATTTAAAAAACACTTGATGGAGTGTTAAGAAAATTCTGGTGGCCTAACATAAGAAAAGATGTTCAACCAATGGGTCAGGAATGTGTTAGGTGCGCACAGGTCAAAACTGTTCATATAAGACCCCCAAAGGGCTGTTACAACCATTACCTACCCCTGAGGTACCATGGCAAAGCATCTCTTTGGATGTCATAATAAGGCTCCCCAAAGATCAAGGATGTACAGCTATATTATTGGTGTTGATAGTCTGACTAAATTAGGATATTTCATAGTGTGTTCTCAAATAAACACAGTAGGACATCTTGTTTATTTGTTCTTGATCAATATCATAGGACTTCATGGTTTACTTAAAACCATTGTGTACAATCAGTGTAGCAAAATCACGCCCCATTTTTTGAGAGTATGGTGTAAGGCATTACACATATGTTATGTTATGTGTTATGATAGTTTGTATAGCGCTCAGCTGCCCCAGCAAAGGGGCGTCCCGGCGCTTTGTAGCAGAAAAATAACTGACTCCATTGAAAATAAGCAGTTATGTCTACCAGTTTGTACCCACAAACAGACGGGCAGACAGAAAGGTTGAATCAGACCCTTAAACAATACCTTAAACAATATCTCCATTGTTATGTGGAAGAAAACACAGAGTTTTGGTTAGAACTATTATGGGTTGCCTACAATAGTGTAAAGCACTGTGCTATGAAGTTTGCACCATTTTATGGAACATACAGACTTCATCCAGGTTTTTTTCCAAAGCTTCATCCCTCTTCTAGTTCCAATATGTCTAAAACTCATAAGAGAGTGAAAGATATTCAGAAAACATTGAAAGAAACTCAAGGGAATTTACAGAACACAAAAATACCATATAAAAAGACAGCTGACAAGCAGTGTATGGCAGGTCTCACTTATCAAGTAGGAGATGCAGTCTGACTGTTCACCAGGAATCTGCATTTTTGAAGGTATAGCATCTTTAACCCTAAATATATTGGGCCATATAGAATAATTAAATGCACCAATCCAGTTACAGTAAAACTATCTCTGACAAAATCACTCAAAATACATCCTGTGTTCCATATCTCTCTAATCAAGCCTTCAAGAGCTTTGGTAAAAAAAATTGCCCTCTCCCATATGGGTGGACAATGAACTTAAATATGAGTATAAAAGATGTTTGATTCCAAGCAGAGAGGGTCCAATTTTTGGGATCATGTGTCCTGGAAATGATACGGCTTAGAGGAACATTCATGGGAACCAGCCAAGAGTATTCATTCCCCATGATTATTTCAATTACAAAAATCCTGAGAAATATGGGCCCTGTCAGCATTCCAGAGAGAGGGGTTTGACTGTTACAACTAAGACAAGCATCGGGGTAAACGGGACATGAATGCTGACACAAGGCAAAACATCTCTGTAATCACAGATATTCCAGTAGAGATAACTGGAGAACAGAAGTTACTGTCATTATTTCATAAACTCACAAGATGGTGGAGTTTAGGAGAGAATTCATAGGGTATCCCAGAAGCAGAATTTTGGATGGAGGAGGTTAGAACTGCATTTTCCATGAATCATTGTAGAAGTCAGTTGCCTTTTGTAATTAATGACTCGCAATAATCGGGAAGAGCTATAAAAAGAGCTTCCAGTTGAGGAACGAGGCAGATTATTCCATCTCTGGATCCTATCCGGTACTGTTTTTCCTGAAAATCCTTGTCCCTGTGAGGTGGTAAGTGTACTTGCACCGATTCCAGTTCAGTCAAAGTCTGTGCCTTCCCTGTGATGTTAGAGTAAAGATTTATCTACAGTGTTTTCTGATAAGCTATTGAATTATATTCAGTTCAGCAGTGTTTTCTTTAACATTTCCAAGTTCCTGAGTTTCAAATCAGATAAAGCTATAATTGGAGTGAAGGTCACCATAAGAAGCTATACATCTTGGAAGAGTTAATTATTTGCTGGCTTGCTTGAAATGTTTACTGCTTAATAAAAACAGAATATGAACACTTTGTTTTATCTATTTTTGTGGATTAAGAGGTTATAATGTTCATTTATATATAATGAAATATATGTGGATTGTTTATCAGAAGTAATTCATTTTTTGGGAAAAAGAGCTGTGCTTGGAAAAAATGTAACTGGCCGATGCTTGCAATTAGACATTCCGCACCCTGGGGAGTGGATAGGGGTATACTAGTCACCTCCCAATCTCCCCAACCCCGGTAGAAAGCCCATTAGAAACCAGGGATTTCAAACTGGTGCCAAAACAAACAAAAGGATGGGGTCTCCTAACCAGGCAACGAGCTATACGGCAACCCAGTTGAGGCAATAGTGGTAATTGGGGAGGTTGCTTCAAACCTGCCCCAAGACGGTTGAAAGCACATGAGAAACCAGGGATTCGGGGCAAATGATGACTCAATCATACATTAGGTCATACTCCAGCCCAGAATGGATAAACAGTATTATGGTCTCCCTGAAGGGAAAAGAGGGAGTTTGCCCTCATTTCTCCCGGGGGCAGAAAGCCCAATAGATGGGCTTGTGTAGGCCATCACTTGGATAAAAATAAATAGACCCGGAAATTTCAGAAAGCTAGACACAAAGGGGACTTACATGAATCACATGACATTTTCTTACCCACAATGCTCTGTATACCTCAACTTTGCCTAAAATCATGCATTTTCCTTGTATTTCTGTGATGTAAACTTCGGGAATACACAGTGATCTACAAAACTCCTACCTTGCACCATTACTCCACTTGTTCAGATAAAAACACTACCATTCTTGTATGGGTGGGCCTCAGAGGAAATCCCCCCAAAATGAATGTTGCTATATCAACATTTCAATGTAAAAAAACAAACCTGACCTTTTAATGGGGTATCTGCGGTAATTGGGCCTGGGCTCGGCCACCACACATGCAAACCTATCAAACACATACATTTCTGAAACTTAGACACTCGCTTGTGTCTAGTGTGGTATGGTTTCATGAAAATAACATCTTGTTTTATCCATAATGCCCTGCAAACCTCAAACTTTGCCTACAATCACAAATTGTCCTTACATTTCTTTGATGGAAACTTGTGGAAACCGCAATGAACCTTAACGTTCCTACCAGCCAGTGTTCCCTCACTTGTCTTATTAAAGATGCTACCTGACTTGTGTAACTGGGCCTATTGATCACAGCAGGAATGGATCTAACAAGGGTCATTGGGAGTTGACCTTGATTTGATGTATTCCTGTCACAAGCACTAGGCCAAGCCTAACAAGTGGGGCAGCGTTTTAATCGGGGCAAGTTGGATAACACTGGGTGGTCGGAGGGTTTATCACAGAAATATGATGAAAATAAATTATTATAACCACATTTTGAGGTTTGAAGAGCACTGTGGGTAGAAAAAAAACATTGGAATTCTTGCAAGGCACACCACTGCGGAATCCCCCGGTGTCTAGTTTTTGTAAATGTCCACGGTTGGTAAGTTTCCATGGGTGGCAGCCTAGCACAGCCCCAAATACCGCAGTTACCACTATCACTTAGTGAAATGATGGTGGTAGTAAACTTGTGTTTTCCCCTAGATTCCAGAAGTTTTACTCACAGATATATGAAAATATGTATCATTTGTCCACAATGTGGTTTGCAAAGGATTTTGGGTAAGAAAGCCTGGTAAGAGCAATGCAAGTCTCCTGAAAATGAATTCATCTTTGTGTCTAGTTTTGAAAAATGTACAGGTATGCTAGGTTTCTTCACTTGGTGGCTGAGCAAAAGCCAAAAATCCACAGCTACCCAAATTGCAAATGGAAAAATGTGATGTGTCTATATTGTGTTTTATGGACATGTCCTGTTTCATGCACTAGGCCAAAGTGAGGTACCATTTTTTAGGAAGTCTTGGGGAAATGCTAGGTGGTAGGAATTTATGGCTCCCTACATAGTATACAACTTTTTTATCAGAGAAATGTGAAGAAAATGTGTCATTAATTGATGTTTTGGGTTTGCAAGGGCTTCTGGTAAGAAAATCTGGTGGTGACTATGCAAGTAATCCCACGCAATATTCCCTTATGTGTCCAGTTTTCAGAAATGTACAGGTTTGATAGGTTTCCACAGGTGCTGACATTGTAGAAAAAGAGTTGTGATATGTCCATGGTGGGTTTGGGCCCTTTCCTCATATCTGTAGGAGGCCTACCCATTCAAGTGGAGTATCATCCTAATAAGGAAACGTATGGTAATGCTGTATGGTAGGGCATTTGTGGCTCCCCATGAATTTCAGAGGTTTTCCTTTGACAAATGTGAGGACATTGTGTGTTTTCAGACACATTTTTGAAGTTTGCAAAGGATTATGGGTGAGGAAATCTGGTGGAAGTAACGCAACGTTAGAATCACCTCTGGGTCTATTTTTCAGAACTGTATAGGTTGTTTACTTTTCCCTAGGTGGCAGTTGAACCAGGCCCAAAATCCACAGCTACTGAGATTGCTAAAAAAGGGTCCGTTTTCAGTGGACAAATGTGTTATGTCCATGTCGCATTTTGAGTCCATTCCCAGTCGCAGGCACTAGGCCTATCTACACAAGTGAGATACCATAAGTCTAGAAACTGTTTTGTGAAGAACTTTGTTCTATTTTTCACAAAAAAACTCAAGGTATTGCTGTTTTTGACTATGTTTTTCAGTCCGTCGAGAGGAATCTACAAACTTTGGATACATTTAGAATTTATCAGATGTTGGGAAAAAAGGACAATAATTTGGCAGGGATAACTGATGTGGGAAGTAAGATTTGGATGCCGAATCGCAAAAACTGCAAAAATTGCCCAAAAATGGCCCCTCACTGAGGGAGAAATTCCTCAGCATTTATAGGGTGTATACGCACTTTTTGTCTCCTTTCTATCAATGCACTGTCCCAGATTACTAAAAGGACATTGTTTACTACTATCTTGCTTAAATAAGAAGCTGTTTTTTTTTCATCAGATCTACAGCAAACAAATTAAGAGTGCTAAGGCAGACTGTTGCAGACACCAACCTGATCAAGCTGCAAAGCGCCCCAAGAAACTTTTTGAGTTGGTCAAACAGCAATCAGTGGTAGGCCTAAACCACTCTGACTCCAGAGGCAGTCCACCTTCCTGTGTTGATCTTGCTGCTTTCTTCACAGAGAAATCAAGACTCATCACCATTGAACTCACCTCTAAAAAGGCTCTACTGCCATCCCTCGGGTCCACACCACTCCTTGAACTCTCAGAAAAGTGCAAACCTATCAGCCTGAACACTAAAAACAATGCGTCATGGGGCAACTTTTACCCATTCAGTGAAAAAGACATCAACAAGATTCTTCAGAACATCGATCCATCTAACCACTTCAGCGACCCACTGCCACCGGCCATCTTCAAAGAAATCAAGAATGTACTCATCTCCACCTGGAAGAGGATTGTAAATTCTTCTCTATCACAAGGCATGATCCTGGATGTCCTAAAAGAAGCTCAAGTGTCACCTATACTAAAAAAAACTAACGCAGATAAACCTGACCTCAACAATTTCCATCCCATCTCCAACATCCCCACTCTAGCCAAACTACTTGGAAAATGTATACAACCCCAACTCTGTGCCCACATAAAGAATTTCCAACTCTTAGATCAACACCAATCCAGTTTTAGGAAGGGGCACAGTACTGAATCGGCTCTCACGTGCGTTATGGATGACATCTTAAAAATGCTGGACCAAAATGATTCCTGCCTCCTAATTCTCCTTGGCCTTTCATCTGCATTCGACACGGTGAATCACGACAATCTCTTATCCAGTTTGAAGAACAGAATAAGTTTCTCGGGTCCAGTGTTACAATGATTCTTACCCTTTCATCACCACAGATCACAAAGAATAAAGGCAAACCACTCCCTCTCCCAGCCCTCTCCAGTACTCATGGGTGTCCCCCAAGGGTCCACCCTATCTCCTATCCTCTTCAACCTTTTCTTGGAACCACTAGCAAACTCTTAATTCCATGAACATTCTCTTCCATATGTACGTTTGCAACACTAACTTTATTTGAAAATCTCCTCCCTGTACAACATCATCTCACTCAACACCATCCTAAATGGTACACAAAATTGGTTAACGGAGAACCATCTACTGCTCAACACCTCTAAAACGGAATTCCTTTTCATCTCCCCCCGAACCACATCCCCAAGCTAGACCATTGGCTGACTCACCTCACTGCCTTCAACTGCACCCCTCTCATCATAGGCTCAGCCAAATCTCTCGGAATCACCCTGGACAAGCACCGGAATATGAAAAATCATATCAGCAATGTGTGTAAAGGAGCTAACCACTTGATGAGGACACTTAGAAATATCAAACCATTCCTTCCACAAAAGGACTTCAAGCAGGTGGTGCAAGCACTAGTCCTACCGAGGCTAGACTACGACAGCGCTATGCTCTGTGGCCTTCCCAAATACACTCTAGGTCCATTAAGGGCATCACTGAACGCTATGGCCAGACTGGTCACAGGTGCAAAACGAAATGAGCACATATCCCCAATCCTTAAATCTCTTAAATGGGTGTCACATGTACATTACACAAGACTAAGTCAAATTATGTCAATCCTATAATAACTCAAATTCAGGTAAAGATTGCCATTCTGAAGCACACAGCCCTATTTTTCAGAACTTCCAGATATTTAGCGCAAAAGCTTTAATTATCCTGTGGGGGGAGAGCCTCATGAAGCGCCATCACTCTCCTCCTGAAGCCGCCAATCCTTAGGAAAAAGAGAACCTGTCTCCGAGCCTTTTCTGGCGCTGCCCCAAGGATATGGAACTCACTCCCACCGGAAGTACGCAGAATCTCCTCAATTACTGTTTTCAAACTGGAAGTCTAAAGATTCCTAATAAACACATTTTTACCTTAATTTGGGCTAGGATCTACTGCTCGAAATCATTGATCCTACATCCATAGTACCTTTGTGAGATGCTGCTCTTCTGTACTGCATTGTGTGCCCCGCTTGTAGCCTGTTATTTTCCTGCTTATTGTATCTCTCTCCTTGATTCATTTGTCCGGGAATCATGCGATTTTTCATGTTATGTATTCCTACTTGTTGTCGATATTGGATCTGTGCTCTTCTTTTCTGCATGGTTTGCCCCCTTTGGAGCGTGCTATACACCTTTTTTTTTGCATCATTTGCCCTGATTAATTTGTCTGGGAATTATGCGATTATTCCCACTTTGTATTCCTACTTGATGTTCGATATTAGATTAATGTCCTTCCTTCTATTCTTTGTAAAGCGCTCTGATACCCTTCGGGATCTTGTTTGCGCTACATAAAACTTTATAAATAAAAAAATACAAAAATACCTGCCTCCCCTAGAAACCTGACAACTGGCATTTGCTTTGCTTTAAAATGTAATATTAGATAAATGAGATTTTGTTAAGACCAGTCAGAATCAGGGTGGTCTTCCAGTAAACATTTTGCCTTCTCGCTTCCTGTTTTACTGATTTTTCTTTTTTTGGCCCTAGGACTCTGTGCACTTTACAGCTACTAACCAGTGCTAAAGAGCTTGTGCTCACTCTATGGAATATGGTAAACGTGTCCTACACCTGATTGGCATATTTAATTTACTTACAAGACCCCAGTAAAGCAGAATACCATATACCCAGGGCTGGGAAATTACATGCTATTAGTAGGCCTGCAGCACTTATTGGGACACCCACTTAAGTAGTCCCTTAAAATACGTCTCAGGCCTGCCATTGCATCCTCAATGCAGTTTTATACTGCCAATTTGATTTGACTAATTAACCCCTTAGCCAACCATGTAAGTCCACAGAAGGATGCTGCTTTGCGTCAAAGGTTTGTACACACCCACTCAGTTTCCCACAAAATTGGCCTTCCCTGGTGTGCTAAATAACACCAAACTCTTAGAGTTCTCCCTTGTCACCTTGGGAGACACAACAGCAAAGCAAAGGATTTCTTTGCATTTAGTATGCCATTACAGTGGTGGCATTATTCTAATAACTCACATACCCTTGTAACAATATAACATGTCCTGTGTGTCATGCCATCTTCCTACTCAATTAAGGAATGTTACACAGGGACACATGGGACCTGTTATTGGCACATGTTTGTCAATATCTACAAGTTGATCAACCATCACATTTTCAAAGAACTTATGCCCTAAATTGTTTTGCTCAAGTTCTCAATATTGAATAAGTAACTTAACAAATATAGCACTATAACCATAGTGCTGCAGGATGAAGAAAGTCAATCTAAGGAATATGCAACGTGGATAATAAATGTCAATTGTTCAAACATGGTAATAGAGGTAATATATTTGTAGGAACCTACAATACGTTAATCCATGAGAGTGTCTCTCGGGCTGTATTTCATCAAATCCAAAATAGGTTGGACTCAGATTGTCTCTGTCACTATTACCAAAAGACATACGAAATGAAGGTTTTGTAAAGCACGTGTTTGCTGAAGCATCTTAGCGCTAGCTGTCATCAATCCATGCAACAGGAGATAAAAATGGCTATGGTTTTGGGACATATATGGGTGTCACATGTACATTACACGGATCACTGACATAATATCGACGGACAGAATATCGACTAGCAAAAATATCGATGACAAAAT
This sequence comes from Lissotriton helveticus, assembly GCF_964261635.1. Taxonomy (NCBI): domain Eukaryota; kingdom Metazoa; phylum Chordata; class Amphibia; order Caudata; family Salamandridae; genus Lissotriton; species Lissotriton helveticus. Next base: position 17,218,321 of record NC_136067.1, read on the forward strand.
ATCGACAGACAGAATATCGAGTTTGTATCTACAAACAGGTAAGTACAAAAATATTGAGTACAAAATATAGTTTACAAAAATATAGTTTATAAAAATATCGACTTTATTAAAAACAGTGTTAAATTAAATTAATAGTAAAAATTAATTACTAAAATATACTTAAAAATACTTAAATTAATTTATAATAATTAAATAATTAATGAAAGTTATAAAAAAAATTACAATCATATTTGTTAAAACATATATATATAATAACATAATATAATTAAATAATATCCAATATTATTACCGTACAATAGCAGAAGTGTAAAAAATACTATTCCCACTCCAGAGAGTGCAACAGTAGGGAAAGCGTTGGATAGCGTAGGGTTAAAAATTACTATTCCCACTCCAGTGAGTGCAACAGTAGGGAAAGCGTTGGATAGCGTAGAGGTAAAAATTACTATTCCCACTCCAGTGGGTGCAACAGTAGGGAAAGCGTTGGATAACGAAGGGGTAAAAATTACTATTCCCACTTCAGTGGGTGCAACAGTAGGGAAAGCATTGGATAGCGTAGGGGTAAAAATTACTATTCCCACTCCAGTGTGCAACAGTAGGGAAAGCGTTGGCTAGCGTAGGGGTAAAAATTACTATTCCAACTCCAAAGAGTGCAACAGTAGGGAAAGCGTTGGATAGCGTAGGGGTAAAAATTACTATTCCCACTCCAAATAGTGCAACAGTAGGGAAAGCGTTGGATAGCGTAGGGGTTAGAATTACTATTCCCACTCCAAACAGTGCAACAGTCGGGAAAGCGTTGGATAGCGTAGGGGTAAAAAATACTATTCCCACTCCAGTGAGTGCAACAGTAGGGAAAGCGTTGGATAGCGTAGGGGTAAAAATTACTATTCCCACTCCAGTGGGTGCAACAGTAGGGAAAGCGTTGGATAGCGTAGGGGTAAAAATTACTATTCCTACTCCAAATAGTGCAACAGTAGGGAAAGCGTTGGATAGCGTAGGGGTTAAAATTACTATTCCCCCTCCAAAGAGTGCAACAGTAGGGAAAGCGTCGGATAGCGTAGGGGTAAAAATTACTATTCCCACTCCAGTGAGTGCAACAGTAGGGAAAGCGTTGGATAGCGTAGGGGTTAAAATTACTATTTCGACTCCAGTGGGTGCAACAGTAGGAAAAGCGTTGGATATCGTAGGGGTTAAAATTACTATTCCCACTCCAATGGGTGCAACAGTAGGGAAAGCGTTGGATAGCGTAGGGGTAAAAATTACCCTTCCCACTCCAGTGGGTGCAACAGTAGAGAAAGCGTTGGATAGCGTAGGGGTAAAAATTACTTATCCCACTCCAGTGGGGGCAACAGTAGGGAAAGCGTTGGATAGCTTAGGGGTAAAAATTACTATTCCCACTCCAGTGGGTGCAACAGTAGGGAAAGCGTTGGATAGCGTAGGGGTAAAAATTACTATTCCAACTCCAAAGAGTGCAACAGTAGGAAAAGCGTTGGATAGCGTAGGGGTAAAAATTACTATTCCCACTCCAAAGAGTGCAACAGTAGGGAAAGCGTTGGATAGCGTAGGGGTAAAAATTACTATTCCCACTCCAGTGAGTGCAACAGTAGGGAAAGCGTTGGATAGCGTAGGGGTAAAAATTACTATTCCCACTCCAGTGTGTGCAACAGTAGGGAAAGTGTTGGATAGCGTAGGGGTAAAATTTACTATTCCAACTCCAAAGAGTGCAACAGTAGGGAAAGCGTTGGATACCGTAGGGGTAAAAATTACTATTCCCACTCCAATGAGTGCAACAGTAGGGGAAGCGTTGGATAGCGTAGGGGTTAAAATTACTATTCCCACTCCAGAGAGTGCAATAGTAGGGAAATTAAATACTTCATATATTATTTCAATAAATATAAATTAATATCTATAAAAAAATTCATTAAATGTAATTACCAATTTAATATAATATAATAATTAATCAATTAAAATTACAAAGTAAAATTAATTATTACAATTATTTACCTATTAATACAAATAAATTACAAATTAATTAATATTTTACCATTTAAAAATTAATTAACAATTAATTCAAATTAAATACAATTAAATAAATTGATGTATTTAATTAATTAGAAATAAATTACTTCCCACCTAATTCCCCTATAAACCCACAACCCGCTACAGAAAATAAATTAGTAAAATTAACATAATTAGCAATTAATCAATTAATTAAAATTAATTGCCAATTAAAATTTAATTAATTACCAAATATCAATTAATTAACAATTAATTAAAAATGAATGCCAATAAATAAATGTACATATTTAATTAATTAGAATTAAATTACTTCCCACCCTATTCCCCTATACACCCACAACCCGCTACAGAAAATGAATTAGTAAAATTAACATAATTAACAATTAATCAATTAATTAAAATTAATTGCCAATTACATTTTAATTAATTACCAAACATAAATTAATTAACAATTAGTTAAAAATGAATACCAATAAATAAATTTACATATTTAATTAATTATAATTAAATTACTTCCCACCCTACTCCCCTATAAACCCACAACCCGCTACAGAATTAAATTACGCACAAATTAAAAAAACAAATGTCATTAATTAAAATAAATTATAACATAAATACACACTTTTCACACATATAATGACATAAAAAAACACTATAAAAAATGCGATATTATTACAAATTTGATAATTTTAATAACCACATTATATACTTCGATATTTTAACTGTCTATATTTTGTCCATTCGATATTACATTACTTACCTTAAAAACGATATTTTTTATGTCTATATTCTGTCCAGTCGATATTTTGTCCATTCGATATTTAAAACTCGATATTATGTCCATTCGATATTTTGTAGTCGATATTTTGACTGTTTACCACATTACACATCACTAAGTAAAATTATGTCAATCCTATATTAATATATCATACATTTTTTGAGATGGTCAACATATTTTAGTCCCAGTCTGAAATATAACTATGGATGATCACAGAATGTTGATTGTACACTGTAAAACTGTCTTCATTACAGACATATATGTCAAACATCCCTGATTCCCAACTATGGTCATACTAAATTAACAAACTCTAAGACAAAATCCAATAGTTTGTGTACACTGTTTCCACAAGTCATTAATCCAGCATGCATAGCTACATTGCCAACTAGTAACTTAGAATGTTCAATGGCATTTGAGAAGGAATTGTAGACCCCACCAGAGGAGATGATTTTGTTTCACATTTATTTTCATAATTCAATAAAATGCCAAAGATAATCTTGACTAAACTGTGCACGTGTTCAGTCAATAAAGACATCTGTTTATCACAAGAAATAGAAAGTAATTTTGTTGTGATTGTATCAATTAAAACCAAGAAATGTGCTAAGTATTTACAAGGACCCTTACAGTTTGCCATTTATTACTGAATACAATAATTGGTATAGCAAAAGTGTGAAGAAGGGTTTCCTTGCAACCAGGCATCTGAGGCATGAGCAAAGCATATCCGGGGGCTGTAGGATGATAGCAGAACAGTTATCTAAGATGCATCAACATAGGCAAACTACCTCACACTTCCTGAAGCCATCACAGTAGTATTGCTCAGGTTTACTCGCAGTATCATTATCCAAATAGGTGTTCCCTAATACAGGTCCAAACTATATGATTTATACTGAATGTGTAGAACACAAACAAAGGAAAATAGGTGTTGAGTATCAATAAACTTCTCAAAACACCACATGTTATTCACAGAATATGATGGGTATAAATAATCTTCTTACTCTCATTAACTAAGTAAAATATATAAGATATGTTATACCAGGAATAGACTCATACAGGCATGATAAAACATAATTATTACCATAGTAGTTGAGTTACGCATGTGTATTAATTCTCATGGTACATAAACTTTGTTATACATTAAACCCTTCTATCTGCTGTGTGCCACTATGTCTGTGTTGTGTACTCAGAATCATTATAGGTTGTTAGAAATATGATATTTGGTGTCCCGTATATGAGCCCAAGCCAGGTTCCAACCATAATGCAGGTCAGGGTAAGAATCAGGCAAACCCTAAATTAGCCTGTGTTCACACTCTTGTGGCTTTCCACAGATCAGTCAGGCTCCACTTAGAGGCAATGTGTAAAGTATTTGCGCACCACTTCAAAGAGTAAAACAGTCCAAACACCACTCAAAAAGATTTTACACCAGCTAAGAAAGATGAACCTTAATACAATAAATAAAACAAGAACAAAACAACAAAAATCCATTAAGTAGTTTGGGATATCGCAATGCGATGCACTGGAACTAAGTCAAAAGTTCAGGCCAACCACGATGCAAGATACAGGGACCCAGTGAGGCCCGCTAAACAAAATGATCTTGATCCAGGTTGCACCGATGTCGAAGAAGCTGCTGATGTAGTCGCTGTTTATCCTCGCAATAGCGGTCATGCACTGTCCTGATCTGCACAACAGTGATGATGTGTCATATCAGATGGGTGAAGGGTCTGCGATCCAGAGTTCTCGGCATGGTCATCGCAGCCACCATTGATGGGGATGCGAAGACAAGAGATCCACACTGTGCTGGTTGTGAAGGCGGAGCGGAGTTTCCGAGCCATGTAAAGGTATTGATTTGTCAGTTCTGGTCCCCGCAACAGAGGTCGATGCATCAGTTCCAGTCACAGATGGCAGAGTGTAGGTGCATTAGTAGAAGGGTTGGAAGTCTTTTACGACCCTGAGATTTCACATCAGGAGGCAAGCCGGCATGCCCTTAGAGTCACTATTTTATTTATTTATTATTAATATTTTTTTCATTTGAATAGTTTTATAAAGCGCAAACAAGACCCACATGGGTATCAGAGTGCTGTACAAAGTTGGCGCCAGCAAGGGTACAACGTAATGAAAATAAGTGTAGTTATAACATGTGGGAAAGCATTCAAGTTAAAGAGTATGGAGTATCAACGGTGCCTTAGAACATCATAAATTAGAGCGCACCAAAGAAGTGCAATACAAATCAATGAATTTCAACAAAAACAGGAGGGAGATCATCAATTAATGCAGTTAAGGAACCATCGAGGACTAGATCAAAATAAGGTAAAAACATAAAATAAGGCATCAGTATAATACCACAAGAATTAGATTATTTAACAAACATAAGAGCATGATCACACGAAGAGGGAGTTACTGTTCATTCAGTGGTAGTCGGTTGACCAGTTTTTTTAAAGGAAGTAGTGGAAGGATTGGATCTGATCTCGGATGGCAAGGGGTTCCAGATTCTTGGACAAGAATGGTGAAAACACGGTTGGAAGATCTTTTCATTTTGAATCTTGGAGGTTTCAAGAGAAGGGTGGACGTACTTCTTAGGTTCCGGCTGGAGCCTGATAGGTCAAGCTTATTTGCTAGGTAGTACGGGGTGTTGTAGTATATGGCTTTATGTGCCAGGCAAGCTATCTTGAGGTGGATTCTGGCTTCAATAAATAACCAATTTAGTTGCAGAAGGTCAGGGGAAATATGACCATATTTTCTCGAGCCCATTATAAGTCTTGCTGATGCATTCAGGGTAGCTCGGAGTGGGGCCAAGCTAGCTTTGGGAAGTCCACCAAGGGTCACCAGCCCATATTCCAAACTAGGGATAATCAAAGATTGAACCGCGGGTCTGAGATCTTCCGGGGGAGGAAAGGTTTGATTTTCTTCAGTGTGTTAAGTTGGAATTTGGCTACCCAGTAGTAGCACTGATGTGCGCTTGCATGTTGAAGTGTTTATCCAAGATGATACCTAAAATTTGGCAGAGTGTGTAACATGAGGTATGCAGTTCAGAGCAGTTAGGTGTTAAATCCAGTCACGGGTAGGAACCCAGTGATTGGGTGGGGCGATCAAAAGTAATTCCATTTTGAGAGTATTTAGTAGGAGATGGTTCTGTGCTAACCATTGTTGAGTTTGTGCAAGTGCACCATTTAATCCTTTAATGTCCTCTTGAGAGGAGATCTTCAGGTACCATTATGTGTCATCCACATACATGTGGTATTGAATGTTCGCTCGGTTCAGAATAACAGCAAGTGGTTCCATAAATAGGTTGAAGAGAGTGGCGAGAGTGCAGGACCTTGGGGGACTCCAATCATGACAGGGGTACTGGAAGCGAGGGCCTGATTAACTTTTATCCTTTGCATGCAGTTGTGCAGGAAGGAGGCAAACCAATTTAGGACCATGCCCAAAAAACCCATCCTGTGTTGAAGAAAGTCAATATGGTTTACATGTTTGACTGTACCGAAGGCTGAAGACAGGTCCAGAAGGACCAGGAGACAAGGGACATTTTGGTCAGGGGCTCTCGTGGCGTCATCAACAATGTGCGTTAGTACTGTGCCCAGATCTGAATCCTGACTGATGAGGGTCGAGGAGTTGATATTTCTCAATTTGGTTGCAGAGCTGTGAATGGACACATGTTTCAAGCAATTTAGCTAGGCATACTGCTGGTTAGAAGTCAAAAGTTGTTTGGATCTGATAGGTCCGCGCTGGGCTTCTTAGGAATGGGAGTTACTTGCCCAACTTTTAGACAGTCCTGAATCTTTCCCTGTAAGATGGATTCATGAATGATCCTTGACCAAAGAGGGAGAATGGCTGAGTTTAAATCTTTATAGAGCTTGATGGGTAAAGGATCACCAAAATGATTGGAGGGTTTAGGGATGCCATTATGTGAAGGAGCTCAGTGCAATCAGGTAGGAGAAAACTGCTTTAAGAGGCGTTGTTTTTGAGAGAGCAGTCCAAAGGTGAGTACATTGTCGAGGATTCTGCCAGCTCCACTGATCCTGCTATGTGTGTGCAAGTGAGGCAGGTCTAGTCCTTCTTACATAGGCAAGGGAAAGCAGCACAGCAGGCAGCAGGGAAACACAGCAAGGCAGGAGTCCAGGAAACAGCATTCCAACAGAGTGGCAGTCCTTTCAGCAGCACAGCAGCTCTTCTTCCTGGCAGGATGGTCACATCGAAAAGCGTACTGAAGTGGTGGTGTCAGAGGTCCAGCTCTTATACCCAATTGTGCCTTTGAAGTGAGGTCTTTGAAGTGTATCATGATTCCCCTTTCGTAACTCTTGCTCCAGGCTCACTACACTGGGGTATGTAGCCCATTGTGTGAGGACAGGACACAGCCAGTTCAGGTGAACGTATGAGGATGTGCCCAGCTCCTTCCACCCATCCTCCCAGGATGGCCCATCAAGTTATACCTAAGCTCCCATGCTGTGTGGCTGTCTATGGGGAATATACAAAGCCCAGCTATCACCCTCCCCAGAAGTGCATCAGAGACTGGCAACAGGCACCAAATGTCTAAAGTTAGAAAAGGCCAATGTTTCAAAAGTGGTATTTTTAGAATTGCAATTTAAATTCCCACTTCAACATACGTTGTGATTTTAAATTGTGATTCCAGAGACACCAAACTTGAAAAGTCCATCTCTTCCAAATGGGTAATTGCAAAAATATAATAAGGCAATGCCCATGTTATCCTCAAGGAGAGATAGGCCTTGCAGTAGTGAAAAGATGACTTTGAGAGCTTTTCATTACCAGAATATGCAAACCTAAACGTAATGTCCAATCTTAAATACATTGCCCTCTGGGTTGTCCAGCGCCTACCTTAGTGGTGACTTATATGTATAAAAAGGGACGGTTTAGGCCTGGCAAGAGGGTTAACTTGCCAGGTCGAAATGGCAGGGTACTTTGGACACACAGGCTCTGCAATGGCATGCCTAAGGCATAGTTAGAGGACCACTTAAGTGGGTGGCAGAATTAGTGCTGCAGGCCCACTAGTAGCATATAATTTACAGGTTCTGGCCTCATGTAGCACACTTTACTGGGGACTTATAGGTAAATTAAATATGCCAAATAGGAAAGAGTCAATATTACCATGTTTAGGGGCGAGAGCAAAAGCACTTTGGCACTGGCTAGCAGTGTTAAAGTCCGCAGAGTCCTGAAGCCAGCAGAAACAATGTCAAAAAGTGGAGGAGGTAGGTACAAAGTTGGGGGGGAGACCACCCTCAGGCTCGCAGGTGTAACATGGGCCAATGCTTCATTGGGCCGCTGTGCATTGTGAAGGAAGTCTAGAGTAGGATTATGGGTGTATCTATGCAAACACCCATCTATGTTTGCTGATTTTTAAATTGACATAGCATTCATTGTAAATGCTTTCAGCATCCTAAAGCAGGTCAGCTATGGTTGAGGAGCTGATAATATGTGTAGCCAGAGTGTCAACAAAAAGACTTACACATCACAGTATGTCCTTATTGTAGGTAGTGAAACTATTTGTATGATGGTCCCGCACTCCTGGTGTATATGAACATTTACAATAGTACTTGAATTGTAACAATTTCAGTGGTGCTGAATGTGTATACTCTCTCTGAGCATAGAGTTGCTTAATAATTATAGATGCGTGTTTCTTGTCCACAAGATTCACTACACATTCGCACTCCGTTATCACTATTTTCTCAATGTAATCAATACAGTTCATTCAAAATTGTGCGTGAATAAAGTTGCATTTATTTCTTTTATCTGCTTGTTATTTCAATCATAACATTCCTCCATAGGTTTACATTCCACATGATTATCACTTTTTTATGCCCGATGCATTTCGAGCTGCGCTCTTCCTCAGGGGACTTCCAATCTGAAAGCAATATGGTACATATTCTTAATCGACAAAGCTGAAGTATAATCACCTATCATCTCGTCATCTTGTCTCCCCATAGTGTCTAATTGTTTCATCTGGTCACCATACTCGTGTACACCTTATAACCCTACATATAACATATGAATACCTGTACAAGTCATGAACTACACTGACCTTAGTTCTCCTCCAGAGGAAGTATCCTTCATATATACATGTCCGTTAGTCACACGTGTATCTGCAATCCATAAAATTCATACAATTCTTCGTGAATGACTAATTACGAAAGTGCATATTAATGTTAAGACATACTTTCGGATACTAATGCCTAAACCAACAAGTATCTTACCCGCTCATTGCGGACCTCTCTTTCCCTCGAACTCCTTCCCGTGTGTCAGCGTGTGGCGTTCTTGCTAACCTAACTCTATGATATTTCTCTATGGCACTTCCGTATGTATGCCGGTCACGTGATGTGATGCGTGAACAATGATTACATTGAGAAAATAGTGATAACGGAGTGCGAATGTGTAGTGAATCTTGTAGACAAGAAACACGCATCTATAATTATTAAGCAACTCTATGCTCAGAGAGAGTATACACATTCAGCACCACTGAAATTGTTACAATTCAAGTACTATTGTAAATGTTCATATACACCAGGAGTGCGGGACCATCATACAAATAGTTTCATTACAAAGTTTCACTGAGCAACTGGTCCATACGCACCGCGATAATGCAATTTGATGACATAGCTCACACTACGGAACAAAGAGCGACGACATTGGCGTTCAATGAAGCAGACATTAATAGAACATATTCATTAATAGAGGAAGCAGAGGTACTATGTCCTGGAACAGGATAAAAAGAGGCAAACATAAAACAGCTGCTATATATGTCAAAAAAAATTGTCAACCAAAAACTCCATGCAAGTACTCTAATAAAATATCACAAGGCACAGCGGATTCCACGAGGATTGAGGATTGCACTCAAATCTACTTTATGTAAAAACAATGCTAGGTTCACAGAAAGGTGGTATGCAATACTAAACAAATGTTCGCTGGATTTAATTTTATTAATAGTGGAAGAATTGGCAAAATTAATAGAGGATTTAACTAAAGAAATACATTTTCTCAAAGATGATCTCAACAAAATGGTTACAAAGGAGGAATGTGTTGGAGGACACAAATAAAAAACTAAATGAATACACTAAAGAAATAAACGATCGAAAACTCAGGAAATTTAAAAGAGATACAACTGATTACCGTTTAGGAGAAGTGTACACATGGGCAGACATTTATGCTCGTAGGAGGCAACAAAAACCATATGGTGACAAAACTTCAGACGATACATCATCAGATGATTCTCAGCAAAGAAGGGCACCTTTTGACAATAGGAGACCAAGAACAGCCCCAGGTGGTAAACAGCCAACTACAATATCAATGAGCAATCTCACAACACCAGAAATAGGGGAGCAAATGTCGGCATCAACTTCTTTTTTAGAGACAGGTCCTGCACCTACAGTAGAACCAGGAGGGGGAAAAAAACAAGTAACAACAGAAACAGTGGCTCAACACACACGGAGTCAGAGAACCTTGTAATCAATATCTCACAATATCGAATTACCAATGAAGAGATAACCACCTTACAAAAAGGATCATCATATGTACCAACATAACATTCAAACTTACTAGAAACCAAAGTTTGTTTATACAAATTTCTAAGATCTCTTAGATTACGTCATTTCTTTACCAATATTATAGAACCATCAACCACACTTGACCAAAAGGAAAACACACTGATGGGATTGAGACCAAAAAGCAAATTCGTGTCACCGATCAGTCATAAAGTATTGGATGCTTTTGAAAGAGTTGTATCAAAAGACATAGAAGAGATTTTCACAAAACCAAAACCAAAAAAGACAAACTTGACCCAAAAAGAGAGGAGTATTCTACAAAATCTAGCCAACAACAATCAAATTACCATAAGACAGGCAGATAAAGGTGGAGCACTAATCATAATGGATACTAGTTACTATGAAGAACAAATTAATTTACATGTTCAAGACAAAAACACGTACATGATCCTAACTATGGATCCAAACAAAGAATTTTTGAGAATATTAACCATGATCATTGAAAAAGCTATAGACAAGGGTACAATCGGATTGAAAGAAAAGGAGTTTTTGTTGAAAAAGGATCCCACAATTCCATATATCTATATGACTCCAAAGATACATAAACACCCTACAAAACCACCGTTACGCCCAATAGTGTCGACAGTTGGATCAATTCATGAGCCAGTGGGGAAATACATAGATAAACATCTCCAAAACATCGTTCAAAAATCATCCACGTATATCAAGGATACCACTCATTTCTTGAATATATTAGAGGAACATAAAACATTATTTACATCAGAAATGATCATGGCTACAGTGGACGTGATATACATCCATCCCTCACGATCTAGGGATGACTGCAGTGGAGAGTTTCCTGGTTAATGAAGAGAAAAATGAGGATGATAAAATGTTCCTGATGGATTTGATTCACTTTACACTGTTCCACAGTTATTTTGTTTGGAGAGACACATTTTATGTCCAGTGCTCATGTACCTCCATTGGTAATTGTGCGGCGCCAACCTATGCCAACACATTCATGCACAGATTTGAATTGGATCATATTTTGAGTCAGGAGATATGGCAACAAAATTTAATTCTCTATAAACGATACATCGACGACATATTTCTATTATGGAAAGGATCTGAAAACTCTTTGACTGTGGCCCTGCAAGAGTTGAATACCATCAACACGAGAATTCAATTCACGTTTAACATTAGTAAGGAACAAATATCGGTTTTGGATGTTCTAATCACTAATGTAAACAATAACTTAGTGACAAGTGTATTCTCAAAAAGCACGGACAGAAACAATCTGCTACATTACAACAGCTTCCACCAATTATCATTGAAAAATCATTTACCATTCTCACAGTTACTCAGGATCAAAAGAATTGCATCTACACATGAACTATACATCAAACACAAGAATGACACCTTAATGAAATTCAAAAAGAGGGGATATCCACAATCTATCCTAGAATCCGCAGCAGATCGTGCAGATAAACTACAAAGACAACACTTGTTAACTTTGCAACCTAAACCGGAAGAACAAAGACAAGTATTTGTATCAAAATTTTTGACAAGAAGCCACCTAATCAAAAAGACGATCATGAGAAACTGGCCATTATTGGCACTTGAAGAGGATTTCAAAGGTTTGTTCACTAAAATGCCGATATTCGCATATGAAAGGACAAAACATTTGAAAGAACTAATCAAGACTCCCAAGAAAGCTGCTACAACAAGGTACACTGGAACTCTCCCGTGTCACAACTGTGGAAACTGTTCAGCAATAATCAAAGGTAACACCATCAATCATCCTACCAAGGGAACACCGGTAAACTTGAAAGTATCAGGTACTTGTGACACAAGCAACGTAATATACATGTTGAGATGCCCCTGTGGACTCTCCTGTTTGGGCAAGACACAGAGAAAAGTCAAAACCAGACTCATAGAACACAAGAGCAATATCAGGTTAAAAAACCTGAAATCCACCATAGCGACTCATTTCTCAGACGCAAATCACAATGCATCTCAGTTGAAATTTTGCATTCTTGAAGTTGTTAATATTCTACCAAGAAGGGACAACCACACGAACTTACTAAAACGAGAAATACACTGGATGAATTTTTTATGTACCTTACAGCCGAAGGGGCTCAATGAACGATTAGACTTTAGTTGTTATTTGTAATACGACAAGGACAGTAAATAGACCAAAAATATTGTACTTTTGATGGACTATAAAGATGATGTTTTTTTGCTATATATGTAATATTTATAATTATCAACTTGATCATACCAGTTGTTTTAGGCAAGATTGCCTTTTAAGTTTTGACATATAGTCTCTGGGCTATGTTTGTTTTCTACAGAGGATGTCTCCCCATTTCATCACACCAACACGATATATAAGACTGTAGGCAAATACATAAATCACATGATGGGTACGTGATTGTAGGTGATTATCAGCGCGTCAGTCAAGATTTAGGACCTAATATAACCAAGAGTAGGATAAATCGCGCATATACTGTTGCAATAGACCATTGTCCGCTTTTAGTGTTCACGCATCACATCACGTGACCATATTTACAACAAGGGGTGGTGAGGGACAGAGTCTCTGAATTAAGCAGAATACTCTCACCCAGTCAAAAGATCAGGGCTAGATCCAACACCGTTTTTTAGCTCATTGCACCATCCCAGTTTCAGAACCTGGCTGTATGCAAATTAGTCTGTTCCTGTCCCAGTGCATGATGGGAACAGGGCAAACCAAACTACAAAAGCCAATTCTTACACTTCACGTGACCGGCATACATATGGAAGTGCCATAGAGAAATATCATAGAGTTAGGTTAGCAAGAACGCCACACGCTGACACACGGGAAGGAGTTCGAGGGAAAGAGAGGTCCGCAATGAGTGGGTAAGATACTTGTTGGTTTAGGCATTAGTATCCGAAAGTATGTCTTGACATTAATATGCACTTTCGTAATTAGTCATTCACGAAGAATTGTATGAATATTATGGATTGCAGATACACGTGTGACTAACGGACATGTATATATGAAGGATACTTCCTCTGGAGGAGAACTAAGGTCAGTGTAGTTCATGACTTGTACAGGTATTCATATGTTATATGTAGGGTTATAAGGTGTACACGAGTATGGTGACCAGATGAAACAATTAGACACTATGGGGAGACAAGATGATAGGTGATTATACTTCAGCTTTGTCGATTAAGAATATGTACCATATTGCTTTCAAATTAGAAGTCCCCTGAGGAAGAGCGCAGCTCGAAATGCATCGGGCATAAAAAAGTGAAAATCATGTGGAATGTAAACCTATGAAGGAATGTTATAATTGAAATAACAAGCAAATAAAAGAAATAAATGCAACTTTATTCACGCACAATTTTGAATGAACTGTATTGATTACATTGAAAAAATAGTGATAACGGAGTGCGAATGTGTAGTGAATCTTGTGAACAAGAAACACACATCTATACTTATTGTAGGTAGTGACATCTGCAATTTAAAAACATAGTTGTGCAATGGACCAACATATGAGATTACATTCATGTGTCACATACAGTTATGTTAAACACAACCCACAACATATGTCATTAATTGTACGTGTCATATACTGTTCTATTAAACACAAGCCACAACATATGTGACTAATGGTATCTGTCATATACTGTTCTGTTAAACACAAGCCACAACATATGTGTACTAATTCTATATGTAATGTATTGTTCTGTTAAACTAAGCCACAACAAATGTAACTAATTGTATGTGTCATGTACTGTTATGTTCTGCCCACACAACAGATATCTAAGTGCACTTCGCACTACGCAAACTTCACGTAGCACTACGCTAGCTGCGTAGTAGCATGTTCGCACTGTGCAAGATGCGTTTTCAATGATTGCACAGTGCGGACAAGCATCCGGCACTGTGCAATCATTGAAACCGGCATCTTGCACAGTGCGAGCTGTAGTTTTCTGCTGCTCGAGTAGATTTTTACTCGAGCGGCAGATTTCTCAACGCGAACAGGTAGTTTCTCATTGCGAGCGGTCGCGAGCATGCGCAACCACTCGCAATGAGAAACCTGACCTCCCCGCGTTGAGAATCTCACCGGGATGCCATTTTGCTTGCTCGCGGTCGCGAACATGATGTTGAGGACCGGGAACAAGCAAAATATGGCCGCTGCACTACGCGTGTTCGCACTGTGCTACGTGCAGCCCGAGTAGTGCGAAGTTGCACAAACTTCGCAAACTACGCGAGCATAGCGTAGTGCTTTGCCCAGGGTTAATCTCCATTGATGTACACTCTGCTAACGTAAACATAGATAGGCTTGAAACAAAGTGATGAAAGACAATGTTGCAATTCACCTTGCTGTAAAGTATAGCGTTACGGGGAGAGTGCTAGAATGGCCCATAGATGAAAATGTATGGGGCGTTCCTGACCTATTACTGCACTCCGCCAATAAGTGCAGTTTAGATCTAACCTAGGCACCCTGGTGCAAGGGTGCCTGTGTTACAGCCAGGATGTATTCTGAGAAGGAAGGGGCACCTTCCTGTACAAAAATAAGTTCTTGGGGCATTTTCCTCTTTTGATCTGCGATACAGAAGGCAGAGTGTGGAAGTAATTAGCAGAAATAAAGTTATAAATGTTATGCCTTTCTTGGGAAGAACCAGAAAAACAAGAGCAACCCAAATGGCCACGTGAACATGGGTATCAAGTATGAACTTGGAGCAAACGCTGACATGGAATTCATTTTTAAAAAAACACAATGTACTAGGGCAGGGACATCCTGTAAAGGAATGAATCAGAGTCATAACCTTTCAATTATGACAGAAATTATTCTGTCAATAATTAATCCACAAACAGCAGTTGGAGAAAAACAAGTTCTCACTTGGAAAGGGATCTGGTTTGGACCCATTCACAGGTTTACCTGTGTATGTAGGTCTGTGAATGTGCCACATCATATGGGTGTATGTGTTGGAATGCCTATGCTCCACCCATGTAATACTTTCCCAGCTCAGAGTAAGACAAGGTGAGGACTCGCAGATTTACAATGCTACACAGAGCAATGCAAGGAGAATGCAAGGAGAATCTGTGGACCATATTAAATCTGACTTAAGGGGAAGAGTTTCCTTGTGCAGTATTGTAAATAATTGTAACACAGAACTCCTGCTTGTGCTGCATCATTAGAACATTTTAGTTATGCAATGGGTGGAGCATGCACGTTACCATCCATGCACAAATATACTGAGCTGTATTACCACATTTATAAATACTTGAGTTTGTGGGATTGCACACAAATGCTACACCTTCACAAGTGTTGTATAATGTGCATAGAGATTGTGTGGTCTCCGGTATATGTATTCTTTCCACGTGTCCTCAATAAGGCAGCACACATAGAAAGATAAAACTAATTAAACAAAAATGATGTTGGTCTGGACGGTGTCCCTTCTAGCTAACCATCAAGCTTGCCCCTAAGACAGCCCTAATAGGACTATGGTGCAAGTTTCCCTGTGCTAAGCAAAACACATAGTACAACATCCCTGTGAGGCAGCAGAAAAGCACCAAATCTTCATAAGTAAACCCATTTTCGTTTCTGTTGCGTCTCTGTCATGCAGCTCAGGGCAGCAAGCTGCATTGCTAAGCGGAGTACCATCACCAATGATTAAAACTGTGCCAAATTGTGCCTGCTGCCCTGCATTGTGTTGAAGGTAGATTGACACAATGGAGCAGAGCTCAAACATGCCTTGTGAATTAGGACACTGTTTATTGCAAACATATCTTGCATGGTCTTTGAATTGTGTCGTAGGGTACTGTGTATATCTAACATGCCGTGAGTGGCCCTTGCATAGTACAATAGGATGCTGTGTAGCTCAAACATTTCTTGTGTGGCCCTTGTGTAGTACAATAGGATGATGTGTAGCTTAAAAGGGTCTTGTGTGGCCCTTGTTTAGCACAACATGAAGTTGAATAGCTCAAACACATCTTGCGTAGCCCGTGCATGTTAATACAGGGTACTGCTCAATGCAAACATGTCTTGGCAGCCGCTTGTTTGGTAAATTAGAATGCTGCTAGGTTCAAACATGTCTTGTGTGGCCCCTCCTTTTTAACAGAGGATGCTTCTTAGTGCAAGCATTTCTTCCTTGACCCTTATGTGGTAAAATATGATACTGCGTAGCACAAACATGTGCTGCGTGGCCCATGCATGGTAACATAGGATGAGGTGTAGAGCAAACATGTCTAGCGTGACCCTTGCGTGATAAAATAGTACGAAGCATAGTGCAAACATGTCTTGTGTGGTATAAAATGATGCAACACTATACACACCAGGAGTAAACACCCAGGAAATGACACAGCATGTGTGGCTGCATACCAGAAAGAGTCTTTCAGTTTCTGTTTGTGGTTGGTGCTTTGGTGGAGTTTTGAGATTTGCTTGGTGGTTTAAAAAATATTGGGGATTGTCTGGTGTGTTAGATATGTGTAGTTTTTTATATATATTGTGATTTGGTTATTCCTGTGTGTCATTTGTGTGTTGAAAAGTGTTTTGTCTGGGTAAACTTTTGTTTGTCTCAGCTTCAAGACCGCTGTCACTGCACACCTCACCAGAGCAGCAAAGAAAGTGGCCCTACAAGAAAATATCAAAGCCAATGCACTCTTTAGCGAGGAACCTTTACCCGTGGTCAAAGAATTTGCCAGACCCAGTACAGAGACAGCAGTCATCCCTCCCCTCCAAGACGTCTGCTACAATCTCAACACTTACTTCCACCATAAGATCAAGGAGATACATGACAACTTCGACAGCCTTGATACTCAAGACCCTCCCACCTCACCCGCACCCACCAGATCCTGTGACACCAGACCCCAACAGACCCTACTCAGCTGGACCCCCTCCCCGAGCATGACAGTGTCAAGTTCATCAAGACTGTCCACAATGCAGCACCCACGGACCCCTGCCCGGATCACATCTTAAACAGAGCAAGCAACATCATTGCCCCAGAACTCTGCCACAGCATCAACTGTTCCATCAACTCCACCACCATCCTGAAAGACTGGAAACACGCAGATATCAACCGTTTGCTGAAGAAACCCTCTGACAACCTGACGGACCTCAAGAACTTCAGATCCATCTCTCTCCTCCCACAGCCAAGGTCATTGAGAAGGCCATCAATCCCCAACGTTCTGAGTCAATCGAAACAAACCACATCTTTGACCTCTCCCAATTTGACTTCTGAAGCAACCACAGCACCAAGTACACCCTCCTCACTGCCGCAGATGACAGCTGTGCCTTCCTTGACTGAGGCTATGTGCA
Organism: Lissotriton helveticus; assembly: GCF_964261635.1. NCBI lineage: Eukaryota > Metazoa > Chordata > Amphibia > Caudata > Salamandridae > Lissotriton > Lissotriton helveticus. Next base: position 17,235,903 of record NC_136067.1, read on the forward strand.
GCCCTCATCCTCCTGGACCTCTCATCCACCTATAATGTCTCGCACCGCACCCTATGCACAAGACTCCACAACGCTGGCATCCACGATAAAGCCCTGGAATGGATCCGCTCTTTTCGTACCAGCCGAACAAAGTGAGTCAGACTACCTGCATTCCTCTTGGAACCCACCGAGATCAGCTGCGGAGTGCCTCAAGGCTACACCCTGAGATCCAAGCTTTTCAACATATACATGGCCCCACTTACAGTCACCATTAGGAACCACAGACTCAGCATCATCTCCTATGCAGAAGACACCCAGCTGACTCTCTCCCTCAGTAATGAACCCATAGTCACCAAGAACAACTTTCATGACGGGATGAAGGCTGTCGCCGCCTGGATGAAGAACAGCTTCCTCAAGCTCAACTCAGAAAAGACCAAAGTCCTCATCAAGAACTCCACCCTATCAGCCTGGTATGACTCCTGGTAGCACGCAGTACTTTGAACCTTCCCCACACCCACAGACCACGCGCGGAACCTCATCATCATTCTTGACTCCTCGCTCAAAATGAACCTCCAGATCAATGCCGTCTTATCATCCTCCTTCCACACACTATGCCTGCTCTGAAAGATATTCAAACGGATCACCACGGAGTCCAGACAGACAGTCACACACTAACTCATCAGCAGCAGAATTGACTACAGCAACGCACTCTACACTGGCCGCACCCAGAAACTCCTCCAAAAAACTGCAAAACTTCCAGAAAACCTCCGCCAGACACATCCTCAACATCCACCATCGCAGCTATTTCACCTGCTCCACTGGCTGCCAGTCGCCAAAAGAATCACCTTCAAGCTCCACACACTCGCCTACTAAGCCTTACATGATGCAGGACCTGCATACCTCAACCACCACCTTACATTCCACATACCCACCACAGACCTCTGCTCTGCCCAACTGGCCCTGGCTACTATCTCACATATATGCAAGGCCACAACTGGAGGAAGATTTTTCTCCTACCTTGAGGCAAAGACCTGGAACACTCTGCCTCTACACCTTAGGTAATCGCTGTTACTGCCTCATTTCAGGGAGGACTTCAAGACCTGGCTTTTCTACTGATCAAAAAGGGGAACCCAAAACATGTTTTCCCCATGTTAATTTCCATAGGGTCTTTAGACATAGCTACAGCTCGAACCGCTCAACGGAATTAAACCAAATTTGGCAAAAAGGAAGCTCTTGGTTCAGAAAGCGACTTTTCTTTTAAATGGTGTAAATCTGTTCAGTAGTTCCTGAGAGATTCCAAAAATAAAAATATTGATATCTGAGGGATTTGCGAACTCTCCCGAGCACAAGCTTCATTCTGATTGGCTGCCAACACTCCAAATCAGGAATTGTTGTCAACCATCTTTTGACTTGGCAGAGTCCCCTTGAATCCTGAGGGTCCCTGGGGGCTAACTAGCCCACCAACTACCTCCAGTAAGCCTCACACAGTGGGATTGCTGAGAGGTGGCCCGAGGCCATGCCCCTTTTTATACCACTCTGCAAACGGTCCCCTTGTGTTCTCAAGACCTAACGACTAAAGTGGACTTCATCCCTGGAGCAGAACTGCGCCAGGAGGCGCGTTTGCAGAGTGGTGTAAAAAGGAGGCATGGCCTCTCTCAGCAATCCAGCTGTGTTTGTGTATTAGGTACAATCTGGTAGTGTGTACCTCAGTTGTTATACAACAAATGTTTTGTTAAGCATTTCAAAAGATGTACTCATGCTTATCCCAGAATATTAGCATGGATATGGTACAATCTAGCAGAATGTACCTAAATACTTGTGGAAAGAATGTTTTGCTAAGCATTTCAAAAAGGTGTCCACTGGCGTGTCCCGGAATATTACCATGGATTTACTAAGTGTCTTAACCTGAAACAATATTTCATGTGAATACGAGATACCCAGCACTGTCTACAAATCCCAATGAAATCCCCTATGATTTAATTGTATCCTACCAGGATTGGGATAGGCTAGGCTACAGCATGTCATTGTTGAGACCAAGGCTGGCACTTTGGAGTCTGAATACCCAGCGTTGCTCCTTCCTGAACAGATATTGCTACATGTTTTTAACAGGTATTTAAGCCGTTGGTTTATCTTGTACAATTCATCTAAGATCATTGGCATCATGTCTCTTTTCTAGAAAGTGTGTAGTCAATTTAGTTATCTGTTTCTTGCAACAGATAGTACTCTGGTGTTCCAAGGTGCAGGTTTTAACTTTCCTAGTAGTCATGCACACATAGGAAGAGGAAAAAACGAAGAGAAACAAATATATTTCCTCTCGTTATGCCTCCCTGGGGCGGCATAAGGTTTTGACTCATTCCCAGGTTTGCAAGTTCTTGTAAATTTAGGAATGCATTAAAAACCATAAGAGTTGTATGGAAGCACCCACCGCAATGCCCATGTAATGCCTCCCTTGTGCATAGTAAGGCAGCACAGCAATTTTCTTTGCATTGCATTGCTCCATATATGAAGCTATTCAAAGCCCTGCAAAGTGGCTTTGCGTCGTTTCATGAATATGACTTGGAGCTTTACGTTGTTCATGTATCATGTTGCGTGGTGCGTGCATGAATACCAGTTCTCATAAATATGCCCCTCAGTCATTTGTATCTGAACAGAACAAAATGAGTAGAAAAGTGGTAATATATCTGCAGTTCTCTTCTGTCTTAAGTTGATGGTATCCTTTATTTTGGTCAAGACGGAAAAAGACTTTAGCTCCATTAAGTTGTGTGATCATGACCGTGATATGTGGACCAGGCTGCCTCTCTCCTTCAATGGCTCTGTGTCCCTGGAGCATATCAACACAAATGCGTACTGCTCCACTACTTTCTTTCCTTGGTACAAGTACAATGGGTGAAACCCATGGCATAGGGCCTGTGGAATGTTCAATGATGTGATGGTGTAAGAGTGCTGCCAACTTTTTCTCTATGGCCTCTTGTAAGTGAAAAGCAAATCTACTGCACCTTTCTGAGAGGCGTTTGTCTATTTCTATGTGCTGTGCAGAATAGGAAAAAGTGAGGAGAAATAAAGATATTACCCCTCGTTATGTCTCCCCTGGGAGGGTTAAAATTATGACATATTCCCAGTGTTACAAGTCCTTGTAAATCTGGGAATGCATAAAAAAACATGTGAGTTGTGTAGGAGCACCCACGTAACACCACCCTTGTGCAGAGTAAGGCAACACAGCGATTTTCATTGCATTGCTTTACTCCATATTTGTGAAGCCATTCAAAGCCATGTAAAGTGGCTTTGTGTGGCTTCATAAATATGACTTGGAGCTTTGCGTTGTGCATGTAGCACGTTGTGTGGTGCATGCATGACTTGAAGCTCTCATGAATATGCTTCTCAGTCTTTTGTATTTGAACATATCAAAATGAGTAGAAAAAGTGGTAATATATCTGCAGTTCTCTCCTAGCTCGAGATGATGGTATCCTTTATTTAGGTCAAGATGGGAAAACAGAGCAAACAGGCGCTGGACAAGTTTCCCTGTGTCGGCGCTGCGGCGGTGCGCGGTCTAGGGCCCGCCCCAACCAAGCAGTGGTGCTTGTGCACTCCCTTCTGGCTTACCCCATGCTGCCATGAATATGAGACCCCCTCTAAATATACTTTTAAGGTCAGGGAAAGAGAGGATTACAGTACAATACACAAGAAATGTTCCCTCTAGACCTAAATACTTTTACAAATTACAATTTTTCACTTTGAACAAGAGTCTGTAAAACAAGATGACAACAAATACTATTTCACATTTATGTTTTTTATTATTTTTTATAGAAACAAGTTATTTCTCATTATTTTCAGTATTTCTTTAAATTCATGATCATCAATTTACAAAACAAACATGTAGTTCATCATTAACACTTTAAAATCTAAATGTCATACAGAGAAAAAAAGAGAAAACAATACAATCTCATGTTTTCCTCATACTTACTCTTCCACACACTCCACATTCACTCTCTATTCTGTGTCTGAGGGGTCACAAGTCGTTATGTGATCACTTTATGTTAGGTCGACGCGTTTCGGTGGGATGGGACCACCTTCCTCAGGACCTTTAGCAGAACAAAACAATCTTTCCCAAGAAAATTATAAACTCTGTATGAATATCTGTAACAAAAAAATAACAAATCATGTATCTAAGACATTATTTTGATTCAACATATTGATATTATTTCAATTCTTGTAATTTTTAGTCATTTTGTAGAGAAATCACTAAAAAACACTACATACAGACTGTGTGATTACATTGTATTATTGCTTTACATCTTTTGTCAATGCTTCATCCTAAAAACAAACCAGCACTTGTGTCTATGTCCACATGCTACGTATTAGTAGAGCTTACTGAAGGATTACTAAAGAAAAAACAGAGAGATTCAAAGGCTGGGTCGCAAGAAAATAGATAATGGGGAGAAGCTTAAATATGTGATTATAGCACCTTATCGACCCTCAGTCCTTTCAAAAACCTAACAATAGGATTTAAAATATACCCAAGAAGTCTATTTTCAGATTGAATTTCATTAGTGATACATTGTATTCTTACCCTGATGCCAGGTATAAGACACATGAGAGCTCCAGTTGTAACTTCTTGTCATCTGCTTCTATGTGGCAGGGCGTACCTACGATAATATGTACAAAATACATCTCTGATGTTTATTTCCAAACCTCTAGGAGTCATTGCTAAATGTACCTGCCATTAAGTGGTTTACAGCTTACCTAGGTAGCTATTATCCGATGCCAATTATTACAATTCTGTAGGAGTTGTTGTAGAAAATACCTTCACAGTTTTAAGATGGTGTCCATTAATTTCTAGAAGAACGATATGGGTAATATTTAGTTTAAAAAAAACTCACATTACTACCTGATCGTTAACATATAGCGTGAAACGGTTGGGACTAACCTTCAGAGTAATGGCAACAATATGGCAGCACTCCTTTAATGTGACTCGACTGAAGTCTCATTTATCTCATTTAATACGAGACATCTCACTCGTTTTAAATCTTGCAGCTGAAAGGAAATAATCCAAGGCCAGAATCAGTAAAATTCATCTCATGTGTGTTACAGCTAAATCGTGCTCTAAATACTAAAGCCCTTCGGTTTCCATTTACTCTGATAAATCGGAATTTACTGTTAAAAGCGAGTAAGATGGGCTAACCTCTTAAGGATCACGAGCCATATGTACGTTGGTACCCTATTTTTATCAAAAAATATATAAAGTAGTTTCTACATGACCCCTTGTAATAAGGGACTCCTTCAGCATTCCGATTGACATAAGAGACCCCCACGGGACCCGAGCTTAAATTCCTCGATGGGTGCAAGCCGCCTTTCATACGGAGGCATAAATGACCGAGGTTCAATCAAGCCTTCGTAGTATTTATCTATGCAATCCCTCTAGAGGACGAGTAGAGTGACGGGATCAGAAGAGCCGACACGCACGCCCGTGACCCCGACCGTCCTAGTAGTTTGCTTACCTTCGTTGTTTAGAAAAACATGGGCATCCCCGCGACTTGGCTCAAATTGCCGTAGGTAAAGGAGGACGTGTGTTTAGTCCTTCTTTTAAATATCGAGTTCTCACGCCGGTTGTCTGGCTACGCGATAGGACTGTGGCGTGCTGCTCAAACGCCATTTCTCTGTGTTGTTTTCGTCCTCGTAAGGTGGACTGTTTTTATTATTATCACTATATCATTCTTTCAATTAATTAGTTAGGCATAACAAGTCATTAGATTTCAGAGGGTTCAGTGAGTTACCCAATGAAAGCTTCAAAAAAATCACACGTAACTGTTTACTAATTGACGACTGAAAGTGGGCGCCATCTTTGAGTGTGTTATAATTATTGTCGATATTAACACATCTCTATGTAGGATTCTTCCGAGATGTAGTATAATAAGTAAGTAAACCCGAATAAGAGAGAGTAAAATATTTTAAGAGGGAACAGGGATTTAACCCATATATACTTAACTCAATCAAGTATTATATCGATCGTGATTCACATGCTTAATGAGAATTGACATGAGTGCTAACGATGATATAGGTTATCTTACCTGCCTTATCCTTTCAGTAAATTATCATGTAATAACAATATCTCTGATGTACTACGAAGTAGGCATCTGAAAGTAAGATGCCATTAGAAAGAAATCTCAATCCTAACCATTACCAGAAGAGAAACCCAATATCTTGAATTCAAATTTTGAGGAAAGATGATTTTTTCACATTACATATGATTCTTTTAATATAAGATACATATTACAAAGTTATAAGAATGGCAGAGAAGGAAGATCACAAATACTTGAGAATCCTGATATAGAGCGTGCTACGGCATAGGTATGTTTGAGTTGGTTATTCCGTTACATTCCAAGAAATATTTTCATTCAGACCACTTCTAACACTATCCAAACGGTATATCCAGTAACTTTCACGTTTCCTCCTTGTTTTTTCCAGTGCTTCGCCATCCTTATGTTGAACTTTCTCCAATATGCTCCATCTAAGTTCAGATTCATTGTGATTGAGATCTACACAATGTTGAGTTAGATGTGCTGTCAGTTTGTTCGTTCTTACTGATGATTTATGTTCACTATATCTCTGTCTGAATTCCCGTCCTGTTTCACCTATATAGGCAAGGCCACATGGACAGATAATATAGTTGTTTACTATATTATCTGATGCCTACTTCGTAGTACATCAGAGATATTGTTATTACATGATAATTTACTGAAAGGATAAGGCAGGTAAGATAACCTATATCATCGTTAGCACTCATGTCAATTCTCATTAAGTATGTGAATCACGATCGATATAATACTTGATTGAGTTAAGTATATATGGGTTCAATCCCTGTTCCCTCTTAAAATATTTTACTCTCTCTTATTCGGGTTTACTTACTTATTATACTACATCTCGGAAGAATCCTACATAGAGATGTGTTAATATCGACAATAATTATAACCCACTCAAAGATGGCGCCCACTTTCAGTCGTCAATTAGTAAACAGTTACGTGTGATTTTTTTGAAGCTTTCATTGGGTAACTCACTGAACCCTCTGAAATTTAATGACTTGTTATGCCTAACTAATTAATTGAAAGAATGATATAGTGATAATAATAAAAACAGTCCACCTTACGAGGACGAAAACAACACTGAGAAATGGCGTTTGAGCAGCACGCCACAGTCCTATCGCGTAGCCAGACAACCGGCGCGAGAACTCGATATTTAAAAGAAGGACTAAACACACGTCCTCCTTTACCTACGGCAATTTGAGCCAAGTCGCGGGGATGTCCATGTTTTTCTAAACAACGAAGGTAAGCAAACTACTCGGATGGTCGGGGTCACGGGCGTGCGTGTAGGCTCTTCTGATCCCGTCACTCTACTCGTCCTCTAGAGGGATTGCATAGATAAATACTACGAAGGCTTGATTGAACCTCGGTCATTTATGCCTCCGTATGAAAGGCGGCTTGCACCCATCGAGGAATTTAAGCTTGGGTCCCGTGGGGGTCTCTTATGTCAATCGGAATGCTGTAGGAGTCCCTTATTACAAGGGGTCATGTAGAAACTACTTTATATATTTTTTGATAAAAATAGGGTACCAACGTACATATGGCTCGTGATCCTTAAGAGGTTAGCCCATCTTACTCGCTTTTAACAGTAAATTCCGATTTATCAGAGTAAATGGAAACCGAAGGGCTTTAGTATTTAGAGCACGATTTAGCTGTAACACACATGAGATGAATTTTACTGATTCTGGCCTTGGATTATTTCCTTTCAGCTGCAAGATTTAAAACGAGTGAGATGTCTCGTATTAAATGAGATAAATGAGACTTCAGTCGAGTCACATTAAAGGAGTGCTGCCATATTGTTGCCATTACTCTGAAGGTTAGTCCCAACCGTTTCACGCTATATGTTAACGATCAGGTAGTAATGTGAGTTTTTTTTTAAACTAAATATTACCCATATCGTTCTTCTAGAAATTAATGGACACCATCTTAAAACTGTGAAGGTATTTTCTACAACAACTCCTACAGAATTGTAATAATTGGCATCAGACAATAGCTACCTAGGTAAGCTGTAAACCACCTAATGGCAGGTACATTTAGCAATGACTCCTAGAGGTTTGGAAATAAACATCAGAGATGTATTTTGTACATATTATCGAAGGTACGCCCTGCCACATAGAAGCAGATGACAAGAAGTTACAACTGGAGCTCTTATGTGTCTTATACCTGGCATCAGGGTAAGAATACAATGTATCACTAATGAAGTTCAATCTAAAAATAGACTTCTAGGGTATATTTTAAATCATATTGTTAGGTTTTTGAAAGGACTGAGGGTCGATGAGGTGCCATAATCACATATATTAAGCTTCTCCCCATTATCTATTTTCTTGCGACCCAGCCTTTGAATCTCTCTGTTTTTTCTTTAGTAATCCTTCAGTAAGCTCTACTAATACTAATATCTTGGGAAGTATGGTTTTGTTCTGCTAAAGGTCCTGAGGAAGGTGGTCCCATCCCACCGAAACACGTCGACCTAACATAAAGTGATCACATAACGACTTGTGACCCCTCAGACACAGAATAGAGAGTGAATGTGGAGTGTGTGGAAGAGTATGTATGAGGAAAACGTGAGATTGTATTGTTTTCTCTTTTTTTCTCTGTATGACATTTAGATTTTAAAGTGTTAATGATGAACTACATGTTTGTTTTGTAAATTGATGATCATGAATTTAAATAAATACTGAAAATAATGAGAAATAACTTTTTTCTATAAAAAATAATAAAAAACATAAATGTGAAATAGTATTTGTTGTCATCTTGTTTTACAGACTCTTGTTCAAAGTGAAAAATTGTAATTTGTAAAAGTATTTAGGTCTAGAGGGAACATTTCTTGTTTACCTCATGCTGCCATCATACTTGAGGTACTCCGTGGTAAACAGCATATGGTAGCCAAAGGCATTGAATGAGGCAACGTGTGTTGCCAGTATTGTGTTTATTTTGTTTAGAATGCCCTCTGTTCTTTATTTCCTGCGCAATTCGTTGAAGGTTAAAGTCCCAGCTGCCCTGGAGGCGGTGATCTTGGGCGTGGCAGCGTTCTATAAAGAGTGGCCTGACCCCGTGGAAACCAATCTCTATTCAAACTCTCTTGCCGGTCTAGGAGCTCAGGTCTTTCCTGCAGCGTTATCTGGCGAAATCTTGAAACATTGTGCTGAGGCGCCTTCTCCTTCCTGACAGCTCCTGTGATCCTCGCCAGCTCCAGCTGAATTTCTCTTTCCGACAGGTGAGAATCCAAGTAAGCACTGAGCGCCCATTTGAGCCGGAGGCTAGCAAATTAATGTTTTATTTATTATAGTGAAACAGTGCGCTTGACCGTTGATGTATTCCGCCATAATTACATCATGTAGGCCTCCAAAGAGAGTGTGCTAAGATACTCTTATATTTCTGGGCAACTGAGACGAGCCTAGGGCTCGAGGCTGATTTATGCTTATCACTGGGAAATATCCGAGTGATTTATAGAGTGTATGAGCAGGACTAAGAGTGGTGGCACCTTTTGTCTGGCGCGACCGGGGTGAAGGATACTGAGTTGGCCTCCACTTCTCCGAGTGATTGTGCACGTGACATGAGCCTGACTATGAGCCGTCATCATATTCTGGCCTAACATTGTGCAACAGAAAACATACGAAAGCTATCACGCGTCAATGTGAGCTATCAAGAACCAAAGCCCATCTTTATGTCATCTTATGTTTATTATCTCACTTTATGTTCAAATCTTTTTTATTAGAAAACCACCAGATGATAACTGTACATGCGCCTCGCAGAGGCCAGATTGCCCGATCGAGCCACGCAGGGCCCGTGATGCTTATGTCTGGATTTCCAATCAAGAAGAAAGAGTCCCCCCAAAAAAAAAAAACATCCCCACCCCCCCACCTCTGTCCCCAAAGCACAGTCAGAAAAAGAAAAGTAGGAAAGACAAAATAAGAAAGAGGTTCCTGTCTCTAGTGCGTCAAAAAAATTGTTACCTCAGGGTGATCAGTAATAGTGATTTCAAGGGTTGTCCGTAGGTTGGCTCAAGTGGAGGAGGCGAAGAGAGCTCGGGCAGGGCAGCTCTCGGAAGTCTTGGGCGAGAAGTGCCAAAAAGAGTTGCCAGATTTCCCCGTAGGATGGGCCCTTCCCTGCTTGGTTCAAGGAGATGCGTCCCATCCCAAGGATGTCCAAAGGCGTTTGGGCCATTCTGAGTGATTGGGGATGCGGACCTTTGCGCGTTCTTCGCTATAAATTATTTGCCAGCCAAATCTTTAATTGTGAATGAGGTACATTTAGGCATTTATACAGTAAGAGTCAGCTAGAAAAGCAGAAAATTGTTGTGCGCTGTCAAACTCTGAGATCCAATATACATCTTTTAAGTGGAGAAGTGTGGCTCAGGGGTTAGAGGCAGCAGACCCGGAAGCTGAGATCGGTCCTGGACCAGGGTTCAATTCCCCGCCTCGGCCGGGTCTTGGGCTAAAAATTCCACGGACTCGATAATTCTCGCCCCGGTGCCTCCTCGACTCACGGGTTCACACTCTGCGACTCTGGGCAATAGCTTGCTTAATCTCCACAACGGCCCCTCGCGGCGGGATGCCTGACTTTCACCTTGTGGATACCCTGCTATCTCACAGGGGAATACCAGGAAGGGTTCCCTAAGCAAGCGCCGGGACACCCACTGCGGGTAGCTGTGCGCTATATAAGCTCAACTACATTTACATTTACATTTACAAGTGGTAAAAGGGTTTTGGGGAAAAAGTCACTTTCCAATGTCTTTTGGAAGAAATTGACTAAATCATTGTATTTTTTCCCCTCAGGAATTCAGTGCTTTCCCTTGGCGGTATGGGAGTCTTTGCTGCAATGTTCGTGTTGATTCTGTGCTCTGTGAATGCACACTCATCTCACAGGAAGATCGGTAGGTTATTAGCTGATCAATGGTATTGCGTGTTCCTCGTTCACCAAGGTTAGCCCTGCGAAACGTTACCTAGAGCGTGTGTGCAGAATCTCAGGGCTTCATCAGGGCCGCACAGCTTACTTAAATAAGATGTCAACTGGATCAAACCTTGAGACGGCTGGAGCGCCATGGAACAACTGCACATCTGCAATCAGAAACCACGGAATGATTTGCTAAAATTAACCTTGAATATATAGAATTGGCTGCTCAGTGGCACTTTGGTATCTTCAGATTTCTGTAGCTAATTTTCACAAATCGCAATAGGCTCAAAAGGTTCTTGTTTATCAATCAGGTTTCTTGTAAAGCACTACTATTCACCAGTAAGGGCCTGAAGGTGCTGAGTGAGGGTGGTGTATCGGCTGTTGAGTCGAAGAGCCGGGTTTTGAGGTCCTTCCTGAATTGAGGTGCACATCTCCAAAGGCACTCTAGCAGACATTTTAGTAAACATGGCTAAATCATGAAGTAAGCAAAACAATGAGCTCAAAACATGTTACCAGTGAAATGCTTGTGGCAGAAAGAAAGAGTCTAGTTTAATCTAAAATGGGAGAGAACATCATGGAAGTACTGTCAGCAACAAGTAGGGCGAGAAGAGGCATTTGAGGAAAAGAAGAAGCCGGCCAGCAGGGGTGCAGTTCACAGATGGGCAGAGGTGCACACCATCTACTAAACGTGCATCTGCCCATACTGCACAATATTGATACGATATTCGTGTTGATTCTGTGCACGGTAAAGGCTGCACACTCATCCAGCCTTGTTTGATGAAAGCTTAGCTCTCCCTGTGCTGAGTACTGATTAGCACAAGCACTTTGGATATTTCATAATCATGTTCAGCACACATCCATGATGCTGGTTGACATTGTGGGCATGCTATCCTGTTAAAAGGGAAGCATATTGTCACTTGTGCCCTTGGGCTTATGGAACATCAGTACTGAAACAATAAAGCAAGGTTTATCTAGCCATCCATCCATCCTAAGTGAAGGCACATCTCACGTGGATGTGAATGTGCACAATTATTAAGATGTCTCAAGATATGTTTGGGTCCCTCTCCTGTCCTGAGGTATCCTCTGCATTTTGGGGTGTGTGGCCCTTCCTTTATAATGAGCAAAGTAAAAGCTACTTTGCAACCAAAGTGTCAAAGCTGTACAGCACAAACAATTCTCACCGAACAGACGACAACTTTAGTTTTTACAGCATGCATCCTTGTGCTACACCACAATATATTTCTATGACAGTGTGTGTACTACAGGAAAGTTCTGCAACATCCAGAGATGTTACGCTCTTGCTGTGTGTCAGCCCATGAAACCAAATCAGTAGTCCCAGTTGGACCCGGCTGCAGCGTAACCCATGCATTTCTTCATTTCTGGACCAGCATCTCTCATCACCTCTAACAACAGTATAGCACTGTGGCGCTTACTTAATGTGGCCATCCTTTTCGTCCAGTGTTGAGATTCTATCGACTGCGCGATGTTGTTTCATAGTATTTGGTTTGTAGGTAGGAGAGACTTAGAGTCAAGATACCCTTAAGGATAGGCTCAAACTGATACCTGGAGATGGGCAGATAATAGTTATTGGGACAGTGGGCTTCCATTTCACGTGCCTCCTCTTGATGCTCCGTAAACCACTGAAGGTTGCATTGAAACCCAGGTACAAAGACCACACGAGGGAACTCTAGTTGGTATGGAGTCATACATAATTGTGGACAGTAATTGCTAAACAGGAAACCTAGGTGCATATTCTCAAGGACTCGTTGCTGAGTTATTAGCACTTCAGCGGCAAAAGTGGCGATAGACTATACGCACCTTTCCCAAGCTGGTGCAAACTGCCTATATCGCCAGTTTCTCAGCTATAGCTGCTGCATAAAACACCGCCATGGATGACAGCGGCAACTAACGCTAATGATATGCAGAGTAGGCGTTCCAGTGCAAAAACGAACAAACACCACTTCACGATATTCTCAACGACCAGCCAGATCGGTGATGCGAGCCAAAAACACGCAATAAGGCACGTTAGTAACAGGGATTCAACACCTGCCTTTGACTGGTGTTAAGCAGGACGACAACCTGCAGTATGAAAGGGAACCCTGCCCAGAGCCACATCTGAAGACCAACACATGTCATGGAGTTACTGATCATGAAGCTCAGAGACCCAAGAGGGCCACAACAGGTTGAAGGTACATAAAAGAACATAAGAGCTGTCTGAGCCAGTGGATTAGGAAGTGTGCATCTTCAAAGAAAAAAAGTTTCCTAAGCCTAATTTACTTTCCACATGGCTCCAAAATGGAATAAAGTCTCAGGCCAATTGGTGCTCTGCAGCAGCCCAGTGAGATGATTTATGAGGCTGTGGAAGAAGCAACATCTCTAGCAGAGATGGAGTGCAGCATCCTGCACTTCCCCAGTGTAATAAATGCAACTAGTTGCGAACACAGGGGATACAACTAAACCAGCTTCATAAAGCTTTTAGTCAAACACTGGGGAGTCGCTGTCGCTGTTGCTGTGCTTTGGGAAAGGAGAGCTGGAGTTACAAAGGAGAGCATGGGTGGAAGGGATGTGTGGGATAGAGCATGAACACACATGCACTCCCATGGGGTGCTCAGAGGAAAAAAGTAGTTCCTTGATGTCAAGCTGTGGAAGGTTACAAATATCCAAAATAAAAATGAATGTAAAAAAGCAAAGATCCACGGGAGGGAGAATAACAAGAGGAGGAAGGAAAATTGTTGCATAAGAAGCAAATATATTAGATTGACAAACAAGAAAGCTAAACAATGACCAGCAGTGGGCCTACTGTAAGTTTTGGTATTCTCTACATGTCTGTCGATGACAGTAGCCCCTGCCTAAAAGTGTGACATGACTCTTTCATGAGAGGAGATTGCCATGTTTTCCCAACTTGGCTACCTTTCTAAAATGTCTGCCTTACTTCTCAAAGTACACCTAAACTGTTTTTAGGGCTCGCCTATTAATATCCCGCAGTGCAACCAAGAGCTCAAACCATCAGGTGGATCAGGCGAATTTCTGCGGATTTCCAACAGTTCACGATCACAAGCACGCGCATTTCCCCACCTCAATGCCATCAGCCTCCCTCCCACAGGCCTCCCTTCTCCTCCCCCCTAATTGCTTTTTTTTTCACGGCCACCAGGCCGTGAGCTACTTCAAAGGGTTCGGCTGCCCCGCCCCCTGCAATGCCCAGAGCTTGTTGTTTCTGAGCTCTTGTTGTGCTCGTTTCCTTTTCTTTGCTCTTTCTGCAAGGTATACAGTACTCAATCTGTCTTTCACCTAGTTCCAGGCCCGGACTGGCAATGTCGGGCACCGGGCAATTCCCCGGTCGGCTGGCAGGGGTGGGGGCCGGTTTTTCGGCAGGGGGCCGGTTTTTGGTCTGACGCGGCGTTACTAGTCAGAAAATAAATCCGAGACAGAAATGTTCATTCAGTACAGCAGACTAGTACTAGTCACTCACACACTACTGCGCTCCGTGCGGGGGTAAAAAAAAAGCACAATCTCTCTCTGGATTCTTTCTGTTGCAAATGCAATCATTCATAACATCATAATGCATCGGAGCACTGTCTGTGCAGTGTGCACCATCTAATAGGGGTGGGTCGCGCGCAGCTGTCTCATCCGCCGTGACTGCGCTGTCTCAGTTCACCCACCTTAGGGTGGGGCGGCTGGTGGTTGTGACATGCGCATTGGGGTTCGCGCAATAAAAAGTGCGCGTGACCCGGACCGTGACGTGATGTGAGGCCAGGTCGAGAGGACTAGCTTTCCAGAACAACTGAGACTGAGGCACAGGCACCCCATAAATTAATTTATTTCATTCTAGCCCCTGCCCAGCATGCCTGTCCCTCCCTGCTGCCGACTGTCTGCTGCCCGCAGGTGAGTCACTGATGTTGTTTGCATTTTCTGCGTTCCTGCGTAGCACCCTGGGCGTCCCTATTTGTGAGCAACTGAGCAGGCCTGCTGTTGGTGAACAGGGCCCAGCGCAGACGACCCGGCGGTGCCGGCTGCTGTCGGTTAGGCTGCGCCTGCGCTGCCTGCCTGGCTTGACTAGTTGAGTTGTGTCGTGTCGTGCCGTGCCTGGGCCTGCTGGCCGGCCCGGACTCCCGGCGCCTATGCTACTTGTCCTACTCCTACCCCCCCCCCTTGCAGGCAGCCCTTTGGTTCCTCCTGCCCCGGGCTGACGCCCCAGGCTCAGCTGCACTGCAGCCAAATGAATAAAATAATTAATGAGCACCGCCGTCACCGCAGGTGAGCAGGGCAATCAGAAGGAAAACTCAGCAGTAGAATGACTTCCTGCGATTGGAAGATAGGATGCCTAGAAGTGAGTTAATAAGACTATTTGTGGATTCTTCTCTCGATTACGGAGCGCGCGCTTCCTGGACATGAGGAGCATGCTCTTCAAATGCTATTTACTACTCGAGTTAATACGACAAAGAGAATTAACAATTAAAGGCAGAAAAGAGCTAGAGTTGCAGAGGTTGGTCATCTAATCTTTATTTAGCATCGAGGGGGTCAGATATTGGCACTAACCTACGTTCAACTCAATCAACTCTATTGCAGAAGAGTTTGAGAACTGCCATTAGACGCGAAGGATTGGCTTTTTCTTCCTTACTGATTCTGCCCTGAAGTTTGGTTTATACAGTGCGGGAAATTAAAGATACTCTACCCAATCGAATCAATATGGTAGTGCTAAGAAAATAAACCTTGTCATGGACCCTCTAGATTTCAGCCAAACCGTAGTTGCCATGCCTATGTACAAGATGAGTATCCAGACACAATATTAATCACAAGGATACATTTGACTTTTTAACGTCTCACCTGAGACAGCGCATGCTGTCGCTTGCGCAACGTTTTGTTTAAGTGGTAAGCCCTGCCATCCATTGTTTACCACTGGTTGACTTCATTGTGACTCTTATTTGCTTTCTTGTTATTCGTTTGTGTATGTGGGCTTTCCTTCGCCTCATGCGATTGTCCCTCTCCAGGAGCATGGCCCACATTCTTGTGTCTTCCCACTGCTCACGTAGTTGGGAACTACTTTTTTTCTTTTTATCTAAGCACTCGACTAGAGTGCATTCCGTGGTGCTTCAGGCTTTTTTCAGAGAGACGATTACTTTCTACTGAGCAACAGCATTTGCTGGAGAGCAAAAATGTCATTTTACAACTAGTATAGTTTCAGTACTTGGCCAAAGCGCCATGTTCAAAAATGGTCCCTGCACCAGAGTCTTTATTTCGTAATCTCTCTACTATGTCCATGAAGAGAGGGATGCTCTGAGGTAAACCTAACAAGAAAACTATGATCCCCAAGGTGCCTCTTTAAGAGTGTTTTTTTTTATTATGTAGAGAAGGACAGGAATCTGAACCTGGGTCTTTCCAGAGAGGTGTGCATGCCATTGATTTCATCTACGCAAAGCATTTTAAGAGGAATTTGTAAAAGGGGCCGGGAGAGATTGTTCTGTTAAAGCTTATTAAAACGTACACTTACACTTTTTTGATATCCAACAACAGCTTGTTATTTACTAAGAAAACAGTGCATTAGAAACCAACCATATTACCAAAGATCACCAGTTATGCTGCTGGGCACCGTCAGAAAACATTTGAGTAGGTTTAATTTCGCCTACCACCACCACCTTGAACACCACCCTAACAGCCACCAAGACCCTAGCCACACTAACCACCACAACACCCTAACCACCACCACTTCCACCACCCTAACCACCACCACCACCCTTACCACCAGCCCCACCACCACTCTACCCTAACCCCCACCACCCTAATCACCATAACCACCACCCTCACCACCCCAACACCCTACCACCACCACCACCCTAACCATCTCACCACCCCCACCATTCTAGCTACTGCCACCCTACCCACCACCTCCAATCTACCATCTACCACCCCACCACCCTACTAACACCTCTAGCACCACTCTAACCAGCATCACCCTACCACCACCCTCACCACCAAACCATGCAACCACCACCATCACCATACCAACACCATCAACACCCTACTACCACTACCCTACCAGAATGTTACCACCACCCCACCCATCACCTTGACCACCAACACCACCCTAACTATGACCACACTAACTAGTACCCTATCACCACTATACCAGTGGCCAACCCACCACCCTACCCACAGTCAGCTTAAAGACCATCACCACCGTAACCATCACCACCACCCTACCAACACCCTAACCACCACCCTACCACCATCACACCACCGTCCTACCAACACCACCCTACCACCATCACACCACCGTTCTACCAACACCATCCTGCCACCACCATTACCCCCTACTACCCACTACCACCCCCTAACCACCACCCTTACCACCACCAGCTAACACCCTACCACTAGGTTGATGCAATTGAATATGTAATGAAAAATGTGCTGTAAAATTCACCATTTTGTTCTGTCGTTTTCCAACCCCACCTATTAGCCGTCGGGATCGCTCGCTGCGCTCCGGACAGGGGCTGGTCTGGCAAAATTTGCCTGGGCTGCTTTCAGTTCCCAGTCCTGCCCTGCCTAGTTCCTCTGTTCATCCTTCTTGTGCGCGTATGTAAGTAAGGCTGTGCTAGTTTTCTCTATTTGGCCCTTCCGGTGCCCGTAGCTGCACTCATGCCCTCCAGCTCCCGTTTCCGGTCATCAGTTATTCCTGTGCTGGTTTCTTTTTCTCCTCTCTCCATTACGTTTCCAGTACCGAATGTGTGCCCATTCCCTCCGCTGAGATGTTCCTATGTGTATGTTCACTGAATCCTGCAACACACGTACTGCTCTTTCTGTGCTCTTTTTGACCTTTCAAAAGTTTATCTCTCCAAATGTCTGATTCCTTTGCTCAGACCTTTCTGGTACAGTTTCCTATTCAACACTCTCCCTCCTCTGCTCCCAGTGCTCTGTTTTTACACATTTATTTGCTGTGCTCAACACTTCCTACTTGTTTAATTAATCCTGCCGCAACAGTTGCCTGCACTTAACTATTAAAGCATCTATTTTCTGTGCTCAATTCTTGTTTTTTATTATGCATCAAGCTCCTAAACAAAACGTGCCTTCCTGGTACGTCATGGTGCTGGAGTCGATAAAAAGGGACTGGTATTTTTCAGACAGCATTAAGCCCGAAAAGTGGCCTAGTGCTGCTTGATAAATACCACGCAGGCTTCTGTGCCATCGGAGCATCACAAAAAGTGACGTTCCGGAGGCGCAAGGGGCTCATAAATAAGGCCCTATATATTTTTTGTTTACCTACATCAGAAAAGTGCCTGAATACCTCTGAAATAGTATGTACTGCTGGACATCACTATTGGCATGGTGGGCGCTTTTAGAGCTGATCCGTATGTTTTTTTTGTTTTTTTGCCCTTCTGGAATTTATAATAGCAAGGAGACACTCTGATGTGCTCTATCATAAAGAGATGAGCCATGTTCTAGACCTATTTCAAATGGGTGCTTGTAGTAAATCAATCAATCAAAGCATTTATATAGCGCACTACTCACCCGGGGGGTCTCAAGGCGCTAGGGGGGGGGGGTCCGCTACTGCTCGAACAGCCAGGTCTTGAGCTGCTTCCCGAAGGCGTAGTTAATTGTGTATTTGTGCTCCTGGACATTGTCTCAGTATGAAGCTGCCTCCTTGTGCTCTATTGCATCCCACTTGTACTGTAGTGAACCCTGTATCTTTTTTATTGAACATGCACATTGCCTGTGTGTTATCAGTGATGCTTTGCTACTGTGTACTTTTATGGGTGTCTGAACCAAAATGAAGTTGTTAGATGACTGATGATGAGTTGCGTGTCTCATGTGTCTTGGTGTGACCCTTTTCTTCTATACTTTATTAAATTAAGGGAGAGGTGCTCAATATATTCTAAAATTATCCTGCACTTGCTATTTCAAATGGGGATTTTATTCATTTTTTCTAATCTTACCAATCCGTCTGTGCCGCCTGCGTGCTTGATGGACTGTGCATGACACACTCAGAACATTATAACTCTGAGATACTGTAGGATGCAAAGTACATTCCTTGCTGTTCTTTAACTCAATTCTACCCGTGTCTGCTTTGCAGGTCTCCACCGTCGTGCCGTTGATTCGTGCAACTGCGTTTATCAAAATGGAGGCTGTGTGATATCGGCAGCGCCACCCCCCAACAAGGCCTGCACCTGCATACTCAACAAGAAGACCTGTGTAGGGAAAATCAGAGACTGTGTCCAGCCTTATGCGTTCTTCTGTACCTACCCAGATACATCTCTGGGCACCTGCCTCCAGGGGGGTGGTGACTGTGAAGGATATT
This sequence comes from Lissotriton helveticus, assembly GCF_964261635.1. Taxonomy (NCBI): domain Eukaryota; kingdom Metazoa; phylum Chordata; class Amphibia; order Caudata; family Salamandridae; genus Lissotriton; species Lissotriton helveticus. The sequence goes on from NC_136067.1 coordinate 17,255,139, forward strand.
CTGACAGATGTCAGTGCGAGTATGCCTATACATGGTTTTCTGGCTGTAAAATAACTGTTCCCGCCATACCCCGTACTGCCTGTGAGTGTAGACCAGGATGGTGGTTCACATGTTACGGGAAGATAGTGCTGTGCAAAAATCAGTATTCCATATTCTGTGATAAACCTGATACAACTCTGGAGTCTTGTTTAATGGGGAACCGGTACTGTCAATACTGGTAAAACACAGGTGCGCAGGGACAGTGCCTCCTACATGAATCGTCCCCACAAGCGCTGTCTTACGCTGTTCGACCAGTGATTCTGTGATCGATTCATGAACCTTCAGGAAGTGTCCTTTCCAAGGAAGTATACACCATTCTAAATAAATGCTTCACGTGCACATTAATCATATGATCTGCGAAATGCCCACCTGCAATCCAACCTAAACCTGATCTAAATCGGCCATTTCTCAGAGTCAACTCTTCTATGTCTGAAAAGATCTCAATTTGGGAATCCCAATACCAGCAATGTGTGGAAAAGCTGTTTTTGTTTGATCTCAACGTTTTGACTTAAAAATGCCACCACTTTCTGGGACTCATTCACAAGAAACTGCAGCCAGGCGTCACTTTACTTGTGTCTGCGGCAAAATAGCTTAGAATGCCACGGATGCACCGTATTTATGATAAGGCTGCCCATGGCGCAAGGAAGCCGATGCAACAACAGCAGTGCGTCAAATAAGTGAGGCAGCGTCACTTCAGTTTGACGCAAGTAGCCTACGCTCCGGACATCAATGTGTGGGAGCATCAAAGGGGACACATTTACCTTCCACTCTAACATATTGGTCCTGAATGTGACGCATAAAAGTGCGCATATCGGCCACTTGTATAAATTGAAAACTAATGCGGCACAGCCAATTCCGACGCAGGCAAAACAGATGTAACCCAAAAGAAAGTGACGCAATGTTGGCACAAGGGGCTAGTAATTGAGCCCCTTTGGGCCTCATTTATTAAAAGTGACACATCACTGCGTGAAAACAGTGATACGTCACTTTTCATTGCGCCCTCCTTGCGACACCAATGATGCGTCATACTTACCATATGAGGCATCATGTCACAAAGAGTTACAGATGTCAGTATTTATGATGTATCTGTAGACGCAAAAATGACGCATTGCTAAAGTGTGTCACAAAAGTGACGCAACTCCAGCAATAGGTCATTTCATATGGGCAAGTCCGATGTGAAATGTGCCTGCGTCAGTCTTACGCCTGCCAGGAGGCAGGTGTAAGATATTGATGCATTTGCGTCCTAGAAGTGGCGCGGTGAAATCTCATAGACTTCACTGCGTCACTTCTACGACCCTCTCTTGCGTTGGAACGCCCACCCTGCTTACATTATACCTGGCGCAGGTATAAAGTGGCGCAGGGGTTTACAAACTGACGCATCTCGGTAGATGCATCGCTTTGTAAATTCGGTGCAACAAGGCTCATTTCTTACGTCGCTGGTGTGTACAAAACCTGACGCACCAGCGGCGCAAGAATTGACGCAAGGGCTCATAAATAAGCCCCCTTTTAGTTTAACTCTAAGAATAACTGATTTATTTGTAAAAAGACCCAGACATAACCATTTTGACTCCTTCAATTAATTGTTCTCCATTCCTGCTGTCCCCACAATTGCACACATTGTCTAGGTGCATGTGCACCCCTCTTGGTATGTCATGAGCCAGAGGTAGCACTCATGACATCAATAGTAATATACCTGGATGCACCTGCGAAGTTAGACTCAGTGTCGTGTACAGTACTTAACGAGTAATCAACAACGTATATGTCTCCTGTAATTCATTACGCGATCAGAGGATTTTTCACACCACACTTGCCATGCTCAGTACCGGGCACGATGAGTCGTGCTGCTCCCGCTGCGATATTGACACCTGCCAGCAGACTGTATGTTTCCCATCAAAATATCCGGTGTGTTCCACGTTAAAATTAATTATATAGCTAGATTTGGTAGGCTTTGTATGGATAAGCGAGCCCTGATCTTATTCATCCCATCAATGTATCTGTTATTGAATTTCATATGCTTTTCGTCAGCAAAGAGATGTTTAAATAGTTATGAAATGTTAAATAAAAACAACTTGTCAACTAAATGTAATAAGTCTAGGACTTTAAGTTATTTTTACATCCACTCTTTATGCTAATGACTGTAGATCTCTGCCCATTTTCATATGGATCAAAACTTTATATAGTGCAGCCCTGGAGAGTGGAGAGAGGCCTGATATATTGGGTCCTTTAACCCAAAGATCTATTTTCTGACTCCTGTCCTAAATAGAGAGATGCCAGTCTTGTTTCTGAAGGGTCAGGTCATGAAAGAGAGAAAGGACAAGCAGATGCTGGTTGTTGAAACCGTGTTACAACAAACAAAAGATGGACCAGATGGACGGAATGCTGACAATGCAAACATTCTCCCCCAGTCAAAATTTCTGGGATAAATCCATCATTCTTTTGCCCGCTACGCTACCCCAGTTTGGACCCAGCCATATGCAAATCAGTCTTGACCCTGTGCCCCATGGGAACAGTCCGAAACAAACTGCTAGGCCAGGTCCTCCCTGGACCAGAAGCAAGCATCCTGGGACTGGTTTCAGAGTATGTCAACCTTCTTCAGCCAGGCTATCTTGAATCCAGTGGCACAGTGAGCAAGGGACCCACGTCTGGGCATTCCCATCCCACTTAGGGCAAAACGTGTTACAACAAACAAAAGATGGACGGAATGCTGACAATGCAAACATTCTCCCCCAGTCAAAAGATCTGGGATAAATGCATCGTTCTTTTGCCCGCTACGCCACCCCAGTTTGTTGTCGAAACAGGGCAGTGAGAGCTTTGGTTCTGACTCATTGAATGGGTTTAAATCCCCTTTGGCTCGGGGAGGCCTTTGTTCACAGAAACAGGTGGGAAATGAAAAAAAACATTGGAATGTTTATCTCCGGGAATCCACCAGCCAGTAGAAGTCCAAGGCACTCCATTGTCTTTCATGGATCACTCCACATTCTAATCTTCTAATCCATGTTCATGGCTTGACTCATAAAACGTTTTGCGGTCACAAAACTTTGAATCTATGTTCATAAATAATGATTTACAGAATTGAATTCTGCGGGGTTTTTTACTGGAAGTTCTGCTCTTCTGGTGAAAACCACCTTCGAAGCTGAACTTTCTGCATGCAACAGTCTGTGTTAGGGATACCAAAGGAAAGGCAAGGGTGTTTTACACACAATGTGAAAACTTGCAAACTCCTGTGAACACCCACAAAGTACTTCTCTGGGTAGTCTGAAAACGTTTTACCCCAACTGGCAAGCATTCTGAAAGCAGGACTGCGTCTAAGATGAGTCTAAGATGAGAAAGAGATGAAAACACCCCCATGTTTTATGGGGCTGCTAGAGAAGGGGGTCCCCAGTAGGGAAAGTACTTCCCCATATAATTAATTTCAGGAAAACGTCAGTTTTTACTGTTTATACAAATTTGCCGAGGCTTGTTTTTGTTCCTTTTACCAAAAACATTCACATTTGAATTGCACTGGGACTTGAACATGACCAAAGAAAATGGACAGAGAAATATTTTGAAAACAATGATGGACGCTCTTCCATTTTCCAGGTGTTTTGCTAACTGTTCTCTTGATGATACTGAAAACAATTCTCCAGTATGTTTCGTTGGCAGCAAAATGTGTAGAACAACTGTGAGCCACTGCACCTACAGAAGCAAAGGTGAAAAGCAACGATAGGACGATTTGTATTTGTATCCCAAGGCCTCTGATAGACACTGTCAAATACAGGCGATGAAGAAATGTAGGGGGCGTCAGTGGAAATCAGGCAGATGCAGATGACGAGGAAGCTGATGGAGCCACTTGGTAAGGGTATTGCATTACCAGTACCCAACACATACAAGTTTGCATTCACTTTGACTATTAACTCCATTTGTCCAAGCTCTTAAAATCTCTGCCTGTTAATTACTAACACAAAATACCACCCGATCTTAGCGCTGGGTGAGAAAGATCTAACTTTTATTCATGCTTCTTTTTTAGGAATGTTTCGTTTCTTCTCCTAAGCATTTCCTTTTCCACATCGTGGTCATGTGTTCCTTTGGTTCCAAAGAAGCTAAGACCTTAAATCTCATTAAGGAGTCTATGTACATTGTGAGCCCTCAACTCTAGGCATTCCTGTAGTATTGTTACAATCCTTTCCTGCTAGAAGGCCCTCCCCCTTATGCCTAGTGTATGAAAACAGGCGTCCTTGCGGATGCCCCCTCCCCCACGTTTTGCCACCATGTGGACTATTGGATGCTGGTTTTCGTCTCTGACAATGCACTAAAGCCTGCTAACCAGGCCCCAGTGCCAGTGCTCTCTGCCTCCAACTGATATGTGTGAATAGGTAAAGACTTTAACACCCTTATAAGTCCCTAGTATATAGTACCTGTTGTACCCAGGGCATGGGTGTTAAAGGAGTCACCAGGGCCTGAAGCACTGTTTATGCCACCCTGAGTGACACAAGTAAACTACAGACAGTAGGCCTGCCACAGCAGACTGCAGGAACAGTGTAAACTGCTCAATCTTCACTTTGTCCTCACCTTGTGTGGCAAAGTCAATGCACTCCTTTTAATATATGCCAGTCACCCTGAGGAAGGCCTCCCACACCCAGGAGGCAGGGTGCTTTATATTAAAAGGTGTGGACATGTAAATGCAAGCTGTCCTTTTAACATTAAAGGCTTTTATTAGTGATAAATGGTCCATAGGATAACATGGGCTGCCACCCGGAAAACCCAGAGGTAGGAATCGTCATTATGGCACTGTCTAAATGTTATGTTTGGTATCACAAAATGTGTCTTATCACCCCTGACACGAATCTCGTGTTGAGGATAATGTGGCATGCACCTAGGTGACTACCTTACAGGTTGCCCACCTGGTTGCCCCAGCCTTTCCTGTGCTCTGGTCACAAGCCAGCAGCTGGTGTCACCAAGACAGGAATCTCCCACTCCCAGGGACCACAAACAATGGCCTGGGCGGAAGGAGGTGGCACCTGACGTCCCTTCTCAAGCCATCCTGACTAGTGAAGTAGCACGTCAAGACGGTGAGCTTCAAAGTTTTCACCGCCTCTGATATACATCCACGCTGCCTCCCAAAGTGGTAAACAGCAGTCCTTCCCTGGAGTGGAGAAGTGTGGCTCACCGGTTAGAAGCGGCAGACCCTGAAGCAGAGGTCGGCCCGGGACCAGGGTTCAATTCCCGACGCGGCAGGGTCTTGGGTCAATGTCCGCGGACTCGATAATTCTCGCTTAGGTGCCTACGCTAACCATGGGTCCCACTCTGCAACTCTGGGCAATAGCTTGCTTAATCTCCACAACGGCCCCAGCAACGCCGGGGATGCCTGGCTTCACCTTGGGGTGCCCTCTCACAGGGAAAGCCAAGACGGGTTCCCCAGCGGTATACAGCGCCAGGACACCATGTAACGAGGTAACAGTGCGCTTTACAAGTATACATACATTACATTACATTACATTCCCTGTCCCAGGTACATTTGCACACGGGCAGGTGGGACATTTATTTATTCAGGAGGTGTGCACCCTTAGAAGGATAGCTACACCTATAGAGTGGGCTACCTGTCTGTACAGCTGAGGAAAATGACTGCCATTTTTAAAACTGGTAGAATAGAGGACTCTGAGTAGGAAACGTGGCACCCCACCCCATATGTAGTCACCTCACGGGTGGATTAGCTGCTGGGGCTAATAGCCCATTGGTCACTTGCACCCTAACTTCCCTAAATATAGGATTTATGCCACCTCTCACACCTTAACCTCAGTTCTGATCTAACTTGCAAGAAGCACAAAGAGGAGACCCCTGTTTGTGACAAGAGGATCTGCACAAACCAAAGTAACAAACTCTACACCAGTGACAACTTTCCTGAAACTGAACAACTGCGACTGATCCTGGACCAAAGATTGGCTTGACCAGACAGAGGGGGCCCTTTGAGAGCCAAAGGCAACTCCAAACTCTCCTACACTAGTGGCACTAGTCCCTGGAAATCCACATGTAAAACAGCATACTAGAACCAAAGATCTGCTGGCCATCGGGCCCTCCAACATATCGCACACAAGTAGATGGTCCAGTGCATTGTGGGAAATGAAGTCCTGACCGCCACGAAGTTTCAGGCAGCTACCATGATCCCCGTACCTCCGGGCATGAAAATACCTTTTAGCTGAGCTTACCGTTACTAAGGTTTGTTGTTTGCCAGTCTGACAATTTACCCTTTTACTTGACATTGCACCTTCAGGGAGCGCCACAAAACCTTGATCCGATGCCAGCAGCAGCTCCGTTGTCAAGTTTTTGCACCCAGTTCCCCAACAGAACCCTCTAAGAGGAAAAAGCAGCTCTCCTGCAGCTCCCACTTCAGCACCAAGGACAGCCAAGACAATTCTGCACCCCAGATTCTCAGGTCAGGTTGTGGTTTGGCCCTGGGACCTGCATCACCTTTACCCTCATGGGGTTCCAGGCAACTCGACCTACAAGTGACCGCTTGTTACTACCACTTTTTCCCATCTAGTTGTGTCAATTACATTTTGGCCATGTTTGTACTCTGAAATGCTTAGCCCATGTTTCTCTGGTAAAGCCTGCCTTGCTCTTTCCCACTCAACGAGGGATGAGCTGAGGATTTTTTATTGTGAATCCAAGGTCCCTCTTTGGGATATTATGAGAGTATTGCATGGTGAAACCAAATCAGCATCACCTCATAATGATCCACCTTCGTACAGCTGGCAACATTGCAATCACCCTAACCTTACTCTCATGGTCCTATCTTGATGGTGAAGCTCTTAACTGTGTGTTGACATGGCTGCCAGAGCCACAAAAGATCCCCCATGTGGGGCAGGATAGGAGACTCCAGTGCTGGATTTCACCCACTTACATTTAAACATGTGAAGCAGACAGTGCTTGACCGCATGCAGCACATCATCAGAGCTTTGGAGGCTACACAACAGTCTTACCAGTCCACATTTAGGATGAACTCCACAGAAAGACCCTTCATCCAGAATCCTGGATGCTCTCACTGGGCACCAGCTCATGCTCTGGGCTGACAGCCACCACCCATGGACCCAGCCATATGCAAGTCAGTCTTGTCCCTGCTCCTCATGGGAGCAGTCCAATACGAACTGCCAAGCCAGGTCCTCCCTGGACCAGAAACAAAAATCCTGGGACCCAAACTGGGTGGCATGGTGAGCAAAAAAGTACAATGGATTAAACCCAGATCTTATGACTGGGGATGATTGTTTGCATTGTTCAGCACTCTGTGCATCATTTCTTCTTTTTTGCTTTTGTCACCCTATGTGGGAAGGGTATGCCCCGATGTGGGCCCTGTGCTCACTGCGCCACTGGAATCAGTATGAGTCGATTGGTATTTCACTTTACTGTGCATTTGATGATGCTGTACTTACTTAATGCAGATAGGGATATAGCTACCAGTAATGCAGCTGGTGCAATGCACCGGGCCCCAGAGGTCAGAGGGGGCACAACTACAGCAGCCCCATGAGTCCTGAGAGGGCATATAAACACCATACTGGAGTTCTGAAAGTGAACGAGCAATAAGTATGATGTTAATTTTTGTTTTTATGTTGTCACATTTGTTCAAAGGTAGAGGTCAAATATCAGTCTAATCTTCTGACAAACTGCTGCTTATTTTCTAAGGTGGAGACTGATCAAGAGGTGGCACTTTCCTGCACAAAAACAACCCTCTGATGCATTTTCCTCTTTTTATGTGTGCTGCATAATATAGCACATGTAGAAAGAGGAATTAATGAAGAGAAATAAAGATATTTTTCCTCATTATGCCTCACCTGAGAAGGCATAGAAACAACAAGAGAATTGCACTCCACTATGTACCATTAGCACCCTAATAACCATAGTCAGAGGAGAATTAATGCGGTATCTCCATACATGACCCCTTAGTAGTGTTAATCCCTGGATGCACCGACATCTGGCGCCCTTAAATGACATGGTAGACACTGGGGGTTCCAGCTATGTCCCATTACAGAATATGCCCCGATAAACATAGGATACCTTGCACTATGAGCGATTCTTGAAGCCTTTTACCTATGCAGAATGTCTACAGTGTCTGCACAGGGTTCGGCTTTTCGATGATTGTTTCCACTCTAAACATCGACCCGGTCACTTTGTACAGATGTAGCGGGTATCGATAAAGTGTTCACAATGAATTGAGCAGATCGCGCTAGGCTACAGGGCTCCTAGCAACATGATGACAACAGTATACGTCACAGGCACATGACACGGTCACAGGTAACGGATTCTATCATGTCACTGGAAACCCTCCCGCTGTGAGAGGAGCAACGAAGATGAACCTCGCCGCCTTCACGGCGAGAGCTGGACATTTCCAGGGCAGAGCACCTACCTTGACAAAGTAAGGAGTTGTAGGGTGGAGTTCCTTGGGATGGAACTAAGACTAGGAGCCATGCCCCTCAGTAGCGGGCTTTCCCCTAGTACAGGAGAACGCTCTGTCATACGGTGGCACTCTATCACCAGTCATGGTTAGCAGGTATCTCACTGTGCATTTCACATCGGAGGTTGGGTTGTTAAAAGACAGCCTTAATTAATATACCACGGCCACAGCAGTATTGAGGAATTACCTAGAGGCGGTTTTATTACACAGAGAGCCCCTCCAATTCACTTCATTTGATTTGATTATTCTATTTGACTCATTACTTTGTCAATACTCACTACCTAGTCCTGCATGTAAAATCGACAATACATGCTATTGATTAATCTCATTAGTCTATGTCTCTTATTTTCCCCTAGAGTTTGACTACAGGGGGTCTCTCCCACATACTGGCCAGTTTTAGCATAGTAGTTGATGGCACTCGGGGAGTACGATTTCCTGCATTTTATTAGGTGAATCTTCCCTTTATTGAATGGTGAGTTCTGGTATGAACGTTAAGATAATATTTGATACTGATTGGGTCAACATATAGTAGGTGGCACATTTGTGCATTGTGGAATGAGTGTAATGAGAGGAACCTTGAGTGTCAAAGCAGGAACACCCATAAGGTAACCCTGCGAGAGTAATTTTATCCCATTCTCTTAGTGCTTTCGCCTACAGATAATCAAGAGTGAGTTATTTAGGGGCACCCTCCTCTTGGAAGCAACCGAGGGTAGCATGTTTTGGGATCCGAAGGTTCCTGAGGAATGCAGGTGTGATCCAACACTGTGGGCACTTAAAATACGGAAGAACCATGTTGACACTTTGGCAGTAAGGAAGGGTGAAGGAACTCTTTAACTTCTCCTATCACCATCATCCTTCACGTTTTTAGACCTAGCCTGTAGGTCCAGGAATAAATTGTCGAGAAGAGACACCACCGAGCTAGTTTTAACCTTCCCTGCCCTCTTCTTTTGGTGATCCCATTGTATGTATATTTTTTTATGCCTGTATGTTCTTCCCCTCCCTTTGCTCCACCCCAGGCGTTGTTCTGCGCAGGGGTGTATTGAAGCAAGCCCGATGATGAAGCATGTCACAATGTTGTGAGTGAGGACAGTATTTGTTCACAAAGCACGCGCCACCTTTGGTTTACTATTCCCTACTCCTCCGTGTGTGTTATAAGGCGTAGGCTTCCCTTCCCATTTCTACTGATCCACACCTCACACATGGAATGTCTCTCCAGCGCAGTTTAACACACGGCAGTGACTTGTGCTGCCTTGCGGTTTTTTCCACAAACTGTATTGGTTTTGTAATACATATATTATATATACCTTCAGATATCCTGCATAACATTTCCAATCATATATTCCGTTGTTTTCATAATTTCAGTATCTCCAATCTTGTAGTCTAGTATCATATTTTTGTTCCATACAGAATGTCGTGGTTATGCCATGTATAATTTGTGAGTGATACCTCATTAACCTCCTGTGCTGTAGATGGCTGGAGTGGCTTTATCCTTGTCGCCAATTTGTAAGGAGTTAAACAGGAATTTGTACAAATAAGTAGTTTATTGACAGCACAGCATCAGGTACAGGTACAGCAATGTTCAAGCAGCAACTGACAGAAAATGGTAGAATGCTACATTAGCAAAACTCTGTCAGGAACACAGAATGCTAAGCACGATCTGTACAGCATATGCAGTTAAAGGAACAGTGCAGATTATAACACCTCCTATATATAAACTATTTAAAACTCCCCCCAATCCCCTTACTTGGCGACCTCCTGCTTGTTAAACACAGGATGCAGGTGGAATTTGTTGTACATTTAATGAACATGCAATGGGCCTACCATGGTCTCGGCTTTATTACAGATTTCTGTGAGGAAGGTGCACAGTTTAGTTTTTTAATATGATACATTTTATCAGCAATCAATCAATCACAATAATCTTTATTTCGGTCAAAGACCATAAAAGATGCATACATACAAGCTTAAAAACGCCATTAATAATATATATACATCGACATAAAAATGCAATACCAGATTGGATATCGTAAGTTTAAGAACATAGTTGATAAAACCGGATTAAAAAGGTTAAAAACAGAGCATGCAGAAGTAAGAGGAAAGGGACGCCCACTAGGATGAGAGGATGGGGCACGCCCATAGTATATCAGTCAGGTCTGCTTCCGGTACTGTACATGTAGGGCATGCTGCCTATACTTCCGGGAACACTTTATGCAGTCTGTGGGGTGTTAGATAGGCCCCTATATATTATTATGTATTGGATACATTTCCCCACTTCTCTCTCAATTGTGTTACGGGTATTACCAAATGCGTTTGCAGTACTCGGTATAGCCATCTAAATAGGTGTCTGCCGTTTCCCATTAGGTACACTGAGTGCAGACATTCATGCATAGCGGGCTCTAGGCCAGATGTACAATCCTTACATTTTGCGACTCATAAATTGCGTCGCTTTGCGACTCGCAAAATGCCATTTACAACAGTGTCTCAGACAATGTTAGCAATTCCTAATGGTGTCGCAAATTGCCTGCCTCATTAATATTCATGAGGCAGGTGCTATTTGCGACCCATTAGGAATGGCCATCAGTCACATGGTGGGCTGCTGGGGTCAGCAGACCACCATGTCTGTGACTGCTTTTTAATAAAGCGGTTTCTTTTGTACATGCAGCCCGTTTTCCTTCAAGGAGTATTTAATAATGAAAAATGAAACTTTTTGGTGTCATTTTTTAAGAGCAGGCAGTGGTCCCTGGGGCCCCTTCCCGTTTGCAAGTGTCTTACTGCCTACTTGAAGTAGGTGGTAAACTGTAAATGTTTTGCAACCCCAAATGTGGTGATAAAACAATGGTACATTGAGGCTCGCTATTAGGAAGGGACGCCCCTTCCTAATAGCGAGAGTGGCAAACGCTGTTTTGCGACTCACCGACTGGCAAAATAGCGTTTGTACATGCCAGGACCCTTTTTTGCTGTTGCAAACGGGTCGATTTCACGATTGTGACGGCAAAAAAACGGTCGTACATCTGACCCTTTGTGCATTCTGGGGACTATCCGGGGATCTTATGATATGTGTGTGTATAAGGAATAATGAGTCTGGGAGAACTTTTTCGTGCACAAAGTCAGTATGGTTGAGTAGCATCGCAATCCCAAATAGTGCCCGCTCCCATAGGCATGGCTGACGACTTGCCAGCGTTACAGTTGGAGTAGGGAGACCTAAGAGAGGATGTTCGGAGCATATGGGATAGCTCGCCCTGTGTACTTCATATCTGGTTTCCGATATCAATTTTTAGCAGCAGTGGTGCTGTGGTTGGGATCCGCATCTGGGGAAACAATAGTGTGTGCAACGTTGCCGAAACAAGCAAACACAAGGTGTAGCCTATCTCTTGTAGAGGCTGGCTGTCTTGCTGAAGTTGAGATTACACCCATGCATTCCCCCGCTGGTAGACATCTGGGACTGTTGCTGGAGTTTGCTTGGCCGGTGGAGTGTGCACTTGCCCTCCCGCTTGTGACTAAATTAACCCTATAGCGGGGTTACCAGACGGTGGAAGCAAGGCATCCAGTAGGGGTAGGGGTGCCCCCGGCTGAGGAAGCGGCCGGACTAGTGTTCGATGCGCCTGTGACTGGGTGTGGCGCTCCCCTGGCCGCTACCACCGGGCGAAAACAATGCCCAGAAGGGACTTTCTCGAAACTGAAAACTCACATGTTGAGCCTCATAGTGTGCACTAAAAACCCCCTTTCTCCGGTGCTTTCGAACGACTGAGGTAGGGCTTCCTCTTGCTAGCAGGAGCTGGTCAGGGGTACAACAGAATGGCTGAGGCGGCACGCAGTGAGAAGCTGAATCCCCCAAATATTTATAACCCACCATGTCCAAAGAGAAAGCATCGAACACTGGCCTGAGACAAAGCACACTTGACCACTTCGTGTCCATGACAATACAGGGTGTTGAGGGTGCTAATGTTGCTTCGAATTTGCCGGACAATGCCACCCTACTGGAGGCCATTACCCAGTTCAGAAAGATCCTTGAAACACAAATTGGAGCGGTGGGCACGGAGGTCATGCTTCTGCGCCAGGACCTGCGCAATGCAGTGGATCGTATAACTGAAGCTGAGACTAGAGTATCTGCTGTAGACGATGCAGCAACTACACTGCAACATAAAGTCAAGTCCCTATAACAGCTGTCAAAGGGCCTAGCTCTACGCGTAGAGGATGCAGAAGGGTGCGCATGTTGAAACAATTTACACTTCATCAGCTTTCTGGAAAGCTGTAAAGACAACAACGCAGGGAAGTTCATCACAAATTTGCTTACCTCATGGGTCCCAGATGGCCCAGCAGCAACGCAAGCCATTCATTGCTGCCAAGACCTGGCTACGAGATCTCAAAATCCCATACATGCTGCTATATCTACCCATCTAAGAGTGGTCTTCAATTCTCACACCTTCTTTTTTGACATTCCTCAGGAGGTTTTTGCCTGGATGGATGAATGAAGACATGTCAAGCCGCATTCCACAATGCCTAGAGACTCTGATTCATCAACTGGACATCAGGGCCGCACACAGCCCAAGTCTAAAGATCGGTGAAGGCATAGATCCAGATCTACATGGAGGTCCAAAAACAAAGAACAGGACGAGGAATCCGTGCCGCCCTGCAAGAAATGACATCACTGACTTCCCGTGTTCATGCCATGAAGTGACATGCAGAATTTTCACTTTTTTTACAGCGCATGTCAGACAAAGATTGGGCTAGTATACCGGAAATTCTTCGTCCCCCCAATATGATTTGGGAAGGTTGAGGGATTATGGGGCTCCATTGGCCAGTCTACACCCCCACTCCCCCATTGGGGGTGGGTGGTTTCACTCGCCGCGACAGATACTTCTACTGTTATGATGCATTACAGTGGGTTGGGAGGGGGATGCGTTAATGTTCATAGGTGGTGTTGTTTTAGTGTTTTAGTTTATTGCTGTGCGGCAATCATATGCTTAATGTATTTCTGTCCAGGTATACTCAACACCATCACTCACCTTGTCACAACACAATGACAACAATACCTATCATACACCCACGGGGACAGCTTCATATAGTCAGCTGGAATATTAGGGGTATACTTGACAAGATAAAATGCGGGGCTGTTCTTAGGCAGGGGAAACACATCCGTGCCGATGTCCCTTTGATGCAGGAGACCCATATGTTGGGCAGAAAGGCCCCATGTCTGGCCCAAAATGGCTTCCTCAATGCCTTTCATTCAGGGTTCACTAGGGGTTCCATAGGCATTGCTATTATGAATCATCGCAGAGTATCGTTCACATTGATATAGAAATGGTCCGATACCATGGTCGATATATCTTTGCACATGGTGTAGGAGATTGGCATCTACCGCATAGTTGCCCCCAACTTTTTGCTGATGTTTTAACTGTTTTCTGACTATACTCGAGCTGTGGCCCTGCTAATCAGGACCCCAGCTCTCTGCTCTTTCTCTAAACTTGTTGTGAGTACCCTAGGTACAGATCAGATTGGATACTGAGGTCCCCCTGTGAGTCCCTAGTAAATGGTACCTTAGGTACCAAGGGCATGGGTACCTCAGAGGCCTACCAGGAGCTGAAGCACTTATTGTGCCACCCCTGGGACAGCCACCTAAAAGACACCACCCGACCACTACTGTAGTCTGGGTGAGGTGGTGCATGCACCCCTCACAGGGATATAGGATACCTATATCCCGCCCATATGCAACACATATACTCCTCTCAGCCACCCCTATGGCAGTCCCTGCTAATCCAACAGGGCAGGGTGCTTTGATTTATTTGAGAGGGTGCTTCTACATGAGTAGAGCCCCTCTGAAGCTTTCGTGAAGACGATTTCGAGGTTGTTTGCAGTGCAGGCATACCATGTACTCTTAAGTGCATTATATAAATAGCGGTAAATGCTAACTTTGGAATGCCTGCACGGAAACATGTTGTGTTTGGTGTCAAACACCTTGGAATCATACCCCCACTCCAGTAACTGGAGGGGGGGGTATGATTCCACCCTACTAGAGAGGTGACATGCTACAAGCGGCAGCTACATGCAACTATTTTAAAAAGGCACTCGCATCACAAAATGGAGTCCACTAGCCACAGACAAGAGTCTGGCCTCCTGGGGCTGGACGAAACTCCAGCCCAGGACGTTGGACAATAGGGTTCCTGTCGCAGGGAGGTGTAACCACCTTCCAGACAGGCTTTTGTGTATTGGGGCTGGGTGGGGAAACTCCAGATGGCCTTTCAGGGATGCACGTAGGCACATTTGGTGCCTACTTCTGCATAGCCCAGTCTAAACTGGTTTCAGAGGCTTCCTGCCTCTGCCCTGGCGTGAAACTTAACAAAGGGGAGTGGGTGTAGCCACCCCTTCTCGCCCGATTTCCTATTGGTGGCCCTTGGTTAGACACACCTCCCTTTTCTGGTTAAAGGTGGGTGCAGGGACCCCAGAACTTCAGATTAACCTTGGAACCGAATTCTTATTCAAAACCTTGAACCTTCGACGTGCTGCTGCTCAGCTAACCGAAGAAATCTCCCTTGAGGTAAAGGAGTTACCTCCCTGCTTGGCAGGCATCGAAACACTTGCAACTGACCCGGTTGGCACTCTGCTGCTCCTACAGACAACAAAGACTTCTGCCTACCTTGAGGTGGGTTCTCAAGCATCCCGGAGGCCTATGAGTATGCC
The DNA here is from genome assembly GCF_964261635.1 of Lissotriton helveticus. NCBI lineage: Eukaryota > Metazoa > Chordata > Amphibia > Caudata > Salamandridae > Lissotriton > Lissotriton helveticus. The sequence continues at coordinate 17,270,275 of NC_136067.1, forward strand.
CAGCGACCCAGAGCACCGTGGACCCCGTGGGTGCCGAGATACCCAATACCCCACTCGACTTGTGGGTCCTAGCAGAGGTCAAACGACGATTCCAAGAGCTCCCCTGGTTGCTCCAGGCCTGCTCTCCTGTCTCCTTGCTGGAGACCTCACACAGACCTTGCTGGTCTGCACCATAACCGTTTGTGTTCATCTTGCGTGGGTTGCGGTTGCCAAGGATTAGTGGATCCAATCAGGACACCAACACCGCAGCGACCTTCATCCGACAGGGGAAAGTCATCTTCCAGCAGCTGGCATTCCTTGAAACCTCCTGGACTCCGTGGCTGCAGATCCGAGTTGCACCTCTTCTTCCTGAAGCACCCGACACCGAAGGGCTCTCACTCCTGAGGCCCCTGGTCACTGGCTAGTGACCCAGACTCTGTCTCCTCTGCTTTCGGGTCCCCTTCTTCAAGATCTACATCTTCAACATGCTTGACATCTTCGGCTCTTCAAGACAGCAGCAGTTTTCCTCCTTTTCCCATTGAAAACGAGATTGCGACCCAACAACAGAATCAACCTATGCACCCGGCTTCCCTAGGGCAGGTAACAGTGTAACTACGCTACACCTGTGGGTGTGGGTCCTCGAAGAGCTTAACTCTAAGCTCCTGACTTTGAACTCTTGCTAGAAGTGCCTTGATTCCTGCAATTTCCAACCGCGACATTCCCATAGGCTTTAACAGGGCACCGCATCCTAGTTTAAGTACTGCACGCGTCTCCTGTGGGTCCCCTTCCTCACTACCTTGGGTTGTTTCGTAAGGGGCAAGCGATTCCAAGTACCCTAGGCACTGCCTGTGAAACTGTCGTGGTTCTTATACCACTTTTTTAATATATGGTTTGGTCCCCCCCTGGGGCCCTGTGATTCCAGTGCTATTTATTGTATAATAACTGCTTGTTTAATTGTAACCTTTGACTCCTAGCCTCATAAAGAGACTAGTAGGATTCTGCTAAATAATAAATACATATTTTATATATATACCTGTGTGGAATACTCTTTCATTTGGTTATTCTAGAGGTTGTCTATGGTAAAACAATAAGCTTAACACGCCTTAGAGACATAGCCTGAAGGCTGCTCTCCATAGCTACCACTAGGATAGCTTTCTTTAAAGGTTGTCTTAACCTATACAACAATAAGAGTCGAATTGGATTGGTGCAAGGTGTCCACTAAGAACTAGTGAACAGCATATTCCAAGCCAACTTCTCACACTGATGGTATGTGATTTCTTCTTCAGTTGACAGCATAATCGTTTACACCATTGCCAGCAAGGTTTCTTAGGTATTTGAAACCCTTTTTGTTACCAGTCTCTTAAAGATAATCTTTGAACTCTTCAACTGTCTCTATCCAAACAATGCATCTGTTGCCAATGTTTTGCTTTTTGGTAGTATTTAAAAGTGGTGGTGGTTTCAGGAAGGTGGGAGGATTGTTCCCATGAGGGTGCAGCTCTTTCAGATATTGTCGACTGTCCACAAGGTTTTGCATCATCTGCGCCATCTCTGAGCCCCTGCAGTGTCCATCTCCGGATCATGCTGTCAGTTTGTGACATGGTGAGCACCTTCTTGGTCTCCATCAGAGCCCTTTACTTTCTGGAGACCTCTGGAGGTTGTTCTGAGCTGACACCTGGCAGCTTTGGAGGTGGGCCGCTTGAGGAATTGGACAGATCAGTAAGCACAATGCTTGTGCTACTTCTTGGGTCTCGCCGCCCAGTGCTGAGGTCTTAGAGCTCCACTTATCGAGGATCTGGTAAGTATAATGCCAGTATGCTTTCTTGTTAATTGTTTCAGCAGCCACGCTTTATCTACTTTGTTCATCTTTGACTCTTTCAGTCTTTTAGAGCTTTTGTTTGCATTGTCAATTATCTGAATGAAGGTTGGCTAATTAATTCAGTAGTAGTGCACTACCTTTTGGTGAGGCCTTCTCATCAGATTCTCAGCCACTGACGTGTAGACTTCTCAGCAAAGCATTCATTAGCTTCAAATACTTTACTCAGAACTGTGGCTGCTGCTTTTACTCCACATACACCAAGTGTTGATGAAGTACTTTGACAACCGCATATGTGGCTTGCACACGCAGTTGCTTATACCAGGGTAAAGTCTCTTCGAGAGCACTGATGATCTTCGGGTTACTTTTGACTTGTCTCGTCACCAATTGCAGTGTCCTGCCAAGTCGGGTACTCACCAATGACTACACCACGCACAGAGCTTAGTATAACACGTCTTTATTCTTCTGCACGTAACTGGGACATCAACATTCTAAACAGCCTTCAATGCATCCCACTCTAACACTTACATCAGAGCTCTGTTTGTCCATCAGAAGCCATAAGAGGTCCATCATTGTTAAATTGCAAGACACTACAATTGTCTTGAAGTTGACATGACTGCTTTTGTGCCAAGGTACCAGAGGGTTAGGCAAAGGGTAATTTGGGGTTTGCTTGTATTTCACCTGACAGAGATTGTGGTTGCTCCTTGAGTAGGGTTCCACCCACCTCAATCAGTCACCCAATTTCCAATGACCATCATATGCAGTGACCTAGCCAACTTGTTTGAGGTTGTGAATTTACATAAACGGTTTATTAAAACCTTTTTGAAAATACAAACAGTGTTTTTGTAAGTTTTACACTTGCTGTAATAACTACAATACATTTTGGGATTCACAAAGTGCACTTTTGTAGTAAACTTACACTCATATTATCACTTGTAGTACGCCATGTAGTATTATCTATGGGAGCATGTTGCAGTACCAGCTGTTGAAGGTGCGTAGTGCTAGTCGTACTGCAAAAGTGAAAGTTCACACCAAAAGTGCACTTTGTGAATACCAACAATTGGTAAAGTTACAACACAGATGTTTTAGTTTACCTTTATGAATCAGAGCCACAACCTTTACAAAATAGGCATAGATATCATAGTCAATATGTATTATCTGCTGCGATGGGTATACAAACTTGAAACAGAAATGTTCCTATAGGATTTATAAAACCACCCCCAGCAACCAATGAACTGGATGAGGATTATTGACTTGAACGGGAGGAAACTAAACATGCTATACTAGGATTGGAATTTTGACCAAATATGCTGAATGGAAATGACTAAACTTAAACAAGAAAAATGTATCAAAGATCTCTTGGTCTCATTCACTTGATCGACCCCCTCCCAAGTAGACGCGGTGCCCGATATGGGAGCCCTATTCTCTGCATAACTATCTCTGAATGCTCAAAGTGAATAGGCTACCACTTATAACCCATATTTTAATATCATTGTCCATCTATCCAACACAGAAAACCATTGGGTCAAATAGCTGTCCGACCAAGAATAAACGACTGCATTGTAATATACCCATTATTCACAAACAAAGGCATTGCAAAACGTACACAGGTTTAAAACTGAGTCTTAACAATCATTTTCAGACTGAAGAAATTGACACTTTTCGTTCTTTAGGGCATATCTATCTTGTCTAAGTGTTAAACCCCAAACACAATATACTCTGGCCCAGATTTTCAAACAAGGCACAGAACGCCGCGCAGCAGACAAAATGCTGAGCTGCATTGATGACAGGCAGGGGGCAGGAGAGTGCCGTATCCACAGAGATATGGCTCTCTCCTCTCCCTAGCGCCACCGCAGATTTCTTCTGTGGTACGCCAAGCACACCCCTCACCACCATAGCGCTAACGTGTGGGTCTGAGTCTAACATAGGTTTGTACAGGTAGGGTACCCTTCCTGTACAAAGTACTATGCGAAGACTCACTTTAGAATGCTTCCTACTTAGTATGTGTGCTGCGCAGTTGGAAAAGAAAAAAGAAATAAAAACATTTCTTCTCTTGAAGCCTCATTTCAAATGGTGATAACGTTTGGCGCTAAACCCTGTTTATTATTGTTTGTAGATAGGGTTTTGCATCGAAAGGTATGGGTGGTAGCATGGGAACCAACATGGACCATCCGTGTAACGCCCTCTTGGTGCTAAGTAACACAAAGGTGCCCACTAGACATTCAGCCCATGGCGGTGTATATTGGAACTCAACTCAATCTGCTCCCCCAGAGGGGGAAAAAATCCCAAAAGAATGCATTCTTGCAGTATTTCGTTGTGAGAAGCAGCCGCCTGGGCGTGGGCCCCTGCTATCCTCGACCCCAGGGCCCAACAGACGTTCGTGGATAGGAGTATTTACCCACAATCTATGCCCCCCAAGAGAGCTGAAAGCAGACTCGACAGCAGGGACTGTATTTTTGGGGGGAAGCTGCCATCCCAGGGCATGGAACTGTGGTTAGCCCCCTCCCGGGCCCAATACATCTTCTGCCAGGCTGAGGGCTAAATAGGGGTATTCATCCACAGTGTGTCCTCCTTGTGGGAAAAAAGCCCACTAACCAGCAGGGAATGCATTTATGCAGCATTTGTTAGCGAAAGCTGCACCCCCTGGTAACTGGCTGATTTTCCTCCCTCCCCGCTGCCGATTAGACATTTCGCCCCCTGGGGAATGGATAGGGGTATTCACCCCCAAGCTGCCTAACCCCGGGGGTGGCAGAAAGCCCACCAGACACCAAGGATTTCAAAATTATGCCAAGACAAACAAAAGGTTGGGCCGCTTAATCAGGCAACGAGCCATACCTGCGCCCCAGTTGATGCAATAGTATCATTTGGGGAGGTAGCTTCAAATCAGCCCCAGGAGGCTTAAAAGCACATTAGACACCAGGGATATGGGGCAAACTATAGGGGCATGGACGACCAAATCTGACAATAGGTCATACTCATTCCCAAAAGGAATAAACAGTATTTTGGTCTCCCTGGAGGGAAAAGTGGGAGTCATTTTCCCCAGGAGGCAGAGAGCCCAATGGATGGCATTACTATTTTATACAATGCTCTGTATACCTCAAACTCTAACTAAAATCATGCATTTTCCTTGCATTTCTTGGATGTAAACTTCAGGAATACAGAGTGATCCACAAAACTAGTACATCGCAGCATTACCCTACTTGTTCTGATAAAAACACTACCCTTCCTGTATGGGTGGGCCTAACAGGAAAACCCCCAAATTAATGTTGAGACATCAACATTTCAATGTCAAAAAACTAACCTGATCTTTCAATGGTATCTGTGGTAATTGGGCCTGGGCTTGGCCGCCACACAAGAAAACCTATCAAACACATACATTTCTGAAACTTAGACACTCGCTTGAGTTGAGGGTGTTATGGTTTGCATGAAACTAACATCGTTTTCCTGCAATCGCAAATATTCCTTACATTTCTTGGACAGAAACTTGTGGACACCACAATGAACCTAAAATTCCTACCACCCAGTGTTCCCTCACTTTTCCCAACAAAAATGCTAACCCACTTGTGTGACTGAGCTTTTTGATCACAACAGGAATGGGACTAACCAGGATCATTGGGAGTTCACAAGTTTTTTAACCTTGGTTTTAGATGTTCCTGTCACAGGCACTAGGCCCAGCCATACAAGTGGGGCAGCGATTTTATCGGGCAAGTTGGGAGCACTGGGTGGTCGGACGTTATATCACAGAGCTGTAAAGAAAATGCATCGTTTGAGCCAAATTTTGAGGTTTGAAGGGCACTGTGAGTAAGAAAACCTTTTGGAACTCATGTAAGGCACACCACTGTAGAATCCCCTCAGTGTCTAGTTTTCATAAATGTCTGTGGTTGGTAGGTTTCTGTGGGTGGCAGCCCAGCACAGCCCCATATACAGCAGTTACCACTAGCACTTATCTTGACATGTAGGGCTTTAGGGCATTTTGGGTATGAGTCGTCTTTTTACGTACGACTCGTACAAAAATACGAACCGGCTAGTACGACCCAGTAAAAAATATGTGCGACCCGCAAAAGTTTGCGTACGACTCGTAAACCTGTCCGACACAAACCATACGACCCGTAAGTAGGGAATACGTGTGGTGAATGGAGTCATTTTACGTACGGCGAAGTACGATGTACGACTCGGACGCCTTGTTTTTATGGGACCTGAAAACTCCTGTACGCCTCGTTCGGGGGTCCGATTCGGACACCTCTCGACCCGTACGACTCGGACCCGGGGGGGAGGGGTGTGCACGGGTCCCCCCGGCACTTGTTCCCAACGTGCTCTTCGCGCCCCTGTCCGACACGTACGGCTGGTTAACATTGCTTCTATGGGGCTCCGTACGACTCGTACCCGTAAACACCCATCTGAATCGTACTTGCCCGCAAGTAGTCTGGGAGTACGAGTCATAAGTAAACGTTTAAGGGTACGAGTCGTAGGGAGATTTAACAAACCGGATCGTACTTCCCGGCTCATACCCTGGGAGTACGAGTCCCACGTAAAAAAAATACGGGACCGAGTCGTACGTAAACTAACCCTACCGGATCGGAATCGGCCCATTTGTGTATTATGGATGTGTGGCTCTGGACAGATTCCTGACCTTTCCTGTGCATATATATGAGTAAAATGTGTGCTTTTAGCCAAAGTGCGAAGTTTCAAGGTTCGCTGGTTAAGAAAACCTGGTGAAAGCCACCCCACCCTAGATTTCCCTGTGAGTCTAGTTTAAAAAAATGTACAGTCTTGATAAGTTTGGTAGGGTTTACTAGGTGCCGGCTTAGCTACGGCCCAAAATCAACAGATACCTACATTGCAAAATAAGGGTACATTTTCAGTGAAACATGTTTTGTGTCCATGATGTGACTTTCCTGTCACAGGCACTGGCCTACCCACAAAAGTGAGGCAATAGTTTTATCGGGAGACTTAGTAAAATGCTGGGTGGCTGTTTCCCCCCAGATTGCAGAAGTTTTACTCACAGATATGTGAGGAAAATATGTATTTTTTGTCCACATTGTGGTTTACAAATGATGTGGGGTAATAAAGCCTGGTAAGAGCCATGCAAGTCACCGCAACATGAATTCATCTTTGTGTCTAGTTTTGAAAAATGTATAGGAATGCAAGGTTTCTTCACTTGGTGGCTGAGCAAGGGCCAACAATCTACAGCTACCCAAATTGCAAAACAAATGTCAGTTTTCAGTGGACAAATGTGATGTGTCTATATTGTGTTTTATGGACATGCCATGTTGCATGCATAAGGCTAAAGTGAGGTACCATTTTTTTGTAAGACTTAGGGCAATGCTAATTGGTAGGAATTTATGGCTCCCCACATAGTATACAACCTTTTATCAGAGAAATGTGTCATTCGTCAAAGTTTGGGGTTTGCAATGGCTTCTGGTAAGAAAAGCTGGTGGTAACCTTTGCAAGTCATCCCACTCAATAGTCCCTTTGTGACTACTTTTCAAAAATGTACGCGTTTGATAGGTTTCCACAGGTGCTGACATTGTGGAAAAAGAGTTGGTTCTCAGTGGAGAGTTGAGATATGTCCAGGTTGTGTTTGGAACCTTTCCTGATGTGGGTAACAGGCCTACCCATTCAAGTGGGGTATCATCCTAATAACGACATTTGTGGTGATGCTGTATGGTAGGACATTTGTGGCTCCCCATCAATTTCAGAGGCTTTCCTCTCACAAATGTGAGAACATTGTGTGTTTTCAGACACATGTTGTGGTTTACAAAGGATTCAGGGTGAGGAAATTTGTTGGGAGTAACACAAGTAACCCAACAATAGAATCACCTCTGGGTCTATTTTTCAGAACTGCCTGGGTTGTTTAGGTTTCCCTTGGTGGCAGATAAACCAGGCCCAAAATCCACAGATACTGAGATTGCAAAAAAAAGGTTCAGTTTTTAGTGGAAAAATGTGATGTGTCCATGTTGCATTTTGAGTGTGTTCCCTATCGCAAGCACTAGGCCTATCCACACATGTGAGATACCATAAGTCCAGACACTTTTTTGTGAAGCACTTTTTTCTATTTTGCACAAAAAACTCAAGGTTTTCCTGTTTGTGGCTATGTTTTTCAGTCCGTCCAGGGGAATCCACAAACCTTGGATGCATTTAATATTTACCAGATGTTGGAAAAAAGGACACTCCTTTGGCAGGGATAATTGATGTGGGAAATAAGTTATGGTGCCCTATGCGCAAAAATGGCAAAAATTGCCAATAACAGGCCCATCACTGTGGGAGAAATTCCTCATCATTTACAGGGTGTACTCGCACTGTTTGTCTCCTTTCTATCAATGCACTTTCCCAGATTACTAAAAGGACATTGTTTAATGCTATCTAGCTAACATAAGGGGCTGATTTCGTTCATCAGATATACGTTCCTCCCCTAGAAACCTGACAACTGGCATTTGATGTGCATTCAAGTGTTAATATTAAACAAATAAATAACATATTGTTAAGACCAGTCAGAAACAGGGTGGTCTTCCAGCAAACATTTTCCCTTCTCCCCTCCTGTTTTACTGAGTTTGTTTTTTTGGCCTTAGGACTGTGTGCACTTTACAGCTGCTAATCAGTGCTAAAGTGCTTGTGCTCACTCTCTGAAATATGGTAAATGTGGCTTGCACCTGATTGACATATTTAATTTACTTACAAGTCCCCTGTAAAGCAGTATACCATATATTCCTAGGGCTGGTAAATTGTATGCTACTAGTAAACCTGCAGCCCTTATTGTGATACCCACTTAAGTAGTCCATTAAAATATGTCTCAGGCCGGCCATTGCATCCTCAATGCAGTTTTATACTACCAATGTGACGACAAATTAACCGCTTGGCCAGTCATATAAGTCCACAGAAAGATCCTGCCTTGCGTGAAAGGTTTGTACACACCCGCTCTATCTCACACACAAGAGGCCTTACCTGGTGTGCTAAATAACACTGAATTCTTAGAGTGCTCCTGCTGTCACCGTGGGAGACACAAGGGCAAAGCAAAGGATTTCTTTGCATTTAGTTTGCCCTTACAGTGGTGGCATTGTTCTAATAACTCACACACCCTTGTAACAATATAACATGACCTGTGTGTCATGCCATCTTCATACTAAATTAAGGAATGTTACACACAGACACATAGGACTAGTTATTGGCACGTCTGTACATGATTACAAGTTGATCACCCATCGAATTTTCAAAGATTTCATACCCTACATTGTTTTACTTCTATTCTCAATATTGTAAAAGTAACTTTACAAATATAGCACTTTAACCATAGTTCTGCAATACAAACAAAGTCAATCTAAGGAATATGCAGCATGGATACAAATGGCCATTAGTTCAAACATGGTAATAGAGTGTTTTCATATATTTGTACATGACCTACAGTACGTTAATCAATGAATATATGTCTTGGGCTGTATTTCATCGAATACAATATAGGTTTGACTCAGATTGTCTCTCTCACTATTATCAAAGGACATATTGTACTATATGTCATGTGTGTTACGTGTACATAACACAACACTAAGTCAAATTTGCGTATATCACTATATTAATATATCATACATTTTTTAAGATGGTCAACATATCGTAGTCCCTTTCTGACGTACAAATATCGATGTTCACAAAATAATGATTGTACAGTTTGAAATTGCCTTCATTACAGACATATGTGTCAAATATCCCTTATTCCCAACTATGTGCACACTAAATTACCAAACAGTAAGATAAAAGCCAATAGTTGTTTACACTGCTTCCACAACCAAGATGAATCTAACATGCATAGCTAAGATGCCAACTACTCCTTATATGTATTCCTATCTCTTTCATCGGGTGATCAAGGCTCTGACCTACAGCCATGGTTGATCTGCAACAACTCAGCTTGTGGGAAACAAGAAATTCAGGGCAGCATTACCAAAAAACCTGCAATGTAGAGGTACAACCATCAGCATCTTCAAATGATGTTCCAGTGTTTGCACAAGTCTGGTGGGAGGTGCCTCTACACATCCCCAATTGTGTGTTAAATCATCTTGGCATATGCGTCCCTACACAATGTATGTGTAAAAACATGTCTCCCAAGTAGCTCAAAATGTTAAATGGCATCTGAGAAGGAAGAGAGTGTTCACTCAATTGCAAACCGCACCAGAGGAGATGATTTTGTTTCATTTTTCTTTTCATAATTCAATTAAAATGCCAAACATAATCTTGACCAAACTGTGCACGTGTTCAGTCAATAAACATATCTGTTTATCACAAAAAATAGGAAGTCATTTTGTTGTGCTTGTATCAATTAAGACCAAGAATTGTGCTAAGTATTTACAAGGACCTTTACAATTTGCCATGTATTACTGAATACAATAATTGGTATAGCAAAAGTGTGAAAAAGGGTTCCATTGCAACCAGACATCTGAGGCATTAGCAAAGCAAAGATGTGTAATCTAGGAATGTATGTATAGCTGAGCACAGTTATCTAAGATGCATCAACATTTATAAACTACATCACACTTCCTCACGCCATTACAGTAGTGCTGCTGATGTTTTCCAGCAGTGTCATTATTCAAATAGATGTTCCCTGATACAAGTCCAAAGTATATGATTTATACTGAGTGTGTAGAACACAAACAAAGGAAAACAGGTGATCTGTGTTGGAGTATCAATACAACTTCTCAAAACACCACCTGTGTTTCACAGAATGTGATAGGTATAAATAATCTTCTTACTCTCATTAACTAAACAAAATATATAAGGTGTGTTATACCAGGAATAGACTCATAGAGGCATGTAAACATAATTATTAACATAGTAGTTGAGGTACATAGGTGTATTAATTCTCATGGTACATAAACTTTGTTATAAATTAAATCCTGCTAACCCACTTCGTGTCACTATGTGTGTTTTGTGTACTCAGAATCATTATGGGTTGTTAGAAATTTGATGTTTGGTGTCCCGGGTATGAGCCCAAGGCAGGCACCACCCACAATCCAAGTCAGGGTAAGAACCAGGCAAACCCTAAAGAAACCTGTGTTCACAGTCCGCTAGCTTTCCACAGATCAGTCAGGCTTCACTTAGAGGCAATGTGCAATGTATTTGGCACAACTTCAAAGAGTAAAACTAGTCCGAACACCACTCAAAGAGATTCCACACCAGGTAAGAAAGATGAACCTTAATGTAATTAATAAAACAAGACCAAAACAACAAAAATCCAATAAGTAGAATTGGAGATATGTATTTGTAAAGATTAAACTGCAAAATAACACTTAGAGCTTGTTTGGGATATCTGATCGCAATGAACTGAGACTATGTCTAAAGTCAAAAGTTCAGGCCAGCCACGATGGAGAAAGTGCTGGATACAGGGACCTAGTGAGACCCGCTGAAGAAAATTATCTTGATCCAGGCTGCACCAATGTCGAAGAAGCTCCTGGATGTAGTCACTGTTGATCCTCGCAATATCGTCATGCGCTATCCTGATCTGCACAACAGTGATGATGTGTCATCACCAATGGATGCAGGGGCTGCGATGCAGAGTTCTCGGCATGTTCGTCGAAGCCACCATTGATGGAGATGCGAAGACAAGAGCTTAACGCAGTGCTGGTTGTGAAGGCGGAGCAGAGTTTCCAAGCCATGCAAAGGCAATGATGTGTCAGTTCTGGTCCCTGCAACAGAGGCGGATGCACCGGTTCCAGTAATAGATGGCAGAGTCTAGGTGCAGTAGCGGAAGGGTTGGAATTCTTTCATGTCCGTGAGACGGATGTATGACATTACAACGCATGCTTTTACCACGCATGCCTTTACATCGCAGTTTTTACAACGCATGCTGTTACAACGCATAGCGCTTTGGGGTCCTGGATAGTGAATAGTTTAATTTACTATTCCAACTCCAGTCCCCGTGGACACTAGGGAAGGTTATTGGATAGTAAATTAACCTATTCCTTATCCTAAAGCGCCCTGCAGCGCAATCCGTTGTAATGGTTTGCGTTGTAAAAGTTGCGATGTAAAGGCACCGCGTGGTAAAAGTTGCGTTGTAAAGGATGTTTCCCCCGTGAGACTTCATATCAGGAGGCAAGCCAGCATGCCCTTGGAGTCACTCTGTGTGCAAGTGATGCAGGACTAGTCCTTCGCACGTAGGCAAGAGCGAGCAGCAGGCAGCAGGGAACACAGCAAGGCAAGAGTCCAGGAAACAGCATTCCAAAAGAGTGGCAGTCCTTACAGCAGCACAGCAGCTCTTCTTCCTTGCAGGGTGGTCACAGATCGAGAAGTGTACTGAAGTGATGGTGTCAGAGGTCCAGCTCTTATACCCAGTTGTCCCTTAGCAGTGGGGTCTTTGAAGTGTATCAAGGTCCCCCTTTCTGGCCCTTGCTCCAGACTCACTTCACTGGGATAGTTAGCCCTTTGTGTGAGGACAGGACACAGGCAGTTCAGGTGTACGTATGAGGCTGTGCTCAGCTCCTCCCTCCCATCCTCCCAGGATGGCCCATCAGTTTACACCTAAGCTCCCATGCTAGACGGCTCTCTATGGGGAATATACAAAGCCCAGCTGTCACCCTCCCCAGACGTGTATCAGAGACAGGCAACAGGCACCAAATGGCTAAAGTTAGAAAATGCCAATGCTTCAAAAGTGACATTTTCAGAATTGCAATTTAAATACCCACTTCAACATAAGTTGTGATTTTAAATTGTGATTCCAGAGACACCAAACTTGAAAAGTCCATCTCTTCCTAATGGGTAATTGCAAAAAATTTAATAAGGTAATGCCCATGTTAACCTAAAGGAGAGATAGGCCTTTCAGCAGTCAAAAGAGGAATTTGAGAGTTTTTCATTACCAGAACATGCAAACTTAAACATACATGTCCAATCTTAAATACATCGCCCTCTGGGTTGTCCAGCGCCTACCTTAGTCGTGACTTATATGTATAAGGTGGGGCAGTTTAGGCCTGGTAAGAGGTTTATCTTGCCAGGCCGAAATGGCAGAGTACATTATACACACAGGTTCAACAATGGCAGGCCCGAGCCATAGTTTGAGGGCTACTTAAGTGAGTGGCAGAATGAGTGCTGCAGGCCCACTAGCATCATATACTTTACATGTTTTGGGCACATGTAGCACACCTTACTAGGGACTCATAGGTAAATTAAATATGCCAAATTGGGTAAAGTCAATATTACAAGGTTAAGAGGAGAGAGCAAAAGCACGTTGGCACTGGCTAGCAGTGTTAAAGTCCACAGAGTGTTAAAGCCAGCAGAAACAAGGTCAGAAAGTTGAGGAGGTAGGCAAAAGTTTGGGGGGAAGATCACCCTCAGTCTGGCAGGTCTAACATGGGCCAATACTTCATTGGGCAGGGGTGCATTGTAAAGGACCTCTTTAGTAGGATTATGGGTGTACCCATGCACACACCCATCTATGTTTGCGGATTTTAATATTGACATAGCATTCATTGTAAAAGCTTTCAGCGTACCAAAACAGGTCTGCTGTGGTTGATGTGTAACCAGAGTGTCAATAAAAGGACTTACACATCACAGGATGTCCTTATTGTAGTTCATGACATCTGCAATTTAAAAACATGGTTGTGCAATTGGACCAACATATGTGATTACATTTATGTGTCACATGCAGTTATGTTATACACAACCCACAACATATGTGATTAACTGTATGTGTCATATACTGTTCTGTTAAACACAAGCCACAACATATGTGACTAATTGTATGTGTCATGTACTATTATATTCTGCCCACACAACAGATATCTCCATTGACGTACACTCTGCTAACGTAAACATAGATAGGCTTGAAACAAAGTGATGAAAGACAATGTTGCAATTCACCTTGCTGTTATATATAGTATATAGCGTCACGGGAGAGTGCTGGAATGCCCCATATATGAAAATGCTTCTGGCAGTCCTGGCCTATCACTGCACTCCACCAATGTGTGCAGTCTAGATCCAACCTAGGCACCCTTGTGTCATTGTGCAAGGGTGCCTGTGTTACAGCCTGGATGCATTCTGAGAAGGAAGGGGCACCTTCATGTACAAAAATAAGTTCTTGGGGCATTTTCCTCTTTCGATGTGTGATACAGAAAGCAGAGTTTGGAAGTAACCGGCAGAAATAAACATAGTTATAAATGCTATTGCCTTACTTGGGAAGAACCGGAAAAACAAGAGCAACCAAAATGTCCACGTGAACATGGGTATCAACTATGAACTTGGAACAAACGCTCACATGGAAGTCATTTAAAAAAAAAAACACAATGTACTAGGACAGGAACATCCTATAAAGGAATCAATCAGAGTCATTACCTTTTAATTATGACAGCAATTATTCTGTCAACAATTAATTCACAACAGGGCGTGGCTAACAGCCGAGCAAGATGGCTGCTTAGTTGAAGTGCTCCGGGGACGGCATATCCCTTCTCACCAATCCGACTAATAATTCGAAGTTTTACGGTGCTCCAGAGGTTGGGGCCGTGGTCCGGGACCGAGCGTCGACGACCCGAGGAACTCCGGAAAGAATCCGAGGCCGGGAAGAGGCAGCAACAGTGCGTGACCTGAGGCGGCCTACTCGGGGTGTGGAGACCGGGGCCTTAAGTAGACAACAACCCCGGAACGAGGTGTGGGTGAGGCGGAGTGCGGCGAACGGCAGGCCGGTGGCAGCGGACACAAGCTATGATTATACCGACAGGGCACCTCACGGAGATTCGGCGGCGGCCAATGCAGCGGTTACCGTAACACAGATTCTGGCACTGACGCGGTGGGGCCCAGAGAGAACGCGACACCCGAACGCTCGAGCCCCGTTGGGCTGCCGGGCCTGTCTGACTGTAGAGACCTGTGGCAAGTGACTTTTGACGACTGGCGCTGCGCTACTGCCGACAGTGTGAAGGCGCTGATTGCTGAACCCCCCCTAAGTGGTTTGAATACACCGGCAAGGTGCGGTGGGCAACCTGGGGCGGCCTACCCACATGTGCAGAGACTGGGGCATACAGCACCCCATGATCCGGAAATGAGACGTGGGCAAGTCGGATCACAACGAGAGGCAGGCCAGTCCTGGTGAAGGCACCCACCAGTCTTAAGGGCAGGACACTCCACTCCAGAGAAGGGGTGGTGGCGAGGGACACTACGCGAACGCAGTGCGGCCCAGAGACGATGTACCAGCTGGGAGGTTGAGTCCTGGAGGACCGCCGCAACTGCGGAATTCAAGGGCGCTGAGGCGCGAGACTCACAACGATTGCTGGGGCGCACTGTGCATCGGTGGGAGAGAACGGATTGAGGTCCCCCCTCCCCCTTCCCTTGAAGGATGCTGGCCTGAATACACGGCGTTCCTGCAGGCGCACCTAGGCACTGGGGACACTGGTAAATAACGCACGGGACGGGTGCGGACAGCCGCAGCACAGGGCTAGTGTACGCTACAATCTCAGACCCGTGTACACTATAGACTGGCGTGTACGCACCCACAACCAATTTATCGACAAGCCAGGGCCTATACGCAGACCGACGCGCAACAACTCAGAGGATCAGTAACCGGAAGAGGGAATATCATTGCATAGCGAGTTGCTCAATCCACCTTACAAATTGTGCCATGTCGGGCAGGGGTCCTAGGAATCAAACCACACAGGCCAAGCCGGATGAATTTGCCTATGATAAGGGTTTTCCGCCACTCCCGGAGGGGCGCACATCCACAGGAAAAGGCGTGGACGGTGAGGGAACGAAAAAGGTCACACTTGAGGACATTATGAAGGCCCTGTTGAGTGTCCAAACCACAGTGGGGTGGATCTCAACAGACGTCTCCCTACTACATGCAGACTTTCACAAAATGGCGGACAGAGTTAAGGAAGTGAAGATAGTCACGTCTCTAGTGGCGGACACATCAGAATTACAAACAGCCATATCCCTCCTCGAAACAGAAAACAAGACGGAATAATGTACGCATTCTTGGCGTTCCGGAGGGTGAAGGCACTCAAGCAATGGATCTATATGTGGAAGAATTGGTGAAAACTAGATTGCAACCCAAGGGACTCTCCAGCTTCTTTTCGGTGGAACAAGCCCATAGGGTGCCCGATGGCAGGCCCAAACCAGGACCACCCCCTAGACCAATAATCGCTAGGCTATTTAACTTCAGAGACAGAGATGTCATCCTGCAAACAGCGAGAGTCTCCCCACCCAATCAAGTTCAAAATTTCGCAATCGCCTTCTTCCCGGATTACAGGGCAGCGGTATCTAGACGCAGGTGAAGTTTTCTGGAGGTTAAAAAAGCGTTGCGGGCACAGGAATTGCCCTACTCCATGCTCTTCCCTGCAAGACACAGAGTGTAGCTGAAGGCCAGACATGGTTCTTTGAGACACCGGAGGCGGCACATGACTGGCTCGAAGGATGGCGACCGGTGGGTAACACCAGTCGTGGGAACAGAAATCACCGCCGACGAGATCGGGAGGAAGACTCTGGAAGTCAAGCGTCAAGACGCCCAGAATCGGAGCACTCGCCAGGACCGACAACGGAGGAGGTTGGCTAAGGACAACGCCAGTACTTGAAAGACCTCCGGCAAACTACACAGCTGCATGGAAGACCACGGTTGAGCCTGCTATGTACACTGGACTGAGGCAGGCCTTGGAGGGCAGGAAGGGCTGGTGCTTCCATTGGACCCTTTACCCCATACAAGCAAGTACTATGGTTTGGGATGGGGAGAAGCACTCTGCTGAGTTGGGGTGGTGGGCAGTTGTAGGTCCGTTAAGCAGGGTGGCAGGGAGGGTGGGAGGGACCCGGGGAGGGGAAGTTAGTAGTTGGTTTAGTTTTGTTGTAATTTTTGGAGGCAATGATGGCAGGGAGGAACATCGATCAGATGGCAGTTCCTTAACTGAGATGGTAGGGCACACGTTAGGGACATTTAGGCACCATAACCATGGCGGCAGGTTTCCCAACTGACACCACCCTGACTGAACCCCAGAAGACACCGCTGGCCCCTCTGAAGCTGATAACGTGGAATGTCCGAGGCTTGGGAGACAGGATTAAAAGGGGTCTGGTACTGCAGGCCCTCAGGCGTCAGAGCCCCGCACTGGATTTCTTGCAGGAAACACATCTCGTGGGGACAACGTGTAAGGTGGTGGATAGATGGGGGTATAAAATGGTAATCCATTCCGAGTTTTACTCAGGCTCGAGGGGGACGGGCATACTGGTGCGGAAAAATTCACACTTCTTGGTACTACAGACGAAGGCAGATGACCAGGGAAGGTTTGCAGCGGTTCGGGGGCAGTGGTAGGGTAGACTCCTTAATGTAGTATCAGTGTATGTTCCACCTGCACTACACACACTGGCACTCCCAGCACTTAGTGACTTTTTGTTGGCACTGCCGGAAGGGGAACTTATCATTGGGGGGGACTTTAATGCTATGATGGACGCTACTGTCGACAAGTACCCGGCTAGGCCACCAACACCTGGGGCATCACGTTTAAGAAGTTTCACTGATGCAATGGGGCTTATAGATGTATGGAGACACTCGCACCATACAGAGCGACAATACACATACCACTCAACAGTACATAATAGCCTAACTAGATTAGATTATTTTCTGATGCTGGAAGCCACCCTACAAAATGTTGAAGGGGTTGAAATTAAACCGAGGGGTATAACTTTTTCTCTCCGCCAAACAATTCGGCGGAGAATATTCCCTATTCGGCCTAGTTACTTAGGCGTCCCTAGTATAAGGAAGGACCTCCGTAAAACCACAAAACAGTTTTTTTAAGAAAACATTGGGTCAGTTCACTCACCTATAATAGTATGGGAGGCATACAAGACCGTACTTAGAGGGCAAGCAATATCATCCATTTCGGGGCACAAACGGGAGCAACAGAGGGAAGCAGCTGACACGCACCATTCGGCCGACCCAACGCCAGAAACGGCGCACACACTGTACATCAGACAGCAACAGCATAAGGGCTCTTTGCGCGAAAGAACGATAGCTAACCTGGCAGCAACAAAACACAAAATATATGACGTAGGAGACAAAGCAGGTAAGCTATTGGCATGGCTAGACAGGAGGGAGACAAGTCCTAAGGTGATACAACAGATACGGAATGCAGGAGGACGACTAGTGACGGACCCGGATACGATAGTGAATACTTTAGCGGACTACTTCCGTGAAGTTTACACACCAACATCAGACGTAACGGACGCTGAGGTAGCAGAGTCTTTTATACACATAGACTTGCCGAAATTAACTCAGGAAGATACTATGGAACTGGAGGTTGACCTCACAGATGAGGAATTGAACTTGGCAATCAGATCACTACAATCTGGTATGGCGGTGGGACCTAAATGCATCACGGTTGAATGGTATAAACAAATGGCAGAAACTGTCTGACCACATATGCGAGCAATGTACAACGAAAGCCTGCAGAAGGGCGTGCTGCCATTCGACCAGAGATTAGCAACGATAGTGCCAAGCCCAAAGCCCGGTAAGCCCTCCTCTGAGTGTACATCGTATCGCCCTATGAGGCGGAAAGCCGGGAGCTGGAGGTACGAGTGTTGGCAAATACTTAGAATATCATTGTATAAGACAAAGCTTACCTTTTAAAATTGCGTGGTGTCACATAACGTGCTGATTTTAACCTGCACCACTACCAGGACCTGAACGCACTTAGCGCACAGCTGACTAAAACGCTGTTGACGCCCTCACCAGCCCCAGCGGCCGCCATCAGACGAGGCGTGCACGCTGACCACGCCCACTTAGGCCACGCCCCCCCCCCAAAGTGTTGTATAAAAGCGCTGAACACTAGCGCTCTTGTAGACTGTTGACCCAGTTCCTGAGGCGGAAAGCCGGGAGCTGGAGGTACGAGTGTTGGCAAATACTTAGAATATCATTGTATAAGACAAAGCTTACCTTTTAAAATTGCGTGGTGTCACATAACGTGCTGATTTTAACCTGCACCACTACCAGGACCTGAACGCACTTAGCGCACAGCTGACTAAAACGCTGTTGACGCCCTCACCAGCCCCAGCGGCCGCCATCAGACGAGGCGTGCACGCTGACCACGCCCACTTAGGCCACGCCCCCCCCCCAAGTGTTGTATAAAAGCGCTGAACACTAGCGCTCTTGTAGACTGTTGACCCAGTTCCTGAGGCGGAAAGCCGGGAGCTGGAGGTACGAGTGTTGGCAAATACTTAGAATATCATTGTATAAGACAAAGCTTACCTTTTAAAATTGCGTGGTGTCACATAACGTGCTGATTTTAACCTGCACCACTACCAGGACCTGAACGCACTTAGCGCACAGCTGACTAAAACGCTGTTGACGCCCTCACCAGCCCCAGCGGCCGCCATCAGACGAGGCGTGCACGCTGACCACGCCCACTTAGGCCACGCCCCCCCAAAGTGTTGTATAAAAGCGCTGAACACTAGCGCTCTTGTAGACTGTTGACCCAGTTCCTGAGGCGGAAAGCCGGGAGCTGGAGGTACGAGTGTTGGCAAATACTTAGAATATCATTGTATAAGACAAAGCTTACCTTTTAAAATTGCGTGGTGTCACATAACGTGCTGATTTTAACCTGCACCACTACCAGGACCTGAACGCACTTAGCGCACAGCTGACTAAAACGCTGTTGACGCCCTCACCAGCCCCAGCGGCCGCCATCAGACGAGGCGTGCACGCTGACCACGCCCACTTAGGCCACGCCCCCCCAAAGTGTTGTATAAAAGCGCTGAACACTAGCGCTCTTGTAGACTGTTGACCCAGGTCCTGAGGCGGAAAGCCGGGAGCTGGAGGTACGAGTGTTGGCAAATACTTAGAATATCATTGTATAAGACAAAGCTTACCTTTTAAAATTGCGTGGTGTCACATAACGTGCTGATTTTAACCTGCACCACTACCAGGACCTGAACGCACTTAGCGCACAGCTGACTAAAACGCTGTTGACGCCCTCACCAGCCCCAGCGGCCGCCATCAGACGAGGCGTGCACGCTGACCACGCCCACTTAGGCCACATCCCCCCTCTGGTTAAATATGTGCATCTACAGGAAGCGCAGCGGACGAGCGCAGTTTGCGCGCCGAAGGCGCGCCTAGGGCAAGCCCGTCTGCGCCCGTCCGCGACCGGCCGGGGCCAGGGGCCACAGACCTAGGCTCCCACCTCACCCAGAGCAGGACCTACAGCTTGGCGACATTATACAGCATAGGTAGGACCACCATCCCCCAGTGCCCTCATATCTTTGCACCCACAGAGCTACCTGCCCGATGTTCAGGGTGTAAACACTCCTTCTGCAAACCCCCTTCGACTGCGACACAAACGTATCGCATGTACGTGCTTAATTGTCGTTCCTTACCAAAACACAGCATACAGATCTCCATGCTGCTCGAGGAGGGAAAAGCAGACGCGGCATTTCTGACAGAAACATGGCTCACTGCCCACTCCGAGCCAGACGTGGTAAAAGCCCTACCCGTAGGTTATTATATCCTCAGAGTGGACAGACCGGCAGGGAGAGGTGGAGGTCTGGCGATTATCTTAAAAAACCAGTGCCGATGCCGCATAACAGCAGAAACCATCCCTGAGTGCGAGAGTGTAGCATTCTGCATAGAGTTCAACGCCAATAGCACATTCTCTGGCACCCTTATCTATCGCCCCCCCCGAGCCTGCAAAAGAGTTCCACAGGTCTCTCCCAGAGATTACAGCGCAAAGAATCCTCTCCTCCGCCAACCACACAATCCTAGGTGATCTTAACCTTCATTTTAACTCTCCCTTAGACCACATTGCTCAGGAACTACAAGAAGACCTGGAAGCTCTCCAACTACTCCAACTGGTTGCCGCCCCGACCCACGAAAAAGGCAATTTACTTGACCCCATATTCAGCAACTGTCTGAATCTAACTGTGGATCAACCTATCCCCCTCCCATGGTCGGACCATTTTTTGATCCCTTTTACCTAGGTCAAACACAAGACCCCCCAGCCACCCCCCCAAACCACAACCAGGAGGAACTGGTCAAAACTTCCATTGGAGCTCTGGATGCACAACTTAGATTCATCTCGCCCGCTACCCTGCCCAGACCCTAACGCGGCAAACGCCCACTATGAGAGCTGGATCACCCATTCGCTAGATGCGATCCTCCCGTTTCGTAGGTCCTCCTCGAAGAGACTACAAAAAACTGCCCCCTGGTTCTCCGACTCTCTAAGACAACTAAAACGCGTTTGCAGACAACGAGAGAGAGCCTGGCGCTTAGACTTCCTCCCAAACAAAAAGGCTGCCTACAAAGAGGCGATCAGAGCCTACAAAGAAGGAATCAGATCAGCCCAGGCAACCCACTACTCTAAGAAAATATTAGAAGCAAAATCCAAGCCAAAAGAAATTTTCCAGATTATAAAACAATGCTCCAATGTCAATTCGGTCCCCCCACCTAACAAAACCCAGGATCAATGCAACGAGCTCGCGGACTTTTTTCACGACAAAGTCCAAAACATCTACTCCACTTTCCCGATTGCAGGCACACCCCTGGACTCGAGCAACTCACTCCCCCCGAGGTCACCCCTCCATCCAGACCAGCCCTCCCTCGAGCACTTCCACCTTCTGGACCTTGACACCTTAAGCAAGGTGGCACGACAAGTCAAGTCGGGCTCCCCCTGTGATCCTGCCCCGCCAGAGATCCTGATGCAGGCCAGCAAAACCACCCTGCCTACCATCCTGGATCTCCTTAATACATCCATATCCGCCTGCTCAGTTCCCATGGCTTGGAAACAAGCCATGGTACGGGCACTGTTAAAAAAACCCAGCCTAGACCCAAACAACCATGCCAACTATCGCCCCATCTCGCTCCTCCCCTGGGCGAGCAAAGTGTTGGAAAAGCACATAAATGCGCAGCTGGTCCAGTTCCTGGAGGACCACTCTCTACTACATACATCCCAGACAGGCTTCAGACCGAAGCACGGTACGGAAACCGCCTTACTAGCAGTCACCGAAGAAACTAGAAGGATACTGGACCAGGGAGGATCAGTGGCAGTGATCCTCCTTGATCTAAGTGCCGCCTTCGATACGGTCAGCTATACCACCCTGCTAGACCGCCTTTACAACATCGGAGTTTCAGGTGACGCTTTAAGGTGGTTTGACTCCTTTCTGTCTGGGAGGTCGTTTCAGATCTTCGACGGAAAGACTGTATCCTCCAGGAAACCCTTGAGCTGCGGAGTTCCACAGGGCTCCTCTTTGAGCCCGGTGCTGTTCAACGTGTACATGAGGCCGCTGGCGGGTGTTGTCGAACCATATGGCATCAAAATCGTGTCATATGCTGACGACACCCAGCTTGTGGTCTCACTGGCCACGGAGAACAGCACTCATTCTCCAGCAGACCTGCTAAATTGCCTAGAGGACGTTAAGGGATGGATGACCAACTCCTCCCTTAAACTAAACGGAGATAAGACGGAGCTCATGCTCCTAGGCCCAACCTCCCCTGCGGCTTTCACCTCCTTGTGGCCCAGTACCCTGGGCTCTCCACCTGCTCACAAGGAAAGTGTTAAAAGTCTGGGAGTATGGCTAGACCATAAACTCTCCTTCTCCACCCAGGCAAAAAAGCTGTCTGCCACCTGTTTTGGCCTACTTAGAGTTCTGAGGAAGGTGCTCCCGTTACTTCCCCTGGAGGCCAAAAAGGTGGCAGTACAAGGTCTGATCCAATCCCGTCTGGACTCGAACAATGCGCTATATTTGGGGGCCCCAGAGATGACCCTTAGGAAATTGCAAATTGTTCAAAACTGCGCAGCACGCACCCTGCTGAAAATTCCGCCCACCCAGTCGGCCAGACCTGCTTTAAAGAGTCTTCACTGGTTGCCAGTGAGGCAGAGAGTGGCCTTTAAGGCGCTATGCTTGGCGCATCGCACCTTTTGGAAAACGGGCCCTGCCATAAACATCAGCCTGTTTACCCCCTATCATCCTAAGAGGAACCTTCGGTCGACGGAGGCATTCCTCGCCGTTGTTCCTAGAGTGAAGCGAGCTAGGTCTGGAGGTAGGTTGTTCTCCTTGAACACCGCCAGGCTCTGGAATGCTCTTCCTATCTCACTCCGTTCCAACCCAGACCTACTTGCATTCCGGAAAATCTAAAGACATTGCTGTTTGCTCAATCCTATGTACCTTAGCTCCCGCCAGTCACTTTCCCTTCAACCCAGCGCTTGGACGCCTGTGGGCAGCAACCGCGCTTAATAAATATTTTTACAATACAATACAATACATTGCTAAATGCTGAAGCCAAAATTTTGGCTAAATTACTAGCCAATAGATTCATGACGTATTTCCCACGCTTGATACACCCAGATCAGTCGGGCTTCACGCCTAACAGAAACATGGCGCTTAACCTCAGGCGACTACATGGTGTACTGGCAAAAGTGCCATCCTTGTCAGAACCAGCAGTGATTTTGTCCCTAGATGCGAAGATGGCCTTTGATATGGTAGAGTGGCGATACCTCTTTGCGGTCCTCCCACATTTGGGATTCGCCCTAAATTTTGTGCCTTGGTGCTCCTCTTGTACAGGAATCCACTGGCTCATATTACAGCTAACGGACACATGTCACGTGAGATACCGTTGGCAAGAGGGACGAGGCAGGGCTGTCCCCTGTCACCACTGTTGTTTGCACTAGTGCTGGAGCATTTGGCGGCTATGGTTACACAAGCCCCGTTGCTGAAGGGTATTCAATGGCGTGAGGGTTGGGAGGATCGTCTCTCGCTATACGCAGACGATATATTGGTATACCTTACAGACCCGGAACAGTCTATCCCGATGCTTCTCGCGATCTGCGTGGCCTTCGGAAAAGTATCGGGCTATATGATAAACTGGTCCAAGTCAATCTTATATTTACTGAAGGTTCCGGTGCCGCAACTTCCTCCTGACTGCCCCTTGATACTGGCGAGGGACTCGTTTAAATACTTAGGTATACATATCACCTCAGATGAAAAGGAATTCTTCATCAAGAATTTGGCACCACCATTGGAGAGGCTACGGAGGGATGTGATGCATTGGGTGTCTATGCCCCTCACCCTCCTCGGTAGAGCGGCACTATACAAAATGATGGCCCTGCCCCGGTTCCTGTACGCCCTTGAAAATACGCCGTTTCAAGTTCCACCCAGGTACTTCACACAGATAGCTGCGCAGGTGTCACTACTTCTCTGGGGCAGCTGCCTAGCCCGCATAGCACAGGCAAAGTTACACAAAAGTTGGTACGATGGTGGTATAGCACTCCCGGACCTGAGACTATATTATTGGGCGACACACCTTAAGGTCCTTAATCAGTGGTTACATACACCGCAGGATGACCCGGCGTACAGGGCAGATAGAGCCCAACTGGGAACGAATAGGATGCTCACAATTTTATACGACAAAAGACTAGCATTGAAACTACAAGGCCCTACGAAGCATACAGCCATATTATGGCACACGGTGCTGGCACGGTTGGGGTGAAGAGGGGTTATTACTAAGCTTACCCCACTGTGGGATACCAATAAATTAGGGCACACCTTTTAGTTCCAAAGAATAAGACTCCAAAGCTTTTAGTATCTTCTATTTATTTACGTATTTTAAATGTTTCTCCTTAATGTTGCTTTTCATATCATACACATTGTTTATATGTCCATAATTATATCATGTTCATATTCACGCATCAGGTCGCAATAAAGACCAATGTGTCAGGCAACTTTTATATCTATCGAAGAGACGAATTAACCAAAACTACACGCAAATACTCTTATAAGGTACCATAGAGCTCTGGGAATTCCCCGTGGACTCAGGATAGCGCTTAAACCCTCCCTTTGCAAAAACTCTAAAGCATTCCAGGAAAAATGGAATGCGATACTCAATAAATGCAGTCTTGACCTCATCTTGTTAATAGTGGAGGAATTATCAAATATACTTATTGAATTGGAGAAAGAGATTAAAGAAGTCGAGAGAGAACTGGAAGAGATTGAACCACCTGAAGATTGGTCCAAAATACTTGAAGATATTAAGAGTCAATTGCACAAACATACACGGGAAGTGAACAAAAGGAAAATTCGAAAATTTAGGCGTGATACCTTAGATTACAAACTTGGAGAGGTATACACCTGGGCGGACGTATACGCCCAACGACGTAGGAACAAACCCCAAAGCCAACAAACAGGCACCTCGTCCTCAGGGCACGACTCATCTTATCGCCCACCCACTAAACCAACCACAACTACTTTGATATCAAGTAGACCCCCCAAAAAAAACGAAGTTACAACCATAAGTGACGTAGGTGCTGGTACATCGGTGCCTTTTTTAGAGGTGGACCTAGGCGAAAAAGAAGACCCCGGAGGGGTAAGAGAAAAGGAAAAAAGTCAACCAAACACCCGGAGTACACTTCAACAGAAGAAAGAGAGCAAGAAACGGAAT
Organism: Lissotriton helveticus; assembly: GCF_964261635.1. Taxonomy (NCBI): domain Eukaryota; kingdom Metazoa; phylum Chordata; class Amphibia; order Caudata; family Salamandridae; genus Lissotriton; species Lissotriton helveticus. The sequence goes on from NC_136067.1 coordinate 17,295,432, forward strand.
CCTTAGTAATCAATATCTCAGACACGCTGTTAACACCATATGAAACATAATTATTACAAAAAGGAACGTCGTTCATCCCAACCGCCAAGACCAACCTCCTTGAGCTAGAAATAAGCACGTTTAAATTGACACCGAAATTACGCTTACGACATTTTTTTGATAATGTCTTACCCCCAAAACAGACACCAAACCAGACCAACTAATGGGCCTACGACCACCAAGTTCATATCTTCCTCCATGCAGCCATAAATGTATTGATACATTCGAAACTTTGGTAAAACAAGACTTACTGAAACCCAATTACAATAAAAAGATCAAATATAATATGACCAGAAAGGACCAAGACACATTAAAGAGGATTGCGAATAACAAGGAAATCAAGTGCATCAAGGCTGATAAGGGCGGAGCCCTGGTGAGCCTTAACACCAGAATGTATGACTCCAAAATACATGAACACATAGGAGATACGGAGTGGTGTGGCTCACTGGTTAGAGGCGGCAGACCCGGAAGCAGAGGACGGCCCGGGACCAGGGTTCAATTCCCGACGCGGCAGGGTTGTGGACCAGGGTCAGCGAACTCGATAATTCTCGCCTCTGTGCCTACTCCAGCCAGGGATCACACTCGGCAACTCTGGCCATTAGCTTGCCTCATCTCCACAACGGCCCCCCACCAACGCCGGGGATGCCTGGTTTCACCTTGGAGATACCCAGTATGGACCATCTCACAGGGAAAGCCAGGACGGGTTCCCCAGCGGTCTATAGCGTGGAGATACCCCATGTGGGGTGATTCAGGCGCTTTACAAAACATCATTACATTACATACGGAAACATACATGCGACTCAATACCAACCCCACACCACAAATCAAGAGAACTTTGAATGAAATTGTTACAAAAGCTTTGGATCTGGGAACCATTGATGAAAGAACTCACAAATATTTATTGATAGAACATCCTAAGAGTCCTACTATTCTGATGACTCCAAAGATTCACAAAAATATGGAAGACCCCCCGTTTAGACCTATTGTCTCAACGAGGGGCTCCCTTCATGAACCAGTGGGGAAGTTGCTTGATAAATATCTCCAACCTTTTGTTCAACAAATGCAAAGCTATATAAAAGATACTACCGATTTCCTACTCAAGCTTGCAGAAATTTCAGTGCAAGAAGATGAACAGTTGATTATGTGCACGGCAGATGTAAGAGCCTTATATACATCTATCCCTCATGGTGGGGGCATTGAAGTCGTTGAAAAAACAGTGTTGAATAGTGAGATCCCAACACAGATGCAACAATTCCTAATGGAGTTAATGATTTTTACGTTATATCACAGTTATTTTGCATTTGAAAATGTATGGTATAGACAACTATCTGGGATGTCTATGGGCAATTGTGCTGCACCAACGTATGCCAACCTGTACATGAAGGAATTCAAAGACGCACATATTTATTGTAACCCAACCTGGACTAACAATTTGAAACTATATAAGGTACATTGATGATTTCTTCTTCATATGGAAGGACTCTAAAGAGAACCTGGAAATCGCATTGACAGAACTCAACACCAAGGATGATAGAATTGACCTCACATGTTCTATGAGCAACAAATAGATAACATTCCTGGATATGTCCATTTCAAGAACCACTACAGGTTTTGAAACAGATATCTTCCGGAAAACAACTGACCGGAACAATACATGACATTTTTCGAGCTTCCATCAGGGTGCTCTAAAAAATCACTTACCATATTCTCAAATGTCACGGGCTAAACGCATCACATCCAATGCAGATACCAGCAAAAGACGTATTAAAGAGATGGGTATGAGATTTGCCGAAAGAGGCTACCCAAAGGAGGTCATTGAAAAAGCTGAAAAGCGAGTAGCAGCAATATCCAGAGAACAGGCACTACACAGGTCACAAAAAAACAAAAGACAATCGAATTGTCCTAGCGTCAAAGTTTTCTACAGCAAGTACAACCTACAGAAAAGTAATCATGCGCCATTGGCCAATATTAACATCAGAACCGGAATTGAACAATATCTTTAATCAACCACCTATCTTCGCCTACACTCGCAATCGTAACATCAAAGAAATCTTATCGAGGCAAACTCATATCCAAGAAAACACAAGAGGGACCAGACCATGTATGAATTGCAGCAGTTGCAATAACGTAATGAAAGGAAATTCAATTTCACATCCAATGAAAGGTCATAATATTAAACTGCATGTGAACGCTACATGTGACTCATCAAATCTAATCTAGATGTTAAAGTGCCCATGCGGCAGAATGTACATTGGCAAAACCGAAAGGAAGATAAAGATTTGTTTTAAACAAACACAAGTCTAACATACGGACCAAAAATATGAAATCTAGCATGGCTCAACACTTTTTGGAACACAGACATAACATATCACAATTCAAGTTCTTGGTACTAGAAATGATAGAAAAATGTGAAGGAAGAGACAATAACAGAACTCTTTTACAGAGAGAGACTTTTTGGATATACCATCTTCAAACAATGAAGCCCTATGGGCTGAAGGATCGTGTAGAATTCAGCTGCTTTATTTAACCACGATGTGTGGCTTACTGACATGTTTGTCGTATAATTGCTACCTTTAAATATGACCTATGTTGGGTTTATTTTGGTTTATTATGATATATATGTATATTTACACCGGTTTCCAAAACACAATACATACACTTTTTTCCACACCCAAGATGCGACGTAAGTCCATCTTCGATTTTTTGCAACCCGAAAGCGTACACGTGACCACAACTAAATGACGTAGATCATGAACGCCCAAACATCACCGGGTGATTCAAACGACTCGCACTCACTGACTGAACGGCACGAGAGAACAGCTACTACAGCCCAAAGACGCTACGCGTTTTGGCGAAGTAAGTGCTAGCTAGCAGACCAAGTAACCGCATGGCGGTTGTACTGATTTCATTTGAGATCTGACAAATGCTTTACATTGCAGATTTCACAATAGGAACGCTATCCAGCCTCGTAAGTGGTTACGTTTTTACTTTGCATGACAAACACGGGACATTACGGCTTCACGTTTTTCGAACACGGCATTTTTGCATGCGTTATTGAATGCACGGGTCACATTACACACTGCTATATACATATGATTTATATGCTTAATGAATCCTGAAGTACAGCATAGTAATGGGGAGTTTCTCATTTATTTCTGATTTTCAGTGCTCCTGGACAAAGGGCTTAGGAACCCGAAATGCATTGGAGCTATGGAAGCGTGAATATGAACATGATATAATTATGGAAATATAAACAATGTGTATGATATGAAAAGCAACATTAAGGAGAAACATTTAAAATACGTAAATAAATAGAAGATACTAAAAGCTTTGGAGTCTTATTCTTTGGAACCAAAAGGTGTGCCCTAATCTAGGAATGCGCTCACATTGGATGTGCGCACGTTTGTGGATCTTATAATTAACGTAACTGGACGGCTACGTTACCTAGAGGAGCACCCAATCTACATCAAAATTCACCAATTGATTATCAACATTAAGATTTAAAAACTCAGTGGCTGTGCACCATACCAAATATTAGCTTTAATACCAAGAAATTAGGACAGCTGATGAATAGCAAGGGATTTGAACAGTGGGACAATATTGGTATCTCTGCGGTGGGAGATTAATGGGACAAAGGGACCGTGGTTCCCTTCGCCCAACTCCAACAACAATACGAATTGGGCCAGACTGAGACTTACAGGTATCCGCAAATACGGCATGCATTGCTCACAGCGATCCCACACGGCGCAGATGTCCCTGAGGCCTCCCCACTGGAAGACCGACTTCTGACTGATCATATGCCAAAGCGCGCCACGTCCCTCACCTACAGGAAGTTGATTAACAATTTGCCAGACCCGACAGTCTCCCTAAGGGGAAAATGGGTGACAGACATGGGTGACGTTGTCGACTCGGAGTGGTTGGAAGCCCTGGCATCACCCAGAGAGGTGGGGATCCATGCAAGATTGCGGCTAGTGCAGCTTAAGATCCAACATAGGGTTTATTACACTAGAACCATGTTGTTTAAACTATCAAGGGCACAGCACCCACACTGTATAAGAGGGTGCGAAGAGGAGGGTTCTTTCATACACACAATGTGGGAATGTTCTAAGATAGCAGATTTCTGGCGAACAATTTCGCAAGTAATGGAGGTGTTGTTGCTGCCAGAGCCGTGCAGATGTTTACTTAACATATGGGAGCCCAATGACCTCACGCGTCACGGTCAAACGTGGGTTACGCTGGGGCTCATGGTGGCGAAAAGGAATATAGCACAGAAATGGGGTGCAGTGGATTCACCGTCGCTAGAGGCCTGGAGCAGAGATATGGATCTCACTATGGTAACCAAAAGAACAGTGTACATAACACGTAAATGCCCCAAAAAATGGGCTAAAATTTGGGCGGCCTGGAACACCTACAGGAGGGATATCTGTGACCCGATACCTGAATTAGATTCGGATAGTTCGGATGAGGACTGAGGGGAAGTAGGGATTCATGGGGGATTGAACTGTCAAATGATGAACCATTGGAAAGTATTGAATGTATTCGTGTTGGATGATGGTAATATTCTCAGAAATGTGTTACATTACTATATTGCTAGTGCCTATGTGTTAAATGAATAAAAGTGAATTTAAAGTGAAAAAAGAAAGAATAAGTGGAATATAACATTTTTAATCTCCAGTTTGGGGGTTTGCTAAGGGTTGTTGCGTCATTTGGAGATTATTCTGAAGGTTATGAAATTGGGGGGGTATTATCCTTTATTAAGTAGTTTGTTGTTTTTGTGATGGAATATGGCAACTTTAATCAACTTTGAAGATGTTTTTACATCTGCTATGTATCTGAAATGTTATAATGAAATGTAACTTTTTGTATCAACTAATATTGATCTGCGAATCCGTGTAAACCTGCCCCCTGTGTTATCTTTGAAGTCAAGATGTATAGTAAAGAAACCTGGAGATAGAAGAAAAAAAAAAGAATTAATCCACAAACAGCAGACGGAGAAAAGCAAGTTCTTACTTGGGAAGGGATCTGATTTGGACTCATTCCCAGGTTTACCTATGTAAGTAAGTCTGTGAATGAGCCACATAATATGGGTGGAAGTGTTGTAATGCCTATGTTCCGCCCATGTGACACCTTCCCAGCGCACAGTAAGGCAAGGCGATGACTCGCAGATTTACAATGCTGCACAGAGCAACGCATGGAGAATCTGTGGACCATATTGAATCTGACTTAAGGGGCAGCGTTTCCTTGTGCAGTATTGTAAATAATTGTAACACAAGCCTCCTGCTTGTGCTGCACCTCTTTCATTAGAACATTTTAGTTATGCAATTGGTGAAGCACGCATGTTACCATCCATGCACATACATATACATACGTATAATGTGTATAGATATTGTGTGGTCTCCATTATATGTATTCTTTCCACGTGTCCTGAGTAAGACAACACACCTAGAAAGATTAAACTAATTAAACAAAAATGATGTTGGGCTGGCTGGTGTCCCTTCCAGCTAACCACCAAACTTGCCCCGAAGACAGTCCGAATAGGACTGTGGTGCAAGTGTCCCTGTGCTAAGTCAACACATAGTGCAGCATCCCCATGAGGAAGCAGAAAAGCACCAACTCTTCGTAAATGTACCTCTTTTAATTTCCGTGGCGTCCTTGTCATGCAGCTTAGTGCAGCAAGCGGCATTGCTAAACTGCGTAGCATCACTTATGATTAAGAAATGGCCAAATTGTGCGTGCTGCCCTGCATTGTGTTGAAAGTAGATTGACACAATGGTGCAGAGCTCAAACATGCCTTGTGAATTAGAACACTGTTTGGTGCAAACATATCTTGGATGGTCTTTGAATTGTATAGTAGGGTACTGTGTATCGCTAACATTTCTTGAGTGAGCCTTATGTAGTACAATAGGATGCTGCGTAGCTCAAACATTTCTTGTGTGGCCCTTGCGTAGTACAATAGGATGATGTGTAGCTCAGAAGTGTCTTGTGTGGCCCCTGCTTAGTACAACAGGAAGTTGAATAGCTCAAACACATCTTGCGTAGCCCGTGCATGTTAATGCAGGATACTGCTCAATGCAAACATGTCCTGGGAGCTGCTTGTGTGGTAAATTAGGACGCTGCTAAGCACAAACATGTCTTGTGTGGCATCTGCTTCTTAACAGAGGATGCTGCTTAGCGCAAGCGTTTCTTCCTTGGCCCTTATGTGGTAAAATATGATACTGCGTAGCACAAACATGTGCTGCGTGGCCCATGCATGGTAAAATAGGATGAGGTGTAGAGCAAACATGTCTTGCGTGACCCTTGCGTGATAAAATAGTACGAATCATAGTGCAAACATGTCTTGTGTGGTATAAAATGACGCAACACTATACAGACCAGGTGTAAACACCCAGGAAATGACACAGCATGTGTGGCTGCATACCAGAAAGAGTCTGAAAGATTGTTTCAGTTTATGTTAGTGGTTGGTGCTTTTGTGGAGTTTTGAGATTTGGTTGGTGGTTTAAAAAATATTGGGGATTGTCTGGTGTGTTAGATATGTGTAGTTTTTAATATATATTGTGATTTGGTTATTCCTGTGTGTCATTTGTGTGTTGAAAAGTGTTTTGTCTGGGTAAACTTTTGTTTGTCTCAGTTTCAAGACCGCTGTCACTACACACCTCATCAGAGCAGCAAAGAAAGTGGCCCTACAAGAAAATATCAAAGCCATTGCACTCTTTAGCAAGGAACCTTTACCCGTGGTCAAAGAATTTGCCAGACGCAGCACAGACACAGCAGTCATCCCTCCCCTCCAAGACGTCTGCTACAATCTCAACACTTACTTCCACCATAAGATCAAGGAGATACATGACAACTTCGACAGCCTTGATACTCAAGACCCTCCCACCTCACCCGCACCCACCAGATCCTGTGACACCAGACCCCAACAGACCCTACTCAGCTGGACCCCCTCCCCGAGCATGACAGTGTCAAGTTCATGAAGACTGTCCACAATGCAGCTCCCACGGACCCCTGCCCGGATGACATCTTAAACAGAGCAAGCAACATCATTGCCCCAGAACTCTGCCACAGCATCAACTGCTCCATCAACTCCACCACCTTCATGAAAGACTGGAAACACGCGGATATCAACCGTTTGCTGAAGAAACCCTCTGACAACCTGACGGACCTCAAGAACTTCAGATCCATCTCTCTCCTCCCCTTCACAGCCAAGGTCATTGAGAAGGTCATCAATCCCCAACGTTCTGAGTCAATCGAAGCAAACCACATCTTTGACCTCTCCCAATTTGACTTCTGAATCAACCACAGCACCAAGTACACCCTCCTCACTGCCGCAGATGACAGCTGTGCCTTCCTTGACTGAGGCCATGTGCAGCCCTCATCCTCCTGGACCTCTCGTCCACCTATAATGTCTCGCACCGCACCCTATGCACAAGACTCCACAACGCTGGCATCCACGATAAAGCCCTGGAATGGATCCGCTCTTTTCGTACCAGCCGAACAAAGTGAGTCAGACTACCTGCATTCCTCTTGGAACCCACCGAGATCAGCTGCGGAGTGCCTCAAGGCTACACCCTGAGATCCACGCTTTTCAACATATACATGGCCCCACTTACAGTCACCATTAGGAACCACAGACTCAGCATCATCTCCTATGCAGAAGACACCCAGCTGACTCTCTCCCTCAGTAATGAACCCATAGTCACCAAGAACAACTTTCATGACGGGATGAAGGCTGGCGCCGCCTGGATGAAGAACAGCTTCCTCAAGCTCAACTCAGAAAAGACCAAAGTCCTCATCAAGAACTCCACCCTATCAGCCTGGGATGACTCCTGGTGGCACGCAGTACTTTGAACCTCCCCCACACCCACAGACCACACGCGGAACCTCATCATCATTCTTGACTCCTCGCTCAAAATGAACCTCCAGATCAATGCCGTCTTATCATCCTCCTTCCACACACTATGCCTGCTCTGAAAGATATTCAAATGGATCACCACGGGGTCCAGACAGACAGTCACACACTAACTCATCAGCAGCAGAATTGACTACAGCAACGCACTCTACACTGGCCGCACCCAGAAACTCCTCCTAAAAACTGCAAAACTTCCAGAAAACCTCCGCCAGACACATCCTCAACATCCACCATCGCAGCTACATCACCTGCTCCACTGGCTGCCAGTCAACAAAAGAATCAACTTCAAGCTCCACACACTCGCCTACTAAGCCTTACATGATGCAGGACCTGCATATCTCAACCACCACCTTCCTTACATTCCACATACCCACCACAGACCTCTGCTCTGCCCAACTGACCCTGACTACCATCTCACCTATCTGCAAGAGCACAACTATTAACCCTTAACAGTTATGAGTTCTCACTCTCCCCAAACCCCTCCCTGACAGATGTCCCCAGAGTTGCCTTATCCCCGGTTGGTTTATGTCAACCTACGAGAACTCCAAGCCAGACGGCTGACATTCATTTGGGTTCAATCTCTGTGCCGAACGAATCTTGGCAATTTTCCTCTTTGGCCCCTATTCTAACCAACCCTCAGCTCATTGACCTCTCCCCCCTGGCTAAGATTCCTTCCTCTCCATTACACGTTCCTCTAATACTTACTGCCCATCTTCCTCCTCATGAATTACCCACCACCATCGCAGACCTCTCAGGCCTTCCCCGACTCCCCCGTCACTAGTAGCCTCCCCTTCACACCTTACACCCCTCGCCCAACACTCAGACCTGGTGGTGTGCCTAGTTGATATATCTCTACAGCTGAGCCATCTCATTTCGGCGCTATATGACCTGAAAGCCCTGTCAAATGATCTCTTCCGCATTATCAGCTCTCTCCTCACCTCTACAAACTGGCCCAGAGCCGCTACTTGTGATAACGAGCACAGTAATCAATCGCTAGCCCCTTCCTTTTTGAATACTATTCCCTGTTTTATCTTCCTTCCTAACCCCATCTCGAAATCTACTCCCTCTCTAAACTCTCCACCCAGCCCCAAAAGTAGTGAGACCCACCCGGCGTCCACTGATCTCCTTGACAGTCTCAACTCTAGCACTACCTAGTCTAAAATTAACACGACCTTGACGAGCCAAATTCATTCTATCCTTTCCAACGCTTACACAGAACCTCCTCGCAACCTGAGATGCAGCAATACTGCCAACCTCATCAGGGTGAATGTCACCCAGACTCACCCCCCCTAATCTTCTAAGTCTCAAATGTGTTCTGCTAAATTGCAGATCAGCCAGTAAACATGCTTCAGGTATCTTTGACCTCCTCCAACACAATTATTTAGATAATATTGACCTCACTTAAACTTGGCTTAATCCCGCTTCCACTCCTATCTTAGACCTCCTAGTAGGCCCCACTCATGATATAATCAGGTTAGACAGAGCCTTGAAGTTGGGTGGAGGCCTAGCCTGTATCTTCAGCAATACTCTCTCGATCTCTCACTTGGAGTCCTCTTCCCCTTCTTCCTTTGAGTACCTTTGCCTTAGCATCTCAAGTGAGAATCTACCAATCTGTAAACTACACACCTTTTACCACCCCCCAAGAGACAACCTCACTTTCGTTGAGCAACTCATGGAAATCATCTCCAGCAATGTTGACTCAGATGTGCCACAAATCTTCCTTGGTTACGTTAACTTGCACTGGTCTAATCGCAATGACCCCACGGTCTCTTGCCTTAAATCATTTCTTTATGATCTAGAATAGACTCAACACTGTGGGGGTATTTGTCACATGAAACCCTTCAAAGGGCAGAAAACAAGTTTTTAAGACAACTCCTTTCCGTCCCCCAATTTACCCCCACTTACTCGATTCACGGGGAGTTGGGTATACAGATAAGCTCAGACTGGCTCCCCTAACATGTTGGTTGAAAACATGGCTAAACAAAGAATTAACACTTAATCACGCCATCCTGGAGGACCTCATGTCTCCTGACCTCAGGAAGAGAAACCCTTGGCTGGAGTACGTGAGACAGACTTTTGAACAGCTTGGTCGTCCAAACTTATTCTATTCGCCATCCTCTATTAGAAGGGAGGACATTGCCTGGGTTAAAAAACACTTGCTGGGAAATATGAGATTGGCTCGGGAGGAATTAGAATTAACAAAAACAACAGTTAGATTACACTATATGCTGTTATCCTCTCCTTCCCTGGAGCCCTACCTCGCTTTTGTAACCAAACCCTTCCATAGACATTTGTTAATTAAACTTAGATTTAATTTAATTCCATACGTGCTGGGTTGTTTTCAGTCTTGGAGCTTACCGGAAAGGGGACCGCCATGTAAATGCGATGAATTCTCCACTCAGGACACTATGCACTTTATGATGTTTTGCACTCTATATAAGGATCCGAGGATTAAATATTTGTTATCGATTTTAAATGAAGCAGGGTTTACTCAAGTAAAGCCAGCTTTGGTGTACCTACAGTCCCTTGGCAGTATTCGAATTACATATTTTGTGGCTAGTTTTTTAGTGGCAGTGTTAAAAGTTAAGCTGCAAACGTCAACATTATCGGCGCCATCCTGCTCTCCTTGAACCCATTCGTGCACGTAAGCGGCAGCCATTTTGAGCACCATGGCCTCCTTGCCCCTCGCTGATAGCCAGCGCGTCCCCCTCTCTCTCTCAACCTCGCAAGCATTCCCCCGCACGCTGACAACCCCCCCCCCCCGCTCTCACATGCCTTGGGTCATAAACCCCTCTTCAGCGCAGCTCTGCCTCAGAACCCCATCCTGCTCTCAGCGCGACACCTCCCTTCATTCCTTTCATGGTCCCAGGCCCTTTGATACAAACCCCCTTTCCTGTGTGCCCGTTTGTCTTCCTCTTTCCCAGGCCGACACCTAGCTCTGCCGATACTGTTTATTGCCCCTCCCCGTACAGTAGAAAGCCTCCCTCATCAAAGAACCCCCGAGTTGATCAAAGACCCCACCCTATGAGATCCGATCAAACCCCCACATTCCGTGAATCGGCGGAATGTCCAGCTGCGCGATAATCATCACCTGTTGTGACCGGGGTGGGGACTTCAACTGTAAATGTGTGTGGGAACGGGCCTGTAGGGGAGATTCAGAGGATGTCCTTTCATACTTCAAAGCATTACAAGACTGTGTTACCTGCAATAAAATCCATTTAACTGTGTATAAGAGGCCAGGCCTCAGAGATGCGGTTAGAGCACCTCGTGACGATACTTGCTGTCCGAACTGATGTGTTCTCCTCCGGAGAGAATAAAACCCTTGTTTCCTGCCTTCCAGTCTCCAGCGCCTGCCTCTTCATTGGTTAATATCTTTTGGGTTTAAGAGGCGACACCGCCGGGCAATACTTAAGGATCTCTTATTCTGATTGGTAGCCTGACCCTTTATTTAACAATTGGCGTCCCAAACGTGGGGCCCATCAGTGACTCGTGGATCCAGTGGGAGAGGTCCTGACGACAGAGTGAACGACTGCAACGATCGGGGAGTGCACCTGTCCGATAGACCCTCGTCTGACAGCCGATCATCCGAACTTCACTGGTTCCGAACAGACCTCTCTCGAGCGATCTACGGTCCTGACTGGGAACCATCAGGAGTGCCGCGAGGATTACGAAGAAAAGAGGACGATCGGGCGCTGGATTCGGAAGACAAGAAACTGTCCATGCGGTCCGGGTAAGGTCGTGTAAACACGACGAATTGCGAAATGATTATTTGAACTGTTTAGAAAATACTAGTATTACTCTTTGTTAATTTATTTGGAGATCCACTGTCTGCAAACGGAGAAACAACAGGCTCTCTCTTTACAGATAGTGGAGGATAGGTAATACAACCGTTGCACCTATCTTTCTCCCCCACTGATTAATTATTTGAAACTGAACTATTGTTCGCGGACTATTTTCTGGAGATTCTCTGTCTGCAAACAGGAAAGAGCCCCTCTCCCCTTTTTACAGATAGTGAAAGGGTAGGTAACGCAGACCTTTGCGAGCCTGCTTATTTTCCCCACTGAATTGTTTTTTTATTTTTATATTGGTTCATGAGGTATTCACTGCTTGCAAACAACGTAGAATAGGAATATTCTGTCTAGTCTTTGCACGCAGTGATAAGATAGGCAGTGCTGACTTTTTGTCCCCGTTGTGCTCCGTCATGTCTGTCTTCTCCCCACTGATCGGCAGCCTGTTTAGCCCGGACCACGTATTAGAGGTGAACCATCCGGCTCCACTGGAAGGCACCCCTAATAAGGACATGTTCATGAAGCATGGATTGATCGCTATAGCCTATAACAAACTGTGGCATAAATATACGAAAAAGGATCGAGAAAGTCAGTGGCCACTGATAGGATCCTTTGATGATGACAAAATAAACGCGCTAGAAGCAGCCCTCGGTAAAAACAAGACAACGCCCACTATGCTTGATAGTTTCGGCATGTGGCGCAAAGAAACTGAACAACGTAAAAAGAAAACTGAGAGTAGGTTGGGAAAAGAGCTGCGAAAAGCAGCCCACCTAGCTGCTCAGAAACTAGAAGGAGAGATAAAAGAAAGAGAGAAAGCCAAACAGAAACTAGAAATGGAAACATCAAGCCAGTGTCCGGTTAGAACGTCCTCCATGCTCTACCCTGATTTACCCTCAAGACAACGAGCCAACGATGATCTGCTGTTAGGTCCTCCGACCATCTACATGCCCCCTCCATATGCCCCTTCCCAACCCTTAGCACAGCACTCACCACCCCCAGGTACAAACGAAGGTAGCGCCGCAGCTTCGGCCCCCATGGCCTCTGTGCCGGCGAACCCCTTGTATTAAATACTACGCAAACGACAACGTTAGGCGACCCCGAGACCCGAAGGGCTGGTTCTGCTAGAACAAACAGACTAAGCAAAGATGAGCGAACAGGGATCGACAAGATAGCAAGGACACTGGTAGAAAGGAAGGAAGATGAAGAGTACATCATGGATATGTTTAACTCGTATACAGGGAGTCACAGACGACATTTTACCGTACGACTGTGTTACCATGTCTTGAACGCATACGAGGACCGATATCGAGACAAAGGTCCCGAGAGCCTGACGACTCTGTACCGGAAGGTCGATATCGGGGATGAGGGCGAGTGTGATGTGACGGACCTCCTTACGCGTACGCTCGAGGTTTTCCGCCACCTCACTGAACGAGAATCGGGAACTAAACCCACGACATCCGTAGCGACCGAACCACAAACTGAGCAATCTAACACCATGATGTCGATACGAGAGGCTGCCCCTTACTGGGTTCCTCCACGAGGTGTAGGGACTAACGATGATGCAAACCACCAAGATGCAAAAGGAAGGGTAGTGTACAACTGGGTCTACCAGCCATGGGACCGGCAAGAGATTCTGACATTCCGGAAATCTCTGCCTGACCTACGTAAAAACCCCACTGCCTTCTATACTGAATTAGGTACAGCCCTAGGTTCAACGATTATGACCCTGGCTGACATCGACTTGTTTTTCGGGTTATGTCTACCAGCTGATGTGTGGAAGCAAATCCGGAAAGTCGACCACCTTGAGCTGTTTGGACATACCTGGTCACAACTCGATGACATTGATAAACAACGAGGACCTGGACAAAAGCCTCTGAAGTCCATTCTAGACCTTCCAGATAAAATCGTACAGAAATTAAAAACCCTGATCCCAGAAAAGAAAGTGGACTGGTCGATAGTAACGGCCTGTCGCCAGAAACCCCAGGAGGATGTATCGGAATACTTCTCCCGGTTTGAAACGGTGTTCTCCGATTACAGCGGCCAGGACATGACCACTGCAACCGGACACCATCTGTTTGTCCAGAATTATGTTAAGGGTCTGTCATCGGAGGTCTCCCAGAAACTGCAGGCTAGCGAGAGTAGTTGGGCAGCCTCCAAACCTACGGCTATCCTCCAGATGGCCCAATATTATGAACATCAGAAAAATGAAAACGATAGGGCAACAGAGAGAAAGAAGAAGGACTTGAAAGAAAGGGTGATGATGGCCCAACTGCAAGGGGTGACTATAGGACGAGACCAATACCGGGGAAACTACCAGACGAACGCCCCTAAGGCTGCATTTCCCCAGGACCGCACTTTGACTCTTCGCAGTGGACGTACAGACCTTAGAGAGGACCAGTGCGCTTTTTGCAAAGGAACTGGCCACTGGAAATCCCAGTGCCCAGTTCTTCTGGACATAATCAGAAACAAAGACCCCAAGGACATAGTAAGTGGACCGAGAAATAAGGGACAACAGTGAGGGCCCCCAAACGACACGACTAACGACAGATCAGGCAGGCCAAATACATTCGATCGACCCAGGCAGAACCAATACCAGCAATCTGACTACGATGACGCCCACAACTTTGCATAGGACTGCCAAGGGCAAGGGAGGGATCCAGTCGAGCTCTATGTTGACCAGCAAGGCCCTTACATCACTGCTAAGGTCCTGGGTACCACGTCTCCATTTCTGGTAGACACTGGCGCAACACGTAGTGCGTTATCTAAACGACTGATTCCGGGGGCACCCTTGTCTGGCTCACTTATAACATCGACAGGTTTCGATGGAACGCCCTCCACTAACCCTTTGTCCGCCCCGATCCTCTTTAACGTAGAAAACAACACCACTGACACCACGTTCTTACTTTCCTCCAATAGCCCTGACGCCATTATGGGACTTGACTTATTGAAACACTTCCGAGCGACGATCAGATGTTCTCAAGATGGAGTACGAGTTTTCCTTTACGACAACCCCGTTCTGCTTAGACATTGCCCTCCCCGACGCATGTTTTTCATCACCGACGTTGACACATCCCTGCTTGACACTCTGCCTCCGTATCTGTGGGCCAAGGCGGATTCGGACGTAGGGCGCATGTTGATTGACCCAGTGCACATTACTGTCCGACCAGACGCAACACTCCCAAAACTTCCACAATATCGGATATCGCCCGAGGGCGAGAAGGCATTGGTAAGGATTATTCAGTCGCTGATAGATGCAGGAGTGGTAGAGGAAGTGGTAAGCAACGTTTGCAACAGCCCTATCTTGCCCATCATCAAGAAACAGGGAGAGGGAGATGAGAAGGCATACCGTTTTATCATTGACCTTCGAGAGATCAACAAAGTGGTGATACCCCAGTACCCTGTGGTCTCAGACATCACCACCATCCTGACTTTGATTCCTTCGACAGCCACCACCTTCACTGTCATTGACCTCAAAAACGCATTCTTTTCCATCCCTATCCACCCGGACAGCCGATATCTCTTTGGCTTCACCCTAAAAGCTCGCTCATATAGGTTCTGTCGAGCACCCCAGGGCTACACAGAAAGCCCTAGCATCTACAGCCAGGCCCTCAAGAGACAACTGGATCAAGTCCAGTTACCCGATGGAGTGGTGTTAGTGCAATATGTCGATGACATCCTCTTGGCAGCCGACACCACTCCACTGGCAGTTACAGCCACCATTCAACTCCTGCGCTTCCTTGCGGAAAACGGCCACAAGGTCTCCAAGAAGAAGTTGCAATTCTGCCAACCCCAGGTCACTTACCTCGGCCATCTTTTATCCAAAGAGGGAAGGAAACTCACTCCTGATCGAATCCAAACCATTCTCGAAACTCCTGTCCCGAAGACCCAGAAACAGGTTCGCTCCCTGCTAGGCCTCACCTCCTTCTGCCGACAGTGGTTGCCGAACTTTAGCCTCGTTGTGAAACCACTGCTTTCTCTGCTAGGTAAAGACGTCCCCATTCCACTCCCTTGGACCCCTGAGTGTCAAACCTCCTTCACGGAACTACGAGATGCCCTTTGTTCAGCCCCTGTCCTAGGTACCCCCGATTACAAAAAGCCCTTCTCCCTTTACACTCACGAAAGGGAGGGGTGCGCTTTATCTGTCCTGACCCAGGCCATTGGCCCGAAGCAACGACCGTGCGCTTACTTCTCTGCCACTCTTGACCCTGTAGCCAGAGCTTTGCCTGCCTGCCTTCGAGCTGTAGCTGCTGCTGCAATCTCTATCCGACAGAGTGAGGGAATCGTACTCTCGAATTCCCTCACGGTACTGGTACCCCATGCAGTTGACACCCTCCTGAACCAAACCAAGACACAACACCTAACAAGTGCACGACTGACTGGATACGAACTGACTTTGCTTGCACCCCATATCACCCTGAAAAGATGCACCACACTGAACCCGGCAACTCTGTTACCCTTGCCAGAGAACGATCCCAATGTGCACCCTGTACATGACTGTGTGACTCTTACGGACGAACAGACTAGAAGTAGGGTAGACCTCAGAGACACGGCTTTCCCTGACCCTGACGGGGAGCTGTGGGTGGACGGTTCTTGCATCAAGCTCCCCGATGGCACCACTTCCGCTGCCTATGCGGTCACCACGGCTCGAACTGTAGTCGAGACGGCCCGCATCGCGCAACGATCTGCCCAGGCAGCAGAACTGATCGCCCTGACACGAGCCTGCATTCTGGCAGCAGAAACCACAGCGAACATTTACACCGACAGCCAGTATGCCTTCGGGGTGGTCCACCATTTTGGGCTCCTTTGGAGGGAAAGGGGATTCTTGACCTCACATGGCACACCCATCCTACACGGAGATCTAGTCTCCGCCTTGATCGAAGCTGTCCTTCTCCCCAAAAAGCTTGCAGTCGTCAAATGCCAGGCACACAAAAGGGTGACAGACATCATTGGGCAGGGAAATGCACTAGCCGACATCACGGCCCGAACGACAGCTGAAAATAGAACGACAACACATATGTACGTGACCAGGTCACAAGCAGAAAAATGGACTGACGCTAGGGACACTATTAGAGACATTCAAACGGCTAGCACACAACACGAGCGGACTGAGTGGACACAGGTGGGATTAAAAGATGATGAAGGCTGCTGGCGGACAAAAGACACAAACAAATGGTTGTTACCTGACTCGTACCTGATTCCCATACTGGCTATGGCACACTCCCCTGCCCACATAGGATCAGCCCCCATGATTGAACTTGTCTCCAGAGTTTGGCACAATGATAAAATCACAGATTCCGCCAAACGTCTAGTCCAACAATGCTTGATATGCCTGCAACACAACCCCGGGAAAGGAACTGTAGTACCCCGGGGGGGATTTGGGGTCCCAGATCACCCATTTGAAGTCTTGCAGATGGACTACATCCAGCTGGACAGGTGCCAAGGCCTGAAATATGTACTTGTCGTGGTGTGCGCATTTAGCAAATGGGTGGAAGCATATCCTACCCGTGACAACACTGCTATGGCCACTGCAAAAGTACTGTTAAAGGAGTTTTTTCCCCGTTACGGCCTTTGTCGTATTTTATGGAGCGATAACGGCCCCCACTTCATAGCCGAAGTCATCCAGTTCATCTTAAAGGGGTTGGGCATCAAGCAAAAATTTCACGCAGTCTTCCACCCCCAGTCTGCTGGACTAGTTGAGCGACACAATGCCACGTTAAAGCTTAAACTGGCCAAGATAGTGGCTACCACGGGTCTGAAATGGCCAGACGCCCTCCCATTGGCATTGCTATCAATGCGCTCCACCCCCACCAGACATCACTTAACACCCTATGAAGTTGTTTTCGGTCGACCCATGAGTATCTGGTCTGCACCGAAACCAACTTCCATTCATGACGTCCCGGACGTCTTAATGTCTGATTATCTGTATAAATTGACTGAAACTCTGTCTGTCATTCATCAGCAGGTGCAGCAGGCCATCCCCGATGCTTCCAGGGGTCCGGGTCAAGCCATCCAACCTGGGGATTTCGTGCTGATCCGGAACTTTCAGCGGTCAAAGAGCTTGGAACCCCGGTGGACGGGCCCCTGGCAAGTGTTAATCACCACCCGGACGGCTCTTCGTGTGGAGGGGAAACGGCACTGGCTGCATGCACACCACTGTAAGAAGGTCTCCTCGACCCTGGCCACCACGGAAAACATCGACAACCAGGAAGAGCTCCTGAACAAAGACCGACCTTCGCTAACCTGCTATCCTGACACCGAAGCGCTTGAACTTTCAAAATTCTCTGACCCCACTGTGCCATCCAGAGAAGGGTATTTCCTGCGTCGAAAGGAGGGAGCTTCGGCTAAGTAGACCACGAACTAAGTTGAATCTCAGAACGGTGACCCAAAGCAACCAAGGGTTACCTGGAGAGAAGCTAAACTGAGTCTGTGGTTCTGCCCACTACCGAGCACCTTGAAAATGAAGATGATGGAAGCGCCAGATAAGAAGATGATGGAGGCGCCAAATAAGAAGATGATGGAGGCAACAGGAAATACCCACTACAGAAACCCAAGGACAGACAGACTCCATAGCTCAAAGACAATTGCACTCTTCATCGCAATCCTTTTCTGCCTTCTCCTCATGACCACACTCTGGATTGTGGAAGAAAATGCACCTGCTCACGAAACATTCCTGACCACTGCTCAGCCTACCACCATGAAGGAACATTATCTGATTTCGCTCTCTCCTCAACTCAGAGAGAGACGAAAGGAGTTTTGGAATAACTCTTTCGTACAGCTCCTTCACCAACACAATCTCGCCACCAATGCCACCAACTGTTGGATCTGTGGGTTGCTACCCCACGCCGCTGGACACTCGATACCATTCATCCCCTCACCCTTCTCAGTTCATGGCTCCTGCCTTGCTTGGCTGATCCTCCTGCAAGAAAGCTATAAGGACAATGCCACCTCCGGCAAAACTGTAGCGCATTTCTACCACGGGGTCTGGCGAAACAAAACAAAGACACACTTCTGCCCGCAGACTTCCAACGACTCAATCCACATGGACATCCCTGCTAAAGAACGAATTGAAATGCAGGTGTTCAACAATCCAACCAGACCCACCTTCTCCTACCTGCGGAAACGCACGGCTGCCACTCTGACTGTGGCCCTGTCAGTCATCAACGTTACCGGCCACATGTGCATAGAAGGACATGGGACACAGCTGGTGGGCCGCAGTGCTTGCCGTTTTACCAGAACTTTGGACTCCACGGATCCACCTTCCTTTGTGTCATCCCCGAACATGTATTTTGTCTGCGGCACAAAGGCCTACACCTGGCTCCCCAAAGGCTGGGGGGGCACTTGTTTCATCTCTTTCATCCTTCCTCCAACTTATGTGGCCTCGGCGAATCATCATAGAGAAAAACAAGCCAAGGACATTGAACAAGCCGATTCGACAGGAGCACAGTTCCTCGATGCTATGAAGAGACTTGTTCCCCTCTGGGGTCCGATGGCGAACAGCCGTGCCATCCGACATCTGACTCAGGCAGTTGAGACGACAATGAACATCACAGCTGGTATCTTTGCTAACAACACCGCCGAACTTCAAGCGGTCCGCTTGGTGGCCCTCCAAAACCGCCTTGTCCTAGATGTGGTTCTTGCGGACCGTGGTGGAGCGTGCCGCATTATTGGGTCCAGCTGCTGTACATACATACCATACAACTCGCCCTCAGTGTACGAAGCCATCGAACATCTTCACAGACTCTCTTCAGAAGTCCACCAGGAACAGGGAGAATGGTCGCTTGGTGGTTGGTTCTGGAACACTGTTAAGAACTGGGGCTGGAGACTGTTCACCATTATCCTGATTCCTATAGTTGTAATATGCGGTCTATGCTTAGGAATCCAATGTCTGCCACCCCTGTGTTCATTATGTGCACAATGTATTTGCCCTAAGACTATGGACTTTGGAAACGAAGGCATGGGAGCATTATATGATGTCGAGGTTAGGAATTTGATGAAGATTGACATTGAATAGACAAGTTGGCTAGATATGTTGAAAAGGGAGGACTGTTAAAAGTTAAGCTGCAAACGTCAACATTATCGGCGCCATCCTGCTCTCCTTGAACCCATTCGTGCACGTAAGCGGCAGCCATTTTGAGCACCATGGCCTCCTTGCCCCTCGCTGATAGCCAGCGCGTCCCCCTCTCTCTCTCAACCTCGCAAGCATTCCCCCGCACGCTGACAACCCCCCCCCCCCTGCTCTCACATGCCTTGGGTCATAAACCCCTCTTCAGCGCAGCTCTGCCTCAGAACCCCATCCTGCTCCCAGCGCGACACCTCCCTTCATTCCTTTCATGGTCCCAGGCCCTTTGATACAAACCCCCTTTCCTGTGTGCCCGTTTGTCTTCCTCTTTCCCAGGCCGACACCTAGCTCTGCCGATACTGTTTATTGCCCCTCCCCGTACAGTAGAAAGCCTCCCTCATCAAAGAACCCCCGAGTTGATCAAAGCCCCCACCCTATGAGATCCGATCAAACCCCCACATTCCGTGAATCGGCGGAATGTCCAGCTGCGCGATAATCATCACCTGTTGTGACCGGGGTGGGGACTTCAACTGTAAATGTGTGTGGGAACGGGCCTGTAGGGGAGATTCAGAGGATGTCCTTTCATACTTCAAAGCATTACAAGACTGTGTTACCTGCAATAAAATCCATTTAACTGTGTATAAGAGGCCAGGCCTCAGAGATGCGGTTAGAGCACCTCGTGACGATACTTGCTGTCCGAACTGATGTGTTCTCCTCCGGAGAGAATAAAACCCTTGTTTCCTGCCTTCCAGTCTCCAGCGCCTGCCTCTTCATTGGTTAATATCTTTTGGGTTTAAGAGGCGACACCGCCGGGCAATACTTAAGGATCTCTTATTCTGATTGGTAGCCTGACCCTTTATTTAACAGCAGCATATAGAATTAAAACAAGGACTTTGCCTGCCACTGTGGTAGCAAAATTTAGGAAATAATGTGTAGTATGATCAGATAAAATCATTTGCTTTGCCTATTTTGCACACTTTGTATATAATGACCGTTTTATGAACTATACATTATGAAATGTGGTTGTTTTAAATTGCATATATTGTTGTTGTTTTATGGCTTTTATGATTTTAAAACAAATTGAATAAAGTGTATTTTGACTGACTGACTGATTGACTCAACACTGTGACCAACCAACTCATACTAAAGGAGAAATCCTAGACCTCATCATCTCCAAGGAAAAGACCATCACCTTAGATTTCATAACACTGTGTGACTGGTCCGACCACCGCAGCATCCTCTTTTATATTAACAGGGAGGTGGTGTTGAAGAAGGCTCAACCTCTGAAATCAAAGATATGGAAAAGGTACCTCAGATCAATAAACCACAACGATCTCGCTGCCTACTTTAAATCGGTCCTCTCCTCCCAAGCTGACTTGGTTGAGGTGCAAACACTCACTGATGCCTACAATGTTACCATAGCCAACATCATGGATGACATTGCTCCACTCCAACTTAAAAATGCCTCTTCAAAAATATCCAAACCGTGGTATAATGATAACTTAAACACTGAACGCTGCAACCTTAGGGCAGCCGAACACTCCTGGCGATCAAATCCCCCGGCGGACCAACTAAAACTCCTTAGAGATATCAGGAGCTTCTACACAAGCAGATCAAGAAAGCCAAGGTGGACTATTTCAGATTATAACTAGACCAAGTGGCAAATCCCCCCAAGAAACTTTACGAACTGGTCAAACAGCAATCAGTTCTTGGTCCAAACCTCTCAGACCCAGGTGGCAACCCTCCCTCCTGCGATGAATATGATGCTTTCTTCACCGAGAAATATCAACTCATCTCCACTGACCTAGCCTCCAAGAAGGCCCTATTACCCTTCTGTATTTCCACCACACCCGCTGACCTCTTTGATAAGTGCAACTCAACCTTTTTGAACTTCAAGAACAATGCGTCTTAGGGCTCCTTTACCCCATTTAGTGAAAAAGACATTTACAAAATTCTTCAGTCTATCACCCCATCCAACCACTTCGTTGACCCCCTGCCTCCGGCCATCTTCAAAGAGATCAAGGTCGCTCTGATCCCAACCTGGACTAGGATTGTAAACGCTTCCATATCTCAAGGCAAGATCCCTGACTGTCTAAAAGCAGCTCAGGTATCACCTATTTTTTTTAAAAACAACACTGACAAATCCAATCTCAATAATTTCTGTTCCATCTCCAACATCCCCACCCTAGCGAAACTCCTAGAAAAATGTGTACAATTCCATCTATGTGCTTACATAGAGAACTATCAACTTCTAGACCAGCACCAATCTGGCTTTTGGAAGAGGCACAGTACCGAATCAGCCCTCTCACATGATATGGATGACATTCTGAAAATGCTCGACCAAAATTAATCAGGTCTACTTATCCTTCTTGACCTGTCCTCATCTTTTGACATGGTTAATCATGTCAATCTTATATCCATCCTGCAAAACAGAATAGGTTTCTACAATCTGGTGCTAGAATGGTTCTTATCCTTCCTTCATCACAGAACACAAAGAGTCAAGGCTAACCACTCTCTCTCCCAGCCCTCTCCAGTTCTCATGGGGGTCCCTCAAGGGTCCGCCCTTTCTCCTATCCTATTCAACCTCTTCTTGGAACCTCTTGCTAACACATTGACCTCCATGAATATTCTCTTCCACATGTATGCCGATGACACACACCTATACTTGAAAATTTCTTCCCCGGATAACATCATCTCACTCAACACCATCCTAACGTCTAATCAAAACTGGATAACCATCTCCTGCTCCACACCTCCAAAATGGAGTTCCTGCGTGTTAGACCCGTCTGCTTCTGAGAGTCCCCTCACCACTATGATTTCTTTTGTTCCCCTGTAACCCCCAAAATGTGTCGCTTTTTATTTGTCTACCGGGACTTTTTATGTGTTGTCTCATGGGGTTAGATGTTCCTTGACGCCCAGTTGCTCACAATGTTTGTGGCACCTATTTACAAGGCGCCTGGCCCAAACCTGTGGCATTACAAACTGGGGTTGTCAACCTGTATAAATGGTCCTAAAATGGTGGACACTCTTTTTCCTCATGTGAAGTGACTCCCATTGGAGGCTTCATGAACCCTGGCCTCTTGAGGTTTTGGCGCCCTTTGTTTGGCGCGCATTTCTGACAGGAATTCCTTTATTTTCCTCAGGTACACAAAATGGCTGCTCTAGAACCCCAGTACGGTGGCTGTGAGTGTCCTAAATACCCCTCAAGAGTGCCATGTCATTGTCGCAGCCAGAGAAGGTTCTAGAACCTTCTGGCTCGTGCCAGTACCCCAGGGCACTGGCTATATAAGGCCCAGTCCCTGGCGGCCATTTTAGATGATGGAGATTAGGTCAGATTAGAAGAGATTCCAGACTTGACACCAGATTGACACCTGCCCTCTTGACCCCTGAGGTGGCTGGTAGCGCAGGCAGTAGAGCAGCAAAGGGTTGCTGGCGTTGTGTCTGACTGGCGTTCCAGTCAGCTACGTGAGAAGTGACCTAGCGCCTACAGCGCCTGCCCAGTGAGTACCTCAGTGCCCCCAAAGACTGTGGCCCGTTTCGTGTGCCTCCCCGCCCCCCGGTGGTGAAATGTGATCGACTTATCGAGTCGCAAGGCGAGAGCAAGTTCGCCGCGACCGCGATCGTCAGCTGTGCCCCCTTCGCGTCAGGTGCCTCTAGAGGGGAGCTCGGACGTCTCCGAGCCCCACCAGCGTAGAGCGCTTCCTGCGCAGATAGAAGGTGAGGTGGTGCGCCGGGGCGGGGAACGGCTGGCCTTCGTTGGGCGGGACTAGCGTCTCTGCCACTCCCCAGTGACCCGGGAGCTGTAGCTGTGGGCGGGAACCACCCTGAATGCAGAAGTCGGAGGGAGGTCCGTGGAGCCCCTGAGAGCCCCGTCGCTAACGAGAGGAGTGCTGTGCCCGACTGAATCGTATCTTGATTGCAGCCGATGTGAGGTGGGCCCGTTTCCTCATAGTGAATGCAGCGTTGTGAAGGAACTGTGAACCGGCATTTACTTGACTGTGTGTGAAGGTTGTGTGACCTCTCCGGCAGTCCGTTCGTCAGTCTAATGACTTTGAACTGGTGCCGCCTGTGCTCAAGTGGTGCTAAAGCCCGTAGGCGCGCATAGACTTCACCGGCAAAGCAGAGATCCTATCCCGGTGACCGCCGAGTGCAAATGATGTATTTACTGTGTTTCCTTGCCTTCTAGATATACGCGCATACGCCTTGAGTGATTATTAAAGAGTCCCAAACCTTATTTTGTGCTCAGAGAAGCCGTATACCTGGTCATTGAAAACAGCATAAACTGTAAGAGATATCTTTCCCATTTGAAACGTATTGCAGATGTAATGATTCTGAAGTATTTAATTGGTGGCAGCGATACCAGAAGAAACATGTGGTTGTTTATTTAAATGAACCAATATTTATTCTGATATTTATTCTGATATTATTTGTGATATTTATTGTGATACTCATTCCTGAAGTTATTCTATTTATTAATACTATTTATTACCAGAACTGTATGACCAAAAGAAATGTATATGTGCTTTCCCAGTCAACCCTATTTACAACAAAGAACTTTTATATAAAGGAATCGTATTTTTCTACAGCAGTGGTGTGGTGTCCTTCTTTTTGGTGTGGATGTACAAGGAGTTATTATTGGGTCAGAGCCGGCTTAACACTACAGCCTTCACTTGCCTTGTCACTTGAGCCAAGCTACCCCCTTTGTGCTGGGCTTGCCCATCGCAGGTCCAACATAAAATTGGTGCTCAGCGGGTGGGATTGCGAGCCGTGCTTGTTTTGAACCCCATAATAATTCAGTGTGCACCACAGGTACGCACCCAGAGTTTTCTCCTAGCGGCCCTCAAATTCAACGTTTTGCTTTTTCCAAATTCTTTCCTGGAGGTGGGTGGAAGTGACCCTCAAAGTTCTTATCCTGGTCACCTACTTCGGGGTGGTGGTCCACACTTTTCACTGACAAGATGGAATTCGAAATGTCAGAGCTGGAGACCTATACTGTGGCACAGCTCAAGGATTTCTGTCAGGAGAGGGGAGTGTTTGTCAGGCGAGGGGCCAAAAGAGAGGAGCTCCGTACTAGTCTGCGAGCATGGGTGGAAGCACACACGGAGGGAACGGTGGAGGAGGAGGAATCGGACAGAGGTACTGTCATTGATAGGACTGCGGAATGTCCCCCGGGGGTGGGTGAGATGTCAATCAGCCCCAAGGCAACCTCACGGGAGGGCAGCAGTGTGTCATCAAGAGGGTTGTCAGAAACCGAGTTAGCTGACAGGAGAGAGGAAAGACTGTTAAGGTGGGAAATAGCAAAAATGGAGTTGGAAGAAA
The DNA here is from genome assembly GCF_964261635.1 of Lissotriton helveticus. Taxonomy (NCBI): domain Eukaryota; kingdom Metazoa; phylum Chordata; class Amphibia; order Caudata; family Salamandridae; genus Lissotriton; species Lissotriton helveticus. The sequence goes on from NC_136067.1 coordinate 17,320,546, forward strand.
GGAGGGAGGGGAGGAGGTTGGAACATGAGTCCAAGCTGGAGATGGAAAGGAAAAGGATGGAACACGAGTTCAAGCTACGAGAACTCGAATTCCAGGCCCCTAACATCACTCCGAAGGGTGTCGAGTCAAAGGAATTTGCCAGGGAGCCCAGGCCCCATTTACCCAAGTACGTAGTCGCCAGTTATACCGCTGGAGATGACATAGCCAAGTGGCTGGCAGCCTATGAGGTCTCCTTAAGAGCCCATGGGATCCATGAGAAGCATTGGAGTGGTGGATTATACCGGTACATGCCTCCGACAGGTAGGGATGCCCTATTGGCCCTAGACCGGGAGGAACAGGTTAATTACCCCGCCATGAAGGTGGCGCTCATCAGGAAGTTTGGGTTGACCCCCGAGAAATACCGGGAAAGGTTTAGAAGCAGCAACAAGCTGAGCTCACAGAATTGGGTTGACTTCCTGGATTTTGCTAAGAAAGCCCTGGATGGGTGGGTACAAGGTAATGAGGTGGAGGACTATCGAGGGTTGTACGATCTGATACTCAAGGAACATCTATTCGAGAAATGTCTTCCCGAGCTGAGGCAACACCTGGTAGACAGCAAACTTACTTGCCCCCGTAAGCTTGCTGAGGAGGCAGACATTTGGGCAAGTACCCGAGTGTCCACGAAGGGGACGGGAGGAGATTCTCAGAAGTCCGGACAGGGCGCTCCCCAGAAGAAAGAGGGGGGAGATAACAAGAAGCAGGAGTTCTCCAAAGGCCCCCAAAATACCTTTAAGGGGAAAAGTTTCTTCTCCACTTCTAAGGCTAACCCGCAGAAGAACCCTAATCCTGGCCAGAGTCAGCAGCCAAGGGTTATCCATTGCTATGAGTGCGGTGGTATTGGACATTATAAGGGAGACGTGAAATGCCCAAAGAGACCACCCCCTCCCACTGGAGGAAAGGCCCCGGGAGTCGCTAGTGTAGCGCTCGGGGAGGAGATGCCCTTAGTTAAGGGGGGGGAGTGGGCGGGTGTCACCTTAGTGTCCCTGGGTGATCGGGAGATGGTTCCAAAGATCCAGGTGCCCTCAAATACTACCAAGTATGGGCAATGGGTCACCATCAATGGCCATAGAGGGGAAGCTCTGAGAGATACGGGAGCCAGTATGACTATGGTAAGGAGTCATCTGGTGTCCTCAGAGCAGGTGATTCCAGGCGTACTTCATCCAGCCGCGATGGCTGACGGCAGAATGGGCCACTATCCTGTGGCCGAGGTTCCCTTTGAGTGGGGAGGGGTTGCAGGTTCACTTCGAGTTGCCGTAAGCCCCGCTGTGCCAGTCGATTGTCTGCTGGGCAATGATATGGAGCACAATGCTTGGAAGGAGGTGGAATACCGGACTCATACTGAGATGCTGGGTACACCTGATTGGGCCTGTGTGAGTACCAGGTCTGCGGCTGCTCGGGAGGAGAAGTCGCGTGGGTTGGAGCCTGGAACAATGGCCCACCCAGCTGCTGATGAGGGAACATTTCGAGGACAGGAGGGGCCTGCCTCGATGTCCATGCCCCGTGAGATGGATAGGCCACCTGTAGAGGTGGACCCGGAGTCCGCGGAGGAGGACATTGTTCCGTTGGAGGACTTGCCTATCCCCGCTGAGTGGCGAGTGGAAGGAGGACCATCCAGGGAGGAACTGAGCAAGGGACAAAGGGAATGTCCCACCCTCGAGGGTCTGAGGCAACAGGCTGAAGCCCAGGCAGCAGGTAACGAGTCTGGGAACTATCGTGTTTACTGGGAGGATGGTCTCCTCTACAGTGAACCCAGGGCGCCAGTGCACGGATTGTCACGGGCCCTAGTAGTCCCCCAGTGTTACCGAGCCTTCCTATTAGAGTTGGCTCATGAGATTCCCTTGGCAGGACACTTGGGTCAGGACAAGACCTTTGCCCGGCTTGTCCCCCACTTTTATTGGCCTCGAATGAGGGTGGCGTCCGACACATACTGTCGGTCGTGCGTGTCATGCCAAGCCAGTGGGAAAACAGGGACGAAGCTGAAGGCTCCCCTGGAACCACTTCCCGTCGTTGGCACCCCCTTTGAAAGGGTGGGCATCGACATTGCTGGGCCCCTAGATCCACCTACATCATCCGGTCACAGGTTCATCCTGGTCCTGGTGGATCATGCCACAAGGTGTCCAGAGGCAATTCCTCTGAGAACCATTACTGCACAAGTAGTGGCCAAGGCCCTGATGGGGATCTTTACCCGAGTGGGATTCCCCAAGGAAGTTGTGTCCGAAAGGGGGACCAACTTCCTGTCAGCATATATGCGGGCCATGTGGAAGGAGTGTGGAATGACTTACAGGTTCACCACTCCTTATCACCCACAGACCAATGGTCTTGTGGAAAGGTTCAACCAAACCTTGAAGGGTATGATCAGAAGTCTACCCGAAAGCCTGCGGAGGAAATGGGACGTCCTCCTACCCTGTTTGCTCTTTTCCTACAGGGAAGTGCCACAAAAGGGAGTGGGCTTCAGCCCCTTCGAGCTTTTGTACGGGCACCCTGTACGTGGACCTCTCAGCCTGGTGAGGGACTCCTGGGAAAGGTCTCCCCGGAAAGTTCCCCAGGATGTGGTGAGCTACATGCTGGCCTTCCGAAGCCAAATGGCTAAGTTGTGGAAGCAAGCTTCTGACAACTTGGAAGCCAGTCAGGCAGTTATGAAAGCGTGGTATGACCACAACGCTCACCCAGTGGAGTTGGAGCCTGGCCAGAAGGTGTGGGTGATGGAGCCTGGAGAGCTGAGTGCCCTCCAGGATCGTTGGACAGGCCCCTACGAGGTATTGGAGAAGAAGGGCAAGTCTACCTATCTGGTGGACGTAAAGACCCCTCGGCATCCGCATCGGGTGTTACATGCCAATCGCCTCAAGCCCCACTACGAGAGGCCCGAAGTCATGTTGGTTATGGTGACTGACGGATCGGAGGAAGAGGACACGGAGCCTCTCCCCGACCTTTTTGCGTCTCAAGAAAAGGATGGGTCAGTGGACGGAGTGAAACTCTCGCCAACCCTGACTCCTGAGCAGCAGGAGGAATGTCGCCAGGTCTTGGGGTCATTCGCTCCTCTGTTCTCCCTTGTCCTGGGTAAGACCCACTTGTGTACCCACGACGTGGACACAGGGGACAGCCCACCTGTGAAGTCAAAGTCTTACCGGCTGTCTGACAAGGTGAAGGCCAGTATCCAAAGCGAAGTAGCTAAGATGCTGGAGCTCGGAGTCATCGAACCTTCAAGTAGCCCTTGGTCTAGCCCGGTGGTGTTAGTTCCTAAAGCGGCCCCACCTGGCACCACACCAGAATTGAGATTCTGTGTGGACTACCGAGGACTAAATTCGGTAACCAAAACGGATGCTCATCCGATCCCTCGGGCGGATGAATTGATTGACCGGTTGGGAGCTGCCCAATATCTCAGTACCATTGACCTCACTGCAGGGTACTGGCAGATTCCCATGTCTGATGGAGCCAAGCAAAGGTCAGCCTTCTCCACGCCTGATGGACACTACCAGTTTTGCGTCATGCCCTTTGGGCTCAAGAACGCTCCTGCCACTTTTCAGCGGCTGGTGAACACGATCCTCACCGGGATGGAGTCATTCTCTGCTGCGTACTTGGATGACATAGCTGTCTTCAGTAGCAGCTGGGAGGATCACTTGCAGCACTTGCAAGCCGTTCTCCAGACCCTGGAACGGGCTGGTTTGACGATCAAGGCCAGCAAATGTCAGATTGGACAGGGGTCGGTAGTGTACTTAGGACACTTGGTGGGCCGGGGAACGGTGCAGCCCCTTCAGGCGAAGATTGAGGCAATCATGGCCTGGAAACCCCCCAAGACCCAGACTGAGGTCCGAGCCTTCCTGGGCCTCACAGGTTACTACAGACGATTCGTGAAGGGGTATGGCACTATCGTGGCACCCCTTACAGAACTCACGGCCAAAAAGCAACCCAGGAGAGTCATTTGGACGGAGGCTTGCCAGCGAGCCTTCGACACTCTGAAACAAGCATTGTGTAAAGCTCCAGTCCTGAAGGCTCCAGATTTTTCAAAAGAGTTCATTGTCCAGACAGATACATCCGACATTGGCATTGGGGCGGTGCTATCGCAACTCAATGAAGAGGGTCTGGATCAACCCGTGGTCTTTCTGTCACGGAGACTGCTTCCCCGGGAACAGAGGTGGAGTACCATTGAGCGGGAAGCCTTTGCGGTGGTCTGGGCACTGAAGAAGCTGCGACCATATTTGTTTGGTTCACACTTCCTTGTTCAGACAGACCACCGACCCCTTCGTTGGCTCATGCAAATGAAGGGGGAAAATCCCAAACTGTTGAGGTGGTCTATCTCCCTACAGGGAATGGACTTTCGGGTGGAACACCGGCCCGGAGTTGACCACGCCAATGCAGACGGTCTCTTCAGGTATTTCCGCCTTAGTGTTGAGGACTCCCAAGGGGTTGGGTAGCTCTCCCCACTTTCAGCTGGGGGGGACGTGTGTTAGACCCGTCTGCTTCTGAGAGTCCCCTCACCACTATGATTTCTTTTGTTCCCCTGTAACCCCCTAAATTTGTCGCTTTTTATTTGTCTACCGGGACTTTTTATGTGTTGTCTCATGGGGTTAGATGTTCCTTGACGCCCAGTTGCTCACAATGTTTGTGGCACCTATTTACAAGGCGCCTGGCCCAAACCTGTGGCATTACAAACTGGGGTTGTCAACCTGTATAAATGGACCTAAAATGGTGGACACCCTTTTTCCTCATGTGAAGTGACTCCCATTGGAGCCTTCATGAACCCTGGCCTCTTGAGGTTTTGGCGCCCTTTGTTTGGCGCGCATTTCTGACAGGAATTCCTTTATTTTCCTCAGGTACACAAAATGGCTGCTCTAGAACCCCAGTACGGTGGCTGTGAGTGTCCTAAATACCCCTCAAGAGTGCCATGTCATTGTCACAGCCAGAGAACGTTCTAGAACCTTCTGGCTCGTGCCAGTACCCCAGGGCACTGGCTATATAAGGCCCAGTCCCTGGCGGCCATTTTAGATGATGGAGATTAGGTCAGATTAGAAGAGATTCCAGACTTGACACCTGCCCTCTTGACCCCTGAGGTGGCTGGTAGCGCAGGCAGTAGAGCAGCAAAGGGATGCTGGCGTTGTGTCTGACTGGCGTTCCAGTCAGCTACGTGAGAAGTGACCTAGCGCCTACAGCGCCTGCCCAGCGAGTACCTCATTGCCCCCAAAGACTGTGGTCCGTTTTGTGTGCCCCCCCCGCCCCCCCGGTGGTGAACTGTGATCGACTTATCGAGTCGCAAGGCGAGAGCAAGTTCGCCGCGACCGCGATCGTCAGCTGTGCCCCCTTCGCATCAGGTGCCTCTAGAGGGGAGCTCGGACGTCTCCGAGCCCCACCAGCGTAGAGCGCTTCCTGCGCAGATAGAAGGTGAGGTGGTGTGCCGGGGCGGGGAAAGGCCGGCCTTCGTTGGGCGGGACTAGCGTCTCTGCCACTCCCCAGTGACCCGGGAGATGTAGCTGTGGGCGGGAACCACCCTGAATGCGGAAGTCGGAGGGAGGTCCGTGGAGCCCCTGAGAGCCCCGTCGCTAACGAGAGGAGTGCTGTGCCCGACTGAATCGTATCTTGATTGCAGCCGATGTGAGGTGGGCCCGTTTCCTCATAGTGAATGCAGCGTTGTGAAGGAACTGTGAACCGGCATTTACTTGACTGTGTGCGAAGGTTGTGTGACCTCTCCAGCAGCCCGTTCGTCAGTCTAATGACTTTGAACTGGTGCCGCCTGTGCTCAAGTGGTGCTAAAGCCCGTAGGCGCGCATAGACTTCACCGGCAAAGCAGAGATGCTATCCCGGTGACCGCCGAGTGCAAATGATGTATTTACTGTGTTTCCTTGCCTTCTAGATATACGCGCATACGCCTTGAGTGATTTTAGAGTCCCAAACCTTATTTTGTGCTCAGAGAAGCCGTATACCTGGTCATTGAAAACAGCATAAACTGTAAGAGATATCTTTCCCATTTGAAACGTATTGCAGATGTAATGATTCTGAAGTATTTAATTGGTGGCAGCGATACCAGAAGAAACATGTGGTTGTTTATTTAAATGAACCAATATTTATTCTGATATTTATTCTGATATTATTTGTGATATTTATTGTGATACTCATTCCTGAAGTTATTCTATTTATTAATACTATTTATTACCAGAACTGTATGACCAAAAGAAATGTATATGTGCTTTCCCAGTCAACCCTATTTACAACAAAGAACTTTTATATAAAGGAATCGTATTTTTCTACAGCAGTGGTGTGGTGTCCTTCTTTTTGGTGTGGATGTACAAGGAGTTATTATTGGGTCAGAGCCGGCTTAACACTACAGCCTTCACTTGCCTTGTCACTTGAGCCAAGCTACCCCCTTTGTGCTGGGCTTGCCCATCGCAGGTCCAACATAAAATTGGTGCTCAGCGGGTGGGATTGCGAGCCGTGCTTGTTTTGAACCCCATAATAATTCAGTGTGCACCACAGGTACGCACCCAGAGTTTTCTCCTAGCGGCCCTCAAATTCAACGTTTTGCTTTTTCCAAATTCTTTCCTGGAGGTGGGTGGAAGTGACCCTCAAAGTTCTTATCCTGGTCACCTACTTCGGGGTGGTGGTCCACACTTTTCACTGACAAGATGGAATTCGAAATGTCAGAGCTGGAGACCTATACTGTGGCACAGCTCAAGGATTTCTGTCAGGAGAGGGGAGTGTTTGTCAGGCGAGGGGCCAAAAGAGAGGAGCTCCGTACTAGTCTGCGAGCATGGGTGGAAGCACACACGGAGGGAACGGTGGAGGAGGAGGAATCGGACAGAGGTACTGTCATTGATAGGACTGCGGAATGTCCCCCGGGGGTGGGTGAGATGTCAATCAGCCCCAAGGCAACCTCACGGGAGGGCAGCAGTGTGTCATCAAGAGGGTTGTCAGAAACCGAGTTAGCTGACAGGAGAGAGGAAAGACTGTTAAGGTGGGAAATAGCAAAAATGGAGTTGGAAGAAAGGAGGGAGGGGAGGAGGTTGGAACATGAGTCCAAGCTGGAGATGGAAAGGAAAAGGATGGAACACGAGTTCAAGCTACGAGAACTCGAATTCCAGGCCCCTAACATCACTCCGAAGGGTGTCGAGTCAAAGGAATTTGCCAGGGAGCCCAGGCCCCATTTACCCAAGTACGTAGTCGCCAGTTATACCGCTGGAGATGACATAGCCAAGTGGCTGGCAGCCTATGAGGTCTCCTTAAGAGCCCATGGGATCCATGAGAAGCATTGGAGTGGTGGATTATACCGGTACATGCCTCCGACAGGTAGGGATGCCCTATTGGCCCTAGACCGGGAGGAACAGGTTAATTACCCCGCCATGAAGGTGGCGCTCATCAGGAAGTTTGGGTTGACCCCCGAGAAATACCGGGAAAGGTTTAGAAGCAGCAACAAGCTGAGCTCACAGAATTGGGTTGACTTCCTGGATTTTGCTAAGAAAGCCCTGGATGGGTGGGTACAAGGTAATGAGGTGGAGGACTATCGAGGGTTGTACGATCTGATACTCAAGGAACATCTATTCGAGAAATGTCTTCCCGAGCTGAGGCAACACCTGGTAGACAGCAAACTTACTTGCCCCCGTAAGCTTGCTGAGGAGGCAGACATTTGGGCAAGTACCCGAGTGTCCACGAAGGGGACGGGAGGAGATTCTCAGAAGTCCGGACAGGGCGCTCCCCAGAAGAAAGAGGGGGGAGATAACAAGAAGCAGGAGTTCTCCAAAGGCCCCCAAAATACCTTTAAGGGGAAAAGTTTCTTCTCCACTTCTAAGGCTAACCCGCAGAAGAACCCTAATCCTGGCCAGAGTCAGCAGCCAAGGGTTATCCATTGCTATGAGTGCGGTGGTATTGGACATTATAAGGGAGACGTGAAATGCCCAAAGAGACCACCCCCTCCCACTGGAGGAAAGGCCCCGGGAGTCGCTAGTGTAGCGCTCGGGGAGGAGATGCCCTTAGTTAAGGGGGGGGAGTGGGCGGGTGTCACCTTAGTGTCCCTGGGTGATCGGGAGATGGTTCCAAAGATCCAGGTGCCCTCAAATACTACCAAGTATGGGCAATGGGTCACCATCAATGGCCATAGAGGGGAAGCTCTGAGAGATACGGGAGCCAGTATGACTATGGTAAGGAGTCATCTGGTGTCCTCAGAGCAGGTGATTCCAGGCGTACTTCATCCAGCCGCGATGGCTGACGGCAGAATGGGCCACTATCCTGTGGCCGAGGTTCCCTTTGAGTGGGGAGGGGTTGCAGGTTCACTTCGAGTTGCCGTAAGCCCCGCTGTGCCAGTCGATTGTCTGCTGGGCAATGATATGGAGCACAATGCTTGGAAGGAGGTGGAATACCGGACTCATACTGAGATGCTGGGTACACCTGATTGGGCCTGTGTGAGTACCAGGTCTGCGGCTGTTAGGGAGGAGAAGTCGCGTGGGTTGGAGCCTGGAACAATGGCCCACCCAGCTGCTGATGAGGGAACATTTCGAGGACAGGAGGGGCCTGCCTCGATGTCCATGCCCCGTGAGATGGATAGGCCACCTGTAGAGGTGGACCCGGAGTCCGCGGAGGAGGACATTGTTCCGTTGGAGGACTTGCCTATCCCCGCTGAGTGGCGAGTGGAAGGAGGACCATCCAGGGAGGAACTGAGCAAGGGACAAAGGGAATGTCCCACCCTCGAGGGTCTGAGGCAACAGGCTGAAGCCCAGGCAGCAGGTAACGAGTCTGGGAACTATCGTGTTTACTGGGAGGATGGTCTCCTCTACAGTGAACCCAGGGCGCCAGTGCACGGATTGTCACGGGCCCTAGTAGTCCCCCAGTGTTACCGAGCCTTCCTATTAGAGTTGGCTCATGAGATTCCCTTGGCAGGACACTTGGGTCAGGACAAGACCTTTGCCCGGCTTGTCCCCCACTTTTATTGGCCTCGAATGAGGGTGGCGTCCGACACAGATACTGTCGGTCGTGCGTGTCATGCCAAGCCAGTGGGAAAACAGGGACGAAGCTGAAGGCTCCCCTGGAACCACTTCCCGTCGTTGGCACCCCCTTTGAAAGGGTGGGCATCGACATTGCTGGGCCCCTAGATCCACCTACATCATCCGGTCACAGGTTCATCCTGGTCCTGGTGGATCATGCCACAAGGTATCCAGAGGCAATTCCTCTGAGAACCATTACTGCACAAGTAGTGGCCAAGGCCCTGATGGGGATCTTTACCCGAGTGGGATTCCCCAAGGAAGTTGTGTCCGAAAGGGGGACCAACTTCCTGTCAGCATATATGCGGGCTATGTGGAAAGAGTGTGGAATGACTTACAGGTTCACCACTCCTTATCACCCACAGACCAATGGTCTTGTGGAAAGGTTCAACCAAACCTTGAAGGGTATGATCAGAAGTCTACCCGAAAGCCTGCGGAGGAAATGGGACGTCCTCCTACCCTGTTTGCTCTTTTCCTACAGGGAAGTGCCACAAAAGGGAGTGGGCTTCAGCCCCTTCGAGCTTTTGTACGGGCACCCTGTACGTGGACCTCTCAGCCTGGTGAGGGACTCCTGGGAAAGGTCTCCCCGGAAAGTTCCCCAGGATGTGGTGAGCTACATGCTGGCCTTCCGAAGCCAAATGGCTAAGTTGTGGAAGCAAGCTTCTGACAACTTGGAAGCCAGTCAGGCAGTTATGAAAGCGTGGTATGACCACAACGCTCACCCAGTGGAGTTGGAGCCTGGCCAGAAGGTGTGGGTGATGGAGCCTGGAGAGCTGAGTGCCCTCCAGGATCGTTGGACAGGCCCCTACGAGGTATTGGAGAAGAAGGGCAAGTCTACCTATCTGGTGGACGTAAAGACCCCTCGGCATCCGCATCGGGTGTTACATGCCAATCGCCTCAAGCCCCACTACGAGAGGCCCGAAGTCATGTTGGTTATGGTGACTGACGGATCGGAGGAAGAGGACACGGAGCCTCTCCCCGACCTTTTTGCGTCTCAAGAAAAGGATGGGTCAGTGGACGGAGTGAAACTCTCGCCAACCCTGACTCCTGAGCAGCAGGAGGAATGTCGCCAGGTCTTGGGGTCATTCGCTCCTCTGTTCTCCCTTGTCCTGGGTAAGACCCACTTGTGTACCCACGACGTGGACACAGGGGACAGCCCACCTGTGAAGTCAAAGTCTTACCGGCTGTCTGACAAGGTGAAGGCCAGTATCCAAAGCGAAGTAGCTAAGATGCTGGAGCTCGGAGTCATCGAACCTTCAAGTAGCCCTTGGTCTAGCCCGGTGGTGTTAGTTCCTAAAGCGGCCCCACCTGGCACCACACCAGAATTGAGATTCTGTGTGGACTACCGAGGACTAAATTCGGTAACCAAAACGGATGCTCATCCGATCCCTCGGGCGGATGAATTGATTGACCGGTTGGGAGCTGCCCAATATCTCAGTACCATTGACCTCACTGCAGGGTACTGGCAGATTCCCATGTCTGATGGAGCCAAGCAAAGGTCAGCCTTCTCCACGCCTGATGGACACTACCAGTTTTGCGTCATGCCCTTTGGGCTCAAGAACGCTCCTGCCACTTTTCAGCGGCTGGTGAACACGATCCTCACCGGGATGGAGTCATTCTCTGCTGCGTACTTGGATGACATAGCTGTCTTCAGTAGCAGCTGGGAGGATCACTTGCAGCACTTGCAAGCCGTTCTCCAGACCCTGGAACGGGCTGGTTTGACGATCAAGGCCAGCAAATGTCAGATTGGACAGGGGTCGGTAGTGTACTTAGGACACTTGGTGGGCCGGGGAACGGTGCAGCCCCTTCAGGCGAAGATTGAGGCAATCATGGCCTGGAAACCCCCCAAGACCCAGACTGAGGTCCGAGCCTTCCTGGGCCTCACAGGTTACTACAGACGATTCGTGAAGGGGTATGGCACTATCGTGGCACCCCTTACAGAACTCACGGCCAAAAAGCAACCCAGGAGAGTCATTTGGACGGAGGCTTGCCAGCGAGCCTTCGACACTCTGAAACAAGCATTGTGTAAAGCTCCAGTCCTGAAGGCTCCAGATTTTTCAAAAGAGTTCATTGTCCAGACAGATACATCCGACATTGGCATTGGGGCGGTGCTATCGCAACTCAATGAAGAGGGTCTGGATCAACCCGTGGTCTTTCTGTCACGGAGACTGCTTCCCCGGGAACAGAGGTGGAGTACCATTGAGCGGGAAGCCTTTGCGGTGGTCTGGGCACTGAAGAAGCTGCGACCATATTTGTTTGGTTCACACTTCCTTGTTCAGACAGACCACCGACCCCTTCGTTGGCTCATGCAAATGAAGGGGGAAAATCCCAAACTGTTGAGGTGGTCTATCTCCCTACAGGGAATGGACTTTCGGGTGGAACACCGGCCCGGAGTTGACCACGCCAATGCAGACGGTCTCTTCAGGTATTTCCGCCTTAGTGTTGAGGACTCCCAAGGGGTTGGGTAGCTCTCCCCACTTTCAGCTGGGGGGGACGTGTGTTAGACCCGTCTGCTTCTGAGAGTCCCCTCACCACTATGATTTCTTTTGTTCCCCTGTAACCCCCTAAATTTGTCGCTTTTTATTTGTCTACCGGGACTTTTTATGTGTTGTCTCATGGGGTTAGATGTTCCTTGACGCCCAGTTGCTCACAATGTTTGTGGCACCTATTTACAAGGCGCCTGGCCCAAACCTGTGGCATTACAAACTGGGGTTGTCAACCTGTATAAATGGACCTAAAATGGTGGACACCCTTTTTCCTCATGTGAAGTGACTCCCATTGGAGCCTTCATGAACCCTGGCCTCTTGAGGTTTTGGCGCCCTTTGTTTGGCGCGCATTTCTGACAGGAATTCCTTTATTTTCCTCAGGTACACAAAATGGCTGCTCTAGAACCCCAGTACGGTGGCTGTGAGTGTCCTAAATACCCCTCAAGAGTGCCATGTCATTGTCACAGCCAGAGAAGGTTCTAGAACCTTCTGGCTCGTGCCAGTACCCCAGGGCACTGGCTATATAAGGCCCAGTCCCTGGCGGCCATTTTAGATGATGGAGATTAGGTCAGATTAGAAGAGATTCCAGACTTGACACCAGATTGACACCTGCCCTCTTGACCCCTGAGGTGGCTGGTAGCGCAGGCAGTAGAGCAGCAAAGGGATGCTGGCGTTGTGTCTGACTGGCGTTCCAGTCAGCTACGTGAGAAGTGACCTAGCGCCTACAGCGCCTGCCCAGCGAGTACCTCATTGCCCCCAAAGACTGTGGTCCGTTTTGTGTGCCCCCCCCGCCCCCCCGGTGGTGAACTGTGATCGACTTATCGAGTTGCAAGGCGAGAGCAAGTTCGCCGCGACCGCGATCGTCAGCTGTGCCCCCTTCGCGTCAGGTGCCTCTAGAGGGGAGCTCGGACGTCTCCGAGCCCCACCAGCGTAGAGCGCTTCCTGCGCAGATAGAAGGTGAGGTGGTGTGCCGGGGCGGGGAAAGGCCGGCCTTCGTTGGGCGGGACTAGCGTCTCTGCCACTCTCCAGTGACCCGGGAGATGTAGCTGTGGGCGGGAACCACCCTGAATGCGGAAGTCGGAGGGAGGTCCGTGGAGCCCCTGAGAGCCCCGTCGCTAACGAGAGGAGTGCTGTGCCCGACTGAATCGTATCTTGATTGCAGCCGATGTGAGGTGGGCCCGTTTCCTCATAGTGAATGCAGCGTTGTGAAGGAACTGTGAACCGGCATTTACTTGACTGTGTGCGAAGGTTGTGTGACCTCTCCAGCAGCCCGTTCGTCAGTCTAATGACTTTGAACTGGTGCCGCCTGTGCTCAAGTGGTGCTAAAGCCCGTAGGCGCGCATAGACTTCACCGGCAAAGCAGAGATGCTATCCCGGTGACCGCCGAGTGCAAATGATGTATTTACTGTGTTTCCTTGCCTTCTAGATATACGCGCATACGCCTTGAGTGATTATTAAAGAGTCCCAAACCTTATTTTGTGCTCAGAGAAGCCGTATACCTGGTCATTGAAAACAGCATAAACTGTAAGAGATATCTTTCCCATTTGAAACGTATTGCAGATGTAATGATTCTGAAGTATTTAATTGGTGGCAGCGATACCAGAAGAAACATGTGGTTGTTTATTTAAATGAACCAATATTTATTCTGATATTTATTCTGATATTTATTCTGATATTATTTGTGATATTTATTGTGATACTCATTCCTGAAGTTATTCTATTTATTAATACTATTTATTACCAGAACTGTATGACCAAAAGAAATGTATATGTGCTTTCCCAGTCAACCATATTTACAACAAAGAACTTTTATATAAAGGAATCGTATTTTTCTACAGCAGTGGTGTGGTGTCCTTCTTTTTGGTGTGGATGTACAAGGAGTTATTGGGTCAGAGCTGGCTTAACACTACAGCCTTCACTTGCCTTGTCACTTGAGCCAAGCTACCCCCTTTGTGCTGGGCTTGCCCATCGCAGGTCCAACACTGCTCATCTCCCCTCTGAACCACAACCCCAAGCTAGATCTCTGGCTGACTCACCTCACTACCTTCAACTGCACACCGATCATCAAATCTCTCAGAGTTACCTTGGACAAGCACCTGAATATGAATATTCATATCAGCAATGTACGTAAGGGAGCAAACCACTTGATGAGTACTCTCAGAAATATCAAACCTTTCCTTCCACATAGTGACTTCAAGCATGTGGTCCAAGTGCTTGTCTTGCCAAGGCTAGACTATGGCAGTGCTACCCACTGTGGCCTCCCCAAACACGCCCTTGCTCTACTAAGGACCTCTCTGAACACTGCGGCTAGACTGGTGACAGGTTCCAAATGAAACAAGCACATATCCACAGTCTTAAAATCTTTCAATTGGCTACCATTTGAAGCACAAATTCTGCTAAAGATTGCAGTTCTGGCTCACAAAGCCATCCACTTCAAGACTCCCAGGTACCTGGCGCAAAAACGTGAACTATCCTGTGGAGAGAGAGCTTCAAGAAGCGCCACAACTTACCTCCTGAAACCTATCATCCTTAGCAAACAGAGAACTTGTCACCGAGCCTTCTCTGGTGCTGCCCCAAAGATAAGGAACTTTCTCCCACCAGAAGTACGCAGACTCTCCTCGATGACGAAGTTCAAAATGGAAGCTAAGAGTTTTTTGATGAGCAAATTCCTGCCTTAATTGGCTAGGCTCACTTGACTGGTTGACTTTATTTGCTATCACCAAGACTATCTCCATTTGTTATGGCTCCTCTTTACTGTACATTTTTTTGTTGTCATTTAAATTCATCATTTTACTGTATTATTTTTCTTTTCCCTATTGATGTTGATACCTCATTCATGTCGTCTCTTTCATACTACTGTAAAGCGCTCTGATATCTATCGGGATCTTGGGGGCGGAGCTTGTCAGCGACCGCGATGGCCGCTTGAGCCTAGAGCTCTGACCTGTTGTGCGCATTATCCTCAATTATCCTGCACCATTCCGCCAGCGCGGAGCCGCTGAGACACCCCCACACCCAGTGGAAACTCTCGGCTGCCAGCTGATTCCTTGTACCCTGGTTGGTGACCCTGTGGCTGAAGATATTGGCGGTGCCGGCGGGGAGGCAAGGTGGGCCACATAGCCGCGGACTAGAGTGAAGCACGTAGCCGCGCTGCGGCGCCGCAGCTGGAGACACCCGGGTGGCGGCCCGGAGGCGGAGTTTTGGCCCCAGCGAGAGAGTGCGAACTACTGGTGAGTCGCACCGGAGGTGACGGGAGTCGCTTCCCCCCGCCCTTCACCTGCGGTGAGGCCCTGACTGCGCTGCGTGTGTGGCGACACAGCTGGAGCCACCCGGCGCGGCCCGGAGTCGAGAGTTTTCACCCCAGAGGGAGTGAGTGACCTGGCAGCTCCATACATCGGGGGTGGCGAGAGGCGCTTCGTTCCCCCCCCCCTTCGTCGGCAGCAACGGCGGACTTCAGATAGTCCCTGCCTGGGGCTGGCACAGAGGACCTAGGCGTTGCGGTCGGCCCCTGAGGCTGTCAGGGGGGACCACCCTGCGATACAGAACGGCGGAGCAGCACCATCGGCGCTGATTGCATGCTCTGACCTGGGGAGTGCTGGTGGCTTCCCTGTTTCTTTGCGGCCCCCGACGAGCTCATCACGCAGAGGCCAGGAGCTGTGGGACAGGTGCGCATTGGAGGGCCTCCGGGGACAAGCTGCCAGCCTGATGTGAGGCCCGAGGGAGTGCTGAGGCCCAATTTGGTAGTCGTGCTACCATGTGGTGCGGGTCGAGAGGCCTGAAGGCGAGCAAAGACTACACTCCAGCTAGCAGACAGCTTTTCCCTAACAGCAGTAAGGACACTTGACGGAGCTGGTGCGTGACTCGGCCCCCCTGGCTGGAAGGTCCTTGGACTCTCCGCGTGAAGATTGGTCAGTGGAGGCCATGTCCAGTGGCGCTCTGTTTCAGCTAGGCCTGGGCGTGGCCACTCAGTAGTGGGTCCTGGGCAGCATGGGGAGAGACGACAAAACCCAGAGCAAGTTGCCCTTCGAACAAAAGCGCTCGCAATCCCAGGGCGCTCCAAACGGGGAGAGGAATTGTAGTACTTAAAATTTTGGACTCGTGTTATGAACCTCGTCGTAACATGACGATTTTGGTACCAAAAGACCGAAAATGACAAGTACACTATGCACAAGCATTTTCGGCATATTCGAGTGACGATTTCACTCCGAAATCGTCATTTTCGTTCTGAACCCTTGGGTTCCATTTTGAATACAGCAGCCATTTTGTGAGTTGCCCTCACATAGGCAGATGATTAAGCCAAATTCGATTCCAAAGGACACGTACACCTTAATTGACTTCTCTGCGACCTGGGCAAGCTGGAACCATTGCCCCAGGCCGAACCTGCCCGGCCAGTTCCTTTCCCAGTGGCCGAACGAGATAGCATCAAGGCACAGCCTGCCATAAACCTTGTCATCACACACACACCCTGCCTAATCTTGCTCACACCAGTCCCTGCTCTTTTCTCTCTTACTTGCTTTATGATGAGGAGGTGCCCGTTTTTATTGGGGGTCTGTCGATATCTGATGGAAATACTGGGCCTTCCCGGATAATTTATTGTGGGCTGGACAAACTGAAATGTGGGCTTGTCATCATGACTATGCTTTTCCTTTGTAGTGAAAACATGTGAATGGTATACTAAAATGTAAAGAATGTTTGCCTAAAGCATAATATTTTGTATAAAAAGAGAAGCCTGGCTTTGTAAGATTGAACAGTCTCCTGAGAATATACACACGTGTTGTTGTACTTCTAGGACGCCTGTTACTTGGTTGCAGCCAATAAATTCGATCCTTGACTTCACCTAGAAGACTCTGAGTTTCTGTGTCTGAATCAGGAAAGTACTCGAGGTCTTTGGGTGTTGTCCCTGGCACCGCTGGGTTACCGGTTCGGTACCGGCTCTGAAAAACCCAGTACCTCAGTTGGCGCCCAACGTGGGGAGATACCAACGGTACCGGTCCAAGCCTGAGGTTCGTGAGGAGCTTCGTGTGAAAATTCTGGAGGAAGGCCGCCACTTCATCGACCCCTGCATGTCGACGTGGTCCGAAAGTCTTTGCTGCGAGGTTCCCCGCTTCCCGACGGCTACGAAGGACTGCTGCCCTGGCTATCGCCCTGATTTGGACCCTTGATGTTTGGTAGAGCGAAACGATAGACGAGTCTTCTGGTGACGTCATCGATACCTCAGTTAAGTATAAGTGGAGCGTCTCCCAGTCCTTAGTTGGTTCTTAGTTTGGGTATCCCTTCGGGATCTTTGATTTGGAACTTGCAAGTACCAAAGCCGAAGGACTCGTGTATTCACGAGAATATCGTATTCGATAATCCTTTAAAGTTTGAAGCTAGACTAGAGAGCGAAGATGCCTGGTCTTAGCAGACTTGGAAATTTGTTTTATCTTGGTTGTAAGAATAGGGATTCCCGATTGGAGTACTCGTGTCCGGTTCCTCCGATTGGAACTCCTACCTATGAACTGTATGTGAAACATGGAGTAGGCCCCATCACATACAATGAAGTATGGATCAAATACACCATAAACTATGGTGTTTTAAAATGGCCCCAATACAGTAGTTTTGACACGGAAATCCTAGATAATCTTGAGGTCAAACTTTTTAAGAAGAAAGCCCGGCCGGCAATGTTTGACTCTTTCCGCCTATGGCGTAAGGAAGCCAAACAGAAGTAAATTAAATTAGCGAAGAAAAATAAGAGAGAAAGGGGTATCTCGATAATGCAAGCTGCCATGCAGTTTAAAGACAACGAAGAAGAACAGATGAGTGAGCAGTTGCACAGGCAACGTAAATGGTAATCGATAAATGTTATCCTGTTTTGCCGCCTCTTCAGCAAGATGCAGCAAAAGACCTTGAACAAGATCCCCTAATGTCCCATTTGTTAAGTTCGCAGAATGCTACGGCACCTCCGCAACGTTTAGCTGCGCAACCTGTGGTTGTATTGCCTCCTGCTCCTCCACAATTACCAGCTGCTCTTCAGTTGGTTCCTATTCCTCCGGTGCAGCCTCCTCAAGGGCCGCCGACTTTGCTACCTACTTTACCTATACTTCCCACGACTTTGCCTACTACATCGACTGCCTCTTCTGCTATTCCTCCTGATACTGCCTCTGCATCTGCATCTGCCTTGTCTCCCTCTGTCTTTCCTTCTGTTTTCTCATCGACTTCTCCTTCTGTTCGACAGAGGATGACTGATACCGTTGCTAGTCTTATATTTCCCCTGTTTGGGTCCGTTGGTGTGACCCCTAGTTCAGAACGTAAACAGTCACGCAGCCAACTGCCCGATTCTCTCTCTCTCTCTCTCTCACAAGAGAGAGAGAGAGAGAGAGAGAGAGAGAGAGAGAGAGAGAGAGAGAGAGAGAGAGAGAGAGAAAGAAATGTTTGATCGTATGGCACATAGATGGGTCACTCGCCCTTCAGGGTATGATTTACAGTCTGTTATTGATGTCTTCCATCAATGGGATGCACCAAAGCAGAGATATGTTTTTGAGAAAATGTGTGTTTTTCTTTGTGAGGAATTGGAAGACAATGATTTGGAAACCAATCCTCCCGAGTTGTGCCGTGTACGGTTTGAGTTTGCCAAAGGCACGATTGTGGGTTCTGATGTGGAGAAAGCGGTTGCGACGTTATTATCGTTTAGAAATGAGGAAGATACATCTCGGTCGTTGTTTAAGCCTGATTCCTCTGATAAAAAGAAGGTGAGACAATACCCCATGAGAGAAGTTCCTCCACAATGGAAGGAAGAGGTAGCCGCTGGTCCTGGTAATAACCCCCCAGCCATACCAGCACACTTTCAGCGTGTGTGGGTACATGTCCCATGGAAGCGAGCTGAAGTGTTAGCCCTTAAGCAGACATTGCCTGATCCCCGTAAAAATCCTGCAGGGTATTACAAGGAGTTGTCACAGACTGCAGGTTCATGTATCATGAATTTAGCGGATATAGACATGTTGTTTGGGAACGTTGTTCCACAGCCTTTGTGGGGAAAGATTCGCCATGCAGATCATGATCAGGAGTTAGGTGACTCATGGGCCTAATATTGCTGCTGCAGATGGCCGACAAGTTGGTGGTGCTAAACCTGAGCCTTTAGTAGCAGAACTTCCTGGTAAGATAAT
The DNA here is from genome assembly GCF_964261635.1 of Lissotriton helveticus. Classification (NCBI taxonomy): domain Eukaryota; kingdom Metazoa; phylum Chordata; class Amphibia; order Caudata; family Salamandridae; genus Lissotriton; species Lissotriton helveticus. The sequence goes on from NC_136067.1 coordinate 17,339,170, forward strand.
CGATTACATGAAAACTATAATGCCTGCGATGCGTGTAAATTGGGATAAATTTTCTGCGTGTAAGCAGAAGAAAGATGAAATGGTGTCTGATTTCTTCACCAGGTTTGAAGAGACGTTTGTCGACCACAGTGGTCAAGATATGAGTACTGAAGGTGGTCAGCGGTTGTTTGTCGATAAATTTGTGCACAATCTGCTTCCAGAGTTGTGTAAAAAGTTGAAGGATTCAGAGAGTTCTTGGGCAGTTTCGTCTTCAGCACAGATATTAGCTACTACACAGTATTATGAAAATCAAGATAAAGACGAGAAAGATAGAGCAGAGAAGAAAACCAAAGAATTAAAGACAAAGGTCCTGTTACAGCAAGCGTATCCGCCAGGTGGTGGTGGTGGTGGTCAGAATAATGGTGGTCAAAACAATTATCAGCAACCTCAGCAGTTTCAAAGGCAAAGAGTAGAGTATACTCAACCACGTGTTCCTGTAGGTCCCAATCAGTGTTCGTACTGTAAGGAAGAGGGTCATTTCAAGTATAGTTGCCCTGTTTTGATTCAGCGCGCGAATGGTGTCTCAGGTGCACGAGGTAGAGGTGTTCAGCAAGCGCCTAGAGGTAGAGGACGTGGAAACGTCCCCCAGAACGCACGTTCCCTTCCGCCTCAAAATTCTATGAATAGTTTTTATCAGCAGAATAACGCGTCTGGTAGGACAGCTCAGTACTATGCTGATGATTATTATGCAGAAGATGAGAATATGGAAGGTAATGGTTGCTAGGACAGCCATAGACAAAGAGAGGGAGTTGTTTCAGTTCCAGTAGATCAGAATGGACCCTACGTTGTGGTGATTACATCAGGTGTGTCAGAGCCATTTCTGTTGGATACTGGTGCTACGAAGAGTTCTATTATGCACTCAAAACTCCCTGGCGCACCTTTGTCTGGCGAAATGAATGTTTCAGTAGGTTTTTCTGGCTCCCCGGTTAGGAACCCGATTTCTAGTCCTATGTCCCTTTCTGTTGGTTCTTGTGAACTAGAAGCACCCCTTATTCTGACGACAGGTTGTGGTGAAAACTTGTTGGGATTGGATCTGTTGAAAAGATTGTATGCGACATTGTATTGTTCTCCTTCAGGAGTACAACTTACACTGGGTAAGAGAGTGGTTTCCTCAATGTATTTATCGAAGGACAAACTCCCGACAGAGTTGTCGTTTCTTCCTGATATTCTTTGGGCTACTGGTCCTAATGATGTGGGTCTTTTGGAAATACCGCCATATGTTGGACATTGAAAGCCAATGTTAAAATGCCACGCATTCCCCAATACAAGATTTCTAGTGAAGGTGAGAAAGCGTTACTAGTGATCGTTTACGATCTGATTGAAAAAGATGTGATTGAAGAGACAAGAGGCAACGTTTGCAATGGTCCTGTTCTGCCTGTCTTGAAACGTACTGATTCCTCTCAGCCACCTGTTTACAGATTTGTGATCGATCTGAGAGAGGTCAATAAAATAGATGTGCCACAATTTCCAGTTGTCCCTGATATCAGTGCCCTATTGACTATGATTCCAGCTTCCGCGACTTGGTTTTCGGTGATTGACTTGAAGAATGCTTTCTTCAGCATCCCAATTGCCGAGGAGAGTAGGGATATTTTCGGCTTCAGTTTAGGAGGACAAAGCTTCCGCTTTAAACGCGCTCCCCAGGGCTACTGTGAAAGTCCATCAATATATAGTCAAGCTCTAAAGACACAGCTTGATACGATTGTTTTACCTGATGGTGCGACCCTTGTGCAGTACGTTGACGATTTGCTAGTCGCTGCAGATACATTGTATGTGCATGAGAGAGAAGGTTGTGCATTGTCAGTGTTGACACAGTTGTTTGGAGACAAGCAGCGTCCATGCGCGTATTTTTCGTCGACTTTGGATCCGGTAGCTAAAGCGTTGCCAAGTTGTTTAAGAGCCACAGCAGCAGTTTCTATTCGGCAGTCTGCTGGTTTAGTGATGAATAACACGTTAATTGTAATGGTCCCACATGCAGTAGACACGTTGTTAAACAGAAACAAAGACACAGCACTTAACTAGTGCTCGATTGTCAGGTTACGAGTTGACATTTTTAGCAAGTCATGTGCACATAAAAAGATGCAACACACTTAACCCAGCTACGTTGTTGCCAATTGTAGAAGAGTTGGATGCTTCTGAACAGCATGATTGTTTTCTTAGAACAGAAAAAGAAACGAAAGGGAGAGTAGGTCTCCAAGATACTTCTCTTGCTGAGTGTGATGGTACATTATGGGTGGATGGTTCATGCTTCAAGCTTCTGAATGGTGATACGACTGCAGCATATGCTGTCACGACTTTGCATACGATTGTTGAAACTGCACGTATTCCACATAATTCAGCTCAAGCAGCAGAGTTGATTGCACTTACACGAGCGTGTGTGTTGTCAAAAGGAATGAAAGTGATCATTTACACCGACAGCCAGTATGCTTTTGGTGTGGCTCACAGTTTTGGATGATTGTGGAAAGAACGTGGGTTCCTGACTTCGCATGGAGCTAAGATACAGCATGGTCAATTGGTGAATGAACTCCTGGAGTCACTTACTTTGCCGCTACAAGTTGCGATTGTGAAATGTAGTGCTCACAAGAAAGTGACTGATGATGTTGGTCGTGGAAATGCATTTGCTGACGAAGTTGCAAAAGAAACAGCAAAGAATGTGATGAGCCGAATGTATGTTGCAGGCCCTGCAAGATGGGTTCCGGATGGAGGAATGTATGAAGATATGATAGAAAGTGTGAAATCTAATCAAGCAGAAGCTACAGAGAAAGAGTTGAACGTGTGGAGAGAAAGTACGGGTAAACTGGATGCAAATGGTTGTTGGGTTGAATTGTCAGAGCATCAGCGATGGTTGTTGCCCGATGCGTATGTGCTTGCAGTGGTTACGATGGCACATGGAATGGCTCATATCAGCGTAAAAGGGATTTGCAAGTTGTTGGCTCCACTATGGCAAAATACTGGAATTCCTAAATGTGCAGAGAATGTGGTCAAGAATTGCATGGTATGTCTGAAATACAATCCTGGCAGGGGAACTCCAACTCCAGCTTGTCATTTTGCTCCTCCAACGTATCCGTTCGAGGTTTTGCAGCTAGATTTCATCCACATGGAGAGGTGCAACAACTTAAAATACGTACTCGTTGTTGTTTGTGCCTTTTCAAGATGGGTAGAAGCATATCCCCTAAAGGACAATACTGCCTTGTCCACAGCTAAAGCCCTTGTGAAAGAATTCTTCCCTAGATTTGGAATGCCGAGAATGGTCTGGAGCGACAATGGGAGTGAATTTGTGGGTCGAGTGATGAAGAAAGTGTGTGAAGGGCTAGGCATTCAACAGAAGTTCCACGCTGCAAATCACCCCCAATCAGCTGGACTAGTAGAATGCTACAATGGCACGTTAAAACTTAAATTGGCCAAGATTCAAGCGAGCACTGGTCTTAAATGGCCTGACGATCTGCCTTTAGCACTCCTATCCACAAGAATGACTGTGCATTCGCGAATGGGACTTAGTCCATATGAAATTGTGTTCGGCCGTCCGGCCAACATATGGGGAGTGCCAAGGCCAACCAAATTCAGTGAAATCGAATACCCTGTCTTGCTTGACTATCTGTATGAATTGACGGCTAAATTGCGTGTTTTACACCAACAGGTCCATGACTCTCTGCCTCCGGCTTCTGAAACTCCAGGACACCCGAACGATCCTGGGTGTTGGTCAAGAACTTTCAGCGGACAAAGAACGACCAGCCCCGGTGGACCGGCCCTCATCTCGTTCTTCTCTCAACAAGATCAGCCGTTCGAGTGAAGGGGAAGAAAAATTGGATCCACAGGATCCACTGCAAGAGGATCCCTTTGCCTCTGCCATTCGACCGGTGGGTCCAGGAGGGTATCGCTGACTCAGAAGCTGAAACTGTGCCTCGTTTTCTGCCCTTCAGTGATGCACGTGTAAAAGGAACTAACTCTGAACGTGAAAGTGATAACATTTTGCAAGAAGCTGTGCCACCGTCAAAGCGATTGACCACTACAGAGCCTGAACTCCTGTTTCAGGATCAGACAGTACCTGGAAAGAAGCGCTATAATTTGAGGCCGAGATCTATGGACAAATAAAAGTTTTTTCCTTTTTGCTATTTTTGAAAGCGCAGCTCTCCCATCTGAGAAACTTGCTTATTTTTGTTTTTCGAACCGCCATCCGGGTTCCGCTGCTAGGGTCGCGATTGCCTAAAGTCTTTGGGGTGCAGCTGAAGACGCTGGGTCGACAGTTCTGGTTAGTCTAAGGGAGTTGCCCTGGACTGACAGAATTTATTTATTTATTTATTTTATGAACTTGTAGGGCGCAACAGCTACCCAAAAGGGTTTCCCAGCGCCAAAGACACAGCAAAAGCATAGAGAGTGGAACGTCATAGGTCATTCAAAATTATTGGTCGAACAACCAGGTTTTTATTTCTTTTCTGAACTTAGAATGGCTCTCTTCTTTGCGTATGTGAATGGGTAAGGTGTTCCACATGAAAGGACCCTGATGGGCGAAGGATCTTCCTCCCATTTTGGAGGGCTTGAATCTGGGCACACAATATGTTGCTGCTGAGAGTGACCGTAGGTTTCTTTTAGGGATGTAGGGGTGCACTAATGTCTGAAGGTATTTAGGTGCAGCGCCTGCTTTTATTTTAAACATATAGTTTAAAGTCTTAAATTTGATTCGTTTTCCACTCTGAGCCAGTGAAGTTTACGCAGATGAGGGGTTACATTGGCATTTTTAGGTATTTGACAGAGAATCCTGGCAGCCGCATTTTGTATCGTCTGAAGTCTTTTTATTGTTCCTTTGTTGGCACCTAGATATAAGATGTTCCCGTAGTCAAGCCGAGATGTAACTAAGGCATTGACTACTGTTTTCTGCATGGAGATTGGCAGCATCCATAATATCTTTTTGAGCCATCTCAAGATGGTAAAACAGAGTCCGACCACTTTGCTAACCTGTTGCTTCATGGACAACTCGTTGTCCAGAATTACCCCCAGATTCCTAGCATGAGAGACTGGTGTTGGAAGGTTTCCTAGCTGGGAAGGCCAGTGTGAGGCATTCCATAGATCAGGATGTTTTCCCAATAAAAGAATCTCTGTCTTGTCTCCGTTTAATTTCAACTGATTCACATTCATCCAATTGTAGATGTTTTGGAGACCTTGTTTGAGCAGAGACGGAGATGAAGGGTTGGATTCTTATAGCCTGAAGATAATCTGGGAATCATCCGCGTATGTCATAAAAGTTAGCCCAGTTTTTTCGGCTAAATCTGCCAAGGGTCTTAAGTACAGATTGAAGAAAAGAGGGCTCAAAATTGATCCCTGTGGTACTCCATGTGGGGAATCGAAAGATTCCGAGCATGCCAAAGGTGAAGCTATCTGGAAAGTCCGTTGGTCCAGGAAGGATTTAATCCATTTCAAGGCATTGCCTTGGATGCCATTATTTTCTAGCATGCTAAGCAGCTTTTTATGTGACACAGTGTCAAAGGCTGCGCTTAAATCTAATAAGATAAGCGCAACCGTTTGACCGTCGTCAAGATGTTTCCGGATCGTCTCAGAAAATCCCAACAGAGCGGTTTCTGTAAAGAAACCCGCTCGGAAACCTGATTGGGTTGGGTGGAGAAGGGAATTTTCTTCCGCAAATGTTGTAAGGGCAGAATGTACATGTCTCTCCAGGCATTTAGAGAAGGCTGGGAGAAGGGAGATGGGTCTATAATTGGCTAGGATGTCGGGGTCTGCTGTTGTTTTTTTCAGAAGAGGGGTTACTATCGCATGCTTCCATAGGCTGGGTACTTCAGCGAGTTCTAAGGATGAGTTTAAGGTGTCAACAATGATGTTAAGGGAGGGACAGTCTAGCTCTTTCATGATATTCACAGGAATGGGATCCTGCGGAGAGCCAGATTTGATAGACTTCATGATAGATTGAAGGGTATCAATTGTTATGGGCGGCCAATTGTGTAAGGTTTGATTAATAGTAGGAGTGTTCAGCAGGTCTTGTTTAATAGTAGTGTCATCGCTGTTCTTGTCTATTCCCTTAATTAGTTTTTCTATTTTCTCAGAAAAGAATTGGGCGAGGTCCTGACATTGCATTTTGTTCAGTGGGCGGGCCGGAGCAATGGTTTGAGCTCCCGCTAGATCTTTAACCGTGTTAAATAAGGTTTTAGGTTTGTTCACAGCTCCCGTGATGGTGTTAGAAACATATACGGCGCGTGCTTTCCTACATGCTGTATGATATAGGTTTCTGGCAATATGATATTGTTTTTTCTTATCCGGAGCAAAATCTTTGCGCCATATTCTTTCTAGTACCTTGCATTTGGTTTTTTCTTCTTTGAGGGAGTCTGTAAACCAAGGGACTGGAGGGCGGTGTCTTTCTCTCTTAGTATTTGATGTAGGCAGACACGACTCGGCCGCTTTGGCGAGCCATTGTTGAGTGGCATTTGCAATGCCTTCTATGTCATGGATTTTATTGGGTACATTCAAGCAGAGTGCCGTGTTAAGTTTAGAGATGTCTAGCTTTTTCCAGTTTTTTCTAAATAAAACCTGAGGTATAGGAGGAGAAGGGAATTAGACGGAGATTTCAGACTAAGTTTGATCAAGTAATGATCAGACCAGCAAACCGGGATGTTCAGGAAGGTTTGAAAAAATGGGGTCGAGCAAATGCCCCGCTTTGTGGGTGGGTCCAAAATTAATGAGGTTGCTACCTAATGCTGACAAGTCTTCTAATAAGTTCACACAAGCAGTGTTGGATGTATCCTCTAAATGTAGATTTAGATCTCCAAGAATAGAGAAGTTTTTACAGGCCAATAAATGAGGGGTGATATGTTCTGCAAAATCAGAAGCCCATTTAGAACCACTCCCAGGAGGCCGGTAAATTAAGGAACCAGGAAATGTAAAGTTAGGATTCAAACAGAGTTTAAACAGTATGGATTCGCAGTCAGGAATCTGTAGCGTCTCGAGTGCACATGTTAAAGTTTTGTCGTAGATAATTGCTAATCCACCCCCGGTTTTCCGGGTTCTATTTTGTCTAAGGATCGCGTAGGTAGTAGGCAGGGCAATGGCCACATCTGGGCCAGAGCTCTCATGTAGCCAGGTCTCAGTGAGGAACAGTGCATTCCAGAAGCATTCCTTAGCAGAAACAACCTACCATCGCGAGCAGCATTTTAGAGAGGATGGAGTTTCTTGAGATGGAGAGATCTGCCAAAACTGTGAACTTTAAAGCTAGAATATGTAAAATGATGACAAAGAAACGCTTTTTGATATTGTGCATTTTCATGTTATTCAGTGTAATGATATTTTTAATAGGATATGTTTTATTCTCTTTTCGAGTAACATTTGCACCCACTACACTGCCCGTACCTCCTCCTACTGTTTCCTCACATTCTTTTCAACCCCTTCCTGAACATGAATCCGCTAGGAGATTAGAGTTTATTAATAACTCCTTCGTTCAGCTCTTGCACCAACACCAACTAGTAATGAACACGACTAACTGTTGGGTGTGTGGTCTTATGCCTCACACAACGGATAAAGGTATTTCTTATCTGGTCCTGCCATTCAGCCACAATGGTTCTGTGTGGGCATACAGAACCATGTTCATTTACGCACGTGAAGTCCACCCCCTACGTTCTGTAAAAGACAATCCTAAGAATAGTGCTCTAGTTAAGGGTATAGTCGACATGATTAAGGAAGAGATTTCTTATGAAACTACCCCGGAAGATGAGACATTTGCATATATAGGATGGAACGTGACAGGATATGGAGCTACTCTGAGTGAGAAGCAGCAAGCTAAGAGATCTTCCCCGATTTGGATTGTACCCCATCAGGGTCATCTGTGTCTGCAAGGTAATGGCACGAATCCCAGAGCTCAGCTAGGGAAGAGTATCTGTACTGAAACATATGTTTTTGGGTCTCAGACTTCCCCTGTGTTCTTAGCAGCTAAGGGTACATATTTCATCTGCCATGATAGAGCATATACATGGTTGCCCCTGACTTTTCGGGCACATGTTTTGTCTCGTTCCTGTTGCCTCCCACCTACACTGCTGCGGCAGATTACCATAAGACAAGGATAGTTAGAGGTGTCTTGAGTAAAGAAGACACTGCAGGACAAGAATTTGGGGACTTCGTAAAGGGTTTTCTGCCGTTCTGGAGACCAATGGTTAACAGCAGGAACATAAGGCAATTGACAAGGGTGGTTGAATCCACTGTAATTGGAACTGCTGGTGCCCTTAGTAACTTGACTGCTGAGCTCCAGTCGGATCGCCTTATGACCCTTCAGAACAGGGTAGCGTTAGACGTCATACTTGCAGACCGACGTGGGGTATGTAAATTGATCCAATCGAGTTGCTGTGTTTTCATTCCAGATAACGCTCCAACAGTGTACCAGGCCATCTCCAAACTACATAAGATTTCCGAATCTATTCATGTGGATAAAGGAGATTGGTCATTAATGGGATGGTTCTGGGAACTGATATCCGCCTGGGGTTGGAAAATTCTGATGGTCATTGGGATGATCTTAGCTATCCTTTTCCTGTTTTGTCTGTACGTACAGTGTGCTCCTGTAATATGTGGCCTCTGTGCTACATCATGTGTAAGGAAACCTGTATCAAGAGACGAGCTAAGTAATAGGATGATGCTACAGCAACATCTCAATGACTTTAGGAATATAGACCTGGACTAAGATTAGCATGAGGATAGGTTTATTGCCTATGTAAGGGCAAAAGGAGGGTCTGTAGTACTTAAAATTTTGGACTCCTGTTATGAACCTCGTTGGAACATGACGATTTTGGTACCAAAAGACCGAAAATGACAAGTACACTATGCACAAGCATTTTCGTCATATTCGAGTGACGATTTCACTCCGAAATCGTCATTTTCGTTCTGAACCCTTGGATACCGTTTTGAATACAGCAGCCATTTTGTGAGTTGCCCTCACATAGGCAGATGATTAAGCCAAATTCAATTCCAAAGGACACGTACACCTTAATTGACTTCTCTGCGACCTGGGCAAGCTGGAACCATTGCCCCAGGCCGAACCTGCCCGGCCAGTTCCTTTCCCAGTGGCCGAACGAGATAGCATCAAGGCACAGCCTGCCATAAACCTTGTCATCACACACACACCCTGCCTAATCTTGTTCACACCTGTCCCTGCTCTTTTCTCTCTTACTTGCTTTATGATGAGGAGGTGCCCGTTTTTATTGGGGGTCTGTCGATATCTGATGGAAATATTGGGCCTTCCCGGATCATTTATTGTGGGCTGGACAAACTGAAATGTGGGCTTGTCATCATGACTATGCTTTTCCTTTGTAGTGAAAACATGTGAATGGTATACTAAAATGTAAAGAATGTTTGCCTAAAGCATAATATTTTGTATAAAAAGAGAAGCCTGGCTTTGTAAGATTGAGCAGCCTCCTGAGAATATACACACCGTGTTGTTGTACTTCTAGGACGCCTGTTACTTGGTTGCAGCCAATAAATTCGATCCTTGACTTCACCTAGAAGACTCTGAGTTTCTGTGTCTGAATCAGGAAAGTACTCGAGGTCTTTGGGTGTTGTCCCTGGCACCGCTGGGTTACCGGTTCGGTACCGGTTCTGAAAAACCCAGTACCTCAGAATTGCACACAGGCCGGGGCAGAACCAGCAGACTCTACGGACATCAAGAGTCTGCTCCTCGCGTTGGAAAAAGGCCTCCAGGACAGCATGACGTCCCTGGGAACCAAAATAGACGCTCTCACCTATAGAATGGCTGAGAGGATAGACAAGCACGCTGAGCGACTTGACATGTCCGAGAGAAGGATCACCGAAGTGGAGGAGGCACATACAGAACTCGACTCTGACCAGAAAAAGCTTGGAAGACTCATGCATGTCTTACAAGATAATACCGAGGATTTGAAGGCCCGCTCACGCCGATGCAATCTTTGCATCACTGGCCTTCCAGAAACTACTCCTACAGGTAATATGGAGCAGTTCGTAGAAAAGCTACTTGTGACGCTGCTTGGTGAGGGAGCTTTTTCGTCAATGTTTGTCGTGGAACGGGCGTACCACTCGCTGGGCCCACGTCCGAAGCCGGGTGCACCCGTGCCCCATTATCGCAACGCTGCTTAACCACTTGGATGCTCAGGTGTGCGTGGACATTCCATGTAATTTCCATTGAAATCAATGGAAACTCCATGACGAGCTGAGCTCGTCATGAGCGTCGAAGGGGTTAATTATAGGGACAGGGACGCAGCACTGAGGATCGCAAGGGAAAAGAAGGTGCTACAGTTCAAGGGATCAGAAATATTGCTTTACCCTGACTTCACAGCCAGAGTGCAGGAAGCTCGACGACACTTCGTTCCGTTGAAGAGGCCGCTGCGTGACTTGGGTCTGGACTACGCCATGTTGTACCCGGCAAAACTGTGTGTCAACCGTCAGGGGAAATCCCACATTTTCACAGACCCGAAATCCCTCCAGCAGGCGATGAAAGGCTGGGTGAGGGAACACCGCAGAGACCCTGTCAGGTCTCCAGAGGTCGAGGAAACTGATAACCAGCTGGATGAACAGGAGTGACCCCCTTTCGTTTTGCTCTGAAGGACTACTGAGGTGGTAAGAGGCTATGTTGCTTGTTGCTTTGCCCGGAACTTGATGACTTGTTAACTATCAGACACAATGTTTGGTTGCGGTAGGGGGCGGTAGGGTTTGTTTACTTATACGGATATCCCTGATTTGTAGTCAGGTAGGGATGCTGCCTGCCCTTGTATAGAAGGCCGCGGGTGTGGGAGAAGGGGTCTATAACTTATAGCAATTCTGATTGTGCCCTGACTCACTGGGGGGACCGCGTATTTGGGTCCTGAATGATGCAAGAGACTCTGCACAATGGGGGGGGCTGAGGGAGGCGTACAACGTATGGTACAGTCGCAGTACCGGATGGTCGTGCTGCAACCTTGGCCCCTGCATGCTATGCACCTAACTGACTCGCAATGGGTCAATCTGTTTGGGGAGTTGAATGTGGGGGGATGGGAAGCTGGGGACTCTGCATGATCGGGTTGGGGTGGTCAGCTGTGGGGGGGGCTTGGGGGGTTTGGAGGGGAAGTTGGGATGTTGTGGGGGAGTGTTTGGGTTTATATGCACATGACATAGCTTGGAAATACACAGTGAGAGTGAACGCAGTACGCCCAGATTGAACAACAATGGCGGGGATGGCTGAACCTGTGAAGCCTAGACCTGTAGACTCGATCAGGGTGATCACGTGGAATGTTAGAGTCCTAAACGACTATCGCGAGCTGCAAAATGTACATAGTTACTTACAGAGACATCAAGTTGACGTGGCACTCCTACAGGAGACCCACCTACCGCAGACGAGCAAGATGTTACATTGCAGAGGCCTGGAGGGCCATATCGTCTCAGCTGGTTTCACCACATGCCAGGGGGGTACTGACTTGGGCAAATCTAAATCGAAGTTCACACTGAGCTCCTCCGCGCTGTCCCGGCAGGTCGATTTGTGATAGCTAGATGCAGGGGGCGGGGGCTTGACGTGGTACTGGTTAATGTGTATGGCCCCAATTACGACTCCCCTGGATTTTTATGATTTGTTGGCAGCGACTGCTCGTGAATGTGGCGAGGCCCAGTTCCTATGGGGAGGGGATTTTAATATGGTTTTAGACCCTGTGCTTGATAGGTCGCCAGGCTCAGTACGCAGACCCACAGCGGCAGCGCAAAAGTTGAACAGCGTGCTTACTAGCTTAGACCTAGAGGACGTATGGAGGACGCGACACACTTCACAGGGGGGCTTCACACACTATTCCGCTTTCCACAACATTCACACTCGTATAGACTACTGGCTGGCGTCCTCCTCCTGTTGGGCCGGATACGAGACTGCAAAGTCTATCCTAGGACCCTGTCTGACCACTCACCGATTCTACTGGTGCTGGCCACCCCAGCTAAAACGTTTCCTCCATTTACGTGGTGATTCCCGCCATTCTCCCTCCTTGATCCGGTGTTTAGAGGTGAACTAGTGGAGGCAATTGAGGTGTTCTTTAATGCTAATATTGGCTATGTGGATAGTTTCCAATCAGTATGGGAGACCTTTAAAGTATATATACCGGGCATTGCCATGACGTAGCACTCGGGAGTCCTCAGGTCTATCAGGCAAAGGCTGGTTGACCTAGAGAAGCAACTAGTACACTTAGAGGAGCGACAGCATGAGGCTCCGGATACAGAAACGGCTGAAGACATAAAAGCACTGCTGACTGAATTCCATGAGGAGGCAGACAGGGAGGTTAAACATATGGGAAAGTACGCAGTAGCCCGCATGTACGGAGAGGGAGAGAGACCCAGCTCAGTCCTTGCGAGGGTGCTGAAGGGCAGGAGAGGTAGATCGCAGGTTACAGAGATCAAGTCGGCTGCGGGCGAAGTCCTCGTCGAGGAGGCAGACATAGCCCACAGGTTCAGACACTACTATACAGACTTATGCTCCTCCAAGGGTGGGGATATGGGCGATGAAATCTTTGATTACCTGGAACACATTAAACTCCCTTCGCTCACTGACACACACAGGACATTCCTCATGCTTCCTATTGAAAGGGACGAAATAGTCGAGGACCTGATGGGCATGCGATCTAACAGCGCCCCTGGAGCGGACGGGCTCACGGTGGGCTTCTATAAAGCATTCCAGGACCAACTGCTTCATCATTTGTCAGCATTATTTGACGATATTTGCGTGGAGGGTTGCATGCCGGAATCCATGAGGGAAGAAATTATGGTTGCCATCCTTAAGCCGGGTAAGAGACAAGAGGAGTGTAGTTCATATAGACCTCTCTCTTTACTACATGTGGACACTAAAATCTATGCCAAGGTGCTGGCAAACCGTCTGGCGCTCCTGGCCCCGCAATTGGTCGCGCCAGAACAGGCGGGATTCATACCGAGCAGGTACCTAACGTATAATATACGCACAGTTCTCGGCACAATACAGCATGTTAAGCAGGATACGAAGGCAGTACCTGTGTTCCTCGACATGGAGAAGGCCTTCGACTCTGTTGAGTGGCCTTTTATGCGGCAGGTGTTCACAAGGATGGGGCTGGGAATACCGTTCATGCAAATGATAGGAGCCTTGTACAACGGCCCGAGGGCGAGAGTCCGTCTCGGTGATTTAGTTACTGATCCCTTCCCCATCTGTAGGGGAACCCGACCGGGCTGCCCGCTATCCCCACTGCTCTACGCACTGGTGGCAGAGCCGCTGGCGTGTGCGCTGCGGGAATACCATGGCCTTGAGAATTGGCTTTCCCACCTACAGGATAGTGGTTTCTATGTATGCGGACGACACTCTGCTATACGTCCGTGACCCTGAACGTAACCTGACGACCATGCTCAGGGAGGTAGTACACTTTGGCGCTCTCTCTGGGCTGAAGGTGAACTGGACAAAATCTTTGGCATTCCCCCTCACTCCGGCGACACAGAAGTTCGACATGGAGTTCCCGCTGCAGTGGACCACTGACTCAATGATACCTGGGCATACGGCTACACGTGGACTCAGAGACACTGTTTAGGGAAAACTATGGGGTTGCGTTTAGCAGACTCGAGGACGATGTAGAGGCCTGGTGCAGACTTCCGCTTTCCCTTCTGGGCCACATCTCGGTCATAAAGATGGTGGTGCTCCATAGATTGCTGTTTCTATTCTCTAGCCTCCCAATGGTGCTACCCCGGGTATATTTCCGGAAACTGACACAACTCATGACAAAACTGGCGTGGGCTGGAAGACAACCCAGGGTGCAGTGGAAGATACTAACGTTGCCATACAGCATGGGGGGCCTCGGAGCCCCTGACCTGGAGCTTTATTACAGGGTCGCTCAGGCAGCTCACCTCCACACCTGGGTGCATGGAGATAAGCTCATTCCCCACATCCGAATGGAGAAGGTGTTTGCGGACCGACTTCCCCTCCCAGCGATGGTTTTCCGATCGGCGGATCGCAGAAGTGGGATCATAGACTCGATTTTGGCCACAACCATGCCTGGCAATGCCTCTTGCAGCAACAAGCAGGGGCGTTGGTATACTCACCCAAGATGCCGGTAGAGTGAGCTCAGTGGTTGTCCCCCTGCAGGGATAAAGGAGTGATAACTGCCCTGCACAAGCTGAACATCGAACTTGCAGGTGATCTCTTTTGCGATGAGAAGGTGAAGACTTGGGACCAGGTAGCTGGGTCGGGGGAAGATAACTCGTTGCTGACTCACTTCCAGTACCACAGGGTCCGAGGTGCCCTTTTAGAGCAGTTGGGAGACGACCTTGCGGAGCCACCGGAGGTCCCGGAGCTTTCCTACATAGTTAGGACTGAATCCCCTCGCAAACTGATAACGAACCTTTACAAAATAGCGATGACACATAGAGAACACCAATTCTCAGCGGCTAGGCTGGCATGGCAGAGAGACTTACTGATCACGATAGATGACGACATGTGGCGCTATTGCTGTGCCAACACCAGGAGAATTTCCTTAAATGGCAAGCATAGATTGATCCATTTTAAGTTTATCAACAGGGTGTACTACACACCTGAACGTTTGCATAGATATGGTCTCCGTCAGATGGCTGAATGCGAGAGGTCTGGATGCAGTTGTGCACTGCTTATTTATAACTTCTCCGTTAAAGGAATTGTTTCCTGTGCTCCTGGGGATCACTCTCCACCGGGAGTGTAAATGCTTCAGCCTGTGGGTTGCAGTCCTACTCCATGTAGTGCTGCCTCCCTAGGGCACTAGGTTTGCTGCATGAAGCTGCTTCGGTTTTTTCTCAAAAACGTTACTTCACTCGTTTTGTTCGATGCGAGAGGTGTCATATGCCGGTTGCGGATTTCCTGCACTTGGCTTCACAGAGCTGAGTAGAATTGTGGAGGTGGAATTGGTTCCAGACCCTGCGCTGGCGCTGTTGGGACACTCCAAGAAATTACTCGTGGCTGTGCGCAGGTTGGTCAACATGGGGATGCTCATAGATAAGAGAGTGGTAGCCCTATGCTGGATGAGGGGGCCAACTCCCACCACAAAACGCTGGGCACACGACATGTTATATTGCTGCATACAATCAGAGCATTACAGCGAGTTGCTACCACCCACGAGCCGCCCGAAAATCTTTTGGGGCCTGTACCAGACGCATCCACCTGGCAGAGGCGCTGATAACTCGGTGGAGGGGGATGACCCACAATTAGAGGTCCCTAGGGAAACTCTGCACGAAGGAATAATCCATCCTACCCAACAGACATGATAGGGAAATGTTCTTTTCTGGGATTCAGGAAGAGAGAGAGGGCTGGAGGATCTAGGGGGGGTCTGCACCTATGGCTACTCGCTACCTTGAGGATGGTTCTGATCGCCGCCTGCCCGGTTTCGGGTTGTTTTATTTATTTTTTATTTGCTGGTTTTTATAGCGCTATGAATAGACTCCCTTAGGAGTATCTCCGTGCTTATGACGGCCGGCCTGAGAAACTATAGAGGTGGCAAAGATATTAAATTTGAATATATTCGTTCAGAACAGAATCCGAAGAACGGGAAATTAGCTAAAATAAGCTAAACAAAAACGTTTTCAGATTCTTTCTAAAAAGAAGATGGTTGGAGCATTGTCTCAGTGACAACGGGAGCATATTCCAGTAATTGGGACCCACCACAGACAAAGCCCTACCGCCAAGCCTAGTTTTACTGATCTTAGGTACATTTAATAGCAACTGTTCGCTGGACCTAAGGGTACGGACAGGAACATATGGGACACATTTTTTTGACAGATATTCAGGTCCTAGTTCATGAAGACCTTTATGAATAGTACAGCAGGTCTTGAACTTCACTCGTAGACGTATGGGCAGCCAGTGAAGTTTACGTAATAGAGGTTTAGATGGAGATCTGGGGGGTGCATTAAGCACCAACCTGGCTGCTGTATTCTGTACTACTTGCAGACGGTCTAGAACCTCTTCATTAGCGCCTGCTAACAGACCATTGCAGTAATCAAGACGGCTGATCTGTGGTAAATAAATAAATAATACCCTATTTTTGACTAGGCATATAGCATAACAGATAGCTCAATAAATAAGAGTCAAGATTCGAGGTAGTAGGAGTTTCTGCAGGTTTATTACAGCATAAGGACAGGATCAGGACAACCTGCATAGGATGACCCAGCAGGGGAAAAGAGGCCCAGCAGCTGCTGGGGCTTGGTCTGGGATGAGCGCGCTAACATTTAATAACAATACACGGGCATATATACATAGCGCGAACACATAGCATTACATTGCAGTAGGCGTAGCAGTGGGTGGAGCAGAAGGCGTGACGCGTAGCAGTCGCGAAAGATAACAGTAAAAGTATGTGTAACTGGGCGTGTACATAGACATGTGGTGCAAACGTAACAGAATATGTCATGAATGGGGCGGAAACATAGGAGGGGGCTACCTAAGGAGCCGGGACCTCTAACCTAATGGTGCGCGCAAACTGGCAATGACGTATCACTAGGAGAAGCTGGGGCTATGAACTCTGTGCTAGGAGCAGAGACTAAAGTCTGGAGGGTCGGAGCGACATGTACCTAAACCCTATCTGGTATCTGATGTTTAGGGAACATGTTGATATAAACTAGAAGTCATGAGGGGAAAAGCTAACTTGATTCTAAGACTGGACCATGCATTATTCTACATGTAGTGCGTGATGAAGAATACTAAATGACCATTAAATACAGTATTTCTCTAACATGGAGACGAGAAGGCTAGACAATGACGGAAACTATTGATGCAGTTCAGTAGCTTAGGAATGCAGAGAAGGAGGACTGAACTGATAGCTGGAATTATAACATACTCTTGGCAGACTCAGAGGCAGAGCCAAGCTGCACCGGGCACTGCGAGGCAGGAAGTAAGTGAAGGGTCGAGGATACAGGTGGGGGCTGTATCGCTCCTCAGCGAGGCTTCAGGAGACAGGAGCTGAATCTAGGGTCCGGGCCCTGTTGAGGCCTGGAAACGGGGACTTTATAATGAAATAACGTGCACACTGGAAAACGTGGCAACGTAACTTTACATAGGCCTGATATTCGTAGTATTCACGAGGACTGGAAACTGGCATACTAGAGGTGGACACAACTGTAATTGCGTCATTAATCGGACATGGGGAATAACATATGCATATTGGTCATGCACACATAACATATGATGGATGAGGCGTAGGGACACAGAACATGGCAAAATTTACTTTTCCACATTCCCTCCTTGTCACTACGTTTCCATCAGGAAACATCAATATTCATGATACCATCTATCATTTCATACAGTACCATTTGCTCGTCTCGAATTGTCTTGGAACGGGATTTAGAACGGGGCTTGGGACTAGGAATACAAGAGGTAGCACACATGCTGCAAATCGCAGGGCCACATTGTATACAGAGGCAGCAGCTAAATATGATCGCTACTGCTATACTTAGAAAGGACAGGACTTTCCATCCCCATGCGGAAATTATATTCCAGAACCAACCGGACCATGTCCAGGTGCCTGGATCTTGATGTAACAGATGGGCAATTTTATGAAGTCTGGTTATAGCTGAATAAACAGACGGCGCGTTATTTGGAATGAAAATGCAGCAACTAGATCCGAGAACTCTACAGGCCCCGCCCCTATCGGCCAGTATGACGTCAAGGACGAGACGATTCTGTAAAACGACAATTCTCATAAAGGATTGCTCTTCAGTTAAGTTACCTAGAGCGGAGGCAGTCTCATCTACTACTGCTTCAAGGGTTCTTGTTAACCTACGGATTAGCTTACTGTTTACAACTGTACCTAAATAAGGGAAAACACCTTTATCTATATCAATGAATTGTTCTGCGGCGGTTTCAGTATAATCGACAATCGGGAGATTTCTCTTGTGTCTAGTATGTACTAGGAAGGAATTCCTATGGTAGTCAGGTGGGGCTAGGAAAACAGGTGGCAGTAGGAAGGCAATGTAACAGGTTCCCTCCCAATCGAGGGGCAGGCGAACATATGCGGTTTGACCACAAACAAAATAAGAATGACGTGAAGCTTTAAAAATAGATTTCCCACTGTCACTATACTTGATAACAGTAGTACATTCACTATGTCCTACGTGTACAGAACCATAACTACGGACACATAATTCGCCTTTGACTGGTAGTACTGAAATAGCAGGTGAGTCTGGAGTAGTATCAGACTGAACATTCAGGACCATGAAATTCGACGAATAATTACCTAAATTATACACTTCATTTTCTAGATCTAAACCTGTTCTGTGGGGGAGACCTTGCTTGTCTGGGAAACATGTACTGTTAAGAAAAGACATATCTGTTGCGGATGACGTTAACGTGGACCATGCTCCACACGAACCATTATGTGTGAATGGATAAGGAAACAGTGGCAGAACTCCCTTTGATGTCTGAAAAGGGGGGAGTCGACCACACACCCAACAATTAGTGGCATTGCTGGTCTGGTGTGAGTAATGTAACATACGGATAAATGTGTTGTTACGCATAGCGAGGCGGTAAGAATATTCGTGAGGAGGCAGATCACTAAACGTGTGCTCTATTGTAGCATTAGCAGACTTATTTACATGAGGAACTGGAAAATATAGGAAAAAGGCATAACTGGTGCAGGAAATCATTATGCTGATGAATAATATGAAACTTAGAAAAACGATACATTGAATTGAACTTTGACTGACTCTCTCACTATGGGGGTCTATTTTATACATGTCAGAAACAGTCTAACCGTTTCACCTAGGGGAGGACTTATACAATCAAACTGACTGACTTATTTTACTAGACCTGAGCTTTAACTTATACTCCTGTTGCGGAGTTTTCTCTAACAGGGAAGGGGTTGTAACAATGTCTTTTGCGGGACAGTCCTTTAAAACAATGTCTTGGCAGTCTTTAAAATCCTGGGAATCCTTGGAAATGGTTTTAGAAACCGGTTTCAATCCATTGAAAAGTTTTACATGAGAAAGGTGGACCCACCCCTTCCTGCCTTCCAGCTTGACGGCAGTACGGGTGGTCAAGAGGACCTGACGTGGCTCTTTCCAACGAGGCTCCAGCGGACTTGATCTGTCAAAATTTCGGACCATCACAAGGGAACCTGGAACGATTTCATGCGGTGCCACCTCGGTGTTGTCTGGAAAGGCGGCAGCAACCTGTGAACGACATGAGTTGAGGGCAGACATCAAGGAAGCTAGGTAATCTGTCAACATATTACATGAAACATCGGTAATACTTCGGGGTCTAGGAGTACCCCACATGTTAGGGGGGCGGCCGAATACGACCTCATACGGGGACAGACCTGATCTGGAATGTGCGACCATGCGCATATAAAATAAAGCAACTGGCAGAGCTACTAGCCAGTCCACACCTTTTTCTTTACAGACTTTTGCAATACGGATTTTCAGGGTCTGATTATGTCTCTCGACTAGACCGGCTGCTTCAGGATGGCGTACACAATGGAACTTCCACTGGTACCCTAACAACAGGAAAACGTGCTTCATTAACTCTGAGGAGAATGGCTGACCGTTATCAGAATATACGACTCTAGGGAGTCCATACCTAGGGAAAAATTCACGAACCAACTGCTTGGCAGTGGTCGCGGCTGTGTAATCTGGGACTGGATATGCTTCTGTCCATCTGGACAAAGCGCATACAACTACAAGGACATACTTGAAACCTCGACATCGCTCCATTTGAATATAATCCATCTGGAGGACCTCAAAAGGGTGGTCAGGGGGCTGGAAACCACCTTGTTCCACCGGGACACTTTTACCTGGATTAAACTGACAACATATCATACAGGTACGGACTTTCTGCTTGGCTGCAGCTCGTAAATGCTTATTGAACCAAATGTTCTGGATACTGTCTAACATAGGTTTTTCTCCTAAATGTGCTGGACTATGTGCGGTATTGATAATGACTTGAACCATAGAGTCGGGGAGAAACCATGTGGCTCTACCCTTCGTTAACCATCCTTGATCTGTCTGGACCCCTCCTTGTTCAGACCATTTCTTGATTTCTTCGGAGGTAGCATGTAACTGGATATCTATGACATCTTGAGTAGGGTCCTTAACTGTCATGCATGTAGTCGGATCTGGAGTGTGTGTCTGATTAACTGGAATGTCTAGAGTCTGTGCTGTAAGCTTGGCTGTGCGGTCTGCTAGATCGTTACCTTGAGAAATAATGTCAGTAACTTTCGTATGTGCTTTGCACTTCATGATAGCAATGGATGTCGGTAAATGTATGGCATCTAACAGAGCTTGAATAAGGAGACCATGCTGAATCTTGGTTCCATGAGAAGTCATGAAACCTCTCTCCTGCCAGAGCACTCCGAAGTCGTGTACAACTCCGAATGCGTAACGTGAATCTGTGTAAACATTAACTTTCAGGTTCTTGGCGTGTATACAGGCTTGTGTCAGAGCGACTAGCTCTGCTGCTTGAGCGGACAGGGTATCAATACGGTGTGTTTCAATAACTTCGGTGTCAGTAGTCACGGCATACGCGGCGACTAGTTCTCCTGTACTAGTTCTCATACATGAACCATCCACATAAAGTGTCAGGTCAGGATCTGGTAACGGAATGTCTGTCAGGTCTTGTCTTGGCTTTGTCGTAATGTTAACTACTTCCACACAGTCATGTGGGTCAGAATTTGAACTAACTGATGGTAACAGTGTAGCAGGATTTAAAACGTTGCAGCGTCTAATTTCTATGTGTGGCTGGAACAGTGTCAATTCATAACCTGTTAAACGTGCAATTGTCAAGTGCTGAGTTTGTGTTCGGTTCAAAAGAACTTCCACGGAATGTGGGACTTGTACTGTCAGGGAATGTCCTAAAACTATGGAATCACTTTGTCTGATAGCTAGTGCTGTGGCTGCAACTGACTTGAGGCACACAGGCAACGCCTGGGCGACTGGATCTAATGTGCTAGAAAAATAAGCACAGGGCTTGTATTGTCCTGCTTGATCTTGTGTAAGAACAGATAATGCTGTACCTTCACGTTCTGTGACGAAAAGTGTAAAAGGCTTACTGTAGTTCGGTGTAGCTAGAACTGGAGCTTGACATAAAGCTTTCTTTAACTCGTTGAAACTAAGTGTGTGTTCAGATGTCCAAGGGAGGACAGTCGATACGGCTGCCTCCTGTGTCGTTAACTGTATCAGTGGCTTGGCTAGAAATGCATACTGGGGAATCCATTGTCTGCAATAAGAAGTAAGGCCGATAAAAGCACGTACCTCCTTCTGGGTTCTGGGCTGGAGAAGACTCGCTATTAACTGGATACGGTCGGGTGTCAACTGCCTACCCCTCTTGGACAGCAAGTGTCCTAAGTATACCACTTGCTGGACACAGAATTGAAGCTTCGAAGGTGACACCTTGTGCCCCATCTCGGCTAGGAAATACAGAACTGTAAGTGATGCTCGCTCGCATGCACGTTCAGAACGGGCTGTGATCAGTAGATCATCGACATACTGGAGCAGGGCAGTGTCAGTTGGCATGTGAATATTGTCTAGTTGTCTCTTAAGTGCTTGACTGTAAATACTAGGACTTTCTGTGAAACCTTGAGGAGCGCGTGTGAACATATAGCTCCTTCCATTTAAACAAAATCCGAAAAGAAACTGGCTGTCTGGATGAATAGGAACACTAAAAAATGCGTTCTTGAGGTCTATGACAGTGAAGAACGTGGCTTCGGAATCAATAGCAGTTAACAGGGAAGAGATATCTGGGACAACTGGGTACTGAGGAATAATACATTTATTAAGCTCTCGTAAATCAATCACTAATCGATATACTGGGGGTGCATTTGGATCAGTACGTTTCATGACTGGAATGATCGGAGAATTACATACGTTGGAGTCAGTTTCTACAATTACTCCTTGAGCCATGAGCTCGTCAATAATTTTGGATAAGGCTGCTACAGCCTCAGGTGGCAATCTGTACTGTCTGATTCGGGGTAACACTACACCTGGCTTGAGAGTCACACGATAGGGTGTGATTTGCATATAACCTACATCAGTTGGACCTTGTGCCCATAAATGCTGTGGAACATTAGACAGTCTGGAATCAAAATCTCGTAATACATAGTGACCCTTAAAGTCACGTAGGAACAGACGTATTCCCTCTGGGGAACAGCAAATAACTGCACCTAACTCTTTCAGTGTCTTAATGCCTAACAGATTTTCTGGACATGACTTAGTAAGTAACAGATCAGTAGTGCGGGACAAAGGACCTACTTCTAGAGTAACTGGCTTTGATATCTCGTTAACTATTGGCTTTCCTGAAAATCCAAGGGAAACATTTCTTGAGCCTGAGAGCGGAGCCCCTGGAACTTCGGCGTGACTAATTGTGGTCCTACTTGCCCCTGTATCGATCAAAAACTTTCTGTCTTTCCCTAATACTTGACTGTGAACATAGGGACCTTCTTGATCTACAGGTATCTCGATGAGAGGCAAGCCTACCTCCCTCTCTAGGCTGTTTCATGAATATGGCTGATACTCTGGATACTCGGACTGTGCATACTGGTACATCTGCGATGTAACGTGCTGTGTTGCAGCAATAGGCTGCGGTGCTGGAACTGTCTGCTGTGCATTCTGTGACTGAGGAGTCTGTGAAACTTGTTCTTGTCTCGGCGGACGTGGTCTTTCTTTAGTCTTACCAGTAGCTATGTTGTGTTTCAGAACTGTACACTCGTTTATAAAATGACCTGGCTGTTTACAATAATTGCAGTTCCCTTTAACGGGAGCTGCAGGATGACTGGCTTGATTCGGACCCCTCTTCTGACTGTCTTGAGGAACAGATTGTGCAACTAGTACTTTCATTTTCGTATCTTTCATACGTTTTCTCTCGTGTTCTTGCTCTTCCCTGATTCTATTCTGGTGGTACTGGAGCATCTGGAGCATCTGGGACGGAGTATTTGCTTGCCAGGTGCTTTCGACTTTCAAAACTCGATTTTTAATTTGTGGACTTGAATTCTCGACTAATTTAGTAACGAAAAGGTGAGGGTATGACTCACTACTTGTCTTGAGACCACTGTTGATACTGAAACATTTTTCAAACCTAGAATAAAAATCACTAATATCTTCATCTTGTTTCTGTTTACAGGCTGAGATTGCATCCCAGTCTTCTTTTCTCGTTGTCAATAATCGGGGTAAAACTTGAATCAATAATTCTGGTAATTCTCTACATTTATCTCCAAGACCGGTACCTGGTACTCGTGCCTTGTCTTCAGCTTCTAGAGCTGCCCAATCGATCTTTTTCTCTCCCACCTCCCATTCTTTTTCCTTTAA
Source organism: Lissotriton helveticus (assembly GCF_964261635.1). NCBI lineage: Eukaryota > Metazoa > Chordata > Amphibia > Caudata > Salamandridae > Lissotriton > Lissotriton helveticus. The sequence goes on from NC_136067.1 coordinate 17,362,432, forward strand.
CTTTTCATACACCCCTGCGGGTAACAGGACCTTTAACATTTTAATGATATCTGGGTAAGTATATTCTCCCATACGGAGCATGTCTTTTAATTCTCTATGGAACCCCGCTGGATCTTTGTCATGACAGGGAATTAATTTCTTCATTTCAAGAAGTTCCATCTTTGATATTGGAGTGTATACAAACACTCGTTGCATTTCGCCACCCGTCCCTCTGACTGGGTGGACTTCTCGTAACGGATTCTGTCTGTCTATGTAAAACGGTTTACTTTCTGGGGGTGAGACATGAACAAAATGCGGGTTCAAAAACGTTCTATATTTGTGACGCTGTTCTAGAATGACACTAATTAAATCGGTACCTAGACCTCTCCATTTGTACTGGAGTAACTCGTTCAGGATATCATGTAACGGGCCTGGATCAGAGTGTTGACCCTCATACAGAGTAATGAGGTGCTGGATCATATACATACCCACCAGTCGCTGCTCGGCTGGGGGCAATTTCAGGAACATTTGTGCCACTATTTCGTCTGGAAAAGTGGTAGAATCAGTAATCCATCGGACTGCTGATCGGGCTAGTTCTTGTTCATGCATGGTACTTAATTCACTATAACCGATTCGTGATTTCAGAATGTGATCGGTAGCTTGAAATACTTGTTCTAGAGGACCTTGTTCTGGAGCTGGATGATGGAAAATAGACTTGTGTTCTAGGCGTAAATGGCGATCTGGAAATCTAGATTTTCCTACATACGCTATTCTGGCGGGATTCTCGTCTTCCTCTTCAGGATCAGAGATACTTTCTTTCTCGCTTACTTGTGCTGCTTTACGCTGTTCGTGTATCTTTATTATCTCTTTACGGATTTTCTTGTACATACTTTCCATAGCACCGACGGTCTTGTGCTTACCCTCGGCTATATTATCACTCCACCTTGTCAGGATTCTCATTTCGGCGGAATCTTTAGACGGGTAATCTTGTTCTCTTATTAGACAATTTATCAGGAACTTTAATATCATGAGCTGGATCTCGGCTTTCCTTTGAGACATAGTCTCGCTAATACTTTCTGGATCATCCCCTGTACGGATGAAACGATATATTCTGTCTAGATCTTCTTTCATATTCGGTAAGGTGACTAGATACTCGGCCACCTTTCTTACGCGAAATGAATATAAAACCATATTATCCTCGCCTGGGACTGGATCATAGCAACATTCGGCAAGGGATTTTCTTATTTCTGCATCAGACTGATACCTAGGCGTACGCTGTGATGCTTGTGCATGTAATTCGGCTAACGTTAAACGCTTGTGTGGCGGCGGGGTTTGAGGAGGACCTCCCCCTGCGGCCCCTATACTGGAGTCGTCTACTGAGGCTTTACGTCCTGGCAGAGTGGGAAATGGAAATGTAGGCTGGACTTGTATGACGGGCTGGACCGGGGGTACCGTAACAGGTACTCCGGTGTCTGGAAGAGCGGGAAGCGCCTGATTTACAGGGACTGGCGGAGCGCGAACAGGATTTGCATATTCGGGGACTGTGTCGTCCAAATAGGACGAAATAAAAATATCAGCTGCGGTCGGTTTGTGACGTAGCTTGGTCGGAACTAATGGTGGCGGGAAATTACTGGATGCCTCTGGGGTCGCTTTTGGCAAGCCCTCGGCAAGAAGAGGATACATTCCCTTAATGAGGGCATGCCTCTGTCTGTCTGACTGTTCGGCTTTGACTCGTTCACCTATCTCGATTAATTCTCTTTCTTGGGCTCGTTCTTGGGATTCTCTACTTAACTCTGACTTTCTGACTTCCTTTTCCGTTCTTTTATAAGCTTCTTTACGCCATAACTCGATGGCATCTTTCTGTGACTGTCTGGCTTTCTTTTTCCATAATGCTTCTTCTACTCGCATGATACATTCGGCATCCCATGTACCCGATACGGGCCATCTATACTTTTCTTCTAACTGTTTGGTATACTCTACCCATAAATCTAGATTCAATATGGCGCTTATGCCATGTTTCTGATACATAAAATGACCTGGACTGTCCCTAGGCGGAACAGGAACTGCTGCTTCCAGCAGACCCTTTCTAGTTTTTAACTGACGTAACTTGGAAAATATAGGCATGACTGAACTGTAATCTGGACACAATACAATACACAATAAACACGAAATCACGTCACACTCATACCACAACATTACAATACATGAAGAACATTATAAATAACAGTTTGAACAGAATATTACCTGGAATACTGAGAGCAGAAATACTAGAATTTTCTCGAGAACGGAACAGACTAGAGTTACTGGATGCACTGCTATAACAGTACGGAACATACCGGTCCCATAAAGGGACGCATCAAGACCCGTATCCACCTAGGTGAACACTTCGTTTGTGAGTCTGGGCACCACCAACCCACGGACCAGGAGTCAATTTAGATTGGTCCTGTCTAGATACTACCCCAGCAATGGTACTCACCGGGCAGCACGGAACGGAAGGCCTTGGACGGGACTGGACTGCTACGACAACGAACTTCGGACTTCAGTTACGGGTGGGCCTCCGGATACCTCGGACCTTGGACTCTCGGCTTGGGCTCTGGTCGGGACTCGCCGCGTTCCTCCACCGTCTCGTTCGGATGCTGGACCGCCTCCTCCGTCTCCTCCGTGGGCCTGAGGGATACTTGGAGCAGAAATATCTGCCAGTGCGCCGTATGATTCCGTCACGACTGCAGAGGGTCAGGGGGTCGGCGTGGCTTCACCGACGCGTGGGGAAAGGGCATGTCCCTATTCGGGCGCCATTATGTGGTAAATAAATAAATAATACCCTATTTTTGACTAGGCATATAGCATAACAGATAGCTCAATAAATAAGAGTCAAGATTCGAGGTAGTAGGAGTTTCTGCAGGTTTATTACAGCATAAGGACAGGATCAGGACAACCTGCATAGGATGACCCAGCAGGGGAAAAGAGGCCCAGCAGCTGCTGGGGCTTGGTCTGGGATGAGCGCGCTAACATTTAATAACAATACACGGGCATATATACATAGCGCGAACACATAGCATTACATTGCAGTAGGCGTAGCAGTGGGTGGAGCAGAAGGCGTGACGCGTAGCAGTCGCGAAAGATAACAGTAAAAGTATGTGTAACTGGGCGTGTACATAGACATGTGGTGCAAACGTAACAGAATATGTCATGAATGGGGCGGAAACATAGGAGGGGGCTACCTAAGGAGCCGGGACCTCTAACCTAATGGTGCGCGCAAACTGGCAATGACGTATCACTAGGAGAAGCTGGGGCTATGAACTCTGTGCTAGGAGCAGAGACTAAAGTCTGGAGGGTCGGAGCGACATGTACCTAAACCCTATCTGGTATCTGATGTTTAGGGAACATGTTGATATAAACTAGAAGTCATGAGGGGAAAAGCTAACTTGATTCTAAGACTGGACCATGCATTATTCTACATGTAGTGCGTGATGAAGAATACTAAATGACCATTAAATACAGTATTTCTCTAACATGGAGACGAGAAGGCTAGACAATGACGGAAACTATTGATGCAGTTCAGTAGCTTAGGAATGCAGAGAAGGAGGACTGAACTGATAGCTGGAATTATAACATACTCTTGGCAGACTCAGAGGCAGAGCCAAGCTGCACCGGGCACTGCGAGGCAGGAAGTAAGTGAAGGGTCGAGGATACAGGTGGGGGCTGTATCGCTCCTCAGCGAGGCTTCAGGAGACAGGAGCTGAATCTAGGGTCCGGGCCCTGTTGAGGCCTGGAAACGGGGACTTTATAATGAAATAACGTGCACACTGGAAAACGTGGCAACGTAACTTTACATAGGCCTGATATTCGTAGTATTCACGAGGACTGGAAACTGGCATACTAGAGGTGGACACAACTGTAATTGCGTCATTAATCGGACATGGGGAATAACATATGCATATTGGTCATGCACACATAACATATGATGGATGAGGCGTAGGGACACAGAACATGGCAAATTTTACTTTTCCACAGATCACTAGAGCCTGAACTAAAGTTCTTCTGTGGGTGTCAGGGAGGAAAGGAAATATCCTACGGAGGAGACCTATCACGTGGAAACAAGATCCCACAGTGATGTTGACATGCTGTTTCATGGTCAACTCCGGCTCCAGACGTACCCCCAAGTTCTTGATTACTGATTTAGGTTCAGGGACTGGGCCTAGGTCCAGAGGCCACCAACCAGGGGACCATTGGACCCTGGCTTTACCGAAGAGAATCACCTCGGTCTTCCCAACATTACATTGAAGAAAGTTGGAAGACATCCATCGCGCTACTGCCTTCATCCCATGGGAGAAAGATTGTATAATCTCCGAAGTAAGTTGTTTATAGGGGAAGAGTAGCTGCGTGTCGTCAGCGTAGGACACTGGGCAGAAGCCAAAGGCTCTGGTTATTTCTGCCAGGGGAGCCACATAGTTATTAAACAGGGTCGGGCTTAAACACGATCCCTGCGGGACCCCCTTGGTGATCTTAACCTCTTCCGACCTAAATTCACCCATGGTGACGCGTTGGGTGCGGTTGAAGAGGAAGCTTTTAATCCAGTCCAGTGCCTTACCGCCGATGCCACTCACAGACAGTCGTTCAATCAAGATGTTGTGTGAGATGGTATCGAACGCTGCCAATAAGTCAAGTAGCACCAGGACAACGGAATAACCATTGTCCTGGTACATACGTAGATCGTCCGTTATCGACAGCAGGGCCGTTTCAGTGCTGTATTTTGGCCTGAAACCTGACTGTGATGGATAAAGGCTGTCTGATTGCTCAAGGTAGTTGTAAAGATGTTTATTGGTGTGTTTCTCAATAATTTTCCCTAAAAATGGTAGCAGGGAAATCGGCCTGAGGTTAGACATGTTGGTCCAGGGGGAAGAAGTATTTTTCCTAATTGGTCTAACTAAGGCAGTTTTCCATTGCTGAGGGACATTAGCTGTATTAATTGAGAGATTCACCAGTCTCTGAATATCAGGACCAAGTGTTGTCCCTAAAGGACCCATAAGCCTAGCTGGAAGTGAATCGGCTGGGCTCCCACTTTTGATGTCCGTAAGCAGCTTCTGAACCTCTTGTAAGGAGATTTCAGGGAAATCATTAAATGAGTGAGAATTGGTAGGCACAGTAGGTGCCAGAGTTTGATGAGCCTGGCCAGTCGTGGCAGGGATAAGTGCCTCTATTTTATCATAAATGGCATTGATTTTTTCAGTGAAAAAGTTCGAGATGTTATCACAAAGATGTTGTGACGCCATGTCTGCACTTTCACATGCTACAGGTTTTAAAAAAGTGTTAACAATCTGGTACAGAACTTTAGAATCGTTGCCAGCTGCCTCCAACTGTGAAGTAACATGGTTCTTGCGTGCAGATCGTATAGCCTTATGATATATGCTTAAGGCCTTATGATAGTTAGTTTTATCTTCGTTCAAGTGGGATTTTCTCCATGTTTTTTCTGTCTTTCGAGCCTTTCGTTTGAGGCTACGTAGTTCTTCCGAAAACCAGACCTCTTGTTTCCTTGCAGGTCGCTTTTTAAAGGTTTTTATCGGGGCAATTTGTTGTACCGCTGTATTAATGGCTAGATCCCATTTTGAGAGAGTGGTATTTATATCATCTGTAGGCGAAATAAGAAGAGGAAGATATTTCTGTTCAAAATTGGTGTTAGTAATTTTATGCCATTGCCTACGTTTAGATGGGATTTGAACAGGGGGGATGGAACAAACACCCTTCTCAGGCATAGTAAACTCAAGTACAAAGTGGTCTGTCCAGTGGTACTGTTTGGGTGCGTAGCATTCGATACCAGAAAAATTTGATATTATCATATCTAAAGTGTGCCCTGCTTGATGTGTGGGTCCATAGTTACATTGTTTTAATCCCATTAAGGATAAGTCGGTTAAAAAGGATTGTACCTCACTATTATTTACTTCCTCGCTATGGATGTTAAAATCCCCGAGCAGCAAAAAATCTTTATCTGGGCGCACATGAGGAGCTAATGCTTCCACTAACTGTTTTGGGGTGCTTTTTATGGAGCCTGGGGGACGATAGACCAAAGCTCCTTTCCTACTGTGTTTGGCTGAAGAACTGATCCTAAAGATCATCATTTCAAAAGCCGTGTTGCACCATTGATCAAGAACCAAAACTGAGATATTATCTTTAAATACAATAGCTATTCCCCCACCGACTTTTTGGGGTCTGTCCATTCTGATTATCTTATAACCCTCCGGTATACCAAGGGTGATGGCTGGAGTAGAGTGGGGTTTAAGCCATGTCTCCGTTAGGAAGCACAAATCAGGTTTATGAGTAGAGATAAGGTCCCAGACTTCAATATAGTGCTTTGCTAAGGATCTTATATTGCAAAGTAAGTTCTTTCCTCCCTGAACTATAACAGTAGGAATGTTAGCAGTATGTTTTTGGGGGGGATATGTCTTTTTCTATCTTAAATTGACAATGGCAAAATCTACATGAGAATGGTCCTTCAGGACAGCAGTGATGTAGTTGCTGACAGTTATTTATGAGTAAGTTATCACGCAAACCCATTAATGCCCGTGAAGTGTAGATTAACCTAGATACTTTACGCACTCCAGAGGTGTCTGCCATGGCCCCTGGTCCCGTCCGGTCGCGGACGGGCGCAGACGGGCTTCTCTCTGGCGCGTCTCAGACGCTTCGCTGCGCGCAACCGCTGCGCGCTTTCTGTGACGAGGGGGCTATATACCCCTCTGCGTGCAGCAGCTAGAGCGCTGACCGCTGGATGTGGGCGGAAGTCACCTGGCTCTGCCTGACCCGCCCTCCGCTTGTTGGCTGTACGGCTGTGTATGTATTGTAAGAAGAGGGTTTACGTTTGTAGTTCCTGCGATTGTACTGTGTATGTTCACTCAGGGGGTGGAGTGAGGGTTCGACTGCGATTATTATATGCCTTAAAACCCAATAAAAATTAAAAATATATATATATATCTTTCGGGATCTTGTTCGCACTATGTAGAACTTTATAAATAAATAACTGGAGAAAGGTTCTTCTCCTACCTTGAGGTGAAGACCTAGAACACCCTGCCTCAACACCTCAGGCCATCGCTGTCACTGCCTCAATTCAGGGAGTACTTCAAGACCTGGCTCTTTGACTGAACCAAAGCACAGTCGATGGACCTGCAGCTCCATCAACACCCCCCAAGCACCTTGAGACACCTATTTGAGGGAAGTGGCACTTTACAAGCCGTTCATTGTTTGATTTACCATCAAACTGCCCTGTCCCAAGATCACCACATTAAATACGGGCAAGAAGCGAATCATGCTCAGACCCTGGCGCAATCTCTCAGTCGAAGCCTTTGAGGAGGTCTTCCAATCAGAAGTGGGCAAAAGGGATAGGGAAAATGAGCTAATATTGGAGGGCTTCAACAAGGCGTTCAAAATTGCACTGGATGTAGTGATCCCTAATACAAATATGGTCCAGTTACAAAACCGCCCATCGGCCCCCTGGTACACCAGTGAACTTAGGACCAAAAATCCAAATGCAAAAGACTGTAGAGGGTCTGGCGCATCAGTAATGCAATACCTGATAGGACGCAATTCAAACAAGCCTTGACCATCTACTACTCCAACTTAAAAATGGCTGGATGCCAATTCATTCTCAACCAAATTGAAAGTGCTGCCAATGCCCCCCAAGCCCTTTTTATCATTGTAAAGGATGTTGGGTCTCCTCATGCTTGCAGGCAATCCCCTTTAGAAACTCAAGACTTTTGTGATCAGCTTGCTAGCTACTTCCAAGAAAGAAATATTAGAATATATGATAACTTTCCAGTGAAAATCGCCCATGCATCGGATAGTCCGAGCAGGCAGGGGGATCTGGATAAAAGGACATGACACACCTTGGGCTGTTTTGATTCATTTACCCTAGAGGATGTCTTAAGCTAAATCGGGTTCACCAACCCATCTCTGTCCACCTAAGATTATGGCTCTTCTAGCCATCAGTTGTGCGCCAGCTATTCTCCAACTATACAATTCATCCATATCATCCAGGGTGATTCCTAGTACTTGGAAGGAAGCTTTTGCCCGTCCTATCCTGAAGAAACCCATGGCAGATCCACGAGAACATGGCAATTACCGCCAGATCTCCCTCCTACCTCTACTGGCTAAGGTGTTGGAGAGTATGATTAATAAGCAACTGAGTCAATATCTGGAGCAAAAATACATTTTAGACCCCTCACAATCAGGATTCCGACAGGGTTTTAGCACAGAAACCGCCATTTTATCAGTCACTGACTCGCTTAGATTAGAAACAGATTAATGTGGATCAGCAATACTGTTGCTACTAGATCTCTCCGCAGCATTTCTCATAAAATGCTAGCGGAGAGACTGGCCTCTTGTGGAATCCAGGGAACAGCCCTTAAATGGTTACGAAACTTCATGTCCGGCGGAACACAAACAGTCATGCTTGGTTCTCATCTTTCAAACCCAATTAGCTTACACAGAGGTGTCCCTCAGGGCTCCTGCTAAGCCCAACCTTATTTAACATTTATGTGTCTCCTCTGGCAGGGATTGCAGAACAACAGGGCTTCGAGATCATCTCTTATGCAGATGATACTCAGCTCATGTTCCTGACCGGCACTGATACAGTAGCTGAGAAAGCACGGTTTGCCAAAGGTATGCTTGTAATCTCCAACTGGATGACGCAGAATTGTCCCCAGCTGAATCCTGGCAAGACAGAGATTATGCTAATGGGCAAAGCCACAGCTAGCTAGCCCGCCCAATTGGGAGCCGCCCCAGTCCCGACCCAATGTGTTAAAAACCTAGGGCTAAAACTAGATCAACCTTTATCTATGAAAGACCAAATTGCCGCAACAACCAGCTCATGCTACTACAGCCTGCGTCTGCTGTGCAAAATCCTCCCCTTTATGCCGACAACCCATCGAAAAGCCTTGGTCCAGGCTATGGTCATCAGCCGACTGGATTATGGCAATGCTTTGTTGGCAGTGGTTGGACAGACCCTGCTGAACAAACTGCAGGTGATTCAAAACACTGCAGCTAGAATGGTATTGAATCGCCCAGCGGGCACCGCATCGGTTCCTTTACTGCGAGAACACCACTGGCTACCAGTGAGGAAAAGATCACATTTTAAGATCTGTTGTCTCACTTATACATCACTTAAAGGAAGAGGCCCTAAATACCTCCAAAAGAGACTCACCAAATATGTATCTCACAGAAAACGTAGGTTGGGCGCAAGATTTCCTACAAATACCACGCATAAGTCTGTGTCGCTCTGGAGGACAATCTTTCTTGTACCTAGCTTCAAGGTACTGGAACGAGTTACCAGATTTCCTTCGCAAAATGGACATCTACAGCACATTTAGGAAACAGCTCAAAGCCTTCCTATTCTAGTTCATTTGCTCCCCTTTAGTTTCAAGAATATTGTTAGTCAGCGCCGAGATGCCCCCAGGCGATTCGAGTGCTATACAAAAATAATTAACATAACATAAGTCTGTTTGTAGTAGTTTAGAGGTCTAACTATTAAGAGTATGAAGGAGTGTTTGCAGGTTTTTATTTTTATAAATAGTTATAGTGTGTGATTTGATAATGTTTGGCAAGGGGAGAGTGACTCGGTTACTTACCGGTAATGATCATTACTCCGAGTCATAGTCTTCCTTGTCACAGTCACAAAGGAGCACCCCGTGTTCCAGACACAGCTTTTACCCATTAATTAAAAAGTTCCTCACCCAATATGGGCGCCTGACAGGAAGTACCTGTCACCTGGCCTATAAGGGTGGGACCAACACAGGAAACATCCTGAAATACAAAAGTAGAAACTAAAGAAAAGACAAGAAATTTGTTTGCCCCCCCCCACGCCAAGGGCGGGCGGGACAGAACATGACTGTGAGGAGGAAGACTATGACTCGGAGTAATGAACATTACCGGTAAGTACCAACAAGGAGGCCCTTAGAAGAAGCCCACGAGGAAGACACACACAGAGTGGAATGACCCTTGATGACTGGGGGAATTGAAACCCCTGAAGCAGGATGGCCAAATTTGCCCCACATGGGGCACAAACCCACGACCCTCAGAGTAAGAGTCATATGCTGACCCAGAGACTAAGAGGCACATGCTCCACCGACAGAGCCAGCCGGGCAGAGAAGCAGACCAAACCAATGGGAACAGAGACCAACCTAGGACGACAGCCCCACCGGGCAACCCCAAGGGTGACATGAAAAAATCCACCAGGTGGAGGGAGGTCGTAGGTCAAGGCAGATCACCAGAGCCCAAGGCAAACCAGGGAACCGAGCCGTATCCCCACCCGAAAAGGGTCAGTTGAGGACATTTCAGAAATTGAATACTGGACAGGATGAAGGCCCAGGTAGGCAGGACCAAACGGAATGGACCGGAATGCAAAGCATGAAAGAACAAAGGAAGACCTCCGGGGGGAACTGGCGAAGCAACGACAGGCCGTTGCAGTAGAAAAAACAGCACAAAAGGCAAGAAGCCAAGGTCTCAAGGGAGACGAGCGAGCACACCCAAATAGGCGAAATGGCGGACCACCGGCAGCGGAGAGCAGAGAAGCACAAACCGCACTGAAGGAACACAGAATCCTCTCACAGGCAACATGGAGAAACCCCACATAGAAAAAAGAAAACCCGCCAGTGACGGCCGCAGACCCCAAGGGTACAGACCTCAAAGCAGGGACTTGCGACGCATTACACCAGAAGTAACATGTCACGTCAAAGCAAACATCAATTAAGACATGCATTGCCCTTGCGCCACCCTGCATGATGCAAGGGCAATGCAACCCTAGTGCAAAGCTGGCCCTGGGACTCGAACGTTGTATCCCCAGCTCCAGAGGTAGCAGTACTGGCCGTTAGGCCGCAGGCCCTGCCCCTTGAAAGCAGCGGCAGGAATTGAACCCAAGTGCAGCGGTAGCCAGAGTTACCAGAGACACAAGACTCACCAAAGAGTGACAGCCCCATGGTAGTAACAGTGCCACAACTATGGACTGGGAACAACAACCAGGGAAACACCAGAAGAAGAACACACTCTGTGGAGGAAAGACTGGAACCATGAATGCTAGGCCACAACAGCACCGCCATCAACTACCAAACTCCCCAACACAACTGGCGTGGAGCGGAGAAGGGGACAGCGGAAACCACCACAGAGGAGCAACCGCCAGGAAGGAGGAGGGGGACACCAAGGCCAACGAGACACCAAGCACTAACATCCCACACAAGGAAGAAGGGCGGAAACCATGGCAGAAGAGCAACCTGATGGGATGCAAGAGAAGCAACCAGGGCCACATGAACCACCCGGCCAGGACCCTGAAGAGAAACCGAAGGAGAAGGGGAGTCAGCCAACCGCACAAGACCCAACAGCGCCAAATCAAAAAGAGGAGAGTGAGTGTCCCTCAAAAGGTGAAGGCGGAACGTGTCACATGAATACTGGACGGCCACACTTCGACAGAAGAAGGCCAAAGTGCATAGGAGCAGCAAACACATCAGCCAGCACCACCCAAGACGAGGACACCCAGCGAATCACGGGGAACCAAGAACCCAGAGCCAGAAGTCTGAAGTACATGAGAAGGGAGTAGACGGCCAGCCCAAGCTTCATCAATGCCACAACCACCAGAAAAAACAGCCGACAGCAATGGCAGGAACCGAACCAGTGTCTAGCGAGAGCCAATGCCACCCGAGGCACAAGACCTACCAAAGAGCAAAATCCCCTTGGAGAACCAAGCACCCCAACAGCATGTAAAAGACCCCCCTCAGGGGAGCCAAGGCTGAAGGAAACACCCGAGGGACAGAGGACAACCCAAAGGGGAGGACACAAAAAGGAAGAGCTTACCCAGGGCAGGAACCGCAACACCCCTAAAAGAGAGGATGCACAGGAAGCCCATAGCACCAGGAATAACCTGGCAGGCACTCACCCAGGAACAAACCAGGCCAGACCTGCAGACCACCGAAAACGGATAAGAGTAGGCGTATACAGGGCCGTACGGCAGAAGGCACCAAAAGGCCAAGAAGCCAGAAGGACCCCAGAGGAAACAGGAGGCAGGAGCCGCAGCAACACACCAACTTGCCCGGAAGCAAAAAGAAGACCACGGCCAAGAGACCCAAGAAGGGCAGAGACCCCGACAGGCCCAAAACCCTGAAATATAGAGTGCAGCAACCCAGACCCAACACCGGCCCAGGAAACAACTAAAACCAGGCGAAGGACCCAGGAGCCAGAGAAGGAGTGAGAACCAATCCCGCTGCAAATGACAGAGGCAGGAAGTGGCAGAAGCAATGGAAAGGGTACCACCAGAAGGCAGAAGCCGGGAGATGGCAAAGAAGGGGTGCCACAGCCACAACCCCACCCCCAAAAGGGCTGGGAGGAACCCCGCACAAGACAGGGGATGACCAAAGGCACGCCTGCATGTGTCCCTACCAATGAGGAAGAACCCAGTGGGACCAAGGGGCCCGTCGAACATAACATGTGCACTTGAAAAGTGCAAGTATCACAAGGTGCAGAATAACAGAAGTGTATTGCCACCCAACAGAAAGGAACTCATAATATCGATCACAGAGGGATGAAAGTCTGAGTGGACCCACCGGGAGTAGAACCTGTGACCATGAGGAACGAACACAGGACCCTACAGGGGATCATAAATCTACTTGTGCCACCAGACCGGCTCTATACAGAGAGAGAGGCAAACCGAAACTGCGGTCTTAAAACAGCAGAGGCGTATGTTAGGCCTGGGAGATTAAGGGCCTCATTTATGAAAAATGACGCATTGCTGCGTGAAAACAGCGATGCGTCACTTTTCACTGCGCACTCCTTGCGACACCAATGATGCATCATATTTAATATAGGACGCATCATGTCGCAAGGAGTTACAGATACGTCAGTATTTCTGACGTATCTGTAAGCGCAAAAGTGACGCATTGCTGGAGTGTGTCACAAAAGTGGCGCAACTCCAGCAATGCGCCCTTTCACATGGGGCTTGCCCTATGTGAAAGGGCTTGCGTCAGTCTTACACCTGCTGTGAGGCAGGCGCAAGATTTTGACGCAACGGCGTCCTAAAAGTGACGCAGTGAAATCTTATAGATTTCACTGCGTCACTTCTACGACCCTTCCTTACATCAATACGCCCCCCTTGCATACATTATACCTGGCGCAGGCATAATGTGGCGCAGGGGTTTACAAAGTGACACATCTATCTAGATGCGTCACTTTGTAAATATGGTGCAACAAAGCACATTTTTTAAGCTGCTGATGCGTCACAAAAAGTGACGCGCCAGCGGCGTAAAAGTGACGCACAGCCTCATAAATGAGGCCCTAAGTGATTTGCTCAGAATGACAGGATGTCAAGCTTCCCTGCCGAGACTCGAACCCGGGCCCCCAGTGCATCAGGAATTCGCGAACTAGACCCGAGACAACGGGAATCAGAGCGCTTTATATGTAATCAAAGGGGAAGAGACGGTTACAAGGCCACAGCAGGCGAGGCCGGCCGTGAAGCATGCGACAATGCACAAAGAGAAAAGAAGAAGCAGCGGACACCCAGAGCCGGTGGAACTGGACTGAGAGAATTAACTCCGGTGGTAGAGACTACCACATGACTACGAAAAACAGCATATAAAGAGCGCATGACACCTCATCCAGGGAAACGCACAATGCATAAGCAAACCCAGAAATATGGAGACACCCGGACTGTAACAGCCTGTGGATCAAGGCAGAGATCGTTCGGTACACGGAAAGGACACAACACAGGATACAAAGTCAGAGGGAGTCCAAGTGACTTGTCCAAATCACAGGAAGTTGAATGCCCATGCCGAGACTCGAACCTTGAACTCCAGGGGGAGGACATTCGCTGAAACCGACAGGCAACATCCACTCACACTGGCAGGATGCGAGAAACCTCCACCATAATGGGAAACCTTGGCAGGTGAGAAGCTGCAAGGGACCCAAAGCGCCAGCAGCAAGTCAGCAGGCAGAAAAAGAGAAGGGCAAGCCATCGCAAAATTTTCTAACAATCAACAAACGTTGTGGCTCGAACACTGGTCAAACTCAAACTGCCCAGCCCCCGCCCCAAGCAGCACAGCCCAAAAAAATATATATACATTACCGAGACCGGAAAAATTACTACCATCCTCGTACAGATGATGGGTGTTCTGCAGGAACACAGGGAACAAAAACAAAATGTTTCCTGTGTTGATCCCACCCTTATAGGCCAGATGACAAGTACTTCCTGTCAGGCGGCCATCCCTGGTCAAAAAGGAAGATCATCCTGGAGTGATTCTGAAGTCATTGGATGACTTCTCCTGCAATTATCTGGGGACGTCATCCTAAACCATCCTAAAGTCTGCCCACAGGGGAAAAAATGTAAATGGGATGACTCTTACTGTAATCACAAAAACTATTCTAGGATGGTGTTCTGATGACTTCCACTGGCAGGGAGTGATTACCTTTTACAACTCCACGAATACTAATTGACAACTTTAGGATGAGTGTGAATTACTCCAGGATGGGCTCCAGACAATTTAAGGATGATTGTGGATTATTCCTGGATGATCCTATTACCGCTTTAGGATGGAAGTGGATTACTCTGGAATGACCCCATGATAATTTCAGGATGAGTGTGGATTACTCCATGATTTAATGATAACTCAAAAATGAGCATAGATTATTTAGGATTATATTAGGACAACTGCAGAATGAGCGTGGATTACTAGACAATGACTACATAAGGGCTTTAAGATGGCTATGAAATACTCTTGCAGGTTTTTATACCAACGGCAGGCCAAGTGTAGATAGCTCCCAGGTGATTTAATGAATAACTTAGAGTGGCTGTGGATCAATAATAAATCATTACAGGCTGGATCACACCTTAAAAATTCCATGTTACAAGCACATTAGCCAACTGCCAGTATTCCCTTGCAGGGTCCCACTATTAGTTTAGGATTATGGATTTGGTGGTAGGGAAATATTTAGAGGATCACCTCCTCAATGAACCTTCCTGTCAAAAACAGGCCTCTTGGATGCAATAGGCCCTCTTTATACAATACCATGAATTATTTGCAATGCCATGAGTTCTAAAGAAAGGCCTAGATTTACAAAACTGTCACTTAACGCAGCACAACACCCAAATTTGCTGCGTTGCATCACAGGAAGAGAGCAGGAAAGTGCCATGTCTACCCCTCTCCCTTGCACCACTGCACCATTAGGCAGTCGAGCACCATGCACCTTTGCACTATGGTGAAAAGGTGTCTGCGAGAGTCTAGCTTAGGTTTTTTACTGGAAGGGCCCCCTTGCAGTACAAAAAATACTATGCCTAGAAAAAACTGAAAACTTTTCCCATGTGGATGAGTGTTGTAACAAATACCAATTTGCTCTGGTTTATAAATCCTGAAAAGATTGTGTGTCAAGTCCGCATTATAAAACTTAAGCAAACCAAAAACAATACTTCCATAAACCTGGTCCCAATTATAACATCAATATTCTCCTACTCTGGAAAGATTATTTTTTAAACTCTGTGAGATGGGTGCACTGTACAAAATAAATCTTAGAAAGATTCCTTTTGGCTAGCTTTGTGCTGTAGCAAGACCATATGCATACAAAAGTTGTGGCTTCAACAATGTTATATTTTGCATTAAGATAAGATTAACAACTTGAGCAGCTACTCACATACTCCTGACTCACTGGGACTTGCCTTATTTTAGGTACAGAGCATTATCTGAAGCTGTTTAATGTGGTGACCAGTGGCAAAAGACTGAACAAAGTAATGGTTAAATGAAAAAGCATCAAAGGGGATGTGTTAGCATGTCATTTTATTGATCTAAAACACACCTTTGGTTCCACAAGAGCCAGGATACTGAACAAAAGTACATAGAGAAAGTCCAGTACACTGGTCAAGAGGGGAAAAATGCCAGAATACTACAAAAAGGCTTAATGAAACCCAGCAACTTCAATTTTTGTTTTAGATTCAGAGTTTTCTTTAGTCCTCTTCCAGTATTGCAAATCTTTATAGCCAGCTTCCGTCTCATAGTTCTGTTGTCCAGTGATGGCCAGCCTTCATCCCTGCACATAGACTTCATAGAGTCTGGAGGAAAAAGAAATAAACATACATCAGAATCATGTTAACACCACTATTTTAGGTTTTTAATAGGAATGGGCTGCCTTTAAAATGTTCCAATCATTTTATTTCATATAGTGTGACCAATGAGATATGGTTACAAGGGTTCATAAGTTTAACATTAAGGTTATTTGGTCAAAGAGGTAATGGGGAGAGCAAGGCATTGATTAAGAGGTAGACAGGAGGTAAAGAAGACTCACCTGGCCAAGTGAAGAAACCGCCACTGTTCACCAGACGCTGTCACGCTTCCTCTGCAAACAGAAAGCAATCAATACCAGATTTCATTTACAAAACCATCATGGAGGCAGCCATGTTGAGCCTGAACTCTACTGACAGTATTCTTATTTGGAAAACAGTCAAAAAAAATACCATACTGACCAGTAATCCAAATAGGAGCTTAAAACTAAATGCTAGGAACAGGGCAACCAATCTAAATATTGGGAGAGCTGAAATGAAATACCAACTCAAGTCTATGCGCCAGATTTACATGCCATTTGTAGCACAAATTCTCAATGAGTTATGACCACTCCCCCATTGCTCTTTTGCAGACGGCTTTTAGTTAAGTGAGGAGTCCTTGTACAATAATATGATCTAGGACCACATATGCACACATTGGGCCCAATCACAGAACTAACTTAAGACAAAACCCAAAACTTACTACCATTTTGGTATTCACAGAAGGCACTTACTCATTTTGGTATTCACAGAAGTTAGGACTCCTAAATGCCTTCTGTGAATGCCGAAAGTCTTAAAGTTAGGACTTTTGGTATTCACAGAAGGCATTTAGGAGTACTAAAGTTAGGACTCCTAACTTCTGTGAATACCGAAATGAGTAAGTGCCTTCCGTGAATACCAAAAATGGTAGTAAGTTTAGGATTTTGTCGTAAGTTAGTTCTGTGAATCGGCCCATATATTTTAACACTGTATGTATAGTAATGTATTTTCATAGTCCTAAATCAGAGTGGAAATTGTGGCAGTAGTGGCTGGGCGTGGTTCTGCTTGGGCAACAGAATCCCCCAATACCAGTTTACAAGTGCAAACAGTGCAATGAGGCCATGCTTAGTAAGAAGAAAGCAAGGCAAGTTTGCCCCATGGCACTGTTCACCACCATGCGGAAAGGGGCACGGACCACATAACTTAATGGGCTCATGATTATAAGGAACAGGGCACAACTCTGTGTTCCAGACCATGGCTATATAATGTCAGGTCACCAGTTGCTATTTCTTTTTTCAGGTTGTAAGTTGCTTAGTCTTACTGGCTGAGAAAAACTTGAGCATGAGAAAGGTAATTTTATCACTACAAGGGTTCAAACATTTTTGTAAGACTGAATCTCAATGCACAGCCACGGTTGCAGTGGCTTTCACAAGGCCAAGTGATGGTGCAGGTCAGAAATAGACGTCTAAGACATCCAGAGCCAGGAAAGAGATACCCTGTGTGTTCTTTTCCAGCTAGGGGAAATGACAAGTCTGGCATTTCACAGGTGACTGATTCAATGTTGTCCCTTTACAGTTTCATGACTGTGGCACCAAATCCCTTCACCACTAATTCAAACAGATATGCCTCTGGAAATACTATCAGGGCAGAGAGATAGCTTTCCAGGATACCAGAGATCTGTCTGTTCCATAACTATCAAAGCATTTCAAATTTGTTGAACAAGGATCCATTCTACGTCTAAAACAGGTAATACTGAGGATAGCCATAATCTATAATACAAAAGCTGGTGCTCCCAAAAAACAAGGCCCTAAACACCTAGTATAAGACAGAACAAGGCTCAAGGAGAGCAGGGTGCGGGCAGTCAGTCACGCCCGCTCCTATTGCAGATAGGGAGCTGGGTGTAGTCAAGTGCGGATACACTGGACGGTCCATGACAAAAACGTGGTTCGCGTTCAGTCACAGATCTGCCTAGCATTTCCTGCACTCCCTTTGTGTTGGTGACTTACCTGCTTGGGTCCTGTTGTCCTGCAGTAGGGAATTTGTGGTACTTTGATTGGACGTCTCTGACATGTTACGGCTCCGACACGCGGGTCTTCCTTTTACAGGCCGTTGATCTCTTCTTCCAGGTTCCTGTCCGCATCCAAGTTCCCTCGCCGGAGGTACCTTCTTGTGTAGCTCCGTTTCTTCGCGCCTGAATTTCTTCACCCTCTCGTCCTGTACAGAATACAATGACAGAAGAAAGATATATTTAAACAAAGAATCCTCGTCTATCGGGTATATGGTAGGTATGATGAGGTTATATATGGTAAGGACATAGTTACTTATCTGATTTATCTGATCCACAGAGAGTGGAAAAATGGTTATTCTTTTGTTTCCCTGATTTAACATAGGCTGGATATAAAGAGAAAATAGATGCAAGTTAGTTTCCCGATTTCTTAAGGAGACGGTATATTCTTATCTGACCCAGCACCTTTTTGTGTAGATTTTTCATATTACATCCTTTCTTAAAAAATACTTTTTTTACCTAGTATTAACTAGGATGTATATTTTTGGGGTCTAATTGAGTGCTACAGTGGCATTTGTTAAGGTTAGTCCCTCATTGTTTTTTGCAATTATACATACAACTTCTTTTACCATAAGGTGAATAACTAAGCTCACAAAAGGTGACTCCCCATTCTGCAGAAGCAGGCAAACAAGGATGTGGGCTCTCAGCCATGCTGCATAACCAGGCTAAGAAAAAGCAGGGCCCTGGCCAAAGGTGCACAACGTAGGCTCAAATATCATGTACCAGTGCTTAGCTGCATAGAACACATTTAATTCATGCTACATACACTAGATAGGGAGCACTGATCTGTGCCAGCCACAAGAGTTCACATTTATAAGGAGTCACTGGTCCGTTCTTCATACTCTGACTTCACCCACAGAACTAGCCTATGTTGCACAGTAACGTTTAGGGGGAAAAAAGAACAATAAATAGTGCCACGTTTTTTGGTTTGCGTTCAGTGTAGCAGCCCTGATACCAGGAGTAGGGGCTAGTGGAGTTACAGAAGGACAGCATCACAATACAAAGGTTTGCTTTTTGCTTTTATACACAATTTTCCTAAATAAAAATAATTATTAGGGCCACCGCCCTGACTTGCCTCTCCTCTCGTGCAATTTAAAAGGTAATTTTTTCTTCTTTTCGCTTTATAACAATTAACTGTGCGCTGCCACAGCAAATATCAGTTTTAACTCTGCAACAGCTGAAATGCATGTTTTTAATGGCTGCACTAATTAGGTTTACCTAATGTCTGATTGTGAACGGCATGGTCTCTGGACAAGGCCTCTCCCAGAAGCCAGGGTTGGCGTGTCATGCTGTGGGGCGTCTCAATCATACCCATCCGTTGCAGCTTGCTGACTGCTGTGGAGAAAAAAAGGGCTTAGAAAGCAGGAGGCTGTGTCTGCGCTACGGCTGAATTACTTTATTACACACTGATTGGCAAATGCCTTCCAAACAAGAAGCATGGCATCGTGAAGAGGGTAGAAAGTAACAAAAATGTACCCAAGTAATGATGGGGAAAAGACGACTGCTGTAGGGGTGGTGTGCGCTCATATGGTGGGGGGGGAGGGCTTTGTAATCCGAAGCAGAAGGGGAATCAAAACGGGCAGAAGCAGCGACTGGAGAAAGGCATCAATAAAGATACATACAAAAGTTCTCACACAAAGGCTATAAGGAAAGCAAGCCCTAGTACACTGTACTTTACCAGTGCTCCTGAGTTTTCATAGGAAGT
Organism: Lissotriton helveticus; assembly: GCF_964261635.1. NCBI lineage: Eukaryota > Metazoa > Chordata > Amphibia > Caudata > Salamandridae > Lissotriton > Lissotriton helveticus. The sequence continues at coordinate 17,382,211 of NC_136067.1, forward strand.
GAAGCATCGGCAGTGGGAACCCGACAGGAGGCAGCAAAGAAGTTCAACGCTGGAATAAACCAATTGTACGCAGGAATAAAGCGGTTGTAACGATTACAGAAGGTCACTTCGAGGTCAACCGCTCTAGCCGTAAAGCTACATCCTCTCACCTCTTGTTAGGAGTACTGAGAGTTGTCTGCTACGGGGACGGTTATATGTGGAAACGCTACTACTTTGGTTTCGGCTCAGCAGCGTATTAAGGTTGCGAAAATTATACATTCTACGAATACCTATCAGTCGCCCACCTCCGTATCCAAAACCTTACTCTTCAAGATATGTTGTAACATCAGACTGTGATATATATGTTAAGTTAAGCAACTTATTAAGGTTGTGAAAACGCATACTTTCTGAATGATAATCAGCCGTCCACCCCATAACAGCAGAGTATGATATATATGTCAAGTTAAGCAACTTACTATGGTTGTGAAAATGTATACTTGTTGAACGGTAATCAACCGTCCACCTCATCCTTGGAATTGTGCCCATCAGGAAATGTATAAATATAAGAACTAATTGATATATGTAGAGTACAGTAGCGCCGTCGCACCTGATTATTGTTACGGTTGGTCCACAGAATTCGAATGAATTTTTCCTTCTATACTGCAGACATCATCAAATAAATCACTAACTTGAAGGGTGCCCTGTTCTAATTAAGCTACAGTTTACGTCCTTAATTCTGATGAAGGAATAAGATTTCATCTCACCATGTTTATGCCTTGATGAAGTCCTTGTGGAGGACGAAACACGTGTTGGCAATTTGCGTGCTGGGAGAATTGATTTTATGAAATTTTGAATACGAATAAAAGAAAAGATTGAAGAATCTCAAAAAAACTGGACTGGATTTGAATTCTTCTGGAACCCTCACTGATTTGAACCTAACTTTACTCTCTGTTCCTTGTCCCTTATGTTATCCTCTATGACAATTAGAGTATCTTAAACAAAGGGCTCTATATACGTTGTGCCCAGATTGTTATAATTATAACCTTTAGGAGTGCTGTAATTAGAATCTCAACCCCTTATAGAGTACTGAGAGTTATTCATGACCCCTAACACACATACCATTGATGCACTAAAGTGATATGGTAGCTGATTTTATTGGTATTTTCAATCCACTACATTTCCCTGTCCTTTCTATTACAAACAGAAGGATCGCAAGTATAAATATGGATTAGCAAAATCAACAGGTCCTGGTGTTCAATGATTCAAAGCCTTTTAGTTTTGCTAAAACTTTTGCAGATGCTGCTCTGCGTTGCCTAAAAAAAATAAAGCTTGTTTGCATACTAATACAAAACAGTGCTAGGGAAAATCAAACACAGGACGATGTTTCAGACGCTTGCATACATCATCATGCAGGTGTAATTATGTTGCATAGGATTATGGCTGCCTCAGCATAAAACGTAGTCTATTAATTCAGTTGCCACTGCCAAGCACTCGAAAGATGTTCATAACAAGCATTGGAAATGCAATAGGTCTCGGATTTGTTTGAGCTAATGGCATTGTAAATGGCAATGTCTTTTCGCCATGTGTTATGGAGTGTGTGCATGTAGTGGAATTATGTGGTTTGGAATTGTAGCAATGGTGGCATGCTGCGCTTTAGATGAATATGTTTAAAAGTAAAGTGCGCCATACTGCGATTGCTACAATAGTTAATTGTGGATGCGTTAACAATTGATGTGTGTACTGATGGCTGTTGGTGTGTGCGCCTGTAGAAATTGTGCACTGATGGCTGGTGGTGTGTGTGCCTGGTGAAAGCGTGCACAGACGGCTGATGGTGTGTGTTCCTGGTGAAAGCGTGCAGTGACAGCTGGTGTTGTGTGTGCCTGTTGAAAGTGTGCACCGACGGCTGGTGGTGAGTGTGTGGTGTGTGTGTTGTGTGGTGTGAGTGTTGTGTGGTCTTATGTATGTAGTGTTATGTGTGTGGTGTGAGACACCGGGGTCTGTCGTCTGGAATGGAAGCTTTAGTCAGATGGGGGAGCATGGAAATGTTGTGCTTCTGTGAAAGCTGGCAGGTGATTGGGGTTCCCCTTAGGAGCCGAAGACTCTGAAAGCAGTGCCCCTCTCTTTAACACCACCACACCAGTGTGCCTCAAGTAACATGTGCCAGGTCTTCTACAACAGAGGGGCGGAGAGGCAGGACAACGCAGGGGCAGAGAGGAGAGGCAGAGACAACGCAGGGGCGGAGAGGCAGGAGGCAGAGACAACGCAGGGGCGGAGAGGAGAGGCAGAGACAACGCAGGGGCGGAGAGGCAGGAGGCAACGCAGGGGCGGAGAGGCAGGAGGCAACGCAGGGGCGGAGAGGCAGGAGGCAACGCAGGGGCGGAGAGGCAGGAGGCAACGCAGGGGCGGAGAGGCAGGAGGCAACGCAGGGGCGGAGAGGCAGGAGGCAACGCAGGGGCGGAGAGGCAGGAGGCAACGCAGGGGCGGAGAGGCAGGAGGCAACGCAGGGGCGGAGAGGCAGGAGGCAACGCAGGGGCGGAGAGGCAGGAGGCAACGCAGGGGCGGAGAGGCAGGAGGCAACGCAGGGGCGGAGAGGCAGGAGGCAACGCAGGGGCGGAGAGGCAGGAGGCAACGCAGGGGCGGAGAGGCAGGAGGCAACGCAGGGGCGGAGAGGCAGGAGGCAACGCAGGGGCGGAGAGGCAGGAGGCAACGCAGGGGCGGAGAGGCAGGAGGCAACGCAGGGGCGGAGAGGCAGGAGGCAACGCAGGGGCGGAGGGGCAGGAGACAACGCAGGGGCGGAGGGGCAGGAGACAACGCAGGGGCAGGAGACAACGCAGGGGCGGAGGGGCAGGAGACAACGCAGGGGCGGAGGGGCAGGAGACAACGCAGGGGCGGAGGGGCAGGAGACAACGCAGGGGCGGAGGGGCAGGAGACAACGCAGGGGCGGAGAAGCAGGAGACAAAGCAGGGGCAGAGAAGCAGGACACAACGCAGGGGCAGAGAGGCAGGACACAACGCAGGGGCGGAGAGGCAGGACAACGCAGGGGCAGAGAGGAGAGACAGGACAACGCAGGGGCAGAGAGGAGAGACAGGACAACGCAGGGGCAGAGAGGAGAGACAGGACAACGCAGGGGCAGAGAGGAGAGACAGGACAACGCAGGGGCAGAGAGGAGAGACAGGACAACGCAGGGGCAGAGAGGAGAGGCAGGACACAACGCAGGGGCAGAGAGGATAGACAGGACAACGCAAGTGCAGAGAGGAGAGGCAGGACAACGCAGGGGCAGAGAGGAGAGGCAGGACACAACGCAGGGGCAGAGAGGAGAGGCAGGACACAACGCAGGGGCAGAGAGGAGAGGCAGGACACAACGCAGGGGCAGAGAGGAGAGACAGGACAACGCAGGGGCAGAGAGGAGAGACAGGACACAACGCAGGGGCAGAGAGGATAGACAGGACAACGCAAGTGCAGAGAGGAGAGGCAGGACAACGCAGGGGCAGAGAGGAGAGGCAGGACAACGCAGGGGCAGAGAGGAGAGGCAGGACAACGCAGGGGCAGAGAGGAGAGGCAGAACACAACGCAGGGGCAGAGAGGAGAGGCAGGACAACGCAGGGGCAGAGAGGAGAGGCAGGACAACGCAGGGGCAGAGAGGAGAGGCAGGACAACGCAGGGGCAGAGAGGAGAGGCAGGACAACGCAGGGGCAGAGAGGAGAGGCAGGACAACGCAGGGGCAGAGAGGAGAGGCAGGACAACGCAGGGGCAGAGAGGAGAGGCAGGACAACGCAGGGGCAGAGAGGAGAGGCAGAACACAACGCAGGGGCAGAAAGGAGAGGCAGGGCAAACGCAGGGGCAGAGAGGCATGTGACAACGCAAGGGCAGAGAGGAGAGGCAGGACAACGCAAGTGCAGAGAGGAGAAGCAGGACACAACGCAAGTGCAGAGAGGAGTGGCAGGACACAACGCAAGTGCAGAGAGGAGAGGCAGGACACAACGCAAGTGCAGAGAGGAGAGGCAGGACACAACGCAGGGGCAGAGAGGAGAGGCAGGACACAACGCAGGGGCAGAGAGGAGAGGCAGGACACAACGCAGGGGCAGAGAGGAGAGGCAGGACACAACGCAAGTGCAGAGAGGAGAGGCAGGACACAACGCAGGGGCGGAGAGGCAGGACACAACGCAGGGGCAGAGAGGAGAGGCAGGACACAACGCAGGGGCAGAGAGGAGAGGCAGGACACAACGCAGGGGCAGAGAGGAGAGGCAGGACACAACGCAGGGGCAGAGAGGAGAGGCAGGACACAACGCAAGTGCAGAGAGGAGAGGCAGGACACAACGCAGGGGCGGAGAGGCAGGACACAACGCAGGGGCAACGCAGGGGCAGAGAGGAGAGGCAGGACAACGCAGGGGCAGAGAGGAGAGGCAGGACACAACGCAAGTGCAGAGAGGAGAGGCAGGACACAACGCAGGGGCGGAGAGGCAGGACACAACGCAGGGGCAACGCAGGGGCAGAGAGGAGAGGCAGGACACAACGCAGGGGCAGAGAGGAGAGGCAGGACAAAGCAGAGAGGAGAGGCAGGACACAACGCAGGGGCAGAGAGGAGTTTGGAACATAGCTCGCTGTCCATCCTGTGCTTGCTACGTTTTATATTGTGTGCCTTTTGCCTGCTTTGTTTTGATTCTATGGCCTATTTTTCGCCAGGAAGTGCTTTAATCATTGCAAAATTTGCCATATATATTCATATTTTTGCTTGTTCAATCTATGCTTGCTGTGCTTGAGATTGTTTGCCTTATGCCTGCGCCGGTCCGATTCTATGGCCTGCTATTTTTGTTTGTTACATTCCTGTAACAGTTCTCTCAAGTAACGTAACTGGTTCTATTGTACAGCGCTCTGACACCTTCGGGTAAAGTCCGCGCTTTATAAAAATGCATTAAATAAAAATACATAAAATAAGCAATACCAACAAGTTGACACTTTTCCAATAGACGTATGAGAGCGCATTAAAGGGTGTTGGCACTTTCTATAAAAAAGCATACCAGGATGAGTGACGCGATAATTACATATAGTTGCTGACATAACTGGTACAGAAAAGAACTTTCTGTCTCCGTTATGTAAGCAAGTACATGGTCACAAATTCGAATATACCACAATGCAAACATCAAATATGCTTTTCGGATTAAAAGAGTCTAAATATGCGAATATCAACCCGAGCAATGCTAAACATTTTAGTTAATCTTGCAGGAACAGTGTTTCATGACATGTAACTCCTACTTCTCGTTACAGAAGTAAACCCTGAGGCTAATATCCACTCTTGGTTGTACAGACCATGCACGCTGTGCCAACTTGATGACACGATAGATAATACAGAAAAGGGGCATCAACGCCTAAGAGTCTATACCTCCCAGGCCCTAAAAGAACATGGTATTGACTACATCAAATCACCTTAAACGGTGAAGCGGTTTACCGTGTACATCTGAAGGCTCAAATATAGATAATTTCATCACTAAGATTAGTTTGCTGCCAGAAATAACATATCTGCTGGTTATGCGCGGTCTCCGTGGCCCCGAATATGCAGACTGTTGGAGAATCATCTTCTTACAGGCTAGTTCTTTCTTTCCTCACAACGTTATCAACATTTTTTCGCAGAAACTTCAGGTCAATCTTGGGGCTAAAATGCTTTTTTTTTTTTATCCAAATGCAGGACGAGATTTTTCTAAACCTTGGTGCTGCAGCTGCAGATAGAGTTAGTTCCTTCAAAAATAGATGTTTTATTTTTTAGTTTCCCTGTCCTTTACTTGTAGGCCCAGAGAGTGCTTGTGAATTACCAAACGGCAGCTTTTGCTGCTCTAAGCATTTTTCATTCGAGGGCTGATTTAAACAACAAACTGAGACCTTCCTGGAGGGACCACCGAAAATTAAAACACAAGTCCGTCAATTACCTGAGAAGCCAGCAATCCGATCTCGCTCCTGTCCCGATAAAGGTTTCTCCCTACACCATAAATCAAACGTGGTAAGCGTTGAAGAAAAAGCTGCAACACTCTCCAAAAAGAAGTTGAGGAAGCAACGTGTCCACTCTTGTAAATAGCCTACTTAATCTTGCTGACCCACGCCGAGTTGCCCAAACGATTGCACGGCGCTCCCAAATGACGTCACTTCTGGCGCCACCGGAAGTGTATGCATGTTACGTTTTGTTTATAAATGCGACCCCCACAGTTCTTTAAACAGCTGTTGCAAGAAAATGAGATTGCAAGCTGGCATGCAACAATCTCCCGAGATACTTACATTTTCTATCCGTGAGCCCTAACCTCGCCCAGTCCAGACGTTTTTCTGTGCATTCTGGGATTTGTAGTTATGTCTCCCTCAATTTAGAATCAGGACTATAAGTCTCAGAATGCACACCCAAAAAAACGTGGACTGAATGATTTGTGCAGAAATCAGGATGCAGTGAAGGGGCTGTACCAGTAATTTCATACAATAGTCTGTACTCGGAGGTTTGTAGTTTCACTTTATTTCATTTGTTGATACTGGACTCCAAATCCCAGAGTGCAACATGGTGTTGCTTAAAAACATGCAGATGTACAAACACAAATGAAAACACATGCAATGGCTCCGCAGGGCGAGCGGCGCGAGACGTCTCCCCCTGCGGATTTCGCGCATAATGGTAGGGTCCAGGAGCGCGATAGAGAGGGAGCGTCAGGGTAGGCATTAGTGCGTAGTTTTTGAGGAGATTAGGCGCAAGGAGTTTAGAGAGGGGGTTTTTCTTCCTCTGTTAGCGAAATCCGAGTTTCAGGCAGTTTAATCGTTTTTGGTGGTATTGAAGTGAAGGTTAGTCTAGACAGAGAAAGTTTATTTTCTCAGAATGGAAATGAGTGAACAGCTGATCGGGGCTTTGCGAGTGATCCAGCTGGAAGGGAGAGAAGACATGCTGACACAGGCAGCGCGTGATGAAATGCTTCCCCCGAAGCGCCCGCCACAGAGACAAGCGGCAAAGGGGGTTAAATATGCTATTGAAGCCTGTCAACCGGTTTCTGTCAAGAAACAAAATGGGCGAGCTCGTTCTTTGAGCGCTGGTGTGGAGGCTTCTTCGCGACCTGGCGAGACAGGAAAGGTCATGGCGGTGCGAAGAGCGTCTTCCCTCACACGTCAGAAGCCAGCGAGCGATTTCGACAACAGACCGAGCGTCTCTGAGGTAAATGTGCTGGTGGCGGGAACTTCCTCAGGAGCAGATAAGAATATTACACAGGTGGCTTTGAAGAGAAAAGCGAAGGAAAAGGCAATTAAGAAGGTGGCCTTTACTCAGGACAGGACGGGTGGGCAGGGGTTTCCATTACCTCCTCATCCCTTGAATTGTCTTCCTGTTCGTGACGCAACAGGCATGGACCATGGACAGCCCAAGCTCAGTCAGAAGTTCATTATGAGGGGGAGGACGGGTTCGTTGGTAGCTTATTCCAGTGACAGTGATGAAGAGGTGGTTTATGGTACTCAACCGACCCGCGCCCCTCCTCTTCAACTGATTCCTATGCAATTACCTCAGAATAGTCCGAGGCTGGCTAGAGCTGTTGATTCTGGCGCACGAGAGCCGCCCTCGGCTTTAGTGGTTGGTTCCCGGGCATATAACCAAATGGAAGTCTTGCAGGGGACACAGGATGTGAGTGATTCTGAGGTAGAGGATGAGTACTATGAGGGTGATGACACGAAAGAAGAGTGCGAACAGGAGCAAGGACATGGAACATTGTCAGCGGATCAAGGAGCCAGGCGGTGGGACACTCAATATCTGTTTCCATGTGCCCGCCCTTCACCGTATGACACACCTCACATGAAGAGAGCACAGGTCGGGACCGGAGACGGTCAGTTGCTTTGGGTCGAGCGCCCAACGTTCACTGACAACCGAGCTATGCGCCATGTTTCCAGGGATGGGGTTGCTGCCTCACGAGTAACGAGCGACATGGCTGAGGTGCAGATGGTTCAATTTTTGACTGCGCCATCTGTTCCGGCGGCTGCACCTACCGTGTCACAGTATACCGAGGAGCTGGGTAAAGTATACTTTAGCGAATCCAGAGCGGATTTTTTGCGATCAGACGGGCCTCAAGAGCGGAGTTCTGATCTGCTTTGGTCGAATTTGGATGGGGGAGTGGGGGATGGAGTTTGCCCGGGTACTAGTGGTGGTGTTCAGAGAGGTGAGTTTAGTCAGGCATCAAAGGGTCAGGTCGGGAATTCAAAGAAAGGTAAAAAGAGCGTCCTTTCCAAACAGAGTGTAGGGGGTTCTGTGGGGAAACTCTCAGGGTTGGGGGGGGGGCAACAAATTCTTCTTTGTTGTTTCAGAGGTCAAGTGCGGACTCTTCTGTGGTGAACGTGACCCCAAGAAACTATCAAGAGCGGATGTCTCCGAATGAATTACAGCGACGTGCTGGCCAGCTACCAAGCGGTAAGCAGCACTGGTGGGCAGTGTGGGATGGGGGAAGGGATGACAGGGCGAATTTTCGGGAGTTACCTGTGGTGCAAGTTGTTAGGGGAGGGGAAGGCAGAAAAAATGTTTTGCCAGGTACTTCAGCGGTGTCTGGTAAATTGCCTCTGATTAATGAAATAGGCCCACGTGTTTTACCTCAGGCAGTTATGGCGGGCGGGAATACTCAGGAGGAGGCATCGGAGCAGGGGGTAGCTATTAATGTTAGGCAGCGGCTTCCTTATATGGGTCTGGCGATGCCTTTGGGGTCACACTTGTCAGAAAAAACTAAGCAGCGAATATGGAATCACGAGTTCGTGGACATATTCAAGTTGCTTCACCGAGATACACAGGCCAAAGAGGGTTCAAAAGAAGAAGAATGGGAGTTAGCGCGACGTCCCAGGGTGCCTCGTACGATTGAGAATTGGACTTCAGCTTTCTTGATCTACGCAAGCATCTATTGTGAAAGGTATCCGGAAAGGTCTGTGGCCCTTTACAAATACATGGACATAGTCAGGAAGGCGCAATTACACTTTGGGGGATACTCTTGGCTTAACTATGACAAGGAGTTTCGAGCTCGTATTAGCATTTGTGCAGAGAAGCTTGGGGTGACGTAGATTCGGAGCTTTGGCTTCAATGGATGTCCACGTCTCATCCATCGGCTACGACACACACAGCAAGGGGTTTGCCAGTCCCCTAACGGCCCTTTCTATGGCGTCCCGCTCAATCTGGAGCGGGTTCATGGGGAAGAGGCTTTTCATCAGGTACAGGAGCCTGTTGGAATTATAACAGAGGCATGTGCAATAGACTGTTGTGCCGCTTCAAGCACGATTGTTCCCATTGTGGGGGGGTGGCACCCGCTCACGCATTGTAATGCCTCAGCGGGGGGTTTCGGCGGGCACAGAGTCATTGACCAACAGCGGTTTCCGGAACAGGGGGGTTGGGCAGCAAGAGGTAGAGGTGCCCCTTTCCCTACTTTCCCAAAAGGCGCCTACTCCAATTAGACTGAATAGCTTGCTGCCTTGGTTAAATAGTTATCATGATACTGATGCGGCAACTCGTTTGTTCTGGGGGTTTCGGGAAGGTTTTAAGCTGGGATATCAGGGCCCCAGACAACAGAGGTGGGCTGACAACTTGCGTTCGGCTAAGGAACTGCCGGAGGTGGTCCGTACAAAACTGGAGACTGAGTTTGAAGCAGGTAGAATAGCAGGCCCTTTCCGGCATTGCCCTTTGCCGAATTTGATAGTGTCCCCTCTTGGAGTCATTCCTAAGAAAGTTGCTGGCGAATATAGAATGATACAGCATTTATCCTGGCCTGAAGGGGGATCTATAAATGATTTTATATCAGAATTGGACACATCAGTGTCATACACAACAGTGGATGAAGCGATGGAGCTTGTGACAAAAATGGACGAGGGAGCTGAAATGGCAAAATGTGATATTCAATCTGCGTTTCGTTTGTTGCCCATTCACCCTACTGATTTTGAACTGTTGGGGATGTTCTTTCAAGGACATTATTTTGTTGACAGGGTATTGCCAATGGGCTGTGCGGCCTCTTGTGCACTCTTTGAAATGTTCAGCACCTTCATACAATGGATTTTTTCACAAACATGTTCAGAGGGTGTAAGTTGTCATTACTTAGATGATTTTCTGTTCATCGGAAAGGCAAACACGGGACAATGTAAAAAAGCACTGACACATTTCCAGAGGCTTGCTGAGGTTTTGGGGGTCCCTTTAGCACCAGACAAAACCGAAGGACCTGAAACAGTCATAATTTTCCTGGGCATTGAATTAGATACCATGCACATGACAGCACGCCTACCACGGAGTAAGATTTGTGAGATCAAGGCGTTTCTTCTCACTGTTTTGGACGCCAATAAGATCGAGGTGAGGCAGGTGCAGCGTTTGTTGGGTTATTTGAACTTTGCTTGTCGAGTGGTGAGGGCGGGAAGGACGTTTTGTAGACGTCTAGGGATGGCTTTATCAGGCGCATATCTCCCACACCACAGAGTTCGAGTGACTAAAAGCATCAAAGAAGATTTGCGAGTGTGGCTGTGTTTTTTGGACGAATTCAATGGCATACCTTTACATTTTGTGGATGACAATTTTATATGGCAAGTTCAAATCTATTCGGATGCTGCGGGATCCAGTGGTTTTGGCATTTTCTGGGAAGGAAGGTGGTGTGCAGAGGGTTGGCCAGAACATTGGAAGAGTCACGGTAGGAGCATTGCATTTCTAGAGCTTTTTCCGCTGATTGTAGCATTACTAGTGTGGGGTCGAGAATTTCAAAACAGGTCGGTGTTATTTAATGTTGATAACATGGCAGTGGTGCATCTGATAAACAAGCAGAAGGCTAAAGACGTTAGAGTCTTACAATTATTGAGAATGTTCATGCTTTTACGTTTGCGCTTCAACATGATGTTCAAAGCCAGACATGTCCCAGGCACTAATAATTGCATTGCCGATGCTCTCTACCGATTTCAGTGGCAGAAGTTCCGCGAATTGGCACCCGGGGCAGATCTCCAAAAAACAGAAGTGCCACACAACCTTTGGGCCCTAGGGGAGTGAGGATCGTTCAGCTAGTCGAGCAGACCATTGCCCTTTCGACTAGAAGAAGTTATGTGCAAGCATGGCAGGAGTTTTTACATTACACACAGAGTTTGGGCGGATCAGAGTCAGTGGGGAAGTTACAAGGTAGTATTTGCGATTTTGTTTTGACTCTCATAGATAAAGGTTTGTCTCACACCACCATCACAGGCAAGTTGTCTGGTTTATCTTTCTATGGTCAATTGTTGTGGGGTTTTGACCCGCTGGATGACCAGTTAGTCAGAAAAATGTTGAGGGGTTTGCAGCGGGGGTCAATTAGTTTTCAGCGGCCACGAGCACCCATCACATTTGAGTTGTTGCAGAAGTTGTTAGAACAGTTGTGGTTGATCTGTTATGATCATTGGGAGGTTGGGCGTTTTAGGTTAGCTATGATTTGGATGTTCTCCGGGGCTTTCAGGGTTTCTGAGGTGTTGGGGGTGGGAAGCGACAGAGGTCTTTCTAGTGCCGAGATTTCATTAAGAGAATATCGTTTGGGGATATGGGTAAGGAAGTCTAAAACTGATCAGCTTGGCCGAGGTACGTGGGTGTTTCTGAACAGTAGTGGGTTGGCAGACTGTTGTCCGGTGCAAGAGTGGGTTCGATTTGTATCTAGGGACACGTTTAAGACTGGTCATATTTTCATTCATGAATCTGGAGAGAAAATTACTAGTTCTCAATTTTTAGCGGTATTAAGAAGGGCTCTGACATTTTTGGGGGAAAACCCGCAATTTTTTGCCACGCACTCTTTTCGTATAGGGGCAGATACAGAGGCTGGCAGGTTGGGTTTGGGTTTGGAGGTACTAAAACGCATTGGTAGATGGAAGTCTAACAGTTACAAGCGTTATGTGCGAAAATGACTTTGCTGCTTTGGTATCCTGATGGGTTGCGTTGGTCCAATTCTTATTTCATTTCAGGTACTGTGCAAGCTTGGCGACAGGCCAGGTCTCACGCAGCAGTAGAAAAGGCCAGGCAGAAATTAAACAAAGCTATGAGGGTGTTTTGCAACGTCATGAAGATTGGGGTTTTATCACACGACAACATTTCGAGTAGTGAGAGTCATCTTTTTTGAGATGACGGGGTCCATTTGTCTCAGTTAGGCATGGCATACTATTTGGTTGAAATCAGAGACATGCTCGCACAAGAATTACAGGTAAATCTATGGTGCAATTCAAAGTTATGAAGGAGCATTCGTTTTCTTTTGGGTGGGGGCCAGGAAAACTCTCTGGTTTTCCTGGGTGGCATAAAATCCCCAGGGAGGAGAAGTCTAGAGCGGGCTCCTCAGTTATTAGTTAGATAGGGGGAGTTATACAGAACAATGGAGGGGAAAAAATGGAAAGAAAATGTTGGGGAAGTTATGATGAGTTCAATACAAGAAAAGAGATTATTTGATGGTTTCGGTATAAAGTCTAAATTTATAAGGAAATGAAATAAATAAATAAATGGTTTCGGTTAAATGCCAAATTTACATGATGATGATGATCTGTTGGGAAATTTTATGAAAATGCATATCGTGAATAAAGTGGTCTTTTCTGCTATGAAAAAGCGAGTGGTCTCAATTTATGGGCGAATACTTGTTTAATCAAAATGTAATGTTGCCTCACCCATCCTGCCAGAGCGCAATTTCCCCCTCACGGTTCCTTTGTTATTTATGTTTTGTTGAACCTGCTGAATGAGGAATAACCACGGGCGCCGGATTCTCTCAGTTCAACTGGCACACGTAATTCCCTATTACGTACAAACTATCTCCCCCTTCATCATCTATGACAGGTGGTAAATGGGAACGGCTGGTGGTGCAGGGCTGGTGGGTGGGAGAGGGAGAATCACCAGCTGGTGAGCGGAGAGGGCGCATGAGAGCGCTGAAGGTTAGAGTCAGGCACCATCGTGCTGTAGGAGAGCATTGAATGTTAACGCAACTTTTTATATGATTTAAACAAAGGCTTTTAGTGGGATGAAAAATTGGGGGCCTCTCAAAGGGACGTGCCAAAGGTGTGGCTTAAACATTAATGCAAAAAAATATGTGCTCAGTATATTGTGCCGCCCGACTGGTATTTCGATGCTTCTGTTATTGGCTCCACATATATAATACAACGAGGCAGGACTATTGGCTTTGTCTAAGGTTGTTAGTAGCATAAGATAAATATACTACATGCATTCATACACCTAGGGCTTCGTTGTATACAATATTGAAAATGCTGTCGTTCATGTGCGAACGGTTGTGGCGTAATGGCTAGATCTGCTAACTTTGGAGCTCAGGAAGCACTTTTGGATCCCCAGCGTGGGCTCAACATCTGATCCTGGGGCTTATTTACAAGCCTCTTGCGCTGCCAGTACGTCACTTTTTTGCCGTATTAAAAGTGACGCACCAGCTGCGCAAGGGACTTGTAAATAAGCACCCTTGTGTTTCTGGGAAAAATCACTTAATTGCCTGTCCCAACCAAAAAATAAATGCACGTGGCCTTGTTGGTGCTCATTTAAAGTACTTAAGGGCAGATTTATAAGCCCCTTGCACCACGTTTGCGTCATTGTTAACATGGGAAAAGTGACGCAAAAGTGGCGCAAGGGGCTTGTAAATCGGGCCTTAGAGTTTTGCAATATAGAACTGCAAAAAGATAAAAGCTACACCAAAAACAATGAACTACTGGGTTAAGATTTTTGTTCCATTCAGAGAGTGAGGGCGAAAATGGAGAGCCCGATAGGGACCCGTCTCGGAGCCTGCTTTCACCGGCAGGTACCGGCCCACTTCCCTGGATGTAATGATGTCCTTTGCTTCCCCCCACAGAGAACAGGAAGCCAGCGTAGGTGTAAACGCTATTTTATTATATCTCTGCAGGTACGCTATTAACAGAGCGCCGAGCGTCTAACTCTCTCCAGCTCCTGTCGCTTCTCTCTCTTTCTCCGCTTCGCGCGCTTTGCATCTCCCTCGCGCGCATGCGCCAGTGTCCCGCTCTTGCTCCGCCGTGGCACGTCATCATGCCGCGCACCGGAGACTAGAGCGCAACACTACATATCTCCTTTTTTTCCCAATAACTCAAAACAACTTGTCCCAAGTCAATAGTCACTCGTATCATAGTCTCTGAACCGAGGGGGCAGGGTGACTGTCCTCCTGGCACGGGTTCGTCTTACCGGGGTGAGCTCCTCCCTGTTACCTTCACCGGGAAGATTCCTCACGTCCTTCGGTGCGCTTTTCTCCTTCTCCCCAGCCGGGGTCGCACTCACCGCTGTTCCTTCCTCTGCTTGTGTTCCTTCGCTCACTTCATTGTCCTCTAAGGCAGATCTTTCCTTCTGCCTCACATCACCTTTCTCCGTCTCTTCCTCCTCATTGGTTTGCCACAGTTTCCTCATTATCTTCCTCTTTACCAGCCGGCCATTGCATCCTGTTGACCTTCGCCATGCGGTCTTGGGACCATACTCTCCCATCGCTCAGCAAAGCCGCTCTCCCGTACACTTCTTGAACCTGCAGGGGTTTGCTGTACTTGCTTTGGAGGGTTGCCAGTTTGACCCTAACCCATTCCCCTTTTTCCAGGTTCGTGTCTTTGGTGTTGTGTCTTCTGTTGTAATGTGCGGCGTACACCTTACGGGCCTTCTCCAGGTTGTGGTGTACCACCGCCGGCGACCATTTGCTCGTCACAGTTTTTTCTCTCCACACTACATTGTCTCTCGTGAAGGGGAGCCTGCCCCTCAGGATCTGGAAGGGGCTGTAACCTAGCACTGTTGGGGTGATCCTGTAAGCCCACAGCATGCTCTGAACTTCCATTTCCCAATCTTTACCTTGCATTATAGCCGCCTGTATGGACCCCATCAGTACACGGTTAAACCTTTCCTCCACTTGTCCATTTGCATGCGGGATGATACACTGCAGTGTTTTTAGACTTTATCCCGTTCCTCTCTATGTACTTGTTCCATTTATCCGAGGTGAACTGCGGTCCATTGTCACTTAATATTGTCCTCAGTATTCCTTCCCTTAAGAACAGTGAGGTGAGGAATCTCAGCACTGTGTCTGTCTCCATGGTTTCTTGCACGTCTATCTCTGGCCATTTGGAGTATTTGTCTATGACCACGCACAAGTATTTGGCGATACCTCTGTTGTCGAGGATGGGACCCAAAATGTCCACTGCTATATCTTCCCAGGGGTTCTGGGGTCGTTCAAATTCCCCCAACGCCGGCCTCAGCGGTCTCAGTATTTTATCTGCTCCCTGGCACTGGGCACATTCTCTTACTTGCCTTTCTATCTGACTGTCCATTCCCGGCCACGAGTACATTTGTTTCGCTCTCAATTTCGTCTTCACAATGCCGAGGTGACCTTCGTGAAGTTGATTCAGTAGTAGGGGGATAAGAGTCACTGGAGGTATTACCTGGTCTCCCCGGTACATGAAAATGCCTGAGTCACTCATCGATATTTCCTCCCTTATCTCATAGTACTTCCTCAGGTCCGCTTTGAGGTGCCTTTTTTCCGGCCATCCAGTGATCAGATATTGTTTAACTTCCTCCATCTCACCATCCTTTTCATAGGCTAGGGCCCATTCTTGCCTGCTGATGGTCTTCTCCGCGTCATCCATTTCTGCCACCATCTCGTCTGTGTCAGGAGGGACCGCAGGTGCATCCCCCATGGCGGAGGCCCTGCTCAAATAGTCCGCTACTTTGTTCCGTGTCCCCGGCAGGTACTCCACATCATAGGTATAGTCTAGTAGCTTGAGTGTCATCTTTGCGATGCGTGGAGTGGCTGTGTCGTGGCCGCTTGAGGTTAGCACCTTGACCAATGGCTTATGGTCTGTCTGTAGTTTGAAGCGGATGCCCCAGACGAATTGTCTAAACTTGCCCATGGCCCAAGTGACCGCTAGCATTTCTTTTTCAATGACGCTATATTTCTGCTCCGTGGGGGACAGCGCTCGGGATGCAAAACTGAGTGTCTCTACCGTGCCATCCACCCTTTCCTGTGCCAGCACTGCTCCCAATCCTCTTTCACTGGCATCCGTTGTCAATATGGTGCTGCCTGTGGGGTCATATCCGTGCAGGGGTACAGCTCCACTTATGTCGTACTTCAACCCTTCGAATTCACTCTGTGCCTCATCATCCCATTTGAACTGCGACTTGTCCCTGATGAGCTGGCGGAGTTTGTGAGTCTTGGTGGCAAAGTGTCTTACAAATTTACTATAGTACTCCGCCATTCCGAGGAATGACCTCACTTCTTCCTTGTTGGCCGGGGCCCTGGCATCGCAAATGGCTTGCATGTTCTGTCTTTTGGGGGATATTCCTTGGTTCCCTATTTCATGTCCTAGATATGTGACGGATGACATGCCCAGCCTGCACTTACTCCACTCGGCTGTGAGACCTTTTTCCTGAAGTACTGTTAGCACCTTTGTCAGCTTCTCGTCATGATCTTCCTGGCTTGTTCCCATGATCAGGATGTCGTCCTGAAAGTACTGGACACCAGGTAAGTCCTTGAATAGGCGGTGCATCAACTTCTGGAACACCGCAGCCGCTGAGGCCAGCCCAAACGGCATGTGGCGAAATTGATAACACCCAAAGGGTGTGATGAATGAGGTTAGATTCCTGCTTGACGCGTGTAAGTCGATCTGATGATACGCCGACGTGAGGTCTATTGTTGAGAACCATGATACTCCCCTTGTTCTTGCCAACATTTCCTCAATCCTCGGTAGGGGAAACTTTTCTACGATTAGGCATTTGTTGAGCTCGCGGAGGTCCACACATAAACGTACCTTGCCATTTGGTTTCCTGGCCACGACCAAGGGGGCCAACCATTCTGAGCTGTCAATCGGTTCTATTATCCCTTGTTCTTCCAATCGTTGGAGTTCCTGCTGGACTGCGTCTTTGACAGCAATGGGGATGTTCCTGACTTTGTGGGACACCGGTCGGGCGTCCTCCTTGAGGAGTATTTTGTGCACAAACTTGTCCAATTTCCCTACCGTGCCTCCAAATACTTTGGGGAAGGTCTGCTTTAGTTTGTCTTGCTGTGGCCAGCGGCTGTCTTCTGTCAGCAGGATCTGCTCTTTGCCACCCGGATCTAGCTTGATACCCAGGTCGCCCTGGTCTCTCCAGCCTAGCACTGAGGGTCCCCGCTCTGCCACATACAGCTTGCATATCGCAGATCTGCCTCTGAATTCAAATTTCAAGGTGCGGAAACCCACCATGGGAATTGCGTTGCTGGTGTATGAAATGGCTCGTATGTCCGGTGGGTTCAACTGCGGACCCAGGATGGGCACAAAGTCTTCCTCACATACTGATCGTTGTACAATGGAATATAGGGATCCTGAGTCAATTGCAATGTGGACTTTCACTCCCCCTATCATCATGTCTGTGCGTGGTTTGTCTGAGCGCTTGCCCATCACGTCCAATACCTGTTCCTCGACGCATAAGACCATGTCGTCGTCCTCCAGGTCTTCTTCTGCCGGGGCCTCCGACGAGGACTGCCCTATGTACTTCACCACGGTTTTCTTCCCTTTCTTGCAGCATACTTTCTCAAAATGGCCGACGAGGCCACAGAAAGAGCATCTGGCGCGAAATGCAGGACACCGTCTGTCTTGCGCTGAATGATCTGCACTCCCGCACCTGTAGCACGAAAATTTGCTGTCCGTGGGTTGTCTTCCTGGAGCTGCTTGCTTCCCTGTCCACCTAGAATCCTGCCTTCTTTCTCCTGTGGCACCCTTGTACCTCATGGCTGGGGACGCTTCGTCTATTTTGTTGACCATCTGCCTCTGTGCGCTCTCCTTTTTGGCTGATTCCGCACAGCGCTTCGAAAGTTCCTCTTTCTTTACCATGGCAATTACGTCTTTCAGCGACGTCTCTCCCTGTGCCCACAACTTGTCCTGGACGGACTTGTTTGTGGTGTGCATGATTATTTGGTCTTTGATGTATTCATCCTGTAGTTGCCCATATTTGCACGTGATGGCTAGTCGCTTCAAGGCTGCCACATAATCATCTATCGACTCTCCTTGCTCCTGCTTCCTTTGTTGGAAGTTGTACCTGTCGACTGATACACATACTGCCGGGCGATAATGGTTGTCTAGGTCTTCCAAGGCGTTCTTGAAGACGTCATCGTCTGCGGCAGGTCTCTCCGCTGGCACGATGTTCGTAAACACACGTACACCTTCCGGGCCCAGGTTATGCAGCAGTAACCTTTTCTTTCGGGCGCTGGGGAATTGCTCGCCATTCTCATCCTCCAAGGCTTCCACATAATTTTTTAAGTATTCCCTCCAGTCCTCCCACTTCATCAGGGGTTCCCCTGGTCTGGGTAGGAATGGGACGGGTGCTGTTAGTGATGTCATCTGGTTGCTCATTCTGGGTGCTGTTCTTGGCTCTCCGTCTCGGTTCCATGGGCTGCCTGGTGTGGTGGAACTCCCCTCTCCGTCTGAGTCTTACCCTTGGCTTTTGGGACAGCCAGGTGTGCTGGTAATGCTACCTTGTGTGTTACTGGGGAGGTGTACTTTTTCTTCCTCCCTGTCACCGTCCCTTCTTTCTGCCGGGGTCTTAGCTGAGTGCCCCTCTGCACGCCGTGCAGGATCTGACCTGCTCTGGTCTGATTGGGTGCCACGTGGGTGTAGGTTGCTGTGGTCTTGCGCTGCTGCCACGCTCTGTTGTGAATAGCGTAGTTTCTATGATCGTGCCCACTGTGTGGTGCCTCTTCCTGCTGTCTCTGACCTGCTTTCTTGCTTTGTCCTCTGTTGCTGCTCTTCCCGTGTTGCTGCGTGGGGTAGGTGGGGTGATCCCACTCCTCGTCGCCACTGTAATGATGTCCTTTGCTTCCCCCCACAGAGAACAGGAAGCCAGCGTAGGTGTAAACGCTATTTTATTATATCTCTGCAGGTACGCTATTAACAGAGCGCCGAGCGTCTAACTCTCTCCAGCTCCGGTCGCTTCTCTCTCTTTCTCCGCTTCGCATCTCCCTCGCGCGCATGCGCCAGTGTCCCGCTCTTGCTCCGCCGCGGCACGTCATCATGCCGCGCGCCGGAGACTAGAGCGCAACACTACACTGGATTTATAGAAATTGTTTTACCGCGGATGCTAGAAGTGCAATAATATATATACTTTAAGGAACAACACTTCGAACAGTCAGTATGTAGTGAATCTATTTTTCTAAAGTACTGGAGTACACTTTATATTTATACCTCACTGTGTTATAAATGAGACAGAAGGTTTACCCTTTGCGACGAACTCTTAACCGTTTCACTTCCACAAAGGGGTGTGAAAATACCTGGCTTGTCCCAAGTTCACAGAGGGAGAGTGGAATCCGCCTGCACTCTGACCTGCAGGACGACCAACCCATGAGAGTGCACAGCAAGGTCACTGCGCTCGGACGACGAACATCTAGCCATCGTCCCTAAATTTAAGAAGGCTCGTACCGGCGGCCGCCGCTTCTCGGTCAAAGCCTCGTCAGGGTGGAACGCATTGCCTCGCCATTTGCGACTGGAACCCTCCCACGCCATCTTCCGAAAAAAACTTAAGACTTTCTTATTCCCCAAATAGTCGTCCGGTCCCCCCCCCTCCTCTTGGATATCGCATTTCTACAGCGCGGGGATGCCTCCGGGTCACCAGGCGCTTTACAAATTTATAAATAAATAAATAAGTTGTGAAGTTAGCAGACTAGTGGTTGTGGGTGGAGACAGGGGGAGGGCAGGAAGAGGAGGGGCCGGAGTGAGAGGAGGGCAGTTAGAGTAGGGACAGGGGAAGTAACACACGTGTAGAATAAAGCTCCATTAACACAGTAAAAAGAGTCTGTATTTCTTAGTAGCAGGATGCTACAACTGGTGACGAGGGTGGGATGCTAAACCCACTACCTGCGACACCCTGGAGAAACAAAGGGTACCATCAACTAGAATTAGAGGCCAAGTCAAGATACATCACCACGTTCGCAACCCATCTGGGGTTGTTCAGATATAAAAGACTCAGTTTTGGGGTTTCTTCAGCAGCCGAAATATTTCAAGAAGCCATTCGACAGGTCATTCAGAACATTCCCAACACACTCAATTATAGTGATGACATCCTAGTCTATGGTTCTGACCTACGGGAACATGACATTGCACTCAATCGTGTTTGCCACGCACTACTGGAAGCAAATATGACTCTAAACAGAGAGAAATGAAAATTCCACCGAGACACATTAAAGTTCTTTGGTCATATCTTCTCAGGTGCTGGCATGAAACCTGATCCCGACAAAATTGGGACTCTGAACAACACCAAGAGTCCCCAGGACGTCAGTGAGCTCAGGTCATTTCTTGGGATGGCCAGTTATTGTGCTCGTTATATCAGAGACTATGCAACGATCAGCCATCCCCTCCGCATCTTGACCAAACAGGGCCAACCATTTGAATGGACTCCCCAATGCGAGAAATCATTCAAGGAGATTAAGAAGGCGGTGGCATCTGCGGATCACCTGTCATATTTTAACCCACAACGAAAGACGGAAATAACGGTGGACGCCAGCCCGGTCGGGCTTGGAGCCATCCTGGCACAGTACGACAACGATTCAGATCCACGTCGAATCATTGCATATGCGAGTCGTAGCCTGACTGACCCGGAGCGGGCGTACTCGCAGCCCGAGAAAGAAAGTATTGCCGTAGTGTGGGCATGTGAACATTTCCATGTTTTCATATATGGTAAACACTTTACCTTAATCACGGACCACCAAGCTCTCGTCACCATCTACGGAAACCCACGATCCAAGATGCCCCCTAAGAATCGAGAGGTGGGGCCTAAGGCTACAAGAATACACCTTTACGATCATCCACAAGCCGGGGAAGTCAGAAAACCCGGCTGACTACATGTCCAGGCACCCACTTGCATCGTCAGTCTCCAATTCCTCCATTGCGGAGGAGTACATACACTTTGTGACTGACCAAGCTCTCCCTCCTGCTATCCCTATGGATACCATCCGCGAAAGTACAGCTCAAGATGTTGTTCTACAGAAAGTCCTGCGCAAGATTCGGCACAATAGGTGGAGACATGATCCCAAGGATGAAGAGACGGACCCTATCAGTAAACAAGAAATGCAAGCTTTCCAACATGTCTGCGGCGAACTGTCCGCCACCACTGATGGCATACTGCTGCGAGGCCAGCGAATAGTAATTCCCACTAAATTGAGACAAGGAGTAGTTGCCCTTGCCCATGAAGGAGATCGGGGTATTGTGTCAACCAAACGTGCACTAAGAGAGCGAGTGTGGTTTCCGTATCTTGACCAAATGGTGGAAGCCACCTTGAAGGATTGTCACCTCAGTCAGCTCACAAGCAAAAGTGATCCTCCAGCACCACTGCACATGACCCCTCTACCACCGGGAGTGTGGCAAGAAATTGCCATTGATTTCTATGGACCCTTGTCATCGGGCAAATATGTGCTGGCCATCATTGATGAGCATTCTCGATATCCCATTGCTTACTTTGTACCATCGACTAACGCCGCGAGTACTCTCAAAGTACTTGATGAAGTCTTTGCGGCCTGGGGAGTTCCCTCCAAAGTGAAAACGGACAACGGACCCCCATTTAATGGACAAGACTTTGCAGCCTTTGCGAAACATTTAGATTTCCACCATCGCAATATCACACCCCTCTGGCCACAGGCCAATGGAACAATTGAAAGGTTCATGGCCACGCTTAAAAAGACTTTTCAACATGCGACTGCGGAGGGAAAGGACTTACAAGTGGCCCTCAATGAAGTCCTCCGAGCCTACCGGACTCCTCCTCACGCAACCACGGGGCAATGCCCGGCGACACTCATGCTGGGACGTCCCATGAGGAACCGTATTCCAACGTGGGAAGGGGCCTTGCGACCATCGATGTCACCCACTCAAGAACATCAAGAAATGATGGCAACCGACAAGCGCTGAAAAGACAAGATTAAGTCATATGCAGATCGACGAAGAAGAGCAAGGTCACTCTCATTACATGAAGGAGACCATGTGTTAGTCAAGCAAGAGCAGCAGAGAAAAACCGACTGCCCTTTCAAGGATGAACCGTTATTGATCACGAAAAAGAAAGGAACTATGGTGACTGCAGAATCAGAGCAGCGGCGAGTCACGAGAAACATCTCGCACTTCAAGAAGTTATCACGAGACACCACTGAAACCCCACTGAGTGAAATGGACACTCCCGGTTCGGAAGAACCACAGTCAGTTGGTTGTGAGAACACTGGTCCAATTAATGAAACACAAAATAACATTGATCCGAGAGCCAAGTCACCACGACCTCATCGTGATATACGTCCACCCAGAGGACTTATCGTAGAAATGGACTAAGAAGTCAGTGTGTTCATTTGTTTTGTTACAAAAGGGGGAGATGTTGTGAAGTTAGCAGACTAGTGGTTGTGGGTGGAGACAGGGGGAGGGCAGGAAGAGGAGGGGCCGGAGTGAGAGGAGGGCAGTTAGAGTAGGGACAGGGGAAGTAACACACGTGTAGAATAAAGCTCCATTAACACAGTAATAAGAGTCTGTATTTCTTAGTAGCAGGATGCTACAAGTGGCATAGGGACTCACCCAGTGCACTAAATGTAATGAGTACCAGCATTTCTTATTTTTACCACTATGAGTACGGGCACGTCTTCACTGCCCAGAAGAGTACTGGTACTTCGGAAAGGGTAGGCGCATTGGGTGCTAGTGCTGGTGAACAGACAAGGCCCTTCTGTAGCCCAGAGCTGAGCCCCCGCTGAACTATTCGGCGTAGGCTCATTTGCATGATGCCCCTGTGTTAACCATCACTCTGTGTTGCAAACACAGGAATCGAGGCAGCCAGGTGACAGCGCAATTAAGAAAGTCATGGGAGGTAAGCAGGTTAAAGTGTACTTAATTCCACCCGAGTCTTTTGTGTGAGTGCCTCATTATGTCTTGGCGTTTGCCTGTGAAAGTTTGTGTGTGGTAGAAAAGCTTGAGAAAGGGAGAGATCATTTAGATTCTCTGGAGGTATATTAAAGGTAATGTGTGGAATGCTTTTTGTGTGCACATCTGTTTGTTTCTTTATGTGTGTGTGCACGCTCAAGATTACATAGTTTAGTACCAAGCAATAACAAATAACAGTATTGTAACTGCGAATATTACAAAACAAGAACGTGTTAAAATATCATTGTGTTTGACTTTCGTTTTGTGTAACAACGCATTTCTCATTTAATAGGTGCTGCAACTACTGTAAAAGTCATTATGCATCGGCATGTCTTGCCCCTAGTCCTGCACCTAGCACCACCCACCCGCCACATTTAATGGAGTCCTTGCACTATTTTTCCCCATTTAAAGCACTAGACTCAACCTCTAATAACGAGGGTGGGTGGCTCAGAGAAAACAACTTTGCTGATGAGGATGGGGGTCTGATGGAGCAGGATGTGGGTTTTGGGGTCTGATCAGGGGATGCGGGGGGTAGGCCCCTGACAAGGGAGAGCTGAACCTAATACCAAAGTAACCTCACAGAACCTGGAATTGTTACTCACTGTGATAAAAGGCCACTTTACTGGCCTGCTTTTGCTTAACACTTCCCGAACTTAATTGGTTGTCGAAAGTCGTTCATTTACAGCCCACTAAAGTAATAGGTCAGCTACCACGCTATGCAGCATATGTCTATTTTAGTTACGTATTTCACAGTATAATTTATCTTTCCCTAATGCATAATGTCGTCTGAATCTTGTACTTTAGTGCTGCCAAATTCAATCATCCCTCACTTTAGTGCCAGATTTCCATCATTATTAATATGTATGGCTATTTTTCACAATGGATTCTGGTTTTTACCCATATTCAAGACAGTACTGAAACGACGGGAAATTAACTTGTGACTCTTCTTACAGATGGTTTTCTAAACCACATTTTTGGCATATTTACATATACTAGAAATTAAATGTGATATTTAAATGTTCTCATCGTACAGTAATTAGCAAATAGTTCTGAAATCATGCAACAGGTTCACCTTTTAGGACAAAAATGACACCCTAATTGAGAGCATGGTCTTAAAGTAATCAGTAAATCAAGAGAAACAATGTTATCTTAATGAATAGAACTGTCCTTGTAAAATCATCAGATACTCATTTTCGAATTAACCTCAAGTCATCAAGAGCAAGCACATCCTGTGAAGTAATCAGATAGTTATTTTCAAGTCATCCTGAAGTCATCAAGCTGAGTTTATAAACTCTCCTGATGACTACAAGAGCTTGATGATGTCTGAGGATGAGAAAATGACTTCTAGTGTAGTTGGATAATCATTCAATGACTCTGGGATGGCTTCTAAAATGTGGGTGAGGACCTTTTTAATTAATGGGTAAATGCTGTATCTGGAACAGGGGGATCTCCTTTGTGACTGACGAGGAAGACGGACGAGGATGGTAATAAGCAATTTTTAGGAGAAGGAGGTAGGAGACTTAAACTGGCTACTTGTATTCTAACTCCCTCAAATGCTTGGTGCCTGATGGTGAGCGAGCCAAGGCAATGGGTTCACAGAGAAACATGGAAGGTGGGAGTGAATACAGTAGCACCTGAGCTGTGTGTCATCAGTGGAGGGGAGCATCTCCCAGCTTCAGCATCAATGGGCTTACATCGTTACCATGGAGATATACCTGCTGGACATCCTGGGACAAGAAATTGCTGAGACTGGTGGTATGTAAGTGTTGCCTTACAATGTAACCTTAATAGTAATATAAATCAAACTCCTAGCATATTGCGGCATAGATTTGCTAATTTTGAGGCTCAAAATGGAAATTTTGCGGCGCAAAAATTGAAATTTTGCAGCAGTATTGCGCCACTTTATTCTACTCTTAAACAATCCTTTTCAGTCTTAGATCAATGGAAACTGTTTTAGTATTCCACTTTGAAAGATGCATGTTTCAAGTGTCTGAGAGAGTCTCTTTGCTATACACTTCTATGAAGTAGCATTCTTGGCATAAGTTAAGCCAAGCACAATAGCAAAGTAAAAGGAAAATAATACAGTAAACTGATGAATTCAAACAACAAAAAATGCACAGTAAAGCACAGCGTGGCATAGGTGCTGGAGGGATGCACAGCGTGGCATAGGTGCTGGAGGGATGCACAGTGTGGCATAGGTGCCGGAGGGATGCACAGCGTGGCATAGGTGCTGGAGGGATGCACAGCGTGGCATAGGTGCTGGAGGGATGCACAGCGTGGCATAGGTGCCGGAGGGATGCACAGCGTGGCATAGGTGCCGGAGGGATGCACAGCGTGGCATAGGTGCCGGAGGGATGCACAGCGTGGCATAGGTGCCGGAGGGATGCACAGCGTGGCATAGGTGCCGGAGGGATGCACAGCGTGGCATAGGTGCCGGAGGGATGCACAGCGTGGCATAGGTGCTGGAGGGATGCACAGCGTGGCATAGGTGCCGGAGGGATGCACAGCGTGGCATAGGTGCCGGAGGCATGTGTGGCATGGAGCGGCTGGGCACGATGTCTCGAGTAGGCGGGGAAGGTGTCCCTGGGTCATCTTTCAGCTTTTAATATGTGAATATCATGTGCTGTGAAGAGCTGCTTTTCTGAAGCCAGTGCTTGTTTACTGGATGGCTGGAGGGAGCAGCTGAAGCAGCACAGGATATTTGCACTAAGTTTATTCATTGTTTTAATGTCCTGATGATGATAGTTTGTATGCATTGCCTGGGGAGTCATAATTCTAACATCTGTCTGATCATTTTGCCCCAATACACTTTAAATTAATTTGTTGATATAGCTGGCAGCACAACTGTTTTTGTTGATCTTTTTTTTTTATATATAATTTTTATTGATGCCAGCAATTTTCATCAAAAACATAGAAATATTGCATCATTACACCAAATTCATAATACACGAATAATATATTCATAATACAAACCACATGGATCAATAAAATGCATTTGCACAATCAGAATCTCATAAAAATTCATAACCACCACCCAAACTATAAATAAATTTTAAAAACCCAATTCTCCCCTCTGCAATTAATCCAAATAGCTGCCCCATATCTTATTAAATTTCTTAATACTTCCCATCCGAAGTGCAAAAGTACGTTAACTTTTCTTCACTAATTTCATCTTAAGCCCCCATTCCAAAACCGAGGGAATCAAGTCTGTTCGCCATTTTTGCAATAGGAGCGACCTGGCGACTGCCATTGCTATGTATAAAAATGTTATCATCGGATCTATAAAAAAAAGGTCAGGATCAAATTCCCAGAGAACTAATTTCTCAGTCACTGCCAGTTGGACGTTACATTCGTGTCCCAGATAGCTAAATAGGTCTAACCAGTACTTATGAATTCGGGGACAACTCAGCATGATATGAGATCAGTTTGCTAATGGATGATTTGTACAACGGAAACATTGGGAGGACTGGTTAGGATATATTTTAAATAAAGAATGGGGAGTTCGATATAATAACCATTTACTAAAAAACAACATCCTACGCCAATTTGCCCCCCTCAGGGTACTAAAAGTAAGTTTATTAATAGTAAGAGTCAAAATCACTTTATTCGATTAATTAAAAATCATAAAAGTATGCTATACAAATACATTGGAATATCAAAAACAGTAATTAGTTGAAAAGCAGTTTAGAAGTTAAAAAAAATAAAAAATCAATATGTACACAATGTTCAGTGGCAGTCGGAAGAGACCAATAGCTGAATTGACAAACTTTACAAAATCCCATAAAATGATAATTTCAGGAATTCTTTTGATACAAACTAATCATTCATGACATCTAGCACTGATCAACATTTACATAATGTAAAGCTGAGATCGACCGAAGTCAATTCTGTCTGGAACGAATAGAGGCAGTCAAAAAAGTTGGCTACCCCGAACATGACTAGTGGAGACTCCATAAGTTGCAGATACAGCAAGGCAGGTTTTATTTGCTTAAACCCTTAGTCCCTTAGTATTGGCTTAATACATTTTTCCCTGCCAGTCTTAAAAAAGGGGCAAAAAAACACAAAATGCAGTATATCCTGGTCAGAGAAATCGTCACATTTACATGGTGCATTCTCATGAGGCTTACACCACTTATCATAAGTACCCAACAGAAAATGCACCTGATTAAAACGGAATTTTGTAAGAAGCCACCGATGGAGTGGTTTGGTAACAATCGTCAAATATGATTGTATAGACATTGACGTGATCAACATATAATGTGACCTTACAGTTGGCTTCATAATTTCACACGCTTCCCTTTCCGATTCTCGCTTTTTTATAAATTGTGTTTTTACCCATTTAATATCTTCTCTTGTCAGGTTTTCAGGGTTAGTGTACAGTTCAGGTCGGCCCAGATAACCTGCTGTAGATTTAATAAATGCCAACCACCGTATCTCCGCCACTTTGTCCCGCCCCATACAGTCCCTAATGATTTTATGATTTAGAGATAGATTAGGATTTAGCCAGGTTCTGATCCATGACAAAAGTGGGGCCATAGACAGGATATTTCCAATATACCCCATCCCCAGTTCCATGTGCACTGCAAACGCTGGTGTAGATTGGGGGAGACCCATAAGGGATCGCAAGAATCTATTTTCCTCTCTCTGTATCAGGGCAGAATCTTTATAGCCCCATACCTTGCAATGGCTAAGGTTTTGGCTCTATAGATGGTCAATATAGCCTCAGCTGGTTTCCCACCCAGTCGCTTTGCAAAACCCAAAATAGCAGCCGACGATCTTCTCACGGCCGCTACCTTGTTGGTGATTTGTGGGGCCCAGGAGCCTTTATCATCGAACACCACACCTAGTTAGGTAAAAACTTTAACTCTCAAGATTGCTGAACCATTACAGGAGAGGGTTTTTATACTATTCTTGCATTTCCCCACAGACATTACATGCGATTTCTCTATATTTATCACTAGATCTAGATCTTGCATGAAAGCCTCGAAGGAATTGAGCAGATGTTGTAAACCTATCGGGGTTCTTGACAACAACACCGTGTCGTCAGCGTATAATAAAACAGGCATCAAAGAACCACCCATACGCGGCACGTCGACAGATGCCACTGCCAAAGTGTTTCCCAGTGAATTAATATATAGAGAGAAAAGCATTGGGGCCAAGATGCACCCTTGGCGCACCCCCCTGCCAGATTTAAAGAATGCAGTGCACTTCCCCTCTTGAGTCATACTTATGGACGCTCTCAAGTCTCTGTGGAGTTCCGCCAGAAAATTCACCAATGCCCGATCCAGACCCAGCTCCAAGAGCATTGTCCACAGCTTTGACCTATTAACTAGGTCAAAAGCTGTGGACTAGTCCATAAATGCCAAGTAAATTGACCCCTTGGACGCAACTGTATATTTGCTCAGAATAAGGTGTAAATTTAGGCATTGATCCTCGGTGCCTCTCCCTGATCTAAAACCATACTGCGCATTACACAGAATATCATTATTTATGGCCCAAGATGAGATCTTTGCTAGGATTACCTTACCTAGTATTTTAAAAGATGAATCTAGCAATGATATGAGCCTGTAACATCTTGGATCCCCCCTTTGGCCCTTCTTAAATATGGGGATAATAATAGACTGTGACCAAGATGTTGGAACTCTGGCTTTGTCTGTACAGGCTATATTAAAAACATTAGTGAGGACTACTGACCACACGCTAGAATTTGATTTAAACATGTCAGCCGGTACCCCATCTGGACCTGGGGCCTTATGGCCTGCCGTGTCCTCAATGGCCTTCTGTACCTCCTTGATAGAGAATCTGAGCGGAGTCTCCCGAGACTCATCCAGCACTGGATCAAAAGAGCCTAATTCAAGGTTACTGCCATACATTTTTTCAAAGTGGTCTAACCAATCCCGTTCAGGGATATTTACCTCTAATGGTGCATTTTCTTTGCCATTAAATAAGGGGGTATTAACTATTGACCAGAATTTGGCGCTGTCCCTCAAAGTGGTCTTCTCGTAAAGTTGGTCCCATGCTTGTTTTTTAATTTCATTCTTTCGCCTCAGAACAGTTGTATTATACTTTTTTCTTAGCCTGGCGACTTCCTGACTATCTTGAGGTGTCTTTTTTAGTGCTATGAGTAGATCTCTATGGGTTTTAGAGCATTCGTTATCAAACCACCGATGCGCCTTTTGCACCTTATGTTTCGACTTCCTCTTTAAATCCTCAGCCACTTGTCGACAGATTAATTTGAATGATGAAATAATGTTCCCACCAAACTTCAGTGGTTCCCTACAGGTATTGAGTTCCTTCCCCACCTTTAAATTAAGTGAGTGAAAAAAGTCCTCTGGGATGATTTTACTCCATTTTACCCGTCTCCCCTGGTCATGGACAATTAGATCTAACATGGTTTCTGTGTTTGCAGCTTTTTTAAACAAAAACAAAATATTATTGTCCAGTTCTAACACCACTGGGTTGTGATCACTAAATGTAGTTTGTATAGCATTATGAAAAATAACATTATGTAACATGCCAGGAGAAATGAATATATAATCTATGATAGTATTGCTGTCCCTTGCACTGTATGTTGCCACCCTCTCATTAATGTCGAAGAACTTTGGTTCAGATAAGTTAATCTCTGAAAGTAGTTCTTCCAGGGCGGCCCCCTTTACAGAATGTTCAAAATGTGAATAGGGCAGATTATCTATGTTATCATAATCTCTATAATGGCAATTTAGTTGACATAAATGTATATTAAAATCCCCCAGCAGGGTAAAATATACAAAAGTGGTTTGACCCTCCTTATAATTAATTAAAAACTTTGCCAGTGAGTTAATGTTTTCATTGTAAAGGGTTCCTTGCATGGCATTGTAGAAGTTAATGTAAACAAATTTATAATTATTGGGCATAGTAACTTCCAAAACTAAGTAATTCTGAGATGTAGTATTTAGGATCTTCACAGAACCCCCCACTTTAACAGATATTAAAAACATCAGCCCCCCTCTGTCTCGTCCTGAGCTTGATGCTTGGGCAGCTAAAAAATATGATGTGTACCCATCTAGCCAGAAATCGCAGTCCCTATCCCATGTCTCCTGTAAAGCCACGACATCACAATCCTTTAGGAGTTCAAGCCATCTTATGTCACCCCTTTTTGAACGAAGGCCTGCAATATTCCAGCTCATAATTTTTACTGTTTTACCACTTCCCTCTTTAGTAAGTGAGGTACATTGTGACACATTTTTAGTACCACCAGGGCAGGTCAGTCAATCATTTTCGTCCAAATGTGATAGGGCTGAGAACCTGTTTGTTAACTCCAGCCCAGCCCTGAGTTCTGTTCGGCAGTTATCAGTGGTTTTTGGTAGGAAGCCTGATGTTTGAGTGGCCCAGGAACTTGGGCAGGAGGTACGACTAAGGGTAACATGATGACCAACCCTACCCAAATGCATCTTGTGTGGATCCGGCCGTGGATAGAAGAAACCTAGGGGTACCGCTCTGATCCTACCTTCCTTTACCTCTGTAGCATCCCAGAATAAACGTGTTGCCTCATGGGGTCTACTAAAATTAACAATCAGGCAATCGCCAGCTAATTTTTTGTCCGTAAACCCCACCCAGTCAACCCGTCTCCCCATCTGAATACCATCAGATATATTACTTGGGCCTGAGCAGTTTTCGGCACACCAAATCTTGATGTTTTCTATAAGTAACCCCTGGGACTCCACCTCTCCCGGTTTCAATACGGGAACATTCACTAAAACAGCAACAAAAGGTGTATCCTCCAGGGGAAGATTAACCGGTGGCCTGGCACGCTGCCTCCTAGCCCCAGGAGGATTTAACTCAACATGTGAAATAGCCTTATCCGGGGGAGTACTAGTTTTGCATATACCCTGCACCGGAGTTTTTATACATTTGTCATTACCCTTACTTACACAAGCCTGAGAAACGGAAAATGATACAGGTGGTTGAGTAGGACCTAGAGGCACGTCTTTCCCTATCTCCATCGGAGATTGAACCTGTTGAGCTCGATGGATAGAAGACCGAGGTATTGTGGGTATTATAAGTGGGGGATGTTCATTCATTTTAGTTGACAAAATTGTATTAAACCTGTCACATTTCCCCAGTATTTCTGCTACATATTCCTTTAAAGTCTCTATAATGTCACTGGAGATCTGTATAAGCACAGCTTCTAACTTATCCGTAAGCACTTTCTCCACCATTTCCTTTATGGAAAGTTCAAAGTCACTTAGTGTTTTGCGAGGTTTTTTACGATAGTACGAACCTTGTAATTTAGGTCTTTGAATCAGAGGAGTCTAATTGGGGGTTCATTAACATATTAAAATCCCCCCCTACTATTTTGTCACCCGGAACCTGCATCAACATTTGACACAACTCCTCATATGCTCTAAGGCAGTCTTCCACAGGTGCATAAAAGCTAACAAAAGTCAATGGTCTGTGTCTTTCTCTAAATGAACAGGTCACCCAACACTATCGCCCCTGTTGGTCTTTACCAGAATTTACATAGTCAGCATGTAGGTTTTTACTCAAAAATATGGCAGTCCCTCTATGGGAGGCTGAGGACGATGAAAACCCCCTATAGGCTGCCCAAGATTTAAACATCGAAAATTCTGGAAGTTTCATAATTGGGATGAGGGTTTCTTGTAATAGAATAACCTCCGGACTTTCAGTTTTTAGCCACATTTCAATTGCCCGCATTTTTCTGCGATTATTCAGACCATTGACATTGAACAAATAATAATAATAATAATCTTTATTGATTGGTTAAATTTTTTTTTACAATTTACAACATGACAAAAATTAATAGAAATTACTGTGATAAAAGTTTTAAAACAATTAGTTTAAAATGACTTAAGATTCGGGGGGCCAATAAGATCTGATAATGTTCTGATACAGTACATAAATCTGTGTTTCTTGTAGTCTCTGATTTGGATGTTGTATCTGTTAACTCGACCGCTCTGCTATGATGGGGAGACTTTGGATTGGAGAGTGACTTCAAGGAGTTTTAACGCTTTATGGACAAATTTCGAAAGCCCAATGTTTAGCTTGGTGTTGTCAGGGTTGAGAGCGGCCATTATTGCTTCGTGGCAAAATCGAACTCCCAACATGAAACATTGGCCTCGCAACAGTGACCGTCTGGCTGTGAGCAGTGCAGGGCATGCACAGACGATATGTTCCATTGTTTCTGAAAGTTAGCCACACAATCTGCATTCCGTGCTTTTACCCGGCCGGCGCCATTCCGGGAGGTTCTTCAGAAAGGGCCATTCTCCCATCCACAAGGCTATAAACTTGCGTTTCCAATAAAGTGCATATGTGCAGGACAAGTAGAGCGGCTGAACACCCACTTTAAAATTGCCAATTACAGCCCAGGCGTGTATCCTCTTTGAAAGGATCGCCGTGTCCGAATGAAAGGACCACAATCTAACGTTTTTTTATATGGCGGACTTTAGCACCGGGAGAGATGGATTTATATCCCAGAGCTCTTTTGCGCCTAGTAACTGTAGGATGTAATCCAGGAGTTGCTGATGCATGTGGCTGGTCTGATTTTTCTGTATTTCCTGCCAGAGTCTGGCCTCCAAGGAACCCTCCCGGGCGCGGCGCAGTCTATGACACAGTTTAACAAATGCACCTGCCTCCACTCCATGGTGATCTTGGAGTCCCAATTCAAGTCTCACTTGAGCTGGCGAGGCAGATTTTGGCAACCCAAAGGCTCTTTTAAAGATTTTTGTGGTTAACTTGTTTATTAGTATACTAGTTGTGCCCTTGGTGATCTCGTGTCCATTCGTCAGGGAGTTGATTACTTTGGCTTTCATTACTTTCAGCATGGGTGTTAGGCTGGGCCCTAGTAGCTGTTTTGCCAATTATGCAGCGGCCACCTCTAACGACAGAGCTTTGATTTTTAATGCTTCTTTGTGCTTGATAAAGGAGCCTCTTGTATCCAGAAGGATTCCCAGGTATTTGTAACTGGGGGTTGAATCTAACTTTGTTTTGTTGAAGTACCATCTTTCTGTTGACCTTTTTTGCTTCCCAAAAGAGATAGTTTTGGTTTTTGACAAGTTAAGCTCTAGATGGTTTCTTGTCGTATAGGGTAGCAATTCATCCAGTAGCCTCTGGAGACCCACTTTTGTGTGGCTTAAAAGCACCAGATCATCGGCGTAAAGCAAGTTGGTGATGCGAGTGTCGTCGAGTTGAGGAGGGTGGCAGTTTACACTGTCGAGAGCTGGAGAGAGGGCAGATATAAACAAATTGAAAAGGAGTGGGGCCAATACACACCCTTGTTTGACGCCGGTTTCAGTTTGGATCTTCCTGGAGACATGGCAGCCTTTGCCCAGCTTGATTCTTATCCACGTTTCCGTGTGGAGTTGAATTATTGCCTGAAGAAGAGGCTGTGGTATGCCCCACGATTTTAGTTTCTGCCATAACAGGCTCTTGGGCACACGTTCGAAGGCTGCTTTGAAGTCTACAAAGCAGCAGTGCAGCTGGATATGTTGGCAGGTCGCTTTGTCCATCAAGACGGTTAGCGTTAGCAAATGGTTGTACCGGTATTAGCCACAAAACCCATCTGGTTGAAAGGAAGGCGCACGGTTAATTCGGTCCAAGCCTGTAGCTCCTCCAGTAGAATATTTGCATAGTACTTAGACTCCATGTCAAGAAGCGCTGCCATTCAGTAATTTTTGGGCTCATTTCTCTTCCCGCCTTTGTAGATTGGGTGAATGACTGCACCTCGCCAAGATTTTGGGACCGTTTTGTTTAGACTGCAGTAGAGAAATAAAGGAGTCAAGTATTCTGACCATAGGCTGATGTCAGATTTGAACATAGCTTGAGGGAGGCCGTTCGGGCCTGGGTCTCCTTCGGCTCTGGATTTCCTTATGAAGCTTGAGATCTTGTTTTTTAAGGCATCCGGCGACAACGTGGGCTCTGGTGAAGTATCACTCCATTTCATTGGTTCCTTGTGTGTCAGATCTTCAGATGGAGTGTTTACAGGCCGAGCCCGCCTCTAGCTCTCCATTCCCGGAAGAAATCTCATGGGGTTGACAGGGCCGGCAGAATCGGTGCAAGTTCGTTTATGTTGGTGTCTCTGAAGTGAAGAGATGAAAACTTACACCAGGCTGCTTCGCTAATTTTTGCGCTATCATATCCACTTGCACTTTGTTTACTCCTATTTACAAGAGACCAGAATTGCTTCGGTTAGGATTTTTATTTTCATGGATAAGCTTCAGCCAGAATTGATCCGAGGCGCTAGTTTTTCCTTTTGTGTGGCGATTCTGAAGGCTGCTTGAGCTTGCTTGTAGTTATTGAAGTAGGTTTTGTTGCTGGGGATCATTCTTGATTGACGGAGTGCTCGATTCCTCTTGGTTCTTAATTTCCTTGTGGCTTTTGAGATGTAGAATGGAGAAATTTGATTTCTCGGGCACCTCCTTATTGGAAGTTCATTGAGAAGGAGATTTGTAAGAGAGGTCCAGCCACTAACAACATGAGTATTTAGCTCTAAAGAATTTTGGAATAAGGCTCTGCTTTTTGCCGTCAGGGATGGGGCTGAGGAATCCCACCACTTTATCCGCTTTAGGTCCTCTGTGTGACTGCCTGAATGAGAGTGGGCGAGTTCTTGATGATATGGGTTGCTGGTGGAAAATGTTATTACTTGTGCCCGGTGATCGCTCTCTCCTTGTGGAGCAATTTGATAGTTCTTGATCCAGGGCAGTATTTCTCTGCTCCCTAGGGTAAAGTCCAAAAACGAAAGGGATCTGCCATCTGACCGGGTCCATGCGGGAGGGATGTCCAAAGAAAACGTCCATTCAGTAAGGTATATCCTAAGCTGTTGAACTGCATTACCACATATTCACCCAATGTTGATGAATTGTTCCCAGCAGGAATTGACTGGGATGCAAAATGTGAAGGAATTTTGGGGGGGTCTGGTCCTGGGTCGTCGGCAAGATTGCAGTAAAGATTGGTGTTGAAGTCATTGAACAAAACAACTTTTAACATTAGCCTGTTAGCCATATGACAGACAGAGCTAAAATGTCTACCAACCCACCAGCACATCAAGAGTCATTTGGTAGAAGATGCAAATAATCAAAACAGACCTGAAAAATAACTGGCTTCACTTTTCCCATTTTCATACCGTGCCCTACCCCCCTTAAAATTGGACCTTCCTTCCTTCACCACACCCACCACTTTCCCCTCCCCTTATTAAACTCGGATGGCATGTATTTACACCCTAGTGATCCTACCCCCCCCCCACCCAGCAATGTAACCTTTCGTAAGGTTTCAGAAGCACATACTAACATTCTGTTTAGACCCCTATTCGATCATATAAACAGACATAATCAAAAAGTGATCAAACAAACTATGTATATAAATTTTCCCTTAGCCCTTTGGAGCTTGAGAAATCTCTTTTTAACCCTATGGAGCATGAGAAATCTCTTTTAGAAAATCCTGGGCTTCATTTACATCGATGAACATGAAGAATTTCCCCTTCACCAGGACTCTCAACTTCGATTGCTGGGCGATAGAAGCTTGCGCCCTGTTTGTCTTGAACAAGTGAAGAATTTTTACAAACTCCTTCCTTCGACGAGCCGCAGCGGCTGTCACGTCTGAAAAGATTCGACACTTACTTGTCTCATTTACTGCAAATTGCCGCTGTTGAATCGCTTTTGTTAATATTGTTTCTTTTATGCGGAAGTCAGCAAAGTTTATCAATATAGTACATGGAAGTGTAGAGTTGGGAAATGGATGAGCCGGAACCCGGTGAGCCCTCGTGATTGTAAGATCACCTTGGAATTCAGGGATGACTTTTTGTTTCATGAAAGTGTTCACCCACTGCAGCGTTTGGGACCCTTCCAGTCCCTCTGGAAACCAACACTATGCGGAGATTCGATCTTCGGGAGTGATTCTCCAACTCTTCCACTTTATTTTCCAAAGCGTGCTTACTTTTTGCTACCGCTTTGACCTCCTGCAAAACCGACGATAACTGGTCCTCCAAAACCGAAATCCTCTCCTCAGCCTCCTGGAGCTTAACTGGGAGACTCCCCATTGTACTTTCCATATTCTTTGAACGTAGGTTGAGAGAAGCAAGTTCAGCTTTCTGAGTCTTTTTCAAATCCCAGACCTCCTCTAGAATCAAATTTAACATGTCTTTGGTGCTCATTTGAAAGTCCCCCCTGATTCAACAATTTGGTTGGGATTGAGATTACAGTTGAGGTTGGGATTGGGGGTGACAAGATTTACAACTGGAGATAGCATTCCTTGTCCCGGCTCCTCCTGTTGAGGGGCCGTAAACTGAACCAGAGTTCTAACAAGAGATGTCGAAGTACTGTCTCGACTCTTAGAGGGATCTTCAGCCTGATCGCATGCTTGCGCAATTTCGGGGGTAATCAATTTTACTACAGGCATCCCGCTCTGGATAGTCAGCAAAGCAGTTTCCTCATCGTGGTGAAAAATTTAACCTGACAAATGTTCAATATTAGTAGCAGAGTCAGTAGTGATAGTAGAGCCAGTATTTAGAGATACTTGTGCATCATCCGGTTTAGGGGCCTCACCCCCTGTTACTGGTGCATCAATCCTGACTGTTGGTCCTATGATAACAGGATGCTCCTTAGTGCTCTGTATGCTCAGACTACAACCAGAAGAATTGGCTTGGTAGTTTGGTCTGCCCTGTTCCCATGATGCACTGGGCCAGGGTCAGACTAATTTGCATGTAGCCAGGTTCTGAACTGGGATGGTGCAGTGAGCTAGAAAACGGTGATGGATCAAGCCCTGATCTTTTGACTGGGTAGGACTGTTCTGCTTAATTCAGATACTCTGTCCATCACCACCCCCTTTTATGAATCGTTTTGGCCACCACAAGTGTGGAAGGGTATGCTCAGATGTGAGTCCCTTGCTCACTGCACCATCAGGATTCAAGCAAGCCGGGCCGAAGACGGCTGTAATGCCAGAAACCGGTCCCCGGAAGCTTGTTTCCTTTCCAGTAAAGAATTGGCTTGGTAGTTTGGTCTGCCCTGTTCCCATGATGCACTGGGCCAGGGTCAGACTAATTTGCATGTAGCCAGGTTCTGAGCTGGGATGGTGCAGTGAGCTAAAAAACGGTGATGGATCAAGCCCTGATCCTTTGACTGGGTAGGAGTGTTCTGCTTAATTCAGATACTCTGTCCATCACCACCCCCTTTTATGAATCGTTTTGGCCACCACAAGTGTGGAAGGGTATGCTCAGATGTGAGTCCCTTGCTCACTGCACCATCAGGATTCAAGCAAGCCGGGCCGAAGACGGCTGTAATGCCAGAAACCGGTCCCCGGAAGCTTGTTTCCTTTCCAGTAAAGAATTGGCTTGGTAGTTTGGTCTGCCCTGTTCCCATGATGCACTGGGCCAGGGTCAGACTAATTTGCATGTAGCCAGGTTCTGAGCTGGGATGGTGCAGTGAGCTAAAAAACGGTGATGGATCAAGCCCTGATCTTTTGACTGGGTAGGAGTGTTCTGCTTAATTCAGATACTCTGTCCATCACCACCCCCTTTTATGAATCAGACTACAACCAGGAGAGGATGTTGGAGGCATTGGTTTCTTAATAAACAGTGAAAATTGTCTAATTATTATTATTAATTTTTTTTATAGAGCGCGTAGTCACTCAGAGGTATCCCAGCGCTAAGAACCCTACCTCCATAGGTCAGTGGGCCAGAAAGGAAGGAGGGGTAAGGGGAGGGGGGGGACTAGAACTCGAGGTTCCGGGGAAGCAAGTTTCTTTTTTTAGGGGAAAAGGTGGGTTTTCAGCCGCTTCCTAAAGCGTAGATAAAGTGGTTCAGTCCTCAGGTCGCGGGGGAGTGCATTCCAGAGGCGTGCGGTGTGAACTGAGAAAAGTCTTCCACCTGAGCGTGCTTTCTTAAATCTGGGAGTTATAATGAAATTCTCCTTGTCCGAACGGAGGGATCTAGAGGATTTATAGGGTTTGATAAATTTTCTGAGAATAGGGGGGCCTTGATTTTGTAGCAGTTTGTGGGCTAGGCACAGGGCCTTAAATTTGACCCGCTCCCTTATTGGGAGCCAGTGAAGGAGTTTTAGTGCTGGTTTAGCCGAGGCTCTGGCAGGAGTATTAGTGAGAATCCGGGCGGCGACGTTCTGAATTCTCTGGAGCTTGTTCATCGTTGCTTCGGGGGCGCCCAGGTAGATCACATTGCTATAGTCAAGCCTAGAGAGTATCAGGCCTTGAATTAGCAATTTTTGAGAGTTGGGGGGCAGGAGGGGCAGGATCTTCCTCATTGATTTTAAGAGCCCGAAGCACGTCCCGCAACTTTTTTTGCTTGCGTGGTGAACGAGAGGTCTGTATCGAGCCACACGCCCAATCTTTTTACTTCTTGTTTTGGGTCAGGGGGGGGACCCAGGCATCCTGGCCAGATGTTCGGGGGGAGAGTGAGTCCTTTCTGGCCAAGTAGGAGAACGTCAGTCTTTGCTCCGTTTAGTTTTAAGGCTGAGCTGTTCATCCAGCGTTCAACCTCCATAAGGCAGTTAAATAAATCTGCCGGTTGTTTGCTGGGGTGGGATAATGAGACCACTAATTGAGTGTCATCAGCATAGCTGACGACGCTCACTCCGAACGGGGTGATTACCTCCTCCAATGGGGACATGTAGATATTAAATAATGTGGGGCTCAGGGAGGAGCCCTGAGGCACGCCACATTGGAGGGGAATTTCGGAGGAGCAGGTGTTGTTTTCCCAGATCTGAAAGGTGCGCTGGGCCAGAAAGGATGACAGCCAGGATAGGGCAGAGCCTACCACACCGACTCTCTTGAGCCTTTTAATGAGAAGTTGGTGGTTGACGGTATCGAAGGCCGCACTCAGGTCGAGGAGGATCAGTGCCACTGATCCTCCTTCGTCTAAGAGTGCTCTAGCTTCCTCTACCGCTGCCAGGAGGGCGATGTCCGTGCCCTGCCCTGGACGAAAACCTGTCTGTGAGGTTTTTAGTCTGTTGTTGTCCTCCAGGAACTGTGAGAGTTTCTTGTTGGCCAGTTTTTCAGCAATCTTGCTGATCCCTGGAAGAAGAGAAATTGGCCTAAAATTGGCCAGGTTTTCGGGATCAAGGGAAGGTTTCTTCAGTAATGCTTTAACAACTGCCGCCTTCCAGCTCGGGGGCACGACTCCCTGTTGGAATGAGGCGTTGATCAGAAGGGTAAGGGGAGGAACAATGATGGGAGCTACTTCCTTAAGGGTCCGAAGCGGGGCGGGGTCCCTAGGAGATCCACTTTTAATGGAGTTTAGAGTATTTCCCACTTCTTCAGTAGTTACTTGACCCCAGGAGGAGAGGCAATTAGGTATCAGAATATTTGAGGGATCGTTTTCCTCGCACGGGCTAGAAAGGGGAATTGAGTCAAGGATTTTTTGTATCTTTTCTTGAAAGAAGTTAGCCAACTGATGGCATTTTTCCTGATCAGCCTTAGGGTCTGGGGGAATTCTCGGTCCAGGGTCTGGGGTCTTCAGAAGTTCTTTTAAAATGACGAAGGATTCTTTACTCGAGCATACTGCTTTTTCTATTCTTTCCTGGAAGAATGCAGTTTTAGTCTTACGAATGGATGTTTTGTAAGTTGAAAGGGAGGTGGAATAAGCACCTTTATTTGCATTAGACTTATCATTCCTCCAGGACCGTTCCGTTCTTTTTCTAATCTCTTTCGAAGCGCTGACACTTTTTCGCGGATCCAGTTCGCCTTCTTCTTGCGGCCGCAGTAGAGGACTCATGATGACTCCTCCCTTCCCAGATATTTCCCCTGCCTGGACTGGCTGTTCTGTATCTGCCACTGCAATGGAGGAGTTTCCATCCTCACCCTCCGAGCTTTCAAAAGTGGAATCCAGGCCATGTAGAGGAGGAGCATTTCCCATCCCAGCTAGGCGAGCCACTTCTTTCGCCTCCTTCGCTTCTTTGGCTCAAAGTCGCCGGGTTTTAACTTTAGGAGGGCGGGTGTTAAGTATTTTCCCCATTTTTTTAGAAATACTGTGACTAGGACTCAATCTCCCAGAATGCAACAATTGAGCCTTATGAGGGAACTCCGGATCCAGATCTTACTACTAAATACTGCTGCCCCGCTCCGTCCCCGCTCCGTCACTCCGTCTTATACTCCCGTCAGGATTCTCCCGAGGGGGGGGGGGCATTATCTGTGTTATCAATATATATTTATAAATTATTTATTTTGGGCACAGCCCATAAAACACATCATATTGATACATCAAAAATAGACTTATATACATTAAAATGTAGACAGTTAAAAAATCTTAAAACATCATTGTACAATTACCCAGTTATAAAAGAGAATAAACAATCCATATATATTAGCAATAAAAGTAGAAGAAATGCATTGACCAGGTGGCAAGGCAACTCATATAAAATTGTGCAAATACAGTTATCACCAGCCTAGGAAATTCATATAATTGCATTAAGAGGGGTGTGCATAGTGCTTTGCAAGTGCTAATATTTGCCGAGCTCTATTCTACTTTGGAATTAAGAATGACCTTCCTCCTTTAGGCCCGAGCAATATGCAAATATTGGGAGGCCGCAAGAGCTAAGACTTCTCTTGCATTGCTCTTAAAAAGTCTCTTAGCTTCTCAGTAGTGCCTAACACCCATTGTGTTTCATGCTTGGGCACTACACAGAATATTTTGGTTATCAGACTTTTTTTTTTTTAAAGTCTCCTGGAACTAGATAGATATATGTGTAAACTGTTGATAAAATGCTGAAGACTTTATTTTACTCCAGACATGTGAAGCATCTCTGTGACCCTGACATACAACTTCCCAAGTGTCTCTTAACAACAGATCGATTACTCACCTTATTCATCAACATGATTTTATGGGATTAGAAAAACTTTAATAACATATCATACCATATTTGGTTAGCATAGGTAATCTTTCCAAGAAGAAGACACAACAAGGTATTAAATAAGAATCAAGATCAGAACTCATTCCCAAGACCATGGTCATCTTTATACCTACAGAAGGCATCTCTACCTATTACTCAGCTCCCTTCCCAATTCTTCTACAGCTCCTCTCCCCTCCCTTTGTCCTTCCCTATCATTCATTCGTGTAACTATAGCCCCTTACCTCTTCTCTCATCTAATCTCTTCTCATTTTCCAGAGGCAGCATGCTGAGCCCTCATGCCAAAGCCAAAGACATTGTCTCTATACACAACCTTAACTTCTCTTTGACTCAAGGATAATGCCAATGTGCTCAAGAATATCCATATTTATTGATACTACCAATACTTCAATAACTAAAATGAACAGTCACTTTGAAACTCAAACCAGACACACTTTGATGCAGTGTTGGTCTTTCATAGATTGTCACCTTTTTTACAATTTTATGGAGGACAAGTGATTGTAAATATACATTGTGTTTCTTTAAACAATAAAGT
Organism: Lissotriton helveticus; assembly: GCF_964261635.1. Taxonomy (NCBI): domain Eukaryota; kingdom Metazoa; phylum Chordata; class Amphibia; order Caudata; family Salamandridae; genus Lissotriton; species Lissotriton helveticus. The sequence goes on from NC_136067.1 coordinate 17,423,401, forward strand.
TCAGTACTAGTTTATATAAATATGCATTGTATTTATATAGAATATTCAGCTGTTTGCATGGCAATATGAATACATGAGGTTAGAAGCATCAAAGTATGCCACTCCTAACCCATGTTGCCCATCATTTAACAGTTTAACTAAGTTAAACAATAAAGAATAGAATTCCAAGATGGCCACCCATAATATTGGCTTTAGAGAATTCAATCAGCTTTAGAAAGCCAAATCGGCAGCAGTGGCTTGCCATGTTTGTATCCTGTCTTAAAATAGAAGCCTGCAGGTGAGGCCAAACAGATAGAAAGCCAACTCTGGGCACCCATAATGCCAGGAGTGGTACAACAAATAGGTATATATACGGAGCAGGTAACTCTGCTTTATTTGAAATTATTTTATTTGGATATTACAGCACAACGAAACAGCAGACACCACCCACGTGAATATCCTGTTGATGGCTAGGAGCTGCAAAGTATTGCAATTTAAAACCAAGCATAGGTATGGTGTGATGATTATCCGGCCAAAGCATAGCAGCCATGCCAATGTAAACAGTGCTAGGACATTTATGCAATAAAGATTAAAACAACAAAAAAGAAGGTCTAGTATGTGCCAATTGATTGTACGCACACATTGTCTTAAAAAACACATTACCACGAAATGATGGTAATGGTATATTTATGTAACTCGGCAGCGAATATTTTATAGTTATAGACACAATATGAGCATGCAGCGTTCATGATTAGTTTGTTAAAATACACCTCTGGCACATTGTAGCCACGCAAGGTTTATTACAGCTTCATCCCATGCATGCCTCACTTGTCCTGGACATGCATGATGTATTTAATAAGCAGGTATCACGATTTGGACATCGTTTGTTTGCCACAAGCACAAAGTAAGCCATTCTGATTATGAAAACATGTTTGGGCATCTATTGTTTCCTTTTCAGATACTTTACATGCCGGGTCTGTAAGTATGCTGATCCACTATATACACAGCGCACTTTAGGGTGTGCGCTGAGAATAAACACACCATAGTGGTCACCTAAGAATTTTGGCCACTTCACACCTATGGTCCTGAAGAAAGCCTCACGACTACCGCAGAAGGCTGAAACTAGTCGACCTACACTTCGCATAAGGGATATAGAGGCACATGTTTACCTCAAATATATCCCGCCTATGTTTTTATCCATGCCATAGGACCCTTCCATTAAAACTTTTAAAAGGATATTTAAGATAGGCATTTTTAACATATAATTCACTTCACATAGCACTTCACGTTCACATGAAATCCCCCTCCGCTGTAGACAGGCGTTGCAGCACAGCTGGATTGCACTCGGTGATCCAGCTGGGCCCGATGAATCATGCCACCTACCGGGTAGGTGGGTGAGGGGTTTCTAAATAACAACGACCTGTTGTTAGCATGCAACGATCAGGTGACAGGGGACCAACCCTGACCTTTACCTGCTGTAGGACTTATCCATGTTGTTCTAATATATATCTCTGGGGAAAAGGACAAGCACCATGGTCTGTTCCTCTCTCTCCTGTTGTTACTTTGCAACAACGATTGTGCACATTAAAGCTCATTAGCGTGTTACCACAGTGACACGCACACTTTTATGAATAACAAGAATCTTTTGCACAGTGACGCTGACTGTTGGTGATTGTTGGACTTGGCCCTTCTGGCAGGTTCACCCCTGAACTTATTGCTTTTTAATGGTGACCTGGTGATAGTGATTTTTGGTTTCTGCGCACTTTCACTGTGTCCCAGGGGAAAGTGCGTGCGCACTCTGAGTGCGTGTGGTGAGGTTAGCCTGCCCTCCCATAGCAATGCATGGGGAATGTATGTGCCCCTGGTAGTTTCTGATGCGTGGGGTGTGCAGGCTCGAGTCTGATATGTGCGGACTCGTGTGATTGAATGCTGCGCAATGATGCGTGCAGCGTGTTTGTGTCTAATATGGAAGTGCCACTTCTAGAAGTGTGCCTGTCTGTGCAGTGAATGTGCTGGCGTGTGATTGGCTGGAGCTGGCAGGTGTGCCAGGCTCCATGATTCATGATGGGTCTGCCCCGGTAGTGAGTGTTGAGATTAGCATGTGTGATGTGAGGTAGTGGTCCACCTGGGACCTGAATAGGGCTGGGCTTTCCCCACACAATGCTGGCTCCGCCCCGTCTAATGACCCTAGCCTGCCTAGTAAATGGAAAGGGTGGCTTAGGAAAACAAAGTACTCCAAAACCAGCTGAGACTGGTTTTTCCCCCACCCTGCACCCTGAGACATAGGGATTTAATGTATAAAAAGGGGCTGTGTCCCCTTGCAATTTGTTCTCTTCTTGGATCCTGTGCTGAGGGGGGCTGCTGCTGGGCGCCAGGAGGACTGCCACTGGGTATTGCCTCCCTGCCTAGGAGGACCCTGTGAGCTGGCTCTGGGCCCAGCCTTGCCCCTCCCCCCACCTCCTGAAGGACTTTGTGCTGGCCCCTGGACTTTTGGGACCGTGGCGCCAGGAAGCGCTTTATTTTTCCTAGCGCTTGCGAGCGCTTCCTTCTGTCTAGCGCTTGGGAGCGCTTTTTGTCCTCAGCTGGTGCCCACCCGGCATTTGCCCCGCTTAATTGCCGAATTTTAAGTGCCCTGGCAGGTGCCCACCCCGCCAGGGACCTGATGCCGGTTTTTGACCCCAAGCGAGTGCCCACCTCGCTTTATTATTGATTTAAAAGAGGGAGCCTACCCCTCGATTACCCGGAAGAATCACCGCTGCAGCCCAGGAGTACCAAAAACGTTGCCGGGCCGCTGCCTAGCGCGACCCGGAAGTGCCCCAGCCTGCCCCGGAAGTCCTGCCCTCGCCACCGCAGCGCAAGGAGAGGTAGCTGAAAGGTACCAGCGGGGCTCCGTTATCGAAGAGGAGCCCCGCGCTGCCACAGAAGAAGCCTACAGAGGCTGTCTGGTCCCCCCGCGAGGCTCTCGCAAGTGAGAGAGCCCCGCCCGCCTCACCAAGCAGAGTCTGGCTGCTGCACGGAGGAGCACCTGCCCCGAGAGAAAGCCGCCGGTGAGTGGGGTCATTCTGGAAGAGGAGGGCGTCGGGGCACGTTGCCGGTACCCGCTCCTCCTCTCCTGCAGGTATTTGCCCCATGCCTGCCCTTTGCCGGGGCTGGTGAAGAGCCTGCGAGGCTCTGGGGCATTTGGTGTTTCAAGTCCCCCGAGGAGGGACTCCAACGGTGGGGCCATTTTGTGTTTAGAGCCCACGAGGGCTCAGGGGGCACATTTGTTGTTTAGAGCCCACGGGAGGCTTTTGGCTCATTTTGTTTATGTCGAGTCCACGAGGGACTCCAACGAGGGCCACATTTTTTTTTTACGAGCCCTGAAAGGCTCTGGGGTGCCATTCTGTTTGTTTAGAGCCACGAGTGCTTTGGCCACAGCCTGAGAGGCTCAAGGGGACATTGTATTTTTTTAGGGCCACGAGGCTCCAGCGTTGGCCCCATTGTCTCCTCAGCTGCCCAGCACTTAGTGGGCAGCTGCCACGTTTAGGCTTGTTCTTTGGCTGGCTGCAGCCAGCCCTGACATTTGGGACACAGGGCGTTCTAAGCCCCAGAGAGGTCAGTTGGCCTGGGGACAGGTTATGTATTTGTGGCCTAATGTGATTTCTGCGAATTGTTCTTTGCTGCACCTCTGAATGTGTTTTTGATGCATCATGTGCCTTGTTCTTACACCGCTGAATGTATGTTTATGCATCATGTGTTTTCCTTCCCTACACCTCTGAATATTGTGATGCATCATGTGTAATATTCCTATGCCTATACCCCTAAATGTATGGTGATACTTAGGTGGTTATTTTCTCCTAGTACAGGTGTTGCTAGTGAGGTTCTGGTTCCCTGCGTAATATTCTCCTAAGGTGGTTAGGGTTGCGTAGGTGGTACTTACCGGTTACCAGTGGTTACTGGTTGTGTGCTCTATGTTTCATTTTTGTCCTACAGTGATTATTATTCTAAAATCTACAAGTGCATATTCCTGACAGTGGTCCCTGTGGCCCTGTCCTGTACATAATCCCCTGTAAATTCTGTCCGTGCCTGTTGGCACATTGTAAAGTGTGTGTTTTTATCTAATGTGTTTTAGTGTAATACAAAGGCTATTTTTATACATAACCTTGTGTGGAGTTTCCTTTGTGGTGGGCCTTGGCTGTTGTTGCTGGGTGCGCGCGCAAACACTTAACTCACATTGCCTCAAAGTTTAGCCTTACTGCTCGTGTCACGTTACCAAGGGGGTGAGCAGGGGTTATCTTGGCGTGTAACTCCCTTGCCCTGACTTAGAGTGGTGGTCTCTGACTGACTTTGGCGCAAGCCTCAGCCAGCTGGAAATCCCATTTCTAAACGTGATACTATTAAGTATGTATGTATATGAACAGTGACAAGTATTTACAGTAAGACGCTTCAATTCCTTTATTTATTTGTTCATCACAATACACTGGTGTGTCTCTCGGGGAATATACAATTTTTTCTTGGGAAAGCGTAATAAATATTTTTATTATTTTGGGAAATTTAACGTTTTTGGTGTAGCTTTCTCACTTTAGGAAATTTAAGTTTGTTAATAATCTCAACACGTACCAGTATTTTTTAACAAGTCACAGATACTTAAAAGTAGCTATGCAAAATGTAACAGCAGCCCCTTTCTTTTTGTCTTCACCGGGAGATACACCAATCAAGTGGCAAAAATGGTGCAAAGTTTTTGAGAGATATGCCAGAGTTTGCGGACCCTCCTTGAGTGCGGAAAGAAAGAATGCTTTGCTTTTACATTGTCTTGGCTCTGAAGGGCAGGACGTTTTTGATCATCTTCCGGAGTTGGATGACAATAGACTTAATGAGTATGAAATTTGTATAGCCAAACTGGATAAGCATTACTTACCAAAAGTGAGTACCATTCTTGAGAGGTATCATTTTGGACGTAGATCACAACTGGTTGAGGAAACTTTTGAGAATTACAGAACTTTGCTTAGAAAATTAGCTTTGTCGTGTAAATTTTGTTCCACTCTCGACAAAAGAATTAGAGATCAATTTATGCTAGGCTCCAGTATTGATAAGGTTAGAGACGTACTGTGGCAAAAAGATGAGCCTACCTTAGATGATGTTATTGTTATTGCCAAAAGAATAGAACATTCTTTGAAATGTGTGGAGGTTATCAAGAAAGATTGTGAAAAGAAAGATAAGAATACTGTACAATTGGTTAAGCAATCCCCTAAAGAATTTAGTGGACAAAAAGATTATTAAAAAATGGTTATTTGAATGGAAGTAAAACAAAAGGGGGTTCATCTCATGTAAAATGCTTTCTTTTTCTTGTGGAAAAGTGGGTCATTTTGCTAATGACAAAGAATGTCCTGGGTGGAAAGCAACGTGTAGCAAATGTAAAAGGAAGGGGCATTTCATGATTGCATGTAAAGGGAAAAGTTACAGAGGGAAAGTTAATGAAATATTGTATGATGTAAGTGACTCTTCTGAATCTCCAGATGAAGTAGATTGTGGCCAAATTCAAGTCCAGGTAATGCAAAATAAAGAACAAAATAAAATGGGCCACAGATTTATGTGGAAGGTAAACCAACAAAAGTACTCTTTGACTCAGGAGCAAAGATCTCCATAATTTCAAATGAGTTTTATTTAAAGGAGATCAAAGGAAAAACAAAGGTTTACTCCCCGAATATTAGATCTTTTGCATATGGGGGCGAGCCTATTAAGTTATTTGGATATTTCTGGTGTCTAATCGATTACAAGAACAGGTTAACCAGTGCTAAAAATTACATTTCACAAAAAGTTGATAGTATATTAAGTTGGGTCCACCAGAGAGATCTTGGTGTGATGTTGGATCCAAATGCCTCTCCTCCCATTCTGCTCAAGGAAAACTTTATTTCTAACTCTGTAGCGGCCATTGATAGCAACACTCAAGCAGAGAACCATTTTACACTAATGTTGAAAGAAAAGTTTCCAAATGTATTTGCTGAAACTTTAGGGTGTCTTAAAAATTATGTTTACCACATCCATTTAGCTGATAATGCTATAGCAGTATGTTGTAAAGTACGAGGTATTCCAATTGCTGTTAGGGAACAAGTAAAGGCTGAACTGGAACGCTTAAAAAGGGATGGAATCATTGAAGAAGTAGAGGCCACCCAATAGCTTGCGCCAGTTGTAGCAGCAAATAAATCTGACGGTTCGCATCGTCTATGTGTGGACCTTAGGGAGTTAAACAAAAATGTTGTGGTAGATAAATATCCATTACCCAAAATTTCAGACATGTTAATGTTCTTAGAGGGAGCTAGAGTATTCAGCACTATTGACCTGAAGTCTGCGTACCACCAGATCAGGTTGGATGAAAGCTCTAGAGACTTAACAGCCTTTGTTACCCCCTGTGGCACTTTTCGCTTCCTAAGACTGCCATTTGGATTTGTGTCAGCTGCCTCAGTTTTCAAAAGGGCCTTAGAGACAGTTTTGAAGGAACTCCCTGGTGTGAGAGTATACCAAGATGATATCTTGGTGTTCGGCTTGGATGACAAAGAACATGATTTGAGGGTGTTGGATGTTTTAAACAGGTTGGATGAATATGGGCTTACTGTCAAGATGGAGACATGCAAGTTTAAGAGAAGGTTAATAGATTATTTGGGACCCACGATCGGAGAAGCTGGAGTTTTGCCAAAGGAAAATGTAGTCACTGCAAACAAAAAATGCCATCTCCGTACAACAAGGAAGAATTGTTGAGTTTTTTAGGAATGGCTGAATTTTACTGTACATTTGTAAAGAATTTTGCCTCACTATGTGTTTCCATGAGAGAATTGTTACATAAAGGACAAGAGTTTATTTGGAATGAAAACTGTGAGAAAGAATTTTGTATTCTCAAAGAGAAACTTAGTGCAGCACAAAAACTTAGTAGCTTTGACCCTGACAAGAAATCCTTTCTAGTAACTGATGCCAGCATGAAAGGTCTAGGAACAGTTCTTGTACAAAGATATTGTTTTTGATTAGAAGTTTGAGAGGAGCTGAATTAAGGTATTCGGTAATAGAAAGAGAAGCAATGGCGGTATATTGGTCAATTAAGGAATTGAAAAATATGTTATGGGGTGGTGCATTTGAGGTTAGGACAGATCATAAACCCTTGTGTGAAATAAAAAAAAAAAAGGAATTGATGCTGTTTCTAGCAGAATCACAAAATGGGTAATGGTGTTGCAAGATTATGATTTTGAAGTAAAGTATATACCTGGTGTACAGAATAAGGTGGCAGATGCTTTGTCTCGGCTAGTTGTAGAGGATGAAACTAGTACTGAGGAAGAATATGAACAGCATGGAGAAATGGTATGTGTTGTTGACGGGGGAGTTATTGATACAGAATGATGGTTAAAGGCTGCGGTTGAAGATGAAGTGTTATTAAAGGTACTGGAGTGTATAAAAAAGGTATGGAATGCTAAGACCAAAGATGAGGAAGTAGACAAATTTTGGCATGTCTGAGATCAGTTGTCAAATATAGATGGTCTATTGGTCAGGGGCATTATGCTTATTCCCCCAGCTGTTCTTCGAGAAGAACTTGTGTCTTTAGCGCATGACGGTCATCTGGGAATTTCAAAGACTAAGGAACTCTTAAGATTATCATATTGGTGGCCAGGAATGGATGTTCAAGTGGAACGGAGAAAAGAGATTGCATGCAGTGTGCTTTGAGCGAAAGAGTGGCTAAACCCAAAGTTCAACCTATGATTATAAGGGATCGTCCAGATGGTCCTTGGAAAGAAGTTGGTTTGGATATTGTCGGCCCTGTTTGCTCGTCTGGCACTGAGTGGTACATATTGGTTCTTAATGATTTTTTTTCAAGATGGCCTGAAATAGCTATAACATGTTGAATTGAAACTACAAATTTTAAAGTTTTTTGGGAAAAACCTTTTGACAGAGAAGGGATACCGAGTGTCATTCTTACAGATAATGGAGTGCAGTTGGTTTCCAAGAAATTGAGGATTTCTTGTCTGCACATGGAGTTAAGCATAAGAAATACTCCTTATATCACCCAGAAACAGATAGTTTAGTGGAGCGATTTAATCGAGTGCTGAAAGAGACTATTGAGATGGCAAAGTCAGCAGGCCTAGATTGGCGCACAGAAGTCTTTAAAAAGGTGAAAGTCTATAGGTTATCGCCACATGCTGTCACAAAAAGAACCCCTTTTGAATTGTTCAGGGGAAGATGTGCAAACTATTTAGTGTCACCTAGTTCGGTTAATGATTTAAAGCCAGATCGCTTTGTAGACAATGAAAATTGTGACTGGAGATTAGCTGAACCTAAAGGAATAGAGGCAAGGAAAGAACTTCATGATGTCAGAAAGAACACAAGGAAAACTGTTGTGAAAGTTGGTGACTGGGTGATAATTAAACATCCATGTAAAAGTAAATCCAAAGGTGCAATTTTGAAACCTATTAAGGTTATTAAGATATTTACCAATGCCATCAAAACTGCTGATCATCGCATTTGGAATCTGAATAGGGTGGTGGTAGTTAGGGAGGACTTTGTTCATGGTTCTAAAAATACATCTGGAAGTATGGACACGGATTCTTCTACTTATAAAAAAGTACGTCTTCGCCCTAATGAAGTTCCAAATGCTTTACGCAAATCATCAAGGATTGTTTTATCTCCAACTTATTTAAGAGACTATGTTAAGTTGAATTATTTTTTAGGCTATGTTAAAGTAGTATTATTTTTTACATTTATTTGTTGTTTACTTATCCTATTTAATGATTTGTAAAGAAGGGAGATGTGTAGCATCCTCAGCTTCAGTTGGAGGCAGGATGTTAAGCTGAAGACAAGCTGTTACTGAATGGGATCCTTATTTCTGGAATAAACCTTTTATTTACATTTAATTCATATGGGGATTACATTCTTACAGTTCCACAAGGCTAAGGAGTTACACTAGCTTGGCTTTGCTGAGACATGAGTCATGACGGAGAAGAGCCATGCAACAATATGGCCTCAACTTCCCTTGTTCTTAATGTAAAGCCCAGTACAGATTTTAACACTTCATAGCATAAGCCTCTCCTCCTTATATTTGTACCAGTGGCTGTTGCTTTTCATCATTTGTTAGAGCCAGTTGCATCTATGGCGCAGCTACCTGTAGGAGAGTAGGGTCTGCTCCCTATGGTCACCCCCACTTTTTGCTGTGATTCACTTGTTTTTCGACTTTAATGTGGCTGTGGGCCTGACAATCAAACCCACAGCCCAGCTGTTCTCTCTATAAATTGATACCATGTACTTTAGGTACATACCGGATTGGTTACTGGGTCACCCTTGTGATCCCCTGTATAGTGTACCATAGGTACCCAGGGCATAGGTGCACTCTAGGCATACCAGGGGCTGCACCAAACTGACACCACAGGTCTGTTCACAGAGCCTGGGTAAGGTGGTGTAATCAGCCCTTACTTAGATATAGTATACCTATATCTACCTTTACATATAGACACATATGCACCTATAAGCCACTCGTATGGTAGGCCTCGACAATCCTGGAGGCAGAGTGCTTGGTTTTATGTGAGAGGGTGCCCTAGCATGAGCTGAGCCCCTCTGCAGCTTTCGGAACCATCTCCTTAAAGCTGTTCTATGATATAGCCATACCATATACTCTTAAGTGCATTATAATCCGCGTGGTTAATGCTAACTTTGGTTTGGCTTTATCAAACATGTCATGTAAGGTGTCAAAGACATTGGAATACTACCCCCCACCAGTCCTGGCGGCGGGGGTAGCATTCCACCCTTCTAGAGGGAGAAGACATGTAGTTACTGGTTTATCCGGTTAAAGTTAAACAGTGCCTCAGCATCAAAAAATGGATGCTGCTGCCACAGACACGAGTCTGACCTCCTGTTGCTGGACGAAACTCTGGCAGGGGAGGCCTGGACAATAGGTTTCCTGTCCAGGGAGGTGCTGGCACCTCCCCAGACAGGGGTTTTGTGTATTGGGGCAGAGAGGGCTGCATTCAGTGAATGCTTCTAGACACTGCCTTGGGCACACAAGGTGCTCCACACATATCCAAGTTCAACCCAGTTGCTGGAATCCACAGCCCCCGCTCTGGCGTGAAACTGTACAAAGGGAAAGGGGTGTAACCAACCCCTTCTCAGGTCTACCCATAGGAGGGAAATAGCCAAGTAGTCCAGCCTCCATCCTTAGTATACGTATCGGAGCTGTGTCTCTAGGACTTTAGATTACCCTGGATGAATCTTTGAAAGACATATCCAGGAACTTCAACATTCCATTCTGACTGGAAGATGGAAGCTATCTCCCTTGTGGTCAAGGAGTGACCACCCTGTGCAAACAGGCACCAACAGCAACTTTGCTGGTCTGCATTGTCGAGGCTCCAGTCAGATCCCAAAGACTCTGCAACATAAGAACTGAACTTCCAAACTTCTCTGACTCCGCCCCACATCCACAGCAAAGCTGAGACACGTGGCGGACACGAGAGACGTGGGACCAGACATCTTGGGTATCCTGCATTTTGCTACCTGCACTCCTTTCCTGAAGCCTCAGTAAGTTGTACATTGGGTACGAGAAGCCCCAGCCCCGAGCACCATTTGCACTGAAGCCCAGGCCCCCACACTCTGCGAGTGTCCCGTCGGGACCATTTGAGCTCAAGGCGCCTTCCCGGTTCCTTGCCTATTGGCTAGTCAGCCCCCTGAAGACCTTTCTTAGAACTTCACTTGTTTTCCTGGTTGCTCCAGGCCTGCTCCAGCTTCCCTGAAAAGGAGAAGTGCCACAGACCTTGCTGGTCTGCAACAGAGCCAATCTCGACATCTTACGTGGGTTGTGGTTGCCAAGGCCTGTTGGGTCCAATCCGTATACCGACATCGCAGTCATCTAGATCCATCATGGGACAACTCGAATACAGTGCCTGGTTATCGTCAATGCCTCCTGGACCTCGTGGCTGAAGAGACAAGTTTGACTACTTCACGTGAAATGAATGAATGAATGAATGAATTCGTACTTGTTTAGCGCACTTATACCCTGAGGCGTCTTGGCGCTGTACGCATACCGCTGTGGAACCCTTCCTGGCTTTTCCCTGTGAAATGTCCACTCCTGGGCACCCCCAAGGTGAAGCCAGGCATCCCAGCGCTGTTGGGGCTGTTGTGGAGATTAAGCAAGCTATTGCCCAGAGTTGCAGAGTGGGACCCATGATTAGAATAGGCACCGAGGCGAGAATTATCAGGTCAGAGGAAATTGAGCCCAAGACCCGCCGAGGCGGGAATTGAACCCTGGTCTCGGGCCAGTCCTCTGCATCAGGGTCTGCCGCTCTAACCATTGAGCCAAATTTCTCCACAAATCACGCGACATCGCCTGGTTCCTTCCTGGAAACTGGCTAGTGACCCAGACTCTGTCCCATCAGCTTTCTGGTTCTTCAGATCTTCGATCCACCCGTGGATCCACCCGGACACTTTTCCTCTGGTCGCCTGCAGCACTTCTTCGCAGCTCTCCATTGGAATCGACGACGAAACCCGACACCAAAAGACACCTATGCACCCGGATTTCCTAGGTGAGGTAACACGAGTACTCCGGTGCTCCAATGGGTCTTGACTCTTGAAGTGTCCTAGTGTAAAAGGGCTCCATCATAGTTCACCTAGAAGTGCCCTTAATCTTTAAAATTGTAACTTGTTTGTTCTCCATAGAAAGTCAATGGTGACCCACGCTGTGTTTAGACACTGCATGCGTCTCCCGTGGGCCTCCTACATCCTAATCTTTGGTGGTTCTAGGCAGCCCCAGCCATTCCACAGGCCCTAGGCCTGCTTTCTATTCCTCACGTGGTTCTTATACCACTATTTTAGTACATGGTTTGTGAGGCCCCTAGGGCATAACATATACTGTGCAACTTATCTTATGCGAATTAAGTTCCTTGTATTGTACTTTTACCTCTGACCTCCTAAAGAGTGCAGAGGGGTTATGCTTAGAATAAATACATATATATATTTAATATATACCTTGTGTGGTGTGCTTTCATTTGATCATTCAAGAGATAACTGGTAAAACAAGTTGCTTAACTCGTCTCCAAGTCTTAGCCTGAAGGCTGCTCTCCACAGCTACTACTAGGATAGCTTTCTATAAGGTTGACTTTATAACCTACCATCAATAAGGGTTGTTTGGACTGGTGCAAGGTGCCCACTAGAATATTGGACATCATATACCAGGCCAACTTCTCACACGGACCATGAGCAAGATATATTGCTCTGAACTCGGCCTAGAGAATGGTAATACAATCTATGTCTGCATTGTCCAGATCCCTGTGAATTTGAGTGCAGTAAGCCTAAACGTGTATATAGAGACCTCTTGAGGAAGAAATACTCCAATAACTTATCACTACAATTTATGAAGCTGGCTCACTATATACTATACTAAAAAAACTGTTATATTATGCAGAGAGTCCAATGTATCCACAGAGGCTTTACAGAGGCTAAAATAGATACTACTAATTCTCTCTTTTGTGGTAGTGTTTACAAGCAGTTAAGGTAACCAGAGGTCAGTGTTAAGTGTTTGTTGGAAACACAGTGTCTATACATGAGACACACTTAATAAATAAATCCAAGACAAATTTATAAAAATAATACTTGGTTATATTTATTTGTAAAACCACAGATCTTCACCTCAGATGAATGCGATTTGCAATAGAAATACGTTACAGTTTCAAAAATGGGCACAGTGCAATTTTCACCTATCTGAGGAAGAAAACATTCAACATACAGGTAGGTAAACATCAACTTACAAAACTAATCTTGCAGAGTTAATACCAGTTCAACGCCAACAGTACCCCACCAGCGGCAGAGGGGTGGCCAGGTGCAGGATGCAATTTTGAGGTCGGGAGCCCAGTACAAATCAATGAGGACCTGGGCAATTGAACAGAGGCTGCTTACGGATAAGACGCTGTGGTTTGGGGCCAGTTTCCAGGGGTTGAAGCAAGCTCTGAACAGGCCCCATAACAGCACCAACACTATACCATCAGTGGCACAGGAGTGGCTAAGTGCACGGTAGGGTGTAGGGTGCACAATAAAAAGCATTCGAGAAAGGCCAAATTGGAAAATGGCTACAGGCTCAGGTCAGGTGTCCGGTTGAAGGAAGCCAACAGATGAAGAGGTAAGTTGTGATGCTCGGGGACGTAGAGACATCTTTGGTCTCTTCACCAAGGTCCAGGGCAGACAGGTGCAGGGGTGTCTTTTGGCATCAGAAACAGCTTATTGGTGCAAGTCGGGGTTGAGGGGGTCTCTGTGCAGAGGCTGCAGGTGACGTCAGTGAGTCCGGGAGAGGGAAGCTCTCGGTGGATTCGGGCTCTAAAGCACTGCGGATGTTTGCTGGAACCAGTGGGCCACTTGGACTCGGGCCGGAGGCGCTGGTGCAGAGGTGGAACCGGGGGCAGGGTTTGTGGTTATTCAGATCACAGAGTCTTTACTTTGAAGATGGTTGCTTTTTTAACAGGTCCGCTGTTTTAGGAGCTGTTGGTCTTTGTCAAAAGGAGGCAGTCCTCCAATGGTTTTGGAGGTGGTTGGGCTGCAAGACAAGTCATTTTTTGTTGCAGGATTGTCGAGGGCTGCAGACAGGTTAGTAGAGCTGGGGCCAAGTCAGTAGTTCTCTGCAGTCTTCTCTGCTGGTGCCACTTTGCGATGTCCGGCTCTTCTAGGTCATCAGGAACAACCTCATCAGCCTAGGATGACTCTTGGTGGCCCACATCACTAGGCACACCCCCGGAACCCACAGACCACGCACGCAACCTGGGGGTCATCCTCGACTCCACCCTCTCCATGACCAGGCAAGTCAACGCCGTCTCCGCATCCTGCTTCAACACCCTCTGCATGCTCCGCAGGATCTTCAAATGGATCCCTCCCAACACAAGGAAAACCGCCACCCAGGCCCTCATCACCAGCAGACTCGACTACGGAAACGCCCTCTACTCAGGAACACCAACCAAGCTCCTGAGACGACTCCAACGAATCCAAAACACCTCGGCGAAGCCACATCACACCCCACCTGAGAGGCCTGCACTGGCTCCCGTCAACAAAAGGATCACCTTCAAACTCCTCATCCACGCACACAAAGCCCTTCACAACGCCGGACACACATACCTCAACAACCGTCTCAGCTTCCACACCCCCACCCGAAACCTCCGCTCAGCCAACCTCGCCACAGTACCCCGTATCCGGAAGACCACTGCCGGCGGCAGATCCTTCTCCTACCTCGCAGCCAGGACCTGGAACGCTCTCCCAACCAGCCTACGTCAGACGCAGGACCTGCTGGCCTTCAGAAGACTCCTCAAGACCTGGCTCTTCGATCAGTAGCGGCGCCCCCTCTCCCCCCCACCAGCGCCTTGAGACCCTCATGGGTATGTAGCGTGCTTTATAAATGCAGTGATTAATTGATTTCCAAAAAGGGAACAGGTTCTAGTGCATATCTCTGAACAACCCCATTGTTCGTATTTAATTACAACAAAGTCCTATGCCCCATATTGCATAATTAATGTAATTAAAAGGTGTATATATAGGAAGTGCATCACGTAAGGAGCCACCAGCGAGCGATTGGCAAGTTCTCCCCAACTTGCTCACTCTCTCCTCATTGGCACTTTCCTAGGAATGGAACGGAGCCTGCATCCAAACAAGTGTAAACAAATGTTGTGTGTGAGCTAGAAACCTCTATGATGTGTAGCACACCTCGGAACAACTCCCTACCGGTCCCCTTGAAGAGAGGAGGAACTTCTTCGACACTAACAGGAAAAGAGGTTAAATATGAGTTGTGGTAGCACACTGTATACATCTTTAATGTGTACAAATGATTAAAAACATATTATGGCACATGCATCAAAGCTTTTTGTGATCGCATACGATGAGATTCTCAAAAATCGTCCATTTGTGATTGCAAAATTCTCTTTTGCGATGCATCAAGGATCAAGGCCCTCGCAATTTGAGAATTCGCAATGAATTGCGAGTTTTCAAATTGCGATTGCATTTAAGGAATTGCATTTTGCGATTCCTTAAATGCAATGCAAGCACCACTTTGAAGAAGCTATTTGGCCACTAGGGGTCGCAAATTACCATGAAGTTGAACTTCATGGTACTTAGCAAAAACTTTGAAAAATGCACTTAAGTGCATTTTTGAAAGTTGTCGGCTACACACACACATGTCCTTGGGACATGCGCAACATTTGTGAACAGATCAGTTTCAGGGGTGCAACGGGGTGTCCTTTTGACACCCTTGAAATTGCATGCGCAATTTGCGAGGACCTAATGGTACTCGCAAATTGCGCATGCAATTTCCCATTCATTCAACCCCGGCTACCATTGTCCATGGCTGCTGAGCCCCACATTTCCATGCAGAGACTAACAGGCTGCCACAATATATTACTTGTTCCACTGCAAGCCAGGGGGGGAGGCGGGAACTGTTCTATTTTTCTTGAGTGCAATTATCCTATGTCAATAACTTATTTGTCAAAAAGTAATGTTTGTGATAATGAGAATTAAATACCAACAGAATATGGTTAAAAAAAAAATCAGGGGACAATGGACGTTTCGCTGTAGTCTTTCTTGTACTTCATCATATTTGTTGGGATTAGCGTCAGTTTTGTCTCCATGGTGATATTTTGGGGTTTTTCCAACATTATTTTTGCTTAGATTTGTAATTGCTATAGGCAACGCTCCTTCTTGTCATCCCGCCGTGGTGGCCAGCACTAGATTTGTGCGCCCTATCCCTTGAGGATATAGCATTTTGTTTTTTTGCATCTTTGCTGTTTTATGAGGACGGTCATGATCTTGATGCTGAGCCTGGAGAGATTTTCTTGTTCACATTATTTATACACTCTGTAAAATATGAATTAATTAATTATTTGTTTTGTTATTTTAAAAAGTACTTGTTATTTGTTATCTTGTTGTTAGCTTCTTGAAAGTCAAGGAATTTCCCTTTCTTGCTTGATTGGTCCAAAATCGCTGGTTTGATTCCGCTGGCCTGCTTTTATCTTAAAAGGTTTAGTGCAAGGTTTCCAGATATTGGTGGACTGGTCCTAGGTTTGAAAACTGCCTAGGAGCAGAATTGTTGAATCTCGTATCTTGAATCTTGAACACCCCTCAGCTTAAGGCGGGCATAGTGAGGCAGTAATGGTAAAACAGTAATGATGGAACTGCGGTCCAAAAGCACGCTACTTGGGGCCAAGCTTGTTAGAGGTATTCTGATTTCACTGAAAACAGATTTGGGCTGAGGGTAAGGTAGAGACCAGAGAGCCAAGGCAAGTTAGTTGCAGAGAATGATTACCGGCCATCAACCCAGGCTGCTCGTGCCAGATCACTGGTGAGACCCAAGCCTTGTCAAACTACTACAGCAGCAGGAAACTTACTTTATCAGCTTTTCGTAGCTACACTTACCCCAGGGACCGGTTTTGGATTCATAATCCTCATCAGCCAGGCTATCTTGAATCCAGTGGTAGAGTGAGCAAAGGACCCACTTCTGCGCATACCCGGCCAACTTAAAGTGAACAAAGCGATACCAAAGGGGATGATGGACAAAGCGTTAGAGCAAATCAAACACTCACCCCCAGTCAACTGATCTGGGTTTAATCCATCACCATTCTTTAGTGCACTCCACCACCCCAGTTCAGACGGGAAACGTCCTTTACAACGGAACCGCTACAACGCTGTACCGTTACGACGCAGTTTTAACAACAAAAGTCGTTACAACGACTTTCGCTGGAGGGCGCTCTAGGATAGGGGATAGTTTAATTTACTATCCAACACCTTCCCTACTATCCACGGGGACTGGTGTTGGAATAGTAAATTAAACTATTCACTATCAGCGCCCCCAACGCAAGTCGTTGTAATGACTTGCGTTGTTAAAACTGCATCGTAAAGGGACGCGTTGTACCGGTACGCGTTGTACCGTCATACATCCAGTTCAGACATAACCATATGCAAATCAGTCTGACGCTGTGCCTCATGGACTGAACTGCCAAGCCATGTCTTACCTGGACCGGATATAAGCATCATGGGACAAGTTTCGGATTCATAATCCTCATCAGCCAGGCTATCTTGAATCCAGTGGTAGAGTGAGCAAGGGATGTATGACTTTACAACGCATGCTTTTACCACGCATGCCTTTACAACTCGGTTTTTACAATGCATGCCTTTACAACGCATAGTGCTTTGGGGCGCTGGATAGTGAATAGTTTAATTTACTATTCCAACTTCAGTCCCTGTGGATAGTAGGGAAGGTGTTGGATAGTAAATTAAACCTATTCCCTATTCTAGAGCGCCCCCCAGTGCAATGCGTTGTAATGGTTTGCGTTGTAAAAGTTGTGTCGTAAAGGCACTGCGTGGTAAAAGTTACGTTGTAAAGGTTGTTTCCCATGAGCAAGGGACCCACGTCTGGGCATACCCTGCCATTTTAGGACGAACAAAGTGATACCAAAGGGGATGATGGAGGGATCGTTTGGGCAAATCAAACACTCACCTCCAGTCAACTGATCTGGGTTTAATCCATCACCATTCTTTAGCTCACTCCACTATCCCAGTTCAGACATGGCCATATCCAAATCAGTCTGACGCTGTGCCTCATGGGAACAGTCCAGCCCGAACTGCCAAGCCATGTCTTCCCTGGACCGGAAGTAAGCATCCTGGGACCAGTTTCGGATTCATAATCCTCATCAGCCAGGCTATCTTGAATCCAGTGGTAGAGTGAGCAAGGGACCCACGTCTGGGCATACCCTGCCAACTCAGGGCGAACAAAGCGATACCAAAGCGGATGATGGACGGAGTGTTTGAGCAAATCAAAACACTCACCCCCAGTCAACTGATCTGGGTTTAATCCATCACCGTTCTTTAGCTCAGTCCACCACCCCAGTTCAGACATGGCAATCCGGCATTGGCGGTTTGTGTGGATAGAAAAGAAACTATCCATTTTAGATACCAGATTCACCTCTTAATTAGTTATTATTATTTTTGAACAAAGAACAACATCAATGCTACACTACATTTTAGAAATATCTTCCATTGAAACTATCCCTTTGGGAGGGTTGTTGGTTGACATTGTTTGAAAAGCCGGGCAGTCAAGCCAACCAAAAACCTTATGTAATGGAGGGGCAGAGCTACGATGATTCTGAGTCATGGAGGCTCAATGAAGGGGTGGAACTGCCACTTAAGCTCATATAGTCTTGGTTGGCAAATGCAATGGGATCTCATACTATTCTGCCATGCTGCACTGTCATGGAAACTGCTGGTATACTGTATAAATCAACCCCACGCGTGCAGCGCATTTTCCCGCTGTGCGCTGACTCTGGCAAAAACCCGCGGTTCATGACGAGCTCAGCTCGTCATGAGCGTACGAGAGGCGTAACTCATGACGAGGAGCGTCGAAGGGGTTAATGATAATTCCACATTGGGAGGTTCATGACCATGTCCAATCTCTTGTGGGACTTTTTGAGCTTGAGCAAGAAAGCCTTCTCAACAATCATGTGTGTTGCTTAGGCCTGCAATCTTCACCGTACCATAAATCCGTTCTCCTAGTCTTACAGTTCAGAAGAAAGTTACAGACAGCTGGAAGTTTGATACAGAAACATGAAATATAGGACAAAAGGATAATGCAGGGATAACATTTTTTTTAACAAACATTAGATAGAGGAGTTGAAAATAATGGAGACTGTATAAAACAAATAAACAAAGCAGTGTTATTCTGTTAGTCGTGAGAGATAAAAAGTTAGGGAAACAAATAACAATAATAGTACTTACTGGGTCAGCAGGACCATCTGATCTGGCAGAGGCCGTGGTTCTTCCAGCCACCTCACTGGCTGGCAGCCTCTTTGCCCGGCTGTTATGATGTCCTCTCGCCCTTGGATGCTAATGTAAGAAATAAAGAAGATAAAAATTAGATTAGTGGTACAGGTAATCTCCCCCAAAATATTTTGACAATCAGATGGAGTACCTTTATACTTTTCTAAATAAGATAGCCTATTGTCCTTCCTAATTGCCAAGGCCTAAGCTGGATTCCTAATTTCATGAACCTACAATACATTTTTAACTACTAATGCATTGCATCGAATGATCTTTGCTGCTCCACCCCCTTTAATGGGCCAACTCACTCTCCCTTTTCAATGCATGCTACAAATCACTGGGAGATTGGGACTGTATCAGCTACACAATGAAAGGTACAGAGAGCACTAACTCCTAATATACTACTATCGTAGTCACAGGTAAGAGGAGTCTACATCACTTCTTAAAAAATCAGCCCAAGCGAGCACTGACGAGTATGAGTAGGTAGTACTGAGCACTTGGCTAGCTGAAGCTGGATCAGATATTATTCATAGCATACACTTAGGTTACCTCTGAGATTGAGAGAAGCATCCTATTTGAAATAACATATTAGCTTTTTTTAGAAAACAAAAAATAATTACTTACTGAGCCCCAGAACTTCAACACCCAACAGGTCGAGCAGGTCCTATTATATCCGCTCAGCAATGCGTAAGCTGTTGTATGGTACGAAGTTACCCGGTGATAGGGAACACATACTGGAATACTCACCCACACAACATCTGACACTCCTATAGGGCATACCTTCTCCTAGGCCTGCCACCAGCATGGAGGGAAGGTGGTGCTGCACAAAAAAACAAGCCTGGCCAGCTCTACCTCTGTGAGAATGGGGCGGGCTGCACTCTTGAGTGGTGCCATTGGTCACAAGATGTGCACATAATTGCCACACTGATGCCACCGCTAATGCCTGTTAATGCCTGTTCTGTCATGTGTCCAGGTGAAAAAAATTCTGAAAAAAGCATAAAGAAAGAACTGAAGGAAGTTGAAGACAAGGATGTATGGAAAAGCAAAAAAAGTACAAAAATTCATAAAAAAGTAAAAAAGAGACAAACCCATAAAATACACACAAATAAAGACATATTGATAAAAATAAGTAAATGAGGGAGGGATGAGTGGCATTAGGAGGGGATTAGAGTAGATTGAAAAAAACAGCTGCATGAACAGAACAGTAGAGAAAGCAGGAAAAGAAAATGACCACACTCATGCAGACAGCATGGTGCCATTTGCGGTGTTCCACAAACTTTTTAAGAGCAGAATGCACTACTGGACTGAAAGAGCAGCACAAACAGGTTGATGAGCATTCTTCCACCCATTTGCAGTGTTCACAGAGTTTTTTTGGAACACCCTGGAATTCCGCAGAGCAAAACTGCCCGAGTGTTGCCCAGACCCAGTTTTAAGGTTTGATGGTTGAGTGACAAGGGGTAGAGTTCAGTTTGATCTGGGTTTCTCAATCATTAGGTCAAGGGGGTGTTGTATAATGTTTTATTTGCTTGTGGACAAATCTCTGTGCTAATGAGTTTTTCCTGTATGTCAGTGATGACATTCATAGATTTATGGGTGGGTGTTTCTCTGGTCCTGAATATTGTGATATAACTGATATCTACTGAGGCAGGGTGACTTAGTTGAATGTTTACCTCAGAGTGGGGTCTTAGTTGTAATAAGATATATAAATGGAACTGTTTGTAATGTTTAATGAATATAAATGAGTAACTGTTGCTTGAAACCATTAACAATGTTTGCAAACAAAAAATAAGCTGACACAGGACTGTTGGGGGAGCCCTTGTATTTCTTTTGGTAGTGGAGTATGTTGTTGAACTTCTTCAGACGCTAATGTACAAATGCACTGAAGGTACATTCCCCCAAATACCTGCAGGAACAAATTGTATAACACCCCTCATGAGGCAACCTACACTTACAAGAAGGACCTCTGCTGCTCGCCTCATAATCAGACACAAATTCAGATTAAACCATGGATTCTCTGTGGTACTCCACTCCATGCCAGCTCTAACCCCACAGAACTGCATGAACAAACAATTCTACTATTCCACCATGCACTTGCAAACATGTTATATGCATCTACATATGCCCCAACAGTGTGCAGTTTAATATTCTTTTTGACAATGAACCTCCAGCCACAACAGTGTGGATTGTGTAACAATGAATGCTAAGCCACAGTACCACAAAGATGTGACCTGGCCACTGTAACCCTGCCAAAGCAAGCCATTAAAATGCCTGCTTCTCTGCCTTGCCATCAGAATGTCAGAAATATCGACAGACAGAAAATCGACCTACAAAAATATTGACACAGAAAAATCGAATAACTAATACATATATTTTTCAAATTAATTAAACGTCTACATATAAATTAATATATATACTTACTCCACATATTGCAACAGTAGGATAGCTTTGGATAGCGTAGGGGTAAAAATGACTATTCCCACTCCAGCGAGTGCAACAGTAGGGAAAGCGCTGGATAGCGTAGGGGTAAAAATTACTATTTTTTATATTATAACCTAGGGGTTAAATTAACACATACTTAGCAATGAAATATTTTTTTATTAAAAAAAAACATATTAATAATTAATTTACCAAACAATTATTAATAACGCCAATAAATTCAAATGAATATTTACTTAAATAACATGAAATTACATCCCACACGATTCCCCCTTTAACACACAACACACTACATATACATCAAAACATAATTAATTTAACTATCAATTAATCAATTATTAGCATTTAATAACAGATTAATTATAAGTAATATAATTATAAATTTACTAATTAATACATATTAATAACCAATTATTTATTATTCACCAATTGATTTTTAATTAACAATATTTTAATTAACAATAACAATAAATACACATTAATAATTAAATGATCATAATAATATAATTAACTCATTAATAAAAATTAATTACCAATTATTAATTATTTAACAATTAATTAATAATCAATGCCAAATAATATTTTTACATAGTTCCACAATAGCAAAGGATTAAGCACAGCAATACATTGCAGCACAGCAGAGACTGTGGCAAACTTGTGACACATTGAAGACAATGTCATGGAGAGTTGTCATAAATCCACTGGAGAGGTGAAAGCATATGGCCGATGGAGGCACCATGGGTAGAGGGAGGGTGCAGAGGGGGTAGATTGGGGCGTGAGCGAAAAGGAAGCATCTTATGGACTAACACCGGCGGGGAGCGTGGGAGAAGTCGCAGGATGCTGGGGATCATGGCTTGAAAGGTAGGTGGCAAGTGGGCCCCATATGGCAAGTGGGCGAGACTTGGCTGGCAAAAGGTCCCACAACACAGATATGAGGGTTTGGCAGCGGGACGCATCTTCGAGCGAGAGGGCTACCTTAGGTGCAGGCCTGTGACCCCAGCACATGGAGACCCTATGCTGCGCGAGGACCAGCAGTAAGTCAATCAAACGACAGGAGACATCCGGGCAAAATGTATTGAAACCTTAGAGGCAGATCACGGGGTCAGGTTGAAGTGGTGACGAGGTGATTTCAGAGATAATTGTGCAAACCTCACACCAGTATGCAGAGACTCGGGGCACAGCCAGGCAAGATGAGAAAAATCAGCCACGGGTGCGGAGCAGCGCAAGCATCTGTCACTTGCTACAAGACCTAATCTATGAAGTTGGCCAGGAGTACGGTACAGCCTATGTTTGTATTTGAAGTATATAAGGCACAGACGGTAGTTGGGGGAGAGGCGTTTGATCTGAGTACAACAATACAGTCAATCAGCTTGAGAAATCTTGATTCCAAGGTCCTCGCCCCATGCAATGTGCGCCCGGTCGGGAGAGATAGAAGACGCTGCAAGCATGTAAGCATACATTTTAGTAATAATTTCTTAGGAGAGGAGGAGGCATAAAGAAGATCAAGAGTGGCCAACGAGGGAGGGGCTGGGAAAAGGTGGAGTGGAGCTTCCTGCAAACAGCCCAGAGTTGGTAATATAACAAGGTGTCCATGGGCCAAGCGAAAAAAATGTATCTCCCGGATACAGATACGATATTGTGGAGAGGCCTAGACATGCGGCGTGTTTAACCATCCCTGATGAATGGAGTGGAGGAAAAGCGGGGTTATGCACTTACTACTTTTAGTATTCACAGAATGAACCTATTACTTTTGGTTTTCACAGAAGTTAGGATTTTGTCTTGAGTTTGTCTTAAGACAAACTTAAGAAAGACTTAAGACAGACTTAAGTTAGGATTTTGTCTTAAGTCTGTCTTAAGTCTGTCTTAAGTTTGTCTTAAGTCTGCCTTAAGTCTGTCTTAAGTCTGTATTAAGTTTGTCTTAGGACAAACTTAAGACAAAATCCTAACTTCTGTGAATACCAAAAGTAGTAAGTTCATTCTGTGAATGCCAAAAGTAGTAAGTACATTCTGTGAATACCAAAATAATAGTACGTTTAGGATTGAGTCTTGAGTTCATTCTGTGAAACGGGCCCCGGGTCTCCTAGCCCCCAGCAACATCGGGAGGTCCAGGATGTTGTAAGCGATCCTGGGTTGCCGTCCGGCCCAAACCAGGGTGATTAGCAATGAGCGAACCTTGCGAAACAAATGAGATAGAAATGAGCGGTGAGAGTGTTATCGAAAATATGTAAGAAATTCTGAAGCACCACCATTTTGGTGATCGCAATGCGCCCAGCCAAAGAGAGAGGCAGCCAGTTTCAAAGAGGGATCTTGGACTCTAACAAATCCACTGTGCGGCCAAAGTTAACTCTCCAGAGTTCATCCACGTCTCTGCTTAGCCAAACACCCAAATACCTAGTGGGCTCCAAAGCCCACAGAAAAAGGGTAATTGGGATCAAAGGGAGCCATGGCGTCCGTGAGAGGAAATAATACAGATTTATTCCAATTAACCTGAATGCCAGAATAGTCATCAGAACGTATCACCTCATGGACTATAGGACTGAGATTCTCCTGGGGATGACGGACATAAAGAGTGATGTAATCCGTGTACATGGAAACAAGTAGAGCACGAGCTGCAAATCCAATGCCTCTCTGGGTATGATGTTGCCAGAGATGAGCTGCGAGAGGTTCCATAGTGACAACGAAAAACATGGGAGACAGCGGACAGTCCTGTCGAGTACAGCGTCCGATAGGAAGTGGCTGGGAGATCTGACGGTTGATGTAGAGACGGGAGGTGGGTAGAGTGTACAGAAGTAACACCTTGCGTATAAAGACCTGGCTGAAGCCCAGGCAGGAAAGGAGGTAAAACAAGAGGGGCTATTCCAAGGTGTCGAAGGCCTTGGTGGCATCGAGCAGAGCTGCCACTGCCGGAAGCGACGGGTTAATTTGATGAAGGACAGAGAAAATGGTTCGGAGGTTGTGAGAGGTAGCGCGACCGGGAATAAGACCGGACTGGGCAGACAATGAGTGGCATGAGCGGAAGGAGACGGGAGGCAAGCAGTTTGGCTAGAATTTTGTTGTCTGTATTAGTGAGGGATAGGGGCGGTAGGAATCTCTCTTCTCAGGGGGCTTCTTCAGCTTGAGAAGTAAAGTTAAGAGTGCCTCACGCAGCGATGGGGGGAACTGGCCTGTTTCAAAGGACTCATTATGCATGGCAGCCAGGTGAGGAATCAAAAGAGGGGCAAAGGCCTTACAAAAGGAGGCCAGTGGCAGTCAGAGCAAGGGGCCTTGTCACTGTTTATAGCAGCTAGAATCTCCTCTTTAGAGAAGTCCTCATCCAGGAATTCCGGCTGTGAATTACAGATCCTGAGAAGTTGAAGAGTATCAAAATATTGGGCAAGAACTTCGCAAGGTGGTATCGATCCGGCCGTATATTGTTGTGTGTAAAATGCAGTGAAGGGCACTTTGATTTCTTCAGGGAAGGTGGTGCTGGAAGGTCCACCATCCTGAAGGGCAAGGCTGACAAAGGAGATTAGCAAGAGTTTTTCCAAGGCGATAACCCTCACCGAAGCGGCGCGCCTCTCTACAGAGAAACCCCAGTTCTCTATTCGCCTCGTCTGGAAATTCAGTCAGTTTCCCGGGTGTCTGAGCGAGTGTATCAGCATGCGGGTTCTGGTCATGGGAAGCATCCAGCAGTTTAATCTCCCTTTCAATTTTATCCAGAGTACCGCGGATGGAGCGTAGAACACCAGATTGCTTGGAGATACATTCCCCACAGATTAAACCCCTCCCAAAGCGTGCCCTTGCTGAGCTCAAAATAGTTTATGATTGCAGTCTGTATCTCATCGCAGAAGACCGATTTGCGCAGTACATTCGGGGGGAGCCGCCATGAGAAGGCGCGGCAGGAAGAGTGAAGGAGACAGCAGGATAAGCGAACAAGAGCATGGTCGGAAAAGAGTGCACGCCATATGATCAACAGAAGTTAGCTAGACCAATGTGTCTGGAGTAGTAATCCATAAGTCAAGTCTGGACCAGCAGCCACCGGAACCAGTAACACATGTGCCCACATGCGCAGCAGGGTGAGCATGATGCCACACATCGGACAGAGAGTTGTCCCGGAGGATGGAGCTGAGGAGTGAGGCCGCGCACAGGTGGGAGACCTGAGAGCCAGACCGGTCTAAAATGGCAAACAGAGTCACATTAAAATCACCCCCCCAGAGGAGAGCAGTAGGGCCAAAGGATGAGATGTGGTGCCAGACTTGAGCAAAGAAGTCTGGGTCATCGTAGTTAGGACCGTGTAGCACAGCTAGTGTCAAGGGCTGGGCCTGCAGGTTGCCGTGGAGTATTACGAAGCGCCCACCAGGGTCAGTGAGAACTTGAGAGGTCTGCCATGGGAGCACCTTCTGCAGCAGTATGGACACCTCCCGAGAGTAGTTGTAGTAGGAGGAGGAATGGATTTTGCCCCAATGTCGGGAAAGGAGTCTAGAGGCATTGGACGGCAGAAGATGGTTCTCTTGTAAAAAACAGATGTCCACCTTGTGCTGGACGAGATGGGCATGTACCAAACGTGCCTTGCGGTAGTCATTAAGTCCACGGACATTCCAAGTCCATAGTGTAGTGTCAGTCATGGTGCTACAACAAGGGAGGGAGTGTCTGAGAGCAGTGGCCCAGAGGGCAGGAGTTGAGTGCATCTGTAAGAAGAGGAGCAATGGAAAATGAGAGAAGGAAGCAATGCAATAACCATGGGAACATCTTGGCATGGTACAAACAGATATACTACCAAATCCCAAGGATAGGCGAACAATACAAGATAAACAATCCCCTTGGCATGCATGTGGGAAGCATGGGGAGGAAATCTGGTCACGGAAAGGCCCTGGTCAAGAGACTGTGCAAAAAGGATTATCAAGGCATCATAAGGAGGCAACGGACCCCAAACTCCAAACACCCAACCTCCTGAACCTTCCACCAAACAAAAAACCCAAGAGAACCCACAACCCTACACCCACACCAAGCCCCCAATCAGGCTGAGGTAGTACCCATCCTGAACTGACCCCAGGGACCCACAACTGGGAAGGTAAAAATCTGTGTCCGTGATGGGAATTATCCGGTGGCAGGATGGCAATGCCCAGCATACGCCCCTGCCAGAGACACAGGGCGACCAGGCCGTTAGTGACAGCAAACAACAGGAATATTCATCAAGGGATGCAGGAACTTAACACCAATGGCAAAGAGTGAGCGAAAAGGACGTAGGAGGCAACATGAGCTGAAAGGTCTCAAAGTAAGTTGCAGGCCTGAAAAAACAAACAGTGCAAAGGATAAAACGAATGCATTGAGAACAGGTCAGTAATTGTCACTGAGGTCATCATCAGCAGCTGTTTGGGAGTTTGCAGGTAAAGAGCGGTGGGACCTGTCAAGTTTTTTAGTGAATGACAGCAGCTCTCTAGGATCCAGAAAGGTGAGAGTCTTGGAGCCTTGTTTAACACGCAGTTTAAACAGGTATGCCAGCGAATAGGAGATATTGTGCTTCTGGAGGATCCGTTTTGCCGGTAGGAACTCATGGTGTGCCGCCTGAACCGCGATGGTGTAGTCAGGGTAGAACGAGAGGGAGTTACCCTGGTGGTGAATTTCCCCTTTTTCCTTGGCCACCCAGAGGATGGCATCACGGTCCGTGGAGTTCACGATTTTGGCTATGAAGGGGTGGGCTGGCAGGCCAGGGCCAGGATGGGGGCCGAGGTAGTGGTGGGTCTGCTCAACAATAAAAACAGATAAAAGAACGTCGCCAAAGAGCTCACGAGCCAATTGCTCCACATAGTCCACCATATGAGAGACGTTGGTAGACTCGGGCACTCCTGTGATTCAAAGGTTACTCATACGAGAGCGCGATTCCAAATCTTCGTTCTTATCTCAGATAACAGCTAGTATCTTGTCCATCTTAAGCAGTTTCTGGCGGTCTTGAGTAGCGGCGTCCTCTGCGTCAGACACCCTTGTCTCAACATGAAGGAGTCGGGCATCGTGGGAGTCAACCAGAGTCTTCAACGTGTCCAGGTGGGCCGACAGTTGATCCAGCTGAGCCGCTATGTTGGTGACAGTGGATTTAACGTCCAGCGTGATGACCTTCAGATCGTCCTCGCGGGACTGCGCCATTTCAGATGAAACCAGAGGGTCACTCCCGTTCGCGCCGGCGCCCTGCTGGAGATTCTGGCAGTGCTGATCAAAGGTGATCTTGGGCTACTTGGGGTTGGTTCTCCCTAGGGCAGGAGGTGGCTGGTGAGAGGAGCAGCCAGGCAGCAGGGGAGAGGTCACAGGTACGAAGAGGACCAAAGTACTCAACGGGTGGCAGACCAGCAGAGGAGAGGGGGAGTGTCGGGCCCAGCAGGCAGTTGCGACGACATTTGGAACCAAACCACAGGTGGGCCGGTTGTAGAAGAGGTGAGAATCCTGCAGGCGATCAGTCCGGCACTATTTGGCTGCAGCAAACGGACCACTGACCCACAAAACTGAGGGAGAGGCAGCAGGGTCCGGCTTGAGGTAGGCGGGCCAGAGTGATATGGCAGCAGATAGTGTTGGTAGTAGGAAGGGTCACTGGAGAGAAAGCGCCAGCCCAGGCACAAGTGTGGCCAGAGGGACACAGGCCAAAGGGAACAGCAGCACAGTAGACGCAGGAGGCAACATGCGGAGCTCGGACGGCTAGGCCCACAGGAGCAAGGTCAACCAGGTGGGACGGGCACTGGGCCGAAGGAGAAACAGGGGTCAGCTTTGTGCAGATTCCTCAAGCCCCATGTAAAAGCGACAGCAGAACCTAGCAGGGGGCGGCCAAGAGGTGCAACATGGCGGGCCGTTCCTCGGCCGGAATCAAAGAGAAGGCGGCCAGGTGCAGCAGGAGAGATGCTTTGGCCGGCTAGCACCCAGGAGGAGGGGCCGGTGGGTAGTGGCGCCCGTCGACCACGGCAGCAGGTGGAAGGCAGAGAGATGGCGAACCGGTGCTTAGTGCACGGGCGCCTCCAGGGAAGCTCCACGTCCAAAGGGTTCAGGCCACTGCAAAGGTGAGACCCATGTGTTTGAAGAGCTGATTCAACAGCCGCAGGATACTAGCACCGGGGTGCCGGGGCCACAGCGGGAGGGGCCAACATGCAACAGGGGAGGCAAGGAGAGTACCCTGCCTGCGTCGCCCAGCCCGATGGGAGAGGCCTGAGCCGCAGGTGCCTGTGGGAGGAGTTTGGTGCCTGGGAGTATGCAGGCCGGCCGAGCGGTGTGACGAGCATGTCCCTAGCCCCGCCGCAGTGCGCCCCCACAGCAGCAGCACCTACCAGCTCTGATGGTCGTGGAGAGGAGGTGCTTCATTAGGCAGGTGTCCGGTCCCAATTCAGGAAGCGCAGTCGGTACCAGGAAGGCAGGGACAGCTGTGGGCGCCACGGGGCCCAGGAACAGGGCACACGCAGCGGTAAAACACGGCACATCGATGGCCCAGGAATGCAAGAGTGGGCTCAAACCTTGCCACAAGGTCAGGTGAGTGGCGATGGCGTGAGTGGCGATGGGAAAGATGTCTGCAGGATGGTAAAGGATTTTAGGCATGGCCGGTAGAGCCCACTCAAGGTGCGGCCATTTTGCAGCTGGATAAGCCATGCCCTAAGTATAAAAACATATTAATTAATTAATTATGATTAAATTACTTCCCACCCTATTCCCCTATATACCCACAACCCGTTCTGAAACTAAAACGCAAAATCTACTTTTACAAAATTGATATTTTCTAAACATTTATTTTAAAATTGATGAAAATGCATTAAAATAATGTTTAACATACATATAAAATACATAATATTATTGACAACAATTTTTTGCTTATGATATTAGTTACTTCCATATTACTTACTTCAATATTTAAAAAAACAACAACACTTACCTTGGGGTCGATATTCTGGTCAACAATATTCTTTACTTCGATATTCAGTCCCTAGGATATTAAAAACTCAATATTAATGTAGGTCGATATTTAAAATCTATATTTTGACTGACCACCTTGCCATCACCAGACTTACTGTACCAAATTTCACTAAAAGTCCAAATTTACCTACCTCATAACTAATAGTAAGGCACTGAGAATTTCAAAGCGTTGTTAACAATACTGAATGCTTCTATAGAGGTTTACATAGGAGAGCAGACTTTGATCCAAACCATTTGCATTTGCTGTATGTCAGCACAGACAGGAATCTTAATGCCAAAAACAGTGCCACATTGTGAATGGAACTGCAATGAGTACATGCTTTACTATGTGTAATCACTGTGCACAGCTCCTCATGTCTGCAGCCTGCACAGGGAGAGTGTACAATGGCAAATAAGTATTATTGCGACTAGTCCTTTTATGTGTATTAAGTGAGCCGTGAGTCACTCATGGTTTTGAATTTTAACCACTTGATGCATTTTGAGTGAGCAAGAGAAGTTCAAGGACACTGGGCCTTTCCATAACTTGCCTTGGAATCACTGAACCACCAAATCAGTGACTCTATAACATCGACAGCATATTATAACTTACTGACCCACTGCTACCTGAACTGTGCAGCAGTTCCATAGCATTTAAATCAACTGTCTACTTGTTGAGTTCCCTTAAACAGTTATCTATGCATTGGCAATCATTTTCCAAATCATTATCTCCTAAGCTGCTGTCTACTCAACTTTGAGCCACCAAGATCTTGTGAGTGTAATGGAAAGGAGACAGGAATGCTTTCTTAAGCTGAAATCCCTGTTTTTAACAATACGAATAAGCAAGAGTTCTACTCCATGCAAGAACATAGAAATACACATTATAAAACAATAGATACATCCTACTGTACCTAACAGAGAAGTAACCATTTAAAATATTGCCCACAGTGACCCTGATGAAGAAGACGGTGGAAGTCAACTTTTGGAGCCATTTCTCCTCACACTGGAGGTCCCACTGAAAGAAAGAGGCAGAGGCCAGTGTTAGAGTCACTGATCACAGAGCAGGATTCTTCATACCCTGTAGGTTGGGTCAGTGTGCTCTTTGCAACCAGTACATTGTTAGGATACTCAATTCTATGCATACATGCTAAAACCAGACCATGTACAACGTGTTCCCCTAAAGTTGGAAGATAGTTAAGGTTGACTAATATGTTATTATGTTCGAGCTGCACTTGCAAGTCAACAGATAGATCAGGGAACAGTTCCTATAAATTAGGTATGACTGTGTATATGGACAGCATAGACATCAGAATATGGGAACACTATTTGCATATATCTTCAGAACCTTATGTTCCAATTTCTAACTAGATCCCCTAACATTGCCAGGGAACCAGATGGTATCGGCAGCTTGAAACGACCAGTCTTATTCTATAAGAAAATCGTGGAAACAGACCAAACCCTTCATTGATAATTTGATAATTGATAATTTGCCTACCAAGGTAAACACAACAGAGATACGAAAATGTTTTTTAAACATGTATTGAAACAATCGTATTCTTGTACAGAAAACGTAGGCTACAATTATTAAGCAGATGAAACAAAGCATTGTAACCAGCATTACAACCAGCATTACAATCGTAAAGATAAACAGTACCATCATGATAGCATTACTATGTGATTATATATATTCCTATTGAATACCACCTATACTATTGAGAGCAGAGTGGGAGTAGCCTCTGCCAGATCCATTGGGACATCCTAAGTCCCCATAGCTGAGTATGATGAGTCAGGAGGCTGTCTGTGTAGAAAATGTTATCATCCTTTGCAGGATGGAGGTCAGAGTCAGCAGGGCTGCATTTTAGTTACAGTGCATCACGTTCCAGGATAAACCCAGCAAAAAGTGATCTTTTGCCAAATGTAGTACAGAGGCAGGTTATTTAATGAAAGCACTGTTCATACCTCACTGTGTCAAAGGTGCAGGGCTGAAGCAATGGTTAGTCTGGAATCCGGCCAGACGACCAACTACAAGGACTTTGCATTCCTATGTACCTAGCCTTGGACAGAGTGTACAAACACCATGTGAAAAATGCTTCGTAAGAAAGAATCTACAAGTACAGTAACTTCTTGGTACATTGTTGTTTAAGTGGAAAACACATCGAAAGTCATCTATTAGAAAAGATGTCAAGTTACAACGTGAAACTAAAATGGAGAATTAGTGTGGGCCTTAAAGCACCCTCAAGATTCAAGACTCGGGTAGAAGCGCACCCGCTGATACCTACTACATCGACCATCATGCTCCGGGGTCACACGCTGATGGGACGAGCAGTGTGCGACCTCATTTGAAAATACACATTACAACATAGAGGTCACGGTGACAAGGCACAGTGAAAAGGCACAGTTTGGGACAACGAATAATAGGGCATTACATCACCAGAACTACAACTCCCAGAGTCACACACGCAACCCCAGCCTCGGGTACATTTCAGGGTTGTTAGTGTTGAAAAGTAAATATGATGATACAAGTACAGGGCAAGGTGACTGGCAAGATCAGTTGTTTAGATTCTGTTGATAGTCAATATTGATAATCAATGTTGTTCGCACCTAGCTATTCCACTCCTCAGTAAAACAGTAAACAGTAAAACTTTTTATTTGATCCAGACCTCTAATGAGATCAACAAATACAAAATTTAAATAATTTTAGAGACTCATAAAAATACTTAGCTAAAACACTTTTGCTTTTTTAGGCTCACTACAAGATGGTACAGTAGCGATGTTCAGCCACCTACTCAAACAGCATTAGAATGAATTTGATAGAATAAAATCTTCGGATTGTACTTATTGTTTAAAACAGCTTCAAGAAGCTTTTTAAAAACTTAAACATATTATGACAAAAATATTCATTAACCGGAAAGTTACACAATGTAATTAATTCTTGAGCAGAGAGAGCGTTATACTTTAATTGAATTGGGATTATGTAACATCGGCGGGCCTTAACTATGCTCTCAATAGGACAGATTAATAAAACGTGGAGCAAATCTTGTTGGCCTCCTTTGCAAAGTTCACATAAACCTTTAGAGTTATTAGTACCATCCCAGCAAGCTAAAAAAGTGGCTAAAGGGAGTATTCCACTCCTTCATCTTAATTGTGTTTCTCTATATTCAGTTCCTCTATTCTAAAGTCATACCTGAATCCTGCATTGTAACCTTTGCATGTACATTTCCTTCTATCAGGCTCATTTCTACTCAGTGCTGAAATGATGTTTATCCTTGTTCAGTTCCAGACTGGGATTCCCAGCATGCCGGGGACTACATATACATTCTCTCACTTGCAGAGGGTGAACCCCAAGTCCACGCGCACACATAATCTGAGGTCTTTAGCAATTAAAAATGTATTACAAAAACTACAGGAAAAGTTAAACCAATGGAGAACAATAAAGAATAAAAACTATAAACCAAAATTAGCTACTAATACAAAAGAATTAAATAAATTGATAAGATCGCGGTTTCTAGAATACTCAATATCCAAACAGCGAGAAATCAACAAACTGAAAAATCAACGCAGGAGAGAAAGAGAAAAAAATAAGAGAATAACGCAGCTTAAAAACTGGGTAGATATGCGGATAGCAGCAACACAAAACAACCAACGTGCCTATTGGAATATAATCGCTAAAGAAACAGGCACAAAAAAAGCATTACAAGTTATCTCGGTGCCTCCGACAGAATGGGAATCATATCTTGCCAATCTATATGAACTAAATTCCAATTCAGAAACAACCAATAATTTGGCTAAAAATCCCAAAGGAAATTCCTCAAATATTGGAGCTCCAAGTCCCCTGTCAATTGAGGTATTTATAAAAAGGGCAAGAACGACGGGAGCAACGGGTCCATACCAAATTCCGATTAAGGTCCTCCAATGCAATCCCGAAGAATGGAGCAAGATGCTATCTCCCCTGTTTAATCATATTTTCACTACCGGGGAAATCCCCAAATCTTGGAAGGGGAGCATTGTAATACCCATACACAAAAAGGTTTCAAGGCTTTATCCTGGCAACTACAGGCAGATAGCCCTTTTAGATGCAACAGGAAAGATTTTCACAGCAGCAGTATTAGACCATCTAAAGAACTGGGCCTTTTCTTCTGGACTAATCCCCCTATATCAAGCCGGATTTAGACCAAAGCACTCAGTCATTGACAATATTGCGTTGTTGCAAACAATCTTAGACAAATAGGTGGCTATAAAATCCCAGGTGTGTATGCTGCCTTCATTGACTTTACCACCACATTCGATAGAGTGGATAGAGGAAAACTCTGGAGAAAGCTCAACAAAATGGGTATCCCGGACAAATTACTTCATATAACAACATCACTACATTCCGGGACTTGGTGTCAGGTCCAAATGGGGAGGGAAAAGGGTCTCACAAACACTATTCCAACTCAAAAGGGCCTTAGGCAAGGATGCCTTCCTGCTCCCCTACTGTTCTCCCTTTACCTTAGCGACATGCCTGAATATTTTTAACAGATATGCAATTTTCCACCTAAAATTGCCTTCCACAAAATCCACACCATAATGTACGCAGACGATGTTATCATTTTAGATCTAACACCATTTGGTCTGCAAAGAAGCCTCCAAGCACTCCACAACTATACGGAGGAAAACTATTTAATACCGAACATCACGAAAACAAAAATAGTTCCGTTTTCAGGAAAGAAACAGAGTACCAAATTTAACTGGTCTCTTGGGGGAAAATTGTTGGAAGTGGCAAATGAATATACCTATCTAGGTCGAATCTTCGCAGTCTCTACAAAATAGGCTCCATACTCGAAATCTGACTCGTAAATCTGACGTTCATGTGGGGGCACTTTCACGGTTATATGCTGCAACTGGACAAAGACACTTTTCTTCTCTGCTTCAGGTATACAGCGCCAAGATTCCACCAGTGCTGTCATATGCTCTTGAATACATCCCAATAAGCCAATGAAACTTTCTAGATCTAAAAGAAGGGAAGATCTTACGGAAGCTAACAAAACTGTCTCAGGCTGTACCAGTGCAAGCTCTCCGCCTCGAGTTCTCATTAACCAGCTCCTATGCTAGAGGAATTGCCAATATCATTAGATGGGCATACAACCTCCTCCATGCGGAAGAAGGAACGCTTCGATCTCTACTTAAAATAGAAACATTTGAAAAATAATCTCCGAAACATGTATTCTCTAGGAATGTTTTAATTG
Organism: Lissotriton helveticus; assembly: GCF_964261635.1. Taxonomy (NCBI): domain Eukaryota; kingdom Metazoa; phylum Chordata; class Amphibia; order Caudata; family Salamandridae; genus Lissotriton; species Lissotriton helveticus. The sequence goes on from NC_136067.1 coordinate 17,457,714, forward strand.
CTTTTAAGTTATCTAATGTTAATATTAATTTGTTACAGTCATGGACACCCGCTCAGCTGAAGCTCTTTTTAAAGCATTTTACTCCAAGACTCAGTTTTGAACTTGACTCTCAGCATTGCACTAAGTTGTCTTTATATAAAAATTTAGCAGTTTCCATGGGACTGGAAAGTCTCCAACATCAAGGGACAGATATAAAACATCAGATACAATCTAGAAATGGTGGAACTGAATAAAAAAAGATGTTGAGGGCAAAGGTCCTCAGGAAAGTCAAACCGGGCTTGTTGCACAGCTTCTTCCATTGTATGTGTGGTTCTAACTTTAAAAGAGGCTAAAAGCATGTCTGATTTACAGCAGTGCTTATCCACATAAAAACCATGGGAATCAAGGGCTGGCTGAGAAGAAGATGGGTGAGTTCCTTCACAATTTGAAAAATTTCACCAGAGGAATTTCGGCTCAGCTCCAAGCGTTGCGAAAATATTCACAACAAGCTAAGCTATTGAAGTTGGAATTGCAAACAATGTTATCTGCTTCTCACTTAGGGCCAGATGTAGGTAAATCTGAAATATCGATTTCTTAATAGCGAATGTTACCGATTCGCTATTAAAAAATCGGTATTTCCAATGTAGGTAAAGATTTGGTAAAAAATACCGAATCCTTAATATTCCTTATTACCGAATCGGTAATTGAGATTCGGTAATTAGGAATACCTACCCATTCATTTCTATGGGCTTGGAGGCCCATAAGAATGAATGTGAAGACATTCACTATTATTGATTCGGTATTACCGAATCGCTAATAGCGGGAGCACTTTCAAGGGTATCAAAAGGACACCCTGTTGCACCCCTGAAATGTATGTGCATGTATGCACATGTGGCGCACATATATGCCCTAAGGGCATGAATGTGCGCCCCATTGCACTTAACAAAAAACAAAAAAGTGATTTTTTAAAGGAAATCGGTAATTACCCCTAACTTGAAGCTGGTGGTAATTACCGATTTCTTAAGGCTCAAAAGCACTCTTTAATGTGCTTCCTACATTGCATTTAAGGAATCGGTATTACTGATTCCTTAAATGCAAGAGCAGTAAGGAATCGGTATATAACGATTCCTTATTTACCGATTACCTATTTACTGATTCCTTACCTACATTAGGAATGGCTAAATACCATTTGGTAATGCTGAAATTTACTGAATTTCGGCATTACTGACCGGTATTTAGCGACCTACATCTGGCCCTAAGATCGGTGCCAGCATCCCTTAATAAGTTTACTTTCAAATGTAAACTCTTTGATTTCAGGGTATGCCAATTAGCTGCTGCTGTTCAGTAGTCTCTAGAGGAGCTATTATAACTAATGCCTCCATAAAGGTAGCATAAAATGAGGTGCCTGCTGAATTTGTATTGTTTATATTCTTTCTAGTAGGCAAATGAAGAGTATCAGAAAGTCAATTTCTGTTGACAGGCTACCATGCTCTGTATTTGGGGGCACAGATGGGCTGACATCAAATTCACCAGAACAAATTATGGAGATGATGATCAGTCCATGGTAAGGGTGCCATGGAATCAATCGTTATCGCTTTTATGTTCGTAAATAATAAATCAAGGGTATGGCCTGCTACATGAGTAGCACCACTTACTATCTGAAACAAGTTGAGTTCCATCAGGTCATCTCTAAGTTAGATGTTAAGAAGCTCATTCGGATAATCAAAGTGAAAGTTGAATTCTCCAAGGACCAGCAAGTTGTTGATAACATGTAATTAATCGGGTTTATTAGTATGTTGATAGATGTAATTAACTTTTTATCATCCACTTCACAGTATTATGACTAATTTAGTATCAAATAGCATGAAAAAAGGACCATCTATAAGTTAGGTATGGTTGACTATTAAGGAGATATTGGAGCAAGATTTACTAAAATTTTGCCTAACGCAAACAAATTGTACAAAGATATGCATCATTTTTACTGTTTATTTGTACTGGTGCATTAAGTGCTGTCAAGTGCACCACTGTTTTTAGAAGAAGGATAGGCTTAAAATCACTTTCATTTTTTATTTGTAATGCAGGAAGTAACTTGGGTCAGGGAGGCATATCATTTGATGGATTCACATGTATAGAAATGCGCCAAAATCCATAGGTGGATGCATGAGATCTCCCACACTTTATTCTTGGAATGCCTCCCTGCCACAAGGTAATGCAAGTTAGTGGAATGCTCTGCCTTGCATTACCCTGTATTTACTAAACCACGAAGAGCCATGCAAGGTGGGCGTGTGTGGCCTAGAATATCGTGGTTAAGGTCATGTGTTGCCTTGCTTCACTTCACATGATGTAAGGGAATTGCAAGACCTTAGTAAATCTGTCAGCGTTTGCTTCCGGGTTATCAATCAATACCCTGCGTGTGTTTTTTTAGTCTTCCGGGTAAGAATGAGTGTCTTAGAACTGATGCGCCCATGGCAATTATAATAAGTAGCAGCACCGAAATTGTACCATTGATGAATACAAATTCACATGGATGAAAGACTGCAGCAACACCAGGGGATTGTCATCGAGTAGTATAGTGCACTAAGGTTAGTTTCAAAGAAATTCTATAATTATTTTTGAGAAAATAAACACAGTTACAACTTATCTTTAAATGATGGAACTTATTATGTATATTGAATACTGTTAGGGGGATTGGTGTACCTATCAATCAATCAATCAGGGATTTGTGAAGTGCGCTACTCACCCATGAGGGTCTCAAGGCACTGGCGGGGGCGAGCAGCTCTGAGTCAGCCAAAGAGGCAGGTCTTCAGGGTCTTCCTGAAGGTGTGCAGAGTGGGAGAGCGTGGATGTTGATCGGGAGCTCGTTCCAGTTCTTTGCCATGATGTAGGAGAAGGCTCTGCCACCCGCTCTGGCTCTGCGAATATGCAAGGTTTTGGTGAGGGCGAGGTCGGCAAAGTGGAGGTCTCTCTTGTGTATGTGGAAGGAGATTCTTTCATTGAGGTATTCAGTCCACTGTTGTGGAGGGATTTGTAGGTGTGAGTGAGTAGCTTGAAGGTTAATCTCTTCTTGACAGGGAGCCAGTTGAGGTCTTGCAGGTGCTGGGTGATGTGTTCATGTCGTGGGATGCTGAGGACGAGTCTGGCCACGGTGTTCTGGATGGTCTGGAGTTTGCGGAGCACGGATATGATGATTCTGGTGTAGAGGGCATTTCTGTAGTTGAGTTTGCTTGTTATGAGTGCATGGGTGACAGCTTTTCTGGATTTTGCAGGATCCATTTGATGGTCTTGCGAAGGATGCGGAGGGTGTGATAGCAAGTGGAGGCAACAGCGTTGATCTGTTGAGTCATGGTGACGAAGGAGTCAAGTATGATGCTGAGGTTCCGGGTGTGGTCTGTGGGAGTTGGGGGGGTTGCCAAGCACGGAGGGCCACTAGGTGATGTCCCATGCTAAGGGGGTGGGTCTGAGGATGAGGACTTCTGTCTTCTCTGAGTTGAGCTTCAGGTAGCTGCCGCTCATCCAGGATGCAAAGTATGACATATCATATCATTGGTCTTGATCTGTACATTCAAAGTGTCTCATATTAATGTGCATGGAACTTGCTGCACACACTTTTCTTGAGCTTTACATTTTCACGGGTTCTTGACATGTTTATAAATGCTATTGAAAGTATCTTTATAGAAATGTCTATCTTTTGCATGTTACACCCCAAGATCTTTGACTTGACTATTTTGGGTCGCTGTAGAACTATGTGGAAATTACCCCTGCTGCCAGTTGTAAAGTGCCACTACTCCTGCTTTCAATAATACCCCTAATTGGGATATTTAACCTACCTATGAGTCCCTGGTATATGGTGCTAAGTACACCCAGGGCCTGTAAGTTGAATGTCATTAATGGACTGCAACACCCATCATGCCACCCATTATAGTGACATTGCAAACACAACTACAGGCCTACCATTTGTAGCCTGGCTGTTGCAGTTTTGAAATGGAAATTCTACTTGCCAAACCAACCCCTTGGGAGTGATCAAACCCCCCCTTATTGCCCCTAAGGCAGGGTAAATTGTTTTTATAAGTTTGACCCATATATGTTTGTGCTTAATCATTTCCTTACTGCATAAATGCCTCAAAAACTATGTTCACTGTAGTGAGATTGGCTGTTCCATAGGAAAATACTGAGATATATTATGCCACTTAATCATGCTAATTTTGGTTAGGAAACAGCTAGAAATATAATTCAAAGTCTCAATTTTTATAGTTTTCAAAATTCATTTAAAAAATAACACTATTTTTTTTAAATAATTAAGGAAAAGGTACTTTTAGAAAGTTACCTTTTCCTCGTCTAAATCCTCCAGAGGCTCATTTTAATGAGCTTCAACTGTTACCTGGCAGCTGACTAGCCCCCTCGAAGGAGTGTAAAAACAAAGCAGCACAAAGACCTTGAATGTTGGGGGTGGCTGTTCCAGTGACAGGATGGCCAGTGTTCTCTATCCAGGAACTAGATCATGTTCAAAGACACCTATACTACAAAGGCAAATGTTAGCTGACACATGGAAAGGCCCTTCCTTAGTGCCACCCGTGAGGCAAGCACCAGTCCCAGAGGGAGAGGAGATACCTCCAGAACTGGTATAGGATTAACTCAGGGGAGATGTTGTTCATTATCATGGACACAACACTTGGCTAGGCATACAAGTTCTTCACAGTGGAAAAAATCTTCTGCCATCTTTGTATCAGGTATAGGGGCACTGTAGTGTTGTTTGCAGTACGGTACAGAGCAAACTCAAAGATAGGGCAGGGTTATCCATGGAAACCTTTATCATATTGGTTAGGGAAGTCACCCTGACCCACAGGGTGATGCCAGGCATAATTGTGGCTTCCCCAGTGCCCTCCTTAGATCACTGCTAGACCTATGGATGATCAGAAGAGGATTCAACCTGCTGTCTGTGAGCTAAGAAGAGGCCTGGGGAACTGTACTTCCATACCTCTTGTAGCAAGGACAACGAGTGGACTCCAAAGGTCATAAGATTGACCTCCTGTTCAAGCTACAGGGAAACAACAAGCTACAAGAGGCCTTTACTTAAACTGGCAAGCTGGCCAGTTCCACTAGATCGGACCTGCACCCTGCTGGTGGCTTCTGCTTGAGTGAATCTTGATCTCAAAGCACTGTTCCTGAGGAACCTATGCATCTCACTTTGTTGCAGACTGGTCACAAGCAATATTTAGATCCTAAGTTGTAGTTTTGTTGTGTGCCACGGAGGTATCACCTGGTCGGTCCAAGAGGTGTGACGTATGTATAAATTGAAGCGTCCCCTAACTGTAGGGAACGACCCTCTGGGCACAACGTGAGGTATCAAACTGATTTTCTAAAAATTATCCAAAGTTCAAACTTAAATAGTTAGACGAAACTTTTATGGTTCATAAATTCATCATATGATTTTTAATGTAGTCTCCGTATAATTTTCAATGTTCAAAATCACATCCAAAAACACTCCGTTTGCAAACGTTGCAATTAAATCCATATATATATTAGACGTAGCATCTTCCCAATGCATTTCGCGCCCATGACAGGCGCTTCGTCAGGGGAATCTGTAAGCATACAATTAATCATAATGAGGGTCCATACAATCTAATCAAAAACAACTAGTCAATACATAATCTCAGTACTCATGTCTCATTCACGCTAAGATTACAGTTTTTTACATGTAGCACTACGAACTTATTTTCTATCAATACTGTGTGAATTCCCATGTGATTTCCTATTCAGTTAGTGTGACCACGTGTTTAACAGAAATATTTAACATTGTCTTAAAACTTGTTATACAGTGCATGAACATAAGTGAAAGACGTATTACACACTTATTCAAACCAATTCAAGCCCCTATGGTTTAGCCAACGTTGTAATCATATAATTAGTCTCGCCCTTGCTGCGCGTTTAGTTCTATCAAGAGGATTAAACTGTGTTAAGCACACTGCATTTACACTTCTATCCTCATTTAACCGCATAACTCACCACTTCTCAAAAGTCGTCCGCTCTTACAGCGTGTCTACCGAAGTAAGCACAGTTAAACTTTTGCCGTTATGTTGTACGCTGTAGCAATCACCTTTGGCAGAGCGACAGGTTGCCGCAGACATCAAGTTTCGGGTCATCTACGGAAAAACTACCAGTCCCAGAAGGCCAAGCGGCGCTGGGATCGGCCACAATGGGAAGAACTTACTTAAGCTCCACCCCTGGAACAAAACGGGGCTTGTCAATCTTGTTCCTGGTTTGTCCTTGGTATGAGCGATCGTTTGGAAGTCCTGCCTTGGAGAGTCCGTGATAAGCCTACTGTGTCAGAATCCAGACACCCGCCTCGACGACGAAGTGCCTGCGTGTGCAGAGACCATACACCCGCCGCGACGACGAAGTGCCTGCGTGTGCAGAGACCATACACCCGCCGCGACGACGAAGTGCCTACGTGGTCAGAGTCCATGCACCCGCGGAGTTCCTGTGAGTAATAACAAACCGAGTGTGGTTTGGATATCGAGGAGAGCGGGCTCGCTCTCTTCCGCTGCATTTCCTTTTCGTTTGATAGAGACACCATTTCATTCTTGTGCAAGTTGCACTATCTTTATTTTGTTGTACTATTTGGAAACTTATTTCTACAGACCTATTGGAGCCTGTGGATGAACCAAGACTATTTTTACCCAAAAGGAGTATTTTGGGTCTTTATAGAAACCTGTGATCATTGTATACACTAATCGCGGAGTCCGATCCTTCCCTGAATTTCCTTGTCGGATCTTGTTCGAAAAGTGAATTAACTTTTTGAGACCTTTGGGCAGACTTACTTCCAGCAATATATAGTTCAAGTGTTATCCACGGAGTCCACAGTCAAGAACCTGGTAAGTCCCAGAACACAAGGGAAGGGGGACTATTCTAGGCTGTACGGAGTTACATTATTCTCTCTGTCTTGTCACCCACCTCCAGGGAGGTCTTACCAGTAATACGCTCAACCTATATTCCGAACCGAAGAGGTCTGAGACACCCACATCCCTCCATTGTTTCACCTTGCGGCCTCCAACTGTGCTCACTCCAATAGAGGCGATTATTCCCTTATTGGGTGTTGCGCATAAGGAGGTGGCGAGGACTGTCATCCCTTCGTCTCTGCTGGGCGTTGGAGTCAGGTTAGTGACGCTTGCGTGTTCTCGCGCTGCTTTCAATCATTACATACGCTCGGTCTACTCGGTGATTTCCTGTTTATTGAGATAGAAAGTGGACTAAAACTAAGGCTCACAAGACGCGCGGCCTTTTTAGATCGGGACGTTTTGGATTTGCACCGGTGTAATGTGTAAACTCTGTTATTCATTGCAGTATTGGTTATGTTTTCGCACCTATGTCACAGATTAATACAATAAATGAGGCGTGTTATTCTGAGAAATACTGTTCTCGGAAAAATATAAACTGGAAAATAATGGATAATATTTACAAAATTCGGCAATCACAATTCACGGGAATTCACATTATGGTCAATGTAGTCCTGTTCCTTTTAGAGGTAACATGAGAGTTCCAAGCGATCATTGAGCCCATGTGGCTTAAGCGAGTCCAATCTGAAAATCCAGTGTGTTTCTTTCTGTAGTAGCTTTTTGTTGACGTCTTGGTTGTCAGTGTTCTCTATGATTTCTAGCACCATGAATTTGAGCTGTGAAATATTGTGTCTTGCTTCATTGAAATGTATTGCAATCGTGGATTTTTCATTTCTTGTCCGTATGTTACTTTTATGTTCAGTGACTCTTGTTTTGATTTTCCTCAGGGTTTTTCCCACATAGAGCAGTCCGCCTGGGCATTTGAGTGCATATATTAGGTTCATCGAATCACAGGTGGCTGTTACATTCAGACATATAGGGGTACCCCATCTGGGATGATTGATTGTGGTTCCCTTAATTATGGCATGGCAATTGCTACAGTTGTGACAGGGTATGGTGCCCTTGTGTGTTTGTGGTTTCCTTTTTCTGCTGGTACTTTTTAACAAATCTTGAATATTTCTGCTGCGTGTATACGCAAACCTCGGGTTGTTGCGAAAGATGTCTTTGAAGTCTGGTTCATTAGCTAGAATAGACCAGTGTCTCAAGATCGACTGTTTGTAGGCATGGCTTTTCGTGGAGAAGGTTGAAACAACGACTGACCGTTGTTCATTGATTCTCGGTACGGTTGTAAGAAGCTCATTGCGTGTTTTCAACGTGCATTTGTTTACTGCGATTTCCAAGACTTTTGGGAGGATATCCCCTCTCTTTAAATCTTTGGATCATATTGTGTATTTGTGTTTTCGATTCCTCTGGTTCAGATACAATTCGCTTCACTCTGTATAGTTGTGATAGTGGCATGTTGTTTTTAAGTGAGTTTTGATGAAAACTGCCATAGTGTAACAAGTTGTTTCGATCTGTCATTTTCTTGTATAAGGTGGTTTTTATTTCATCATTTTCGATGTTGACAAGTACATCCAGATATGCGATGGATTTCTGTTCCACTTGGTGCGTGAATTGTATGCGATCATTGATTTTGTTCAAATCATCCAATTCTTGTATTAGGATTTGTTTGGGACCTTGCCATAAAACGAATATATCGTCTATATATCTGTAGAAGATCACAGCGTGTTTATTCCATGATTCTTTACTCAAAATGTGGTCTGTCTCAAAGTTAATCATGAAGATATTCGCATAGCACGGTGCTGCACAATTTCTCATGTTACCTCTAAAAGGAACAGGACTACATTGACCTTAATGTGAATTCCCGTGAATTGTGATTGCCGAATTTTGTAAATAATATCCATTATTTTCCAGTTTATATTTTTCCGAGAACAGTATTTCTCAGAATAACACGCCTCATTTATTGTATTAATCTGTGACATAGGTGCGAAAACATAACCAATACTGCAATGAATAACAGGGTTTACACATTACACCGGTGCAAATCCAAAACTTCCCGATCTAAAAAGGCCGCGCGTCTTGTGAGCCTTAGTTTTAGTCCACTTTCTATCTCAATAAACAGGAAATCACCGAGTAGACCGAGCGTACAACATAACGGCAAAAGTTTAACTGTGCTTACTTCGGTAGACACGCTGTAAGAGCGGACGACTTTTGAGAAGCGGTGAGTTATGCGGTTAAATGAGGATAGAAGTGTAAATGCAGTGTGCTTAACACAGTTTAATCCTCTTGATAGAACTAAACGCGCAGCAAGGGCGAGACTAATTATATGATTACAACGTTGGCTAAACCATAGGGGCTTGAATTGGTTTGAATAAGTGTGTAATACGTCTTTCACTTATGTTCATGCACTGTATAACAAGTTTTAAGACAATGTTAAATATTTCTGTTAAACACGTGGTCACACTAACTGAATAGGAAATCACATGGGAATTCACACAGTATTGATAGAAAATAAGTTCGTAGTGCTACATGTAAAAAACTGTAATCTTAGCGTGAATGAGACATGAGTACTGAGATTATGTATTGACTAGTTGTTTTTGAGTAGATTGTATGGACCCTCATTATGATTAATTGTATGCTTACAGATTCCCCTGACGAAGCGCCTGTCATGGGCGCGAAATGCATTGGGAAGATGCTACGTCTAATATATATATGGATTTAATTGCAACGTTTGCAAACAGAGTGTTTTTGGATGTGATTTTGAAAATTGAAAATTATACGGAGACTACATTAAAAATCATATGATGAATTTATGAACCATAAAAGTTTCGTCTAACTATTTAAGTTTGAACTTTGGATCATTTTTAGAAAATCAGTTTGATACCTCACGTTGTGCCCAGAGGGTCGTTCCCTACAGTTAGGGGACGCTTCAATTTATACATACGTCACACCTCTTGACCGACCAGGTGATACCTCCGTGGCACACAACAAAACTACAACTTAGGATCTAAATATTGCTTGTGCCCAGTCTGCAACAAAGTGAGAATTCAGTTATTGGTGTCGATCAACACTGACCGGAGCACGGCCATTCGAGTTGCATTGAAGTCAAAATGGCTAACTACGATGACATCACAAAACTAACCGAAGCTAGAGCGGAAACATTTGCTTTTATTGCGGATGATGCTTCAAAAATCTATGCGCTAATTAATGAGGAATCCATTTCTACCACTAACAAGAAGAGCAAAGAAAACAACATTAAACAACTACTATATCTCACCAAACGTGAGATCAATCAGAGACTACATGCCAGCACCTTAATTCGATACCATCGGGCTCAGAAGATCCCGAGAGGTCTGAGAGTTCCTTTAAAACCTCTGCTATGTAAGAATAATCAAAAATTCGTAGAACGTTGGTACGCCATACTTAATAAGTGTTCATTAGACCTTATTTTATTAATTATTGAGGAACTTTCCAAAGTGATTGAAGATCTCAACAAAGAAATTTCACAAACAAAAGATGAGTTACATGAAATGTTGGAGAACGAGGATTGGGAAAAAGTTTTATCAGACATCAAAGAACAATTGGATAAATACACAGAGGAAATCAATGAACGCAAGGTTCGTAAATACAAAAGGGATACCATAGACTACAAGCTGGGGGAGGTCTACTCCTGGGCCGAGGTCTATGCGAGAAGACGCCAAAACAAACCTCAGACTAACACCACTGAAACTGAGACTTCATCCTCAGAAGGAGAAAACCGATCAACCCATCCGGGAAATAGAGGCACACAATCCCGTACAAGCGATCAACCGTCCTCAAATGCGCCTTTTTTAGAGGAAGGCCCAACAGACCACGGCGACCCCGGAGGGGCAAAAGAAAGCGAACCAATAAGACCAGCACCCAAAGCTGCCACACAGAGTGGCAGAACCAACAGGAAGAAGAGATAAACAAACAACTAGTAATTAATATCTCTACTCACCAATTGAACATCTCTACTCACCAATTGAACAAGAGTGAAATTAAAGTATTACAAAAAGGAACATCGTTCGTTCCAACACATCACACAGATAAATTTGAACTTAACATCAGTTTATACAAATTCATGCGTAATCTAAGGCTGCGACACTTTTTTGAAAACGTTGTTACTCCTGACACAAATAAAGAACTAGACTTACAATTGAAAAATTTGAGATCTAAAAGCACGTTCCAAGCACCAATAAGCCACAAATCCTTAGACACCTTTGAATCACTGGTGCTACAAGACATCAACAAAATGGAGTTCAAACATCGGTCGAAACTACAAAACCTGTCTAAAAATGAATCCAACATTTTAAAACAATTGTCTGAAAATCTGGAAATCACCATTCAGAAAGCCGATAAAGGGGGTGCCCTCGTAGTGATGGACACTAACTTTTATATAACTCAAGTAAATGCTCATGTGAATGATACTGAAATTTATGCACCATTAACTAATGATCCAACGAAGGAATTTCAGAATAACCTTGTAACTATTCTACAAAAAGCATTTGATGAGGGCACGATCACGCTTAAAACAAAGAATTTTTTGACTAAACAGTTCCCCCGAGTTCCATCCCTGCAGATGCTACCAAAGATTCACAAGAACTTACAACAGCCACCTATGCGTCCAATTGTTAACACAAGAGGCAGTATACATGAACCAGTGGGGCAGTTTTTGGACGTTCACCTCAAAGATTTTGTAAGTTGTGCACAAACATATGTCAGGGATACCACTGACTTTTTGAACAAACTGAAAGAAATCAAAATTGTCAAGGACCAAGAGATATGGCTATGTACCATTGACGTCCAGGCACTATACACATCCATCCCACACAATCTAGGACTAGAAGCTGTAGAGACAACACTTCTCCAATCATCGCTTAATCAAAAGTTTCAAGTTTTCCTAATGGAACTTCTCAATTTCTCTTTGTACCAAAGTTACTTTAAATGGTAGGAAGGACACTACTTACAACTTACAGGAACCAGCATGGGAAATTGTGCAGCACCGTGCTATGCGAATATCTTCATGATTAACTTTGAGACAGACCACATTTTGAGTAAAGAATCATGGAAGAAACACGCTGTGATCTTCTACAGATATATAGACGATATATTCGTTTTATGGCAAGGTCCCAAACAAATCCTAATACAAGAATTGGATGATTTGAACAAAATCAATGATCGCATACAATTCACGCACCAAGTGGAACAGAAATCCATCGCATATCTGGATGTACTTGTCAACATCGAAAATGATGAAATAAAAACCACCTTATACAAGAAAATGACAGATCGAAACAACTTGTTACACTATGGCAGTTTTCATCAAAACTCACTTAAAAACAACATGCCACTATCACAACTATACAGAGTGAAGCGAATTGTATCTGAACCAGAGGAATCGAAAACACAAATACACAATATGATCCAAAGATTTAAAGAGAGGGGATATCCTCCAAAAGTCTTGGAAATCGCAGAAAACAAATGCACGTTGAAAACACGCAATGAGCTTCTTACAACCGTACCGAGAATCAATAAACAACGGTCAGTCGTTGTTTCAACCTTCTCCACGAAAAGCCATGCCTACAAACAGTCGATCTTGAGACACTGGTCTATTCTAGCTAATGAACCAGACTTCAAAGACATCTTTCGCAACAACCCGAGGTTTGCGTATACACGCAGCAGAAATATTCAAGATTTGTTAAAAAGTACCAGCAGAAAAAGGAAACCACAAACACACAAGGGCACCATACCCTGTCACAACTGTAGCAATTGCCATGCCATAATTAAGGGAACCACAATCAATCATCCCAGATAGGGTACCCCTATACGTCTGAATGTAACAGCCACCTGTGATTCGATGAACCTAATATATGCACTCAAATGCCCATGCGGACTGCTCTATGTGGGAAAAACCCTGAGGAAAATCAAAACAAGAGTCACTGAACATAAAAGTAACATACGGACAAGAAATGAAAAATCCACGATTGCAATACATTTCAATGAAGCAAGACACAATATTTCACAGCTCAAATTTATGGTGCTAGAAATCATAGAGAACACTGACAACCAAGACGTCAACAAAAAGCTACTACAGAAAGAAACACACTGAATTTTCAGATTGGACTCGCTTAAGCCACATGGGCTCAACGATCGCTTGGAACTCTCATGTTACCTCTAAAAGGAACAGGACTACATTGACCATAATGTGAATTCCCGTGAAATTGTGATTGCCGAATTTTGTAAATAATATCCATTATTTTCCAGTTTATATTTTTCCGAGAACAGTATTTCTCAGAATAACACGCCTCATTTATTGTATTAATCTGTGACATAGGTGCGAAAACATAACCAATACTGCAATGAATAACAGGGTTTACACATTACACCGGTGCAAATCCAAAACTTCCCGATCTAAAAAGGTCGCGCGTCTTGTGAGCCTTAGTTTTAGTCCACTTTCTATCTCAATAAACAGGAAATCACCGAGTAGACCGAGCGTACAACATAACGGCAAAAGTTTAACTGTGCTTACTTCGGTAGACACGCTGTAAGAGCGGACGACTTTTGAGAAGCGGTGAGTTATGCGGTTAAATGAGGATAGAAGTGTAAATGCAGTGTGCTTAACACAGTTTAATCCTCTTGATAGAACTAAACGCGCAGCAAGGGCGAGACTAATTATATGATTACAACGTTGGCTAAACCATAGGGGCTTGAATTGGTTTGAATAAGTGTGTAATACGTCTTTCACTTATGTTCATGCACTGTATAACAAGTTTTAAGACAATGTTAAATATTTCTGTTAAACACGTGGTCACACTAACTGAATAGGAAATCACATGGGAATTCACACAGTATAGATAGAAAATAAGTTCGTAGTGCTACATGTAAAAAACTGTAATCTTAGCGTGAATGAGACATGAGTACTGAGATTATGTATTGACTAGTTGTTTTTGAGTAGATTGTATGGACCCTCATTATGATTAATTGTATGCTTACAGATTCCCCTGACGAAGCGCCTGTCATGGGCGCGAAATGCATTGGGAAGATGCTACGTCTAATATATATATGGATTTAATTGCAACGTTTGCAAACAGAGTGTTTTTGGATGTGATTTTGAACATTGAAAATTATACGGAGCCTACATTAAAAATCATATGATGAATTTATGAACCATAAAAGTTTCGTCTAACTATTTAAGTTTGAACTTTGGATCATTTTTAGAAAATCAGTTTGATACCTCACGTTGTGCCCAGAGGGTCGTTCCCTACAGTTAGGGGACGCTTCAATTTAATTGAACCTATGCATCTGTCAAAGTGCACTCCTCCTAACATAATCTGCAACCTAGGACTTGTAACCTTTTTGGCTTTAAAGATCTCTAAATTACTGGGACCAACCCTCAAAAGCAATCTGACAAAGGTGCCTTGAATTGGGCCGAATTTTCAGGCTACCCCTACTTGGAGGTATTCCGCAGCAGCAAATCTGATTAGGCCTAATGGAAACATTTCCAGTCTTGTTAAACCCTCTTTGCTTACAGCCTGCAGCCTTGCCATTCTGGAAGAATATGAGTTCCAAAAAAGTTACTAAGTCTGACTGAAAGTATCTGCCTGGCACGGGACCTTCAATGGTCCTGAAATTCAAATTTCTCCTGCTTGATCTTTACCATCTGAAGTCAAAGGCTGTACCAGGACATCATACAATGGCTATAAAAAATCTGCATGATGCAGTAAATACCTTAAGCTTTCCCCTGTTAAAGCTCAGCAGGTTTGACTTGCTGAAATTTTATGATGGTTGAGTCATTTAATGCATACAATATTTGTTGGATGTATTAAATACCTTTAATCTTGTAATTCGGATCCATGTGTAAACTCATAACCAGGCCATCAGTCTCAGTGTAACATGTCAGATTGGGTTGAACCTGGTTTCTATATTGAATTTATGATCTATTGTAGTTGACCTCAAATTGTGCCTAGCAACCAGAAAAGCTCAACCAGATGAACATAGTTAGTGCTTAATACTTTTTGGTGCTATTTTCTTATTTACATTAAAAAAAATATTTCTTAGATTTCCATGATTGGATTTTTTTAATTTTGGTGTCATTTTATTTATTACAATGTTCTCTATTTTTCTAAATTGTTTGGGGTTTTTCTTGAATTGTGACTTTATTACTGTTTTTTTTCTGCATAAATACTTTACCCATTGCACATTAATTAAGCATGTCTGCTCTGTGTCTTAATTACCTAGTGGGTTGAGCTCAGGTTTATTTAGTGCCTCCTAGTCGTTTATCCTGACAAGGAATGTACATATATTTTGAGTTAGGTACTGCACCCTCTCAACTATTGCTCCAGTTTCTTACAAACCTTCTCTTGGACTTGGCCCTCACTTTAGGGTCAATCTTAAACTTTTTTCCTTCACACTCCTGTTTCGAAACTGATTTTTGTTGGCTTCTAGGACTATGCACACTTTACATCTGCCCCGTGCCAAAATGCTTGTGATCTCTCTTTTAAACATGGTAAAACAGGCTCACTACTAATCGGCACATTTAATTTACTTGTAATTCCCTAGTAAAGTACTTGTATCCAAGGCCTATACATTAAATTCTACTAGTGGACCTGCAGCACTCCTGTGCCACTCAATTAAGTAGCCATTTTCAACATATCTCAGGCCTGCCATTGCAGCCTCTGTGTGTGTGGTTTTAAACTGCCATTTCAACATGGCAAAATAAACGTATTGCCTGGCCCATACCTTTGTTTTTAATACGTAGAGGTCACCCCTAGGGTAGGCTCTAGGAATCCCGTGGGGCAGCATACAGTATAATTATATGTTGGACATGTACTTTTAACGTTTACATGTCCTGGTAGTGAAAAATCCTTTAATTCATTTTTCACTACTGCAAGGCCTGCCTCACCCAGTGGCTAACATTGGGTTACCATACTGCATTCAATAAGTCAGAACTTTCATCCGGGAGCAGGAAGAAAAGTTGTGTTTGGTCTCTAAATAATTGTAAATTTAAAAATCCTCTTGAATTGCAAAACTGAATTTTAAGTCAAAAATTGAAAATGCCTCTCTTTGAAAGTGACCAGTTTTTTTGTCCTAACTATTTGGTGCCTGCAGCCTGTATCCTGGGTCACATGCATAGGTGTAGCTGCTAGCTGGCCTTTGTGTATTGTTCCCAGACAATGAGACAAGGCAGAATAGGAGTTGGCAGAATGGGCCATCTCTGACTTCATAAGGGGCTGAGCTCTCACCTATCATACTTGCACATCACAAAAGGTTCTGTCTCAGCCTACTCACAAAAGATTTGCCACTAGTCGTTTGTGCCCCCAGATAAATTGGGTGTAGGACAGGGATGCAGGAAACTCCAAACTCTTCTGGAGGTTGAACCTTCTGGAAACTGTTCCTACTATAAAGCTGTCACCAATCATAAAGATTTCACCCGCTCCACCAACTCTTCAGTATATCTTTGGACCTGCAGATGACTCAGAAGGACAGCTGTGTCATAAAATATTATACTGCTGCCCTGATGCCTGAGTGAGAAGGACTGGACCAGAACCTTGAATACAGGACCACCAGAGTGACTTTAAGGGCTAGTTGGCTGGCCTCCTGATAAGAGCCTCAGAGAGCAGAAATGACTCCAACCACTGTGAACCCTGCACCTGGACTACACATGCTGTGACTCTTGGCCCCCAAGTGGTGCCATACCAGCCCTGGAAGTGGACCGGAAGGCACTCTGCGAGCCCAGTTGTGGTATTTTGGGCAGGCCTGAAGCAGTGCAACACATCTCCGTACAGCACCACCTCTGTGTGTTGCACCCTCTACGTTGAACCTTACATCCCAGCCCTGGAAGTGGACCGGAAGGCACTCTGCGAGCCCAGTTGTGGTATTCTGGGCAGACCTGATGCAGTGCTATACATCTCCATACAGCACCACCTCTGTGTGTTGCAGCCTCTACGTTGAACCTTACATCGCAGCCCTGCAGCTCCCCGGACTCACCGCTGCACGATGCATCAGCAACACAGGACCTTCCATCACAGTCTGCTGCTCATCAGAACTGCCGCTGCATGATGCATCCTCAATGTGGATTCTTGCAATACTCAAAAAAAAAAAGATTTAAATGACTTCCTTCTTTACTTTGATTTATTGTCTCATGACTGCCTTGGATTCCTGAATTATAAAGCTCATAGGCAGACTACAGGTTTGGGAAGACCATTCACCATGTCACCACAAGTGCAAAAAGAGACAGGGTATCTTCAGGTATTTACCATAATGCACATGTAGATTGCATAGTTAAGCCTTGGTATTGATTGTTTGCCAGGGGTTTGCTTGTGCTCCACAGAAAAGGGGTGTTAATTCAGAATTATTTCCCCTATTTTAGAGTGCTGAATTTATTTGCTGGGCATTTAGCTTCCCAAATGAAATACAAATTCAAATGCATGTTTGCTCTTTCTATAGGTGCCAGTAAAAAAGAAACACATTCACAATATAACATTCATATTGATTTTGGATTATTAATCAGCACACCTGACAAACTCATCCATGCAGAAACCCTCCTTGGTGCAAGCATTTACCAATGAATCCTCCCTAGTATGTGAAAATACATTTAGGGAACGCATAACTTATCAGCTAAAAGTTACACTTTAACACACAGACCTTTATTGTCTTTTTGTATGCCTTTCTAAACCTGCTCTATAGAGCCATGGTACTCAAAAATGCACATTTTCTACATTTCCTTAGAGTGTGCTGTGCATTAAAAATGTGAGTGATAGTAATGCACATTTTTGACATTTCTGTACAGTGTGCTGTGCATTAAAAATGTGAGTAACAGTAATGCAGATGTTTGATATTTATTTTCAGTGTGCTTTGCATTTAATAGGTGAGTAATAGTAATGCAAATGTTTGCATAGCACACTTTTCAAATTGCAGCACATTATCTCCAACAAAAACACAGGTTTCTGAAATCACTCCAATAAATTAAACATTAGCACACACCACCAGAGTATTAACTACTGGCACATACTCTAGAGAACAGGATCGAAGTACATGCCCCTGGAAAAAGAACTAATTGCACACACATTGAAACCATTAAATACAAGCACACACCTCAAGAGAAATAATGATAGCATAAACCTACAAAGTAATAGCAGTTTGTCCTTTAATACTACCATATACATACGTACACTTACCTCCAGATTATTAATGATAGTGCACATCCCATAGTGTTAGCTCCTCTCATACACTGCAGAGTGTTAAGAGCTAGTACCCACATAACCCCCAAATTAGGCACTCCAGAGTGTTAAGGGTGGATTTAGGCCCAGATTTCTGTACTGGGTTGAATGTATGACATTGTACTGCATTCTGTAAACCAATTGTTCTTTTTGCAACTATAATGACTGCACACATGTCAAGGGTACTGCTAGTGTACCCCTCTAGAGTACTGAATCATAGCCCCATTTATCTCTTAGTGTGGTCATCTAAGGGTCATATTAAGTGCATTCCTCAAGTAATAACTATATTTACTGCACACATCTCATGGGTACTTGCTAGCGTACACCTCTAGAGTACTGAATCCTAGCCCCATTAGTCTCTTAGTGTGGTCATCTGAGGGGTCATATTAAGTGCATTCCTCAAATAATAACTATATTTACTGCACACATCGCAAGGGTACTGTTCGTGTACGCCTCTGGAGTACTGAATACTAGCACACATCTCTGCAATGTTATAGGTAGCAACTTAATTCAAACCAAGATTCTCTCACTCCCTAAATCCAGGAGGAGCTTCTCAACCACTTCTAGTCTCACTACTTGGCGCTCAGGGTCTCTCACTGGGTATGAAGACTCACTCACTGAGTATGAGTCCCACTCCTAGAAGCGCAGTCTCATGCTTCCGTTTATGACCCCATGTCACTGGTCCGCTGACTCACTCATTAAGTGGAACTTTCTCTCCTTAGAGTACAGTCTTAAACCTTGGCGGTCAGGTGCTCTCCTTGGAAAGCATGTGCGCTCATGGAGAGTGAGTCTCACTCCTTGAAGTAGCATCTTTGTCAGTAGCTGAGATTCACCCCTTGAAGCATTATCACACTTAGTAAGTGTGAACCCCACTTTCATGAGTACTGCCTCTGTTAATATGTGTGGGGTTAAATGCCAGTGTCACTCCTTGGACCAATGTCTCTCCCATGGGATGTAGGTCTCACTCATTGTACTACATTCTAACCTGTTAGGTATAAGTAGCACTTCTAACATCACAGTCTCACTCATTGGGTGATAATGTTCCTCCTTTCATCACAATCTGAAATGAAATGAAATGAAATGAAAAGTAGATTTATAACAGCGCGGTTGCTGCCCGGGGGCGTCCAAGCGCTAGGAACCAGAATGGGAATAGCGTGCTAGAGTAGCTGGCTAAGTTTTACTGAGGGGAGTTAAACAGAAACGTCTTTAGTTGTTTTCGGAATGAAGAAAGGTTGGGATTGGTTCTGAGATGAAGAGGAAGAGAATTCCAGGTTTTGGCTGCATTATAGGTGAACGTCCTTCCGCCGGACCTTGCCTTTTTTATTCTCGGAGCTATAGCCATAAAGGCCTGGCTAGATCGAATGGTTCTGCTTGGTTGGTATTGGTTTACTAGGCCGCGGATAATCATAGGCCTTGTGTCCCAAATAGCCTGATGGGCACTGCACATGGCCTTGAAGGTGACTCTCTGATGCACTGGCAACCAAAGCAGGCAAATCAGTCCAGCTTTGACTGATAGTCTGCATGGAAGCCTTAGCAGTGTGCGGGCCACACAGTTCTGCACTATCTGCAGTCTACGTAGGGTGTATTCCGGGGCCCCAAGGTAGAGGACATTGTTGAAATCTAAACGGGCCTGTATCAGGCCCTGAATGGCTACCTGCTTTGCCTCCCCAGGTAAGAGAGGGAGGACTTTCTTTAACATCCTAAGAAGGCCAAAGCAGGTAGCCGAGAGCTTTGTAGCCTGGGTGTTAAAAGAAAGGCTCTTGTCCAGCCACACCCCAAGGCTCTTGATGTTGTCCTTCGGTGCTGGAGGGGTGCCTAGACAGGGGAGCCACTGTGAGTTGAAGAAGGTGGGGTTCGAGGGGCCCAGGAGCATCAGCTCCGTTTTATCCCCGTTGAGTTTGAGGGATGACGAAGTCATCCAGGCCTTTACCTCCTCTAAGCACTTTATTAGCCCTCCTGATGGCGGCCGGTCGGCCTCCTGCGCCAGTGAGACCACCAGCTGGGTGTTGTCCGCGTAAGAAATAATCTTAACCCCAAATGGACGAACAACCTCAGCCAGTGGTCTCATATAGATGTTGAAAAGCGCGGGGCTTAAGGAGGAGCCTTGAGGGACTCCACACCTCAAAGGCCTACTGGTGGACGCTGTCTCTCCATCAAATACTTGAAATGATCTGTCACTCAAGAATGATTTGAGCCAAAGACACACCCTATCCACTATTCCTACATTCGAAAGACGGCTCTGCAAGGTGTCATGGCTGACCGTATCTAATGCCGCACTAAGGTCAAGGAGGATCACTGCCACTGATCCTCCCTGATCTAGGATTTTTCTGGATTCCTCGGTGACCACTAGGAGGGCAGACTCTGTTCCATGTCTGGGTCTAAAACCTGTCTGGGTGGCATCCAACAGCTGGTTATCTTCAAGAAAATTCACCAGCTGGAGGTTGATGTACCTCTCCAAGATTTTGCTCTCCAAGAGGAGCAGGGAAATGGGGCGATAGTTGCTAAAGTCCGATGGATCCAGATTAGGTTTTTTCAGCAGGGCGCGAACATGGCCCACTTCCAAGCGGGAGGGACAGTGCCAGAGGTGATGGATGCATTCAGGAGGTCCATAATGGTAGGTAAAGTGACCTGGGAGGCTAACATCATGACATCAGGAGGTGCCGGGTCGCTTGGAGAACCCGATTTTACTTTGCGAGCCACGGACTCAAGGTTTCGAGATCTAAATGGGGGAAGTAGTCCAATACAGGTAGGGAAACTGATACAGTGTCTACCAGATTTGTTTGATCCTGGGCTGAGGGGGCAGAGGCTGTAAAGGGGAAGGATGCGTAGATTTTGTTGACTTTTTGGTGGAAGAATTCTGCCAAGTCCTTGCATTGGGCTGTTGTTTTTACCTCGTGCAGGCAGGAGGAAGGGGGTTTGGTAAGTTTTTTCAGTATTTGAAAAATTTCCTTAGGTTTGGATTTGGCTATTATGATTCTGTCAGAGAAGTATACAGATTGGGCAGCTTTGACTTCGGCTTTGTAGGCATTAATTGCCTCTCGGTAACGAATTTTCACCTCCAAAGAGTAGTCTAAACGCCATTGTCTTTCTATTTTCCTGCATTGGCGTTTCTTTTCCCTGAGAGCCGCTGAATACCAGGGGGCTGTTTTATCGGGACGTTTCAGCGTGATTTTCCTCATAGGGAGGGTGGCTTCCAGGGATTGTGTGATCCAATCTTCGTAAGCCTGATTGGCCCGACAGGGATCCTCGTTGTAAGAGGTTTGGTCACTAGCAAGCTTACTGGTCCATTCATCAACTGGTATCCGCGCCCAGGCTCTGGCGTGTCTTATCGTGGGTTTTGCAAGGGGTGGCTTAAAAGTGGTCCAGGTAAAGGGCACCAATGAGTGATCAGTCCACGGGAGGGAGATTGGAAGTCCAACCACAAGGTCTGCACAGTTACTGAACACAGGGTCCAGTAAGTGGCCCTTCACGTGAGTCGGAGTCTTCACGCGTTGGATTAATTGTAGGGCCGCTAGGTCGTCAGCGAGGGTCATGGCTGTAAGATCCAGCGCGGTGTCAAAATGGAGATTAAAATCTCCTAGCAAGGTGTAGTTAGCGGCAGTGCTGACGCGATCGGCCACGATTGAAGGGAGGTGGTTATGGAATTGTTTGGGGGGGGCCGGGGG
The DNA here is from genome assembly GCF_964261635.1 of Lissotriton helveticus. Lineage (NCBI taxonomy): Eukaryota > Metazoa > Chordata > Amphibia > Caudata > Salamandridae > Lissotriton > Lissotriton helveticus. The sequence continues at coordinate 17,479,491 of NC_136067.1, forward strand.
GCGATATATTACTGTACCCGAGAAGCAGTTGTTAGGAGACAGTTCCAGCATGAAGGCTAAGCTCTCACAGTCTGGAATTGTTTCCGGGATAACTCGACAGTGGAACTGCTCTTTGAATATAACTGCTAGTCCTCCTCCTCTCCCCTCGGGCCGGTCCTGCCGGATGATTTGGAAGCCAGGAGGGAGGGCTGTTACTAAGACAGGATCGGAGTCTGTCGCAAGCCATGTTTCAGTGAGAAACACTGCGTCAGGCATACGATCCTCTAACAAGAGGGCAATCTCCACCCTATGCTTAGGCAGGGATCTGCAGTTTAACATGAACATACAGTATTCCTGCTTCGTTTCTTGGGCCTGCCTGGGTTTAAGAGATAGTTTACATTTTGGGCAGGCATCTGGAAGTTCTATTGCAAGATAACGGTGCATGCCGCAGTCAGCTCCTAAAGACCTTATGCTGCGGAGGGTATCCGCGCTGTAATGTATGGTCTTTTTAGCCTGAGATGTAGGGGGTATAGCCCGAGGCCCGGTCTCGGCGCGGACGAGCGCAGACGAGCATGCCTTATGCGCGCCTTCAGCGTGCAAACGTCGCGCCCGCTGCGCTCGTCCGCTGCGCTTCCTGTAGATACACATACTTTATAGGAGAGAAGAGCAAGTGGAGGGGGGCGTGGCCAACCCAAGTGGGCGTGTCTTGTGGCTTTGGGAATGGCGGCAAGGAGGACTAAAACACTCGCCCGTGGCAGCGCTAAATCTGCTGTGCGGGGGTGCTTGCGCCAAGAAATTAGGTGCCCAGGGGGTCGGTAAGTGAGAATAATTTTAAAAGCAAAGTATCACACAGTAAAACAAAGATGTCGCTACTCCCGGCTGTGCCTCAGGAGGTTCCAGATTATGCTGCAGCGCTTCCACTCAGCGCGCGTTATATACCTGGTGGAGGGGGCGTGGCCAACCCAAGTGGGCATGTCTTGTGGCTTTGGGAATGGCGGCAAGGAGGACTAAAACACTCGCCCGTGGCAGCACTAAATCTGCTGTGCGGGGGTGTTTGCGCCAAGAAATTAGGTGAACAGGGGGTCGGTAAGTGAGAATAATTTTAAAAACAAAGTATCACACAGTAAAACAAAGATGTTGCTACTCCCGGCTGTGCCTCAGAAGGTTCCAGATTATGCTGCAGTGCTTGCACTCAGCGCGCGTTATATACCTAGTGGAGGGGGCGTGGCCAACCCAAGTGGGCATGTCTTGTGGCTTTGGGAATGGCAGCAAGGAGGACTAAATCTCACTCTTTGAGCGTGTGTGCCACTCCTCAAAGAACAGTCTCACTCTGGACCAGGCTTCATCGTTTTATGTAGTGCCACACATTGAGTCCATTGTTGTTATAATCAAACATTACTTTCTAGTCTGAAACCCTCTGGCTTCCCTCTGGACTCCCAAGGTCTGATCCCCAGGGGGGGCGGAATGGAATTAACTCATGCTTGCATGTAATCATTCTCCTCTGCCTGATTATTATAGGTTAGAGTTTTTCACATCTGGATTTACCGGATGTGGAGGAACCTGAACAAATTAGTTTGTCCAGAAAAAACAGACTGCATGAAACTTTGGCTGAAGTAGCAGACAAGTCACCTACCACATTTTTCCTAAAGGAGGTAAAAAATGCTTCTTCTTTTTAGAACACTGCCCTTCCCCTATTCTGCCCCATCCCCTCCCAAACCCACACCCCATGCACTGGCCTCCACACACAATTACAACCTGCCCAATACAGGTGATAAATGTATGGAGTGACATTGCATGGACTAGGGTATTCTGTGTTTACACAGAAGGGGGATGGGAGCACACTGCTTCACCTCCCAGCACAGTTCGCCCCTTTGCATCCTGGTAAATGCAGTTCAATTTACATGCTTACTTGAAGTTTTGCAGAGTGTTTCACCAAAGTTGGTGCAGGTTAGTGCTGGTAATCTCTAGACACATGTGTTCCTGGATTTTATCCTTCATCAGTAGAGATAAAACAAAATTCATCTGGGGTTTGCTGTGCGCTAGTGAGAGGTACTGGAACTGATGTAATGTTTGGCAGCCTACTCTGCAAACCCAAAAATAAAGAATGTCATCTCTACCGATGACGGAAACACGTGTCTAGAGATCAGCACTATCTGCGCCAACCTTGGCGAAATACTCGAAAATAACGGAGCAAGCTACAAGAGACTGCATTTACCAGAATGCCAGGGGCGAACCTTGCCTGAGAGGTCAGCCGTGTGCTCCCACATCCTGTTGTCTATTTAAAGTACTCCTATGAGTCATTGAGCTGACGAGCTCGTGGATGAAGCACCTGCGCGCTAGTGAGAGGTACCAGACCTGATATAATGTTTGGCAGCCTACTCAGCAAACCCCAAAATAAAGACTGTATTCTCTACCGATGACGGTTAAGAAACCAGGAACACGTGTCTAGAGATCAGCTCTATCTGCGCCAACCTTGGCAAATACTCGAAAATAACAGAGCGAGCTACAAGAGACTGCATTTACCAGGGGCGAACCTTGCCTGAGGGGTCAGTAGTGTGCTCCCACATCCTGTTGTCTATTTAACCCCTTCGATGCTGATGACGGAGCGGTTCCGTCATCAGCATCGGTTGGGCTGTGCTGATGACGGAACCGCTCCGTCATCGGCACAGCCCTCGGGGGGAGCGCTGGCGCTCCCCCCTGGGGCATCGATCATGGTGCTTGTAGCAGGGGTGGCAGCGGAAGACATTCCGCTGCCACCTCCGGGCCCCCCCCACGCTTCCTGGTGACGTCAGCGCGCTCAGCACGTGCCGACGTCATCAGGAAGTGCTGGACGCGCTGGAAGCAATTTCTTTCCAGCGCGTCCAGCGAGCAGGTGAGGTTTCTGCTCTCCAGTGGGACGGGGGGCCGTTTCTCGGTGCCTTGAGGCATCGGGGGGAGGTAACACTGTTTCCTCTCCCTTGATGTCCCAATGCAGGGCATTCCTGGTTCAGGATTGCGCACAGCATCGCGATCCTGCACCAGGAATGCCCCCGCTAGACACCAGAGATGTTTATTCGTGAAAAAGGAAGCGACCCCTTGGGCAAGGGTCGCTTCCAGGGGCCTGAAATTTTTGTTTAGACTTTTCTGCCCCCCCCTGGGGGCAGATCACGTGTTTGTGAGTGCGTGAGTGCTGGTATTTGTAAAACGCACTAATGCCGAGGCGTCTTGGCGCTGTGTAGGGTAACATGCTGAGGAACTTGCCACCATCCTATTTAGTAAAGAGCCATGTTTTAATTTCCTTCCTGAACCGCAAATGATTGGGGATTTGCCTTAGCTGTTGAGGCAATGCATTCCAAAGCTTCGAGGCCAGATGTGAGAACCTCTTCCCTCCCCAACATTGTCTGTTAATCTTAGACACCACAACCAGCCCTTGAGAGGCAGACCTCAGCGGACGGGTTGGCGTGTACCTTGAAAACAGATGTTGGAGATCGGAGACCCCCCCTCCCGCCAATGCTTTGTGCACTAAACACAGCGCTTTGAAGTCAATCCTACTCTGGACTGGAAGCCAGTGTAGCTGCCTGATGGCCTGATGACTGCCCTTCTGGCAGAGCTGGGGGCGGCGTGGCGGTCATCGCACGCACCGATCTCCCTTTTCAAACCGTGTCCTTGCCTGACATTGCAACCACTGAATATCTGGTTATCCGTACCACCGCCATTTCTCCCCCTTTGACCTGTTTTCTTACCTACCGCCCTCCCCAATCTCCCTTACAGTTTGTTTCCGATTTCTTGGAAGTCTTGGCTACCATTACAGTCAATAATTCCTCTATCTTACTCCTTGGCGACTTCAACTTCTGGCCTTCTGACCCAGCTGAATGCTCGTCCTCAAAGGAATTTTCTGAAACCCTTCAATCCCTTAATTTCACTTCCTTTGTTCACTCCCCCACCCACATCAAAGGTCACATGCTTGATCAGATCTGGTCCCTGAATTGTCCCGTGGAATCTCTTTCTATCTCACCTTGCACATGGTCCGATCACCACTTGATCTCATTTTCTCTGCCCATTCACCCCCCAGCCAAGCCCCCTCGCCCCAAAAACATTTGGGTCCGAGCATGGGGCCGAGCCAACCTGGAAGAACTTTCTTCCCTTCTTACCACCTCCCTTCCTTCCCTGCAGGGCCTTTCCACCCTTTCCCAGGTCGAGACTATAGATCAGTGGCTCTCCGCTGGTAGTGATTCTGTTGCCCCGCTCAAACGCATTACCTCCAAGCGCGATAAGGATGCCAATCGGTGGTTCAATGCAGAGCTTAAGGCCACCAAACTTGCAGTACGCCGCGCGGAGCGGGCTTGGAGGAGAAGTTATTGCCCCATTTTACGACTGGAGTATACCAACATCCTTACCCAGTACAAAAAAGACATCTTGGAGGCCAAAACCACCTACTTCTCCTCTAAAATCCTTGCTGCAGCAAACCAGTCTAAGGAGATATTTTCGATTGTTCACAATCTGGCGCTCTCGGACAGAACAACCCTTAAGCCCGCCCCGTCCGAAGAACTCTGCCAATCCCTCAATAACTACTTTATTCACAAAATCGTTACCATCAAAGCCAATATCCCGCCCCCTTCCCCCTCCTTTGTTGATCCTCAACGTCCCCCTCCCAAGGGAAAACTCACTACTTTCCCTCTCATATCTAAGGAAGCTTTTACTTCCATAGTACCCTTGGTTAAATCTGGCTCTCCACTTGACCCCTGTCCTGCTCACATCCTTCGTCATATTTTTGTTACTTGCCCAGACCCCCCCCTTCATCTCCTCAACAGCTCCCTGGTCCAAGGTGTAGTACCCAACCCCTTGAAGTCTGCGGTTATTGTGCCAATTCTTAAAAAACCTGGGGCAGACCCCTCTGTCCCTGCCAATTTCCGCCCCATCTCCCTTTTGCCATTTCTGGCAAAGGTGCTCGAGCGCCATGTCACCTGCGCTCTGAGCTCCTTTGTGGAGATGCACGGAGCTCTTGCTCCCCGCCAGGCCGGTTTCCGCCCCGCTCACTCTACGGAGTCCGTTGTCATCTCGGTCTTGGACAACCTCAGGGAGGGTATGGATACCAACCAGTGCCAGGCCCTCGTGCTCCTCGACCTCTCAGCCGCCTTTGACACGGTGGATCATACCATCTTACTTTCCCGTGTCGAGGCGGCGGGGATCGGGGGCACTGCTCTGGTTTGGTTATCCTCCTTCCTGAGCGACCGCACCCAGGCCGTTCGCCTTGGTGACTTTACAGCGGACATCCGGAAAGTTCAGTGCGGGGTTCCCCAGGGTTCCTCCCTTTCCCCCCTCCTGATTAATCTTTACGTTGACCCTCTTATTTTTTCTCTTCAACAAATGGAGGTCGCCGTATTTAATTATGCGGATGACCTCCAGCTTGTCTTCAACCTGTCGTCCTCCCCCTCTTCTGTTCTTAATTTCCAAACTATTATGCTTCACATCCGGGACTGGATGAACCATAATCACCTGAAACTCAACCCCGATAAGACCGAGCTGGTGTTGACGGGTGGTTCATCCAGCCCCAGGTCTTCTCTTTTTTGGCCCCCTGTACTGGGCCCCTCTCCTGTACCCACTACCTCTGTTAAAACCCTTGGCATAAAACTTACCTCTCAACTCACCCTTCATTCCCAGGTCAGATCCGTGGTATCTTCTTCTTTCCTCTCATTGCGCACTATTCGCAGGGTGTCCCGTTTCTTTACCTTCTCTGCTCTCAAACGTATCATCTTGGCCATGGTGGTGTCCCGCCTGGATTACGGCAACGCCCGATATGCAGGTATTCCTGCATATAGTCTACGGCACTTGCAGCAGATACAAAACCAGGCGGCCCGCCTGGCCTTCAATCTTCCGAAATTTCACCATTCCTCCCCCCTCTTGAAATCTTTACACTGGCTCCCTGTGCGAGCTCGGGTTCAATTCAAGCTCGCCTCCATCACTTTCTTGGCTCGACTGGGCTTGGCACCCGCATTCATCTCTTCTGAGATCACCCCCTATGTTCCCACCAGGGAACTACGCTCTTCCTCTCAGTCCCTCCTCACCATCCCCCGCTATTGGAGAAAGAAGTGGGGAGGCTCGAAATTTGCTACCCTTGCCCCGATCCTGTGGAATTCCCTCCCCCTTGAACTCCGTTCCCTCACTTTGTACACACAATTTCGTAAACACCTAAAGGCTTACCTGTTCACTAAGGCCTTTGACTAAATTCCCAATAGCTTCCCTTGTCTCTTAGCCCCGGATCTTATCAGTTGTAGTGCCAAGAAACCGCAGGTGTATGTGCGCTTTTACAAGTAATTTTAAACTCAAACTCAAACTCAATGGTGTTTGGGCAGACCGAGTAGCAATCTGGCAGAGTCATTCTGGATAGACTGGAGTTTGGCCTGTTGTGCACACCCTGCTCCCAGATAGAGGGCATTGCCATAATCTATTCTTGAAAAGATAGTGGCAATTAAAACCGATTTCCTAAGATGGTAAGGGATAAACTGCAAGATCTTTCTCAGCCCTTTAAGCACGAAGAAACATGCAGACACTACCTGGTTCACCTGGGACTTCCAAGCCAGATCTTTGTCAAAAATGAACCCAAGGTTCCTTGCTTTCATCACTGGTACCGGACAGGCTCTGGCCGTCGTAGGCCACCAGTTGTGGTTCCATATGGAGGCTTTCTGTCCAAATTCTAGGACTTCTGTCTTCTCTGTATTCAGTTTTAAAAAATTAGAGTTCATCCACTGCATGACTGCCGACATACAGCCGACGAAATCAGCGGGCTTGACGTCTACAGAGTGGGACATGGAGACAATCAGCTGAGTGTCATCAGCGTATGACACCAGCTTAAAGCCCAGGTTCTTTATTATCTTGGCCAAAGGGGAGACATAAACATTAAACAAGGTAGGAGATAACGCAGAGCCCTGACGAGCCAGAGCCGCCTCATTAACATCTGGGCAAGCTCCTACTCTTTCCCCGAGGGTACCTAGTAATTCAGACCTTGTGACTGACTTCCAGGCTCGGTATTTCCTGGTGGGAGACCTAAGTCGTCTTCTATGGGGGGCATTTTGAAGCAGGGCAGTAAAGAACATCGCATAGTGGTCAGACCATGCCATAGGAATTATCTTGTTTTTAGCAACATGAGGCATGCTGGTACAGATGGCATGTAGGGTGTGACCTGCCTTATGGGTGGGTTCATTGACAATCTGTTCCATATTGTGGCAGGAGAGTATGTCAAGAACCTTGATCGTATCTGAGTTATTTATGTCCTCCATATGAAAATTCAGATAACCCAAGATGGTGTAGTGATCATGCTCAAAAGAATTTTCAAGATATGTTTGGATTGCTGCTAAGAACTGATTTCTTGGGCCCGGGGGTCTGTAAATAAGTAGGCCGGAGAACGAAGCAGTATTGTCAAGTTTCAATGTGTAGCTCATAGCTTCTGCACCTTCAGGTCTTTCGGGCGCGACCTGCAACTTTGTTTGCCGCATCTTGCCCCAGGGGGGGCAGAAAAGCCCACTAGACACCAGGGATTATTTTTTTTGTAAGAAGGAAGCGACCCCTTGGGCAAGGGTCGTTTCCAGGGGGGCAAAATATTTTTTTAGACTGTTCTGCCCCCCCTGGGGGCGCATCGCCCATTTTTGTGGCTGAATCTGGACACAGGGGGGGTAGAAAAGCCCACTAGACACCAGGGATTGTCTTTTCTTTAGCAAAGGAAGCGACCCCTTGGGCAAGGGTCGCTTCCTCGGGGCGAAGTAATTGTTTTAGACTTTTCTGCCCCCCCCCCTGGGGGCAGATTGGCCCCTTTTTTTGCCGAATCTGGACCCGGGGGGGGGTAGAAAAGCTCACTAGACACTAGGGATTGGTTTATTTTTGCAAAGGAAGCAACCCCTTGGGCAAGGGTCTCTTATTTGGCCCATAGTTTTTTTAATTTATTCAGCCTCATAATTTTGCCTTTCTGCCCTCAGGAGGGAGCCAAAATCCCTACTAGACATCATGGAATTTTTTTTAATTTTACAATGGAAGGGTTGGGCAAGGGTTGCTTCCAGGGGGTTCAAATTTTAAAAAGTTTTATATTCTGTCCCCCATTGGGACAGACACCCCATTTGTGACATAACCTGTGACATAGCCTGTTGTATTATGTATTTTTTGTTTTCTAAAGTGTAATGTTTTCTTTTCTCTTTAGACTGTTGCAGTGTGCAGTTTCATTACTGGGGGTTCTGCTGTTTGTTTAGTTGCATGTGTTTGGTAAGAGACCTTTTTTGTACAATTTTATTGTAAATGTTTTTTTTAAAGTGTGTAGTAATACGAGTATGTTTGGTTTCTTTTTTTGTGATTGTGAAACATGTTTTGCATTTGTGCTTGATGTGTATTTAGATTTTTGTAGATTTAAGTTTTTTTTTCTTCTTTCTAGTGGGATATCGTTGACTATTTGCTGTGTCTTTGCAGAGTAGGTGCTGGTGAGTGTGGCTGTATTTTGTAAGAGAATTGTATAGTTATTCAGTTTATAGATCTTTGTGATAAAGGCTTAACATTTTTTACCTACTTTGCACAGTGTTCGTTGTTGAGTTGTTTGTGCAGTCTCCTTTCTTAGTGAGCATAATGGCTAGCCGCCGGATTACCGCTCAGCAAGTTGTTGGAATGCTGTTTGATTCTTCCTCTGACCATGGTGCTGAGAGTGACTCTGATTCTGAGGCAGAGGTGGGAGGTGAAGATTCTGGTAGTGACTTTTCTCTGCACATGGCATTGTCTGATGATGAAGATACCCTGAGTGCTGATGAAGCTATTTTTGGTGTGGATGAAGTGCCTGTGTTAGAGGAGGACATTACTGTGCCGATAGTGCGGCAAGAGGCATCTGGGGTGCAGCCTGGGGCTGCTAGACTTCCAGTTGGTGTAGTGAGACAAGAGGCAGCTGGGCGGCAGCCTGAGGCTGCACGACTTGTCGATGAAAGTTCTGACCTCTGGATTGCCCCAGGCATGGTGCAGCTGGCATTGCCAGAATTTACTGGTGTTCCAGGGTGTAGGGTGAACACTGAAAACTTTTTGCCAATTGATTTTTTCAAGTTGTTTATGGATGATGTGTTTTTGACAGAGATTGTAGAGCAGACTAATTTGTATGCAGAACAGTTTTTGAGGGAGAACAGTGCCAGCCTTAAGCCCCACCCTAGAGCTACCCGGTGGACTCCCACAAATTTGGAGGAGATGAAAAAGTTTTTGGGGTTAACTTTTTTGATGGGCTTGCTTAGGAAACCATCAATGGCTTCATATTGGTCTACTAGTCCATTGATGGCAACAGCTATATTTCCGGCAGTCATGAGTCGTGATAGGTATTTGCTTCTTCTTCGGATGATGCATTTTGTTGACAATGGTTTAGCTTTGCAACGAGATCACCCTGATTGTGATCGTCTTTTCAAGATTCGGCCTGTCATTGATCATTTTGTTGGTCGATTTCCTGAGATCTTTGCTCCTGGGAAAGAAATTGCAGTGGATGAGTCTTTGGTGTTGTTCAAGGGCCGCTTGGTATTTAGGCAATACATTCCTAGTAAGAGGGCACGCTATGGAATTAAGCTTTATATGCTGTGTGACAGTCGGACTGGATATGTCTCTAATTTTAGGGTGTACACCGGTAAGGAATCCCAGATTAACCCCCCTGGTTGTCCGTCCACTTTTGGAGTGACTGAGAAAATTGTGTGGGAACTTGGTAGAGGTTTTTTTTTAACAAAGGCCATCATTTATATGTAGATAACTTCTACACTGGTGTGCGGTTGTTCAGGGAATTGGCCAAATTGTACACTGGTGCATGTGGCACAATCCGCTCTAACCGTAAAGATTTCCCAAAAGAACTTGTTTGTCAAAAGCTTGCTCGGGGACAGTGCAGTGCATTGCGTTGTGAAGAGCTTTTAGCTGTGAAGTTTTCAGACCGGAGAGATGTCTACATGTTGACTTCCATACATGATGAAAGCACTGAAGCGGTGACTGTTTGGGGTCAGGTTGCAGAAGCGCGCAAACCTGTGTGCATTATGGACTATAATAGGCACATGGGTGGTGTTGACAAAGTAGATCAGAGGTTGGAACCGTATGCTGCTCTTTGTAAGTCTTACATTTGGTACAAGAAGTTGGCTTTCCATCTTTTCCACTTGGCAACCTTTAATGCTTTTGTTGTGTTCCAGCAATCTTGTCCTCAGTAAAAGTGGACTTTTGTAAAGTTTCAGGAGTCTGTAATAGGCAGCCTTGTTTTAGTGGAACAGGCAAGTGTTCCTAGAGTTGGAGTGGTGGAAGATGTTGCCAGATTGAAAGATCGCCACTTTCCTGATCAAATTCCTCCTACAACCTCAAAAGACTTTCCCAGTCGGAGATGTAGAGTCTGTTGGCGAAGAAGTTTGCGAAAGGAGGTTTGTATGTACTACCCCAACTGTCCTTCTAACCCTGGGCTGTGTGTACCTGCTTGTTTTAGAATGTACCACACACAAAAGAATTTTTGGGAGCATCCATGAGTGGTAAAGTGAACAGGCTGGTCTCTAGTTTTTTAAAACTTATTGTTCAGTTTCAAAGTTGGCTTTTGCGTAGTGTATTTAGATTTAGTTGTTGTGTTAGTAGATTTGTATCAATTTGCAATTTGTTTTTGTTTTTTATTTGTATTGAAAAAAAACTAAAGTATGATGTTGGTTTGCGTGTAGTGTCCATTGTCTGACGGTGTGCATGGTTTGGCGCTTGGCTGGCGGTGTCTGTGGACTGGTGCTTGGCTGGCGGTGTCTGTGAACTGGTGCTTGGCTGGCGGTGTGCGTGGTCTGGTGCTTGGTTGGCGGTGTGCATGGTCTTGCGCTTGCCTGGTGGTGTGTTGGGATTGGTGCTTGGTTGGAGCTTGGCTGACGGTGTGTGTGGAGTGGCGCTTGCCTGGTGGTGTGTGTAGACTGGTGTTTGGCTGGTGGTGTGTGTGTGTGTGGTCTTATTTATTTATTTATTTATTTATACAGGATTTATAATACGCATGGCTGCCCCAGCGACGAGGCGTCCCAGCTCAACCAGAAACCGTCAGAACGATCAGGAAACTAACAAATGCGGAAAGTTACAGAATGGGGAACAACCATGTTTTCAATGATTTCCGAAATGTCAAAAGATTGGGAATCGCTCGTATTGTAACTGGAAGAGAATTCCAGAGTTTAGCTGCCATAAAACCAAAAGAGCGACCCCCAGCCCTTGCTTTCCTTACTCGAGGGACACAGACCAAACCATGGTTTGCAGAGCGCAAAGCGGGCCTAGGAAGATAGGGCTTCAGCAGGCCAGATAGACCAGTAGGGGCCTGCTGTTTCAAGATTCTATGTACAGTGCATAGCACCTTAAACTGAATACGGGCTGCAATCGGCAACCAGTGCAGTTTCAAAAGTACTCGCACAACAGATTGAGCTCTTGGGAGTCCCACTAGCATGCGGGCTGCCGCTTTTTGGACCCGCTGCAGTCGTTTGATACTTGCTTTATTGGCACCTAAATATAAGGCGTTGCCATAGTCAAGCCTCGCAAGAATGGAGGCTTGCATGATGGTTTGGCGAACGCTGGGCGGAAAGAGACCGAGCAAAGGCCTCAGTCCTCTCAGGAGCCCAAAACAGACAGCAGCAACATCCCTGATCTGCTTATCAAAAGTTAGGCCAGAGTCGAACCAGACACCCAGGTTCTTTACCGCCTCCTTTGGAAGCGGGGCAGGTTTCAGATGTTCAGGCCACCACAGTTCAGACCAGAGCTCCTGGTCCTTCCCAATTAAAAGAATCTCAGACTTGCTGGCATTTAGTTGAAGGCAATTAGCCTTCATCCAGTCTGAGATAGCATAGTCTTGTGTTTGGTTGGCGGTGTGCCTGGTCTTGCGCTTGCCTGGTGGTGTGTTTGGATTGGTGCTTGGCTGGTGGTGTGCCTGGACTGGTGCTTGGCTGGCGGTGTCTGTGGACTGGTGCTTTCCTGGCGGTGTGTGTGTGGACTGGTACTTGGCTGGCGGTGTGTATGGTCTGGTGCTTGACTGGCTGTGTGTGTGGTCTGGTGTTTGTCTGGTGGTGTGCGTCGACTGGTGCTTGGCTGGCGGTGTGTGGGAAGTGACTTAATGCTGGTTACTACACACAGTGCTAGTTGAGCGCCACTCCATGTAATCCATGAGTTTGTGTAGTTGCTGTGTCAGGAATGTGGGCGTGTGAAACTGATGGACCCTTGATTGGCGTTGTCTGCTGGTGGAAGTGTAGTAATGTGATGGGTCCGCGGCTGGCGGTGTGAATGTTTTGTATGTATGTGTCACATGTATGAAAGGTGTATGAAAGGCCGGTAAAGCGGTTGTTGCCTTGTCGTGGCTTTACAGCTCACGAGCTGTGAGTCAATGGTTCAGTTTCTTGTCCTTACCATTATTAACAGTGTATTTAATTTTTTGTGAAATCACTTGCTAATACAATGGTATATACTGAACCATCACTCACCCTCGTGCCAAAGCCAACCAGTATGTGTGTGTGTTTGAAAACTTGATGTCTGTGTAGTTTTTTTTTTTTCTTTTTTTTTTAAGCAGGACGCACCTTGTCACTTTTTTTGTAAATGTTGTGATGTGTTGCTTTTGTGCCTGGTGGTGTGAATGGTCTTCTGTGTGTCAGGTATGAAAGGTGTGTGAATGGCCTGTAAAGCGGTTGGTGCCTTGAAGTGGCTTTACAGCTCACGAGCTGCGAGTCATTGGTTCAGTTTTTTAGGTCTCGCCTGTCGATGCGCATGCGCATCGAGCAAGCGAGAGTATTGGGACTTATCCACTCTTTATCCACACTGCAAGGAATCGTGGCGATTCCTTGCAGTGCCCGTGACTTTTAAGCTCAATGCGCATGTGCATTGAGCTTAAAAGCGCGTGCACAGCCGCCCGCATTCCTCCGACACCTTTGAAGTGAAGCTTAGCTTCACTTCAAAGGCCCGGCTTCTTCACACCCACATGCCGCTCTCGCTCTCCCCGCTCCGCCCCCTCCCCTGCCCGCCGTGCATAACTCTTCTCTAGCTGTAGAACAGCTAAGCCGAATGTGCTGCATTAGGGCTGTTCGAGATGCTTTAGAACAGCTGAGTGATGCTGCGCGGACATAACTTGTTTTCTAATATTGTACATTGCATTGCTAGGGGTTCTTTTACACACAAAAAACATTCCAGCTGACAATATACCGCCTAGGTGTTGAAATTCGAAGCAGCTGCTCATTAGCTTCCGGGCATTGACCAAACCAGTTTTACTTGAATGGTCTGCCTGATGCTTGTTTTGTCCGTTCAGTTCATTTATAAAAAAATCGTCCTTTTTGTGCAAATTTAAAAATTGATTCTGAACAAAAAAGGGTGCTCTTGCGGTAACTATATAGGGATAGCGGTCTGGAAGACCAGACTACGGTCGAGTGACTATTTGGTCAGAAGCTCAGGAAGTCTGCGCATAAATTGTGTACAGGCGCAGAACTAAAGCTCGCACTCGCTGCCTCGCCCCCTCTCTTTTCTCCCCAAAACAGAATTCGTCCTGAAACCATACGAAGGTTTACCAAGAACGGAAGATTGCGCTACATTTTTTGCTCACTCTACATTTAGCAGGTAGATGACAGACAATTGAAAAAAACAACCTTGTCAAGGAATCCTGTGGAAATTAAGTTTAGAATTCAAGGAGTAAATTTACAGACATAAGTGTCTCAAGTGCTTCCGGGCTCGCTATAAAAAGTCGACTGAATACTTAATGACTTGCATCCTGTTGTTAATGAGGGTTAAATGCAAAAGCCATTTGATTGCTTTGGGAGTTCGTACGTTTCTCACCCCCCACGCAGAAAATAAATTCCATTTTATTGTGTACTTCGTTATGGTGCTTATAGTGTGGTTTGCAAAAGACGGGGACTACGAGTTTTGGTTTTATTTAATGCCGGTTTGCTATGTTAGTGTATTTGTAAACCAGTCGTTGCCGTGAAATCTGCCATTCAAAATACCAACTAGATTTTGCAAACGTTTCTTTTATGATCAATTCAGACCGCAGTCCATTTTGAAATCTCAGTGTTTTACCTATAAACGATTTTAGACAACTCATTTTAAAAAAGATGTTTAATAGGCGTTTTGCCAGTATTAAAAGTGTTAGCGTTTTCCGGGACTTCGAATAATTGTAAAGCCATTTTAACGAAATGCTTCTCTTGCGCTACATTTGCAGGTGAACTACCTTTTAATATGAACACTTTGAATGTTGAGTGATGTGATGTGATGCGTTTGGCACAAACACATATACCGATTCATCATTTTATACTTTCACACTGCTTAGTCCCTTGTTTTGACTGTAGTTTAGTTGTAGTTGATTTATTTTTAGCAAGGATTTTCGAGAAGTTCTGAGGGTGTTCTCGGTTATCGTTTGTATTTATTACGATCGATTTCATATGTTGGGCTACTTACTGGTAACTAGGGGTCCACGTTTCATACGTTCCCTCCATTCCAGTCGCAAAATAAATTACATTTATTTAGCCTTTTCGTTTATTCTATCTCTTTGTGTAGCAACTGCAGCATTTTGGTTGTATTATTTGCAAATGAGGCATGATTTCTTATACTTATACTTCCGCTCACTGTAGGCATTGGCTTTAGAGGTTGCTCATCTGCCCAAAGCATACTGCACCCTCACTACCCTCACTACATACTACCCTCACTCACCCACCCTCAACCCCTCACCCTCACTCACCCTCAACCCCTCACCCTCACTCACTCACCCTCAACCCCTCCCCTTCAAACCCTCACTCACCCTCCCTCACCCTCAACCCCTCACCCTCAAATCCTCACTCACCCTCAACCCCTCACTCACCCTCAACCCCTCACTCACCCTCAACCCCTCACCCTCACTCACTCACCCTCAACCCCTCACCCTCAACCCCTCACTCACCCTCACTCTCACTCACCCTCACTCAGCCTCAACTACTCCCCCTCACCCTCACTCACCCAAAACCCCTCACCCTCACTCACCCTCACTCACCCTCAACACCTCACTCACCCTCACCCTCACCCTCACTCTCAACACCTCACCCTCAACCCCTCAATCACCCTCACTCACCCTCACTCACCCTCACTCACCCTCACTCCCTCACCCTCACCCTCACTCACCCTCACTCACCCTCACCCTCACTCACCCTCACCCTCACACAGTGCAATAGTTCTCAGACCATTTCAGTTAGAGCTTTTAGAAATGTTTATGGCTTTTTTTATTTGTAATACTTTAGCATTGGCTACAGGAAACAAAAATGCTAAACATTTACAAAAAAAACCCATAAACAATTCTAAAAGCACTAACTCTAATGGTGCGAGACCTATTGCATTTCCAATGCTTGTTTGTCCATGTAATTGACAGTGCATTTCATTTTTGTGAAATCTCTTGTTAATAAAATTATATATACTGAACCATCACTCGCCCTCGTGCCAAATCCAACCAGTATGTGTGTGTGTGTTTGAGGAATAGATGGCTGTGTAGGGATCTTGTTTTTCTAAGTATCTGTGCCAAGGTGTACATTCCGCTTATGAATAAGCTGCCAATTGTAGTTATTGTTGAAAACCCATGGGACTTCATCGTGATGTCTTTCTGGTGAAATTTAACAATTAATTGTATCCACAATATCCTGCAAAACTCACAATGTTCGTCGTAATTTCCTTTCAATATTGCGCCCAAATTGTCACGCTGCACAAGTAAGCAACTAATTTTGTCAAAACTAATTGGATTTGCTATGGGGGTCACATGGGTTTTTCAATCCTTCCTCGGTTGCCAGCTAGGGTAACCTAGCATGCCCACACTTTTTTGGAAAGTAGACATCCGTTGGCTTTCATGGGGGTATGGCTTGCATGGATCCTCCAACGTTCCTTTGCTCCGAATCCCTAGCAAACTTTAAATGCTGCTGAAAAAAAAAAAAATTCAAACTTTTTTGTGTTTAAAAGTGTGGCATCACTGGGCTCACACAAATTTCCACCCACCCTGCGTCCCCCCAGGTTTCCCGAAAAAAATGGTACCTCACTTGCCTGGGTCTGCTTAGTGCCTGCGACAGGAAACAACGCGGGGTTTGTTGATCCACGCAGATTCCAGAACTTTCCACCACTGAAATGTGAGGAAAATCCGTTTTTTGTCAATTTTTTGGGTTTGCAAGGGATTCTGGGTAACAGAACCTGGTGGGAGGCAGTTGAGTCACCCCATCCTGAATTCCCCTGGGTGTCTAGTTTTCAAAAATGTATAGGTTTGCTAGGTTTCCATAGGTGCCGGCAGAGCTAGGCTTCAAAAACGAAAGGTAGGCACTTTGCCAAAAAAGGGCCCTTTTTCACTGCGTAATAGCGGTGCGAACACGTTGCGTTTTACGCTGTTTCCTGTCGCAGGCACTAGGCAGACCCAGGCAAGTGAGGTACCATTTTTTTCAGGAGACCTGGGGGAACACGGGGTGGGTGGAAATTTGTTGATCCACATAGATTCCAGACTTTCCACCACAGAAATGTGAGGAAAATGCGTTTTTTTGACAATTTCTTAGGTTTGCAAGGGATTCTGGGTAACAGAACCTGGTGGGAGGCAGTCGAGTCACCCCATCCTGAATTCCCCTCGGTGTCTAGTTTTCAGAAATGTATAGGTTTGCTAGGTTTCCCTAGGTGCCGGCAGAGCTAGGGTTAAAAAACGAAAGGTAGGCAATTTGCCAAAAAAGGGCCCGTTTTCACTGCGAAATTCCGGTGCGAACACGTTGCGTTTTGCGCTGTTTCCTGTTGCAGGCACTAGGCAGACCCAGGCAAGTGAGGTACCATTTTTTCGGGAGACCTGGGGAAACACGGGGTGGGTGGAAATTTGTTGATCCATGCAGATTCCAGAACTTTACACCACCGAAATGTGAGGAAAATGCGTTTGTTTTGACAATTTTTTAGTGTTGCAAGGGATTATGGGTAACAGAACCTGGTAGGAGGCAGTTCAGTCACCCCATCCTGAATTTCCCTAGGTGTCTAGTTTAAAAAAATGTATAGGTTTGCTAGGTTTCCCTAGCTGCCGGCAGAGCTAGAGTTCAAAAACGAAAGGTAGGCACTTTGCCAAAAAAGGGCCCGTTTTCAATGTGAAATTGCGGTGTAAACACGTTGCGTTTTGCGCTGTTTCCTGACACAGGCACTAGGCAGACCCAGGCAAGTGAGGTACCATTTTTCTCTTAAGACTTTGGGGAACGCGGGGTGGGTGAAAATCTAAAGATCCACGCAGATTCCAGAACCTTCCACCACAGAAATGTGAGGAAAATGCATTTTGTTTCCAAATTGTTTAGGTTTGCAAGGGATTCTGGGTAACGGAACCTGGTGGGAGACAGTCGAGTCACCCCATCCTGAATTCCCCTGGGTGTCTAGTTTTCACAAATGTATAGGTTTGCTAGGTTTCCCTAGCTGCCAGCCAAGCTAGGGTGCAAAAACTACAGCTAGAGGTGTGACCACGTTGCATTTTGTGCCGTTTCCTGTCGAAGGCAGAAGGCCAACCCACACAAGTGAGGTACCGTTTTTATCGGGAGACTTAGGGTAATTCAGATTTATAAATCAACTGTTATTACCTATTGAGTTTCCATGCATTTCTCCCTTCCCAATGAAAGACTTTGTGTAAAAAAAAAATCTTTTTGAAAAATGACCAATAATTCTCATGCCAGTATGAGTATTCCCAAATTAGAAAATGTACACATATATACTGTTTCTAAACTCTATAATTTGTACCCAATTCAGAAATACATAGGTGTCTTTCATACCGATATTTCCATGTACACATTTTCCAAAAATAAGTGTTCTATACCCAGTAAATAATAAAATACCATTGAAAGTTGCTGCCTAGTTTTTGGCTCTGGGTTCGTCGGGGTCTTGGTGAAACTACAAGTCCTATATATCCACACAACCAGGAAGGTCAAACGGATGTAACGATATATTGTTTTCAAAGAGCTGTCAAAATTACAAGAAGTTATAGGTGAAAAGGTTGAGACAAAAGGCTGTTTTTTTAAACTAATTTTCAATTATTCCAATATTTAACTGTTAGTTTATTTATTTATTTATTTTATTTTTTAAATTTGTAAGGCGCTACAGCTACCCAAAAATGGTTTCCCGGCACCGAGACACAGCATAAGGATGTCAGGAGAGATTAGAGGCTATTCTTGATTATTGTTCGAATAGCCAGGTCTTAGCGTGCCTCCTGAACCTGACTTGATTTTCCTCCTTTCGAATGAAGGGAGGGAGTGGGTTCCAGAGGGATGGCCCAAGGTGGGCGAATGATCTGCCTCCTATTTTTGCCAATTTAAATCTTGGGACACAGAAGTTGGCAGCTGATTGCGAGCGAAGATTTCGCTTAGGAGTATAGGGGTGGGCCAGAGATAGAAGGTACTTGGGTGCAGTACCTGCTTTGATTCTGAACATATAGTTCAGGGCTTTAAAACGGATTCTACTTTCTACCCTGAGCCAGTGGAGTTCCCGTCGGTAACTCGAGACTCCGAAATTTTTAGGAATTCTGCACAGTAGTCGGACTGCAGCGTTCTGAACAAGTTGTAGTCGACTGACTACTGCTTTGTTGGAGCCAAGGTTCAGAATGTTGCCGTAGTCAAGCCGTGATGTTATGAGGGCATTGACTACGGTCTTTTGAGTAGAGGAGGGCAGCATCCAAAGGATTTTCCTCAGCCATTTGATGATGGTGAGGCAAAGGCCGACGACTTTGCTGACCTGTTGGCTCATGGAGAGGGAACTATCCATGATGAATCCCAGATTACGTACTTGAGTCACTGGGGTAGGAAAATTACCCATCTGGTTAGGCCAGTGTGAGGGATTCCAAAGATCTCGATGTTTTCCCAAAAGAAGAATCTCTGTCTTGTCTCCATTGAGCTTTAATTGGTTTCTTGTCATCCAATTTAGGATGTTTTGAAGCCCTAATTTGAGGGTAGATGGAGACACTGGACAAGATTCAGATAGGGAGAATATAATTTGGGAATCGTCGGCGTAGCTCATGAGGGAAAGTCCAGATTTTTCCGCTAGGTCAGCCAGGGGTCTGAGGTAAAGGTTAAAAAACAGGGGGCTTAGTATAGATCCCTGTGGCACTCCGTGGGGGGCGTTGAAGGTGTCGGAACAGGCCAAGGAAGATGTTATTTGAAAAGTCTGTTCCGCCAGGAAGGATCAATCCATTCAAGCGCTTTTCCACGGACGCCTTGATGAGTGTTTTGTGGGATATGGTGTCAAAGGCCGCGCTCAGATCTAAAGGCACGAGCGCGACCATCTGACCGTTATCGAGGAGACTCCGGATGTGTTCCGTAACTCCTAGAAGGGTGGTTTCTGTTGAGAAACCAGCCCAAAAACCCGATTGCGAGGGGTGCAGAAGCAAGTTTTCTTCAGCAAAGGTGGATAAGACCGAATGGACATGTCTCTCTAAGCATTTGGAAAAGGCAGGGAGCAGGGATATGGGTCTATAGTTAGTTGGAATTTCCGGATTTGCTGTGGGCTTTTTTTGCAATGGCGTTATCATGGCGTGTTTCCAGAGGGCCGGAACTGTGGAGAGCTCTAACGAGGAATTTAGAGTATCTACGATAATTTCCAGGGAGCGATCGTCCAGTTGGTTAATTACTTTAATCAGGATCGGATCCCTGGGGGAGCCGGACTTGATGGTCTTAAAAATGGTTTTCAGTGTGTCTATCAAGATGAGAGGCCAGGATTCCAGGGTATTTTCGCAGGAGGGAGCCTGTTCCGAGTCAGCAGAAGGGGGTGGTTCATTGTTATTGGAATTAATGTCTCTGATGATTGTCTCGATTTTTTCAGAAAAGAAGCATGCTAGGTCTTGGCATTGTTGAGTATTCGGGGGGGGAGCCGAAGCTTTGGTTTGTGCGCCAGCTAGTTCTTTGACTTTATTGAACAAAGTTTTCGGCTTATTTGTTGCTTGAATGATAGTATTAGAGACAAATAAGGCTCGCGCTTTTGCACAGACAGTGTGGTATAAATTTCTGGCTTCATGGTAGGTCTTTTTTGTATCAGGGGCGTAGTCTTTACGCAATTGACGCTCAAGTGCCTTACATTTCGATTTTTCTATTTTTAAAAAGTCATTAAACCATGGGGCAGGGAGGCGGTGTCTATTTCCCTTGATGTGATGTGGTGGGTAAACAGTGATCAGCGGCGTCACTGAGCCATTTGTGAGTAGCTAGTGCTAGGCTGTCCATGTTTTGACCGTTTCTAGGAGGGTTTTCATGGAGTGCTGAATTAAGCTTTGCCATGTCCAGTAGCTTCCAGTTTTTCCTGGACGTAGCTAGAAGGTCAGATTGCATAGTGGAGGTAGGTGGGAGATTGATGCAGAATGTTATTAGATGATGGTCAGACCAACAAATGAGAGTGGTGTTATGCCATTTTAGCTCATTGATATTGGAGATAATGGGATCGAGCAGATGGCCCGCTTTATGTGTGGGTCCAGAATTGACTAAGGTCAAATTTAGGGCCGTCAGATCATCTAACAAATTGGAGCAAAAAGGGATGGAAAGGTCATCAAGATGTAAGTTTAGATCACCAATGAGTGAGAAGTTTTTTGAGGCAATGTAGAATGGAGTGATGTAGTTGGCTAGATTTGAAGCCCATTGGGATGAATTGCCGGGGGGCCGGTATATCAATAAGCCTGACATCGTGAAGTTCGGGTTTAGAGAAATTTTGAAAAAGCCGGCTTCGCAATCAGGGATGGCTACTGGTTCTAACGTGCATTTCAAATCTCTGTTAAAGATGATTGCAATTCCACCACCTAGCTGTTTATTTCTATCTATCATAGTAATTGCATAGTTAGCAGGCAGGGCAGTAGCAACGTCCGGGCCAGCACTCTCGTGTAGCCACGTTTCTGTCAGGAAGAGGACGCTAGGGTTATCCTCCAATAGGAGGTTGAAGATGTCCAATTTATGTTTCGGTAGTGAGCGGCAGTTAGTACTGTAGAGTACGTATTCTTGTGCTTCCACGTTGCGAGACTGGTTGTGTTTCCTGTGCCTCCTCGTAGCGTCAGGATAGGGTTGGTGGATGGTAGTGGTGAGTTTTCAGTTTAGGCAGGAGGTGACTCCTATTTTATGGAGATAGAGTGTTGTGCACCTCATGTTGGTGATCGGGCGTAGCACTCTTAATTGCGTAGGGATCTTACCAACCTTTTGTGAGAGGGGGGAGCATAGTCTTCTGCCCCGTCCTGGCCCGGACGGGCACAGACGGGCTAGTCTTTGGCGTGTCTTCGGCGTGCTGAGGGCACTCCCACTGCGCTCATCCGCTGCGCTTCTGAGGAGTGTGCATGGTTATGAGGATGAAAAGGGGCGTGGCCAGTTGTAAGGGGCGTGGCCCAGTGTCTCGTGGGTGGTGATGGCGGCGAAGTTTTGGCCCTTCCTACAGCAGCGCTGGCTCCGCTGCGCAGGCAAGTGTCATCAGGAACCCAGAAACAGTAAAGTGAGCAACTAAACAAAACACAGTTTGCTTTTAAAATCCACAATGTGCAAAATACGCTATTTTAAAAGATTGAGGAACGACACCCCCGGCTTCCGCCTCAAGGGTAACTGACTGTCAACTGTTTCTCTAAAGAAACCTTCATGGATTTAGAGAAATGACCCCTTTCTGAATTCAGAACTTTGTCTACTTTTCGAAAATGTATAGCTTTCCAGGATCCATTATTGATTTCAAACTCATTTCTACCATTAACTGGAAGGAGGTTGAAAGCTCCAAAAAAAGCAGAAATAGGCTATGTCCCAGAAAATCCCAAAACTGTGTGAAAAATGTTGGTTCTCTGACAAAAGACTGTCATTACCTAAAAGCTGAGAAAATGGAGAATTCAGCCCCACAAACCTTTTTTTGATAACATTTGCAGGGAAAAACCCAGAGGCTTTCATTTGCAGCCCGTTTTTCCCATTTTTCTGAAAAAAAACTAAAATTTCAGTGTATTTTGCCTAATTTCTGGGACCCCTCCAAGGGAATCCACAAACCCTGGGCACCTTTAGAATCCACATGATGTTGGAAGAAAAGGACGCAAATTTGGCGTGGATACCTTATGTGGTCAAAAAGTTACAGGGGCCTGAGCGCGCACTACCCCAAATCGCCAAAAAAAGGCTTAGCACAGGAGAGGAAAAGGCCTAGCAGCGAAGGGGTTAAAGTACTCCTGTGAGTCATTGAGCTGACGAGCTCATGGATGAAGCACCTGCGCGCTATTGAGAGGTACCATACCTGATATAATGTTTGGCAGCCTACTCAGCAAACACCAAAATAAAGACTGTATTCTCTACCGATGACGGTTAATAAACCAGATAAACATGTCTAGAGATCAGCAGTATCTGCGCCAACCTTAGCAAATACTCGAAAATATCGGAGCGAGCTACAAGAGACTGCATTTACCAGAATGCCTGGGGCAAACCTTGCCCGAGAGGTCAGCGGTGTGCTCCAACATCCTGTTGTCTATTTACCGTACTCCTGTGAGTCATTGAGCTGACGAGCTCGTGGATGAAGCACCTGTACGCTAGTGAGAGGTACCGGACCTGATATAATGTTTGGCAGCCTAGTCAGCAAACCCCAAAATACAAGACTGTATTCTCTACTGATGACGGTTAATAAACCAGAAACACGTGTCTAGAGATCAGCACTATCTGCGCCAACCTTGGCGAAATACTCAAAGATATCAGAGCAAGCTACAAGAGACTGCATTTCCCAGAATGCCAGGGGCAAACCTTGGCTAGTGGCCTCTACGACGACGAAACTACGAAACTACTCTGCTGGTCTAGTTGCTCCAGACTGGCCCTTGCTCCCCTGAAAAGGAGCCACCTTGCTGGTCCGAGTAAGAAGCGATCTTCAAATCGTCCGTGGGTTGCATTTGCCAAGGCCTGTTAACTCTGATCCGAAAGCCGACTCCGCCGACAGCGAGAGCCTTTGTGGGGCAGCTCTTGATCCACTCTTGGACATCCTCGATGCCCCAGAGTCCACGTGGCAGCGGAGACAAGCTTCACAACAACCACCTGTTTGCTCCCGACATCACCTGGTTCCTTCCTGGTTCCATCTGGTCAGCGGCTAGTGACCCAGACTCTGTCCCCTCTGCTTTGAGGTACTCTACTTCTTCGATCCACCCTTGGATCCAACCGGACTCTTCTCTCCTGGCCGCCTGCAGCATCTTCATCTCCAGGCTCCATAGATCTCCACGACGAAACCCGACACACTTTGGCACCTATGCACCCGCTTCCTGTGGGTGAGGTAACGATCTGTAGTAGTTTACACCTCTAGTGTCCTAGTTTAAAGTGGTTTAATTCTATTCCAGTCGGAAGACTTCCAAAACAGTAACTTTATAACTTTTACGCGCCATTGACTTTGCATTGGTGCATGCGTGTGCTTTAGGCACTGCACCCGTGTCCCGCGGACCTCTCCCGACTTCATCACTGTTAATCCCGAGTAGTCCCAGCGATTCACAAGGCCCTAGGCCCTACCATTGTTCGAGAGGTGGTTCTTATACCACTATTTTAGTATATGGTTAGAGTGGCCACCGGGCTTATCCAAAATTGTGCAACTTTTGAATGTTTAACTGTGCTTTTGTTTAAACGCTTGTGCCTCTGCACTCATAAAAAGTACAGAGGATTATTCTAGTAATAAATACATATATTTTTATGATATGTAACTTGTGTGGTGTCCTTTCATTTGATATTACAGGATTGCATATGGTAAAACAGCTGGCTTCACATGCCCTCTTGAGTTAAGCCTAAGACTGCTATGTTTATGCTACCCCTAGGATAGCTTGTCTATAAGGTTGACTTTACAGCCACCACCATGAGGGTTGTTTGGACTGATACAAGGTGATCACTAGAATAGTGAACATCATACATCAGGCCAACTTCTCATATTGGTGTGCAGCGGTTGGGATTTGAGCTTGCTGTTGTTTTACCATTGCAATCTTTATATCATTTGAAAGATCCCATTAAGTACTATAGGTACATATAAACAAAAGCTAACATACTTAAGTTCTACTGAACTTAGTAGTTGTAGACCAAAGGGAGTAGCACACCCTGACTACAACTCACTAGCAAGGTTCCAGTAGGAAAACACTTAGGGGCATATTACCAAGCTATAGCAATAACTATCGCTAAGCTTGATTTGCGGGCAAAATTTTAACGCCGCGCTCCGACGATTTTTATTGCTTAGGTTAGGAGCCTTGATATTATCAAGGTTTATCTCCTAAGCGATAAAAATCAGTCGAAATGCATGAATATCGATGAAAAGTTAGCGATATTCATGCATTAGCGAGCAAATGCTCTTAGCCATGTTATCCACCTACCATTGGATAACATTGCTAGGAACTGCTCTGGGCAGGCGTTAGCTTTTGGAGATAATCGCGCTTAGCGCGATTATTTCCAAAAGTTGGTAATAGGGGATAGCGATGTTAGTTTCAGTCGCTAACATCTTGGCACGCCCACTTTGCATGTCATTAGCGATAATTATCACTGACATGCAAAGTGGGCCCCTAAATGCCCGCTATCGCCTATTAGCTGTCGCTAACTGGTGTTAGCGACAGCTAGGTAATAGGGCGTGAAAATTATCGCCGCTTTAGCGGGAAGAATTCCCGCTAAAGCGGCGATACGGCCCTTGGTAATATACCCCTTAGTGTAGGTAAGTGCCCTACTTACACCTCGCTAGCTATGTCTGGCACAGGTGAAACTCCCAGTTCTCTACCTGTGAGAGGTCACCTGCCCAAGGCAACTTCCAGATATGGAAACCTCGGCTTCAAAGACTTGAGTGGCTTGTGCACTACAAGGAGGCTGAAAAAGGGTCACAACCCTAGTATCTTAATCCTGATAGGAATCCTAGAAAAGGATGATCGTGAGAAGGCTAGTGCAGGCCCCTCAGGGAATCCAGGAGATGAGGTAAACCCCCCAGAGACTGACCCCATCACTCCCATAGTATTGGATGAGGAGGAAGCAGACGATGAGGATTCAGATGATCAGGGGGATATCCAGGTCCAAGTTAGGAGGCTTAGCCATGCTAACTTGAGCCTACATGGGGATGGAGAGGTGAGCCACCTCCCCAGACCCAATAGCAGAATAAACCCTGGCAATAGAAGAGAGAGATCCCTTTCCAGGGAATCTAACACTTCTAATGCCTCAAGGGCTTCTCAAAGGGGAATGACTTCCCCTCAGAGAAAAGAGCATAGGGCTAGAATGAAGGCTGTCCAACTCCAGATAGAGAGGGAAGAGATAGCCCTGGCCCAAGCTAAACTTGCTTCAGCAAGGGAACAAAAATTGTGTGGATTAGATTCCACTGGTGGCAGCATTATCCCTGGAGATAAAGACAGGTCCTATGATAATAGAAACCTGAGTAAGATTGTGCCCCCCTACAAAGATGGGGATGACATCCACAAATGGATGACTGCTCTGTAGAGGGCCTGCATGGTACAGCAGGTCCCCCAAGACCAGTGGGCAGCAATCTTGTGGCTCTCCTTTTCTGAGAAAGGGAGAGATAAGCTCCTCACTTTTAGACATGAGGATGCTAAAAACGATACTGTCCTGAAGAGTGCTCTTATTAATGGGTTTGGCCTAACCACTGAGCAATACAGGTTGTTGTTCAGAGATACCCAAAAAGCTCAGACTCAGGACTGGACTGATTTTGTATATTGTGCTACTAAGGCTCTGGAAGGTTGGCTACTTGGCAGCAAAGTACATGACTATACAGGATTGTATAATTTGATTATGGGGGAGGAGATCCTTAGTAATTGTCATAACCAGCTTTTAAACCAGCCCCTGGTGGACTCAAATCTGGCCTCTCCACAAGAATTGGGTAAGAGGGCAGACAAATGGGTCAGAACCAGGATTAAGCCTAAGAATCAGGGTAATGACCAAAATAAGGATAATTCCAAGGCTCAAGAGAAAGGTGGGGATAAATCTAAAGACAAGTCTCCCACAGGGCCCTAAAACTCCAAGGATGGGGGTGGGTCCCAAAACACTTCCTCTACCCAAAAGAAACCTTATTGCCATGCCTGTAAGCAGACTGGCCACTGGAAAACAGATAGCTGTTGTCCAAAGAATAGCAATAAAGAAAATATTCCTCCAAGTAAAGCTCCAACACCTCCTGTTACTGTTAGCAGTAATCCCCCAGGTGGTGGGAGCACCCCCAAGAATTTGGCTGGGTTTACTTTTGGAACTCAGGTGGACTCTGGCCTAACCAGGTCCCCAACTATAGGTACTCTTATCTGTGAAAATGGCATGGGGTTTGCCAACTTCACTGCTTGCCCAAACACTTTGAGCAAGTACAGACAGGAGCCCCTCATCAATGGTCAGAAAATGGAGGCCTATAGAGTCACAGGGGCTAGCATCACTATGGTGACTGAGAATCTAGTCCCCTCAAGGCAACTTTTACTTGGTGCCACATACCAGGTGACCAATATTGATGGAGTGCAAACCAATAATCCCATGGCAGTAGTAAATCTAAGCTGGGGAGGTGTTACTGGCCCAAAGAGAGTGGCAGAGTCAACAAACTTGCCTGTAGATTGTCTACTGGGGAATGATTTGGAAATCTCAGCCTGGGCTGAGGTGGTACACGAAACCCATTCTAAAATGGTAAATCTCCATGGAAAGGTTAGTGGGGCTGTGATGGCCACAGCCCCAATCCAAGATGTCCTTCCTTAAAAGGTTGGAAGAGCTGTGCCAGTCACAGCCCCATCTCAAGCAGACTCCTTCCCTAGACAGATTAGCAGGGCTGTGATGGTAACAGCCCATACCCAAACTGAGTCCCTTCCTGAAAAGGTTGGTCGGGCTGTGATGGCCACAGCCCAAACTCAAACAGATTGATGTGTTGTGAAGCCTGAAACTATGGATCACTCCACACAAACAGAGAGCATTGAGGAGGAAGAGAAATCTCCCTCCCCCCAGACTTTAGGAAAGGATCAGCCTCCTCAGGGAACTGATCTTACCCCTTGTGAAGAAACTGCCCCAGAGGTAGTCAGGCCTAGCCTGGCAGAGCCCCTGATGTCAGTGGACCCTTCCAAGGTGGGACCCAGTCTGGAGCAGGTAACCTGCCCCTCTCTACCCTGCCTCAGCCAGCCCAGGGCTGCAGAGGTCAAGGATGTCAGTGAGCCCCAAAGGGCCCCCTGTCCAATAAAACACCCCCATCAGCAGATTAGGGGCACCAAAGCTAGCAGCCCTAGCAAGGTAAAAACTTTTAAAACTCCTGAAGGATCTCCCTTACACCTAGTTAGGAACCTCCCCCAGATGGACACTGTTGGGCACAGCCAAACCTGGGACCCAAAGGCCCCAAACCTGACCTGTCCCTTCAGTAAGCCAATGAAAGGGACCCAGCTTCCAGCTGTAGGCAGCCAGAGGTTGACCCTGAGAGCACAGTGCAACTCAGTCAAGGAAAGAAAGGCACACATGGTGGAAGATGATTGGAGGAAGCTGAACCCTACATTAGGGGAGCCTCACTTCAGTACTCCATCTCAACACCAGCCTTTTACTTTGCCAAAACACACCACAGGTAGTAATTCCCCATGGTGGAGACCCTCTGATACCCCTAGGGTGAGGGATTACTTGGTGGACAACAACAACACAAAGGTATAGTAGGACCCGGGGGAATGTTTAAAGACCAAGCTCTGGGAACAGCCCCCAAAGATACAGAACAACAAAAGAGTACCAGAGGGTCTAAGAAACAGAAAAGGGTTTGTAGTGTGCAAAACTCAAACAAGCAACAAATGACCCCTATACTAACCTATGAATACGGTATTCAGTGACATCCTAGTGGATAAGCCAGGGATGCCCATCAGTCACCACTCGGAACCGCCCTTCATCATTTGGGAGTCTTCCAAAACCATCCACATAGATGTATTCTTATCAAGCAGAAGGAGACCAAGATGTGAGATAGATCTCTTCTACTGAAAGAGCAGTAGTATGGTATACTACTTCTCAAAACCAATAAGTGGTGGAGTGCGGTGTGACTGGAGGAGTGCAGTGCAAAACAAGTGAAGTGCAAAAAAACATATAAACAAAGTGTATAAAATTGGATGAGAGAGTATAGAACAGTATTTATTCAAGTGATACTCACTCCACCAATATTAAAAAATATTTTGTTCAGACAGTTTAAGAAATACACTGTCTAGAGGTGGAACCAGGTCGACATGTTTCAGCAATATATGGACAAAGGCGTCCTTGCTTTCTTCAGGACCTTACAACAAAGAAATGCTACTGCATGTATAAAAGAAATAATAATAAGTGAAAGCTAAGAAACACAGTTCACAGACAAGTACTAAGGTCACCTGCAGTTCCTAGGTGAAGCGTCTTGTCCTGTTTCTTACAGCTATGTCATTCACATGGCATGTAAGAAGTGAAGACCTCACCCCACCTGGCAGCAGCTCAGGAACAGAGTGAAGCACCGCTCTATCCGTCGGTGCTTCAAAATCGGCGTCCGAGCCGACTGGGGAGAAACAGGACAAGACGCTTCACCTAGGAACTGCAGGTGACCTTAGTACTTGTCTGTGAACTGTGTTTCTTAGCTTTCACTTATTATTATTTCTTTTATACATGCAGTAGCATTTCTTTGTTGTAAGGTCCTGAAGAAAGCAAGGACGCCTTTGTCCATATATTGCAGAAATATGTCGACCTGGTTCCACCTCTAGACAGTGTATTTCTTAAACTGTCTGAACAAAAGATTTTTAATATTGGTGGAGTGAGTATCACTTGAATAAATACTGTTCTATACTCTCTCATCCAATTTTATACACTTTGTTTATATGTTTTTTTTGCACTTCACTTGTTTTGCACTGCACTCCTCCAGTCACACCGCACTCCACCACTTATTGGTTTTGAGAAGTGGTATACCATACTACTGCTCTTTCAGTAGAAGAGATCTATCTCACATCTTGGTCTCCTTCTGCTTGATAAGAATACATCTATTTGGATGGTTTTGGAAGACTCCCAAATGATGAAGGGCGGTTCCGAGTGGTGACTGATGGGTATCCCTGGCTTATCCACTAGGATCTCACTGAATACCGTATTCATAGGTTAGTATAGGGGTCATTTGTTGCTTGTTTGAGTTTTGCACACTACAAACCCTTTTCTGTTTCTTAGACCCTCTGGTACTCTTTTGTTGTTCCTGATTACTTGGTGGACCATGACACAGGGGGTAACCATGCCAGTGCAGGTTCCTCCTTATATGGCCACTCAGGTAATATAGGCTTACCTGGCCAAGGGTAGCCTTATCTGCTTTTGTTGGGGGGGGGGGTTATGTAGCAGGGTGGATACCTGACTATGGTTACCCCAGATACTTTGCCTAGTGTTTAGCTGGTTTTCGACTTAGTTGGCCTGGGATCCTGGTAATCAGGGTCCCAGGCTATCTGCTCTCTCCTTAAAATGGACTCCATGTACCCTAGGTGCATAACTAATTGGTATTGGACACATTATCAGCCCCTGTACAGTGTACTATTGGTACCCAGGGCATAGGTGCATCCAAAGGCCTACCAGGGGCTGCAGCATATCTTTTGCCACCCCTGGCTGGCCATTCAAACAGACACAACTGGCTGATCACTCAGCTGGGGCAAGGTGGTGTAATCACCCCTTGCTTAGATATAGTATACCTATATCTAAACCTATATATGGACACATATATGCCTATCAGTCACTCCTATGGCAGGCCTTAACAATCCTGGAGGCAGAGTGCTTGGCTTTAGGTGATATGGTGCTCTAGCATGAGCTGAGCCTGTCTGCAGCTTTCGGAACCATTTCCTTATAGCTGTTCAAGGATATTGCCATACCATATACACTTAAGTGCATTATAATCCTCGCGGTTATTGCTAACTTTGGTTTGGCTTTATCAAAACATATCGTGTAAGGTGTCATACACTTTGGAATACTACCCCCTCGCCAGTTCCGACGACGGGGGTAGCATTCCACCCTTCTAGAGGGAGAAGACATGTTACTTTACTTAAATGCGGTTAAATCTAACCAGAGCCTCAGCATCACAAAATGGATGATGCTGCCACAGACAAGAGTCTGGCCTCCTGCTGCTGACCGAAACTCCGGCAGGGGAGGCCTGGACAAAAGGTTTCCTGTCACAGGGAGGTGTTACACCTCCCCAGACAGGAGATAGTGGATTGAGGCAGGCAGGGCAAGTGAAACTAGACACTGCCTCGGGCGCACAAGGCTTCCCAAGCATAGCCCAGTTCAAACCGGTGCTAAGACACTCCAGTCCCAGCTCTGGCGCGAAACTGGCCAAAGGGAAAGGGGTGTAACCACCCTCTTCCTGTGTCCCACCCATAGGAGGGACCTAGCAGGTAATCCAGCCCCTTGATTTGGAATAAAGGTAGTAGCTGTGCCCAGGAGCATTAGATTATCCTGACTGAAACTTTGATACAGAACTCTGGACCCTTCGACATCCCACTCGACGTGGAAGACTGAAAAATCTCCCTTGTGGTCAAGGAGTGACCACCCTGTGCACACAGGCACCATCCAGCGCCCAACAGTTTGCTTTGTTGCAGTTCCCGTCAGAACTTGAGCAACAGAGATCAACAAGACCAGGCTACCCTGACTTCAAACAGCCCGATCCACAGTCCCACCAAATCTGAAACCCGTGGAGGCGACGTGAAGCATGGGGTCGGCCATCTTGAAAAGACTGCAAAGTACTGACTGTGCAGCTTCCAAGGCACCCTCGAAGCTGTGCATTGGCGTTTAAGAAGCCCCAGTTCCGAGCAGCTTTTGCACTGAAGATCTCTCCTCCACACTCATCGAGTGCTATGTGGGGCACTTTTGCATTTTCCTGCTCGACGTGTTGTCCGGTCACTTGCCTTTTGTCTAGTGGCCTCTACAACGACGAAACTACAAAACTACTCTGCTGGTCTGGTTGCTCCAGACTGGCCCTTGCTCCGCTGAAAAGGAGCCACCGCTCAGACCTTGCTGGTCCGAGTAAGAAGCAATCTTCAAATCCTGTGTGGGTTGCATTTGCCAAGGCCTGTTAACTCTGATCCGGAAGCCGACACCGCCAACAGCGAGAACCTTTGTTGGACAGCTCGTGATCCACACCTGGACATCCTCGATGCCCCAGAGTCCACGTGGCAGCGGAGACAAGCTTCACAACAACCACCTGATTGCGCCCGACATCGCCTGGTTCCTTCCTGGTTCCATCCTGGTCACTGGCTAGTGACCCAGACTCTGTCCCCTCTGCTTTCAGGTACTCTACATCTTCGATCCACCCTTGGATCCAACCGGACTTTTACGCGCCATTGACTTTGCATTGGTGCATGCGTGTACTTTAGGCACTTCACCCGTGTCCCGCGGGCCTCTCCCGACTTCATCACTGTTAGTCCCGAGTAGTCCCAGTGATTCACAAGGCCCTAGGCCCTACCATTGTTAGAGAGGTGGTTCTTATACCACTATTTTAGTATATGGTTAGAGTGGCCACCGGGCTTTTCTAAAATTGTGCAACTTTTGAATGTTTAACTGTGCTTTTGTTTAAACGCTTGTGCCATTGCACTCATAAAGAGCACAGAGGATTATTCTAGTAATAAATACATCTAGTTTTATAATATATAACTTGTGTGGTGTCCTTTCATTTGATATTACAGGATTGCATATGGTAAAACAGCTGGCTTCACATGCCCTCTTGAGTTAAGCCTAAGACTGCTTGGTCTATGCTACCCCTAGGATAGCTTGTCTATAATGTTGACTTTACAACCACCACCATAAGGGTTGTTGAACTGATACAAGGTGATCACTAGAATAGTGAACATCATACATCAGGCCAACTTCTCACAGGGTTTTACTCACAAATGCATGACACTGGGGTAACTTTACTGCACAGAAATGGTGAAATCACATCAAATCTCCTATTCAAAAAGATCGCTGTAGTACTGTGCAG
This sequence comes from Lissotriton helveticus, assembly GCF_964261635.1. NCBI lineage: Eukaryota > Metazoa > Chordata > Amphibia > Caudata > Salamandridae > Lissotriton > Lissotriton helveticus. The sequence goes on from NC_136067.1 coordinate 17,511,267, forward strand.
CACACAATTGAGAATTTTTACTGTGTAGCTTATTAATTCATCGTTCAGCTGCTATGCTCACATTTTTCATGACCATTTTGCCCAAACATTTGTCTTCAAATTGACTGTATTACTATAGTTATCATCTCATCTTACCTGAGTTGCTATGGTAGGGATGAACTGGGAATGGTCATAGGACAATCAGCGCTGGCAGCCCTGCAGGGAGGAGGCATTGTTTGGTCTCCAGGCTGAGTTGTAGTGTGGTCTCCAGGTGGAGGTGTTGGTGGTCCCCAAGTAGAGGCACTGGGTGGTCCCCAGGTAGAGGCACTGAGTGGTCCCCTAGTAGAGTTGTGACGCAATCCGACACAAAATCTGGGGTTCAAACTATACATGTTTTTTTTTTATTCTTCCTCAAAGAAATTAGCAAGGAGGAGAAACTTTGCAAAAGATATGCTATGCTTCATTTGTTGCAATGTCTGCATTTTAAAATATCTTACAGGGTTAAGGCACCTGATCTTTGTGTGCTCAATACATCTCGGGGAACTATAATAATAGTAAATACCCCGGTGGTTAATGCATTTGCTGTAGGGATCTCTGTTTTGTTTAATTCCTGTTCTGAAACAATGTAGCCTAAAAGTGTAAAGTGTCTCCTGCAAAGCACATCATGTAACATGCAGATGACAGAATTTTTTTAATGTTGCTATATAAGTGGGATACTGTGTAATGATGACAGGAAACAAAGTACTGAAGTCGTAGTTTATTTGTATATAAGGATCCCACAGGCGAGCATCAGCGTGCATGCAAGCACGAAGGAGTCTGTCACAGAACTGCCCAACTGTCATTATTCACAGAAGGTAACGTGCCAACGGCAGCGCGCAACAGGACAAACCATAGTGCCACTCGCACTGGGGGGAAAGCGAGCGGGAAAGGATACTACATATCTCCTTTCGTAAAATGGAAAAGATAGAAACAGATAAGAAAGAAGAAAGACAAAGAAAGAACAGGATGAATGAAACGGAATAGAGAAAGAGGAAGAGAGAGAAAGAAAAAGAGAAAGAAAGAAAGAGATAGAGAGAGAAAGAGAGAGAGAGAGAGAGAGATTAAAATAAAACATGGTGAAGAACAAATGGGAAATGGAGAAAATGTATCAACGGTATCTGGCTGGTAATTTTATCACTCTACCACTTTTTCTCGCCTCAAGCATGATATGTTGAGGACAACCAAAATCACATTCCTCAAGTACACGTGCACGTTTCTCTTCCACTTCATAGTTTACATGTTTTCTTAAACAGAAATCTCATTAACCTTTACCACTTTGTTCATGTTCCACCAGTTACCTCCATTGATACGTATTGCACTTCCACATATTTTGTTTATAACCACTGGCTCACTGTATTTAGGCATGCTTTTTGGAAAAAAAAAGACTGTTTCTTTATCCTCACTACATCACCCACTACCAAATCTTTTTCTGAAGCATGTTTTCTTTTGTTAAAATACATTTTTTGGTTGTTTTGCACCTGATGGACCCTGTTTCTAACTCTAGTGTCCAATTCCTGGAGTGATTCTTTATTCTTAAACCATTTTGACATCCATGCAAGGGTGAATTCAGTGGAAGGTTTTCTTCCTCTTAATAATTCGAAAGGTGAAGACCCAGTGGAAGAGTGTTGCATGGTCCTATAAAACCACAACATGCTTCTCACCATTGCAGGTATGTCTTTGTTATGTTGTAAAGCCCATCTTATGCAATCACCTATGACTCTGTTAAGCCTTTCCACAAGTCCGTTAGTCTGTGGATGGTAAAGTGAGCTTTTTAGATGTGAAATGGAAGAGTCTTTAAGAAACCCTTTTACATCAGACGAAGCAAATTGAACACCATTGTCAGAGATCACTGTTTTCGGAAAACCTTCCCTCATGAAGATCTCTTTCATGAATTCAATAACGTCCTTTGAGTCAACTTTGGAAACAAATCTAACCTCTGGCCATTTGGAATAATAATCCATAAGGACAATGGCGAATTTGGATTTTTGAGGTAGAAAATTATAAGGACCTAACACATCTATTCCCAACTTCTCCCAAGGTCTTTCAGGATAAGGAATGGGAGTTAGTAGCGGATTAGCAATGCGGAGGCCTTTATCACTGGTAGCACATATTGGACACTCAAGTACCATGTCATCTATGTCTCTGTCAATCTTAGACCACTAGAAGTACTCTCTAAGTCTTCTTTTTGTGAGAGTGGCTCCCAGATGTCCCTCATGTGCCTTATTCAAAAGAGTCTTTCTTACACTATTTGGTGGAACTATTTTTTCTCCCCTCAAAATGAGACCATCTTCTAAAGATAGCTCATCCCATATTTTTACATAGGGTTGAAGATCTTCATTTACATTCCTTTCTTTCGGCCATCCCTTAGTAATGTAAGATTTAACACCATTCAGAATAACATCTGACTCCATCGTTGCATGCCAGATTCTTTCTATCACTGAGAACACATTTTGTAGCGCAACACTTGCAATGATTCAATCCTCTTGCTCATCATCCTCAAAATTATCATTGCAAAGAGTGGATGGATCTATAGTAGAAGGAAGACGTGACAAAGCATCAGCACGTACATTCTTACCACCTGCAATGTGTGTGATATCAAAATTGTATTGAAGAAGTTTAGATGCTACGCGTGCTACACGGGGTGTGGTGTTATGGCTGGTGTTTCCTAAAATGCTTACTAAGGGTTTATGATCAGTTTTTAAATTAAATTTCCTACCCCACAAGTAACTTTTGAATTTTTGAATACCCCACCAGCATGCAAGTAATTCCTTTTCTATTACAGAATAATGGAATTCTGAATCCCTCAGCACCCTTGAAGCAAAGCCAATGGTATTTTCCTGGGTACCAATCTCCTGTGTCAAAACTGCTCCCAAACCATAGCAGCTTGCATCAACTGTCAATGTGCATGGTATAGGGGGTTCATAAGGTTTTAATGCTTGAACCTCGCACAATTTTTCTTTTATCCAACAGAAAGCATGAATGCATTCTTCGTTCCATAAAAATTCTGTGTGGTTTTTTAAGAGATTAGATATGGGACGAACACCTGTAGCATAATCTGGTAGGAAACGAGAATAGAACTCTGTTAACCCCAACAGTGACTTTACCCCGACCTTGTCCTTAGGGGAAGATGCATCCACAATTGCTTGAACCAGGCTAGGTTTTGGAGTGACTCCTGACCAAGATACTCAACCGAATCTTTTGAAAACACACACTTATCACGTTTTAGAACTATGCCATGTTCTTCAACTATGGATAGAATCTGTTTCAAGTTTTCATCATGTTCTTTTTGGTCGTTAGCATATATTAGAATATCATCTTGAAATATTGCTACTTTTTAAATTCCTTTGAGAAGGTTGACCATGAGTCTCTGAAAGACTGAAGCTGCCGAAGCTAAACCAAATGGCATACGACAGAATTGGAACATGCCACTGGGTGAATTGAAAGCAGTAAGATCACGTGATTCTCTATCTAATTCCACCTAGTGGTATGCGGACGCTAGGTCCAGTTTTGTGAAAATCTTTGCCCCAGCAACTACTCCTAACATCTCATTGATGTTGGGTAACGGGTGAGTGTCTACCCATATTACTTTGTTCAGACTGTGCAAGTCCAGGCAGACTCTCAACTCATTGTTTTTTTTTCTTGCAATCACTAAGGGAGATGCCCAATGAGACAATTCAATAGGTTCAATCACTCCTCTTTTTTGCATTGAAGATAACTCTTTTTCTAAATCTTCTCTTATGCTGAAAGGAACACTCCTTAACTTACGTTTCACAGGAGTAGCTCCTTTCATAACCTTTATTTTATGTCTGAACCCCTTAATCTTTCCTAATTCACCAGAGAAAACTTTAGGAAAATTGTTGAGTAATTCTTCCACATCTCTGATAGCTAAACCTGTTCTTTCTTACCAGGATGTGGTATATAAATAAATAATACCGGATCTAGGTTTGACTGGACATAGTAATAACAGATAGCTCAATAAATAAGAGTCAAGATTCGAGGTAGTAGGAGTTGGCAGGTTTAATACAGCATAAAGGACAGGAACAGGACAACCTGCACAGGAATAGGATGGCAGAGCCCGGCAGCTGCCGGGGCTGGATCTGGGATGAGCGCGCTAACTTTAATAACAATGTACAACATATATATACTAAAACAATTGCATTACAGTGAATACAGTAGGCGGAGCAGTGGGTGTGGTCAATAGTAGTCGCGAAAGATAAGGGTGAAAGTGGGTGTAACAAGAGGCGTATACATGGACATGTGATGTAAACGTAACAGAATATGTCATAAATGGGGCGGAAACATGGAGGGGGCTACCTAAGGAGCCGGGACCTCTAACCTAATGGTGCGCGCAAACTGACAATGACGTGTTACTAGGAGAAGCTGGGGGCTATGAACTCTGCGCTAGGAGTAGAGACTGAAGTCTGGAGAGTCAGGGCGACATGTACCTAAACCCTATCTAGTATCTAATGTTTAGAGGACATGTTGATATAAACTAAGAGTCAGGAGGGGAGAGGCTAACAGACTCTAAGACTGGAGCATGCATTCTTCTACATGTAGTGCGTGTTGAGGAATATTAAATGACCATTAATACAGTATTTCTCTTACATGGAGACGTAAAGGCTAGACGATGACTGAAACTATTGATGCGATTCAGTAGCTTAGGAATGCAGAGAAGGAGGGCTAGACTGATAACTAGAATCATAACATACTCTTGGCAGACTCGTAGGCAGAGCCAGGCCGAACCGGGCACTGCGAGGCAGGAAGTAAGTGAAGGGTCGAGGATACAGGTGGGGGCTGTATCGCTCCTCAGCGAGGGCTCAGGAGACAGGAGCTGAATCTGGTGTCCGGGCCCTTTTGAGGCCTAGAAACGGGGACTGTACAATGAAATAACGTGCACACTGAGAAACGTGGCAACGTAACTTTACATAGGCCTGATACTCGTAGCTTTCACGAGAACTGGAAACTAGCATACTAGGGATGGACACAACTATAATTGCGTCTTTAATCAAACATGGGGAATACATATGCATATTAATCATGCACACATAACATAGGATGGGGGACACGTAGGGACACAGAACATGGCAAAATTTACTTTTCCACATTCCCTCCTTGTCACTACCTTTCCATCAGGAAACATCAATATTCATGATACCATCTATTATTTCATACAGTATCATTTGCTCGTCTCGAATTTTCTTGGAACGGGATTTAGAACGGGACTTGGGACTAGGAATACAAGAGGTAGCACAAATGCCACAAATCGCAGGGCCACATTGTAAACAGAGGCAGCAACTGAATATGATCGCTACTGCAATACCCAGAAATGACAATACTTTCCATCCCCAGGCGGAAATTATATTCCAGAACCAACCGGACCATGTCCAGGTGCCTGGATTTTGGTGTAACAGATGGGCAATTTTATGAAGTCTGGTTATAGCTGAATAAACAGACGGCGCGTTATTAGGAATGAAAATGCAGCAACTAGATCCGATGACTCTACATGCCCCGCCCCTATCGGCCAGTATGACGTCAAGGACGAGACGATTCTGGAGCACGACAATTCTCATAAAGGATTGCTCTTCGGTTAAGTTACCTAGAGCAGAGGTAGTCTCAATCACTACTGCTTCGAGTGTTCTGGTTAATCTACGTATCAGTTTACTATTCACGACAGTACCTAAATAAGGGAAGACACCTTTATTGATATCTATATATTGTTCTAGAGCAGTTTCAGTATAATCGACAATCGGGAGGTCTCTCTTGTGTCTGATATGTACTAGGTGGGAATTCCTATGGTAGTCAGGTGGGGCTAGAAAAACTGGTGGCAGTAGGAAGGCAATGTAACAGGTTCCCTCCCAATCGAGGGGCAGACGAACATATGCGGTCTGACCACAAACAAAATAAGAATGACGTGAAGCTTTGAAAATAGATTTCCCACTGTCACTATACTTGACAATAGTAGTACAATCACTATGGCCTACATGTACGGAACCATTCTTTCGGACACATAATTCACCTTTTACTGGTAATACTGACATAGCAGGTAAGTCTGGAGTAGTATCAGACTGAACATTCAGGACCATAAAATTCGAAGAATAATTACCCAAATTATAAACTTCATTTTCTAGATCTAGCCCTGTTCTGTGGGGAAGACCTTGCTTGTCTGGAAAACATGTACTGTTAAGAAAAGACATATCTGTTAAGGATGACGTTAACGTGGACCATGCTCCACACGAACCATTATGTGAAAATGGATAAGGAAAGAGTGGCAGAACTCCCTTCGGCGTCTGGAAAGGGGGGAGTCGACCACACACCCAACAATTAGTGGCATTGCTGGTCTGGTGTGAATAATGTAACATGCGGATAAAGGAATTATTACGCATAGCAAGACGATAAGAAAGTTCATGGGGAGGTAGATCACTAAACGTGTGCTCTACTGTAACATTAGAAGACTTATTTACATGAGAAACTGGAAAACACAAATAAAATGCATAACCTGTGCAGGTAAACATAAGGCTGAGATAAAGCAGAAAACATAAAATAATAATGCAACTTTTAGAGTTCTCACTAACTCTCTCTCTGTGGGGGTCTATTATATACATGTCAGAAACCGGTCTAACCGTTTCACCTAGGGGAGGACTTAGACAATCAAACTGGCTGACTTATTTTACTAGACCTTAATTTTAGCTTGTACTCCTGCTGCGGAGTTTTCTCTAACAGGGAGGGATTTGTATCATTGTCTTTTGCGGGACAGTCCTTGAGAATAGTACTTTGGCAATCTTTGAAATCCTCGGAATTGTCGGAAATGTTCTTGGAAACAGTCTTTAGTCCATAAAATTTCTTTACGTGAGACAGATGGACCCAGCCCTTCCTGCCTTCCAGCTTGACGGCAGTACGGGTGGCCAGGAGGACCTGCTTGGGCTCCTTCCAGCGAGGCTCCAGCGGACTTGAACGATCAAAGTTCCTTACAAGAACCATACATCCGGGAACGATTTCATGCGGTGCCACCTCGGTATTGTCTGGAAATGCGGCGGCAACCTGTGAACGACAAGAGTGTAGGGCAGACATCAAGGAAGCTAGGTAATCTGTCAGCATATTACTTGAAACATCGGTAATACTTCGAGGTCTAGGTGTACCCCACATATTAGGGGGGGCGGCCGAATACGACCTCGTACGGGGACAGACCTGATCTGGAATGTGCGACCATGCGCATATAAAACAGAGCGACTGGCAGAGCAACTAACCAGTCCACACCTTTCTCTTTACATATTTTGGCGATGCGGATTTTCAGGGTCTGATTATGTCTCTCTACGAGACCGGCTGCTTCAGGATGGCGTACACAATGGAACTTCCACTGGTACCCTAACAAAAGGGAGATATGTTTCATGAGTTCAGATGAGAATGGCTGGCCGTTATCAGAATATACGACCCTAGGGAGTCCATAACGGGGGAAGAATTCACGAACCTACTGTTTGGCAGTGGTCGCGGCTGTGTAATCTGGGACTGGATATGCTTCTGTCCATCTGGACAAAGCGCATACAACTACAAGGACATACTTGAAACCTCGACATCGCTCCATCTGAATATAATCCATTTGGAGGACTTCAAAAGGGTGGTCAGGGGGCTGGAATCCACCTTGTTCCACCGGGACACTTTTACCTGGATTAAACTGGCAACATATCATACAGGTACGGACTTTCTGCTTGGCTGCAGCTCGTAAATGCTTATTGAACCAAATGTTCTGGATACTGTCTAACATGGCTTTTTCTCCTAAATGTGCTGGACTATGTGCGGTATTGATAATGACTTGAACCATAGAGTCGGGGAGAAACCATGTGGCTTTTCCCTTCGTTACCCATCCCTGATCTGTCTGGACCCCTCCTTGTTCGGACCATTTCTTGATTTCATCGGGAGTAGCATGTAACTGGATATCTATGACATCTTGAGTGGGGTCCTTAACTGTCATACAGGTAGTCGGATCTGGAGTATGTGTCTGTGTCGGATTAACTGAAATGTCTGGAGTCTGTGCTGTAAGCTTGGCTGTGCGATCTGCTAGATCATTACCTTGAGAAATAGTGTCAGTAACTTTCGTATGTGCTTTGCATTTCATGATAGCAATAGATGTCGGTAAGTGTATGGCATCTAACAGAGCTTGAATAAGGAGACCATGCTGAATCTTGGTTCCATGAGAAGTCATGAAACCTCTCTCCTGCCAGAGTACTCCAAAGTCGTGTACGACTCCAAATGCGTAGCGTGAATCTGTGTAAATATTAACTTTCAGGTTCTTGGCGTGTATGCAGGCTTGTGTCAGAGCAACTAGCTCTGCTGCTTGAGCAGACAGAGTGTCAATACGGTGTGTTTCTATAACTTCAGTGTCAGTAGTCACTGCATACGCGGCTACTAGTTCTCCTGTACTTGTTCTCATACATGAACCATCCACATAAAGTGTCAGGTCGGGATCTGGTAATGGGATATCTGTCAGATCTTGTCTTGGCTTAGTCATAGTGTTAACTACTTCCACACAGTCATGTGTGGCAGGATTCGAATTAACTGACGGTAACAGTGTAGCAGGATTTAGAACGTTGCAGCGTCTGATTTCTATGTGTGGCTGGAACAGTGTCAGTTCATAACCTGTTAAACGTGCAATCGTCAAGTGCTGAGTCTGTGTTCGGTTTAAAAGAACTTCCACGGAGTGTGGAACTTGTACTGTCAAGGAATGTCCTAATACTATGGAATCACTTTGTCTGATAGCTAGTGCTGTGGCTGCAACTGACTTGAGGCACGCGGGCAGAGCCTGGGCTACAGGATCTAGTGTGCTCGAAAAATAAGCACAGGGCTTGTATTGTCCTGCTTGATCTTGTGTGAGAACAGATAATGCTGTACCTTCACGTTCAGTGACAAAAAGTGTAAAAGGCTTACTGTAGTTCGGTGTAGCTAAAACAGGTGCTTGGCATAGAGCTTTCTTTAACTCATTGAAACTAAGTGTATGTTCAGATGTCCAAGGGAGGACAGTCGATACGGCTGCCTCCTGTGTCGTTAACTGTATCAGTGGTTTAGCTAGAAATGCATACTGAGGAATCCATTGTCTGCAGTAAGAAGTAAGGCCGATAAAAGCACGTACCTCCTTCTGGGTCTTGGGCTGAGGAAGACTCGCTATTAACTGGATACGGTCTGGTGTCAACTGCCTACCCCTCTTGGACAATAAGTGGCCTAAATAGATCACTTGCTGGACACAGAATTGAAGCTTCGAAGGGGACACCTTGTGCCCCATCTCGGCAAGGAAATACAGGACTGTAAGGGATGCTCGCTCGCAAGCACGTTCAGAACGGGCTGTGATCAGTAGATCATCGACATACTGGAGCAGGGCAGTGTCTGTTGGCATGTGAATGTTGTCTAGTTGTCTCTTAAGTGCTTGACTGTAAATACTAGGACTTTCTGTGAAACCTTGAGGAGCTCGTGTAAATTGGTAGCTCCTTCCATTTAAACAAAATCCGAAAAGAAACTGGCTGTCTGGATGAATGGGGACACTGAAAAACGCGTTCTTGAGGTCTATGACTGTAAAAAATGAGGCTTCGGAATCAATGGCTGTCAATAGGGAAGAGATATCTGGGACAACTGGGTACTGGGGAATAACACATTTATTAAGTTCTCGAAGGTCAATCACTAATCGATATACTGGGGGTGCATTTGGATCAGTACGTTTCATAACTGGAATGATCGGAGAATTACATACATTGGAGTTAGTTTCTACAACTACTCCTTGAGCGATGAGCTCGTCAATAATTTTGGATAAGGCTGTTACAGCCTCAGGTGGCAATCTGTACTGTCTGATTCGTGGTAACACTACACCTGACTTGAGAGTCACACGATGGGGTGTGATTTGCATAAAGCCAACATCAGTTGGACCTTGCGCCCATAGATGCTGCGGAACATTGGACAATCTCGGATCAAAATCTCGTAATACATAGTGACCCTTGAAGTCACGTAGAAACAGTCGTATTCCCTCTGGGGAGCAGCAAATAACTGCACCTAATTCTTTCAGTGTTTTAATACCTAACAGATTTTCTGGACACGACTTCGTAAGTAACAGATCAGTAGTGCGGGACAATGGACCTACTTCTAGAGTAACTGGCTTTGATATCTCATTTACAATAGGCTTTCCTGAAAATCCAAGGGAAACATTTCTAGAGCCTGAGAGCGGAGCCCCTGGAACCTCGTCGTGACTAATGGTGGTCCTACTTGCCCCTGTATCAATCAGAAACTTTCTGTCTTTCCCTAATACTTGACTGTGAACATAGGGACCCTCTTGATCTACAGGTATCTCGATGAGAGGCAAGCCTACCTCCCTCTCTAGGCTGTTTCATGAATATGGCTGATACTCTGGATACTCGGACTGTGCATACTGGTACATCTGCTGTGTAACATGCTGTGTTGCAGCAATAGGCTGCGGTGCTGGAACTGTCTGTTGTGCATTCTGTGTCTGAGAAGTCTGTTAAACTTGTTCTTGTCTAGGCGGACGTGGTCTTTCTTTAGTCTTACCGGTAGCTATGTTGTGTTTCAGAACTGCACACTCGTTTATATAGTGACCTGGCTGTTTACAATAATTGCAGGTCCCTTTAACGGGAACTGCAGGATGACTGGCTTGATTCGTACCCCTCTTCTGACTGTCCTGTGGAATAGATTGTGCAACTAGTACTTTCATTTTCGTGTCTTTCATACGTTTTCTTTCGTGTTCTTGCTCTTCTCTGATTCTATTCTGGTGATACTGAAGCATCTGTAACATTTGGGACGGGGTATTAGCTTGCCAGGTACTTTCGACTTTCAAAACTCGATTCTTAACTTGTGGACTTGAATTCTCGACTAATTTAGTAACAAAAAGATGAGGGTATGACTCGCTACTCGTCTTCAAGCCACTGTTTATAATAAAACATTTTTCAAATCTAGAATAAAAATCACTGGTATCTTCATCTTGTTTCTGTTTACAGGCTGAGATTGCATCCCAGTCTTCCTTTTTAGTTGCTAATAATCTCGGCAAAACTTGTATTAACAATTCTGGTAATTCTTTACATTTCTCTCCAAGGCCGGTACCTGGTACTCGTATCTTATCTTCAGCTTCTAGAACTGCCCAATCGATCTTTTTCTCTCCCACCTCCCATTCCTTTTCCTTTAGTTTCTCGTATACCCCTGCGGGCAACAGGACCTTTAGCATTTTAATAATATCTGGATATGTGTATTCTCCCATACGGAGCATGTCTTTTAATTCTCGGTGGAACCCTGCTGGATCTTTGTCGTGACAAGGAATTAATTTCTTCATCTCTAAGAGTTCCATTTTTGTAATCGGGGTGTAAACAAATACTCGTTGCATTTCACCATCTGCTGTCCTGACTGGGTGTACTTCTCGTAACGGATTCTGTCTATCTATGTAAAACGGTTTACTTTCTGGAGGTGAAACATGAACAAAATGCGGGTTCAGGAACGTTCTATATTTATGACGCTGTTCTAGAATGACACTAATTAAATCGGTACCTAGACCTTTCCATTTATACTGGAGTAACTCGTTCAGGACATCGTGTAACGGACCTGGATCAGAATGTTGACCCTCATACAGAGTAATGAGGTGCTGGATCATATACATACCCACCAGTCGTTGCTCGGCTGGGGGCAGTTTCAGAAACATTTGTGCCACTATTTCGTCTGGAAAAGTGGTAGAATCAGTAATCCATCGGACTGCTGATCGGGCTAGTTCTTGTTCATGCATAGTACTTAACTCACTATAACCGATTCGTGATTTCAGAATGTGATCGGTAGCTTGAAATACTTGTTCTAGAGAACCTTGTTCTGGTGCTGGGTGATGAAAAACTGACTTGTGTTCTAGGCGTAAATGGCGGTCTGGAAATCTAGATTTTCCTACATACGCTATTCTGGCGGGATTCTCGTCGTCTACCTCTTCAGTAGAAGAGTCATTCTCTTTCTCGCTTACTTGTGCTGCTTTACGTTGTTCGTGTAACTTTATTATTTCCTTACGAATTCTCTTGTACATACTCTCTATACTACTGATAGTTCTGTGTTTACCCTCGGCTATATTATCACTCCACCTTGTCAGGATTCTCATTTCGGCCGGATCTTTGGTCGGATAATCTTGTTCCCTTATTAAACAATTAATCAGAAATTTTAATATCATGAGCTGGATCTCAGCTTTCCTTTGGGACATGGCTTCGCCAATACTTTCTGGATCATCCCCTGTACGGATGAAACGATATATTCTGTCTAGATCTTCTTTCATATTCGGTAGGGTGTCCAAATACCCGGTCACCCGTCTTACACGGATCGAATATATAACTGTGCTATCATCACCTGCAACTGGATCATAGCGGCATTCAGTAAGAGCTCGTCGGATATCTGCAACGGACTTATATTTGGGCGTACGCTGTAACGCACTTTCATGTAACTCGACTAATGTTACACGTTGGTGTGGTGGCGGGGTACCAGGAGGACCTCCTCCTGCGGCCCCTATACTGGAATCGTCGACTGATACTCTTCGTGCTGGCGCGGCGGGAAATTGTAATGTGGACTGGACCGGGGGTACCGTAGCAGGTACTCCGGTGTCTGGAGGAGCAGGATTTACATTATTTACAGGAGCTGGCGGAACAGGATTTGCATATTCTGGGACTGTGTCGTCCAAATAGGACGAAATAAAAATATCAGCTGCGGTCGGTTTGTGACGTAGCTTGGTCGGAACTAATGGTGGCGGAAAATTACTGGATGCCTCCGGGGTCGCTTTTGGCAAGCCCTCGGCAAGAAGAGGATACATACCCTTAATGAGGGCATTCCTCCGTCTGTCTGACTGTTCGGTTTTAACTCGTTCACCTATCTCGATTAATTCCCTTTCTTGGGCTCGTTCTAGGGATTCTCTACTTAGTTCTGACTTTCTGATTTCTTTTTCGGTTCTTTTATGAGATTCTTTGCGCCATAACTCGATGGCATCTTTCTGTGACTGTCTGGCTTTCTTTTTCCATAATGCTTCTTCTACTCGCATGATGCACTCGGCATCCCATGTGCCTGATACAGGCCATCTATACTTTTCTTCTAACTGTTTGGTATACTCTACCCATAAATCTAGATATAATATGGCACTTATGCCATGCTTCTGATACATAAAATGACCTGGACTGTCCCTAGGCGGGACAGGAACTGCTTCTTCTAACAGACCTTTCCTAGTTCTTAACTGACGTAGTTTGGAGAACAACGGCATGACGGAACTGTAATCTAGACACAATACAATACACAATGAACACGATAATTACACCACTTTCATACCACGACATTAAAATACATGAAGAACATTTAAAATAACAGTTCTGACAAAATACTACCTGGAATACTGGAAACAGAATACATGAATTTTCTCGAGAACAGAACTGGCTAGAACAGAGACTAGATGCACTGCTGAAACAGTACGAAACTTACCGGTCTCATAAAGAGACACGTCAGGACCCGCATCCACCGAAGTGGACACTTCGTTTTGGGATCTGTGTACCACCAAACCCCACGGACCAGAGACAATTAGATTGACCCTGTCTAGATACTACCCCAGCAACGGTACTCACCGGGCAGCAAGAAAGGAAGGCCTCGGACTGGACTGGACTGCTTTGACGCCGGACGGACTTCGGACTTCTGTTACGGGTGGGCCTCCGGATACCTCGGACCTTGGACTCTCGGCTTGGGCTCTGGTCGGGACTCGCCGCGTTCCTCCACCGCCTCGTCTGGATGCTGGACCGCAACCTCCGTCTCCTCCGTGGGCCTGAGGGATACTTGAAGCAGAAATATCTGCCGGTGCGCAGAAGAGTTCCGTCACGGCTGCAGAGGGTCAGGGGGCATACGTGGCTTCACCGGCGCGTGGGGAAAGGGCAAGTCCCTATTCGGGCGCCATTATGTGGTATATAAATAAATAATACCGGATCTAGGTTTGACTGGACATAGTAATAACAGATAGCTCAATAAATAAGAGTCAAGATTCGAGGTAGTAGGAGTTGGCAGGTTTAATACAGCATAAAGGACAGGAACAGGACAACCTGCACAGGAATAGGATGGCAGAGCCCGGCAGCTGCCGGGGCTGGATCTGGGATGAGCGCGCTAACTTTAATAACAATGTACAACATATATATACTAAAACAATTGCATTACAGTGAATACAGTAGGCGGAGCAGTGGGTGTGGTCAATAGCAGTCGCGAAAGATAAGGGTGAAAGTGGGTGTAACAAGAGGCGTATACATGGACATGTGATGTAAACGTAACAGAATATGTCATAAATGGGGCGGAAACATGGAGGGGGCTACCTAAGGAGCCGGGACCTCTAACCTAATGGTGCGCGCAAACTGACAATGACGTGTTACTAGGAGAAGCTGGGGGCTATGAACTCTGCGCTAGGAGTAGAGACTGAAGTCTGGAGAGTCAGGGCGACATGTACCTAAACCCTATCTAGTATCTAATGTTTAGAGGACATGTTGATATAAACTAAGAGTCAGGAGGGGAGAGGCTAACAGACTCTAAGACTGGAGCATGCATTATTCTACATGTAGTGCGTGTTGAGGAATATTAAATGACCATTAATACAGTATTTCTCTTACATGGAGACGTAAAGGCTAGACGATGACTGAAACTATTGATGCGATTCAGTAGCTTAGGAATGCAGAGAAGGAGGGCTAGACTGATAACTAGAATCATAACATACTCTTGGCAGACTCGTAGGCAGAGCCAGGCCGAACCGGGCACTGCGAGGCAGGAAGTAAGTGAAGGGTCGAGGATACAGGTGGGGGCTGTATCGCTCCTCAGCGAGGGCTCAGGAGACAGGAGCTGAATCTGGTGTCCGGGCCCTTTTGAGGCCTAGAAACGGGGACTGTACAATGAAATAACGTGCACACTGAGAAACGTGGCAACGTAACTTTACATAGGCCTGATACTCGTAGCTTTCACGAGAACTGGAAACTAGCATACTAGGGATGGACACAACTATAATTGCGTCTTTAATCAAACATGGGGAATACATATGCATATTAATCATGCACACATAACATAGGATGGGGGACACGTAGGGACACAGAACATGGCAAAATTTACTTTTCCACAAGGACATAACATCATATTAAATAGACCTTGGTGAAACCACCCAAAAATATTTAAGCCATGTACAGCTACATAAATTTTACCAAATATTTTCCTGTTTTTGAATTTCAACACATCTTCAAAGAATCCTGACAATTCTATTTTTCGTCCTTCATATGAAACTGGAGCACGGTAAGGAGGTTTCCGTTGTCTATTCTTCCATTTGCTCCTAAATAGTGCATCAGTAATCATAGTAATTCACGCACCAGAATACACAAGAAGGAGCAAACTCTTGTCACCAACAATTATGTCAACATATGGATCAATACAATCGTTGGAGTCACCACTTTTGATATCAGGATCATTCACCCCAGGATCCGTCCCGTCCCTCGTCGCCATTCAAAGATGTAATGATGACAGGAAACAAAGTACTGAAGTCGTAGTTTATTTGTATATAAGGATCTCACAGGCAAGCATCAGCGTGCATGCAAGCACGAAGGAGTCTGTCACAGAACTGCCCAACTGTCATTATTCACAGAAGGTCGCGTGCCAATGGCAGCGCGCGACAGGACAAACCATAGTGCCACTCGCACTGGGGCGAAAGCGAGCGGGAAAGGATAATACATACTGTTTTTAAGCCAGAGATCTGTTTGTTACTTGCAGTTTATACATTTCAATCCTTATAATATAGCACAGTGAGCTATGGAGGACATATGACTCCTACTCCTTGTAACACTCTCTGCATTAAAACTGATATAATTATTGTCAATGTATAATGTGTACGTGTGATGTACGGCACTGTGACACCCTGCATTGGGAGGAGTAGAGCTATAAATAAAACAAAATAGTTGTATTTAAATTGTTATTTGCGTAAATACTGGGACAGACCAACACATCTGACATTCTTATAGTGCATGCATTACTCATACAAGGACTGGTCAAGGTCCTAAATCCTTGTGAGGGTATGACATGTTGTGCACTTTTGTTTGCCCTCCTTTGCATTTGCATCCAAGTGTGAGGCTCCAGAGAGCTCCCAGCCAGGATAGTCAAACAAAAGGAGGACTTATGATCCCCTAACTTTGCCCTTTGATTGTTCCCAGCTAGAATTTCAATTAACAAAGCCCCCTCCCTGTCTGCATTTTGCTGCTTGGAATGGGTATTCGTGCCTGAAAATGACACCTGGACGAGTTCAGCATATTTGAGAGTGGCCCAAATTCTTAGGAGGATGGAATGTATCCATTCTGTGAAAATAGTGGGTGTACACCCTCTACCTGCGTGTACACCAAACCTCTTCTTAACCCAGCTCATGATAACTCAGTTGGAAGCAGGTGAATGCTGTTGCTGCACTTACACCTGCCTATCATCTACCGCTGAGCCTGTAACCAGGCGAGGTCTCCCCCACACACCCCTGCTACTGCCTCCATCAGCTGTGCCCTTTGCTGCCTCGCTGCTGCCTTCGTTTTTTTCTTCATTTTTGCCCCCATCACTGTGCTCTTTGCTGTGCCCTTTGCTGCCTGCTGCTGCCTTCGTTTTTTCTTCGTTTTTGCCCCATCAGCTGTGCCCTTTGCTGTGCCCTTTTCTGCCTTGCTGCTGCCTTCGTTTTTTCTTTCGTTTTTCTCTCCCTCTCCTAAAACTCATTTTCACAGGGCGACCCAGCCACCGCTGATCCGCCCTCTGCCCTCCTTTCCCGCCGCTGCCTCCCTGCGGCCCCGCCCCCCTCCTGACCATTCGCCACCCCGCTCCCGCCACCCAGCTGCTCCTCCCTCCCGGCTCCTTCTTATGTTGCCCCCACGTACGTGCAGCGTTGACGCGCAGCGGGCGGCCGATTGTGCGCCGAAGGCATGCCAAAGGCAAGCCCGTCTGCGCCCGTCCACGCCTGGCCCGCGCCCAGTGCCAGGACCCCTGGTCCCCACCGCCGATGCAAGACTACACGACAGACCTACGACGCCGCCACTCTCTACGCACTCAATGCCGGCCGGAACCCTGCCTGCTACCGAGCCACCCTGAGACGCACTCACGGACCCTTCGCTTGCCAAGCCTGCCGATTCACCTGCTACCGGACCTGCACCGCCCCCACCAAGTCCAGCACCAGCAGCAACCACCTGAAGTGCATCCTGCTCAACACCCGCTCCGTCCACAGGCACGCCGTGGAACTCTGGGACCTGCTCGACGCGACAGCACCGGATGCCGCCTTCCTCACCGAAACCTGGATGAACGCCTCCTCAGCGCCCGACATCGCCATAGCCACGGATACAAGATCACCCGGAAGGATCGCGTCAACCAGACAGGAGGAGGCATCGCCATCGTACACAAGAACACCATCCGCATCTTGACTAACTCTGACGAAACCTACACCGCCGCCGAACACCTGCACTTCCAGACACACACTGACCCCAAGACCACCCTCCGAGGCACCCTCATCTACAGACCACCGGGACCACGCACACAATTCAGCGAAGACATCGCAGACTTCATCAGCCCGCACGCCTTTCCCTCTGCCGACTACATCCTCCTAGGGGCCCTCAACTTCCACCTGGAGAACAACAACGACAGAAACACCACCGCCCTGCTGGACAACCTCGCCAACCTCGGACTCAAAGCAACTGGTGAACACCCCCACCCACTATGCCGGACACATGCTTGACCCTGTCTTCTCATCCAGCAAGCACATCTCCTTCAGCCACGCCACCGGACTCCACTGGACCGACCACAGCTGCGTCCACTTCAGCTTCAGGAGAACCACGCCCCACCACTACCCGCGACAGGTTCCCCGCAGAAGCTGGAGCAAGATCACCGCCGACCAGCTCACCACCTCCCTCAGCCACAACCCGCCCACCAACACCACGGACCCTGACGAAGCAGCCCGCAACCTCACACAGTGGCTCACCGACTGGGCCGATGAACTCGCACCACTGAAGAACCCTCCCAACAGACCCGGCAGCAGGAAAGCCTTGTGGTTTACCAACGACCTCAAAAACTCCAAGAAAACCTGCCGCACCCTCGAGAAAGCCTGGCGCCACGACCAGACAGCAGAGCACATGACCGCCCTCAAGAACGCCACCCGCAAACACCACCAGCTGATCCGCAAGATCGCCGACATACACAACAGCTTCGACGCACAGACCACGCACCCTACCACCGAACCAACGCCCGCCACCACCACCCTCTGCAACTGGACCCCGATTAACACCGAAGACACCACCCGCACGATGAACTCCATCCACTCCGGATCACCAACCGACTCGTGTCCACACCACGTCTTCAACAAAGCCGACGCCATCATCGCACCCCATCTCCGAGACCCCATCAACTCCTCCGTCCACACCGCCACCTTCCCGGAGAGCTGGAAGCACGCCGAGCTGACCGCCCTCCTGAAGAAACCAACGGCGGACCCCACCGACCTCAAGAACTACCGTCCAATCTCGCTCCTCCCTTTTCCGGCCAAAGTCATCGAGAAGATCGTCAAAAAACAGCTTGCCGCCTTCCTCGAGACGAACGGATCCCTCGACCCCTCGCAGTCTGGATTTCGGGCCAACCATAGCCCCGAAACCGCCCTAATCGCAGCCACCGATGACATCAGAACCCTGATCGACAACGGGGAAACAGCGGCCCTCATCCTCCTGGACCTCTCTGTGGCGTTCGACACTGTCTGCCACCGCACCCTAGTGAAGCGCCTCAGCAACATCGGAATCCGAGAGAAAGCGCTGGAGTGGATCATCTCGTTCCTCACCGGAAGAACCCAGAGAGTCCACCTCCCTCCGTTCAGATCCGAGGCCACCGAAGTCATCTGCGGCGTACCACAAGGATCGTCACTCAGTCCAACCCTCTTCAATGTCTACATGAGCCCCCTTGCAGCCATCGCACTCCAACACAACCTCAATATCATCTACTACGCCGACGACACCCAGCTCATCCTCTCCCTCACCAACGACCCCACCACCGTCAGAGCCAACCTACACGAAGGGATGAAAGACGTCGCCGACTGGATGAGGAACAGCCGCCTCAAACTGAACTCAGACAAGACGGAAGTCCTCATCCTGGGATCATCACCCTCCGCCTGGGACGACTCCTGGTGGCCCCCGGGCCTGGGCACCGCTCCCAAACCAATGGACCACGCACGCAACCTGGGCTTCATACTGGACTCCTCCCTGACAATGACCAGACAAGTCAACGCCGTATCATCCTCGTGCTTCAACACCCTGCGCATGCTCCGCAAGATCTTCAGATGGATCCCCACTGAAACCAGGAAGACCGTCACCCAGGCACTCGTCACCAGCCGACTGGACTACGGGAACACCCTCTACGCGGGAACCACAGCCAAACTTCAAAAAAGACTCCAACGCATCCAGAACGCCTCCGCACGACTCATCCTGGACATCCCTCATCACCGCCACATCACCGGACACCTGAGAGACCTGCACTGGCTCCCCGTCAACAAGAGAATCACGTTCAGACTCCTGACCCACACACACAAGGCTCTCCACGACCTGGGCCCCAAGTACCTCAACGACCGCATGACCTTCTACACGCCCACCCGCCAGCTGCGATCGACCAGCCACGCACTCACCACCGTACCACGCATCCGCAGAGCCACCGCCGGAGGAAGATCCTTCTCCTACCTGGCAGCCAAGACTTGGAACTCCCTCCCCACCCACCTTCGGCGAACCCAAGACCATCTCTCCTTCAGGAAGCAGCTCAAGACCTGGCTGTTCGAGCAGTAACTTACCCCTCTCCCCCAGCGCCTTGAGACCCTCCCGGGTGAGTAGCGCGCTTTACAAATGCCGTGATTGATTGATTGATTGAGTGCTCAGAACTTGCAAATTATTTACACCAGGTGCAAGCAAACAATTGTGAACCAACCGGCAAACCTTCGATTTGCGTGACAAAACATTTCAATGTGTTAATGTAGGAAAAGTACCCCATTTGGTTTAAAATAACCACTAATTAGTGATGCTTGACAGGGTTGCATATGTGTGAAATTTCTATGGTTTCAGTGTACTTCTGTCTGAGATTTAACTACCAAATATGCTGCACTTGGATAGACTCGAGTAAAACCGAGCAATAAGGTGCAAATATCAGAAATAAACTCATTTGAGTAAGAAGAAGCTCTAAAGAGATCTTTGCCCCACCCCACACTCTGACAGACATGCACCCATTGCACTAATCTGCAGATGCAGTGGCATGGGGCACAGAGGTCTGTGGGTGTATTTCCTCCCTTGCATTAGTTCCCATGACACTCTTGCCATGTCACCGGAGTGCTCTGCTGAAGCAGGACTCACCTGTGGCACTGGAGGTAAATCCTCCCTTTAGTGCCATCCCGAGCCAGAGAGCGGCTTGGGCTATGCACTTGGGGGGCGGGGGCCAGTGACCTCACTGCTGCAGGTGGCTGTAGCATCCTGTTTCACAGTGGTGCTGAGATGTTTCTTGCGTGGTTGTTGCACACTGCAGCCTGTGCCGAGGCATGAGAGCCTCGTGTGGTTCTGGTGTTAACCTGGGCTTTTTATGGGAATTCACAAGGGCATATTATCAAGTCCATTATCGCCGCTGTAGCAGCAGTTTCCTGCCGATAAAAGCAGCGATAATTTATCACCCTTTCTTGATAATATGGCCGCTAGTGCCTTCAGCTGCATAGGAGGGTGATGCTGATGTCTCTCTCTCTGCACTATGTTGTTTGCTGGTTGTTTGCAGTCTGTTTAGTGCTGTTGAATTGCTTCCCATGGTTATTATTGTTGTGCTTGGCTGTTTGTCCGTTACCACATTTTGGAAAATAGCAACAAATGTCATGACAGTGTACAAACCATGGTATTTTTTGTGGCTTTGATTCCTATTAGGAGTAGATACAGTTTGTTCTATAAGTACACCTTCGCCCCACTTTTGTGTTTTGTGATACTGTGGCTTTCATCACTAAATGGGGATTCTCAGCCCTCTGACTCTTTTAACCTCTCTGGCAGCAGCAGAATGGAGTAGAATTACATGATGCTTGAGCACTGCCGTCCGCAGTTTACAGCTCCTTAAAATGCTACTGTTGCAAGGTTTGTTGGGTGGGGCATTCTTTGTCAGTGTGTGCTGGCTTCACTTCTTCTTTGTGTGCTTGTTCCTCCCTTGGAGCATGGTCCAAGGTCCATGGTCACCACAAAAACTGACACTGAAATGTGTGAGCTAAAATAAAAGACACACTTCTGAAAATGCAGGAATCGAGTCAGGAGTGACACTATTTATTTAAACAAGTAAACAATAAGTGTCAAAACTAACACCTTGCAATCTAGCAAGTAACAAGTGTCAAAGACACATCACTGATCAAGAGTAAAAACATGCAGTCTGGCAAGTTTAAAACCAATGCAATTCAAATAGAGAGCGAGAGAGAGAGAATTTGAATATCAAAGCACAATCAGGCAGTATAACCATGTCAAATGTTTAATCAATCAATAAATCAAACAGCTAGCTGGGAGCACCTCAACATGATTACACTATATGAGGTGATGAACGAGTTGGTCAGTGGAGAGTCCTTTTATACAGTTTTAATGAGGAGCTGTTGACAGCAAAGTCTAACATTAGCAAGTGTTGGACCACAGAACATAAAAAAGCTGAACATTTTATCAATAACAATTTGCATCACTTCTCTGAAGCTTTAATGCAGAAGCTCCTTATAAGGTACATAGTTCATCAAAAGGTTATTCTTTATTATGAGCCATGACAGTGTCTTAGTTTCTTGTTCTTCTAGATGACAGATGCATCCTGCTATTGCTACATCCTCTCGATGTACAGTAAGATGTGCACGCAGAGGAGAGGGGCTCGGTGACTTGTTCATCAGAAGACAGTGACCTGAGGTTATTGGCCTTCACAGGAGTTATACATCAGAGGTTACAGGAGGGGATGTATGACATTACAACACATGCTTTTACATCGCATGCTTTTACAACGCGGTTTTTACAACGCATACCATTACAACGCATAATGCTTTTAGGCGCTGGATAGTGAATTGTTTAATTTACTATTCCAACTCCAGTCCCCGTGGATAGTAGGGAAGGTGTTGGATAGTACAATAAACACATTCCCTATCCTAGAGCGCCCCCCCAGCGCAAGGCGTTGTAATGGTTTGCGTTGTAAAAGTTGCATCGTAAAGGCACTGCGTGGTAAAAGTTGCGTTGTAAAGGATTTTTCCCTACAGGATGGCATGTAGCCTACTGCCTGTGTAGATGCTCAAAGCAGTATGGACAATTTAGCACAACTCTGTTTATGGGCTGGCAGGTACATTTGAGACTCTCATGCTCCAGATGTGGACAGAATAGTCCTGGGGCACTATACGGTAAAACTAGACCCTGTGGCATAACCTCCTCTTGTCCGTTCTTAAACAAAACTCTTACAGCACACTTTGCTGGCCCTCCTCCGATTTTGGGTATCTAAGGGGTATCATTCACATAGGAACATTGGCTCTCCTATGACTTCCTTAACTTTATAACTCTCCTTTAGGTATGTTAACAAGGGATGTATAGTCCGTAGGTGATGGCATATCTAAATTTAAATCTAATCTTTTCGAATGTGTGGGTATTTGGGTGGTAAGGTATTTTCTTGGATTTAGGGTGGGTGTGGGTATTTGGGTGGTAAGGGATTGTTTAGGGTTTAGGGTGGGTATGGGTTTTTCGGTGGCAAGGGAATGTTTAGGGTTTAGGGTATGTGTGGGTCTGTGGGTGGTAAGGGAATTTTTTTAGGGTTTAGGGCGGGGTGTGGGTTTTTAGGTAACAGGGGGATTTTTAGGGTTTAGGGTAGGTATATGTTTTTGGGTGGTAATGGTTTTTAAAGGTTCAGGGTGGGCAGGGGTTTTTGGGTGGGTGTGGATTTTAAAGGGAGATTTTATGGTTTTGGGTGGTTAGGGGTTTTTGGGTGAAAAGGGAATTTTTCAGGTTTAGGGTGGGTGTGTGTTTTTGAGAGGTAAGTTATTTTTTCTGGTTTATGTTGGGTATAGGGTTTTGGTTGGGAAGGAATTTCTTTTTATGGTGGTTATGGGTTTTTTGGTGGTAAAGTATTATTTAGGGTTTAGGGTGGGTATGGGATTTTGGGTGGCAAGTGAATTTTTAGGGTTTAGGGTGGATATTGATTTTAGGTAAAAAGGGATGTTTTTAAGGTCAGTGTGGGTATGGGTTTTTGGGTGATAAGGAATTTGTTTGGGTTACAGTGGCAAAGGAATTATTAGGATTAGTGTGGGTATGGGTTTTTGGATGGAAAGGGAATTTTTAGGGTTTAGGGTGGGTATGGGTCTTTGAGTGGCAAGGGATTTGTTAGGGTTTAGGGTGGCAAAGGAATTTTTAGAGTTTAGGGTGGGTATGGGTTTTCGATTGGCAAGTGCATTGTTGGGGGTTAGAGTGGGTATGGGTTATTGGATGGATGTTTTTTGACTTGCCTATATCTTTTGCACCGGTTGACGAATCTTCCCAAAATTTCTCAAAATAGTGTGCTGTGATTCTAGGTGTGCATGGAAAGTTTTGGTGGCATAGAAAAAGGTGGAGGTAAAAATAAAGTGCATTTGTCATGTTAATTACCTAGAGCCTTTGGACACTCCTGCGGGCTGTCCGCTGGACAAAATTACACAAAATTTGGGAGTGAGGTTGATCACTTGATTATTTGTTACACTTAAGGGAGAGAATGGGGCATTACAACTAGAGCTGCAGACATTGCAACTGGGGGACCAAAGTCTGAGCTATATAATGTTGCAAAAAAACCAAAAACTAAAATATGTGTTTTGCACACTTCTACATTTGGATGATACTGCGCCTACGGCCTGGTCATCCCCACGCTCCTGTGCCTGCTGCCGCTGCCGCAGCCCCAGCCTCCCGAGGGCCGCCGAGCCCACACCAGATTTCCCGCCGCCCCAGCCTCCCGAGGGCCGCCGAGCCCACACCAGCTTTTCCCGCCGCCCCAGCCCGTGGCCCGCCCCCCCGACAGCCGATTGGCTCGCGCTCCCGCCTCCCCGCAGACCCTCCCGACCGGCTCCCTTCTTATGACGCCCCCAGAGCGACCGCGCAGTGGACGCGCGCAGCGGGAGCACCGATTGAGCGCCGAAGGTGCGCCAAAGGTAAGCCCGTCTGCGCCCGTCCGCGCCTGGCCCGCGCCCAGCGCCAGGACCCCTGGCCCCCGCAGACCCCAGCCCACCCGCCGGACGTACAACGCCGCCACCCTCAACGCACTCAACGCCGGCCGAACCCCTGGATGCTACCGAGCCACCCCGAGATGCACCCACGGACCCTTCATCTGCCAGTCCTGCAAGTTCTCCTGCACCCGGACCTGCACTGCACCAGCACCCACCACGCCGAACTCCAGCAGCACCCACCTGAAGTGCATCCTGCTCAACACCCGCTCCGTCCACAGACACGCCGTCGAGCTCTGGAACCTGCTCGACACCACAGCCCCAGACGTCGCCTTCCTCACGGAAACCTGGATGAACGCCTCCTCAGCGCCCGACATCGCCATCGCCATCCCGGACGGCTACAAGATCATCCGGAGAGACCGCGTCAACCAGACAGGAGGAGGCATCGCCATCATTCACAGGAACACCATCCGCATCACGACCAACACCGACGACACCATCGCACCCGCCGAACACCTGCACTTCCAGATCCACGTCAACCCCAAGACCACCCTCAGAGGCACCCTCATCTACAGACCCCCGGGACCACGCACACAATTCAGCGAGGACATCGCCGACTTCATCAGCCCGCTCGCCCTCCCCTCAGCCGACTACATCCTCCTCGGGGACCTCAACTTCCACCTGGAGAACAACGACGACGGCAACACCACCACCCTGCTGGAAAACCTCGCAAACCTGGGACTCAAGCAGCTGGTGACCACCCCCACCCACCTCGCCGGACACACTCTCGACGCCGTCTTCTCATCCAGCAAAGACATCGCCTTCAGCCACGCCACAGGACTCCACTGGACGGACCACAGCTGCGTCCACTTCACCTTCAGAAGAACGACGACCCACCACCACCAGCAACAGGTTGCCCGAAGAAGCTGGAACAAGATCACAGCCGACCAGCTCGCCGCTTCCCTGAGTCAGCACCCTCCCGCCAGCTCAGCGAACCCCAGCCAGGCCGCCGACAACCTCACGAAGTGGATCAGCAACTGCGCGGACGAACTCGCCCCTCTGAGGGCCCCGCCCAGCAGACCCGGCAGCAAGAAAGCCCCATGGTTCACCGACGAACTCAAGAGCTCCAAGAAGAACTGCTGAGCCCTCGAGAAAGTCTGGAGAAGGGAACCAACACCGGACAACATGACCACCCTCAAGCTTGCCACCCGGAAGCACCACCAACTGATCCGCGCCACCAAGAAAACTGCATTCAAGGACCGACTGGACAACAACGCACACAACTGCAAGGAACTCTTCAATATCGTGAAAGAGCTCTCCAACCCCAACGCCGGAAACAACGACATCACCCCATCGCAAGAACTCTGCAACTCCCTCGCCTCCTACTTCCACAACAAGATCGCGGACATACACAACAGCTTCAGCATTCAACCATCGCACACAACGACCGCAGCAACGCCGCCCACCACCACCCTCCGCGCCTGGACTCCGATCAGCACCGATGACACCGTCCGCATGATGAACTCCATCCACTCCGGATCTCCGACCGACCCCTGCCCTCACCACGTCTTCAACAAGGCCGACGCTGTCATCGCACCCCACCTGCGGGACATCGTCAACACCTCCTTCGACACCGCCACCTTCCCGGAGAGCTGGAAGCACGCCGAACTCAGCGCTCTACTAAAGAAACCAACAGCGGACCCCACCGAACTCAAGAACTACCGCCCCATCTCGCTCCTCCCGTTTCCAGCCAAAGTCATCGAGAAGACCGTCAACAAGCAGCTGGCCGCCTTCCTCGAGACGAATGGATCCCTCGACCCCTCACAGTCTGGCTTCCGAGCCAACCACAGCACCAAGACCGCCCTCATCGCTGCCACCGATGACATCCGAGTCCTGATGGACAACGGAGAAACAGCGGCCCTCATCCTCCTAGACCTCTCCGCGGCATTCGACACTGTCTGCCACCGCACCCTAGTGCAGCGCCTCAGCAACGTCGGAATTCAGGAGAAGGCACTGGAATGGATCGTCTCCTTCCTCGACGGAAGAACACAGAGAGTCCGTCTACCACCGTACAAGTCAGAGGCCACCGAAGTCATCTGCGGCGTCCCTCAAGGATCCTCGCTGAGCCCCACCCTCTTCAACGTCTACATGGGCCCCCTCGCGCCCATCGCACGCCAACACAACCTGAACATCATCTCCTACGCCGATGACACCCAGCTGATCCTCTCACTGACCAACGACCCCGCTGCTTCCAGAGCCAACCTTCACGAAGGGATGAAAGATGTAGCCGAGTGGATGACGACCAGCCGCCTGAAACTGAACTCAGACAAGACGGAAGTCCTCATCCTGGGCTCCTCGCCCTCCGCCTGGGATGACTCCTGGTGGCCCCCCGCCCTGGGCACCGCACCCACACCGACAGACCACGCACGCAACCTGGGCTTCATCCTGGACTCCTCCCTCTCCATGACCAGACAAGTCAACGCCGTCTCCTCGTCATGCTTCAACATCCTGCGCATGCTACGGAAGATCTTCCGGTGGATCCCCACCGAGACCAGGAAGACGGTCACCCAGGCCCTCGTCACCCGCCGACTGGACTACGGCAACGCCCTCTACGCCGGAACCACCGCCAAGCTCCAGAAGAGACTCCAGCGGATCCAGAACGCCTCAGCCAGACTCATCCTCGACATCCCCCGACGCAGCCACATCTCCGGACATCTGAGAGACCTGCACTGGCTCCCCGTCAACAAGAGAATCACCTTCCGTCTCCTCACCCACGCACACAAAGCCCTACACGATCAAGGCCCGAGCTACCTCAACAACCGCATCAACTTCTACGCTCCCAAACGCCACCTCCGATCAGCCAGTCACGCCCTCGCCGCCGTCCCCCGCATCCGAAGAACGACAACAGGAGGAAGGTCCTTCTCCCACCTGGCCGCCAAGACCTGGAACTCCCTCCCGACCGACCTACGCCTGACCCAAGACCACCTCTCCTTCAGGAAGAAGCTCAAGGCCTGGCTGTTCGAGCAGTAGCAGCACCCCCTCCCCCCAAGCGCCTTGAGACCCTCCGGGTAAGTAATGCGCTCTATAAATGTCCTTGATTGATTGATTGATTGATTGATTGATAATTGTTCTACATGTGGCCTCTTTTTTCTTTAGTGGCCATCTTGGGGGACTTATTTGTTACGTAGCTCATTAATGTCCTCATTTACTGTAGTATCCTCAGCAGAAAATGCTTTCAGTTTTCTACTTCCATTCTATCAAGATGGTGTTCAGATGTGCCACACTTTTGCAATAAATTCAGAATGTTAGCACTCTTGTTGCTGACTAGAACACAATAGTAAAGCTGATTATCACCAGGGAGTTAACTAGCAATCTGCTGCTGCTGTTGAAAGTGTGTGTATCAGTCTGCATGCCAAAAATGTTTAAAGAAATGGAAGTGGAAGTTATTTGAGAATTCACTTAAAATGTGTCCTAATTTTTCTTTCTATAGCACTAACCATAATTTGTATGATAAACTGAAGCCATTCATTTTTATTCTCCTTAAATTAAATGTTTTACATTCTATCAGTTTGATTCAATCTACATGGCTTCAAGTTTGGCATACTTTTGTCATAAGTAACACTATTAGCGCTCTAGTTGTTCGTTAGAACACTCTCGGAGGCTGCAGTACAACACACAGTAATCAATTGACAGGCTGCTCCTGTTGGAAGTACATGATTTACTGAGAATGTCAGATTTTATTTTCATATGGTTGAGAAAGATAGTGTCAAGGAGAAATGTCCTAGCTGTAGTGAAGGGAACTTTTAATTCTATTAAGGAGGGGGAGGTGAGAATTATGCATAACTTTTTTCACTTTTTATTAACAGCAGATTCAAAGTTAACAAACCAAAAACACTGTCCATACTACAACTCCCATCAGTCCTTGGGAGGAGTCCATGGTAACCACAAGCCAAAAGCAGTACAGTCTGTCCCAACATATATATCCTTGTTGAAAGAAGTCCCTCCTCTTTTGTGCTGTTGAAGTTAAGTCATGCAGCATCACTCTGTTTTGGAATCAGAAACTGATAAGCAGGTCAGAACATTTACTTAAAAGCTTAATTACAGTAAACGTTACTTGCATCATAGTAAAGCCAGTATAAACATACAAAAGGACATCATCATCAGATTGATACCTCCTGTTAACCACCAGCGGTGGGGTTCCAATACTAACACCCAGGAAAAGAGGAGATACTTCCTGTAATACAGACCATTGGGTGGATTGAAAATTCTCAGTATTATCCAGGTGGGATAATCCTCGCCTCTGCGTCCTAAATAGAATTAAAGGTTTCCTACACTACAGCTAGGAAATTTCTCATTCTATGCATTTTAAAAGCTTACCTGTGACCAGCGAAGCGGCCTCATGGATTGTTTAAAATAAAAGCTCTTAAAGGCTGTTTGTGAAGACAAATCCGCGGCCTTCATGTGTTCCAAATTAGAGCCCACCTGAATGGTTTCGGAGGCCATTGCTTCCCTAGAGGAATTAGCCCTTAAGTGATGAATGTCAATTCCAGCTTCCGCCATAATCCATCTTACCCACCATGCAAACAAAGGAGAAGATACAGCCCTGAATGGTTTCCTAAGGGCGATCTATAATTCTCTCTCACCCAGAGGTCTATACTCAGCTGTCATCACTTCGTACGCCTTAGGAAACCTTACTACACAATGCTTAGGGCCTGTTTCAAAAGAAGCATAATTTACCAACGTGGTAGTAGATTTCCTCCTTCTAGAGATGATGAATGTCACCCCTTCATGTGAGGCGATGTCTAGGGCTCAGACATTAGATACTTTCTTGCAAGAGATGAGACAGAGAAGCATGTCCAGCTGCGCAGACCTTTCTTTCCTAGAAAGATATTGGTTATCCTGCCAGCCCATCAAATGATGCAGCACCAGGTTCATGTCCCACAGGCCTGGTTATCTAGGCTCTGGGGGGGGGGGGCGAGGCATCCGGATACCCTTCAGTAATTTGTACTCCCATGGATGATCCCCGACCTGGGTGTTGTGAATGGGTAGGTGCCCTGTCGAAATGGCCGAGTGGAAGAAATTGACCGTGCAGTAAGCTAGGCTGGAGCCATTCAACTCTGCCAGAAAATTCAGGATATCTGCATGTTACGCCCCTTGGGATCCAGGTGTCTCTGCAAACATCAACAAACCAATCTTCTCCAAACCAATCTGTATCACTTGGTGGTCCCTGGGGCCCATGCCTGCTGGGTGAGGATTTCTTTAACAACAACACAACTGCCAGTACTGGATATGACTTAGCTATTTTTTAGGATGACCCCTATGAACAAAACATAACGGTCCGTTTTCTAATTTGTGTCACTAGTTTATTCATTTATTTTTATACTAGTGGATCAAAAGTTATTTTCATAAACAATTTTCATGTGCATGTACAAAAAATACAATAAAATATTACAATTGAAAAATACTATACAAGACAATTTTTACAATTTTTACAACACATCCAAACTTTCACTTTGGCCAAACCTTTCATCCATCTACAATCGTACCACAAAGCAAAACAAATTCTTAGGGCCCAATGTCAAAAAAATATATGTAGGTTCATATGAACATATAAACAATGTCTATAGATGGTAATTAATGTGCTAGACACAATCTAAATAGTATTAATCATATTTAATAACCACTATTTTTAATATCTAATTTCAATTTGACAGAAGGGCCCAAAAACAGTTCGACGCGTTTCGAACTCCACAATGCGGAGTTCTCCTCAGGACCAACAATCTACAAAAGCAAACAAAAACTCATTAAGAAATTCTGTCCAAAAACCAAAACTCTTACAATCAATGGCAGGCCCAATAAAACACCTCTGTCCCTACCTTATTGTAAAACAAAAAGCAATCTTCTTAGTAGATGGCGTACAGCCAATATACCACTGTGAAGTGAGGAGAATATGGCAAACAGTTTAAAGTTAGTCAACGACACACACATTTTACACGTTTGGTTTATGATGTGCAGAGGGTTCAAGTTAAAAGCTTACCTAATTTAAAGCTCGTATGATTTTATCTAGGGAAAAGAAAAGTCTTAATCAGATGATGTCCAAATTTATATTGCAGAGCTGTCTAATTATCATTCGAGAAGACAAGCTTACAACCAAGGGGCTCGCAGCCGGCTTACTGAGTGTATGACCGTCTATGCTGCAGAGAGTGATTGATAAGCGCCCGTTTCAATTTTAGACGTTGGCGTCCTGCTGGCGTTCTGGAAAGAGAAAGCAGATGTTATATCAGCTTATAAAATAAATTTGACCATTATCAACAATGGGGCAACCCAATAGGTACAGGACCTGGGTGAATATCGATATGAACAAAACAATGGTCCTAACCATTCACTATAAACATAATATGAATCAATACACAGTTATTAGATCAAAAAATATTTTGAGCTTACCATAATTCTACAGCTCAACGGAATCAATCCTGCATACAATACAAAGAAGAACGAACACAGGCAACAGACTTTTGGTTGACAGGCAATTTAATTCATTGCTCATTAAATGGATGTTTTAATTTTGGTAAAAGAGGTTTCCAAGTGTCTCATTCAATAGTTACTTATAACAACTTGGCCCAAGGTGATTGTGCCCCAAGGGGAGGGACGTGCAAAAGATAAGCGTGATAAAGAAAGATATAAGTGTTATTAGGAAAGGAAGAAAAGGAAATTTTTGTGACAGTAAATACACAATAATTTTTTATCACATTGCAAAAAAGGACGGTGTTCAAAAGTACCGTCACAGTAAACACCCAGCTTCAATACTTTTTCATGGTAATATGATCAAATGCAAAACTGGACATGAATTCCAAAATAAGCACGTCAGAATTATAAGGAGAAGGGGAAGGGTCAAGGTCCGGGTGGAATCAAAAAGGGGGGGGGTGTCGACGTTTCGACTCGTCTAATGGCCCGACTGGTAGATTTAAGCCTCGGCCGTGCGAGTCTTCATCAGGACAATGGGGAAGGGCAATATCACCATGACCTGGTAATACCTGGAACAATTAAAAATTACAGTAAGTCTGTTGCACTAATTACTATTTATTTGCCATTTGAAAAAACCTCAAAGGAGGGGCTTACCCACACCAGTCTAGAAGCGGGAGTCAATCAACTGTATGTGGACAGTCTCACATCGGGATGAAGGTGTATTTGCACCTAAAGGACAGATATACATAATATTGTATACTAAGTCGGGTAACTATAAAGGTACTCCACTGGTATATCAGTCTAGAAGATAAAACATACCTTGCACTCTTTAGTAGTGCCTGTGGGGTCTCAAATGTTAATATACAGGTCTCCAAACAGTGTTGTGTTATGATCAGCAATGAAATCAGTCTCTCTGCAATATAATACAAAGGAGTAATCAATTGCCTGGGCGTTACAAACACCTTTTATTCCACGAGGGACAGAAGAGATCACATACCTACTGTTTAAATTCAGTTCCTCAAGGTGTACATTAAGCCATCACAACGATTTTGTTCGAAAAAGGCAACCTGAAATAAATTGAAATAGATATCGACCAACAGGTTCGATAGGGGAGAACTCCAAAGTAATGTTACGTTAAAGATAGAGCCCTACCTTCCATTGGTCAGTGCTCCACTAGGGAAACTTTGTCCTTTGCGTGGAGAAAAATGTTCTATACATGCGCCAGAATCACGTTGGAACCTGCAAATTGTCAGGGATTGTTAAACTACTTGCGCAATAGCTCAAACACTCGTGGTGTGCTCAAAAGAAAAGAAAAAATCACGGTCATACCTGTTTACCCAGCGACGTTGTCCGTATTGAACTCCTAGTTCGCTTAGAGTAGAACCCGCGCTGTATACGGAAGTAGATTTTTAAGGGCGGACTTGTCATGGAGGTAGAAACGGGACTGTGACCTTCCCGCATTTCCAAGTGATTGCGGTGAAGGGTCTAACGTGCATAGCTTACTTCTAACGGAGGCATTGATTATAATAAATATTAAGCTTAAAAATTAGTAAAAGAGTGAGGCCGACATCATTTTAATTTTAAACAGCGGACATGAAAAATAGAAAAATGGAAAAAGGGGGGGCGCGAACCCAAAATTAGTTGTATACACATCATGTAGCATTAACACAGTGTGCCACTCCGTTACTATTATACTGTTTTTGTGGTTCTTGCTATATCATGATGTTAAATCCTAATCACAGTTCCCACCCGTCTGTTGGGTATGTGTATAAACTAGTCGGTAGTTCCCATGTACAATTAACAGCAACCAACAAACATTTCAATTTGTACACAAACACACAATAATTACATTTGACTTAGGCAATCTATTAACTGCCAAGCTAGACAGCTATATCTTATAAAGGTACTGAGAAAAGGACTTTTCTTTATACTTCCGAAACATTATATCAGATATCCAAAACATTACATTACACCATCTGTTATATAAGCGAAGAAGAAAGGAGCTACAGGTCTAACATCGCTACTTGCTTCCTAATCTCCTCCTGCTCATTGAGCCCCTTGTTTATAGTGTTAAGGGAATAGATCCATCTACATTCACTGCGGCTTAGGGTGCTGGGTAGATCGCCGCCTCGGGGGTTCAATGTCACTTTTTCGATCACCCATAATCTCAGGGAATCTGCCGCATGTTCAAACCTCACGAAATGATCTACCAGGGGAGCCCCCTGAACCTTGCAGCGAATGCGGCTGCAGTGTTGCAAAATGCGGCATTTGATCTTCTGAGATGTCTGCCCAAAGTACATAAAGCCACATGGGCAGACAATGGCATACACCACCCCCGATGTATTGCAATTGCTAAATTGCTTGAGGTAGTGTGACTGGTTATTATGTGAAAACATAGTTAACTCTATCGTCATTGAACATGCCTTACACGTCCTGCATTTCATATGGCCAACCACCGGTGGGAACCCCCACAAAGAACTCGTGTTCTTTTCTTTGGGAACTAATAGATGCTCCCAAGTGAGCGGAACACCTTGTTGCGCTATACTAGCCATTATCCCCGTAGGGGGCTCAATGAGCAGGAGGAGATTAGGAAGCAAGTAGCGATGTTAGACCTGTAACTCCTTTCTTCTTCGCTTATATTACATATGGTGTAAAAAAAAACGTTTTGGGATATCTGATATAATGTTTCGGAAGTATAAAGAAAAGTCCTTTTCTGAGTACGTTTATAAGATATAGCTGTCTAGCTTGACAGTTAATAGATTGCCTAAGTCAAATGTAATTATTGTGTGTTTGTGTACAAATTGAAATGTTTGTTGGTTGCTGTTAATTGTACATGGGAACTACCGACTAGTTTATACACATCCCCAACAGACGGGTGGGAACTGTGATTAGGATTTAACATCATGATATAGCAAGAACCACAAAAACAGTATAATAGTAACGGAGTGGCACGCTGTGTTAATGCTATATGATGTGTATACAACTAATTTTGGGTTCGCGACCCCCCTTTTTCAATTTTTCTATTTTTCATGTCCGCTGTTTAAAATTAAAATTATGTCGGCCTCACTCTTTTACTAATTTTTAAGCTTAATATTTATTATAATCAATGCCTCCGTTAGAAGTAAGCTATGCACGTTAGACCCTCCACCGCAATCACTTGGAAATGTGGGAAGGTCACAGTCCCATTTCTACCTCCATGACAAGTCCGCCCTTAAAAATCTACTTCCGTATACAGCGTGGGTTCTACTCTAAGCGAACTAGGAGTTCAATACGGACAACGTCGCTGGGTAAACAGGTATGACCGTGATTTTTTCTTTTCTTTTGAGCACACCACGAGTGTTTGGGCTATTGCGCAAGTAGTTTAACAATCCCTGACATATTGCAGGTTCCAACGTGATTCTGTCGCATGTATAGAACATTTTTCTCCACGCAAAGGACAAAGTTTCCCTAGTGGAGCACTGACCAATGGAAGGTAGGGCTCTATCTTTAACGTAACATTACTTTGGAGTTCTCCCCTATCGAACCTGTTGGTCGATATCTATTTCAATTTATTTCAGGTTGCCTTTTTCGAACAAAATCGTTGTGATGGCTTAATGTACACCTTGAGGAACTGAATTTAAACAGTAGGTATGTGATCTCTTCTGTCCCTCGTGGAATAAAAGGGGTTTGTAACGCCCAGGCAATTGATTACTCCTTTGTATTATATTGCAGAGAGACTGATTTCGTTGCTGATCATAACCCAAAACTGTTTGGAGACCTGTTTATTAACATTTGAGACCCCACAGGCACTACTAAAGAGTGCAAGGTATGTTTTATCTTCTAGACTGATATACCAGTGGAGTACCTTTATAGTTACCCGACTTAGTATACAATATTATGTATATCTGTCCTTTAGGTGCAAATACACCTTCATCCCGATGTGAGAGTGTCCACATACGGTTGATTGACTCCCGCTTCTAGAGTGGTGTGGGCAAGCCCCTCCTTTGAGGTTTTTTCAAATGGCAAATAAATAGTAATTAGTGCAACAGACTTACTGTAATTTTTAATTGTTCCAGGTATTACCAAGTCATGGTGATATTGCCCTTCCCCATTGTCCTGATGAAGACTCGCACGACCCAGGCTTAAATCTACTTGTCGGGCCATTAGACGAGTCGAAACGTCGACATCCCCCCCCACCCCTTTTTGATTCCACCCGGACCTTGACCCTTCCCCTTCTCCTTATAATTCTGACGTGCTTATTTTGGAATTCATGTCCAGTTTTGCATTTGATCATATTACCATGAAAAAGTATTGAGGCTGGGTATTTACTGTGACGGTACTTTTGAACACCGTCCTTTTTTGTAATGTGATAAAAATTATTGTGTATTTACTGTCACAAAAATTTCCTTTTCTTCCTTTCCTAATAACACTTATATCTTTCTTTATCACGCTTATCTTTTGCACGTCCCTCCCCTTGGGGCACAATCACCTTGGGCCAAGTTGTTATAAGTAACTATTGAATGAGACACTTGGAAACCTCTTTTACCAAAATTAAAACATCCATTTAATGAGCAATGAATTAAATTGCCTGTGAACCAAAAGTCTGTTGCCTGTGTTCGTTCTTCTTTGTATTGTATGCAGGATTGATTCCGTTGAGCTGTAGAATTATGCTAAGCTCAAAATATTTTTTGATCTAATAACTGTGTATTGATTTATAAAATAAATTTGGACATCAGCTGATTAAGACTTTTCTTTTCCCCAGATAAAATCATACGAGCTTCAAATTAGGTAAGCCATCTACTAAGAAGATTGCTTTTTGTTTTACAATAAGGTAGGGACAGAGGTGTTTTATTGGGCCTGCAATTGATAGTAAGAGTTTTGGTTTTTGGACAGAATTTCTTAATGAGTTTTTGTTTGTTTTTGTAGATTGTTGGTCCTGAGGAGAACTTCGCATTGGGGAGTTCGAAACGCGTCAACCTGTTTTTGGGTCCTTCTGTCAAATTGAAATTAGATATTAAAAATAGTGGTTATTAAATAGGATTAATACTATTCAGATTGTGTCTAGCACATTAATTACCATCTATAGACATTGTTTATATGTTCATATGAACCTACATATATTTTTTTGTCATTGGGCCCTAGGAATTTTTTTTGCTTTGTGGTATGATTGTAGATGGATGAAAGGTTTGGCCAAAGTGAAAGTTTGGATGTGTTGTAAATATTGTAAAAATTGTCTTGTATAGTATGTTTCAATTGTAATGTTTTATTGTATTTTTTGTACATACACATGAAAATTGTTTCAAACAGTGATAAACCTAAGAAGCTTCAACGAGTGGCTGGTTTATCACTACTTCAAAATGTAGGGCATCCACCTCCTAAGAGACCTGCTATTACAAAATGATTGGATGGTGAGTCTGGACCTCAAAGATTCCTTCACTTTGCCTGGAGGGACCAGGAGTTGGACTTCCAGTCTCTATCTTTTGGCCTCTCCTCAGCACTGCAGTGCTTTACGAAACAGCTTAAACCAGTGGTGGAGATCCTCCGTACAAAGAGCATACGGTTAATCATTTACCTCAACACTCTTCTCTTGATGGACCAATCGCAATCCTATCTAGTGTCAAATTAACATGACTATCGCATTACTCCAGGAGTTGGGGTTTATGAGTTGGGGTTTGA
Source organism: Lissotriton helveticus (assembly GCF_964261635.1). Classification (NCBI taxonomy): domain Eukaryota; kingdom Metazoa; phylum Chordata; class Amphibia; order Caudata; family Salamandridae; genus Lissotriton; species Lissotriton helveticus. Next base: position 17,547,589 of record NC_136067.1, read on the forward strand.
GGCTTCCATCGGTAGCCAGATTGTTCAGGCCACAGATTCCGCCACCTTAGGGTCTGAGAGACACTCTGAGGATCTCAGGTGATATATCCCCTCTGGTTCGAACATGTCGGATGAGGTGGGGTCCCCTACGAAGGAGCCGGAGGCCGCAAATTCAGAGTGCTGAGGGTTGCCCAAATCCCCCTCCTCATCCGTACTACCCTCCCCCAGATTGGAGAACTCCTCATCAGTGTCTGCCATATGGGTGACAGCATTGCCATTTTCACTGGGCGACTCTTCCTCCCGGTAGGGTGTATTACTCAACGTGCACGCACTCTTACCGAACTCGTCCCATAATCGGTCGAACACATCTAGGTGCCTGCACTACATTTATGGGGCTTTGAAGAGTGGAAAGTAGAAACACCTTAAAAATTCCCTTGCCTCCCAAAAAGTATATCCACCCTAAAAAATCCCTTGTCACAGAAAAATCCACACCCACCCTAAATGCTAAAAATTCCCTTGCCACCCAAAAACCCATATGAATCCTAAACCCTAACAAATCACTTGCTACCTAAAAACCTATACCCACCCTAAACCTTAAAAATTCCCTTGCCATCTAAAAACACATATCCACCCTAAACCCTCCTGCCCTTCATAATCCGTTTTGCTGCAACTGTCCGGTATGGTCAGCTTGCTGCTGTTGCCTCTTTTGCCTCTGCTCTCTGATGTCAATGTGCATGGCCCTGTCCCCATTGCTTTCCATGGTCCGTTGTGCCATTCCACTTAATGTTTCAAGTTGGAAGCCACACAATATAAACTCTAAATAAATAAATAAATTCATACGACCATAAATAAATAAATAACAGCATTAGAGCAAAGGCATATTGTTATACCCTACTATGTTGTATTTGCATGTACTCTAGCCCTGCTGCCTCTAGCTGCTCAGCCAGAGGGTGAGTTGGTCATGGAATGTTGGTGTGCGTGTGATGCAAGGAATGCCCGGGTGTCTGAGTGAATGAGTGTTGGGAGATAGAGATGGGCTGAGCAGTAGGGCAGGCTGCTCCTGGTGAGATTGGTACCACACCAGTGCTGGCTGGACTCAAGACTGATGTAACTTGGACATGAAACTGAATAAAGAAGACTTGAAAATTCATCCTGGCTCCTAGTTTCCACCATTACAGGACGCAACATAGTTTGGCGATGAGCAGACTTCGACCCTAGAGACTCTTGGTACAGCACAGAAACAAAAGGGGCTACAAAGAAACTTCAAGAGAAACCAAGAGATCCCACAAGCAACTACATCTACAAAGAAAGTATTTCCAGGCAAGCCAGTGCCAGCCCCACCAGTGTCCTTACCAACGGACAGCTTCACCGTCCAGTGTCATCACCAACTGACAATATAGCCTGGGAATACTACAGCCATCTAAAGGATTACAGTGAGATGGAGGAGTAGTTAAACTACAGCCACAACTGGTGTCCTAGCCACAATGCTTTCTACTGAAAGGATTTTGTGAGTTGGTGGAGTATTATTTCTACAGCCAGTTGTTCGTGTTTCAGCCACATCGCTCTACAAAGAGCAAACTATCTTAAAGATGTCAGAACAAACAATGTGCAAAGGAAGCAAAGATGAAGAATTTCTGGTGCTTAACTGACATTTGCAGCATGTTGAAACTTGAACCAGTCAGTAAATGCTAGCGCTACACTGCTGCTGTGTGGTTTTGCCAAGGTATGTGCTTTGATATCACATGGATGGACATTAAATCCAGTAGGATACGACGGATGTACAGAAGCAGCTAATCTGCCCACAATGGTTTGTCACACTCTAAACTCGGACATGAAGTGGGCACCTCAAAGGGGCCATAAAAGGCTCATGGATGTATTTTCATACTCGCAGCAATGAGCATATATGCATATCAGTTTACGAAAACCACAGTGAACAGTGCAGGGGAGCAGCTCGTCAACTTCTGTGCGCTGGAGATATGGTGATCATATTGTGAACTCCTATCTGCACTGCAGCAGAAATTGTTTGCACAAAAACCGCATAATGTGATTTCCAAATACAGCGTAAAATGTGGAAATTGTCTACATTTTCTTTTTCTTTTGGAGCTGTGTGGTAAAGCAACATTCCACGCCACCCTCTTTACATGTGCAAGTATGGGAGTAAGACTATTTCTTAATTTATTAAAGTTCATGGCTGCCCTTTGGACTCTTGGCTTAATCGCTGTATTCATTTTCAAATTTAGTCATGTCACAAGACAAGCCATGCACGCGCTTATGTTGTCCAGCTACATGGTCGCGTGCAGTTCTCCGGTGAAGTTCTCTGTGTTCATGCATCCTCAGTGTGGCGTACATGGTTGCCTCAAAACCCTCTCTGGCTCTTGTGGATGTGGACATTTTGGTGCACGGACGCACCATGATCCACTCTGTAGCAACGTCAACAGCATGACGCAATATTGTGGTTGGCGGCCTCTTTGATGGTTCCCGTTTGCGGCATAGTTGCACACCACGCGGCTACTGCATTGCCAACCACACTGTTTCTGGTCTTCTAAATAGAGTTTTACAATTAAAAGATGATGTCTGGGACAACGCTGGGTTGTTTAGGGGAAAACAGGTAAAGGGATCGACTGACTACTTGGAATTCGGCAGAACAATTTGAGGAATACACTGTGAGGAATTTTTTGGGGTTGTAAGCTCTGTTTCACGTATGTGGGAGTTAATTTTCTTTTCTATGGGATTTTTCCTGTTTAATCCTTCTCGTTTTTCACTGGTGCAAATTGTCTGCTTTGTGTACTATGAACTCACTAGACCATGAATAATGTTCTGTTACATTATCTATGGTTCATTTTGGTGAAGAACCACTTTTGCTGCACGCAGTTTGACCATCTATAATGCGGCCTCTGATAGCTATGAGTTTCGCAAATATTTTTACTTCAATATTAATGAGGGAAAGAGGCCTGTAAGAGTCTAAGTCTTTGTCTGGTTTCAGCAATGTAATAATCAGGGCTTCCCTCATCGATGCAGGAAGGATCTCTAATTCTAATGATTCCGCAAATACCTCATGCAGCCTAGGGGCCAATCCCTCCACATATGTTTTATAGAATGCTGTGGTGAGCCCATCTGGGCCCGGCGCCTTATTTAACAGTAGACCCTTAATCAATTTTGCTATGTCTTCAACTGACACTGGGAGGTCCATGTATTTACGGTGCACATCTCCGAACCAAACTAGTGCGATGGAATCTAGAAAGTCCTTGAAATGTTCCGGAGTGGTAGTGTGCTTAGTCGTGTATAAGTCAGCATAGAAATTCCAACAAGGACTATACTACGGGAACATGCAACATACCACACAACAAGAACTAGCTTATTGCCAGTGTCCATTAAACACTTATTAGTGTGTAATATTTGTGGAATACAGTGGAGAGAATGTAAAACCTAGGCTTTATTAACTTGGTTCTGATAAGATTGGTGGGATTAGCAACTAATGCCTAGATGCATCATTGAGAATTGCATTCGCAAACGATGCGAATCGCATAATTCGACCGTTTGCAAATGCAATTTATGGTGTTGGGATGCATCAAGTTTTTTGTTTAATTTCGCATTTTTAGGAATCGTAAAAGTATTTGCGAGTTCTTAAAAAATTTGCTAAACTTGCGAATCGCATTTTTTTGCGATAAAATGCTATGCATGAAATTTTGTAATTTGCGATTTTTTAGGAAATCGCAAATTGGAATTCTTAAAATTCGAAGAAGTCAAACCTGGTGCTAATTTTGCAAACTTTTACAGCTGTAAATCATCAGTACTGCATATAAGGACCTCAGAGACCATGAATTTGCTTTTCAGAATGGCAGCACTTTTCTTTTTGTCTCGCAGGCAGAGGTTGAAAGTAGCTGCAGGATGGAGGAGAAGGCTCATACAAGAGAGAATATTCAGAGTGCGCATAACCTTACTAGGGCAGACTGAATCAGAGATCTTTGCTAAGTACAGGCTCAATGCTGATTGAATTTTAGATTTAATTCAAGAATTGGACCCAATCTTGCAGAGGCAAACACGCAGGACACAAGCTATACCAACCCATGTGCAGGTATTGTGTTCACTGCACCTCCTTGCTTCTGGGTCATTTCAGGGTGTAATAGCCATTGCTGGTGGTGTCTCCCAAAGTTCACTTTCCAGGTTTTTTAATGCCTTCATAAATGCCATGTTACAAAGAATAAGGTATCATATTAAATTTCCAAGTTCACAGCAGGATTTGATGAAAACCAAATTAGATTTCTACAACATGGCTCAATTCCCACATGGTATTGGCTGTGTAGATGGCACACATGTTCCCATTTGTCCACCCTCTGAAAATGAGTATATTTTTGCCACAGGAAATGCTTCCATTCTCTAAACATTCAAGCCATTTGTAATTCTAAAACTATTATCACAGACATAGTTGCAAGTTACCCAGGAAGTGCCCATGACTCCTACATTTTTAGACACAGTGCTATTCATGCTCAACTGCTTGCAGGTCAATTTGGGGACGGATACTTGCTGGGTAAATATTTTTCTTACAATTTGAATACATTATTTCTTAATCTTGAGACATTTCTTCCTTGCAAGTGTAAATTTTTGGTTCTTCTTTTCATAGTTGATAGTGCCTATGCAGTGAGGTCTTACATTTTAACTCCATACCTAAATCCAACTTCAAGGAAAGAACAGCATTATAACCAGGCTCACATAACTACCCAGAATGTGAGAACCTTTGGTGTGATGAAATCACGCTTCCGCATACTTCATAAGACAGGTGGAGCATTGCAATATCAGTGTAGGAGGGTGGATACCTGACTATGGTTACCCCAGATTGTTTTGCCTGGTTTTTAGCTGGTTTTCGACTTAGTTGGCCTGGGATCCTGCTAATCAGGGTCCCAGGCTATCTGCTCTCTCTTTAAATGGACTCCATGTACCTTAGGTACATCACCAATTTGGTACTGGACAGCTTGTCAGCCCCTGTACAGTGCACTATAGGTGCCCAGGGCGTAGGTGCATCCAAGGCCTACCAGGGGCTGCAGCATATCTTTTGCCACCCCTGGCTGGTACTTACATCGACACAACTGGCTGATCCCTCAGCTGGGGCAAGGTGGTGTAATCACCCCTTGCTTAGATATAGTATACCTATATCTAAACCTATGTCTGGACACATATATACCTATAAGTCACTCCTATGGCAGGCCTTAACAATCCTGGAGGCAGAGTGCTTGGTTTTATGTGAGATGGTGCTCAAGCATGAGCTGAGCCTGTCTACAGTGGTCGGAACCATTTCCATACTGCTGTTCTAGTGATACTGCCATACCATATACTCTTAAGTGCATTATAATCCTCGCGGTTAATGCTAACTTTGGTTTGGCTTTATCAAAACATGTCTTGTTTGGTGTCATACACTTTGGAATACTACCCCCTCGCCAGTTCTGGCGACGGGGGTAGCATCCCACCCTTCTAGAGGGAGAAGACATGTTACTTTACTTAGAGCCCCAGCATCACAAAATGGATGCCTCTGCCACAGACACGAGTCTGGCCTCCTGCTGCTGACTGAAACTTGGCAGAGGACACTTGGACAAAGGGTTTCCTGTCACAGGGAGGTGTCACACCACCCCAGACAGGAGATAGTGGATTGTAGCAGGGAGGGTTGAAAGAAACTAGACACTGCCTGGGGCGCACAAGGTGTCCCCAAGCAAATGCCAGCCAAACCGGTTCTGGGGCACTCCAGCCCCAGTCTTGGCATGAAGCTGGACAAAGGGAAAGGGGTGTAACCACCCCCTTCCTGGGTCCCACCTATAGGAGGGACCTAGCAGGTAATCCAGCCCCTTGATTTGGAATAATGGTAGGAGTTGTGCAGATGCACATCAGATTATCCTGACTGAAACTTATGAAACGAAACTCTGGACCCTTCAAGATCCCACTCGACGTGGAAGACTGAAGAATCTCCCTTGTGGTCAAGGAGTGACCACCCTGTGCAAACAGGCACCATCCAGCCCCTCGACGTTTGCTTTGTTGCAGTTCCCGCCGGAACTCGAGCAACAGAGATCGACAAGAGCCAGCGATCCTGCCTTCCAACAGCCCGATCCACAGTCTATGCAGAGCTGAGACCCGTGGAGGTGACCTGAAGCGTGGGAGCGGCCATCTTGGAAAAACTACGAAGCGCTGACCGTGCAGAATCCGAGGCTCCCTCGAAGCTGTGCATTGGACTTTGAGAAGCTCCAGCCCCGAGCAGCTTTTGCACCGAAGCTCACCCCGCCACACATACTCGCGAACGTTTGAATTTACACAGCTGGTCTGGTTGCTCCAGACGGGCCCTCGCTCCCCTGAAAAGGAGCACCCGCTCTGACCTTGCTGGTCCGAGTATTAAGCGATCTTCGAATCCTCCGTGGGTTGCCTTTGCCAAGGTTTGTTGACTCCGATCCGGAAGCGGACACCGCCGACAGCGAGAGCCTTTGTGGGACAGCTCGTGATCCACTCCAGGACATCCTCGGTGCCCCAGAGTCCACGTGGCAGTGGAGACAAGCTTCACAACAAGCACCTGATTGCGCCCGACATCGCCTGGTTCCTTCCTGGTTCCTTCCTGGTCTCTGGCTAGTGACCCAGACTCTGTCCCCTCTGCTTTCAGGTACTCTACATCTTCAACCCACCCTTGGATCACACAGGACACTTCTCTTCTGGACGCCTGCAGCATCTTCATCTCTAGGCACCATAGAACTGCGTGACGAAACCCGACACATCTTTGCACCTGTGCACCCGCTTCCTGTGGGTGAGGTAACTCTTAAACGCCGGTGCTCCTGTGGTGGTTTACACCTCTAGTATCTAAGTCTAAAGTTTTGTCCTTCTAGTCCAGTCGGAAGACTCTTAAAACTGTAACTCGATAACTTTTACACACCGTTGACTTTGCATTGCTTTAGGCACTGCACCCGAATCCCACGGGCTACTCCCGTCCTAACTGCTGTTAGTCCAGTGTAGTCCCAGCGATTCCCAAGGCCCCAGGCCTTACCACTGATCGATTAGTGATTGTTATACCACTTTTTTGATATATGGTTTGAATGGCCACCGGCCTCATCCATAATTGTGCAACTTTCATATGTTATATTGTGCTTTTGTTTAAACGATTGTGCTTCATTGCTCATAAAGAGTAGTGGGGATTATTCTGAGAATTAATACATATATTTTTATAATATATAACTTGTGTGGTGTCCTTTCATTTGGTATTACAGGATTGCATATGGTAAAACAGCTGGCTTCACATGCCCTCTTGAGTTAAGCCTTTAAGGCTGCTTAGTCAATGCTACCCCTAGGATAGCTTGTCTATAAGGTTGACTTACAACCACCACCATAAGGGATTGTTTGGACTGATAAAAGGTGCCCACAGAACTGTGGACATCATATACCAGGCCAACTTCTCACAATCAGCCAGACATTTGCTGCAAAATAGTTGCAGCATGTGCAATGCTGCACAACTTAGCAACTGAGAGAGGCATAGAACTTGCTGAAGAAGATGTTTTACCTCAAAATGACAATCAGCCTCCACAAGCAAGAGCACATGGACTAGAGGTAGCAGAGGGTAGAAGGAGAAGGGCAGAGATCACACAACATTACTTCTGATTGAGGTAGGAAGCACACAAAGCATTATTTTGTTTTGCAAGAAATTATTTTTTTAATTAAATGTCAAAATAAATGCATTCACTTCATGGACTTTCAATGTTTCACCTAGACTTTACAATTGTTTAAGCCTGAATTTAAAAAATGAAAAGCATTAAACCATAAACCACTTGGACATTTTCCCAAAAAAACAAGAGGCATCACATACATAATGTCATGTGTTACGTCCACGCACTCCTAATGCCTTCCCTGCATTTTTTCCTATGTGCATGGCCATGTTACTTGCATCAATCTGCTTTCTCATGCTGCGGCGTGTGCCAGTTAAGCAATGCTCAAGTGTGCCACTCACAGTACTGCCTGCTTCACTCTCCTCCATTTGTAGTGGATTTTCTGAAGCTGTATTGCTATGTGATTTTTCCAAAGAGTCATGGTTTGTCCCCATTCCCTTGTCAATGTGTGCTAAAAATTTCTTCATAACTACCTGCATGGAAAGGGTCTGTTTGCAGAACTGAGTTGTACAATTTGAAAGGTGAGACATTTGCCTGTTATGAGCCTGCATGTTGTTCATTAGTCGCAGGTGCCTTTTGCTGGTTTTGCATCAATGTGCACATGGTCTCTAAAGAAGTGGCAATGCGGCCAAGCTTTTCAGAAGATGTTTCATGGCCTGTCTTAATTACATGTATCATTTTGTTCATACTGTTGTATATAGAACCCATTTGTTTGCTGATATCTCCAAGTTTTCCTTTCATAATTCTAATGTCTTTGCCTTGCAGGCGCTGTACCTTCAGGATTTTGTCTTCAACAAGATTGCCAGTGATGGGTCCCTCTCCAAATCGTCCACTATCTGCTACATGACCATGGCGTAAAGAAAAGTGCTGATGCCTCCTTCGCCTACTCAGCCTTCTGTTTGTGACTGTTGGAGTACTTTGAGGTTGCCTTTCAGAAACATTATCAATGTGCTTTGTTTCAGAATCAGTTTGCAGGAGTTGACACACTCTCTGTCTTTCACCTCTTTGAGAATGGGATGCTGATGTGGTACGGGCATTTCCCTCATCTGTTTCATGATTTTCTTGGGTATTGAAATCCCTCAAATCCCGCTCAATTATTTCCTGGAGTGTTTCTATGGTTAAAAAATGCAAACATGATGTAATTAAAAGTTTGCACTTTCAAACAATCTAATAATAAAATGTGAGTTTCTATCCAAAAACATGTTCCCAGTCTAATTATTTTTCTTTTTACTTTAAAAAAAGGTAAAACTTAATTTTTCTGTTTATGTAAAGTTAGGGTTTCAAAAAAACTACAACTCCCATGATGCACTGCTTTCATTTTCCAAACAGAAAATAACTTATTTTGGAAAATGTGTAAGATATTCTACACTACTGAAAAACAAATCAGCAAGTACAAATACTGTCACAAGGCTCTTGCATTTTCTACACTCCATTCAGAGAACCAAAACCATTAATAAATCACTTACCTTCAGAAGGGGTAGGAATCTCTGAAGTATCAATGTCTATTACTCCAACTACAGCCTCAGTCAACAGTGTGCCTTCCACCATGTCTTCCAGGGGGGTGTTGGGTCTATCCCTGGGTGTTCCACCTCCAGTTTTCTTTACTGTTTTAATCCTGTTTGCTAACTTCTCTTTTGCACCACTGCGAAGGTCATACCATCTTTTTTGTAAATTATTTATGTCACGATGTGCTACACCTACTGCATTAACCTTTGCTTCAATAGCATTCCGTAGTTTTCTTTTAACAGCTTCTGGAACCTTCAGAGACTGCGTACCAAAAAGCTGTTCCTGTCTCGCAGTCACCTCCTCAATAAGAAATTCCAACTCTTGGTCAGAAAATGTAATTTTCCTTTTCCTGGCTGGCCCCTCTTCCACAGGATTTTCAATTTCCATTTTCCAAAGATTTCTTAAGCACAGACTGCAGCAGCAACCTCCAGGGAAAGCTCACAAAGCAAACTGCCAAACCTCAGCTTCAAACAAGGGAGCAGTTGTGACTAATTGCTGTACTGGCTTTCAGGCTGTTGAATCAATGAGATTCAACATGTGTGTGATTTCTCAGTTTGCGAATTCGCAAACTGCGAATTCGCAAATTGCGAATTCACATTTTTCTTGCGATTCTGTAAATTATGCGAATTTTACCGAATCGCAAAAAAAAATGCGAAAAAAATGATGCATTGACTTTTGCTGTTCCTTATTTGCGATTCCTTATTTATCGCAAATAAGGAATCGCAAAAAAAAACGTTGATGCATCTACCCGTATCTGCTCCTTCTAGCCTGGTTGCCATAACTCAGCAGTAAAAAGTGTTCTGCAATATTGACGTCGTTGTGAGGAATTTCACTCGATTATTTAAAAATACAGGAATGGTACAACTTACACTATACTGTCCTACCTCTTAGAAGATGAGTGGCAAATTATATATCATTTCGACCCACAAAGTTTTAATTTGCAGACGAAATATTAGACACATTAAAAAGAAAAAATAAGAAGCAAGATAATGCTGTTTATAACCTGATACATCTAATGGAACTTTCAATGGGCCATATCCAAACCCGGTTCTTTGGTAGTGTGCGAGTTAATGCACAGAAAATTAATTTATATAATGAACGAAAAGATGAGATCTAATGCCTAAATTGCTGCTTTGGGACCCAAAAGAGCCGGCTTCTATTCACCGCTTGGGCTCGTAACTAAAAATTCTTGTGATCTGGACACATAGGTTGACATGTAAATAAAATTCACCCCCTCTCCTTCCATCACTTCCTAGTTTCAATAATCAGGTTTGACCTGAAACCCACATACCGTAATGTTCTATGTACAGCACCTCATCTTTAAAATGCTAAATCACAATATAAATGTTCTAATTTAAGTGCTCTGCTGGTCCTCTAAACTAGGACGGCACTCTACCAAATTACCAACATTATTTTCGTTCTGGCTTGGAAGTAGTTACTGTTGTCAGGTAATACTTTTTAGAACACTAAAAATGTACCTTGTTTTTTCTGCTGCCAGCCACATATTGTATTGCATTGTTTTGGTTGGAAATGGGGTTGCTGGTTGACTTGGGTATGAACCCTGGGCAAGCAACAATCACAATCCTAGTCAGGGTAAGATACAAGCACACCCCAAATTAAACTACACTCACCCCTGGTAGCCTAGCACAAAGCAGTCAGGCTTAACCTAGAGGCAATGTGGAAAGTATTTGTATAGCACTTCAAACAGTAAAAGTGTAAAAACACCACACAAAAAGATCCCAAACTAAGTTAGAAAATTAGGGGAAAATGTAAAAATAAAACGAGCATTAAAAATGCAATAGGCCTTGCATTTTTTTTTATTTAGAGCTATTGGCATAGCTCAGCAGCTACTGGACAGAATTTGCCACTTTGCAGGCGCCAAACAGAGCATTGCTCCGTGAACGGCCTGAAAGCCTAAAACAATGTTTTTTTTTAAAAACTTTGTTTATTAGATTTTTCAGCGAAACACAGTACATGCATCTCATTTTAAACAGTATATGGAAAGGATATATGCAACTTGTACAGTACTTAGGTGTTCATAAGTCATGAAACAGTGATAATTATCATAGTAACAAAAACAGATAATTGTCAGCACTTCCAAGTAATGTCTCAATGAGAGGCATGCATCAGTGACTTTGTAAATTATCCAATGTCGAAGAATCTATGAGAGCACAAGGTAGGAACAAGTTATCATATCATAATAAGCATTTATATGAATAAGTATTGCACGGAAAGTAACAATACATGGCATGTCAATGTGCTAGAATACAAAACAATAATATATATTAAATTCACAGGCCATTTACATTTGCATGCAGTTGAGGCAGCCCCTCCGTGCTTTCCGAAACTGAATCATGCATGGTAATTTGACTAACTTGATCGTCTAAGTCAGGCATGTGTTGTGTCAAGGGTGGGGAGGTTGCTCTGGCCTGTGCCCAGTCTAGGAATGGTTCCCATATATCACGGGGCCTAGAGGCAGTAGGCATCAACTCCCAGTATGTGCTGAGTTGTGTGTGCCCGTATGTAACATCAGACAACCAGGCTGCAAACGTTGGTAGGATCTTGCGACCTCACCGAAGAGCCACCTGTCGCCTGGCATATAACAGGAGTAATACATGCAGTTTGCGTCTTGTAGGTTCTGTGTCAGTGATCAATCCTAGAAGACCAATATGCGGTGTTGGGTCATCTGATCTGTCAACTATCTGATTGATAGCATCAAAAATTTCAGTCCAATAAGTATTTAGTAAAGGGCATTCCCAAGCCACATGTAGGAACGTGGCATCTTCCCTGCCACATCTCCAGCAGTTTGCATCATCCCTCAGACCCATGCGCTTTAGGCTGATTGGGGTACGATAATATATATGTAGGAATTTAAAATGTATTAGGCGTAGTTTGTAATTAGTCGAAAGTTCTAAGAGTTGTTAATATCAGAAGGACCACTGTATCTCAGTCAATGGCGGGTTAAGTTCTCTATTCCAAAGGTGCATAGATGTGGGTCGCGTGATCGGAGCCTGGTCTTGCATGAGTGTGTATATGCGAGTCACTAATTCTTTGGGCGAGGTCCGGGTTAATATATCTTGGAGTGCTAGCAATGTTGGGGGCTCGTCTGGAAACCCTTCCCAGAGTGCACGACAGGAGGATTTCAACTTGTGGTATGTAAACATATCTCGGAACGCTATGGGCGAGTCTCCATCTCCAGGTTGTGGATCCCTGAATTTCCCATCGGGAAAACATCAGCAAATGTACGCAATGGTGTGTTAGCCAGTGACAGCTCACCTCCACTCTCCGCCAAACATGGTATCATCGGGTTTTGTTTCAGTGGAATGGCCGGTGCATATAGTAATGGGAGACAAGCTCGCCGCTGCAATTCCCTCCATACCCAATGCAGTGTGTCAGCTGAGTCAACATCCGCAGTGGGTCTCGGGGTCTTATGGTAGAGAGCCACACTCAAGGGCAATGGGGCCACTGAGTCCAGCTCAACAGCTACATGTGGCTGATAGGGTGTCGGGTATGCCCAGTAATGCAAAAATTGGGCCTGCGCGCCTAATGCATATAGATGCATGTCTGGAGCACTAAAGCCTCCTTGCCTAAGCGGTAGGGTCAACAAGGCCCAGGAAACTCTGGCCTGAGTGCCTGCCCACACCAAGGATAAAATATGAGAGCGCAGGCAAGCAGAAAAGTGCTTCGTAAGCGGAATTGGTATGTTTGTGAATAAATATAGGAACTTGGGTAGGATTACCATTTTCGCCAGTGCCACCCTGCCAGCGATGGAGAGTGGTAACTTTGACCAAATCGCCACCTTACCCTCGAGCCAATGTACCACCCATCCAAAATGCAAGGACCAAATGTTTTGGAGGTTTCAGCTTATCCATACCCCTAGATATTTTACTTCATCTACCTCCCAGCGTAGTGAGAACTCCGATTTTACCTCCGGTGTATTGTCCGTTATGGGGAACAGCACCGATTTGGTCCAGTTGATGGACACTCCGGATAGGCCACCAAATTTGACAAACTCCCGTAGCAGAGGGTTCAGGTTTTCAGCTGGGTTTAGGACATAGAGGGTGACATCATCTGCGTAGAGTGAAATTAATAAGCTGCGTGAACTAAAGCCTATTCCCCAGCTAGTGTGATGCTGCCGTATTTGGGCTGCGAGCGGTTCCATAGCTATGGCAAACAACAAAGGAGATAGGGGACACCCCTGACGTGTACCTTGGGATATCTCGAAGGGTTCTGATATCATACCATTAACTCTCACTCGTGCTGTAGGCTTTGTGTAAAGAAGACGGATTTGATTAAGAAATAACGTCCGGAAACCCATACGCTGCAATATACGAAATAAATAAGACCACTCAAGGGAGTCGAATGCTTTTGTGGCATCCAAAAACACCGCAGCTGCATTGACAGTGGGGTGGGGATAATGCAATACTGAAAATATGGTTCTTAGGTTGTGGGATGTGGATCGACCAGGTATAAATCCCTAATGGTCCGATAGATCCACCATCGGAAGGAGCGGTTGCAGACGGTCATAGAAATTTTTAAACTCTTGTAGAATGTCAGTCTGACCTGCCACTTTGTCCCCTGTGGTGCTATTGATTGTGTGTATGTATTCAGTTTTAGCGGTAGTACCTAGCAGTCTAGCTTCAGCATGCTTACTTAGAAATTTTAGTTCACGTTGTGCCTCCTCCGTATAGTCCAGGAACTTCGCCTTCAGTTCTGCCGCTGTTTCTGGCTTGGGGTCCGTACAGAACAGGTTTTTCAGGTCTTTTATTTGGCCCTCAATTGTGTTAATGGTACTCCTGATAACCTTCAGGACTCCAGCTTGTCGTGCTATACATTGACCTCCTTTTACAACCTTGAAGGCGTCCCATAGTATTGAATCAGTGGACACCGAACCGGAGTTGGTATCGAAATAATCTGTGATATCCTGCCTAAGTTCTTCCTTAAAGGCTTCATCCAGGAGTGCATGTGGTGGCAATCGCCAAGTAAATGCACGGGTCGGGGTATCCGGAATGTTCAATTCTAAAAGGCAGGGGGCATGATCCGATAGTGAGCGGTCCAGACCCTCAACACGCTCCGTCCAGGCGGCTACATCTGAGGTAACTAGCCAGAAATCTAATCTGGAGCATGCAGCATGGTGACTTGAGATACATGTACCCTTCTCGTGCATTAGGGTGCCTCACTCTCCAAATATCGGTCAATGCCCCTTCTGACATAATGTCATGTAGGGCTTGGTTCGCTCGTGGGTGTAGCGATCTGGATGCCCCTCCGCGGTCAATGGAATCATCAAGTACTACATTAAAATCTACCCCCAGATTATGGTAGCACAGTCCATCCCAGCAATTCGAGCCCTTACAGTTCTAAAAAATTCAGGGTCATCTATGTTTGGACCATATACAGCTGCCAGCGTAACTAATTTACCACTCAGCACAACATTCACAACAACATATCTACCGTCTGGATCAATATATTTGGAATGTTCTCTCCAGTCCAACCCCTTACGTATCAATATTGCCACCCCTCGCGCATAATTCGAAAATATTGCAGAATATGTGGCCCCCCACCTTGTATGTTTGAGTTTTACTGAAGGTAGAGAGTTAATGTGTGTTTCTTGTATAAAGCATATGTCTATTGCATGCCGCTGTAAATATGCGTGCATCAGCCTTGCCTTCCTACCATCATTTATACTTCAGATGTTCCATGTAAGGATTTTAGTCACCCCCACGTGCAATTTCTAAATTGAACATTTTCGTTCCCAGTGTGGCCCTCAATAACAATGCGATGCATGACAATTTTAAGCCTGCATTAATGAATTGACATCTTACCAAATCCCCAACTTTTCCCAACCTCCTCCCACCCACATCAACCCCCCAATCAGGTCCTGTCTGAATCCCCCCATAAACACGCAAAGCATGCAAACATACAAAGAATGGGAAATTTCCCATGGGGGCAAGTTTGCGGAGGCATACTCCTCCGTTTGCACAGGGTGGCCAAGCTATCAGGTAACAGACCTTCCCCAGAGACGGCACAAATTAATCGAATACAGTAGTATGTAGGCATAGAACGCATGTGAAAGACCCTGATAGTGGAACAAAACTAGTGGGCACTTCCTTGTCCTCTAAGAAAACTGCAATTTCTATTAGCATTAATTTCACATTGTTGGCAATATATTCAGTGACAACACAACATTTTAAGCAGTTTGATTATCACAGCCAAATCTCACGTGAACCATGGAAGCATTCAGTCATTATCACTCAGCCGGTGCAACAGAGGATCGTCCCCGGCTCCTTTTTGCTTTGCAGTGGGCCCACAGACGTGTTTAGCAAATTTGAGCGCTGATTTTGCGTCCACAAAAAAAGGAGACGTTCCGTCATGTGACACCTTGAGTTTAACCGGGTAAAGTAAGGAATAAGAAATCTTCGCCTGTAGGAGTAGTCGTTTGGCCGGAAGGAATTCACGGCACGCAGCCTGCACCGCAGGGGTGAAGTCCGGATAGAACGATATATTGTTCCCTTTGTGGGTGATCGGGCCACGTTCCCTGGACAGCCTGAGAATGGTGTCCCTATCTTGATAGTTCAGAATTTTCGCAAGTATGGACCTGGGCGTACCTCCAACTGGAGGCCACTGCAAATAACGAAGCAGATCAGCCACAAAAGTCTCAATTTTTGGCATAGCTGTAGTCTCTGGAATCCCTATGAGACAAATGTTGTTTCTTCTTGAGCGCGCTTCAAGGTCATCATTCTTTGCCCTTATGACCGTGAGCAGTCTGTCCATTTGTAAAAGTTGTTCCTTTGTCTCCTGCCTGAACTCGTGGAATTCTGTTTGTCTGTTTTCCAGGCAGTCCAGTCTGGTTTCGTGCGTCGTGACCGGCGATTTTACCAGATCGAGCTGTGAGGTTAGGGTGTCTAATTTTGCGTCTATACTCTTCAGGCTCGATCTCATTTCCAACATTATTGATTTTAAGTCCCCACCTTGGTCGTCCATTGTTTCACCCTCTCCGGATGCACCCTGGTCCTGTTCAGGTGGTTTTCCGCCCTTTGCGGTTGGAAAGGGTATTTTAGACTGTTCGGCGTCAGCTCTACCCATCATGTACCCGTAGTGCGTCTCTACAATCACAGACTCGACAACCACTTCGTTCCTGTGGGCAGATCTTCACATAGGATGGAGGCCAGAATAACGCCTTCTCGCTTTCACAGACGTCTTTGAGTATCTGCGTGTGTAAGCAGCAGGCCGCAGCTACACAGGATTCCGCTTTAACAGAGGACCAGCAGTAGTCAGCTTCCGCTCGTGCTTCATGTGCGTGTCCCAATTAGATCCGACAGCACTTGGGAGATCCCCACAACAATGACACTGCCATATAAGCCATCAGCTCCTCCACCCATTTCCACTGCAGCCACCCGCAGACGTCTTGTTACATTTGCGAACTTGTGGCCTCAGCGCTATCAGCCAGCAAGGAGGGCAATGTCACATTTAGGCTTTTCAGGTGCCTCAGCAGACAAAATGGCGGCGCTGAATAGTTCGGCTAGTAGAATGGCGATTCTCCTGCGCTCACAATGGCAGGGAATATTGCGCACAGCACGCAGGTTTCAAGTTATTGGATGCACAACCCCACAAGCACCTCCAGTAATGCCTTCTCTGCTTTAAACACCACCTCCTCAGCATCTATGTTTTGTTAATGTGTCCTATACAGCCCATCAATACAGCGTGATATCTGAAGCTGCAATCCGCACTTATCAGGGTTCAAATTCAGCCTGTTGTGTAACTCTGTCAGTAGTTACACACCTGGGGGCGAGACACTGTGCCCCACACAGCATATATCACCCCTGATCCCGTATAAAGCAGGTCAGCGCTTCGTCCGAGCTGCAGTGCAAATGGCTGCCGCACTTATCTTTTTTCCGCCGTGTCCTTTAGCTGGACGTCAGGTGTGGGCCGCTACCGCATCGTGTTCTTTGGGCTTTCAGACGCATTTCCTCAGTCGAGGAGCAGCTTCACACAGGGCGTGGATTCACGCCTCGCAGGCCAGGTTACCGCCAATGCCCTCAGGCGCGGCCTGCGCAGCTTCCGGCTTGATTTGAACACAGGGCCTGAGTTCCAGGTTCCGCCGCCGGCGTTCTGTTGTGGCTTCGTCCCGCTCTGCCAGACCAGGCCGTGCCTCGCTCTCTGTGCCTCCAAATCTGCCCAAAGTCAGCTTATCTGGTGCACCCTGGTCTCCGGTTGCATTTTTCAGTTCTTGCGCCGCTCAGGGTGGAAGTTTAGATTGGATTTCGGAGGGATAATGAGCTTGGCCGGCGGAGTTCGCCTAGTAAGCGGCCATTTCGAAGCCTCGCAAGCCACGCCCCTCAAGCCTAAAACAATGTTTACAGCGTACAATATAAAAAGGCAAATCAGGATGACCAGGAGGAACAGCAGATGTAATGGGATGGCCAACTCAAGCAAACAATAATTGAAATCACCTGGGCATGACCCAAGCACGCAAAGGTGGGAAAATCAGACCCAAAGCACCAATAAAAACCCTGTATTTCAAAATGGGTCAACAACGAACAAATGGCAATTCATGGGCATGCCAAGAGCCTATAGAGGAGAAAGCAACAGGTCTTGCATACAGCGCATGCGCGCTGCCTAGGCTTGACCTAACAAGACCAAAAAACACAAAAATCCAATGGGTTTAACCTAAGTTGCAAATTTTTAAAGAATAAACTCTAAACAGTGCCTAAAAGCATAAAGCACTAACCTGATCTTGCTGGACCAGATCAAAGTCAAACGTTCAGGCCAACCGCAAGTGAGTATGGGTCAGAGACATTCCCAGATTAGCTCCGCAGAAGTTTACCTTCTCAAGTTTTTTGCCAAGAGTCCCGTTAGCATTGGAGCTGGTCACCAGGAGAAAAATGTTAAAAATCCAATCATGTGAACAGCAGTTGTACATTTTTAAACAAAAACTGTAAGATAGTGCCTAAAAGTGCAAAGCGCTAAATCAGCCATCTGATTGTGCTGGTCAGAAACAAAGTCAAATGTTCAGGCCATACACGCTGAAGTATGAGTCTGATACAGTCCCACATTTTTCCCGCTGAAGTTTTATCTTCTCAGGTATTGTGCCAAGAGTCCCATTCATTTTAGAGTGGGTCGCCGGGAGCAAGGAGGGCATCGCAGGCGGCAGTCTTCATGGCACGAAGAGCAAGCCAGGCATTGCGAATGGGCAAGCTGGAGCTTCACATCCACGGTCCCACACAGGCTGATGATGCTGTTGTGCAAAGAGACGGGCTGGGGTTGGCTCGTTCTGATTTTTGGTGCAAGTGGCCTGATTGAGGTGCAAACGGCCCCATTCACAAACAGCCCAAAAGCTTGATTTAAGAGCCCATCTGAGGGGTACCACCTGGGGTTCAGGAACTTGCAGAGGAGCCTCTTATGTCCCTGAGGCTCTGATGAGGAGGACAGCAGACTGGCTCTGGGATTCTAAGTTTAAGCTGAAGTTGTAGGTAAGGCTCTTTCCCAAGAAAGAGGGCAGCAGATCAGCACAGCAGAGCAGAAGTTCCTTTGAAACAACGGTTCAGCAGGCTTGCAGTCCTTGTTCCAGCACAGCAGTCCTTCTTCCTAGTAGATAAGCCACTGGTCCAGAAATGTATTGGAGTGGTGGTGCCTAACATCCTTCTTTTATACACAGTTGTGCCTTTGAAGTGGGAAGAAGCTTCTAAAGGCATCCCTTTGAAGTGCACAGGTGTTCTGCATTTCCTGTCCTGGCTTCAGACTAACTACACGAGGTATACAGCGTTTGTGTGGAAGCAGGATGCAGCCTATTCAAGTGGAAGTGGGGCTGTGCCCAGCTCCTCCCTCCAATCCTGTAAGTGATCACCCATCCAGTCATACCTAGGCCTCCATAGTGTTTTGCTGTCAAGTAGGAAAACACAAAGCCCATCTGTCACCCTCTCCTTGACATGTACCCAGAGACATGCTGCAGGCACCAAATAGCTAAGGCAAGAAAATGCCAACTTTCTAAAAGTGGAATTTTCCGAATTGTAATTTAAAATGCAACTTTTTCAAAAGTTTGAATTTTATATTAAGATTCCAGAGACATCAACCACAAACTGCTTATCTCTTCTCATTTGGAAATGATTATTTATTCCCATCTGGAAATTACATGTATACAATGTAAATTTGCAACTCCAATATTATGCTATGACAAATATAGGCCTCGCATTAGTGAAAAACGCAGTTAAGAGTTTTTCAGTAACAGTACATGTAAAACTTAAAAGTAAATGTCCTATATTTTAAATACATTGCACCCAGCCATCTAACTGCCACCCAAAACAGGTCCTAGGATACTTGTTTCTGGTCCAGGGAGGACCCGGCTTGGCAGTTTGGGCTGGACTGTTCCCATGAGGCACAGGGTCAAGACTGATTTCCATATAGCCAGGTCAAACCTGGGGTAGCATGGTGAGCAAAACAGTGATGAATTTACCCAAAATCTCTTGACTGGGGGCGAATGTTTTGATTAGCTCTGCATTCTGTCCATCAATTGTATGTCTTTTGTTTTCTTGCCTTAAGTGTGCCGGTATGCTCAGATGTGGATCCTGGGCTCACTGTGCCAGTGGATTCAAGCTATCCTGCCTAATGAGGGGTAAAATCCTGAAACCGGTTCTGGGATGCTTATTTCTGTTCCAGGGAGGACCTGGCTTGGCAGTTCGCGCTGGACTGTTCCCATGAGTCATAGGGTCAAGATTGATTTGCATATGGCCAGGTCTAAACTGTGGGGGGCATGGTGAGCAAAAGTATGATGGATTTAACCCAGATCTCTTCACTGGGGGTGAATGTTTTGATGTGTTCTGCATTCTGTCTATCAATTGTGTGTCTTTTACTTTCTTGCCCTAATTGCGCCGGGTATGTCCAGAAGTGGATCCGGGGCTCACTGTACCACTGAATTCAAGCTATCCTGGCTGATGAGGGGTAAACCCCTGAAACCTATCCTAGGATGCTTGTTTCTGTTCCAGGGAGGACCTGGCTTGGCATTTCGGGTTAACTGTTCCAATGAGGCACAGAGTCAAGAGTGATTTTCACTTGGCCAGGTCTAAACTGGGATGGCATGGTGAGCAAAAGAATGATGGATTTAACCCAGGTCTCTTGATTGGGGGTGAATGTTTTGATTTGTCATGCATTCCGTCCCTCAATTGTGTGTCTTTTGTTTTCAGACTAGTGGCATTTAATTTACAGGCCCTCAGAGCTGGTAGTGCTACACTACTAGGGACTAATAAGTAAATTAAAAATGTCAATTGGTTATAAGCCACTTTCACAATGTTTAGAGTAGAGACTACATGCACTTTATTACTGGTTAGCTGCGGTAAAGAGCACAGAGTCTTAGAGCCCAAAAAACAAATTCAGGAAACAGTAGGAGGAGGTCGGCAAACGTTTGGGGATGACTCTATAGAATGGGCCAAGTCCAACAGTTTTGTATTGCAACATTTACATAGTGCTTCCTACTCCTATGAGAGACACTGAAGTTCTTGCCTACATGGGTAGCATGCTGCACAATGTGAGGCATGTGATTGGAAGTGAGATGTCTTTCTTTGAATCCTATGTGGGAAGTGTTTTCATGTCATCAGTGATGACCACTGAGGTTTGGTTTGAACGGGATAGGATAAAGCATTTAGCCGTGTAAATAATGAAGAATAGCAAGACAGACGAGAGAGAGAGAGAAGTGTGAAATGTATGGTTTTCAGTAAGCTGGAAGTTTTTAGCAGCCCTGCAGGTCCTTTTATGGTATTCCTATTGATCATAGTCTATTTAGCTGGTTACTTTACTGGGCTGTGTATTCTGAGATGTTTTGGTTAAGGGTTATGGTCAATAGCAGGCACAAGTTGGAGGGAGAAATGACGGAGAGATGTGCTAGGGTAGACTTTGTTAGAATCATCCCATATCTGATTGTCATTGTGAGCTGTCAAGAAGAGGTCGTAGTGTGTAGCTTTGGCAAGTGGCATGTAGCACATCTCCTTGGTTATTCCACAAATGTTCAGTTGATGATGGACAGTTCAGTGCTTTGGAGTGGTTAGTACTGGGCAATGGATAGGTCCCTGAGCTCCTTCCTCACAGTGAGGAAGTTGCAGCCCTCAGGAGGAATTGGTTTTCCTATTGGGAGGAGAAACCCATATGATGAAGCATGTCACCTATGGTGAGTGAGGGTATTTGTCCTAAAAGGGATCATCCCCCATTTATTGATGAACAATTATGAGAGACTCCATTCACAACATATGATTTGTGTGCTAGTGTAGACCCGAGGTTGTTTTGTGTTATTGACCCATAGCAAGTTTGCCTTATGTGAGTGTGAGGGAAATTAATATGCAGCCTGATGAACTACAATTGACTTTCCAAATATTTAGGGGTCGATTATAAGTCTGTTGGTCCATAGACTGCCAGACTAAGTGGGGCGCGGCGGTCTCCAGACCGCATTATTACGATGAGGGTGGTCGGACCGCCATTGCCCCATCGCAGCTGCCAGGGCACCGCCATACCCTGGTGGTGTTGAAACAGTGAGGAAGTTTTTGTTAAGAAGGCGAATAATGACTGTGATACAGGTTGGCATGGTGATGGTGGTCAGCTTTTTAACATGTTTCGGTGCATGCATGGTATGCATGACACAGATTGGAAAGTGTATAATATATGTACATTGATGTGTATGTAACTGTAATTATGGATTATAGCACATGTTTTTCTGTTTTGTTTTATGTATGACGTACAGCCTTGAGAAAGCCCGAACGGGGCGAAACGCGCGTCGGCTGTGGATCATTGACGACTGAGAAATAAAGATTATCAACATCATATGGCTATTGGATGTCGCTTTTGAAAAAGGACATTAAGTGACAAGATAGTGCTAAATCGCACAAGGGATAAAATTGACTTTTTTTGGATGTGCACTGGTGTATTATTGGACAGGAGGCATTAATATGACCTGCAGGACTGCCGTGGTCCCGTCAAGCATATTACGAGTTTCCTCTCCATCATGGTTTTCTTGGTGGTTCTTCCTACGAGGAAGAAGCAGAAAGGAAACAAAGCGGGCCCTACAGAAACCCACTTGTGCCTCCTCACCCTGGGAGGCATGCAGGGGTACACAACATGTTCCCCCCTGTGTGCATCCACCTCAGTTCCTGAACGGCATGCACACTTCAGTCCATGCCATGCAGGAACTGTTTTTGGCATTCCCAATGCGGTGCCCATTTTTAGACTCACCACTGTGGAACGTTAAAAAAAACGCCCATATCTGGGAGATGGTTCAACCATTGCTTTGGCGATGCAGTGGCTATATATTGTACTGTAATTGCATCCTAATAGTACTTACTTCCCTTGACTAGGCACTTAAAGAACTTTACGCCGGCAGCATGCTGCTTGAGAACCCTAGGTTAGATTATATTTTTTAATTATTGTTGGTTATTGAGGTTAGTCTTTTGCTTTTAGTGAAGTTATTCTATGCTTTTACTCCAGTTTCCAAGTAGCAGATTACATGAATAGTAGTAAGGCATGATCTTTAGTGGGAGAGGGAATGCTAATTCATGCAAATGGTTGGTAGTACTAATAGGTAAGCAACAGGAGGTCAATTACTGTTAGGTTGCAGGGGTAGGTCCTTGGAAAAAGTGGGCTCTGAACTTTGAAATCAGGTTTGGGCAATTTTCAGAAATGCAATAATAAGGATTAAGGTTAAAATGAGTGTGACTTAGAGTAAGATGTGCTTAGAGAGAGGACTCAGGCAGGGGACATAAAGTAAGGAGAGGGTCATTTGAATGAAAAGGAGAGGCAGCAGTTTGAAGTTTTAAGGCAAGGCCAATTATCCTGTGATCACGTAGTTTATTTAATTTCTGTGCAGTCTTAGGATAAAAACTATATATGGAAATAACATTATTTCCATATGAGATAGTGATACCTTAGGTACTTATGATAAGTCTTAGAATCAAGCTGATATTCTACCCTCTGAATGGATACCGCTGGAACATCATATCAGCTCAAGGAGTGGGAATGTAAAGAAAAGTCTGACTGCATATATAAGGAAATATCCAGAGGTTTAGACTGTGCTAAAAGACAACAGTAACCCCATGATCAAAGCACGATGACAATGTATAAAGAGTAAATAATGCAGAAATCGAAAAATAGATTCAACAAATTCCAGAGTGGATGTCTTCTGAAGTTTGCCTTTATAGTTTGGCTTAGAGCATTAACTAAACAAGTATTTGCAATACAATAGGTCTTGTATTTGTGAGAGTTTGGGCTATTTGTTTTGTAAATGATATTGTTTTATTCTTATGTTTTTTGTTAGGAGTGTAGAGGTTGTATGTTGGCTGTAGTGGAATTATGTGGTTAGAGTTGTGAAATTGTGTGGGATGGAATTGTGTGGTGTTTAGTGTATTTGTGTAGTGGGATTATGTAGTATGGTGAATAGATAGGGGTGAGAGTTGTATAAAATAGATAGAAAGTAAGATTAGGAGGAATAGGTAGTTTGTGTATGAAGTGATGAATGAAATTTAGATAGAGTAGCAGGAAGAGTGTGTGAGAAAGAGAATGAAGGTGAGAGAAGATTATAAATGCATAAAGAGGATGTGTTTTGTGTAGGCACAAGACAGCAAAAGAAATGGAGGCAGTGTGTGTTTGCGGTTTGGATTTTTAAAAGGCTATGGTAAAGATACTGTGCTGAATGACCTGAAGTGAACCTATATAAGAAATGTTGGTTCAGTGCGTGCTTGTTCTATGGAATTATGTGGATAGAAATGTGGTTTTAAGTGTTGAGGACTTAAATACAGTGATGTTGTGTGTCATGGAGTGGCATGTATTGCAAGGAAGTATGTGGTGTGGTGTTGAATTATATGGAATGATGTGGAGTTTGTGGTGTGAATTGGATGTATGTGGTGTGTAGTAGAATTATGTACTGTAGAGTGGAGTTTTGTGCAGTGGAATGGCATTGTGTCAAGTTGAATTGTGTTGCATGGACTTGTGTGGCACTGAATGGAATTATGTTGAGTGGAATTATTTGGCATGGTGAGGAGTGTATTTATGTTGAGTATTGCTATGTGGCATGGAGTAGACTTCTGTGAAGTGTAATAATGTGCTATTGAGTGGAATGTAATTATGTTGTGTAGTATTGAATTGTGTTGCATTGCATTGTGTGGTGTGGCATTGTGTAGCATGGTGTGGAATTATATAGAGTGTAAATATGAGGCATATTGTGGAGTGTAACTATGTGCAGTGACATTATCTGGAGTTAAATTGTATTGCATGGAGTGTAATGAAATTATGTTGCATGGAGTGGTATTAAGTGAAGTGGAATTTATTTGGTTGTGATTATGTGGCATGTAGTGGAGTGATGTGGAGTTGAATTGTGTGGTGTGGAATTATGAGGTGTTGAAATGTGTTGTGTAGTGGAATTATGCTGTGAAATCATTGTTCAATGCAACACATAATCCATACAGCAACAGACCGCACCACAGCATTACACATTTACCAAGCAAACTTATACCTTAGACATGGAATACCATTAAATGCATAAGGCACCATTTAAAGCACATAACACCTCAACACTTAAAATTGTCTCATTCTATACCTGACCATAAGACATTATAGCACCTAAGACTCACCACATAAAACCAGACTGTCTCTCATTGTAGAACGACATGCCACTATCCAATAACACATCATCCTGGTTAACAAAACACACCAGATCACACTATTCTACCACATACATCATCTGACACCATACAACATAACTTAATAACGCACCATACAAAACTACCCCAAATCACACTTCATCACACCAAACTCCACATCATACCATACTGCACCACATAACATTACACCGCATCATATAACACCAGATAATACAACAACAACATGCACACCACAACTTGCCACACAAAGCAACAGCATATCTTCTCAAAGAATTCAACATTCTGTAGTGTAGTTCCTATATTCCCAATAGGCTCTGCGCATTGGATTAATATATACTTTAGATTAGACATAGGACTGAGGTCGACTAGGTCTCTATTGATTGGGAGTGCTAGCTAGCTCAGAGGTCACTAGAAACGTTCTCGAATGAACAAGAAGGGATTAGTTTCTGACAACCGCATAAACATGACAACTTTGTTTACCAAGAATAGGAAATGTATCTCTAGAGTCGTGGAAACAATTGATAGTTATTTTACTCAGTTTATCGTGCATGCTTCGTTTCACCAGAGGTGCAGAGAAATAGAGAGACAGGCGTTTCTCAATAAAAGTATTTATTGAACAGTCCTCTTTCCCATGCAGAAGAAATGAACAGCTAAAATCGAAATACTAGTCGCAAAGTACAATGCGTACAGTATGAAGAGAATTATAAAATAATACTGTAAAAGCATGGTATGGTTTCTAAGCCATATAAAATAACATACATAAATAACAAAGACTAAAAAGTACTCAACTGGTGCTTCTAAAATACGCCTACCCTGGTGTACCTAACCTAGGTCAGGTACGAGGGAAGAAGTAAGTGATGTGTAGCTTAGTTTCAATATTCTTTGCCAAGAAACTAATCCAAGAATTCTCTAAAGGGTCAAATTAGCTCCGTACCTTGGTTCAGAATGTAGGAGGTCTGGTATCTCTCTCTCAGAACTCGATTTCCCAACAACCCGCAAGGGTTGCTTGGAAACACCAGAGCTGGATTTCTTGGCAAGAGAAAAGACAGCATCTCTCTCAGTGCGTCTGCTGGAGGGTCGGCTTCCTTCTGCACTTGCTGCGGCGAGCTGTATCGTGTAGGTAGATAGTCAAACTGCTCCAAAGAACCGTATGTTTGCCTGGGCAAGTGTGGGCATATTTATACCTTGAAGGTGCCGAGTTTGATGTAAGGTTGGACATAATAAAGTCATCAAAGACTGAGTTCTTTGAAAACTCCATGAGTTCTTGGACAAATCAATATTCAAGCAAGGGGAAGTCCCTGACTGCTGAAGGCGGGTTTTTCCAAGAAATCGTTGTGGATTTTCGGAACTAGTGGAAGTAGCCATGCCGTATTTGGACTGCATAGGCTAAGTCTAAATATGGTTATGATTTTTATGCCTATATTGTAGTGTAGTTCCCATATTCCCAATAGGCTCTGCGCATTGGAATAATATATTCAGCAGTGTAGATGTAGGACTGAGGTTAACTAGGTCTCTACTGACTATATTAGACTTAAGGTTTGCCAGCTAGCTCAGAGGTCACTAGAAACTTTCTCGAATAAACGAGGAGGAGTTTAACCTCCCTGGATAGACAAGAAGGGATTAGCTTCTGACAACCATAAAACATGACAACTTTGCTCCCCCAGAATAAGAGTGTATCTCTAGAGTCGTGTGAAAACAATAGACAGCTATTTCACTCAGTCAAATGTGCGTACTTAGTTTCACCAGAATGCAGAGAAAAGAAAGACGGGCGTGTTCAATAAAAGGTGTAATTTATTGAGCAGTCTTCTTCCTCATACAAGAGAAATGAATTGCCACAAACGCAATACTCATAGTAAAGTAAAGTGCGTACAGTAAAAGGAGGATTATAAAATAATACTGTAAAAGCATTGATATGGTTTCTTAGCCATATGATACTTTAAAATAGATAAAATATATACATACATATATACATTGACTAATCGTACTCAACTGGTGCTTCTAAATACGCCTACCACGGTGTACCTGACCTAAGCCTAATACGTGGGAAGGAGTAAGTAAGTAGCAGTTTAAGTTAAGTTTGTTTCGCCAAATATCTGACTCAAGAATTCTCTTTAAGGGTTTAGTCAGCTCTGTACCTGGGTAAATAGAAAGCAGGAGGTCTTGTATCTCTCATTCAGGACTCGATATCCCAGTAACCCACGAAGGTATCTGGAAACACCGGAGCTGGATTTCTCGGCAGGAGAAAAGACAGCATCTCTCTCAGTGCGTCAAAGAGGAGGGGCAGCGTCCGTGGGCTCTCGCATCAGCTGGGCTCTCGGGCAAGTAGATAGCTGCTCTGCTCCAAAACCACCACTGTGTCTTTGCTTAAGGCAACGTTGGTATATTTATACCTGAAAGGTGCCGGGTTTCACGTAAGGTTGGACATAAGACGTCAATAAAGATGTCACTAAGAACTGGCCGTTCTTACAGTGCTTTACAGGAGTTCTAGGATGAAATCAAAACAAAAGCAAGGGGGATTTCCCAGGTTGCTGGAGGTTTTGTTTTGTTTAGAGAACTTGTTGTGCTTTCTAGGGGGCCGGGGAAGTAGCCTTGCTTAATGTGACAGCATGTGCTACGACTGAATTATGGATATGATTACTATGCCGTTGTATGGATATTATTGATTATAACCGGACAAGGGCATAACATAGAAATATCGATTCAGGTTCCTAGATAAAAACACTACACCCACTCCACGAATTAATGTCCATCATTAATAAAACTAAGCAATAGTAAACATTTAAAAGGTGCATGCGTATACCAACCCACCCCAAAATAAATTTTTGCATTTGAAATGGTGTATGCGAAATACATGAACATGATTATAGGTACTGTACGCTTGTCAAGCAGAGTAATCATTCATTAAAAAAGGATGCATATATATATCAGCTAAATGATTTTGCGAAATTTACACATGAAATGGCTCTTATTACAGAAAAGAAGGGCGAGACCATTCCATCACATATAAATACAGTTAACTGTAAATGTGCTAGAGGCTGAGGTAAAATATTGTCTCTAGTTTTCCTAAAAATAGAAGCTCTGTTCTCTAAGAATAGTTCTACTTTAAGCAGAGTACAAGTGCCAGAAAAAGGTAAATATTTTGGAATTGGAAAAAAAAAAAAATTCACTTTCAGGAGGAAAAATAGTTCCAAATATTTTCAGTAGCTTTTGTTTATCAAAGCTGAAGGCCGAATTCAGAGTTCATGGAACGCTGTGTGCTTGTTTGCTTAAAAGTTATTCTTTCTGTTCAGGGGAGAACATCATTTCAGAGAGACTCGCAAAAAAGTTGTCTACGGCTTCAGGTGAAAGTTCAACCAAGTTTGAAAATACCGCAACTGTGCAGTCTTGAGCATGATTGCTATCATCGATGACAGGATCAGCAATGCTCACAGAAGGTCGTACCTGGGTGATGCTGCTTTCATCTCGTACTTCACTACCACCTAATCGTAGTGTAGAAGTCTCAACGAATGCCGTCATCAGGATGGGTAACCGCTGGGGACAACACGATGCATGAGCCGTTACAGGACATAGCAAAGTATCTGTATCCAATGGTACTGCTGATTGTAGTGTAAGACAGACGTCCAACAGGCATTCTTCACCGCATAGCATACATCGAAGCACAGGTAAGATACAATTCTGCCAGATGGGTCTGAATGAAAGAAACCAGGTCATATTCAGATCTCTTAGCCGGGCTAATCCAAGGACTTTAGTTATGCGGTCCCGATAGCGTATAGCCAGGATCGTTTCTTCCATCGTTGCTGGAGTCTTGTCAGCGTTTTGGCTCGCCATATCGAAGCAGAAGTATAAAAAATAAAATGCCTGCTACGAGTCCCAACAGAAGTGGTAGGCCGCCAAAGACAGAATGGACAAAATTAGGAAAAATGCCTGGAACTGTTTTGAAGGGTGTTAACAGTCCCGAAAAAATTGTCCTAAATACATGTGGGATACCACTGGTATCAGACATATTTAGGATTTGGCTTAAAATTTCTGCGAAATGCAAGGGGCAATTTGTTGATAAAAGAGTATGTATCGCTGCCGTTGTCCTTGCAACTTGAAGATCATACGTTTCTTTTGATGACGTCAAGGGCACAGTTGTCTGTAGAAGAACAGACTTCATTCTGCTTAAATTATCAATTCGAATAGAAGAGATATTCAAAAAGGGCCAAATTTTCGCCTCCCTGTCTGGAGTGCTGTTTGGATACAATACTTGCATACAGCAAGTGACCATGGAACTAACGCTCATTAGATAAGCTTTTCCTGGCACCATGTCACAACATCTGTGGTCTACTATTAGAATATAGCTCCCGTTAGAAAGCCGTTTAAAGAATGGCTCTATTCATGTTGCAGGTATATCATGCTGGTGACATGAAAGGTTATTTGAAGTCCCCTCACAGGCCCCATGCAGGTTAATACCTTGACACAGAAGTATACAACTTAGTGATCTTTTACAATTATTACCACTAAGAAATACATTCTGTTCCTTTTCACTAAAACATGTGTGTGTGTAAGGTAATTTCCATGATGACTTAATGTACCCTTTACCCAACCTTTCATACTGGCCTGCTGGTATATACTCTTGACAGTATTTAAATTGGAAAGTTGTTATCGGAATAGTTATTATTCCGTGTATTATCCATTCAATGACAGGTCTTTCTGACATTGTCAATGGTAATCTCTCAAGTTTTTCAATGCTCAGAATCGTATAGTCTGCGCCTTTTTGTGCCAAGCTGATTTGTGTATCAGTAAGGTTAAAGATAGAGAATAATGACATTGTGTTGATTAAAAGCCAGGGCACGTAGCCTAAACGCAGATTTTGCAACGTCCAGCCAAGCTGTACATTAGAACATAATTGGGACTGACCGTGTTGTAACATTAGTAAGTCCTGCTCTATTATATCAATAGCAGATGATACAATACTGTCCAGTGAATATATTCTGGAAGACAGAGTCATTAACCCATTGTCCACAACAGAAAGTGATTTTTCCAAATGAATACGGTCAATTTCCCGTATTTTTTCTGCTGTTTCAATTTGCGTTTCTTTCCAAGCTTCGTTGTAAGCTGCGTATATACCGGCCGCTATGAAACGTTTTTGACGCTGTTTGCGTGGTCCCATTATGAAATCACGCAAGTCAGCACCATCTTTAAGTAAAGTCAAGTGTTGCTTAATTTCTGGCAGTGTGGATTTCTGTAGCCATTCGAGGCAGAGTTTCCCTACACTGTATGTTGTACCTATCTCTGGATGTTGTCTCTGGGAGTATCTAGGGTCTGGCCTGGTTAATTTGAACCCCTGTCTTTTGTTCAGGAATCTATCTTGACAGTTTTTTGTGTCTGTGGGCCAGATCAACCATTTTTTCCAATCAGGATGTGTTCTGTTTTTGGTTAAAAATATGGGATACGTCTATCTCAACATCTGTAGTGCTGTTACTGTCAGGTGTTGGCTTTGGAATAGACGGTTTGTTTAAGTCTTTAATTTTGGCTAGGCCAAGACAGGTTGTTTGTTGAATGGTGTCATTCAAGAATATAATTTGTTCTGGGATCATGCAGGCTCTAAATAATGATTCTATACCTTGGACCTGCCAATCTTTGGTACCCCAGATGGTTTTTGTTTCAATGTTGTTTTTCCAAAAATCGAAACCAAATGTAGTCATTTTTTCATAAAATGTTTCGGAATAGATTAATTTAGTGTTTGTCAGCATTGTTTTTATCCCTGTCTTATTTAACAGTTTGAAATAAAACGTTTCTGCATCACTTGTGTTAAACCCTGAGAAGTATGGGAATTTCTCATAAAATGTTTTTGAACTGTCTTTTGGTGGAGTTGCACAATGTTCCCATTGATTATAATTTAAAACATTTCTAGGTTGAGCACATTTATGCAAATAATGATGTGCAAAGTGGTTGTAGCAGTACATTTCTTCATAATTAGATGAACCCTGCAAGTAATCATGTTCTGTAAATTTTGCTGACATTACTAAATCTGACATCATATCATTAATACTTTCAAAGTCCCAATCATCAGAGAATGTGCTCGGTTTTACAAAGTCACTTAATGAAACTTTAAACTGGTGTGGATACTTCAAGAGCTCGACCGGGCCATAAATTTCGTAATCTGTTTTGTCCCAAGCTACCCCACGGGGTATTGGATTGGCTGTGACATTCACTGATGATAGTTCTCTTTTCTCGATGTGAGATGACTTGTGTGGCTTTAGGACCAAGTTGATGTTCTGACTTGCTGTGTCCATTGTACTGTATTTTCCCTCAATGAATTTTCCCAAACAAAGAACCATGATGAGCCAAAGCAGGAGGAAAAGTACACCTTTAAAAGTTTTTGTTGTTGCCGTTTCTTCAGGCTCGCTTGGATCCTCGGAAAAGTCATCGAAATTGATGAAGTAGCCTGATTCAGTTCTGTCAATTGTTGGAATCGCTTCCGGATTTTTATTTGCTTTTGGAATTTTCTTTGCTTCATTAGCATAGTCTGTGGCTACATTGTTGTAGACAGGTGTTTCTTGATGAACTGTTGCAATTTGGGTTTCAAGAGGCATAAGTTCCATGGCATTGTTGCATAGTCCTTTTTGATTCACTGTAGGTTTATCAAATGTGATTAGTCTCTCAGTTTGAACCTCTTGTATTGTAGCAAGTTTTGGTGTTCTGCTACTTCTTGGGAGTCCACTGGGCCTACTACTTATTATTGGCCACATGATTGTGATTTTACCAGGTCGATGGATACAACTCGGTTCTCCTTTTTACCAGCAAGGGGCGGTAGTACTACTGATCTTATTCCGCTGACAGCTAAGACCGGTACTGCTTTTCTGTAAGAAGGCCCAAATTCCTTCTTCACCCCAATCTTCTCTCTGACCAGATCCCCAATTTTTGGAATCCAGACAGGCCTTGCTGGGACAGGTGGTTTATCTTCAGTGGCTGTTGGCTGCTGTTTTAGCTTTATGTTGCTCAGGTCTTTTCTTGTTTCATTTAAGTCCTGTAAAATAGCCAAACGATCTTTGATATCAAAGCATTTTTCTTTTACCACTGAAGTCTGACTATCTAAGTCCTGAATATGCATTCTAGTCCTGAACAATAGTTCGTACGGACTGAAACCTTTTAGAGTATTTCTTGGCAGATTGTTAAGACTACGTTGGACACTTGTTAAATGTTGGACCCACCCATCACCTGAACCTAGTACCCTCGCCGTTATAGATTGCTTTATGTCTCGGTTTTTTCTTTCCACAATCCCGTTTCCCTCAGGATGGAAGGGACAAGAGTACCGCAATGCAACGCCCATGCTGGTCATAGCCTCCTTATAAGCTCCAGAGCTAAAATCAGGACCCTGGTCAGAATGTAGCATGCCAATTGCGTATGTGCCAATTTAGACTCGCAAATCTTTTATAACAGTTCTGGCGTCAGCCAAGCACTGGGGCCACATCCAAATGAATCTAGTCTGAAATAATATACATTGCGACGCATTTCTCCTGTTTGATTATGCGTATAGATCACCTTATGCTTTCTAATAGGGGTCCTGGCACTACTTCGGCTGGTTCGCCACTGCGATCTCTGTTGCAGTTTTGGCAGCTCATTGCAAATTTGTGTTGTTGCAGGCTCATTCCCGGCCACCAGTATTCTGATTGTAATTCTTTCAGAGATTCCTTGATTGTCTGGTGTCTTAGACCCTCACCCATGTGTGCTTCTTGCATCAAGAAGATTCTCCTGTTCGTGTTTGGAATTACTCTATCCCCCACTCAAGGGATTCGAGCAAAAGGAACGGAGTTTGTATCGATTATGTATGTATAATTGAGTGGATAGTTGACGGGTAGTGCTGCACAGTCGCCTTTTGAAGACGTTTTCACCGCCAGCATGGTTTTCCCGTCTATGTATTTTTCGGAACGCTTTTTTGTGGCTACGGAAGACGATTTAGTTGCTTCCGCTGTGGCTGTATCAGCCAATGAATTCCCTGCAACGTGAACGCCATCACGTTGATGACTCAGTGTATGTATCACGTGAGTCTTTTGCAGTTCTTTCTGTAAAAGAACTACTTGTTCCCAAAGCGATTTCTGCTTGATTGTGGCACCTGTGTCATCTTTGTAACCGTTTTGAACCCATTTCTGCAAGTCATTATTGTAAGATTTGACGCAGGAATGCGAATCGCACACTATAAGTGTCGGGAATTCGCGATTGGCAATATCGAGCGCCATTTTTAAAGCTATTAATTCTGTTTGTTGACCTGAATTGTCTTTTTCAGATTGTGACATTGTTACCAGTGGTCTCAATTTACCTCCGCGCCATCGGCATTTAACAACCTCGCACGTAGCATTGTAAGCTTGCTTTCCCCAAACTGAGGGTTGTGCATATCCGTCTGTATATATTACACAGGCGTACTGTTGTTGGGGCAGAATTTCGATTGGCAGAGGATATTCTTTTTCATATGTTAGATCTTTCAATTTTTTCATGTTCAGGTCAAAATAGTATTTCACTTTTTCTGTAGCAAGAGAATTTTCCCATTGTATCCATTTTGGGTCTAGTGCCACGGTAGTTAAATTGCGTGGGCTTGTTAATGCCTCAAAGGCCGATTCTGCTGCCAAAACAGTTATCCTTCTGCCTTCGGCTTGGGCTATTTCTTTTGTTACAGATGTTTGAACCGCATTTACAATGTTTTCCGCAAGACTGAATGATTTTTCAGCTTGTGTGTACAAATGTGATTTGTAAGCTATTGGTACCTTTTCTCCCTCATTAGAGGTCAGGTACGTGAATCCGCATCTTCCTGGGATGACTCGGATTACAAGGTTGCGTGTGTTATCGCGAGTTTGCAATTTTGTTTTAGCTAACATGTCTGTTTGCAATGATCTCAAAATTTTTGTGTGTTTTTGACTCCAATTGATTGGTTTAAAATCAGGTTTTATTAATTCATAGAGAGGTTTAACCCTCTCTGCATAATTTAGAATATATGTTCTTCCGAAATTCAGGAAACCTAGTATTGATTGTAAGTTCTTCAGCGTTTTAGGTGCTTGGAGTACAGCACACTTCTCTAAGAAATTGTCTGCTAGGCTTTTGCCTTCACTTGATAATTCATATCCTAAAAACAGGACAGTTAGATGGGCAATTCGTGACTTTTTAAAGTTGAATTTGTAACCCTCTGCTGCGAACCCAAGTATTATGGTGTTCA
This sequence comes from Lissotriton helveticus, assembly GCF_964261635.1. Lineage (NCBI taxonomy): Eukaryota > Metazoa > Chordata > Amphibia > Caudata > Salamandridae > Lissotriton > Lissotriton helveticus. Next base: position 17,581,518 of record NC_136067.1, read on the forward strand.
CTCTTTTCAAGTGCGTATCCAAGTCATCATCTGTTAGATAGATGTCTTCGACATATGATAATGCCTCATCATCATACATTTGTAGTAACTCTGTCACCCTTGCTGAGAATAAACCTGGGCTATTCTTGAATCCCTGTGGGAGTCGACAGAAATTTTTCTGCGAACCCACTATTAAGAAAGCGGTCAAATACCTGCTTTCAGGTGCAATGTTTTGACAAAAGAATCCATTAGAGATGTCTAATGTGGTTTTGTATTTTTTGCGCACTATGTTATTCATTAGTGCTGCACTGTGTGAGTTTTGTACTGAAAATGTCTTGCAACATGAGTTAAGGTGTCTGTTGTCCAAAACTAGACGATATGAATCATCTGGCTTGGAGACAGGAAACAAAGGATTGTTCATTTGTGAGGTGCATGTTTCAATCACCCCTTGGTATTCAAGTTGATCTAAGATCTCCCTGACTTGTTTTTTAGCTTCTTGCTTAATTGGGTACTGCCTTTGTGCAGTGGGTTGACATTTTAACTGGATTTTGTGAGGAGGAAAGTCCTCATCCCATCCTTCATGATTTTTATATAATGCAGGAGCTTGGGCTACTGCCCACTTTCTTGCAAGTGTATATTTTTTATGAATTGGAATATGATTAGAGAAGGCAGGCATAATCATTTCTTTGCCATGAGGGCACTCCCTGACAAACTCTGGTGGCCAGTCTTTCTCAGCTAAAAGGATGTCATAGCCTTTGGAAAGGTTATCCCAAAATAGACGCCTTACTTTCCTAGTCTTATCTCCCTATATACGTAATGTTATCTTGTATATTTTATGAGGTTTGCTAACTCTGGTATCTGCAGTTTCCACCTGAATGTATTCATTCGTGCCCACTGTCTCCAGATGATTCATCAGGATCTTGCGAGCTATGGTCACTTCTGCTGCGCTGTCTAGCATTGTCTGGGCCCACTCTCCGTTTTTCAGTTGTGTCCTCAGTATCCTCGGCATGTTTAATTATTTTAATACTGGCTACCTTCTGTTTTGGAAATTGTAATTTTTTACTTTGATGAGCAGGTTCCTTGTCTTTGGACTTGACGTGCTCTTCCCTGTGTTATGACCGTCCTCTTCTTTCCTATTTCTGCGAGGAAGTCTGAAAAGATCGAGAGGGACGTGTATCAATATCTCGATATCTATCAGGTTTCTTTAAATTATCCCTATTTCTAAGGTTGTATCTTTTCTCAGAGGGCTCCCTCTGGGGAGACTTGTGTCGTTGGTCCGGAGATCTTTCTCTCCGCCGAGGAGACCTTCCTCTGGACTGGAATCTTTTTTCTTTGGGAGTGGATTGCTTATTTCCATCCCAGCTCTTTTTTGGAGTGTTTAGATTATTTTTATTAAATATCTTTTCAGGATTTTCAGTTAGTTGGGGTTTTACTGGTTTCCCACGCAAACTATCTCTTCCTAGTTCTTCATAGGATTTTTCTATGATTCTGGCAAGTTCAATTGGTTGTTCTGCTATATCTGTTTCTTTCAATTTCTGGCGGATCGCCACATATGCTGCTTCCCCTTTTATGTTGGCTAATAATATGGCCGAGACCTGCTTGAAGTCTTTCAGTAATTTCATACCCAGAGTTAAAGCAGGTTCTGGACCGTATTCGTTTTGAATCTGTCTTACCACATCTGGTATTACCGCCATGGATGGAACACCATGTGTTTTTGTGTAAATGGAAGCAAAGACTGTGCCCCAAGTGTCACAGTCCTCCACATGTGGTGCGATCCCCATTGGAAGACAGATAGTCAGAATTCTGTGTTGCTCAGTAGGGGTAGTATCCGGAAATACTGCCTCTATTTGAGTGATTTTTTGTGCTAACCAGAATGGAATTTGTTCCCGTTTTGCGGGTACTTTACCCAGACATGACTGTATGTTCTGTGGTGTAATTTTGTTTGGGTCCCCCTGATGAGGGGTCAGCTGTGGAATGTTAATAGCTGGTTGGACTGTTGAAGTCCGCATTACATATTGGACTAATTGTCTATGTATTTTAATTAGTACTTTTAGCTGGACTAAAAGTTCTGGTACCGACATTTTTTCGATGTCTGGATGTGGTGTGTAGCTGGCTAGAACCGGCCACGTTGCTCCTGGTCTACCTAGTGGACCGAGCCTGGTGATGTGATTATTATGTTTTAGGGCGCCTTTAAACCAGAGCAGGTGCTCTTGGTATTTTAATGGGATTTAAACCTCCTAGAAAGGAGTGTATTCATCCGGAGGTTCCTATATTTTGTAATAGTGGAAGTCGTGTGTGACAGCGTTTGCTGCTGGAAAGTTTATCCATGTGTAGAATACCTCTGTCTGCCGATATTCATGGGCCTCAATTACGAATATGAATATACCACCTCTTGGTGTTAGTCCATTTTCTATAAGTTTAAGAGTTATAGTTTTTCTTATGTTGACCGGAATGAGTATAACATTCGGGTCATTCTGTAGGAGACTCGTGTCATCCTCTAGGAGTCGAGCTGCTATTCTAGCTGTCTCCCTTTCTTCTTCGTTTTCTGACATTTTACTGGCAGAAGGGTTTTTGTTGCAGATCAAGTTTCAAGGAAACAAAGATTAGGTGCACAATATTTTGGAACACTGTATCCTTCAACGTTGACTAAACCAAAAACTATACATAGAAATCTCTTCCTACTAAGTTCCGGCGGATTTTAACCTTTTACCCACTCCAGACGTCTTTTGGAGTATTTACGGGAAAAAGGGTCTGTGTGAAAAAGCACGACTGAGTTACTCTAACGTCTTGCGTTAGATTTATCACCTTACCAAACGTTGGGCGCCATGTAGTGAAGTTCCTATATTCCCAATAGGCTCTGCGCATTGGAATAATATATTCAGCAGTGTAGACGTAGGACTGAGGTTAACTAGGTCTCTACTGACTATATTAGACTTAAGGTTTGCCAGCTAGCTCAGAGGTCACTAGAAACTTTCTCGAATAAACGAGGAGGAGTTTAACCTCCCTGGATAGACAAGAAGGGATTAGCTTCTGACAACCATAAAACATGACAACTTTGCTCTCCCAGAATAAGAGTGTATCTCTAGAGTCGTGTGAAAACAATAGACAGCTATTTCACTCAGTCAAATGTGCGTACTTAGTTTCACCTGAAGGCAGAGAAAAGAAAGACAGGCGTTTTCAATAAAAGGTGTAATTTATTGAGCAGTCTTCTTCCTCATACAAGAGAAATGAATTGCCACAATTGCAATACTCATAGTAAAGTAAAGTGCGTACAGTAAAAGGAGAATTATAAAATAATACTGTAAAAGCATTGATATGGGTTCTTAGCCATATGATACTTTAAAATAGATAAAATATATACATACATATATACATTGACTAATCGTACTCAACTGGTGCTTCTAAATACGCCTACCCTGTGTACCTGACCTAAGCCTAATACGTGGGAAGGAGTAAGTAAGTAGCAGTTTAAGTTAAGTTTGTTTTGCCAAGAATTTGACTCAAGAATTCTCTTTTAGGGTTTAGTTAGCTCGTTACCTGGGTAAATAGAAAGCAGGAGGTCTTGTATCTCTCTCTCAGGACTCGATATCCCAGTAACCCGCGAAGGTATCTGTAAACACCGGAGCTGGATTTCTCGGCAGGAGAAAAGACAGCGTCTCTCTCAGTGCGTCAAAGAGGAGGGGCAGCGTCCGTGGGCTCTCGCATCAGCTGGGCTGTCGGGCAAGTAGATAGCTGCTCTGCTCCAAAACCACCACCGTGTCTTTGCTTAAGGCAACGTTGGTATATTTATACCTGAAAGGTGCCGGGTTTGACGTAAGGTTGGACATAAGACGACGATAAAGATGTCACCAAGAACTGGCCGTTCTTACAGTGCTTTACAGGACTTCTAGGACGAAATCAAAACAAAAGCAAGGGGGATTTCCCAGGTTGCTGGAGGTTTGGTTTTGTTTAGAGAACTCGTTGTGCTTTCTAGGGGGCCGGGGAAGTAGCCTTGCTTAATGTGACAGCAGGTGCTACGACTGAATTATGGATATGATTACTATGCCGTTGTATGGATATTATTGATTATAACCGGACAAGGGCATAAAATAGAAATATCGATTCAGGTTCCTAGATAAAAACACTACAATATAAGGATAGGGTGATTTATACCTATATATGGGCATGAATCGGGAATTTCACACTAGAGTTCTAAAATGCTCTACAACAATTCCAGCCACATCAAAATATCTTACTAAAATCACAACATCCAGCAATATATCATACTGTTTAGTGGCACTTTAACCATAAAACACTATGTGATCCAACTGGTTTCCGGTTCTCACCAAACACTACCCACCAAACAAAACTGTAAACACATACCTGGAGGATGAGAGCAAGAAAACAGAACTGACCACTTATGCCAGATCACCAAAGGAAAGCAGAAATGTTAATCCATTAGTAAATAAAATGAAGTGTATCACAGGATAAACTCTTGTCTCCTTCTAGTGAAGCCTCCAGAATTTATAAACCAAGGTCAGTTTTGTGCCCCCTTCGTGCTACAGAATCAGAGTGACTAAGAGTTTGGGTGGGAAAGGGTGGAAGCATGCTTGGAACTCTGCAATTCACCTACGTCTGTGTGGCTTCACAGAGTCAGTGCGCAAATCTGAGTTTTCATCTTTAACTTGTACTTGTCGACAATGGAAATAAATACATTGATTTGCCTTATTGTTACTTTTTGTTAGTCTATCGAATGTCCGGGAGCACGGAAACAGCAGCAAGTCAGTAAGCTAGGTGCAGGGCAATTTTAAAGTGGCAGCACGCCGCATATGACTGCATACTGTTGTGCGTATCAACAGCTAGGGAAAGGGTTAATGGACCTGCACTTACCTCTGCCCAAGTAAACAGAGGCAGGCAATGGGTGGGAGCTGCTGTGGGTGGTGGGGGGATCACAATGCGTGGTCCTGGAGTCGGCTCTCCGCCTTATACTTAGAAACCCACATCTGCTTTTCTGTTATTTATCTAGCACGAGGAAGGAGGGGACGAAATAACAAAAACAAAGAATGAGCAATGAAGGGAACGATAAAGTGTGCATAATATATATGCAACTAATGCTGTCTAAATATGACGTGGTATTACAGGGATTCTGCTCAGACATAGAACTGTGCACAGAGACTTAGGACCTCAGTGAATTAGCGTGTGCCAAAACTCACCTTAGTATCCAAAATCCCCTACCAGACTAGCAATCAGTGTCACATTATCTCTTAGTCCTATAGCAAAGAAACCAATGATTAGACAACCTAGAACATGCAACTTAGGACCATCTCAGGAATGGTGGGTAATGAGAACACTCTTTTGTTATACTCTCATACCAGTCCACAACAGGAGTAAAATAGAGAAACGGTAAGGTTAACATGTTTATTTCAACGACCTGATCTCAAGTGCAGTATTTTTGTCAACATACGCATACATATGATTAAGAATAATACAGTCAGCATGGTTACAATTCCATAAAATACAAAAGGAATAATCATATTACAATGATAGTGCAAACAGGTGATAAAAGCGCCTAGTTTAAGCACCCTTCCTATCTCGGAACTATGTATTATAATACTATAGAAGGTCTCTTGAGCTTTCTTAGGGGGACACCATTTACTTGCCCACTCAGTAAGTGTAAATTACATCAGGATCGGTTAGTCTCACTGCATGCCTGGAATCTTCCAAGTGTGTTCAATTCTGGCAAGTGGGCTATGATAAAGGCGCCAGAATCCTACTCGGCTTGCAGCTGCCAAATTCTTGTATCTAGAATGTGTTACATGGACACGCCTATAAACAAGCTTGACCGTTATGATAACCTTGGTGGCTCAGCACTCACTGTGCAGACTGGGGGCACGATGTATGTCTAGACATGTTGAAAAACAAACCTTTTCTAATGTATAGACCTTCGTGAAAGCTAACTCTGCAAAAACAGCTAAGCAGTGCTGTGTGCAAAAAAGCAGCAAAAGTTAAAATGGCGTTTAAACTCCTAATAAGCCATGCGACCTTAAAATGCACGCAGAAAGAGGCCCATAAACCACACTACACCCCCCCTCACCCCCCATGTTCGGGGAACACACATCACTCAGGGCAAACGTCAAAGAACGCAGAGTTCTAGTTCGAAAGAGACAGAACTAAGTTCAGAAATGTTGCCAAACTGGAAATTTAGGAATGGAAATTAAAAAATCCAAATCAGTGAATACAAACATACGTGGCCATGGTGTGTGTAAGGACCTCAAATATGTAAGGAAAAATCAAGAAAAAAAATCAATAATGTTCACGAGGTCAGCTATGTGTCTATGAAGCAAAAAAATCCATACTTCAGTCCAACAACGTGTAAGCACCAAATGTTGCAACTGCTTCCAACAAGAAGTCATTGTTATCATCCATGAACATTTCAGCCATCCAATTAAGCAAAGGGAAAGAACATACATGTTCCTCGATCGCTGGAGCCTCTAGCATCATCAGAGGACAACTCGGGCTTATTTCAAGATTACTGCGATCCAGAAAGTCATTGGCCGCAGTCCAAATGTTCCAATTGCCTAGAACCCCATGTACCGCTGCGCAGGCCATAATCCCAGTACTAGAATAGTCTATTTCATGACCAACTAAGGGACTCATTAGTAGATTAAAATCCAGATCAGGAGACACCGTATTGCAGAGACACAAATCCAGGGCCCATTCAAATTCGCAATCCAGGCAATGGAAAACAGTTGAAGAAAGAGAACCGGAAGGATAAACCATACGCCACACTTAGAATCGCAAAAGGCAGCACTCCATAGTATTCTAGCATTCGGTTACGCAGGTAGAGCAGCCGGGACTGTACGTCGTGGGGCAAAAACTGTGCATCCATGAGCCAGGAGCAAGGGGAAACCTCCAAAGACACTTGAAAAAATCGAATGAAAAAATGCAGGGATCACACCAAATATAGTCTGAAATGAGGTTACAAGGCCAGAGCATACTATTTACAAAAAATGCGCCAGACCAGTAGTCGACGAGGCATTTAAGATTGTACAGATCAAAACACCGAAGTGCAAGGGCAAGTCCGTGTTTAATAAGGCATTAACCTCATTACGAGTATTTGCAACGTGAAGAACGAATGTCTCACGTGCAGATGTAAGGGGAACTTCCTTCTGGGACAAAAGATCTCTTATTCTGCTCATCTTGTTGAACTGCTTTCAAGGTCGGAATCGAGGGCCAGATGGAAACATCAAGCCTGCCATGCGGAGGAGGGAACAACACATTCTTGCAGCAAGTTACACGCTGGGAAATGGTAACAATATAAGCAATACCTGTGTGCATATCACAGCACTCTTCATTATTTAATAATAAATAACTACCTTAGCAAGCAATGTGAATGCCGATGTAATAGCCGGAACTGGAGTGCCTTTTAAAACATGCGCTAAATTTGGTGCAAGTACATTACATGAGCCGTGCAATTGAAGATTTCTGCATGTTAATGAATGATCTGGTGCAGTGATGCAATCTTCACCATTCAAAAAAACTTCTTTACCATCCCTCAAACATCTGTATGTGAATGGGAGATTCCAAACTTCATGAAGATATGCTCCACCCAAGGGTTCCAATCTGCCTATAGCATAGTGTTTCATGCAAGCCTCGAATTTGAAAAGAGAGAAGGGTAAGGTTAATAACCTGTGGATAAGCCAAACTGCCGAATTGGCTTTTGCTACAGAAAAAGGCAAAGATTCTAACTTTTCAATATGCAACAGGGAAAACATGGCATCTTTCATACACATAAATTGCTGTTTAACAGTCAAATTGAAAGGAAAAAATAATAAACTTGTGTTCATGTAATCCCATGGAACTCACCATTTTTTAGCGTTTGCAAAGTCCAGACAAACTGTATAACACAACCAAATTGATTTTGCCCATGATACAACACTGCAACATCTTCTTGCACAATATCAACCACAGATGATACAATATTGTCTAGAGTGTAAATCCGGGAAGAAAGGGTGTTAATGCTATTATCTACAACGGCAAGCACTTTTTTCTAAATTGGCCTGATCAATAGCTAGAAGCAGCTTCAATTTGAGACAGTTTCCAAACCTTATTGTAAGCAGCATATATCCATCTTTTTGACCTGCCTCCCGCAGGGCCTTTCACAAAATCATTTAAATCAACAGTGTCAGTGAGTTTCGACAAATGTGATTTAACAGACGCTAAGGATGAATGTCTCAGCCAACTCTGACACAATTTGCCTACAGAATAAGTGGTGACTAAGTGGTGAGTTTGAAAACTGGGATCAACTCTAACCTCTGTATAGCCGGGGGTCAGACCCAGAAAACGTTGCTGGCAGGAATCTGCACTTTTTTGCCATAGCAACCAGCCTTCGGGATTAATGCAGGAAACATTAAAAGTGGAATTGCAAAACAGTGCCTGTATTTCATTAAAGGAAGTACTGGTATACATTTTCCAACGGGGAAATTCACCCAAATCAGGAAATTAAGGAGTATTTAATTTTTTAGAAGTAGCCAATCCAAAGCATTTGGTTTGTGAAATAGTGTCATTCAGAAACAACATATGGTTTGGGATGAGACAAGCATGATGCAAAGCCTCAGTGCCTTGCACTTGCCAACTTTTAGGACCCCAAACAGATTTCAAATCAGTAGTATCTCTCCGCAGTTCATAGCCCCCACAGCCATCTGGTCAATAAAGGACTTCGAATAAAGGAATTTGGTGTGGGTAAGTCTAACCTTGGAAACTGACTCTCCAGTCAATTTAAAATAAAATGCATTATGGTTGGATTGAAAATGTTTTCGAGCTGCCCTCCACTGGCACGGGACAATGTTCCCACTGTTTGAAATTAACCATATTTCTAAATGAGCTAGTTTTGTGCAGAAAGTGATTGCCAAAATGTTGGGACAGTACAAATTACCATAATTTGCAGACTCCAAACATAAATCTTCAGCATCGAAGTCAGCATAGTATTTCAAATCAGTAAATAAAGCTTCTACAGCTTTAACATCCCAATCATCAGAGCGAATATTTTGTTTAACCACATCCCCTATTGAAACACGGAGCACATTGAGAACATTAATAACCTCTGTGGGACCATGAATCTGGAACTTTACAGCATCCCATACAAACCCATCTAAAACGGGCCAAGCAGTTATATTCACAAAAGTCTGGTCCCTCTTCATGATGTGCGAAGAGGAGTGGGGAGCCAAAGTTCCATCAATCACTCAAATTGAAGTTCTCTCCTCAACATAGTGGCCTTTGATAAAACGAAAAAAATATACCACAAATCCTATGGACATGAATAGAAAAATTGCAATCAGCACTAGCCAAATGTAAATCCAAGGTGGGATAAAAAAAATGTTTTTTAAACCAGGTAGCAAAAATCGAAACTTTTGAAGGGGACTTTGATGTGGATGAGCCAGTGTCAAATGAAAAACTGGATTTATTAGCCACAAGGGTCTCCAAATCAGGCATAGACAAATCAGTTGTTTAAGTATATTCAGTGTCATTAAGAGGATCACCAGCAGGTTGATTCAAGAAAGGATTCGTAAGTGGACTCATTTCAATGGCAACGTCAGGCCCGTTGGCAGGATCCGGGGCCAAAACAGAGTGTCTCACCATTGCTGGACACGAAACTGCAGGTGTCATGCTATAGAGTATCAGCCACCCTGTGTGGTTTGACATGGTCAATTCAAATGTACCTGTTCCACTTTCGCAGAGGAAGAGGAGGTAAAATGATTGTTCTTGTACCCTGCACACCAAGCACGGCAACTGGAGCCCGATAGGAAGGACCAAATTATTTCTTGTTGTCGATCTTCTCTCGGACCAGTACTCCAACCTGGGGTAGCCAGCCGACTACTGGAATCTGCAAGGCAGCTTCAGACGTGGAGGGCAAGTGTTCCTTTGCAAGACTGTCTCTGGTCTTTTGTAGGTTCTGTAAAACATTAGAATGTTCGTTTACATCAAAGGATGTGGCTTCCGCTGCCATGTCTAGACCGTCAAGGCCTGGAACAAACATCTTGATGCCAAAGAGCATTTCGTATGGGGTCCGCCCACCCAGAGACCTTCTAAGGAGATTATTAAGTGCACGTTGTATGCTACTCAGGTGGGTAAGCCAGTCTCTGCCAGCACCTAAAACCTTTGCTGTCAAGTATTGCTTTAAATCATGGTTCATCTGCTCCACAACACTATTGCCCTCAGGCCTGTATGGAGACAAAAATTTGACTTGGACCCCCAATGAAGCCATGGCATCCTTGTGCGCCTTAGAGGTGAATGCTGGACCCTGGTCTGAATGGGAGGTGCCACACGCAAAAATTCCCACAAAGAGACACAAATCCCTTACGAGAGTTCTAGCATCAGTGCTCCTTTGAGGCCACACCCAGACAAAGCGCGGGCAAGTGTCAACTGCAACTAAGTTGTACTTATACCCAGTATCAGAGGAGAAAGGACCGCAGTGATCCAATTAAACACACGCAAGTGTCTTATTAGATATATACAACTGAGTTTGGAGCGGGCGTGCAACAGAAGAAGGTTTAATTTGTTGACAAATGCCACATTGAAGGACAAAATCACATGTTTGTTTGTACAAACCCTGCCACCAATACCATTGCTGGAGGAGAGATACAGTAGCTGACATGCTGGCATGCGCCGAAGCCATCACGCCGTGGGCTGCTGTAATCAAAGCCTGTCAGCGGTCCGCGTTGTGAATCAGTCTGTAACCAACGTTGTTAATTCTCACATAAGGAACTTTATCGGGTCTTAAGTTAAAAGAGTACTTCGAAGTGAAACCCTTAGGATAATTACCTCCCTCCTCAGTTGCGGCAGTAGCTGCCAAGATGTCATCATCAATATTACTTTGGGAACGTGTAACCGCTGCCACTGCAAATGTTGCTACTGCTGTCTTTGCAGCTTCGCCCGCAATACAGTTGCCAACAGCGTGAACCCCAATGCGCTGAGTATGAATTACAAAAACGAGTGGGAGACGTTCTTTTAGCTCCGCCACCCGAACCCAGATCATTTTATGTTTGATTGTGCGACCTTTGGAGTCACGATAATCATTTTGAATCCAAAAGGGTAGATTGTCATTGAAAGACTGTACACAGTAGTAAGATACACTCACAATAAGAGTAGTCACACTGGGGTCCGCGTACTCCAACGCAATCATCAGAGAACGTAGTTCTACCAACTACAGTCCCCTAATGTCTGTGTATGCATGACATCGGACTTGAACTCACCATCCACCATAGTACCAACCACAATTCCGCAGGCCGCGGAATATGTGTGTCTATAAACCGAAGCTGCTTGCGCACTTCCATCAGTGTAAATGTTACAACAAAAATCCTCAAATGGGCGCATAGTCAGAGGAGCAGGATGAACAAATTCATACTGCCAAAACTCTTGACTCTGCAAAGAGGAATAAAAAATGAACGTTACATCTGGGGATATCAAGGATGTTGCCCATTGTATCCACTGAGGGTGCAAAGCCTTGTAATTTGGTACACTGGCTTCGTCACCGCCTCCAAGGCAGGATACGGAGTAACAACAACAATGCGCTTTCCCTGCGACAGTGCACGTTCCTTAAGAATCGCCATTTGCACTGCTGTCAAAACTTTTTCCACAATAGAAAACCGCAACTCGGCCGGAGTGTACAGGTGTGACTTGGAAGCAATAGGGACTGTGTCTCCCTCATAAAAATTGAGGTACGTGAAACCCACTGCCCCTTGTATAATTCTTATTACCAGGTTGGTGTGGTTATCATGAGTCGACAAGAACTTAGATTCGAGTAGGTCAGCCTGCAAAGATTGCAAGATGGCTGAATGTTTTGGTAGCTAGTACGATTTGGAAAAAGTAGGTTGTATCAATGCATAGGGCGATTTGATACGCTGGGCATATTCCGGAATGTATGTACATACAAAATTCAAAAAGCCCAGTAAGGATTGTAGCTTTTTCAGCGTTGTGGGAGTGCGCAAAAGTGCGCATTTTTCCAAGAAGTGAGGAGCCAAGCCTCTACCTTCATTGTTGAGCTCGTAGCCCAGGAACAACACTGTGTACTCTACAAAATGTGATTTCGCAAAGTTGAATTTATAGCTAAAGTCCGCAAAACGGCAAATTATGCGGTCAACACGGCACAGATGCGCCCATTTATTAGTCGTCTGTGAGATAAATGTCATCAACATACGAACATGGATCTGCGTCGAGCCTCTCAAGCAGAGAGACTATGTGGGTGGCAAAAACACCTGGACTATTCTTGTAGCTCATGGCTAATCGAAGGAACTGGCGTTGTTTGCCACCACAGGTAAAACTCGTCCATTGACTACTATGGGGGTTATGCGCAAAAAAGCCTTTGAAAATGTCAAGCGTGGTTTACATACAAGACTATCCACAAGAGCAGAACTGTGAGTATTCTGCACCACACATGTACGACAATGCAAGTTTAAGTGGCCGTAATCCAATACCAAATGGTACAAACCATCTGGCTTGGTCATCGTAAAACGTGGGTTATTTATCGGAGACACAGACGTTTCAATTACACCTTGAAACTCCAATTGTTAGTGGATTACGGCTACAGAGACTTTCGCCTCACACTGTATGGGGTACTGGGGTTGTGGCTGTGGCATGGACCGCAAAAGGATTTCATGTCGAGGGGAAAATTTGTCCCATCCACAGTGAGTACGGTACAACGCCAGCGCCTTAGCCCAATCTTCTGCAAACTGCAGTGCCTGCTCCTTCGGCACAGTGTACGCGAAAGCGGGGGTGGATCACCTCCTTCCCTTGTGGAGTGGCTAGGACAAAAGGTGGGGGCCAGTTGACCTCCGCCAACAAATATCATAAGTAGTCATTAGATTGTCCCAAAAAACACCTTTTATGGTACGTTCTATGTCACCTTCAATTACAAGGACAACTTCATAAAGTCTTTCAGGGGGAGCCACTCTATTGTCAGCTGTTTCCACTACAACAAAGGTGTCAGTCGCTGTCACCCTCAGTAGTGGACGCATCGCCTCTCGAACAATGGTAATCTCCGCCGCACTGTCCAGCAGCATCAGCGCCCATGTCAGATTCCGAAGCTGCGTTCTCACTATCTATGGCATATCTCGCTGTTACAGCAGCAACTTTCTTCCTCTGAAACTGGGGCCTTTGACGCAGTGACTCGTCCTGCTTTCCTTTTCTGTCAGCTTTACGAGGCTGCTCACAGCTCTGTTGGGCACCTTGACCTCTGTCTCTGCCTCCTCCACCAGTGGCCGTTACCGATGTTTCCTGCAAAGAGAAAGGAGAATATTGTTCAGGAACCTGAAACCTATCAGGTGACTTAAAAGTACTGCGGTCGTGCAAATCCCCGATGTACCTAACCTAAGTCTAATATGAGGGAAAAAGTAAGTGTGGTGTAGCATAAGTTTAGCATTCTTTTGCCAAGAATCTATCCAAGATTTCTCTTAGGGTCAAATCATCTCCATACATTGGTTTAGAATGAAGTAGGTCAGTCTCAGGACTTGATTTCCCAACCCCGCAAGGGGAGCTTGGAAACACTGGAGCTGGATTACTCAGCAGGAGAAAAGACAGCGTCTCTCTCAGTGCATCTGCTGGAGGGTCCTCTTCCTTCGGCACTTGCTGTAGCAGGTTGCATTGGGAAAGTAGATAGTTGAACTGCTCCAAACCACCGTGTGTTTGCTTGGGCAAGTGTGTGCATATTTATACATTGAAGGTGCCGAGTTTGACGAAAAGGTGGACATAATAACGTCATCAAAGAGTCTCAGTTCTTTAAAAACTCCATGAGTTCTTGGACAAATTAATATTCAAGCAAGGGAAAGTCCCTAATTGCTGAAGCAGAGTTTTTGAAGAAATCGTTGTGGATTTTCAGAACTAGTGGATGTAGCCATGCTGTATTTGGACTGCATGAGCTATGTCTAAATATGGTTATGATTTCTATGCCTATATGAGGATATGGTGGTTTATACCTATTTAAGGGCATGAACCGGGAAAATTACACTAGGGTCCTAAAATGCTATACAACGCTATAAGCCACAAGTTAATGCAATCCTCTAAATATGCGTGTGCTGACTACCCATGATTATGATGCACCCCTACAATTTTCAGAATAATGTGGTGCTCTATCAGTTCCACCCTTTGATGACTAGTGTCATCACTAAAATCACACCATCATTGGAGAAAGAACTGACCTAAACAGAACTTGTTACCATTCTCCCTCATCTGAGCCACTCCACGTTTTTAAGATTCTCATATTTACTGTCCTGCATTCTTTCCATCCTCCTCTCTTTCTCTCTCAGTGATCTCTCAATCCTGCTGCACTTATACCACTAGTAAACCCTAACTAAACCCCACAAACAGGTCGCACAAGCCACAACTATAATGAGAGGTTTTAGAACATAGCCAAGGAAAGCCTTTCCCAGATTTGCAAACCAACCTCCCACCTGACTAAATCCTTTGCCCACGTTCTCCCAAATGCCTTCTACAGTCAGATCCTCAATCGCATGATGAATCATAGTGATGTTACTTATATATTTCTCCAGATCCTTGTAATTATCTGGTATATAAGTACAACATTCCCGAACTTTCAAAAGTCTAAAGCGGTTCTGCAAAACCAAGGTCCTTATCAACAACATCTCATCATCTACTAGTACCAGTGACTTAGCTGTATTCCTTGTCCATTTACCAACCAGAGTCACCAGCCTTCTAATGTTCACATCATTCTGGGTCACTCCCAAACCTGGTATAACTGCTCCAAAAATATCTCCAACTTTTGCTCCTGCACTCTCACTTCTTTTTACTCTTGAATGCTCCCCTCCTTCTAGAAGTTCCAAATCTTCCTCATGATAGATTTTGGGATAAATGATTGCTAAATAAACTTTCCACACATATAATACACAGCCGGTATCACTTGCACGGAACCTTGCAAAAAGTCATTTGCAGAATCTTCTAAAGTGTAGACATGATCACATGTGGTTTGTCCCACTGGAACATTCTCATAATAAGTCTGGTGATGTCTTATGCACAACTTCACTCTCTGCTCCTCGTCCAATATATTCACACAAAAACTTAGCCTAGGCATTAAGTTTAAAGTCACTTCTAGAAAGATCTATGTGAAACCTGTGACTCTCCTCTAGCAGCAAAGCTCTTTCAGCTCCTATTTTGAATACTTTCTTGCTAGGAGTGGTATGTGTAGGTGTTCCCTGTACCTCCACTGCCTGCTCATGTGTGACTAAATGCGAAACTACAAGTACTAAGATTATGAAAACTATCACTCCACCTACAAGTGTACCTACTATACATTTAGATCTACGATTTGAATTTCCAGCCTCCATGGTCTCTGGAAAACTCTCAATGTTCTTAGTTCAGCAACGAACACTCAAAAGTCTCTGTTTCTCCTATTTCAGTTGCTTGGAAACTAGTTCGAACAACACGAGAAAAGCTGAAAGTCCCGTTTTCTATTTCAGTTCCTTATTTACACTATAAAAAAGGACATCCTTAACCCTTCTCCTTCCTCTACAGGAAGTCCCTAAATTTCTTCTTCCACTCATACATAGGTTATCATCTTTAACTTTATTTACAACACAGTTTCTTTAATCCAAAATAAGCTTTGCTCTGATTACCTTTAGAACATGCTGTAAAAGTTCAAGATGAAGAACAATTATTTCGTGAGATGGAGATTCAAAGCCAAACGTAGGAAATACCAATATGTTCAAGATCAGATTACGAATCCTGCTCAGCATCGGGGGATTCAGAACTGTGATGGTCAGTACTCCTTCGATTTCAAATCCTGGCACCAATAACACCATGTCTATTTTCACGTTAGGATTGTTACTGATCACTGTCACTGCCCTTAGCCTCCCAGAACTCAGCACTCCTGGCATCAGTCACAACGTATGACCACTCCGGAGTTGCCGATCTCTGACAAGGCACCCTCGATCATCTTGATCTAATCAGACCTCCACGAGCTTGCCCTTCTTCACCTTTTTCTGATTCAGAGTCTTCAGACACAGGAGCAAGATCTTTCTCAGAAACCAGTCGCAGATTCAATTGCCTCTGCCTTTCACGCCACGCTTCTTCCGTGATTTTAGTTCTTCTGCCCTCTCTTTTTGCTCACCTTCCTCACAACTTCCTTCTGGTAAGTCTGATTCTGGACCACGTTCACAGCACCTTTCTCCCCCGAGGCAGTCTCAGTATCGCTATTGTCGTGACCCTCCTCAGCTTGGTCTGGTGAGCAACCAGCTTCGTCAGCCACCCTCACAGCTTGACGTGTCCCCTCCTTTGGCACGGCCACCACAGTTGCATTTTCATTCTGGAGAGGAGCTGTTTCTTTCAAGGGTGCTGAAACTCTGCGAGTGTAAGAAGCATGCACCAAATTTCGCAATCCTCCGCACTTCCCTGCAGTGTTCATCACCAATATATTCTTGTATGGGTCTCTCCAGGGAACATCCAAGCAGCTCTTTCTCACGTGCTTTTGGACAAGCACCCAATCACCTACACTCAAGTTGTGGCAGAGATCACTTGAAGCTGGAACAGCAGCAGCCTGCACCTGAAGAGACACAGAACGGACCACATCAGCTGTTGATGTCACTGTTGGTAACATCATAGCCCTCCCCATCAAAACTTCATGAGGTGAAATACATGTCCTCTTGTCTGGTGTCCTGTGGATGCTCAAATGCACCAGAGGCAGTGCATCAGGCCACTACAGGGATGTGGACGAACACACCTTTGCCATTCGGGATTTCAAAGTCCCATTAACCTGCTCCACTATTCCAGAAGCCTCTGGACGGTAGCTTCAATCGAGACTCTGGTCAACATTCAATGCTGTGCAAAGCATCTTCATGATCTCACTATGGAAGTGTGTTCCCCTGTCTAATTCGAAAGAGGTTGGAAAACCAAACCTACTAATGGGTTCCCTCAACAATAACTGAGTTACAGTTAGTGTGTTGCACCTCCTTTTTGGGTAAGCCTCCACCCATACCGAGAACACACATACCACCACCAAAATGTTCCATAACCTGTTGCATCTAGGCATCTTAATGAAATCCAACTGCATTCTTTTAAAAGGCCCCCCCGACCTCCCAATGTGACTCAGTGTAACCACTGTCGTCTGTCCAGCATTTATTTGTTGACAAGTGACACACCTCTGACACACAGCTTCCGCCACTTCACAAATTGTGGCTTGTACCACATCTGTCTGAACACTCGCACCATTGCATCTCTGCCTAGATGTACCGCACCATGAATCTGTCTTGCCATTGGGTTCAACAAGTCATCCGGTAACACTGCTCTTCCATCATGCAAAACCCAAATATGAACATCTCCTTTCGTACATCCAGACTTGATCCACACACTTTTGTCCTATTCTGAAACCTGTTCCTGCAGGCACTTGAGTTTATCCCAAGTATCTGCCATGGCCAACATCATGTTGAACTTAGTTCTTTCTTGGCTCTCTACTGTGTAATTTTCTTTGAAAATGCAACCTTGTTCAGCACAGAAACTGTAGTGTAGTTCCTATATTCCCAATAGGCTTTGCGCATTGGAATAATATATCCTATATATGTGACATAGGACTGAGGTCAGTTTGTCTCTATCGAATATACTAAACTTAATTGTGAGTGCCAGCTAGCTCAGAGGTCACTAGAAACTTTCTCGAATACACACGAAGGGATTAGTTTCTGACAACCACATAAACATGACAACTTTGTTTCCCTAGGACTGGAACAAATACCTTCAGAGTTGTGGAAACAATAGAGAACTATTTTACTCAGTCAATCATGCATGCTTCCTTTCTACAGAGTTGCAAAGAAATAGTGAGACCGGCGTTTTCAATAAAATGATTTATTGAACAGTCTTCTTTCTCATGCAAGAGAGGTGAAATGCTACAATTGTTAGACAGAATGCAAAGTATAATGCGTACAGCGTAAACAGTAGTATAAAATAATCCTGTAATAGCATTATCTAATGCTATGACATCTAAAAATACATATATAAATAACACAGGCTAAAATACTCAACTGGTGCTTCTAAAATACGCCTACCCCAATGTACCTAACCTAGGTCTAGTACTAGGGAAAAAGTAAGTACTGTTTAGCATATGTTTTTAGTTCTTGCCAAGAATTGCCAAAGGTTTCTCTAGGTTCTAATCAGCTCCATACCTTAGAATGAAAGAGGTTGGCATCTCTGTCTAGGGAATTGATTTCCCAACACCCCGCAAGGGGGTCAGAACGATGGAGCTGGATTCTCGGCAGAGGAGGACAGCTTCTGATCAGTGCGTCAGCTGGAGAGTCGGTTTCCTTCGGCACTTGCTGTATCGAGCTGCATCAGGCCGGTAGGTAGTCGAACTGCACCTAATCACACCGTGCTTTGCCATAGCAAGTGAGGGTATATTTATACCTTGAAGGTGTTTAGGAATGTCAGCTTTGACGTAAAGTTGGGCATATGAACATAATGGATGAACCCCAAAGTAATAGTTGTTCATGCATAATAATGAGTTACTTGGAGAAATCAATATCCAAGCTAAGGGAAGTCCTGTCTGCTTAGAGTCTGGTTTTCCAAGAAATCGTTGTGACGTTTAATGAACGGTTGGAAGTAGCCATGCCTGTATTTGGGTAGCATGGGCTATGCCTAAATAAGGGCTTTATTTCTATGCCTATAAAATAGCAACATGAATTGTACCTGTATAAGGGTATGAATCAGGAAAATTCCTTTGGAATCTAAAATGCCATACAACAACCACTCCACTTCCTTATGTGCGACTTACTAAAATTCTAAACATGTTCATCATATCTAAAACATATCTACACATGAAGTGTGAAAAACCCACCCGAAATACATAAAAATGCATTTGAACTGGATGTACACATAAAATATGCATTGGTGCTGTACGCATATAAAGCATTGTTTCATTCTAAGCATATATGTTGACACTTGGATGCTAAATTAATGAATCATGAAAACATACACTTATGAAATGGCTCATAAATGCAGAAGAAAAAAGGCCGAAATCATTTCATTTCAGAATACATACAAATGATTGTGCAAAGTCTCTCAGAACACTGTGTGCCAAATCAAAAGTCAGTGTTAGGGTTTGGAGAAAACATGAAATCTTCTAAGTCTGTAAAAAAGTCGTCTACCACTATAGGTGAAAATTGGATTACCTCATTTAGAAGATTAACCACACATAGATGTGAAGCATCACCATCAGCATTGGTCGCATTAGCAATGTTCATAATGGATGGTACCTGTACACCTGTTTCCTCTCCTACCTCACCATCAGCAATTTGCGTCTGTGAAATCTCAATGAATGCAGAGACGTGGATGAAAGACTCCTCCGGTCCCGACATCGCCATAGCCATCCCAGTTGGCTACAAAGTCACCCGCAGAGACCGCACCAACGGAGTCGGAGGAGGTATCGCTATCATCCACAAGAACAGCATCAGGGTCTCGACCAGTACCGAGGACACTCTCAGCACCACCGAACACATGCATTTCCAGATCCACACAGACCGCAACTCCACCCTCAGAGGCACCCTCGTCTACCGACCCCCAGACCCTGACCACAGTTCAGCGACTCCATAGCCGACTTCATCAGCACGCACGCCCTGACCTCCATTCGACAACATCCTCTTCAGAGACCTGAACTTTTACCTTGAGAACAACGACAGCAACTCGACAACCCTGATCGATAACCTCGCCAAACTCAGACTGAGGCTACTCGTCTCAACACCTAGAGGTGTTGTCTGAATGCTTAAGCTCCAGAAATTTGGTGTGAGTTGCGTGTAGCCAAGAAAAAGGACTCTGATGTAGAAGAGGGAATTAAAAAAAAAAGGCAAGATTCCTCTTAGCAGGCAGGCGCAGTATCCAGGATATACTTTCTCACTGTGATGCTGTGGGCAATGAGTGGATGGTGTGAGAACAAGAATCACATAGGTGAAGAAGAATTACCAACAATACGTAATAATGGTGTGCACACTCTTGTGGTGGTAGAACAGCAGGTGGGAGTAGGCTCCAGTCTCAGGAAAGCAGAGAAGAAGAAACAACATCAGGCCTATCCTAGTAGAGAGCACATACAGCAGGGTGTGGCCCAAGCTAAGATTGCAGTGCCCCTGGTATGTAGGTTAAGAGTTAGGGACACAGATGTCAAAGCAGTGCAGCAGGTTTGAAGATGCCCTCCCAACAGGGTCCACTGAAAGGGTGGGTTTCCCTCTCCACACTGCTCACTGTAGTCTAAGTGGATGGTGTTCCTGGAGATACCAGCTTCCCCGGCAGAAAAAGTGTTGCAGTACCAATACCCCATGTGCGTGTAGCAACTTTATAGAATCATGTTAACTGCAGAGGGTAAATGCTGATTGTGGTGTGCTAGGGTGGCAGGTAAAGGCTAAAATGCACACAGTTCTTCTGTTGGCAGACCTGCCGAGGAAGTAGTCCCTCCGGTAAGGCAGTTTGGTAAGCAAAGTACCTCATAGGTGCCACTAAGATGATTGGAAAGAAGCCATTTCCAGGACTTTCATTTCGTGAGGTCTATCAAGTCGTATATTTAGCAATTGCTCAGTGGACTTATCAGTTCGCCTGAGGAAGTAGACAAAAAAAAGATGCTCATATTTTACTGGACATTGATACTATTGTTTAGATCAGGTGTGTAGGCTTCATCTATCTTTGAAACACTAATTATGCCCTTTTTTGGTGCTAAGTTACTATAGTCAGTTTAGTTTAGATATGTAGGTGAGGTTGAAAATATTTATATAAAGAAAGCTTTATGAGTATGCAAATATGTTACAGTATTATCTGATAGTCACTCCTCAGATAAACTGTGTTACTACAGTGTTGCTGATTTCATTACAAGACCGGAGGCTACCATTTTCCTTTAATGTGTACTCCAAGCAGCCACTTGAAAGCATACATCATAAAAGGAATGTTGCAGAACAGAATGTTAGGAACATACAATATCCATGAGCAAAAAACAGTCTGCCTCTTTTAAATGCAGTTCCAAGCACATAAGTTCAACTTTTTGCTATTCTATTTACACTACTAATTTTGCTTACTTGTTACAACTAACTTTCATAATTTACTAAAGCGCTTTTATATCCTCATGAGACTTCCCCCCCTTCTCTTTCACTCTTTATCAGCATCTGATCTCCAATTTACGGAGATTATCTCTTCCTTCAACCCTTTTTCAGTCTCTTTCAACTTTTCACACCCCCCTCCCCTCACCAAAAACATTGATGGAGCAAGGTTTCATACGTACAGAAACTTGCTCAGATTCAATCCCCTCAAAATAACATGTAATTAATTAACCAACATGTTTTGTTAGTACTAATAATTGCACTACACATTTATTTTATATAGGGGAAGCTTGCATATGTGCTTTACTAACCAGTAATCCGAGTGTCTTAAAATGGCCGCAGAAAACGCTGGAACCCTTTGCGCATGTGTCTACTGCATCTACGTAGTATGACATACTTTGCTTTTAGTTGGATTTCTTAGCAGCTGCGCCATAGAAAATAATATATGGCCGCTTCAAACCTCACTTGCTAATGCTCATGCTTTCGCTTAAGCTAAAACCTTGGGCATTTTGCTAATTATATGGCTGTAGTTAAAATAAAATAATGGGATTAGAGTAGGAATAAGTGGTATGCAGTGCATTAATGTATTCTCGTATTCTAATGTGTCTTTCTCTAACTTTATTAATAGCTCTAATTTGGTCGTGAAGGGTGCAGCAAACCTCCATCTTGAAATCGGTGCACATGCTCATTCAAAAACTGAAAACCTTGAAGCATTGTCATTGAAACCCCGACAAGTTTTACTTTACCAGCGATGCGCCTGGGAACCTTACCCCATGACCCGGAGAGGGGAGGAAGAACTGACATTTTGTTAACATTGCATACTAAATGAAATTAATGTTGCTGGGTGAAATAAAAGACATTGGAAAATAAAAATATGAATGGGAATTTAGCTTAATTAAAATAAGGGAAAATTACTTCATACTGGTATGGTGTGATGATTTCTCCCTGTCTTTCTGGCCAATCAAATAAAGGGAATACACGAATTTGCAACATTGGCGGTGGTACATGCCCTGGAAAATGGTATAACTAAGGTAGGCTTAGTCAGTTAGTTCGTCCGACTTGTCACAGGCCAGTCACTGACCCAACGTATGCTGAAGAAAAATCGTAGTTGCCGCAGACTTCGCACTCTGAAAGAAGAATCGGGGATTTTGCTGAAGGAGAAAACTGTCCTAGAGAAGGGGTACAAGAGTAGCTGCAGAGAGGAGTATTTCGCAGGCATTGCACTTAGCAGTGGTTATCTGTCCTGCCCTTAACCTGTCCTGACCTGTATCGCTTCTTATTAGTTGGGAGCCCTTTTCTTTCAAGCTCTTGGCCAGGGTTTGGTCCTCGCACCATTCTAGGTAAATATAATCTGTGTGGTATGTCTTTGTACTGTTTCACTTTCTCACGCTTCCCAGGTACCAATGTCTGGAAATTTTGCTAAGTGTCCAAATATTTTTACTTTGATTGTCATTTTTCTACTTGAAACGTCTTTGGTTGCACTGTTTTGGTACTTGACTCACAAAATATTGCATAGGTAAAGTTTTTAAAACTTCCCTGAATCTGTGTTTATTTTATGATAAGGTAAATTGTTATGCTACTTATTATTCTAACTGCCAGATCTATTCGCCTAAGTGATTAAATTAAGAAAAGTGACAAGGACTTGGTAAGCTTTGGTGTTCAGGTAAAATTAAACTCACTGATAGGCAGGAGAAATAGATTACCGGTTTGACTTGTGTAATGTTTATGGGCCCAGGTGAGAAAGGTTTTCAGTGAAAATATCCTGAACTGGTAATCGTGCACCATCAGTGTAGCCCTGGTATTTGTGTCCCTTTAAACTGGGCATGGCTATTCAGTTGGCGCTTACCTCACACCAGACTCTTACTTGTGGAGAACTCAGTTTCAGGTGAGCAACAGGGAAAGAGCTGCGCAGACTTTAGCCGCATCTCTCCCTATATCAATCCTGCAGACAATAGCGCAGCGGGCATGTGCCCTCTATTCACGCTGGTTTGGCTGACTTGGCTCGTTCGGCTCCTTCTCCGTCCTTGGAGAAAATAAAGGCATCAAAGGAGAGTACCCTGGCAACATTGCGTCCTCCCGTTGCCAAGGGGCTTTCCTTAAACAATCGGCACGTGACGGCCTGTGTTCTCTCTGCTTCCTAGCAAGCGGAGGCAGCTGATCAGGCTCGCGAGCAAAAGTGACAGTTGCTCTTCCTCCCTGATCAGCTGCTGGTGCCTTTTGGGATACACATGAGTACACAACTCTTGAACAATTTATTAACAAAGGAGGACATGCCTTTCCTAAACTGCATATATTAGCCTCAAGTATGTTTCTGGTTGGCGTGGTGAAAGGTAATTCATCATGTTTTAGGCAAGGATAAAACTGTATTGAAGCCTCTTCTAAAGGGACAATGCCTACCTAGTGGCCACCTTTCATATGAATATTTTGATTTAAAAAAAAAAATTCTAAGCCAAAAAAAGAAGTTGCTATCCATTTTATTATTTGAAATTAAGATGAAAATGTCCGATATTGATTCTGATTATGCTATTGCTCCCAAACCTAATATGGACAATGACGCATTCCCCAAAAATATTTCACAAGGAGATGAGATCCTGTATGCTCGAAACTTTAAATTCAAGTAATGGCTTCAAAGAGATCCCTTCCTACTGCAGAGGATGATACTTCTGGAAGCCTGGGCTTATAAGTCATTGATGTCCCCAGCGAGGTGAGGGGGAAAAGACTAAAGAAAAACAAAAATGTTGAATATCCAAACACCAAGAGCACAATGGGAGGTCCTAGCACCTCAAAGAATACAGGAGATCTTAGCACCTCAACTATTAAAGGAGGTTCTCATAACTCAAAGTCATCAGGTGATCTTAGCGGCACAACATATACAGGTGTCCACAGCGGCACAAAACATATGGGTGTCTTTAGCGGCACAAATGATCAAAGTGCTCACTACGACTTCTCTGAAAACCAAATACAAGATGATGAAACCTCTAATATATATGATGAATATCTTTTAGACTTGGATGAAGACGATCACGAGTTCAACAGTCAACCTAACGAGGACGATCTCCCGTCCTCTCCTAAGGAGTATATTCTTAACTCTCTGGGGGAGAAAATATTCTCATCCTTTAACATCATACACCCTAGATGCTCGGAATGGTGACTACAGGACCATGTAGCCCAATTTATTAAGAAATTCCTTAGAAACCTGCTTGAAAAAGATAAACGCAAAATACTTAGAGCTGAATGCTCACGACCCTCCCTCTAAGATAAAATATGCCAAACACCTAATCTGGATCCCAAATGAATTCAATTAATCCCTTTCCTCAGTAGAGATCCGAGGAAAGGGATTGACGGATCCCTCAAATCATGTCAAGACCGCCTTCTAGACATTTTGGGCCCTTTGGCCAGGATTAGAGATATTTCTGAAGAAAGCAATATTAATGGGATGCCCCTAGATACCAAACTAATCAGGGGTTAGATCCAAAGAGCTTTGAAACTCTTAGGAAACGCCAATGCCAGCCTCAACACTGAAAGGAGAAGGGTAGTACTTACCCAAATTAACCCAAAATTGAGCGACATGGCAGATAGAGAAACTTCTCAGAATCCCAAAGGCTTATTTTTTGGAAAGGATTTAATCAAGACCATTGAAAAATAAGTCTCAAACTTCACGGCTCTAGTTAAAGCCCATCAAAATATGAGGCAAGTTTTCAATCCAAACCTTTTAGGTCGGGCCAGAAGAAGGGGCCTTTCTTCAGGCTGCTTCAATTTAAGGCCCTATTAGAGACTAAAAAGTTACGGAAGAGGTTATCAACTTTCCAACCCCCCTCAATTCTACCCCCAGCAAGGAAAAGGGGCCCACAACAGACGGTTCAGATCGCGTGGAGCCTCCGGCAACAACAACCTTCGTAGTGAGTACCCTTCTACTTCCTCTACATTCTTCCCCCAAACGGTGGGAGGCAGACTCAAATATTCTATTAGAATTGGAAATTAATTACTCAAGACCCATGGGTATTAAATACAGTCAGGGACTTCTTGATAGATTTTGTGGAAACTCCAGCGCAAACTTCTTTCACAAGAGACATCCTACTCACCAGAGATTAACAAATAAATGTAGAAGACAAAATATCCTCAATGCATCAGAAAGGGGCAATAATAGAAGTAACACTGGAAGAGATGAGATTTGTAAGTACTCTTCTTCTCGTCCAGAAGAAAGACAAGGGTTGGAGACCCGTTATAAACCTGAGGGAATTAAACAAATATCTAGTTTACAGACATTTAAAAATGAAGGGCATTCATCTCCTGAGGGATTTTTTACTAGAGGGAGAATGGTTTGTCAATCTAGATTTAAAAGATGCTTACTTCACTATCTCACTATCCCGATGGCCGAAATACACCAACACTTCCTCCAATTCATCAGGAACAACCATCTGTTCCAATTTCAAGCCCTTCCTTTCGGCCTATCATCTGACCCATGGTATTTCACCAAAGTCATGAGGACAATAACCTCACTATTAAGAAAAAGAGGTATTCGACTATCTACATACCTAGAAAACCCCATCTTATTGCCCAAGAACACTCACAGTTAATTCTAGATCTTAATACAGTAATGGATCTATTAGAAAGCTTAGGGAATTGATCAACAATCAACACTACCTCCCTCCAGAACCCAAGAATTCTTAGGATTCAAGGTAGATACAACAAAATGTCTACTTCTATTCCAATCAAAGAAAATAACCATGATCAGAAAGGAAATAGGACTTGTCCTGAAGCAAGAAAGCCCAACTGAGAGAACTGGCCTGGTTACTAGGCCTCCTTTCTTTATCTGTTCAAGCCACATTCCCAGGCCCTCGGAATTATCGAGCTCTTCAAAGGGTAAAACCGAGAGCTCTAAGGTCTGGCCTTTAGTATGGAGATTGGATATCTCTAGATCAGGATGCCAAATCAGAGCTGACTTGGTGGCTAGAGAACTTAGACGCATGGAATGGCAAAGCAACTTATGGTTCATCACCAGAATTTATTTTGGAATAGGATGCAAACCTTCATGGCTGGGGTGCCTGCCTTCTCGATCAGAACACGGGTGGTGTCTAGTCTCAAAAAGAGTCTTTTCATCATATCAACTACCTAAAATTAAACGCTGATTTTCATGCATTGATGAGCTTCAGACATTCACTTCAAGGCAGATCAGTCATTCTAAAAATGGACGACATGTCGGCAACAGCTTATATAATAGTCTGGGTGGGACAAAATATGCAGAACTCACGATCTTAGCGAAGAAACTTTGGATGTTCTGTCTGGAGCACAACATCGCACTGAAAGAGGAATATCTTCCAGGGAAAATAAACACTTCTGCCGATTGAAACTCGAGATCCCTTTTAGATCTCATCGACTGGAAACTCAACGTGTTCGTTTTCAGGACCCTTGACAAAATATGGGGCCCACTAGAAATAGATCTCCTTGTGAGGAGACTAACCTTCCAATTGGAGAAATACTTCAGCTGGATGCCAGACCCGGGGGCTCTTGCAGTGAACGCATTTCTCCAATGCTGGAAGGAAGTCAAAGCATAAGCTTTTCTTTCTTTTGCAATTAAACAGAGAGTTCTACAGAAAGCCAGACAAGATCAATGTTCCCTTGTACTAATAACTCCCTTCTGGCCATCTCAGGCCTTTATTGTTATTATTATTATTAATTAATTGTATAGAGCGCAACAGCTACCCGAAGGTTTCTCGGCACTGGGAACGCAAGATGAGATGAAACAAAAAGGAACAGTAAACTCACTACCAGTTGAGAATCTATTGATTAAAAAGCCAGCTTTTTAAGTCCCTAAGGAATTTCTGATACTGTGGCTCAGTACGCAGCAAAAATGTCATAGAGTTCCAGAGTACTGGAGCCAGATGGGAAAAAGAGCGTCCCCCCATTCTGGTTCTTTTGATCCTTGGAATTTGAAAATTATGCTGATTTGCGTATCGAAGGGAGCGCAAAGGATGATATTGATGCACTAGGGCCTGAAGACAGTATGGTGCTGCTCCAGCATTGATCCTGTGCATATAGCATAAAGTTTTAAACTTAACCCGATTCTCAATCTTCAGCCAATGGAGATCCCGTAATGCGGCTGAGGCAGATGTTCTTGCCGGAAGATTACAAATCATTCTGGCTGCAGCATTTTGTACTATTTGTAGCCTGTTTAGCACCTCCTTGCCCACTCCCAAATAACGAACGTTACCGTAGTCCAGTCTAGATGTTATAAGAGCTTGTACTACCGTTCTTTGAGTGGGCAAGGGAAGCATCCATAGGATTTTTTTCAGCCATTTTAGGACTTGTTCCCCTTTACTCTGTAACTAGCTTGCAACATTCCCTTTTTAAATCCAACCGAACCAGAACTTCTAACAGACATAGATGGAAGGGACCACCCCTAGTACAAGCGGGTAATTTGAACCTTCTTGCCTGGAGAGTGTCAGGAAATCCACTGAAACTCTCCTCAGAGAGACTTGGTCCCGAGGCACTCACTACAAGTATAACAACATTTGGAGAAGCTGGGTACCTTGGTGGCTGGAGAGGAACCAATAATCAGTGGAGGCTCCTATTGTCTACTGAGTTAATTTTCTTGTAGAAGAGTTTGAAAAGTGCCTCAGTTATAGGACAAACAATTGTTATAGATCCGCTATCTCTGCAGGCCATGCCCTAGTCAATGGTAAGACTGTAGGTAAAAATATCAATGTTTGTAGAGTACTTAAAAGTGTTAGAGTTAGGAGACCTCCTAAACTCAAATACGAATTTCTTTGGGATGTTAAACTAGTATTAGATCTTTTCACTTATTGGCCGGATAAGACCCATTTGAATAGAAACACCTATCCATTAAAATTTCAACCTTGTTATGTTTAATTTCTTGCAGAAGGGTTTCTGATGTCAAAGCTCATGAAATCACAAATAGATCTTTTAATATATTTGGAGTTAAATTTGAGATAATTAGAAGAACCAAGACTGTGTCAGATTCATCTTTTACCCACGTTTTGATTTATGCAAAAACTTTGCGTGGTAGAGTGTATGAAGCAGTACGATTGCAGAATGAATGATCTCTGTGATCAAGGTGTGAACCAATTTCTTATATGCTTTTTTTAACCTTACAGAGCTATACCTTCATCTTTTACTACCAGATGGGTTAAACTGTTATGCATCTAGCTGATATTGATCTAAAGAAAATCCAGGCACATTCCCTAAGGGTTGCTATGGCCAGTAAGTCTTTCTGGTGTGGTGGTAAGTTAGACGATATTCTTAAAGCAGCTGACTGGTCTAATGTGAATACATTTGGACACCATTCCTGCAAACCAATAGAACAAATGTCTGATGTTGTTCTACAAGGCTACCAGTGGAGAAGTGTGGCTCACTGGTTAGAGGAGGCAGACCTGGAAGCAGAGGTCAGCCTGGGACCAGGGTTCAATTCCTGGCTCGGCGGGGTCTTGAGTCCTAAAATGTCCATGGACTCGACAATTCTCGCTCCGGTGCCTACTCGATTCACGGGTTCACACTCTGCGACTCTGGGCAATAGCTTGCTTAATCTCCACAACGGCCCCTCGCGGTGGGATGCCTGGCTTTCACCTTGCGGATACCCTGCTGGGGTTATCTCACAGGGGAATACCAGGACGGGTTCCCTAAGCAAGCGCTTAGAAACCGCTTGGTGATTTGCGCTATATAAAATTCCTGTACATTTACATTTACATTACCAACATGCATAATGGTAGCCTCCCGTCTTTTAATGACAGTGCCATTCTCCTATTACCATGACTAGATAGTCTGGATTTCATTAAAGACACAGAGGCTAACATTATCCCACCCATCCCTTCCCTTGGAAGGTGAAGCTGTACCTTATATTTCTTTTCATATACTTGAATATCTCTAAAGTAAATGTCTTGAAGTGTCTTAACTATTATATAGTGAATGAATACATTATAATATTGTATTGTATAGGGCTACATTTATTGTCTATTGTTTAGTGCTGTATTCCTTGACTTTCTACTCCTTGGAATACTTACATCTGTTTCCTTTGTAGGTAACCTTTCATAACTACAGGAAATCTGAGCTTTGAATCCTTCCTTATCCATCGTTATTTTTCATTTCTCAATGGTTTTGAAAGAAGAGTGTAGAAGACTTAACATTTTTGGACTTGTTAGACCTAGGGTTTTCCTAGCCAACACGTGGGTAGTATGGCACAGGGCTAAGGCTTGCTCCAAGGAATGTGCGTGTACAGCTTGCGTAACCTTTCAGGAACTCAGAGCCCATCCATACCAAAAATGACACCACACCTTTCCTTTAGGAAAATAAGGTTGTACTTTATAAAAATATAGGCTTTGTTCTCTTTGGTATGATAGTTCACTTTTTCACATTAGTACATCACCTCTTAAATTACTTCAGTTTCAGTAATAAATACAATTTTGTTGTCACTTCTTCTTCTCCTCCTCTGTAAGAAAAGTTTACATAATACCCAACATTCTTCACCGTTAGACAGTATACAGGTATCTCATTGAAAAGAACCACTTCCCTTCTTCACTTTGTCTTGTACAGGGTTAAAATGGTACCTGAATCCCCCAACTTGCAGGCTTAACACTGGTGGAAAACAGCAGCTCCTCAATCCCCCTTCAGTTGTCAATATTGTCTGGTCTCTAATTCACAGCTGGCTATGCAAAGAAACAGACAAGTTCAATACCATTATAACAACACATGACCCTCTGCTATTCCTAGAACTAGTTAAGTAAACAGAGCAGATAGTGCAGATGTTTCAGGAGACAGGACTCCCTTTCGGTATGAGCGTGCCTTGTCCCAGGCAGTTGCGTTTCTAAAGAATGGGGGGGTTTTATGGATGGATATCCCCCTGGAGGCCACTCATTCACTGCCCCAAAGTTAGATGGTTTGGTTTCCCTGATTACGGTACGCTGTCCCAGCAATTTAATGGAAGTTCTTTTCGAGCACTGTCTGGGGCGTTTCAGAGGAGCGGAGGTTTCCCTGGGCGTATGCTTGTCTGGGGAGCGTCTACACACACCGTCCCCCCACCATAAAGGTTGACCCGGCTTACTTTATTTGCTGACGCTCCTAAGCGGGAGGAAGGAAATCGAGGTAGGCAGCTCCGGCGGCGGCTCCTCAGTCGCGGGGCTCTCCCATTCGATGCTTCCGCGGCAGGGTTCCCGCCGTGTGATGGGTTGTTCCTCGCCTGCTTCCGACGCCCAGTGCTTCCTTCCCACAGCCGACTCCGCCCGTCGATGGGTCCGCCCCTTCCTTCCGGACCTCTGCGGCTGGGGCACACGAACTCCTGTTGACGGAGAGGTTCCGGGTCGGGATCGCCACCTCAGCAACGCCGCTTCTCCTCTTCACTCGCCGTTTGGACTCCGGACCCGGCACATGAAGGCTCCTCACGCCGTCGGCACCTCAGCTGGCACCCTCGGTCTCCCTCACACGGTGAGTGCCACGCAGCAGGGTAATAAACGCTTCTCTGGCAATTCTGCCAATAGGCTCACATTCTCGGCTCTGACAGCAGCTTGAATTAGCGGAGCACTTGCTGCTAGTCAGTGTCCAGTTGTTTTTGCGGTGCACGTATTCCAAAGGTGAGGAAACGTGAAATCTTCACCACAGCCTTGGGCACAGGGTTCCGTCGGTACAACAAGGGGAAATGTCCATTCAGGTGATTGCCGGCTTCTTAGTCGATAGTCCCCTAATACAGCACTGTCCTCCCTATTTGATCGCCTCTCTCCTGTCCTGATGTACCTTTTGCCACTGGCTCAAAGGACTACACAAAATGGCCACCTCTGACCTGTCCTTTTATAGGCTAGGTCCAGTCGGTTGGGAAGTTCTGGTGGGTTCTAGAACCTTCCTCATGTAAGTTAATGGGACAGTTCCCTGGCGGTGGCAGTTATGTCGGTTGGTGGCCACCATCTTAGGTCCCAGGTGTTTGTCTAAATTTTGATGAGGGTAACTAGGCCTCAGTGAGGTAAGGGAAAACATCTTACCCAAGGAACACCTAGCCCCTCAGACAATGCTGTCAACAAAAACTCCAGGTGGCATAAAAGAAAAAGGTTAAAATACTGGGAGGCTAAAGGGGACAAAATAAATCATCCTTGTGAGTGGACCCTCAGAATCAGACAGGTCTCACAGGACTTATTTACTACTTCACCACATTAAAAAGTGGCAGACTGTTCTGTGCTCATGGCTATTGTATGAACTTAATGTTCTGTTCTGGAACTTTACTTTTATGATGTATGCTTTCAAGTGGCTCTTTGAAGTACACATTAAAAGAAATATGCATAATGATAGCTTCTGTTTCTTTAATGAAATCTAGATTCTTTAGTCATGGTAATAGGAAAATTGCAATTGTCATGATTGCTGCTATTTAGATTATATGTTCTACTAACGGATTTGCATTTTTAAAAAAGAAATCTACCTTTTTTCCCCCTAGTTTTCTAGTGTTCTGAGGGTGTCTTTCCATGATGAAAGAGGGTTTGGATTCCACTATATCTCCCTGAGATACTTCCCCAGATTGATTGTTACCCAGAATGCATATCACTCAAGCTGGGTTCAGTGGGTTGCAGGGAGATTTCAATCCACTGGCTTTACCGAATTTATGTCTAAAGTTGGAGCATTGGCAAAGCGGGTGGGTATGCAAGGCTCAAAGTGCTCTAGAAAGCATATTTCTGGGCTGTACAAGAACATCATCAGAACGGTTGTGGCACACTGTTACCACACTCAAAACAGTTCCTGCAAAAGTAGGTTCTCACTCCCAGGGTCAACCGTCCGGGAAGCTTAGTAGTTACAGATTCCAAAACAAGAGACATACCCACTAGTTTAGCAGGCCTTAGTGGCTTTCATGCTTAACATTAGATGATTTGGAATAGTTGTTTCTCTTTACCAATATGGCAGTAATAATGAGTATTGGCAAAATGAAGGTTTTTTTAGGGACATAATTCATATTATGGCTTTCTAGGGTGATAGTGCATTGTGATATAAATGTTTGTCATGGGATTTTAATTGTTGGGAGTTTGCTTACACATCCTATCGTGTTTGGACTTCAGTTCATTTTGTGTTTTGATTTCAGTTACTTTTTTAACAAGATGTTTTGGTTTTCAATAAGCCATAGAAATATTCCTTTGTTTATGCTTTCTCTTTTTTCCTTAGTGACTTGAGATAAGACGATTTACTTACTTATCCCAATATTTATCCAATAATTATATTACCCGGAAAGCTGCTTTCTTCATTTTTCTTTATTGCATCACTTAGTTTCTTTTGTAGTAGGACACTTTAGTATTGTGCACACTATTTATGTACCCGGTGTCTTGTCCTATTCCAGGGCCTCAACATTGCTATTGGTATTAGTAGCATAAGTAAGGTTGTGTCCAAGTTGAGATGCAATCAATTTAACTTACTCTGCTTGGGTTTTATGCTATACATCCCTTTCCTTTTAAAGGAATACACGTTGGAGTGATTTGGAAATAATGTTGCACTAAATATCATCCTATGGGCTATTTACTTCCCTCTAAATTTTGTGGTAAACAAATATTTGATTGATTGGTTAATTATTGGGTACGCTTTAGTTCTATGATCTTTGAGGGTTTTTTCCATTGGAATCAGTGTGCATGCCTCTGCCTAATGTGTAATCTAAATCTTTTTGCTCATCTATATGTATTGTTATATAGTCATATGCTGAAATAAGTCTGAAGAAATGTTTTTGATATTTCAGAGTTACAGGGTTTTGCTGATCCAATTGAAATGTACTGTTATTAAGCTTCTATGTCTTTGTTTGGATGTTGCTTTTAAGGTTTGTATCGCTTGAATAGTATATGTTTTCTCAACCAGGTCTTAGATTGTTTTGTACAATTTGTTGACAATAAATAAGATGCCCATGTGCACCTCAATGCTTCTGCCCAAAAAATCCATCACTCTTGACAAGGGAGAGATTGCACTCTGGCTTTTTGTAATGCAAGCTTCCTCTTCTGAATTTTCTGACTCTACACAATTCTAGTTGAGTTCTTAGTACTGTTTCCTCATAAATATGACAGTAGAGTCCCCTCCTGAGGCTCTGGAGATATCCAGAATCTGTCGGAAGAAACTGCGAATAAACACAGAACTGTAATTGAAGAAGCATCTTCCTAAAACAATAACTCATTCCATCAATTGAATCATGAATAGAAGTCTACCTTTTATGTTTTGAGAGTCACAAAGTTCTTCAACCTCCTATTAATAATAAATAATCCACATTTGTAAAGCGCACAATCACCCGTAAGGGTCTCTAGGCGCTGGGGGCCGTCGGGAAGATTAAGCGAGCTATTGCCCAGAGTCACATGGTGCTGGGCTAACCTGCCGCTGGAGCCGGGGATCGAACCCTGATCCCCAGATTCCAGCATCAGTCGCCCTGGCCGCGGCGCCACACCTCTCCCCTTTCAGACTGTGTTTGTATCATTATTGGTGGAGACTAAGATGGAAGATGATGATAATGATTAATGACATGTATCTTCAGTTGAGTAGGCTTGAAGACAGAATAAATCTTCCAGGTGCAGCAGAACTTGAAACTGAAGGCCACATGATTTGTAAGATGAAACGTCACAAATAGGTCATGTTGGGATTTGAATGTGCCTTACAAGGTATATGTGTGGGAACCGCTGCACTGCCTGCCCTACCTGCATGTGAAATTGGTACCCTGGCTTGTTGTTTGGCTCTGTAGCCATGCTAATATAGTGCAGTCACTGAGGCCTAGACCTATCCATGGTAACGGAGAGTCCACAACCAATTTTGTGACCCAGAAAGGGAGCACCACAGGTGTCCTTATAATTGACATTGAACTGGTGAATGCATTTTTTAATCTGTGAACACCAGACATTTGTTCTGTGTCAGATGAGAGTGCAGTCTACTGGGTCCACTTATGAAAAGTTTCACTTTACTGTGAGGCCCAGACCTTTGTGCTGACATTTTTTGTGCGTGTCAATTGCATGTATGTGCAGTGGATATGTATACGCAGACAGGGCTAGTCATAGAAAGACAATGAGGTCCTTGTAAGCATGGAGGTCTTGATTTTTCTTGACCACTGCTGATGGAGGATGTTAGAGGTGAAGGGTGGGAGATGTTTCTGTTGTGTAAGGTGAGGACCTTTCGAGGCAAGGCCTGTTCATTTGTATGTCACTTATTACTGCTTCAGGAAAACTGATGAGTGCAATGAGGAAATCTCACACTTCATTTTGCCCTTGTTTTTGGGCACTCCTGCTTGGAGCCTGCATTAATGCTACCTGTTGGGAGATCTTTCACCTTGTGCAAAGGCAGTGTTTGATAAGCAGCCAGGAATGGCATTTGAAAGAGAACCTACTTAGACTGGTTCTAAAGCCTGAGATGGGGGTCCATGTTCCCTGTCTGGAAAATATTATATAAGTAGGACACAAACCATCACACTTTATTCTAGTTCAAGTTCTTCTTGACCATAGGGAACACGAAGGGCTGCTGTGTGACTGGGGCTGGTTTCTTCATCACAGCCAGTCCCCCAGATGTGAGGGGACATCACTGATAGTGTGAAACTGACTGGAGAATCTGAGAGTTTGCCTAGCACCTAGAGGTCTACCTGCTTGTTCAGAGGGGAAATAAGGAAGAACTGTTCAGGAGGAGAAGCCCAGCATGTCCCTGACATTTTGAACACCCAGACATAGCCAACTGTTTTCAGAGAACAAAGTTGGTGTTTATCTAGGTCATGAGGGGTCCTCCAGCCTTCTGTTGCATGTTATGTGAGGAGCTGCATGATGAAGCTAATCCCAACATAGTCATTGTACTGGCAAGTATCCTAAATGCATGCCTCAAAGCACTGGTGAAGCACTGGTGTTGTCCCTGTCTGCCTGTGGTGTGACACCGGCACAGGGGCCACCACTACTGATGTCAAGAATCTGTCTGGACCAACCAACAGGTTGCAACTATCACAAATATGGGTCTGCTAAGCAGGCATATCATACTGTACAACCCCAGTGGCCAAGGAAGGAGTGAGACTGTCATTTTCAGTTCTCCATTACTGATCCTGACACCAAAGGTGTGAGAAGGTGGCCAGATAGTGTCACTGATGCACAACTCTATTGAGCAAGTAATGCGGGTCTGAATTTGGATGAGTTAGCAGAGTGTGGCAAATTCACACTAACATTAAACCTACTGCTGGTATTCTAACCTTTGCCAGTATGAACTCTGTGGGCTTACAGACTAAATAACAGAGCTATGAACTATCTGTTGTGGTAATGGATAAATATATGCCTAACCAATGGCTTTACCCATTTGTTTGCCTACATTACCGTAGACATTGGGGACTTCAAGAAGACAGAGAGAGGACACAGTAAAGGATATAATGCTTCAGTAGACATGATCATTGGAGTGTATAGTGTGTTGCTGTGCAGTGAGATTAAAATACCTTGTTTTTATCTAATAATAAGCACTGGGCCAGAAGTAAGTTATCTGGTCTGTTCTCTGACTCTTGAGTTCTGAGCTTGTGCTCTTGACAATATGTCCTTGAGAAGTATTTGACTGGTCACTCTCTCTACCCTGAGAGTGAAGTGCAGAAGTGATGGAGCTGACCAAATGTGTGGATCCATAGTAGGAGAGACCTCAGGACACCAATGGTAAATGATTGCCATTCCATGGTTTTTGCCTAGTAGCCCAATCTACCTTGAGGCACCCTGAACAACGTGTAAAAGACCAATAACCCATGATCAAAATGGCAAAGAACATACTTTTTCAAAATTTCTGTAGAATGGTGTAAACAACACTGTGCATTAGCCTGGCAAGGGTACCATGGACCCTTATGCAAGCAAGAAAAATGTAGTTTTGCTGGTACCTCACAAACCTGGGCCATGGTGCCACTGCATCTGTTGTACCATGATGATCTACCCGCTTGTCTGTAGGAAAAAAGACACACATTTAAAGACACGTCTCTAACTCTGAAAGTCATGTAAGTAGATTTGTCCTGACCATACTGGGTTTCCAAGGTTCTCAAATATCTGTACGCCTTTCATTCATAGGCAGTAGAAGTAGGTGTGCGGGGTGTTACAGCCCCCCAAATAGAACCATAATGGAGTTAAAAAGATGATTGAATAATAAAGATGCCTTTACATTTTTTTGTTCCTGTAGTCAAATTTACTGTGAATTGATACAAGCAAATTTCTAAATATGTCAGTAATTATGAAAGCAATTAAGCACATTTTTTTTGTAATTCCGAAGTGTGATCGAAATAAATATTTTTTTAGGATCCAAATTTTCAAGCCACTTTACTAGATGAGGCACATATGATCAATATTCCCAGAAACAATTTCAATACATTATTATTTGTGGTTACATAGTTTTATCAGTAAGACTGCATATCTGCGCAAATTTAGTGCCAATTTCAATTGAAAATGTGCTGTCTATATTAGAGTGCGCTGCCACACTAGTGCTCCACCCCCATACCTTCCCCTACCCCTCTCCTGCTGAATGGGCTTGGCACATTTGCTACACTTATTTCTTGTGTGATGCTTAGAGTTTCGCAAGTTCTATGACTATGATATAACAATAACGGTAGCACCTACCATCTAAAAATGGCTCAGCTGAAGGGGTTCTACTAGCCCAGTTTTCAGTCTTAGAACCATGCACCCAGGACATCAGAGGCAAATAACCACAAACCCCATGTTTGAGGGTAAAAATAATCACTGCTTGCCCAATAGTTTGACATTGGCAAACTCACAACTGCAGACCCATGTTATAAGAAATCATAAGATGCCAGGTAAATAAAAAATTCAGCAACAGCTATATTTGCTTCACAATTAATGTTAAACTAGTAAATTTATTTAAAAAAATTAGAATTGTGTAACTTTATTGTTTCTTATGAAGTGTGACAAGTCACCCTAAATGGGTCTCAAGGCACTGCTCTTTTTAGCAGGTTAAAAAGAGCAGAATAGTAGTCAATTAAAAATGAAAAGCTAAAACAACCATGTTTTAAAATCGTTTTTAAAATGTCTAAAATTAGTGCTTACACATTAGTATAGTGGAAGCTGATTCCAGTGCAAAGGTGCAAAATACCATTAGGATCTGCCCCCATATCTTGCAGTATGGATGGTTGAAGATGTAGAAAACATTTCCCACTGAAACTAAGGCTCCTAGTGGGGTGTACCATTTCAGTTTTTTGAGGTCCATTACCATAAAGAGTTGAATGTACCAAACTAAGCACTACTATGTTACGCACCCGACTTGAATGATCTTCAATGACCATCAGCGGTTAGTCATGTTCTAGGATGAGTCAAACCCAATCCTCTGTGCAGCAGGTGCAGTGGCACTAGGTATGTGTGGCCCACTGCACCCCAATAATGACTGCCTTTACTACATATCAAGGAAATTAGAATGCACCATATACAGAGGCCTATTCTCCTTGCATGCTTTAGTGCTGATAGTACTCTTGCGACACCACTGCACACACGCGTGTGTTCCCACAGCACATACTGGTAACTGAAGGTGCAAGTATGTGCAGGTTGGAGCAGCAAGTGATTTTCCCACAATAAAGTTGCCTTTTAAAGTGAACAAGAGAGCTGGGTGTCTTAAGTCCAGGCATGTGCATCAAGGGTCTTTAGAGAGTGCATAGCGATTTTACCTCATCAGGAATATATGTAACGCTTAGTTTGTAAATGAAACATAAATCCTAGTTCCCTAAAATGAGAGTCTGTTGCCACCACATGCAACCACAACCATAAATCAAGCAGTGTACACATTTTAATGAACAGCTGTATTACCAAAAACAGAACACAGTCTTGAATCTTAATATATGAGTTTTATGAGTCTCACCATAAATTGGTCCTACACCTGATTTTACTATTTAAATTAAATTAATTGAAAGTGTGATGGCGGCGTGCAACAAATAATAAGCAAGCAATCTCACAAACATTGAAGTGGGAGTGAAAGTTTGCATGACAGAATTCTTATTTTTAAAACAGAAAGAAAGCTGCCAGCAACATAAAAGAAGACTTGTAATAAAGCACTGATGAATACGTAGATTTCCAGGCAGGACCAATGTAGATTCACTGTTTCATTCTCTGGCTACAGCCCTCGTTTTGTTTCTGTGTCTGGTTTCCTCTCCGCAGGGCTGCCCAGGTGCACCTTAAGGAAGAAAATGCTAATGTGCCCCTGTTCTAAGCACTGACATCTAATGAATGCCTCATATGCTCTTTCACCCAGTGGCCTCACCCCAAATGACAACTCCACCTCAATGCTGCAGAGTAATGATGATAATGCGGACTAGTGCAGTGTGGTGCATGGATCCCTTCAAGTAGGTGGTAAACCATTTGGAAAGGGGAAGAGATCCCCAGGGGAACCCTTCTCCTTTGTGAATAGGTGGGGCAATAGTTTTTTAGGAGCATGCAGTGGTCCCAGTGACTACTGCCTGCCCTTATAACACGAAACTGAAAAGTTTCATTTTTCTTTTTTAAATGCATCCTGTTTTCCGTAAGAAAACGGTCTGCATTTAAAAAAATAAAATTGCTTTATTGAAAAAGCAATCACAGAAATGGTGGTCTGCTGACCCCAGAAAGCAACCATCTCTGTGAGTGCTGGCCATTCTCAATGGGGTTGTAAATTGTGCTTGCCTCATGAATATTGATGAGACATGCAATTTGCGACCCCATTAAGTATTGCAAACATACAGCCTGATTCATGAAGCTAAATTGCGGCCGCAATAGCAGCGAAAATGCTATTGCGGGCGCAATTTCCCAAATCGGCATTCATCAAAAAAATAACCAAAGCGCAAACCAAAGATTGCGAATTCGCTAATATATTCTCAGAATCCCAGTAGGTTTGCGCCAAAACACGGAATTAGAGAATAAATTTAGCGAATCCGCAATACAAGCGCAATCGGTATTCATGAAAATTCTCTAATAACGAAAAACCTCAAATTCTCTATTAGCGCCGCGCAAATTAAGGACAACCCAAAGCAGGTGGTAACCATAAAAGTCATTAGAGAAAATTTTGAAAAACCGTTGGCCAATCAGGAACAGGGAAAGGGCTGACCAAACACACATAAGGAGATGCAGCAGCAGCAGTTGGTGTCTCACAATGCCAGGAATGTACATGCTGGTCAGGCGGCGAAGGCTACAGCGAGCAGCACGGAGGAGACGCAGAATACAGGAGAGGATATTCCGCCAGCGGATCACCCTGCTGGGACAAACCAGGGAGCAGATTTATGTGAAGTACCGGCTAAATGGGGCCATGATAATTCAACTCATACACGACCTTGACCCCCTGATGCAGCACCCAACAAGGCAGACCAATGCTGTGCCTACACATGTACAGGTATTGTGTAGCCTGCACCTCCTGGCCTCTGGGAGCTTCCAGGGGATAGTAGCGGCTGCAGGGGGGATATCCCAGCCCACCATGTCACGCTGCCTCCGGAGTTTTGTTGACGCAATGCTCACCCAGCTACACCGACACATCAAATTCCCCACCAGCCAACAGGATCTGGACTTGACAAAGTTAAACTTCTACAATGTGGCCCATTTCCCATCTGTGATAGGATGCATAGACTGCACCCACATTGCCATCTGCCCACCAGCTGCGACGGAGTACATGTACCGGAATCGGAAGTCATACCACTCCCTTAACATACAGATGGTCTGCAATGCCAAGACTATCATTACTGACATCGTGGCCCAGTACCCAGGGAGTACCCATGACTCTTTTATATTCCGGCACAGCGGCCTCCACACACGACTGGCCAGGGGAGAATTTGGGGAAGGACACCTACTTGGTAAGTACACATTGTCAACAATTACACATTGCAATGATGTAGCTGCGCAGCACAGGCACTCACCCTCTGCTCCTCTCATTCAGGTGACAGTGGCTACGCCCTCCGGGAATACCTCCTCACCCCATACCTCAACCCGGCTACACCACAGCAGCGGCGGTACAATGTTTCTCACATACGGACAAGGAATTGTATAGAACGGACATTTGGGCTACTCAAGAGCCAGTTCCGCATACTGCACAAGACAGGTGGGGCCATGTACTACAGTCCTGATGTGTGCTGCCGCATTGTGGCTGTCTGCGCAATGTTACACAACATTGCAACCAAGCGCCGGATACCAGTAGAGATCTCTGGCAGTGAGTCTGAAGGGGACGACCGTCCACCAGCACATGTGCGTCATGCACGCGGGGAGAACCCTGCTGAAGGACACAGACGGCGCAACCACATCACTATGAACAGTTTCTGAAGCCCACAATCCACTCACCCAACAAATCACTATTGAATGGCAATGTAAATAATGACTGGAGGCCCATGTATGTTGCATGAATAAATATTATTGTTAAATCCACAATAATAACGTAATGTCTACATTCATTATATTGCAGCAGTATTGCGCCATACTGCTCCTAACTAGCCACTGGACATGCTTGTATCATCAGCATTATCTAGGAAATGTTCAAGTAACTCAATTGCGCCTCCGGCGCGCAGCCCCCAAACGCCGCTCTGGCTCTTCCTCTGGGACGGCACGTGTCCCTGTAGTGGGCCTGGTGCTGCGGCGTAATACGCCAACCAGTGAGGCAGACAGGCTGCTGACACTGGAGGTGCCCTCACTGGTGTCATCCCTCCCCACATTGCCTTCACCAGTAGGATGGAGTGCCAGTACGGCAGTGGTGACCTGCTCCAACACCCGTCCAACGTCCTCGACACATTGGATTAGCTGCTGCTGCTGCGCCAGGCACCGTCGTGAGAGCTGGGAGGTGGCATTCCCAATCATGTAGTTTGAGCGGGTGTAGTCAGTCAGGCGCGTAAGGAGCTGCCGGTGGCGTCGGCGGGCAGAGTTGCCCTGCGATATGAGTGCAGCAGTGTTGGCCTCCATGGCTGCCGTCATGCGCTCAATCCTATCAGCCACATTGGCCACATTGCGGCCAATGTTGTGTAGCTGCAGCTGAATGGCCCCTTGCCGTCGTGACTGCTGCTGGTGAATGCGTAGCATCCGGCGCTCAATGCTCATGCCTGGCATGCGCACAGCCATCCCCCTCCTGCCGCTGTGTGATGTGTCATGCTGGCGAGCCCTGACATGCCTGCTCTGCTGGCTGCCCACAGTGGGTGTGTGCACAGTCACCACAGTAGCTGCACCTGAAGTAGATGGTGCTGCTGGTGGTGGAGTTGTGGTTGCCAAAGGTGCAGCACCTGATGGTGCAGGCGCTGTTGGTCTTGCCCTGCCTGCAGGGTTGGCTGCTGCGCCGGATGGTGCTGGCGCGGTTTGTCTTGCCCTGCCTGCAGGGTTGCCTGCTGCGCCGGATGGTGCTGGCGCTGTTTGTCTTGCCCTGCCTGCAGGGTTGGCTGCTGCGCCGGATGGTGCTGGCGCTGTTTGTCTTGCCCTGCCTGCAGGGTTAGGTGCTGCCAATGATGGTGCTGGAGCTGTTGGTGTTGGCCTGGCTGCGGGGAGTGGTGCTACGCCTGATGGTGCAGGAGGTGTTGGTGTTGGCACCTCCTCGGCATCCTCTTGTGACTCATCGATCTGCAGTATGTCGCTGTCGCTGCTGTCGTCGGCGCCACCTGTGAGGGGAATTGGACTTACATTAATGGCATGTATCTGTCACACGTGCAGTTGCTACATGCATGCTGGTTGACATTCCCTGCCAGGCTTAGCGATTGCTCATTTTGGGATATGTGAGGCTGCATTGGGGTTCTTTTACATTATGGGCAGACTACATGTCCCACTATGCTTGTGGCCATGATCTCATGTGCATTGTTTGAATGACTTGGGATGTATATGGGAGGCTATAGGGCCATGACCATTGTTAGGGGACAGGGTCGCAGTCGCATGCCACTTACCTTGGCTGTCTTGGCTGGGTCGGGATGTGTCCAGGTTGGTGACACCTATGCACGCCTCTGTCTCAAGGGTGTCCTCCACGCGGTCCTCCAAGGGGGTATTGGGAGGGACAGTAGGTTCTCCGCCCCCAGTACCAGATGTCTCGCCCAGCCTCTCTGCCACCCTCTCCTTGGCACGACCTCGGAGGTCGTACCACCTCTTCTTGAGCTCGTCCAGTGACCTGTGTGTCATGCCCACAGCGTTCACTTTTGCTGAGATTCCTAGCCAGATGCGACGCCTCTCCATCTCTGGCACCCTCCGGGAGTCCTTTCCAAAAAGTTTTGCGTGGTTTTCAACCACTCCCTCGATGAGCTGCTCCAACTCCTGCTCGGAAAACTTGAGCTTTCTCTTGCGCCCGGTGTCACTGGGCCCTGGTGCAGGCTCCTCTGACATTGCTGCTGTCGCAGTTGGGTAAATTGCGCTACTTTGGAGGTGTCCCGGTAGGAGCTCTGTTTAGCTGCAGCCTCGCGATCAGCCTCGCAGTTCAGAATGGGGGTGGGAACTGCCTGCTTCCTGGTTGTGATGTCATCACAGCGCTCGAAAAGCGACTTCCCGTTTGTGCGATCTCGCTACTAGCGAGATGTCGCTAATGGGGAATTGCGATGGCGCAAAATAGAGACGGAATATCTGGGTAATAGCGATTTTTCGGTGATTTTATTTTCTCGCTATCGATTTTAGCGCCCGTGTGCGAATCGCTTTTTTAATCGCTAACTATGATGAATTCCGATCTGCGCCTTTCCATTTGCGATTCGCTGTGATTCGCAAGTTGAGAGTCGCAGATTCCTTTCTTCATGAAGCAGGCTGATAGTCTGAGACATTTTTGAACATTTATTTTAGCAAATCGCTGATTGTGAGTCACAATTCTACGCAATTTGCGACCCGCTAAACTGAAAGGTCAAACATCTGGCCATAGTTACATACCAAAACGTCCAGTGAAATAAGATATGGCAAATTGAGCAAACCATAACTCGCATCCCAATTTTATTGCCCATGACCTCATCATTATGTGACAGATTACATCACAAATGACATTGATAACAACAGTTGTGACACCACAAATCACGTTAACACGGCCATTATAAAAAACAGAACTATAGATACAATAGCAGCATCTTTCTTTGGGAACATGATAGTCTTGATTAGCGGGAGTGGGAGTTATGGTTTGCTCAGCTAACCATAAATGGCAAATTTCAAGGGAGTTTTCAGATTTCTTTTAGTAAGCATACCTTCACTTTCACTTTGCTTTTTTCAAAGAATTTGTTAGAAATGTGGGCCTCTAGTTGGTGGAGATAGGTAGCTTTGTCAAAATAGGGGCCCTTTCTTCTAGTCAGGGTAAGGGGGTCTCGGAGGCAGTGTGTGAAGTATTTGCACATAACCAACAGTAATACAGTGTAAGCACGACAAAAGGACAAGACCAAAAATGATACAAATCAACAATAGAGTATCTTCAGTTACCCAAATAATCTTGAAAACAGTTGCTTGAAATTGATAGCTCTGCCAGGGGCTGTCACGTTATCGTTAACAAACAATTCAATCAATCAATCAATCAAAGCATTTGTATAGCGCGCTACTCACCCGGAGGGTCTCAAGGCGCTTGGGGAGGGGCGGTCCGCTACTGCTCGAACAGCCAGGTCTTGAGCTGCTTCCTGAAGGCGAGGTGGTCCTGGGTCAGGCGGAGGTGGGTCAGGAGGGAGTTCCAGGTCTTGGCGGCGAGGTAGGAGAAGGACCTTCTCCCTGTGGTGACTCTTCGGATGCGGGGGACGGCGGCGAGAGCGTGGCCGGTCGATCAGAGCTGGCATTTGGGAGCGTAGAAATTGAGACGGCTGTTGAGGTATCCTGGTCCTTGGTTGTGCAGGGCTTTGTGTGCGTGGGTGAGGAGACGGAAGGTGATTCTCTTGTTGACCGGGAGCCAGTGCAGGTCTCGCAGGTGTCCGGAGATGTGGTTGCGACGGGGGATGTCCAGGATGAGCCTTGCTGAGGCGTTCTGGATCCGCTGGAGTCTCTTCTGGAGTTTGGCGGTGGTTCCGGCGTAGAGGGCGTTGCCGTAGTCCAGTCGGCTAGTGACGAGGGCCTGGGTGACCGTCTTCCTGGT
This sequence comes from Lissotriton helveticus, assembly GCF_964261635.1. Lineage (NCBI taxonomy): Eukaryota > Metazoa > Chordata > Amphibia > Caudata > Salamandridae > Lissotriton > Lissotriton helveticus. Next base: position 17,625,473 of record NC_136067.1, read on the forward strand.
CTCGGTGGGGATCCACCGGAAGATCTTGCGTAGCATGCGTAGGATGTTGAAGCACGACGAGGAGACGGCGTTGACTTGTCTGGTCATGGAGAGGGATGAGTCCAGGATGAAGCCCAGGTTGCGTGCGTGGTCTGTTGGTTTGGGTGCGCTGCCCAGGGCGGGGGGCCACAAGGAGTCGTCCCAGGCGGAGGGTTAGGATCCCAGGATGAGGACTTCCGTCTTGTCCGAGTTCAGTTTCAGGCGGCTGTTCTTCATCCATTCGGCTACCTCCTTCATCCCTTCGTGTAGGTTGGCTCTGGCGGTGGCGGGGTCGTTGGTGAGGGAGAGGATCAGCTGGGTGTCGTCGGCGTAGGAGATGATGTTGAGGTTGTGCTGTCGTGCGATGGCTGCGAGGGGACTCATGTAGACGTTGAAGAGGGTTGGGCTGAGCAAGGAGCCTTGAGGAACGCCGCAGATGACTTCGGTGGCTTCTGATCTGAATGGTGGGAGGCGGACTCTCTGTGTCCTTCCGGCGAGGAAGGAGATGGTCCACTGCAGCGCCTTCTCCCGGATTCCGACGTTGCTGAGGCTCTGTACTAGGGTACGGTGGCAGACGGTGTCGAAGGCCACGGAGAGGTCTAGGAGGATGAGGGCCGCTGTTTCTCCGTTGTCGAGCAGGGCTCGGATGTCATCGGTGGCTGCGATCAGGGCGGTCTCGGTGCTGTAGTTGGTCCTGAAGCCTGACTGCGAGAGGTCGAGGGATCTGTTCGTCTCGAGGAAGGCGGCCAGCTGCTTGTTGACGGTCTTCTCGATTACTTTTGCGGGGAACGGGAGCAGCGAGATGGGTCGGTAGTTCTTGAGGTCGGAGGGGTCGGCTGATGGCTTCTTTAGTAGGGCGCTGAGTTCGGCGTGCTTCCAGCTCTCCGGGAAGGTGGTGGTGTCGATGGAGGTGTTGATGATGTCCCGCAGGTGGGGTGCGATGACAGCGTCGGCCTTGTTGAAGACGTGGTGAGGGCAGGGGTCTGTCGGAGATCCGGAGTGGATGGTGTTCATCGTGCGGATGGTGTCTTCGGTGCTGATCGGGGTCCAGGCGCGGAGGGTGGTGGTGGGGGGCGGTGGTTCAGTCGTGGCGTGCGTCGGTTGAGTGCTGAGGCTGTTGTGTATGTCCGTGATCTTGTCGTGGAAGTATGAGGCGAGGGAGTTGCAGAGGTCTTGCGAAGGGGTGATGTCATTGTTTCCGGCGTTGGGGTTGGAGAGCTCTTTGACGATGTTGAAGAGTTCCTTGCTGTTGTGTGCGTTGTTGTCCAGTCGTTCCTTGAATGCAGTTTTCTTGGTGGTGTGGATCAGTTGGTGGTGTTTTCGGGTGGCGAGCTTGAGGGTAGTCATGTTGTCCGATGTTGGGTCTCTGCGCCAGGCTTTCTCAATGGCTCTGCAGTTCTTCTTCGAGTTCTTGAGTTCGTCGGTGAACCATGGGGCTTTTTTGCTGCCGGGTCTGTTAGGCGGGGTCCTCAGAGGGGCGAGGTCGTCTGCGCAGTCGCTGATCCACATCGTGAGGTTGGTGGCCGCTTGGCTGGGGTTCGCTGCGCTGGTGGGTGGGTTCCTGCTCAGGGAAGTTGCGAGTTGATCGGCTGTGATCTTGTTCCAGCTTCTGCGTGCAACCTGTTGCTGGTGGTGATGGATCGTGGTCCTTTTGAAGCTGAAGTGGACGCAGCTGTGGTCCGTCCAGTGGAGTCCGGTGGTGTGGCTGAAGGCGATGTCCTTGCTGGAGGAGAAGACGGGGTCGAGAGTGTGTCCGGCGTAGTGGGTGGGGGTGGTCACCAGTTGCTTGAGTCCGAGGTTGGCGAGGTTGTCCAGCAGGGTGGTGGTGTTGCGGTCGTTGTTGTTCTCCAGGTGGAAGTTGAGGTCCCCGAGGAGGATGTAGTCAGCGGAGGGGAGGGCATGCGGGCTGACGAAGTCGGCGATGTCCTCGCTGAATTGTGTGCGTGGTCCCGGGGGTCTGTAGATGAGGGTGCCTCTGAGGGTGGTCCTGGGGTTGATGTGGATCTGGAAGTGCAGGTGCTCGGCGGGTGCGAGGGTGTCGTCGGTGTTGGTCGTGATGCGGATGGAGTTCCTGTGGATGATGGCAATGCCTCCTCCGGTCTGGTTGATGCGGTCCCTCCGGATGATCTTGTAGCCGTCCGGGATGGCGATGGCGATGTCGGGCGCTGAGGAGGCGTTCATCCAGGTTTCCGTGAGGAAGGCGACATCTGGGGCTGTGGTGTCGAGCAGGTTCCAGAGCTCGACGGCGTGTCTGTGGACCGAGCGGGTGTTGAGCAGGATGCAATTCAGGTGGCTGTTGCTGATGTTCGTCGAGGTCTTTGGCACTGCTGGAGTGGTGCAGGTCCGGATGCAGGCGAACTTGCAGGAGTTGTAGCAGAAGGGTCCGCGGGTGCGTCTCGGGGTGGCTCGGTAGCAGCCCGGGAGTCTGCCGGCGTTGAGTGCGTAGAGGTCGGTGGCGGCGTAGGTCCGGCGGGAGGGCTGGTGGCTGCGGGGGCCAGGGGTCCTGGCACTGGGCGCGGTCCAGGCGCGGACGGGCGTAGACGGGCTTACCTTTGGCGCGCCTTCGACGCTCATTCGGTGCTCCCGCTGCGCGCGTCCGCTGCGCGGTCGCTCTGGGGGCGTCATAAGAAGGGAGCCGGTAGGGAGGGTCTGCGGGGAGGCGGGAGCGGGTTAGCCAATCGGCTGGCGGGGGGGCGGGGCCGCGGGCTGGCAGCGGCGGGAAAAACGGGTGCGGGCGGCCCTGCAGCGGCTGGGGCGCTGGAGGAGGGAGGAGGGAGGAGGGAGCAGGCGGCGGCAGGCAGGCACAGGAGCAGGTAGGTGGTGGAGCGGGAGGCAGGACAGCGTGGGGGCGACCAGGCCGGTAGTTGTGGCTGACCGCAGCGTCGCAGGCCATCTACTGTGTTGGGAAGACTCGCAAACAGTACCTTTAGAAATGCAGGGTGTCGGCGACATCTCGTTGAGCTTCCGATAGCACGGCGTCTGCAGGCGTCAGTTCCGGAGGTCGGTGCAGGACGTGTGTGGCCCTTGAAGTCACACATGTTGCAGATCAAACTCCTTGCGGTTGAAGTCTTGAGCGCTGGTGTCGGCAGGCTCATCGGGATAGCAAGACGGCATTGTGAAGTGAGGCGATGCAGAGTGCGGTGCCCACAGGTTGGGGTGCAAGCAGAGAAGTACTAGGAACCATAAAAAGACTTTAGAATCTTGACCTAGGTAAATCCGTAAATGCCCCCTTTTAGCAGGGTGTGAATAAAGAAAAATCCCACATTGGAATAGCTGGCCATTACAGGACTTCTTTGTTTTCCTTCCCTCCCTATTATCGTGGATAACTTTATGAAGGCTTTTAAAGCCCTAGGGACCACTTCTCCTTTAGAACTTTTCAAATTCACATCTTTTGATGGTTAGTTTCTGTGCTCTCCATTCCTTTAACCAACATTCAATAAAGTCTCTCTGACTGCTGGCTTGGTCGCTAAAAATTCAAAGACGCCGCTGGCTGTTCAGCTACTGGTTGCTAAACTGGCAGAAAATTACATGTCAAAATGTTTTTCATCCCCCGGGAAAGATAATCCCACTTTTGAAAGGTCTAAACAATTTTTAGACTGAAGAGAAGCACAAAAATAGCGCTGATTCCACAGTGATCTCAAGTTTGCAGCTGATGAAAGCAGCGTCAGTGCCCTGATTAGTTTAGATATCGCTGAAGAATTTAACACAGCTGAACATGGCCTGCTGCTGTCCAGGCTTGCACAGATTGGCCTTCATGGCACTGTTTCTGGGATGAATCAGGTCATTAAATATTTAGGAGCCTTTTTATGACCCCTATAATTGGACTGAGGCCTCCATATCAAGATTCATTATTTGGAAGTGTTGTCTTCTAAGCGTCTTTTCCCAATATCAAATCAATGTATGATGTATCAATGTTAGTGCCCAAAATCCAGTTGCAAGGAATTGAAAAACTACCAACTCTCAAGTTGGTGTGGTAACATATTTGCTAAAGGGAAGGGGTCTCCTTGGAACCCCTTCCACTTTGTGAATTTTAAAAAACTTTTGTTGGAGAGTAGGAGGTAGTTAAGTGTGCCACTGGCAACACATTTTTTGCAACATTGTCATAACAATACATGGGATAGACAAAGGGGTCTGTACATTGCGGAGTCGAGGGGCCAATACAGCAAATGCAGTCAATGATCTGTCGACAAGTTGCATAAACAAACCATTGTTCACCAGCACTGACCACTGTATCAAGCGCTGTATCCTGTACATATGTATGTAAATGGTTGTTTATATGAAGCATTGGAGACCTTGTATTCATTTCACATATATGTCACTAATTTTCTATGTTCTGTTTTTCACTGGGACACTTTTCACTCAGAACTATTTGTTCAAATGTATTACTTTGCAACCGTATTTCATTTCAAGGATTATATAAATATTTTTAATTCAAAAACATATCAGATGTGTTTATGCTTCCTACTCTATCCAATATTAATATAACCCAATATCTTGCCATTGTGCTCATATACATTGAGATTACTTCATAAATTATTTAAGCAATGGTACAGTGGGTTGGTGATAGTGGTAGAGTATATACAACTTAGCTGGGGTAACGAAGTTGCCAGCCAAAAATGTTCATGGGAGGTCAGATCAGGGAGGTCATACATATCATCGAGAAGGGCAAATTGAGGCAAGGAGGTGAGCAAGAATGGACTTTATTGCTGAATCTGACCCCACACATGAAGCCAGTAGGCTGTGAGGATGATAAAGAGCCACAGAATATGAAACAAATCACATTGAGTAGCATTACATAGGTCATGGGGTAGTAGTTTTGCCCTATGTAGATTCCAGGGGGACCAATACTAGTTATGCAATTATTTGAAATGTAAGAATTTCTCGTGAGATTCCCTGAGAATCTTGTCATGATCAAGGAACAGTGATGCCCATTGTAAACCTTTCCTAGGAAACACAAGGAATTAAAGTACTAGAGGAGAGGTGAAACATGTAGCTCCCAGCAGGCAGGCTGCAGGTGATGCAGAGGCAGCGAGGAAGCTGGAGATAACACCAGTAGTCTGTAGTCTGCAGCTCGAATTCCGTCCTCAGGGAGGGCACAACTTTAATCCTCTCACCAATAAAGACATATTAAACCACACTCATTCCACTACACCCAGTATAACGTCTGCCCACCTACGTGGAAACCAAAAAGGCAACATAGTGGGGCCTTATGGCGCAGAAAGAGGGATACACCTGAAAGTGTATGGACCTCCCGTCAGACCATTGCAGTTGCCATTAAAATTGGGTTAGAAGCAACCCATGGGTCAGCAGCTGAGATGTGAATAGCAGTGTCAACTCCAGAGAGGAAAACATATGGCATTCCAGACACACCCACAGTGGGCCCTCGTGCCCTGACAGGATGTGGGCAGCAAGTCATCAAGTGCCTTTTGACAGCTGACTGTCCACTGAGATTTCCGCAGTGATTTCTCCAAATGAAGTATTAAGAAAGAAGTTCATGGATTACTATTGGTGTTTCAAAAAGACAAACACTGGTAAAAACTTAATTAAGTAGATTATGGAAAAGGAAATATTTCTAAATTTAGCAGTGCAACAGATTGGCACGTAAGTCACACGCTATTTGGAACCACCACTGAAATTTCTTAGGCCTTTTCTTAGAAGTTAAGTCATTAAGGGGTGTCACTATAGAACCATACCCCTTGACACATTTCCTGTAATACCCAGTCAGTCCCAAGAAAGCTCTGACCTGAGTCTGGGTGGTTGGATCAGTCCAGTCCATTATGGTCTGGATCTTGCTCTGCAATGGTTGAACTTGGCCTTCACCCACAAGGTGGCCCAGGTATGCATCCTGACTCTGCCCTATTTGGCACTTAGTAGCCTTGATAGTTAGGCATGCCTTTTGCAGGGCCTCCAAAACATTTTTCAGGTGGATCAGGTGATCTTCCCAGGGGAGCTAGAGACAGCAATATCATAAAGGTAAGCTGCACAGTAGTCATCCAGGCCTGAGAGGACTTGGTTCACCAACCTTTGAAATGTGGCAGGTGCATTTTTCAGACCAAAGGGCATTACCACAAACTGATAATGTCCTCCAGGGGTAGAAAATGTTGTCTTTGGTTTTGCATCATCAAATAGTCTGACCTGCCATAGCCAGCTGTCAGGTCAAATGTGTTAAAAAACCTGGCAGATGCCAATTTGTCTATGAGCTCATCTGCCCTGGGCATCTGTCCTAGTGACAGTATTGAGACCTCTGTAGTCCACGCAAAACCTCATCTCTCTCTTACCATCTTGGGTGTGAGGTTTAGGCACAAGGACTACTGGATTGGCCCAAGGGCTCTCTGAGGGTTAAATGACTCCCAATTCCAACATCTTTTGAACTCTGTCCTGATACAGTCCCTAACATGATCAGGTTGCCTGTAAATCGTACTTTTAACAGGCAGACAGTCCCCAGTTCCACTTCATGAGTGCACCCGGTAGTCTGACTTGGTGTCATTGAAAACATATGTATGTAGGCCTGCAGAACTTGTCTGCAGTCCTGCTGCTGTAGGTCAGTTAGGCTGCCTGCTAAGGCTACATCATCAACTGAACCATCATCAGGGTTCTGAGAGAGCAGGTCTGGGAGAGGGTCACTCTCTTCCTCCTGTCCTTCATCAGTAGCCATGAGCAAGCCCATGTCTGCCCTGTCAAATTATGGTTTCAGTCTGTTGACATGAAGCACCCTGTGGGGGCTCCTGGGAGTTCCAAGGTCAACCAAATAGATGACTTTTCCCTTTTGCTCAACAATAGTGTGGGGTCCACTCCACCTGTCCTGGAGACCTGCTGGAGCCACAGGCTCCAACACCCACACTTTCTGTCCTGGCTGGTAAACAGTCAGTACAGCCTATTGGTCATGCCAGGCCTTTTACAATTCCTGACTTGCCTCAAGGTTTTTGGATGCCTTTTTCATGTACTCTGCCATGCGGGAACAGAGTCCAAGTACATAGTCCACAATGTCTTGTTTAGGAGGTTTGAGAGGTAACTCCCATCCTTCCTTCACCAGACAAAGGGGTCCTCTTACAGGATGTCCAAACAAAAGGGCTGTAGCCAACCCCCTTCTGTGGGACTTCTCTATAAGCAAACATAAGGCAGGGCAGCAGGATGTCCCATCTCCACCTGAGCTTTTCAGGGAGACCCTTAATCATGCCCTTTAAGGTCTTGTTGAATCTCTCAACAAGACCATTGCTTTGTGGGTGATAGGGTGTGGTGAACTTGTAGTTCACTCCACCATACTCCTTCCACATTGCAGTCAGGTATACAGACATGAAATTTGCACCTCTGTCTAAGACAACCTCCTTAGGGAAACCCACTCTTGAGAAAACTCCCAGGAGGGCTCTTGCCACAACAGGTGCAGTTGTGGTCCTAAGGGGAATAGCTTCTGGGTATTTGGTGGCATGATCCACTACCACCAGAATAAATCTGTGCCCAGAGGCTTTTTGGGGGTCCATTGGTCCAACAATGTCAAACCCTATACGTTCAAAGGGAACCCCCACCACAGGTAGTGGTATAAGGGGGGCATTTGTAGTGCCACCTGATTTGACACTGGCTTAGCAGGTGACACAGGAGCGACAAAACTCCTTGGTGTCTTCTGACATGTGAGGCCAGTGAAAGTGCAGGACAAGCCTGTCCCAAGTCTTGTTCTGGCCAAGATGTCCTGCAAGGGAATGTCATGGGCTAGTTTTAAAAGGAGGCCCCTGAATGCCAAAGGTATGACCGACCTACTTGAAGCTCCAGGCTTGGGGTCTCTAGCCTCTGAATACAGGAGCACTTCATCCCAGTAAACATTATGGGTTCCACCAGCATTCCCTGCAGCCTCAGCAGCAGCTAGCTGTCTGAGGGGTTCAAGAGAAGGATAGTCCAACTGCGCCTGCCCCAGATCTGACATGGAAGGTCCTCCTGTCCCAAGAAACTCAACCTGATCAGGCTCAAGCTCTTCTAGGACAGTTCCTTCTTGGGTCTCACAATCAGCTTCCTCAGAAGGCTGATCCTCTTCCTGAGGCGGGGGAAGGCACTGCCTTAACCCTACTGCTTCTCCTCCTGGTCGGCAACTGGTCCATTATTCCAGAATCCAGTGCCTGTTCACTGGTACAATTTTTGACCTGTGACCTAGTCACAGCAAGCACATGTGCTGAGATGCCTAGCATTTCTGCATGTGTCCTATACTCCAGTTCAGACCAGGCTGAAGTCTCTAGGTCATTGCCAACCAAACATTCTACAGGGAGGTCTGAGCTAACAACAACCTTTTCTTAGGCCAGTTACCCCTCCCCAGGATAAATTAACAACTGCCATACTGTATGTGGTAGTGACATTGCTAGCATTGGTCACTAAGTAATTTTCATCTAGTATGATCTGTTCAGGGTTCACAAAGCTGTGTGTCACCATTGTGACACTAGCACATGTGTCCCTGTAGGCCTGAGCCACTTTATCATTAAGTAAAGGAGTTTGTCTGCACTTGCCCAAGTTATTGGGACTCACAGTAGAGGGCATGACTATGTCTCCATCACAGATCAAAACAGCTCGAGTTGGTATTCTGAATAGGCCAGAATCCATCTCAGTTCCATGGGTTAACTCTATGAAATGATGATTGGCAGACACAGCGGAGATGGAACATAACATATGTTTATTTCCAGGTACAGAGAGCCGTCCCCAGCTGGCACAGCCCAGTAACATCAGAATCAACTGTCACTCCATGAACCCTCAAGGATCATCAGATCAGTACTCTGAATGACATCACAGATAGTCATCACAGACTGCTGTTTACAACACATCACCACACCTCCCCCCTTTATAACTAACAAAGATGAAAGATACATCACTGACTTAAGAAGAAAGAATTAACCCAAGATAAACATAAAAAGAAAACAAGATTTCATAAAGTTCTTACAAGGTTTCATATAAATAATAAATAAATAGATGCTAAACATAATCTCTTAAATATTGTGGTCTATTATGAATTCTGGTGCTCCTCCTATCACAACTCCCCTCTACAATTTTGTTATTTGTTTTAACCATTTTAGATGGAAAACGTGGGTCTTTTGCAACACGAGAAGTGCTCCACCAGTTTCCAGTGGATAATTTGACAGCGTTTTTACGGATATCAACAATCTGTTGTGAATCTAGACACTTAGAGAGACCTTTTCTTACAGAAATAGGATTCTTGATACAAACCCAATCTCCAATATTGAGTTTGTGGGGTACTTTTCTAGTGGAAGTTTCACTTTTTCTTGAACACATCTCTGTAGATTTCAAATTAGCAGAATCTCACATACACTTCATGTCACAATTTTGATGAAAAGATTTCACCATCCAGAAGGGATAAACTTGTGAAGAAGCTTTTCTTCCCCTCATAAGTTCAAATGGACTAAAATTAGTAGTAACATGAGGTGAAGTACGTTATGACCAAATTAAATCATTCACAGCTTGAAAGACACAAGATTTAGCTTTAATAGCTGCTTGCAGACATTCTACAACAACTATATTGAATCTTTCTATTTTGCCATTGCTCTGTGGATGATAGAGTGGAGTTCTGGTGTGTTTAATTCCACAAGAACGCATAAAAGAATTCATTTCTTCAGAGACAAATTGTACTCCATTGTCAGTAAGACTCTCTTCAGGGTAACCTTCTCTGAGAAAAATTGTGTTCAAACAGTTGATTACACTTTTAGAATTGGGAATATTATTAGGTTCAACTACAACCCATCTAGACAAATGATCTATAAGAACCAGAAAATATTTAGAATTAGAAGGAAGAACATGAAGGGTCCTAAAAAATCCATGCCCAACTTTTGCCAAGCCATTCAGGAGGAGAAACTGTGGAATTGGTTACACCTTCTAGTATCAGTACTTTGTCACTTGCATTGCAGTGTGAACATTGTTTTACTAGATCATCTATTTGAGTGTCCATTCTGGGCCACCAGAAATCTGCTCTAACTTTCCTCTTGGTGATAGTGGAACCAAGATGACCTGAGTGTGCAGCAAATATAATTATTTCTCGATAACATGAGGGAGGTATAAGTTTTTTGCCTCGGACAACCTTTCCACCTTCAACTGAAAGTTCCTCACTGACCTTCCAAAACATTTGTAATTCAGGAGAGAGACATTTCTCTTTAGGCCATCCTTTATTAATTAGAGAAACAACTTCTTTGAGTATGTTATCTTTTTCAACCTCTATTACCCAGCTATCTTCTGTAAAAGACAAAGGGCCAGATGTATCAAGCCTTTTGCGACTCGCAAAGACCGAAATTCGCAGAATGTTGGCCTTTGTGAATCACAAAAGGTCAATTTGCATGTTTTGGCATGCATCAAAAATTCGCAAAATAAGAAATAGCAAAAATGTGCGATTCCTTATTTTGCCATAGCATTTAAGGAATCGCAATTTTGCGATTCCTTAAATGCTATGTATGTAGCATTTTTTAATTTTGATTTTTGTTTAAGAATTCGCAAATTACCACCAACTTGTAGTTGATGGTAATTTGCGAAGTCTTTAAAAAATGCACAATTTGGCATTTTTGATGGTGGCATGTGACGCACACACATGCCCATAGGGCATGTATGTGCGCCATATGCACACACATGTACATTTCAGGGGTGCAGCAGGGTGTCTTTGAGACACCCCTGCACCCTTGAAATAATTCTCAAATTGCGATTAGCAAATTGTGAATTCCCAATTTGAGAATTACTTCACAATCATTCCTATGGGCCTCCTGGCCCATAGGAATGCATGGGAAATAATTCCTTATTTGCGAATTCGCAAAATGCGAATTCGCAAAGAAGGAAGATTAAGGAATCGCTAAAAAATTGTGATTTTTTTTCATACATTCCATTTTGCGATTTCTAAATAGCGATTCCTTAAAAATCGCTATTTAGGAATCGCAAAATGGAATCTTGATACATCTGCCCCAAAGAGTCTTGACTTATATGTGCTACAAAACATTCTTCCACTTCAGTTTCCCATTCTTGCTCTTCAGTATCTTTAATAGGGAGTCTAGATAAACAATCTGCTCTTGTGTTCTTTCCGCCAGGAATATACTCAATGTGTACTCTAAAAGTTTGGTAGACAATCTAGCTAAACGAGCAGAGGTTGGTTTTGCATTTGTTCCAGATAAAATGTCAACCAAAGGATGATGGTCAGTTTTAAGAATAAACGATCTGCCCCAAAGCTATGATTTAAATTTTTCAACACTCTACACGCAGGCTAAGAGCTCTTTTTCAATGACTGAATATTTTCGCTCAACAGGACAAAATGTCCTTGATGGAAACCTACTGTGCATTCCCTTCCTTCAGAATATTGTGACAGGACAGCACCTAAACCATACTCACATGCATCAACTGTAACCACTGTCTGTTTGCCTTGAACATGAGCTTGCAAAGCAGGAGCTTTGATAATGTGATCTTTAATGTAATGAAAACGTTTCTCACACTCTTCAGACCATGTAAAAACACTTCCTTTCTTCAGTAATACCCCGAAACACTCTGAGATTTTAGCAAAATCTTTCATGAATTTCGTATAAAACTCACAGAGACTGAGAAAAGACATCAATTGTTCCTTATTTTGAGGAGCGGGTACCTCAACAATGCTTTTAATTAGGCCAGGTCTAGGCCTGATACCTTCCTCAGAAAGGATATGACCAAGATATTCAATCTCCTTCACTTTAAATACGCATTTACTTTTTTGTAGAGTGACCCCTCTGTTTTCTAGGGTGCTAAAACCGTGGTTAATTGCAAGATCATGTTCAGTTTCAGTTTTGCTAAAAATGAGTATGTCGTCTTGGAAAACTACTACATGAGGATTGTTATTGAACATTTCAGTCATGAGTCTCTGAAAAACAGCGTCCGCCGAAGCTAGACCAATGGAAGCCTGCAAAATTGAAAGACACCATCATGGGTGACAAAAGCAGTAAGGTGTCTGGATTGAGGATGCAGTTCGACCTGATGATAAGCGGCCTTAAGGTTCAGTTTGGTGAACCACGAGGATGACCCAACTTTGGCGATAAGATCTTCAAAGCGTGGCAGGGGAAATCCATCAACCCAGATAGATTCGTTGAGGCTCCTCAAGTCCACACACATCCTCAAATCCCCAGACCTTTTCTTTGCTAAACAATGGGAGAAAGCCATAGAGTAGACTCAACTTTTTCAATAATTCCCTGATTACATAATGTTTGTAAATGTTTTGAAAGATCATTCCTAATGCTTAATGGAACATTGCGTAATTTGTGTTTGACAGGGTTGACATTCTCTTTGACTTTAATGAAATGTTGAAAATTGCTTATCTTACCAAGACGATCTTCAAAAATCTTGCTAAATTTTTGTTCCCAAACATTAGACATGTGAGCAGTGGACAATGAGTTAAGGTTCTTCATAGAAGATATCAAATTTTGATTATTATCTTTGTTAATACTCACTGGATTAGTTTGACCAGGTCTGATAGTCAAGCCAAACTCGGCTAGATGCAGGAGACCAAGGACATTTATTCCCTTTTTGGCTACATATACTTTTCCTTTGATGGTTACCCCTAGCACAGTGATATAAGACCAGAAGTAACCTAACAATTCAATTCTACTGCCTTTAAAAGCTACAGTGAGAACATCTGGTGTTAATAAACTTTTATCTTTCCAAAGTTTAAAAAACTTTTCTTGAGAGACAATAGTGATGCGTGCTCCAGTATCGACAAGAAGTTGAATGTGACTGGTTTCAATAAGAACATCAACTTCTGGATCAGGAATATGAATAATATTTTGCTTATTGGTAATTTTTAACCACTACAACATACTCTTGATTAGTAACATCTTGATCGTCTTCATGAAATTCATTATTGTCATTGTCATTGTCATTGAGAACACATCTTACATTTTTCCTTTTACTACTCATACATATTTTTGCAAAATGACCCATCTTGCCACATTGGCCACACTGTTGATTTAAGGCTGGACAATTTTCAAAAGAAGAAACATGTTGAGATGAACCACATCTATAGCAAAACATTCTAGAATTGAAATGTTGTCTATTTTGTGCAAAATTTCTTCCACCTCTAAACATGCAAGGTCTTCTAATATAACCGCGAGTGGTATTATCATGTAAAGGAGTAGGAAGTTTTGTATTTTCAACTGGGTGCTTAGAAGAGACAGCACCAGAAATAGTAGAATTAGATAAAGCAGTTTTGATTTGTTTAACATCATCCATTGAAGTGTCAATGCTTTTGGCGATGTTAATAGCCTTACCTAATGTAGGATCTTTACAAGTGAGTAGTCTCTGTTGTATTTTCTTGCAGTGGCATCGTGCAACGAGTTGATCTCTTATAAGTTGAGATGTAAAATTCTCAAATTCGCATTTTGAAGCTAGAATTTTTAAAGCTGTGATGAAAGTGTCTATACTTTCATCAGATTTTTGCATTCTAGTGAAGAACTTGTATCTGTGAACAACTAAGTTCTTTGCTTTTGTAGGGTACTTATCCAATTGCGCGACAGCTTGTTCAAACTCATCCGGATCTTCATTTTCAGGTGGATCATAAGGAGGTAAATGATCAAAAACATTTTGTCCTTCAGCACCCAGATGATAATACATAAGATTTTTCTTCCTTTCGGGTCTCTATCTTTGTCCATCAATAGCACCTAAGTAAGCGTTAAAGGACCTAAACCATAATTTCCACTCCAGGGGTGGAACACCTGGTTCCTGTAGAAAAGGTGCTGGTGGAATAACACTCTGCATATTGATGGTAAACCTGTGGAATAATAAATGGTTAAAAAGAAGATATAAAATAGGAGATACTCGCATAAATTTGGCAGATGACAAGAATTAGATGTCGGGTGAACAGGTACGTTATCCAAGCAATCTGCTCGAGTGATTACTCAGCACGAGAGAATCTGTTGTTGTCGAGTGAGCAGGAGCGTTGTCCAGGCAACCTGCGCAAGCGAATCTGTTGTAGTTTAGCTTGAGATTCAGCGCGAGCCAATCTGTTAATATGAAGTGCGCAAAAGTATTTATAATGCCGATAAAATCCCAATAGTACTGTATATCCGGTTAAGTGCCGATTCCAAACAGAGATAAATGCCAGTGAGATTTTTAAATGTCAAAATGAATGCAGGAATAAGCGCTTTTAGGTAAAAGTCAAGTTCAAAAATATATTAAAGCGTGTTTGGTCTCTGTAATGGTTTAGAGTAAGTGACTTTCCTTAGATAATCATCATAGTAAAAGTAAATTACTCACAATTGAGTTGAAAGAGGAAACAAAAACGCTTGACTCACGACAATGATGATCTCAAAGTCTTTAAATGACCTAGGATGAACAGGAAGGTATCCCATCTTCAGTCGCCTTTGAAATGATGATTGGCAGACACAGCAGAGATGTAACATCAAAGATGTTTATTTCCAGGTACAGAGAGCCGACCCCAGTTGGCACAAAGTAACATCAGAATCAACTGTCACTCTGAGAACCCTCAAGGATCATCAGATCAGTACTCTGAATGACATCACAGATAGTCATCACAGACTGCTGTTTACAACACAACACCACACTCTACTACACCCTTATGTTGAGAACCACCACTTGGAGCTGAACTAGGGAGAACAGTTGCCTTAGGGGCAAAGGTGGTTGGAGCTGTCTCCTTCTTGTTACAATCACTGGTCCAATGAGTATTACTCTTACATACTTTGCACCAGGGTTTCTTTGGGCCAACTTTCTTTTTAGATTGTAGGGAACCCCCACCATTAGAAGCTTTTTGGGGACCTTGAGGAGACTTCTGGTCTTTTTCTTTCTCCCCACCCTTTTGGTCTTGCTTCTTGTGATCACTACCTTGGTTCTGTACCTTCTGCTTCACCCTGGTTCTGACCCATTTGTCTACCTTCTTACCCAATTCTTGGGGAGATGTCAAATCAGAGTCAACCAGGTGTTGATGCAGTAGCTGGTTGTGACAGTTATTAAGAATCTGTTCTCCTATAATAAGGTTATACAATCCTGTATAGTCACTTACTTTACTGCCCAGTAACCAGCCTTCCAGAGCCTTAGCAGCAGAATCTACAAACTCAGTCCAGTCCTGAGCCTGTGTCTTTTGGGTATCTCTTAACAGCAACCTGTACTGTTCAGTGGTTAGGCCAAACCCATCTATCAAAGCACTCTTCAGGACACTGTAGTTGTCAGCATCCTCTTCTCTAACAGTGAGGAGCTTGTCTCTCCCTTTGTCTGCAAAGGAGAGCCACAAGATTGCTGCCCACTGACTTTGGGGTACCTGCTGTAATTTGCAAGCCCTTTCGAAAGCAGTTATCCACTAGTGGATGTCATCCCCAATCTGATACGGAGGGACAATCTTTTCAGATTTCTATGGTCATGAGACCTATCCCTACCTCTAGGGATGTTACTGCCACCACTGGGCTCTAGCCCACTCAATTTCTTCTCTCTTTCAAGACCCATAGTCTCTTTGGCAAGAGCAATTTCTTGCCTCGTGATCCTAAGCTTGACTTCTCTCATTCTAGCTTTGTGCTCTCTTCTCTGAGGGGAAGTCATTCTCCTTTGATCAGAGGCATTGGACCCTACTGGTGAGTCAGAATGTTCAGATCCACTGTAACGCGATCTGGGTCTTCTGTTCACATGATTAGGCCTATGTGGAGGGTTAGAAGGAGGCCTTCTTAGACCCTCTACATCCTCAGGTAGTCTTGTGTTTCCAGGGTTAGGTTCATCAACCTCATCCTAGTCTACATCCTCATCATCAGCATCATCATCCTGGGTGGGATTCCCACTGGGATCTTCTTTTAATGAGGGGTGGTCCCCATCCCTGCTACCATGTGCCTCTGGGTCTGATGCTTTCTCTAAGTCATCTGCCACTAAAAGCTCTATCAGGTGCTGAGTCTTTGGACTCTGTCCTTGTCTTAATTTTCTGACAACACACAAACTTCTCAGTGCTTGAAAAGTGAAGGTGTCATACTTAGTTGTCTGCAAGTTGCTGACATCTGGCAGAGAGGTTCTACCTCCTGCTCTTAAAGACATGACTAGTGTGGTGTGGTGTGTGCACCTACCTACACTACTTGTTTTTCTACTAGAACCTCTCTAGGAGTTGTAGTCAGGGTGTGCTAAGCCCTTACCACCTACAACTGCTAAGTTCAGTAGAACTTATGTATATAAGACCTGATTCCTATGTACCTACAGGTACATTGATGTGATCTTTCAAATGATGTTCTCAAGATTATTTGGTAAAACAATGCAAGCTCTTATCCCATCCGCTGCACACCAATGTGAGAAGTTATCCTGGCATATGAAGTCCACTGGTTTTACTGGGCACCTTGGACCAGTCTAATCGACCCTTATTGATGGTGGTCGTAAAGTCAACCTTATAGAAAGCTATCCTAGCGGTAGCATGGACCAGCAGTTATCAGGCTAAGACTTCAGAGAGCGTATTAAGCAAGTTGGTTTACCAATTATAATCCCTTGAGTACCAAATGAAAGGACACCACACAAGGCATATATAAAATACATATGTATTTATTCTAAACACAACCCTTCTGCACTCTTTATGAGGTCAGAGGTAAAAGTACAATACAAGTTACTCAACTACTATACGATAAGTTGCACAGTATACATTATGCCCTAGAGGCCTCACAAACCATATACTAAAATAGTGGTATAAGAACCACAAGAGAATTAGAAAGCAGGCCTGGTGCCTGTGGAATCGCTGGGGCTACTCGAAACAACCAAAGGTTAGGAAGTAGGAGGACCAAAGGAGACGGGCGCAGTGTCTAAACACAGCCGCGGGTTACCGTTGACTTTCTATGGGAAATGAAGAAGTTGCAAATTTACAATTTGAGGACACTTCCGGATGGACTACAATGGAACCCTTAGAAACTAGGACACTTCGAGTGTCAAGACCCATGGGAGCACCGGAGTACTCATATTACCTCACCCAGGGAAGCCGGGAGCATAGGTGTCTTTTCGTGTCAGGATTCTTCGTCGTTTTCAATGGAGAGCTGCAAAGAAGTGCTGGAGGCGACCAGAGGAAAAGTGTCCGGGTGGATCCAAGGGTGGATCAAAGATTTGTAGAACCTGAAAGCAGAAGGGACAGAGTCTGGTCACTTGCCAGTGACCGGGCGGCGATAGAAAGATGCCACCAGATGTCAGGTGATTTCAGGTGAAGATGTAAAGTGTGTCTCTTCAGCCATGAGGACCAGGAGGCGTCGATGACAACCAAGAGCTGGATTCGAGCTGTCCCACAAAGGATCTAGTTGACTGCGGTGTCTGTATCCAGACTGGATACAACAAGCTTGGCAAAAGCAACCCACGCAGGATGTCAAGATTGGCTTCGGAGCAAACCAGCAAGGTCTGAGGAACATCTCCTTTGTAGGGAAGTTGGAGCAAGCCTTGAGCAAACAAGAAAGCAAGTTAGATTTAAAAAAAGTATTTGGGGTCTCACTAGCCAATGGACTAGGAACCGCAAAGATGCGTAACGCTGAAATGCAAAAGTAAGGCTCACGGTTCAGTCGTGGAGTGGGGGCCTCTGAGATTCAAGGCAAATGGTGCTTGGGTCTGGGGCTTCAAACACCCCAATGCACAGCTTTGAATTACCTCGTGAAGTGAGTGCAGCTTGCAAAATTCAGGATGTCCAGGAGTTCCAGTCCCACGTCTCTTGTGTCAGCCACAGGTCTCAGCTTTCCTGTGAGCGAAGGTCGGGGTCAGCAATGTCTGGAAGACCATGTCCTTTGTCGCAGATTCTTCGGGATTCATCATGAGCCTCGAAAATGGTGGGAGGTAGTATTCCAAAGTGTTTGACACCTTACACAACATGTTTTGATGTAGCCAAACCAAAGTTAGCATTAACTGTGAGTATTATAATGCACTTAAGAGTATATGGTACAGCTATAAGGAGATGGTTCCGAAAGCTGCAGAGGGGCTCAGCTCATGCTTGGGCACACTCTGTCGCATAAAACCAAGCACTCTGCCTCCAGGATTGGAGCTGCCATAGGAGTGACTTATAGGTGTGTATGTGTCTATATGTATATATATATATCCACTGAAAAAACCATAGGTTTCACACCAGTTATAGTTAGCTGAACATTTTACTCATACAAAACCATTGAAATTCCCACGTTATAGTTAGTTGGACTCACTATAACTCGCGCGCCCGCAATCCACTGCTGATTATGTCACATATTACATCATTCATGACATGGTCAGTGACATCACTGATGACATCTCAAATGACATCATATATGACATCACTGATGACATCTCAAATGACATCACTGATTACATCACTGATGACATCATCCAGTGAATGTGTATTTCTGAAAAGTAAAAATATGTTTTATATATTGAAGAATGAGTGGATGTATGAGTGTCTGGATGAAGGATTTAGTAGGTGTGTGACTGACTGTATGAGTGAGGGATTAAATGTGTCTTACTGAATGCATTGGTTAGTGACTAAACTGTCTGAATGTGTGCATCAGTATGTCTGTTGTTGTGTAAGCTGCCGCATGTGTTGATCAGTAGCTATATGAGTGGCTATATGGGTTATTGATTGGTTGTCCAAGTATTTGTATGTGAGGGTGAGTGTGTGTGTGGGTGGCTGGGAGGTGTGTGACTCTGTGCATAGATATGTGAGCAGTTGATTCACTAGGTGTATGAGTTCAAGAGTGCATGTGGAAAGAGCTGTATGGGTGGTTGACTGTCTGCATGGGTGTGTTGGTGAGTGAATGGCTATCTCAGTGCTCCATGTCCAAGTAAGTACATATGTAAAACACAGTCCATGTGAGAGTTGGCATATATAAATTACTATACATGAGAGCCTGTGATTGCGTAAGTGACTGTATGGATCAATGTGTACTTGTATCAGGGATTGTAAAAGAGAGTAAGTATGTGTTAGTATATGTTTGAATAAGTAAGGTTTAGTGTGTATAACTGTGTAGTTGAGGAAATGGGAGTGTGATTGATTCTTTGCATAACTGACTAGGTGTGTGAGTAACTCTGTGGATGAGTGTCAGCCTGTGAGTGTCTGTATAGGTGTATGAGTGGATATGATAGTGTTCTATTGATGAGTGACTGTATGTATGAGTGATTCTATGGGTGAATGAGTGGATGTTTGTTTAGACCTAGAAATCAGTGAGTGCGTATGTAGTTACTGGTATTGGTGTGTCAATAATTTCAGGAATGGTAGTTTGTATTTAACACTGGGTGTATCAAAGGTTAGATTAGAGTGGGAGGAGGTGCATCATAATATCACATGGATGATGCCATCAGTGATGTCATCAGTGATGTCATTTGAGATGTCATCAGTGATGTCATCAGTGATGTCACTGACCATGTCATGAATGATGTAATATGTGACATCATCAGCAGTGGATTGCGGGCGCGCGAGTTATAGTGAGTCCAACTAACTATAACGTGGGAATTTCAATGGTTTTGTATGAGTAAAATGTTCAGCTAACTATAACTGGTGTGAAACCTATGGTTTTTTCAGTGAAGTTTGAAAGGTTTTTTAAAACCTAATTCCTAACTATAACGTTTGTGAAACGTATGTTTTTTTCAGAGAATTTCATAGTTTTTTTAAAAGCTAATTGCTTTGTATATCGAATTTGTAACATACGTTTTTTTATTAGCTGTTTTTTATAACTATTACTTATATTTTATTTAAAAAAAAAATAATAATTGTTCAATGTATATTTTTTTTTAATCATTTTTTCCTGGTGCGCTCAGGGTGCGCGCACCGGTAAGCTTACCCGTATCATTTTGTCTTGGAGTGCTCAGGGTGCGCGCACCGGTAAGCTCTCCCCAGAGCGCAGCGAGAGCGCTATTTCTGCGTTCGTAAAAAAAAATTTATGTATGAAAACTAAATAATAATGCAAGACATTCAGTACCATACTTATAAAAGCTGTATTTTTGATTTTCCGAATGACAATGATTTTGTATTTCCGTAAAGCTACCAAAACGTCACTGATGCGCGCCGCGTAAGCGCCCCCGGAAGCGCCACGTTCGTGCTGCGTAAACGCCCCCGGATGCGCTCCGGTGCGTGCAGCGTAAGCGTGTCAAGTCATGTGACCTTAAAATATCTCTTTTCATTGGTTGTTAACAGTTTTTTTTTTACAACTAATGAAAACCCCACCCTTTTCCTTCACTTCTTCTTTCACTTTGGTGAGAGCAAGACCTCTTTTTTTGTGTGCTAAGAATTTGTGGAGAGAATGGCTGCCAGAGCATCCAGCAGCAGTGAGGAGTCAGATGGTTTCATCGATGAAGAGCCTCCTCAGCCGAAGGTGAAAGAACATTTTATCTGGAAATTTTTTCTATACCTGAGGGGCATAAAAAAGTAAATGCACCAAAAGTTGAATGCAAAATCTGCCATACTGTACTTTCCCGTGGAGACCCCCGAAAGACGTACAGTTTTGGTAATTCAACTATGATTCGTCATGTCCAGAGGAGGCACCCCCAGAACTATGCCCGGGAGATTGTCAGGGCTCTGGCACGAGAAGCACCAAGGGATGGTGCTTCTACTTCAACTGGAGGAGCAACTGTTTCAGTGAGGGGGCGACCAGAACAGCTCATTCCAAATATTCAGCCTGTTTTTAATGAGGCCACAATTAAATGCAAACATTGTGATGCTCTACTTTGTTATGGGGAACAAAGTATTTTGAACATTGTTCGTGCATTAGAGAACCACCGCTGCCGTCCCCAGCCCTAATTTTGTTTATTTTATTTTTTTGCTCCTGTTGAGCAGTTTGCCATTCCCTGTTTTTGTTTTTGTTGAAAAAAAAGAAAAAAGAAGAAAAAAAAAGTTCTTTTTAGAACTACCTCCAATTCTCAAAAAAGAGCTGTATTTTAAAAAAAATGAAAAAGAGTAACTGAAGTGGAGTGCAGTGAGAGAGGAGAGGAAAATGAGTGAGAAAGCAAAGAAAGGGACGATAGGGGAAGGGAAGTGAAGTAGGGGGACTGAAAGAAGGTGAGTGTGGGGAAGGAGAGTGAAGAGTAGAAGACTGAGGGCCTCATTTATGTGGCCATGCGTCACTTTTACGCCGCCGGTGCATCACTTTTTGTGACGCTCCAGTGGTGTAAAAAATGCACCTTGTTGAGTCATATTTACAAAGTGACGCATCTAGGTAGATACGTCACTTTGTAAACCCCTGCGCCACATTATACCTGCACCAGATGTAATGTATGCAAAGGGGGCGTATTGACGCAAGGAAGGGTCGTAGAAGTGACGCAGTGAAATCTATGAGATTTCACTGCGTCACTTTTAGGATGCCATTGCGTCAAAATCTTGCACCTGCCTCACAGCAGGCGTAAGACTGACGCAGGCCCTTTCAGATGGGGCTGGCCCCATGTGAAAGGATGCATTGCTGGAGTTGCGTCACTTTTGTGACACACTTCAGCAATGCATCACTTTCCTCTAAACACTCTACTTTATTTTTTTACTCTATTTTTTTACACTGTTTTTCCCTGTGGTGCGCTCAGGGTGCGCGTACCGGAGAGCCTACCCGGGAACGCACCCAGCGCTTACCCCGCGAAAATTAAAAAAAAAAAAAAGTTTTTTTGCCCTTCAGGGTCCTTCTAGGCCCGCCTCACAAAACCTAGGGGGTCAGGGGGTGTCTACCCTGCCCCCTTTTAATAATTTCCTCCTTTCTTTTTCACCTCTTGTGTCTCGATTTTACCGAGACACAAGATGGCGGACTCTCCGGACTGTTTAGAATGTTGACAGACACCCGACAGCCAATCAGCCCGGCCAGCACGCTCCCTAAAGTTTCCACGACCCAGCCGGATATGTACTCCTATATGCCGGCATTTTGTATTTGCCTTGACCTCCACTGTTTGGTCAGGGAGGCTGAGATGCTGTGAGACTGTGGGGATTGCACCTGCAAGCTGCCGACTGTAGGAGGAGTTCTTGATGGGGCACTGGCATCATTGTAAGAGCACGGAAGTGGGGTGATGTGCAGGTTGCAATGGCGCACTGTACTGAGTGTCTTGCGCCCTTCCCCCAATGCAATATTGATGCCCTGGTATTGTACTGACCGCGAGTGGTGTATGAGTGCAGACTGGAGCTCTACTGCTGGACTTGGGGCATACGAATTGAGGGGCCACCTGCATACTTTTGTATGATGCCCGATGGAGCTACCTCGTTAGCTTTGGGGGAGATTGACTTTGGGCTCCCTCCTTTGACTATCACCTACCCAGCCGGACTTCGGACTAACGCACCCGCGTCTCCCCTGACCTTACCTTCCCGCTCCCCCCAACCCTCCCCCCTCCCCTCCTACTCTTTCCAGCTTCTGTCCTCTGCCCTCGCATGCCCCTGCCCTTTGTCCCCACCCTGTTTTTCTGTAAACCTCTTCCCTCGCCACTTTAGACTGAACTATTTTGTATGATGCCCGATGGAGCTACCTGGTTTTAGCTATAGGGGAGATGGGCCGTGGATTCCCTCCTTGGTCGTCACCTACCCAGTCGGTTTTTAGGCAGACTTCCTTTCGTCTCTACGGCTGTCTCTTCCCTTATCCTCACTCTCTCGCCTCCCCTACCCCCCACTACGTTATCTCTCCTTTCTCTCCTCCCCTAATGTATTGCTTACTGTTCTATTTAATGTTTACTTGTTGTTCTTTTTCTGGTATTTTGTCGAACCACATTGTTGCACTTCCTTTCGTCTCTCCTGTCGTCTCCTCCCGCATCCTCCCTCTATTTATGTCTCTCCCTCCCTCCTCTCTCAATGTATTGAGACCAAACTATTTTGTCTGATGCCCGATGGAGCTACCTGGTTTAGCTATAGGGGAGATGGGCCGTGGATTCCCTCCTCGGTCGTCACCTACCCAGTCGGTCTTTAGACAGACTTCCTCTCGTCTCTACGGTTGTCTCTTCCCTTATCCTCACTTTCCCTCCTCCTCTACCCCCCCCACTACTTTCTCTCTCCTTTCTCTCCTCCCCTAATTGTATTACTGATTGTTTGCTATAATGTTTACTTGTTGATCTTTTCCGGTATATTGTTGAACCACATTGTTACACTTCCTTTCGTCTCTCCTGTCGTCTCCTACCGCATCCTCCCTCTATTTATGTCTCTCCTTCCCTCCTCTCTCAATGTATTGAGACTGAACTATTTTGTCTGACGCCCGATGGAGCTACTTGGTTTAGCTATAGGGGAGATGGGCCGTGGATTCCCTGCTTGGTCGTCACCTACCCAGTCGGTCTTTAGGCAGACTTCTTTTCGTCTCTCCTTATTGTCTCTTCCCTAGCTCCTATCCTCTCTCCCCTGAATCTCTCCCCTTGTCTGCCCTGGGATCACAGCTTACTGGAATTTGGACGTTGCCTTGACTCGTCTACCGGTTTGTGTCCCCATCACCCTTTCCCTCCTCTTCCCATGCTGTGTCTCTTACCACCCCCTCCCCTTTCCCGCCCTCATTATCTGTCTACTTCCCCTGCTCCAACCACCCCTCCCCTGAATCTCTCACCTTGCCTGCTTTTCCCTTTTCGTATTTGTGCTTATTGTTTATCTTGACCTTACATGTAACTATGTTGCCATGCT
This sequence comes from Lissotriton helveticus, assembly GCF_964261635.1. Lineage (NCBI taxonomy): Eukaryota > Metazoa > Chordata > Amphibia > Caudata > Salamandridae > Lissotriton > Lissotriton helveticus. The sequence goes on from NC_136067.1 coordinate 17,648,991, forward strand.
CTAAGAACTGTGTAACCTTTGTAATGATGTAAACTGTAACTATGATCTGATGCTCATGTAAAGCGCTCTGATACCTCCGAGTCTAGCCAGCGCTATAGAAAACTTAAAAAAATAAAAATAAAAATAGAAAAAATCAGCTTTCCGCTCATGCACTCCCGTAGCGCGCCGGATGCACTCCCCGGTACGCGTACCGGTGAGCGCTCGGAGTGCGCCTATAGATATATATGTGTTTTTGAAGGTATTTTTCAAAAAAAGAACTGGGGCAATTTTCACCAAACATAGCAAAGGCACATCTGCGTACCAGTCCCTACAATTTTGCCAAGTTTGGCGTAATTCCATTCAGCGGTTCGGGCTCTAGACTTGTCAGACCATCCTATTTTCTCAGCCCCCACTTCACGAATCCCCCCGAAACTTCCAGGGAAGGAGCGGAGCGAAGCTGGCCAAAATTTTGGAAAATGACACGCAAATTCCTCAACCGGCGCCAGAGTTATTCCCAATAGACTGTTGCGGATTTCCTATGGTAGCTAATCCAAACCAAACCATAACCATAATATATATATATATTACCAACACGCTCAAAGCTGGAGGGCGCTTCCACAGAATCCTAAGCGCCGCTGCAGCGAGGAACACGAGACCCAGAAGTTCAGGTGAGAAAAATTCTTTAATCGGCACCTTCGTCAAACATAACGTTTCGGCCTCCGAAAGGCCTTGGTCACATGACACACAGAGAGCGCGATCAGAATTTAAAGTGCTAGTGCTCCACATCAAACACATTTCATTGGACATTGACTAGTCGTCAAGAATAATATCGAAGACAGACTACAACAGCATTATAAATCACAAGGTAATCCCAAAAGAATAATTTGTCAAAGTGACTTATACATATGCGTTTTGCAACAAATTATCCATAACATAGTATGAAAAAAAAAAACGTTGCTTGGTGTCACAATAATTGCTTTTAGCTGGATAATCCACATTGCGATACAAACCAAGAACAGAAAATACTGTTGGTACTATTGCCAAAGTTGATTTCACATAGATCAATTGACATATTAATTACTGTATAAATACAATACGATAAGTGAAAAAATGAATTAATTAAACAACTGTTCACTAAAAAGACAAGAGTACCCCAAAAGAAGGTCACAAATACAATGTCCCACTACTCGTGTACAGATGTAAAAAACAAAACAGTGAATATGTGAACATATATAACAAGAATTGTATATATGTATGCATTAAAATTGAATTTTCAGTTGTTACATAGGCTGATCCCAACCTATGCAAAGATGATGTTTATTAGCTTTCCTTCCAGAACCGAATACTGGCACAGGCCAACTAGAATCCACAGTATTGTCTACTGGGCAATTATATATCTCCGGTGCATCGGATCTAAAAGGGAGATAACATGTTGACACATGAATAAGTACACTACAGTGTTTACAGAAATAGGGTGTTGACTCAGAGCATCTCTATTTCTGCATGTCACTAGTTTTTACAGACACGTATACAAATCTTCAGTCGAATTTAAACCCCAAGGGGATTTACTATTCAACTCAATGATGTATTTAGTCTCTAGCGCTCTGAGGATGCCCTCTCTATCACCACCTCTTCTCAGTGGGCCTACTGCATCAATTGCAAAGTACCTAAGGAGTGCACTGTTGTTATTGTGACTCTCTTTGAAGTGCCTTGCAACTGGGTACGTGGTGTCATTTGTGTTGATAGCTCTGATGTGCTGGAGCACCCTCTTGTGAACCTGCAACTTAGTGCTCCCCACATATTGCAGGCCACATGGGCACTCCAGCACATACACCACGTACTCACTTTTGCAGGTTAGCTGCTTTAAGATTTTCCGGGGCATGTCTGAGAACGGAACGGTGTATTCTGTTTTACTTACACCATGCAAGCAAGCTTTACAGCTGGAGCATTTCCTAAAGCCCTTGCTGCCAGACAGCCAATTTGTCGTCGATATCACCTCAGGACTGGATTTAACTAACGCGTCCTGTAAGGAGTGTGCTTTCCTATAAGTGATAGCGGGTTTCCTTGGCATGTGTTCTCCAATCACCGGATCAAATCTTATGAGATCCCAGTGTTTGTTGACAATTTTTCTTAAGGCCCCATGTTGCCTATTGTAGGTCCAAATTAATCTGGTGGGTTGTTTATCACCACCAATGGTGGGTTTCAAGGTTTTCTTGTGAATGAGGGCAGTATCTCTGGATATAGCATTTGCTTTAGTAATAGCAGCATTGATAATGCTATCACTATATCCCCTAGCCAGGAACCTGTGCTTGCTAGCCTCTTGAAACTGTTTGCATTGGTTTTCTGTACTGCAAACCCGCCTGATTCTGAGCATTTCCCCGTAGGGGATGCTCCTAATCAGGTGGGGAGGATGATGGCTCTTAGCGTGCAGTACAGTATTGCCTGCAGTAGGCTTCCTGTACATGGTTGTTTCCAACTGACCATCAATCACTTCAATTGTGACATCCAGAAAGTGGGCTTTGCTGCAACTTACTTCTGAGGTAAAAGCCAGATTGTAATTGTTACAATTTAGTTCCTCGATGAACTGAATAGCCTCTGTCTCTGTTCCCTGCCATATTAAAAAAAATCATAGATGTATCTGTACCATCGTATGATATTTTTCATGCAGATATCATGATGTTCACCAAAGAGGACCTGTCTCTCCCAGTAGCCCATGTGCAGACAGGCATAACTGGGAGAAAAACAGGCCCCCATGGCGACACCTCTCACTTGTTGATAATGCTGTTTGTGGAACATAAAGTAATTATTATGCAGACAGAAACTAATCATAGAAACAAGCATTTTGTTATGTTCTAACAATTCAATCGGTCTCTGCCCCAGGTAAAATTTAATCGCCCGTATTCCATCCACATGAACTATGCTGGTATATAGTGATGTAACATCTAATGTTACCAGCAAATATTCAGAACTCCATTCTACCTCTTTGATTTTTCTTAAGAAGTCACTCGAGTCCTGAATGTAGGATGGGAGCCCACAGACATATTCCTGAAGGAAGGAATCCACATAAATTGTAGTGTTCTCTAACAAACCCCCGCAAGCTGATATTATGGGTCTCCCTGGAGGCTTGGTAGCGTCTTTGTGGACTTTGGGGATCAGATATAGGACTGGGGTGACCGGGTGGTCATTTTTCAAGAATTTCAGTTCATCCATGCTGATGAGACCTGATGAACGCCATCCCATCAGCATGGAATAAAACTCACCCTGAGCTTTCCTGACCATCCCCACATCACAGTGTTTGTAGCAATTATCATCATTAAGTTGCTGGAGTGCTTCCTCCAGGTATAAACTCCTTGGCCACAACACGACATTCCCACCCTTGTCTGATTGACAGACAATCATGTTGCCATCTTTCTGGATTTTCCTCACGAGGTCAGAGTATATTTGATTCTGCCTCTTTTTGTACTTGTTGATTTTGAGTGTTTCAACATGTAAATCTTTAATCTCCTTAATCGCCGCTTCGTGAAAAATGTCAATGTTGTCAAAAGCCATAAGTGGTGTGAAAGTTGAACGTGGTTTGAATTTAGATTGGCAAGATAAATTGGTAATGGGAATGTCTTGTGTACTTTGAGAAATTGTTTGTTCTAACCTCAGTTCCTCCAAGTCTTGTAACAGAGGTGCATCATTAACAGAAACTCCCATTCCAACTGATGTGTTACTAGGTCTCTCATGCCCCTTGCGAGTTTTGCTGCCAGAATTTTTTTTTCTTAGTTTCAACTTACGTACAAATTTATACAAATCTATACGTGTTTTTGCATAATTGAAATCACTTGGTGGGCAAAATGAGAGGCCCATCGACAAAATGCGCAAATCAGAGTCTGATAATTTCGTAGGGGTCAGATTTAATACAGAGAGACCATTGTCCACAGCTGTTGTGCCACCCATTATTTTTTGGTGTTCCATCCCTTCTTTTGTTTTTTCCATTTTGGTTTTGCACCTTGTGTTAGCTTTTCTTCGCTCTCTGCGCCTGTGGTTGAGGATTTTGCTTGTGATTGAGGCTTGACCCTGGGACGGAGAGTGTCGCGTCTGTCCTGCCGAACACAGTCCAGTTCCTGTGCCAGGGTAAGCCGGGTAAACCCCAACTGAGATCTATTTGCACCAGCCTCAGATTCTGACCCACTGTCCATATTTGAACTTAATTCAGCATTCGATGAACTCTGGGATAGCCTGGAGGACATGGTAATATGATTGTCGGAGGACACTTGAGACAAACTGGGTTTTGCTGCTTTAATCGCATCGTATTTCCGCGCAAACGTGAAAATGCGTCCCTGTAGATATTCATTTTTGTCTCTTTGAAACTTATATTGTTTCCTCTTGATAATAATGTCCTCCTCCTTTTGAATACGTGACATCATTTCCTCTCTTAATTTGGTGCATTCCGTTATTAAATCCGCACCCAATTTGTCTATCTCCTCATTGAGTTCCTCAATTAATGCTTGGATTTTCTTACGGTCAGATTCCCCATATCGAATCAAGATATCCACAAGTTTGCGGGAAGAATCAAGGTTGCACTCAGCCCACTCCCTTAACATCTCCGGGTCTGGTTGTTCGTAGCTGGGAGCCAACATAATTCTCAATCCCCGTGGGATTCGGTTCACTTCCAAATATCGGCTCAATGAGCGGTGTTCCCACCATTTGGACTGCTCACGTTTAGTGAGCTTCTCCAACAATTTAAATTTGTCACGAACAGCTGAACCTGCGCTTGTAGTCGGCTCTATGGAAGTACTTGCAGACGATTCCCCAGCCGGGGAATTGTTGAACACATCGAGGGCAGTCGCCTCCCTCCCTCTCCTTGCGCCAGCTGACATGGTGCCTTCTATATATATATCAAGGCTCCTCTTGCATTTATATCGCAGTGCACTCACGAACGGGTGCTATGGGCGCGGAAATGCAAACCGCGTTAAAATGCACTCTCCTTCTTCTCCCGTCCGGGTGAATAAAGCACTCTCAGAGGTATCAGCTTTTCTGCATATTTTATTTCATAAGTTCTTTCAGCCACAACATGACGCGTTTCGGCTACTGCCTTACTCTAATGTCGTTTAGTTCTCTCGTCTCTTCACTGAGGCATTTTGGAGCCGTAACAGCGTACGAACGGAGGCAGACCGACTGTTGTGCGTTTTGGGACAAGTTATTAAGTTAGAAATCTGTATCGGCGGCTGAGAATCGTATCAAGGGACGTGTTGTGGTGCTAACTTCAGCGCACTGTCAAATCCTTGTTGGGTGCAGACTAACGTCGCACAAGTGGCACACCAGTGAAGGGTGCCCACTGATATTGGGGTTACTACACCAACTGCACATTGAGTCCCTCCCTCCCATCCCTCGTCCTGATGAAGACCCGTCCCTGAGGAACCCAGTTACCCAGTTTTCTGTTTTGGGTCAAAACGTCGACAACTCCCTCCCTTTGGAGCCTGCACCTACGCTTTCCTGCCCCCCCCCCCGCTTCCCCCCCCTTCATTTCCGGTTATCTCCTGTGACTTATCCAGGGATACGGAGGACTATCCAACCACGTGCCAGCAAGAAAGAATTACATTTTTTGCAAACTATTAATTTAGGGCAGGCTCTTTTGTGTTTATTATTTTTTTTAATATCCTAATTTTCTTCATTGACCATCTTGGTCACTCACACGAGCACTTACTTTCACTCTTTTCTGTGCACATTAATTGATAGTGAACCCCATCTGTAAATATTTATATTTTATATTTGCTACTTTCAAAAAATATGTATTAAATGAGTAAGTCTCTCGGACTTTGGTGAGACATATTTGCTTGATTTTATGTGTATTTTTTCTTGTATCAATTGATATTTTGGGCTACTGTATTTGTCATGTTCTGTTCTATAGTTACTATAGTGGATTCAATCGAATGATGACTAGAGTGACTAATTGAACTATACCATTACATTGTATATGTTGAGATAATGATATGTTGGCAGCTATTGCTGCTACAGAGAAGGGAGGTAATTATCCACAAGAGTTCCTCTCCAAATACTCTTATCTTTTAAGACTTGATACAGTTCCTTAAAGAAATAAACAATGTTGATGAAAGGTTAATTCCCAACGCGGATCACAGGCGGTCATTGATAGTTGCACCACATAAGGGCATGGTCTCGGCGCTTGCTGGTGAGTCTGCCACGGTCAGTATCTTGCAACAACGTTACTGGTGGCACGGCTTATATAAACAAACACATACTTATGTGCTTTCTTGTGACCTCTGTCAGCAAATAAAGCCTTATGTGATAGCGTGCCCACCACAAACTATGTTATGCATATCCAATAGGACATTTGGTTGTGTCTATTTGGATTACTGCCTTCCATTTTCCTTAGATACTGCCTAAAAATTCATCTTAGTTGCAGTTGATTCCTGCACACGTTTTCTATGGGTTTGGCCACAACACAGCACTGACACTCAAACTGTAATCAGGGATTTGTGTGTCTTTGTGGGAATTTTTGCAGTGGGCACCTTACATTCAGCCGGGAGTCCGGTGTTCGCCAATAAGGCGCACAGAGAATCCATGAGGTCTTTGGGCGGTGCAAGTAAAATTTTCATCTCCATACAGGCCAAAAGGCAATTTGGTCGTGGAGTGAATGAACTGTGATTTAAAGAAATCCTTAACAGCTAGAGTCCTAGGAGCTGGCAGGAACTGGTTTGCCCCTTTTTATAGGGTTCAACGTGCTCTTAATAATCTCTTTGGCATGAAATGTTTGTGCCAGACCTTGATGGTCTAGACTTGATGGCTCAAGCAGTCCCTTTTAATGTAGATAAACATTCTGCTGTATTACAGAACCTACAAGATACAAGAGACAGTCTTGCAAAGGAACATTTACCCGTCCCCACTGATGGTGCACTGCAGATTCCAGTAGTCGGTTGGCTACCTAAAGTCAGAGCACTGGTCAGAGAGAAAGTGGAGAACAAAAAAGAATTAGGTCCATCCTATCGAGCACGTTCCCGTGCTGGGTGTACAGGGAACTCGTACAGTCATTTTACCACCAATTCCAGTCGCAGAGACAAAAGATGCATCTCCATTGACAATGTCAAGCTTAACCATCTGGCCGATTCTGAAAAGTTTGCCGGCTCCCTTATCGTATGCCTCTTCCTGGACATCCTGGGTTGGGCTCATTAGATGACACACAGCCAGACACTGCCATTGAGATGGACTCTGTTGCTACTCCTATACTGGTCCCACAGTCCACAGCACCCAATGAAGAAATAGACTATGCTTACCCTGCAAGTGCGTCATTGCCTGGTTTGAATGCAACAACCGGGAACCAGTCACGTTTTTCCTTTGGCTCACATTCCACATCTACATTGATCCCTTTGAAATTTTCAATTTTTATCTCCTGATATAAACGCACTTATTTGGTTCCTTCTTGGATATATATTTGGCTAGTGCTCATCTTTATGTTTTTGTTCATGCCCATCGGATTTGTGACAGTACTTTTTCTTTTGATCAATGAGCACTACCTTAAAGAATGCTCTGCTGTTGAACTGGTAGATGGAACTTTGGCTCCGCAGTGTTCGTCACACATCATGAAAAGGGACCAGACTTTTATCAACATTACGGCCTTGCCAGTTACGGATGGCATAGTATGGGATAAAGTCCTGTTTTAAATACATGTTCCCACCAAGATTATTAATGTTCCAAATGTACTTTTTGTTTCAATGGGTGATGCAGTTAAATATAACATACGTTCTGATGACTGGGATGTGCGGGACATTCACTCTCTCTTTTCAGAGTTAAAATATTATGCAGTATTTGATGCTGAGCAATTGTATTTGAATTCTGCGAATTATGCTGACCTGTTTTGCTACCAGCATTATGACCACCACTATTTACATAAAACTAGTACTTTTAGGGCTGTTTTTAATTACACAAAATAGGAACATTGCCCCACCTCGCCGATGGGAAGTTCACAAACCCAGTTGAATCAATGTACATATTTTTCGAGTTTTGACATATCAAACCCTTAATCTTTTTATTTCAAATAAAATTCTGACTCAAATATAAAAGTCATGCTTACCCACACTAAATTGGTATATTCTGATTTGTTCATCCTTAAATTGGTAGAGGGTGGCAATGACATGTATTAACAAAAGCAACAGGACAACAAGACCAAGGTTTAGCACAACCAAAACACTAGTCTGAATAAGAATAAAGGTGGTGCAGCACACTTCCTGTGCCCGTTGTCCCTAGGCACAAATACAACAAACAGGAATGAAGACAGAATGGAAGGCGCACTCAAAGGAATTACGTAGAAACGTGTAGTCTTGATTTTTCTTTTCTTTATTTGGGTAATTATACCAAAAAGAACATACACAGCCAACGCGTTTCGTTACGTATTGTAACTTTGTCAGGGCTGAAAACAAGACGTAAAATGATACAAATTAATTACATCTATCATAAATAACACATAAAATACAAAACAATTACACCACAATACATTTTAAAAACTGTGATCCAAGATGGGAGACACAACAGAAATTATCTGTTGAAAAGAAAGGGATTCTCATTAATAAATATAGTATGAAAAAGGTCCCAGCACTATTACTGGACAGCCTAGGGGCTGGTGAGACATGTTACAATTCATTTATAGGTATCAAGCCATCTTTTGTATGTAATAAGACATTGTTAAAAACAATTTATCCCGGTATATACATCGTTATACACTCAAGTGAACTGTCCAAAGGAACGTGGGAGAAGGGGAGAGGGGGAAGAGAGGAGAAAAATGCAGGGAAAACATAAATAAACAAACACGTTATAACACATGTCATACTCAGATAAACATGATATCGTGATGAGACAAGAAAAAATAAGTAAATAAGCCGTAGAATGTCTATTATGCCTGTAGACGAAAGACTTTCTAGAGTATATAGTCACAACAACAATGAGGCCATTTATCCCTAAAAGGTCAGCTACTGATAAAATGACTCTCTGTCTAGAAGGGGCTCACCTAGGTCTGTGATGTGGATGTGTAATGATAATAAAGTAGACGTGGAAAAGGACAGGCACCATAAAGGTAACGAAAGGTCCTGTGAAACAACAAAGACATAAAAGCACAGAGGTATAAGGAATATATTAATGTTCAGAAAAATGAGTAATGATAATAAGTCACATTTGCAAATAGTAAATATATGTAAAAAACACAATCATAGGGCCTGGAAGGCAAGAAAAAATGACCAATGGAAAAATACAGTTGATTTGAAATCAGTTTGGGGTTCCAGAACCTGGCAGATGCAGGGCACAGACGCTTAGTATCATGCCTGTCTCATTCTGACACAAATGTTATTTTTAAATGCTTCCATGTATCAAACTACCTGTTTGGGTTTAAGCTACTTCTAAACAGCTGAATGCTCCTGCCATTCCGTCCCTTGCAGAATGTTACTGCCATTTACACCATTGAGGAGTTTCTGTCCTTCTTTACGAATGTAACATTAAATATCTCAATTTTTGACTCCATGGGGGGGTGGGGGGGTGGGGGGTTGCTTTAGGAAGCTATTGCAGATGCGTGTCAACTGCATTTCCATACTGGGCTCCTGGGTGCACATAGGATAGGCCTGGTCCAAGATGTTTGCATGTACATTCAGTTACAACTTATTCTGTTGGTTAATTATGTCAAAGTTGGTTATTACACTCAACCCTAGCTTCTGTTAAACAACATCTATCAACTTTATCAAATGATGTGGATTTATCTGATTTTATCAAAGGCCCGGTAGACCTAAACATTTTATTTATGCTACTTACAATGAAATATGGAAATTGTCTCAAATTGAAGCAGCTTCACGTATAAGGGCAATAGATCAAGCTAATCTTGAAAAAGTTCTTGCTGTGGTGGATAATAGTATTAATACCTTTCTTCCAGGATATAAACCTTAGACAACATTGTTTCATCTGTTGTTGATATTGTACAGGATGATGTATCATTATTATATCATGGTCAGAACCAATTTCGCTCTATTATGCAGTTAGCATGAACTTTGTAGACACTTAAGATGGTGCATACAGAGATAGGTAGTGGTGTTTCCAAAGAATTGGAAAAAACCGCACATACACTGTTACTAGTGAAATGAGAGACAATGCTGGACAGTCAATAGAATCTTTCTAAATATCAAAGACGGAGTGCTACATGGACCAGTATCCCCCACTGTAATAACAAATTGAGAGAGAGGGAAAAGGACACTCTTGGTCCCCCTGTTAAATCTTGTAAAACAACAAAAGAGTGTCGTAAGAGAAGTGTGTAAGCACTAGACACAGAGAAGAAATCTCCCTGAAGAAGTCACAGTGGAAATCAGCGTTTATTTTTTAGGAAGCCCTCACTCACCACCCTGGGTGGTGACATGCTTCATCATCGGGCCCACCAGGAGAAGCCGAATGCCTCCCTGGTATGCTACAACGCCAGATTACTGCGGAGCAGGTTCTTTGTGGCAAAAGTGTCAAAAAGAAATGTGAATTAAAAATGTCAGAAACTGTACCATACAGAATTTTTTTTATTCAATGGTCAGTTTGACATAAGTAAAATATGTGTGGGAAACTTACCAGTTAATGACTCGGTTGTTTCCACTTAAAGTGGGGTCAACATGTTTCTGCCCGTCTATGTGTCATTTACTGGGCTTTCATCAGGACCGTCAGGTGGTGTACCTCGGCGGTATGGGCGCGCTAAGGCCCACCCTTACCAGAGGATGTGAAAGTTAAAAACAAGTGTGTAAAATAAAGTGCAAAAACCAAACAAAAATGGGTGGATCACAAAGATATAACTGGATGAGTATCAATGGAGGTTCCACACCATCTCTGTCTAGACACTTAAGATGGGTCGCGTCCCATGGGACTATGTCAACTCATCCTCATTGTTTTTACCATTTAATTTGACTGAAAGACAACAATCTATGTCCATGAAAGATGCCACTTACACCCTTTTACAAATCGAGACATTAGACCCATTTGCCTTTCTCAGTAGTGGAAACAAAATCTGCTGTGTGGCGCGTTCATGTAGTGATAACACTGCCTTTCTCATTATTTAAATTCACATCATGCATGACAATTTTTCCCTAGGCCGCTTTGAGCCATTACGAAATTCTTTCCTTAACAAAGTTTGGTCTCTACCTTTCACATTTAGATGTTTGTGGGATGACGCAGAGGTGTATCTGACTGGTGAATCTTGTGACTCATCCATTGGTCACTCCCTCATGTGTAAGAACATACAAATTCATGGCGCTTGTAATTGAGAGGCACCGAATTTGGCATGTATTTTAAAAGGTAAACCCATCCCCTCTATCAAGCCAACTCTCACACTCTTGTTAAATGGCAGTTATTTAATTTTAAATAATGAAAAATGATGTGTCATGTTAAAAGGGATCCCATACATTGTTACTGTTTCACAACGTGTAGTTTGCTGTAAAAATGTGCTCCTTCCTCCCTCACATGGGAGTTTCAATACCTCGATTTGGCCTTTTATTCCGACCTTGAGGTCAGAGTTCGACAAGCTGAGCCGAATAAGAGCACCAGAAAGAAGTTTCTCTCACTTCTGCCTGTGAGATCTATGTCCTGCAGATGGCTAATACAAGAGCAGAAGTTCCCGCTCTTTAAACACTGACCTCCCACAACATTTAGTTGATCTAATTCATTCTATTTTCAATGTATCACATACAACAGGGCTGGTGCATTTTTTTAAGGTTGTAGGCTCTGGCCTTGTAACATCTTTTCAGACTATTTTTGGTGTGATCCCAGCTTTTAATCATTTTATTTTTTCCAGTTTCTTCGGTGCGTTGCCAATAACACTCGCCTTAGCTGCCTGAGTTTTCCTGTTGATCTCCATGCTCATAAATAGCTTCTCTTCTTGTGGTCGTTCACAACCCGGCCTTGCTACAACTACTTTGCAACTGCACGCTTGAATGCTACAGTTCCTTGCTACTGGCATCTCTAAGCGTGGCTTATAGTCTAGTTTCAGTGGGCTTTGGATCTATGCCTCACAAACACAGCATCTCCTGACCCGGATTCTGACTTACTGATGAGCCCTCTGGTGTCTCATGAGCAGAAATATTCTGGTTTTGGTTTGAAGGCATGTGCTGCTGCGCGCAGAGTACTAGCTCAGTGGGACATCTGTGGGGCTGCGCATGATTTCCTACAAAGGAGTTACATCGAGTACCATGCAAGTTACCCACCTACTGTACTGGATACACCTATAATTAAAAAGCAAGTCTGCAGCTTTGAACTTTTGAACTGGATGGCGTCTACTTTTTTGGATGAGAACAACGGTTTCCAATTGGAAGTTGTTGCAACTTACTGTGCTTACACACTGATGGATTGTTTTTTTTGCCACCATGGAGTTTCTTTTTTCTTTTCTTCTTTCCTCTTTCACATCCAGTTGGCTTTCTTCGCTTTATGTTCACTCCAAAATGGATCTTGGCTCTTCTTTGCTCAGACTTTTTAAACTCTGTGTTCTACTACAGTCACTATGCGTAGGACTTCCCAAAGGGGAGGGTGTTGTGAGGGTTAGGAGGTGCCAGCGGATGTGGCTAACTCAGCATGAGTTTGTGCCTTGCATCACAGCCATTTTGCCGCTTTTGCACACAACACTACATACATTGGTTCTTGTAAATACTTATGTTTTGGGTGCTTCGCATGGGAGCTGTCTGCCTTGCACTATTCTGCTGTGCACTGAGTTCTCATCTGTACATCGTGTTCAAGGCCAGAAAACAACACCACTGGTTTAAACAGCTTTGGTCCATCCCACACACATATAGACATAACATGGAACACAGCTGCGCTTCTGAAACTTTTAATTGCTTTTAATATGGCACAGGTTGCATGTTAGAGACACTTGGAGTAAACCTTTTCAGCAGGAAGAGCTGTGCTTGTCCGGAGATGTAAATCCTATCATCTAATACTTGAGGTAGGGGGTTCCACTGTCCAAGCCCAGAGGTCTTCTATTGATATAATAAACATAGCTCGTAGCATGGGGAGGGTGGTAAGCACAATAGAGCTTAATCCACTGTCATTATAATAATGCTTTCCCCATTTGTACTATATGGTATTGTAACTATGCTGATGAAATTGTTTGCATGCACTTCTTTGCTTACATTAGCACGTGTACTGCATCACAGAGCACGTTAGTTGAAATAAACATTTTAAACTATACAGTGTCTCTTGTTACTCACATTGTGAACAGGTATGAGTGTCTAAGCGAAAGAGTGTCTTGTACCCACAAATTCTGAGAGAACCTGAGTCGCATTGTTCTAGGATATCGAATCATTGGCAGAACCGCTGTAGTACGGAGAACGAATTAGATACTACAGCTAGCCAGATAGGGGTTTCTGGGCACTGAGTCGTCTTTTTGGTGCACCACATTACACTGAGGTCCTGGTTTCCTGTGCATAGTTCTGTGCATATGCAGAAACCCTGCAACACTCTTTGAAGTCTCTTCCACTTCAAAGGCTCAACTAGGTATAAGTAATGGACCGCTGTCACCACCAATTCAGAATTTTGCTGGAACCTAGGACATTCTGCTAGGAAGAAGAGCTGCTGTGCTGGTGATAGGACTGCCACTCTGTTAACTGCTTTGCTGTGTTGGCCTGCTGCCTGTGATTACTGTGCTGTAGGAGGGGCTGACACTTTCCTACCTTCTTTGCTGTGTTGTCCTGCAGATTCTTGCCTGAGAATAAGAAGGACTGGACCTGCTCTCTACGTCCTTGCACCCAGGTTCTCCAAGGGCTTGCTGACTAGCCTCCTGTTTTTGAAGTCTCAGGGCCATCAAAGACTTCCTTTCACTCTGCTTAAGTTGCTGGACTCTTCCAACTGTGAGTCCTGCCCTGCCAAGGGCTGTCAATCCAGTCCTCTGCCTTTAAAGAGAGTTCTGAAGCTGCTTTCCTACAAAACACAACGCAGTATTGACTTTGTGCCAATTGGAACAGACGCAATTGCCTTTGAAGCCGGCGCAGAGCCCATGGATGATATCCCTGGGCAGCTTGACGACAACATCGGTCTCGACTTTGCAGTTTGACACCAACACAGCACCGATCTGAACACATCCCTGTATGGTTTGATGACGACACATCTCCACATCGAGGACACCCCCTTGCAGCTTCATTACGATGCAGCATCATGGGTTTGATAACAACACTGAACCTGACTGTGAGGTTCGACTACGATGCATCGATCCAACTGCATGAATCGGAACACACAAATTGAGTCTTTGGTGCTGACGCTAGCTCAAGCCAACATACTTTTTCACCAAGCCCTGCATGGGTCCTGTAGCCAGCCTGCCCTCCATTGCGGTCTACCTGAAAATTTGGATTTATCCCAGTCCAGTATGACCTCAAGTAACCCATAAGCGCTATTGTCTTTTAAGCACTATATTGCATTTTATTCTTTATAAATGCATAGCTAAAGTTCTACCTTTTTTTTTTTTAACTCTTTTAAAAATTCTCTATTTTCCTAACCTGGTGTGTAGTTGTTTTTGGTATTTTCTCTTTGTTACTGTAATTAAAGTGTGAGCAAATACTTTACACCTTGTCTATTAAGTTAAGCCTGAGTACTCTGTGCCAGCGCCGAGAGGGTGAGCACAGGTTATTTGCACAGGTTCATTTAGGTTTTTCATTTTACTTGCGGCTGTGGAGGGCATGAATCAGAGGCAGATGGGTATCTGTTTTTTTCCATCTACAGTCCCGACAGCCATAGTGGGGTTGCTACTGTCTCTCAGGTACAAGTGGTTTGTTTGTGCACAAGTGTAGTCAGATGCCTACTGGTTAGTGAGTGTCACCAAATTGCCCAGTTTGTTTTTGTGTGGCAGCAGGTATGGTATTTTAATGCCAAACTCCTGCCAGCTCATGTCCCCATCGATCAGATTTATGAGGAGAATGAGCATATCTGGGATATGTGCAGCACTGCAGACAGCCTCCCACATTCCTAGTCACCAACAGACACCTCTCTGCCCCCCCCCCCCGCTGCATTCGTAATGCAATTAATTTTACAGATAAGGGAAGCATTAACATGCTCACCTCCCGAGCAGAGATTGCACAGACCTCAGCGCAACTCAAGCCCATCAGATACCAAATTATGTTTAATTTCCCTGAAGACCGGTTTCTTCACGAGTTCCTTAACCAAGATCTCAGGGCTGAAACATATGGAACTCGTGGAAGTGCAATAAGTACACGGTTAGCATTAAAGGTGACTGGATTAGTGCGTCCCAGTTCGACGTGAACAAACTTCAGGGTCAGGGTACGTTGATAGTGTATCACCCCCTAGTGATGGCTTTCAGAGGCACAACTAGAGCCAAATTTCGGGGGGTGGGGGGGCCAAGACAAAATTTGGGGGGGGGGGCAGAATCTTTAAGCAGCATGCAGAGTGGAGCTGCAGGGGCTCTTAGAAGGGGTGAAACAGCAGCAAGGCCTCATTAACATACAAATGGTATTTTAAAGACCTGTGAAGTGCTCAGATGCAGCTGTGTGTGTACCCCGAAAGCTGTCTCATCCCGGGCTGCCACACACAACTGGGGGGGGGGGGCTGAAGCCCTTTGAATCCAATGGGTGTTGCGCGCCTGATGGCTTTAGTGCTGTGTCCGGTATCTGGGGCTTCCACGTGCTTCTGATTATATGCCTACACCCGAGACAACCGAGGCTGGTTGTGGGTCCAAACTTGAGCTATGAGACATTCATTTTAGGGCAAAGCATTTGTTTTTATTTATGTTCCGTATGAACCCTCATCAGGTGCCATGGAGTGCCCACAATCTGGGGCTAAATGACGTCAGTTGTGTGGGAGACCGATTCTAGCTGAAGTTGTGAGCACAGGCTGCAGCTAGCTGAAGCGAATTGTCCGCACAGACGAGTTCTAGCTGAAGGTCATTGTGTGCATAGCCTGGTTCTAGCTGAAGATGTGTGTGCACAGACAGCTGCTAGCTGGAGTTAATTGTGTGCACAGACTGCAGCAAACTGAAGTTAATTGTATGCACAGACTGCATCTACCTGATGTTAATTGTCTGCACAGACTGCAGCTAGTTGGCGTTAATTGTGTGCTCTGGGCACAGTAGATACCGACTGGGTGCCCAAACTAGTCCTGTGATTAAAGTCTAGGATTTGGTGAGCATAATCTATAATGAAATCAACTGAAATACTATCACACTTACTACAGATAGATGCACTGAAGTACATTTTGTAGATTGATTGCTTCTTAAACAGGTTTCGGATTTGTAAATACGCTATCTTAATTGAATGCCATTGAAACAAGCATTGGCAAACTCAGTAGGCTCGGCCTTGGCAAGGTCTTGGGTGGTTCGGGCTCGGGCTTGCTGCTCGCATTATCGTGTCCCGAAATTTTATTTTCCAGAATGGCGTGTCACCAACATGAAAAGCTGTGGTACAGAGAGTTAATAATCCTGGTCGCCCCCTTCCGAGCGGGCTATTCAAATTTGCAGAGGTGGGTCTTCCCGCCTCCGGCCAGAGTTTGGCCCGGGCCCCTCATGGATCCGGCTTCGAATCCCCCGGCCCGGGTTTCATCTCACTCCAAATAGGGTTTGAGAGTCTAGTGGTATAAACCTGCAGTGACATAATTACCGCTTGGCCAGACCTGCCACGTTTGAAATTAAATGTATGCCCCATATTCTTACAAAAACAAAATAATCATTTGTACGTGGATTTTCTGTCTCCCCATGCATGCATCTATAAAACACACAGCCTCCTATAGAAACATGCTACAACATTTGGGGAATTTCCAAAGTATTGTGCACGGTGTAAAAGTAAGGTGCTGTGTTCAGTTATTTATGAAGTGTTACTGAAACAGGACTTTTGGGATGATTCGTATTGCAAGCTCCAGCAGGTGGCGCAGTGTATGGACGTCCCCTCGCTTACGGCACATGACATGAGCACTGTATGAATGAAAAGCCTCAGCTGAGCCTGCAGGAATCAGCAGGAAGCCAGCCGGAGCGGACGCCTCCGACCCCTCGGGACGCCTCTGACCCCTGGGGATGCCTCTGGACGGGAGCTGGCTGTTCCCGGCCGCTGCCTGGCTGTGCGCCGGCGCCTTGATGCTGAGAGTCGTGGCGCTTTATCTTCAGCATCGGAGGCTGGCCGCAGGCTTTGCAGGGTTCCCCGGACCCCCCAAACACTGGTTCTTTGGTCACACCAAGGAGGTAAGAAGGGGTGGGGGGGGTTCCCAGCGCCTTGACGCGTTGACTCAGCCGGTCGAGGCGCTGTAAAGAATCGAGGGTGCTGCTGCCGGGACTTCTAACACCGACAACCGCTTCTTGAGATGCCCACTGAAGAGGAGAGCCTCTTGCGCCGCCGGTACCTCACTTTTTCCTGTGTTAAAAGTGGCGCTCCTGTGTCGCATGGGACTTGTAAATAAGCCCCATATGTTTAGAAGAGACTGGGACAGCATTGAAAAGTCCGAGCCAGGGGCCTGCTTTGGTTCCAAAGCACAAGCTGAGCTATCAAAAGATGAAAATGGACAAAAGAATATCACGACATACATAATAACGACTTTGAAACCGAAAAATGTACTTTTCAGCATTGAAAAAATGTATTTGTCTCAATCGTGTACAGGCGCTAACATTGATGAATTAATGGCGTGACATTTATTGAAATTAGTCATTTCAAGAAAAAAAGTAACAGGAATTACCTGTGCCCTAACGACATTGCCACCCCTTGCCCAAATTGTGTCACTTTCTCATGTCTATGAAGATAGCTAATATTGTTATTCCATGTTAAGCAATATTATTTAATATTAACTATACATAAGGGAGGTTTTTGTAGCGCAGAGGCCTTATCTTGAGTTACTTCAATGTGCTCTCAAACCAGATGGTTAAACAAAATGATGACTTGTGTAGTTAAGTAATGGGCTGTGGATCACACAATCTAGCAAAGTGGAGAAGCCAAGATTTGAGCACAGGATTGCATATTGGAGAGCTCACAGTTTTTAGGGTTTAATGCTTTTCTTTTTAATAGTCCACGCCAAGGCTTTGTTTTCAGTTATTTAAATAATGTAATTCTGTTCAAGTCAAATATAGCTTTATTCGATTGTTAAAAGCAATCATAAAAGCATACATAATTATAAAAATTGTCACAATTCAATTCATTTTACAAAATCAACATGTCATAAAAAAAAAACATACAAAAAGTATATAAAGAACAATTCATTGGTGGCAAAATTCCAATAAAGGCATCCTTACTATAATTAAAATACACTACGTAATCATAGTTTTTCTGCAATATATCACTCTTTTCAAAAACATTATGATTGTTGCAACACGTCGTTCAGTATCCAAATATTGAATACTTGACATGGCCAGACGCCATTGGCGCAGGCCCATCTGTCTCAATAGAGGCAGTAAGATACCGCTCCTAAGGAGTCTGTAAAATTTACAAAATAAAAGGACGTGCATGGTACTTTGGAGCGACACATCGTCACAGGGACAAGGCTGTAAATCATGCGACCAGTCATTTACAGTTGGAAAACTAACCAGTCTATGAAAAATTCCAAATCTAAAACGAGATAATAAAAATCTATCATAATTGCCAGGAACATAAACCAAGTAGGGTTGAATATTAAAAGTAGTTAATAACAATTGATGTTGCAGGACAGATGGTTTTAAAACCTCTGTTGTTGTACTTAAAGTATCCAAAACAAACCCTCCTTCCTCAAATTTTTTCTTGAAATTGCTGAGATAATGAGAGGATTTAGGAACTATTCCGGCTTTCCAATATCCGTGAGAAACTTAAACACGTAGCTCAGCCATGGTATCCTCATCGTTCCTTCCAACTTCAAGATATCTGATCAATATCCCTATTCAGCTTGGTTTCTTCTTTAGTCCACAGCCTGTGCCATAAGAGCACAGGATCAAGATTAATCAGATCGGATATGAATGGGAGTCCTAGTTCTACGTGGCAATTAGAGTTAGAAGTTCTCTTGGGACCTGCGAGGATATATTTCAGAAAAGAGCTTTCAGCTACCTGGATGGAGTTAGGGTCAGCAAAACCCCATACCCCACTCCCATAGGTAGCACCAGATACACATTTGGCTTTGTAGATCTTAATAAGCTCAACAGGCGGTCTCGTACCTAATTTTTTGGCAAAAGTCTTCAGGGCAGCGGTCGAACAGATCATCGCAAGTTTTTTGGCTGCTACTGCCTGTCCCCATGACTCATTCTGAGTAAATATTATGCCTAAGTAAGAAAATTGCTTAGTAGCCTCAAGCTTCTGTCCTGCAATAAAAATGGCCCTTTTGGTCTTACAATCCTTGCCACAGCGCATGATGAATATTTTCGACGTATTTACCCTTAGCCCCAGATCTTTCATGAAAAGGGCAAAACTATCCACCACGCGCTGAAGTCCCACTTGAGTACGAGACATTAACACAGCATCGTCTGCGTACAAAAGAGCCGGGATTGGTCGACCAGCTACATATGGGGAATCTAAGTTGTTACTGCACAGGGCTACCTCCAAACCATTCATATACAAATTAAAAAGGAATGGAGCCAGAACACATCCCTGCCTGACTCCACTCCTAATTGGGATTTTGGCCGTGCGTTCCCCCTTCAGGCCATAACAGACGGGAGCTGACGCATCACTATAAAAGCGTTTAAGAAAATAAATAATATTTTCATCAACCCCTAGTTGTCGTAGCAAGAACCACAATTTGGAATAAACCACACAATCAAATGCGGCAGAGAGGTCAACAAAGGCCAGGAACAAGTTCCCCTTCTTTGCCCTTGTGTACTTCCCCACCAACATAAGAAGATTTAAGCCCTGCTCCACTGTCCCTAGGCCAGAACGAAAACCATATTGTAAATCAGATAAAATAGAGTTGTCATCGGCCCAGACTAGAAGACGGTCCAAGATTATCCGCCCAGCTATTTTCGTAAAACAAAATCAACAGGGAGATGGGTCTATAACATCCCGGATCATGTCTATCCCCCTTTTTGAAGATGGGCACGATTATGGACCCCACCCAGGTGGGCAAAAAACCTGTAATAAAATTTGCGTTAAGCACCTGGACCAGAAGGGGAGCCCACAGAGGAATAATAGCTTTAAAGATATCTATGGGGACAACGTTCGGGCCAGGAGCCTTACCGCCCTGACTTGCGTGGAGTGCTTTTTCAACCTCGTCCAAGGTAAACATCAAATTTCTTGAAGCGGGATAAGGAGTAGGAGAACAAGGAGAAGTTAGAGATACCTCTCCCTCATATACCTTTGCAAAATGCCCAATCCAATCTGCTTCTGGGATTGCTATCTCTATTTTAGCGCCAGCCTCTTCCATTAAAAAGGGGGTTCTAACAATCTTCTAGAAGCCTGCACTATTGTTATTTTCAGAAGCTGAATGCAAGTCTTCCCATGCTTCTGCTTTTAACGTGTTCTTCCTATCTTTTATAGCAAGTTTATATTCTTTCCTAAGTCTCCTTACCTCCATAACACTTCTTGGTTTATTGTGCAGTTCTTTCTTTAAAAGAGCGTAAGCTCGAGTACAGTTAGAGTTAAACCAGCCTCCCTTTTCTCTTTTATTTTTACACTGTCTCATGAGGGAGCTCCTAATTTCATTAGAGATGGTTAAGAAAGATGCAAGGAGAATTTCAGGGGTAGAGTCTTCCCCCAAACAAATCACGAGCTCAGATGTGCATTTGCCGATTACTGTGTTAAGTATTTTTGTTTGATCGACCATGGCCCTTCGTAACTAGTACCCATTTATACTACCAATAGACAAGGTTTCATCTACTCTATCTTTTTCCGAGTTACTCCTTAAGAGGGTCTTCATTGGCATCAAAATGGCCATACAAAGCGGGAAATGATCGCTTAATGCAATGTCTGAGACCTTAAAAGAATAAATTCTGTCAGCATGATTATTAGTTACAAAAGCATAGTCAATAGTAGAGGAACAACCCCTCCCATTAAATGTTGGTGGTAGGAAGGATGGTAGCACACAAACTTCTTTCGCAAATCCCAGGTCAAACTTGCCAAGTACTTCATTTAACTGTTCACCCAGAGGAGTGTGATTAAAATGTGATTGACACAAGCCGTCTTCCCATGTTACTCCACATCTATTATCTTCCGCCATACTACATAGAGTACAATTAAAATCTCCCACCAAAAGAATCATCATATCGTGCCTGATGCTTTTACCCTGTGACGACAATGCTTTGGACAGGTTGTTAAGGACATTTGACACTTCACCCAGGGGAATATTATCATATAAATTAACCAGTGCAATTGAAGTGTCAGAGTCCAATACAAGTATCACAAACTGAAAATAAATGCCTTTTATAGGCTCTATAACCCTTATTATGTTCATCTTATTTGACATATAAACACTCAATCCCCCCTTAGCTCTCCCATGCACAACCTCAACAGCCGAAGTATGGAAAGTCTTATACCCGTAAAGGTGGACCGGTTCCTTGCTCCAGGTTTCCTGGAGACAGATCAGATCTTGTGACTGGATAAAGTCCTGCCAAAGTGGGTTATCAATTTTGGACTTAATTCCAGCAATATTCCAGGAGGTAATATTGCATAAAGGGGGGACAGGCAGGGGTGGAACGAAAGAAGGGGGCCCAACACCTACTGTTAATGTTCCAGTCCCATTTGGAAGCACTGACTCCGGACCAACTTCCAAAACCTCCATCCCCCCATTAAAATCCTCAATCCCTGGGATACTAGCATCCTCCACCCGCTCCTTCACAGTGTCCCCATGGTTGTAAACAGACATAGAGTAGACTACTCTGCCAGGAAAGTTGGCAAGATTGTCCGTTTGCAGTCAATCATTATTCTCTAGACCGCTCAGAATCTCAAAGGGATTCGATGTCGGGACACAGTATTTTCCTCGGATGAGACCCATGTAATTTGTTCCTGGACAATATAGTCCTGGAAAACTACCAGGATGCATGGGGCAATAAAAGAAACCAAGGGGAAGAATGTTAATCAACTCAGTATTAACTACACCGGTAAAACCCCTCTCGATTATGTTCCGTACCAATAGCGGTGACCGAAATGTTAGAATTACACAATCTCCGCTCAGGGATTTACTAGATGTGCCTGCCCAACTAACCCTTCTGGCCATTTTAAATTCAGAAAATAGTGAGTTATGAAGTCCAAGCCTCTTGGAGAGAAAATGAAG
This sequence comes from Lissotriton helveticus, assembly GCF_964261635.1. Classification (NCBI taxonomy): domain Eukaryota; kingdom Metazoa; phylum Chordata; class Amphibia; order Caudata; family Salamandridae; genus Lissotriton; species Lissotriton helveticus. The sequence continues at coordinate 17,671,110 of NC_136067.1, forward strand.
GGATGTATTCCTCAATGTCGACCAATGTTCAAAAGCATTGGGGGCAGAGCTGGAACATTAGCTAACACAACCGTGTATGGTGTAGCTTCAGAAGGTAAGTTTAGAATTGGTAGGGATGAGGTTGCATTATCCTCTTGGCTAGGCTGATCTCTTCTTATATTGCATGTAGAATTTCTGTTGTCACTACCTCCCCGAGTTGGGCCTGTTAGATCTACTACTCTAGTTCCAATGTTAGCTCCTAAGTTTTTAAGTTCCGGTCTTTTATTAACCTCCCTGCTTTTGTGCTGGGCTTGGGTGGCCAAATCCAAAGGTATACCTTTTAGAATTTTCACATATGTTAGCTGAGGTTGAGTGGGATAGTGTCTTGGGTGGTTCTACCTGTATAAGCTGATGGTTGTTAGTCAACTTTCCCATTATACTGGTAACCCGGGTTTCAATAATAGTAATTTTTAAACAAATGGGCTCAAGGAGTGTTGTTAACAAAGTCTCCATTCTTCCCCAAAAATTCTCATCAGCTTCTGGGTTGCCTACACTAATTAAGGCAGAAACATTATCTGTCTGGCCATTGGCCGTATTTCCTTTCAATCCAAGTGAATTTAGAACAGCTTTATGCTGTTTATGAGTACCCTTCCCTTTACAATTTTTTACAGGTAGTTCTTCCTTATTTATGTGCTTTTGCTTACGCCTCGCTTTTTGCCCTTTAGTTGTTACATGCGGGCTGGCGTTAATCGACCCTGACAATGACACAGAGATGGGGCTAGAAGGAAAATCGCACCCCACCTGCCCAGAAGAGTAATCGATTAAAAGCGGGGGTTCAACAGTTACATTTGTTGGCAATATTTAGGTGTCAAGGATAATCTGGTTGACAAGGGGAGGGGTTCAAGTGACAAATTGTGCTGTGTAGGCATAATTTCATGATTCGAAGGGGTAAATTGGGCACTTGGCAGTCCAACAAAGAAAGGTGCTAACATTGAATCCTGGGTATCTATCGTAAACGTGGATGCATTCACAGAAGGCAAGGGAGGGAGCATACCAGTTGGGAGAGAAAGGCGCCTTTCTGTGTTTTCAATGGCAGACGCAAGCACCCCTATAGTTTTTTGCAGCATTTTATCTTTTGCTGTTAGACTTGGGAGAGGAGTAATTAAGGCTGTTTTTTGCTTAGTAACAGGGCGAGACTGTGGAGGGATATTCTTCCCTATGTTCCTAAACATAAAAGACCTAAGGGGCTAAGTTAGCAGCAAATCAATATAACGGTCCCACCAAGAAATACAATTTACAAAAAATAAAAATTGTCAGTCATTAAAACAATTAAAGACTTGAAACATAGAAAAATAGTAATAATGTCACTGTCAGCAACAGAGTTTAAATGATTACCGCCGGTAGGAGATATTTCAATTAGCATCCTTTCCACCGAAGGGTAATTCCCGGACTGGCCTCTCCCGGCCCCGGACGGCCACAGACAGCCCGCCCTTAGCCCGGGCTTCGCCCGGGCGCTGCCCGCGCGTGTCCCGCACTGTGGGAGCCCTTGCCCCCTTTTCAGCGCCTCCTGGCGCTGCGATCAGCGGTACGCGGCGTGTGTGCGCACCGCAAGGGTTGCCGGTAGGTGTAGTCTTCCCCTGGATGAAGGCGGCAGTACCGTGACTCGGGCGTGTTCTGGGCCCTCACAGCAGTGTTCCAGCAGTGTCCCAACAAGGTCCAAGAGGGTCCAAGGAGCAAATTAGCAGTAAGTAAAACAGTTAGTAATGTACTATATTGTTCAATACATACACTTATCGCACCAAAAATAAAACCAACACTATACACACATGTAAACATACGCTTTAACCCCTTCCTTGTGCCCAAAATGTCCGCGCTTCGCAGTGGTTTTACTAAGTGGGCGGGATTGGGACTGCCGGGGGCCGTTAGGTAGTTATTCAGTTAGTGTTGTTTTAAATAGTTCAAAAACATACCAGACCTGGTGGCAGTGGTCTTAATTTGGTTTCTTTGTTGGCTACTCGCAAACTTGATAACGTTAATTGCATAGAGGTGCTACCTAACTTTAGGGGACGAGGTTGCACGCCTATAATTGATGAGTTTTTCATATTGCCCAATGTGGAGGGTTTGCTGTTATCAGGGACAGTTTTTGCTTACGATTTTAGAGACTATAACCCAAATGTGGTGGCCCTCTCCCTGGCTCCTAAACCATGTTATTCGATGGAAATTGGAGAAAGCAGCCTTGAACCTTCATCTCACAGTCTTAGATTTACATGGGGGACAGTTGCACCTTCAAACCTATTCCAGGAAGTTATTAGAAAGAATCTCCCAGTGGTCATGGCTTGCCTTAATGAAGATTTTAAGGCCCACCCAGTGGCCACAGCTTTTGAACAGCTTTGATCCCTCACTAAGAAACATTTTATGAGACCATAAAACCTGAATGTGTCCTTGTGTAACATAGCCAGTGCTCATGTAAAGATAGGGACTATTTTTGATGTGGAACAAGTACTTGGTAGGGGAGAATGTCCTAAACCATTCAATAACTTTGAAGCTCAGAATCCTGGATTATGTTATAGAGGTCAAGTGGTACCCCATCGGGATCTTTCCCCAATACTCTGAATTATGACCTCCTCAACTTCCTTTAAAGTTAACTGTACGGGGGTTATATTTATAAGTGGTATATATTCAGAGACTGTGTGAAGTTGTGTGTAGAGGTTAGAAAAGTACTGTTGGCTAAAACAGAGGTATGCAGTTCCTAGGAAGTGCAGGGAAAGGAAGGGGAAGTGGCTCAGAAGAAGCTGGGTGTTCCAGGTGTAGAAAGTGGACTGGGAGTGGAATACTACAATAAGGAACAAGGGCCCTCACATATCACAAGGGATGTCATGTTCATTATAGGGCAGCTCCTTGTTGGGACGGTGCTGCAATGTTCAACGAGCTCCACAGGGGAGCTCTCTGCAGGAGTTCTTCTCAAGTTGACAAAATGAAGCTAAAGAGAGGTGTGGGGGAGTGTGTATGGTGAGTAGAAGTGGGAGGAGAAAGGTGCATCTTAAAAATAGCAAGTGAATTCCAAAAACAATTTTATTCACTGGATACCACTGCTATGGATAATAACAACCAACTGTTAAAGTTGTGGCTGGCAAGGAAAATGATGCCTGATGTAGCTGAAAGTGATGTGTGAAAGGTGGAAATGGTCTACATGTTTCATGCCCGAGACGTCCAGTAGGATCTAAGGCATTTCATCAGGACCAGGGATCGTCATCTACTCTAGTAGGGATGGTGAAAAGGTGAAAAAGGGGATTCCATCCCCTAAGATCTGGATTTGTGTCGTAATCCTAATTGAAAGTGGAAGTGTGTGAATAAAAAACAGTCTACCTCCTGGCGAACACCTGGAGGGAAAAAGACAGGTAGAATAACAGGAGTAAATGATCACAATCACATCTGGAAGAAGGAGGTGTAAAGTCCAAGACAGGGCATGGTGGCAAGACGGAGCTTTAAAAACATGGGTGCAGCTCTAAACCTGTGGTGAATAGTCAAAAACATGCAGACACATTCAATAATTGATCATGCGTGGTATGTGGAATAACCATGCTACAGTAATGTGCCCAGGGCTATGGGATTGTCCTGCGGGGGCGGTATAAAGCTACCACTGCAGCAGTGTCCCCTGGCATGTGTCCCTACCAATACTGGAGGCAGACTCACCTAGAAGGGGATGAGAATAAGACCCCAGCCTTGACGGCAAAGATACTTGCTCAATGGCAAGAAAAGAACAACCTGTCACATGAAGGCATAAAGAGAAGGATAATCAAAGGGGTCAGCGCGCACAGAAGGTTGTTCTAAAAAAAAGAGAGGTACTGCAACAGTGGTTTCTTGTATGGGTGGAGGAAAGAACCATGGGGAAGTGCTCTGAGTAGTGGCATCGTGTGGCGATAATGGGCTCCCCAGGGGAGTAGTAACGATCTTAAGGCAAGCAGGACATGACAGAAGATGGGAGGGGGGTGACGGTGGGGTAGAGGACTGGGGCGACAGGCACAGAAGGAGAGAGGAGGTATCAGAATAGCTCATCCCCTGTGGGTGGTATCACTGAGTTCCTACATGGGGACAACAGCTCAAAAGACGGGATAGCGCAAATGATAGCAATACTGTGTGGTTCCACAACAGAGTAGGCATGCAATCCCCCTTTCCAAGGATGGTGAATTTGTGAGCTCTACAGGAGGAGGAAGTAGAGTGGCAAACGGGCAGACCAATACTAGGAAAGACGTGCCATGGGAAGTAGCAGTGCCGCGATAATGCAAAAAACACAGTTGATGGACAGAATGTAGAACAATGTCATACATTCACCCTAGTACAAGGATCTGGGCCTAAATCCATCGTTTTTTTGCACTCCACACCACCCTGGGTTAGACACTGGCTATATGCAAATCAGCTCTGACCCTGTGCCTCATGGGAACAGTCCAGTCCGAACTACCAAGCCATGTCTTTCCCAGACCGGAATCAAGCATCCAAGGACCGGTTTCTGGCTATCAGCCTTCATCAGCCTGGATAACTTGACTCCAGTGGTGTGGAGAGCCTGGGACTCACGTCTGAGCATCCCCAGCACACTCAGGGTGAAATTGCAAAAAACACAGTTGATGGACAGAATGTAGAACAATGTCACACATTCACCCCAGTACAAGGATCTGGGCCTAAATCCATCGTTTTTTTGCACTCCACACCACCCTGGGTTAGACACTGGCTATATGCAAATCAGCTCTGACCCTGTGCCTCATGGGAACAGTCCAGTCCGAACTACCAAGCCATGTCTTTCCCAGACCGGAATCAAGCATCCAAGGACCGGTTTCTGGCTATCAGCCTTCATCAACCTGGATAGCTTGACTCCAGTGGTGTGGAGAGCCTGGGACTCACGTCTGAGCATCCCCAGCACACTCAGGGTGAAATTGCAAAAAACACAGTTGATGGACAGAATGTAGAACAATGTCATACATTCACCCCAGTACAAGGATCTGGGCCTAAATCCATCGTTTTTTTGCACTCCACACCACCCTGGGTTAGACACTGGCTATATGCAAATCAGCTCTGACCCTGTGCCTCATGGGAACAGTCCAGTCCGAACTACCAAGCCATGTCTTTCCCAGACCGGAATCAAGCATCCAAGGACCGGTTTCTGGCTATCAGCCTTCATCAGCCTGGATAGCTTGACTCCAGTGGTGTGGAGAGCCTGGGACTCACGTCTGAGCATCCCCAGCACACTCAGGGTGAAATTGCAAAAAACACAGTTGATGGACAGAATGTAGAACAATGTCATACATTCACCCCAGTACAAGGATCTGGGCCTAAATCCATCGTTTTTTTGCACTCCACACCACCCTGGGTTAGACACTGGCTATATGCAAATCAGCTCTGACCCTGTGCCTCATGGGAACAGTCCAGTCCGAACTACCAAGCCATGTGTTTCCCAGACCGGAATCAAGCATCCAAGGACCGGTTTCTGGCTATCAGCCTTCATCAGCCTGGATAGCTTGACTCCAGTGGTGTGGAGAGCCTGGGACTCACGTCTGAGCATCCCCAGCACACTCAGGGTGAAATTGCAAAAAACACAGTTGATGGACAGAATGTAGAACAATGTCATACATTCACCCCAGTACAAGGATCTGGGCCTAAATCCATCGTTTTTTTGCACTCCACACCACCCTGGGTTAGACACTGGCTATATGCAAATCAGCTCTGACCCTGTGCCTCATGGGAACAGTCCAGTCCGAACTACCAAGCCATGTCTTTCCCAGACCGGAATCAAGCATCCAAGGACCGGTTTCTGGCTATCAGCCTTCATCAGCCTGGATAGCTTGACTCCAGTGGTGTGGAGAGCCTGGGACTCACGTCTGAGCATCCCCAGCACACTCAGGGTGAAATTGCAAAAAACACAGTTGATGGACAGAATGTAGAACAATGTCATACATTCACCCCAGTACAAGGATCTGGGCCTAAATCCATCGTTTTTTTGCACTCCACACCACCCTGGGTTAGACACTGGCTATATGCAAATCAGCTCTGCCCCTGTGCCTCATGGGAACAGTCCAGTCCGAACTACCAAGACATGTCTTTCCCAGACCGGAATCAAGCATCCAAGGACCGGTTTCTGGCTATCAGCCTTCATCAGCCTGGATAGCTTGACTCCAGTGGTGTGGAGAGCCTGGGACTCACATCTGAGCATCCCCAGCACACTCAGGGTGAAATTGCAAAAAACACAGTTGATGGACAGAATGTAGAACAATGTCATACATTCACCCCAGTACAAGGATCTGGGCCTAAATCCATCGTTTTTTTGCACTCCACACCACCCTGGGTTAGACACTGGCTATATGCAAATCAGCTCTGACCCTGTGCCTCATGGGAACAGTCCAGTCCGAACTACCAAGCCATGTCTTTCCCAGACCGGAATCAAGCATCCAAGGACCGGTTTCTGGCTATCAGCCTTCATCAGCCTGGATAGCTTGACTCCAGTGGTGTGGAGAGCCTGGGACTCACGTCCGAGCATCCCCAGCACACTCAGGGTGAAATTGCAAAAAACACAGTTGATGGACAGAATGTAGAACAATGTCATACATTCACCCCAGTACAAGGATCTGGGCCTAAATCCATCGTTTTTTTGCACTCCACACCACCCTGGGTTAGACACTGGCTATATGCAAATCAGCTCTGACCCTGTGCCTCATGGGAACAGTCCAGTCCGAACTACCAAGCCATGTCTTTCCCAGACCGGAATCAAGCATCCAAGGACCGGTTTCTGGCTATCAGCCTTCATCAGCCTGGATAGTTGACTCCAGTGGTGTGGAGAGCCTGGGACTCACGTCTGAGCATCCCCAGCACACTCAGGGTGAAATTGCAAAAAACACAGTTGATGGACAGAATGTAGAACAATGTCATACATTCACCCCAGTACAAGGATCTGGGCCTAAATCCATCGTTTTTTTGCACTCCACACCACCCTGGGTTAGACACTGGCTATATGCAAATCAGCTCTGACCCTGTGCCTCATGGGGATAATGCATGCAGGACGGTGTCGTGATGCCACTGCCTGACCCCTGTCTGCGACAGGACAGGCAGGAAGGGAAGGGGCGGAGGAAAGGAAGGAAGTGAGGGGAAGAAGGCAGTTCAGGGGTAAGCACGAAAGAATAAAGACGTGCTCAACCTACCTCTGTGGCTCCTGTGTTCATTTGGGGGAAAGAAGCGACAATGGCGACGAGGGTGGGATCTGGAATCAATTCCCACGTCGCTTAACCCCCGCCGCTCGTAAGCGGCCGAACGCGCTGAGCCTGCAGCCTTCGCCTTCGCTGGATTGGCGCGTGGGAGCGAAACGAAGACGCGCTCATACACCGCCTGGCTGCCGCTGCTGAGAGTGGAGCCCAGAAGCGAAGCTGCGTATCGAGGAGGAGCGGCCCTTGATGCACGCCGCCTGTGCGCAATACCGGCCCTAGCTGTGGCCAAAGAAAAAGAGCGCGAGACCGGCAAACAGAGGAAAGAAAGGGCGCGAAGACGCGCTGCAGTCAGAACTAAAAGGGGTGAGTCACTGAAACTGAATATCTAACCCCACTGCAGCGGATCCCTTAACCCACCGGCAAGCACCTTGCAGCGCGCCCCTACAAGTGAAATAAACTGCAACTAGATGAAGCCACGTGTCCCGAACGGCGGCCATCTTGAAGTCAGGCGCCGCCCATAAACCTCCCTGCACAAAATACGTGTCGGCCATTTTGAAGTCAGGCACCTGGAAATAAGCACTAATTTAGCATTATTCAAGCCAAGCAACTGGAAATAAGTGTCATTTAACCACTGAAACAAGCATACATACCAAAAAGAATGTCCACGCAACCCACCTCATCCAGTGACACAGGAGGGGCACCGGCGTCACGAGCCTTACCGAGCAACCCGGCAGGAGGGACTCAAGGGCTCCCAGCCATCATGGGAATATTTATTTATTTATTTATTTATTTATTTTTGGCATTTATTAAGCGCGAACAATTGCCCGCAGGCGTCTCGGCGCTGTACTGTTATACCTCCTGTAAGATCTATACTGTTATTCAGAGGTTAAATAGCCAAGTTTTCAGTTTCTTCCTGAAGGACAGTAGATTTGGACTCGTTCTTATATTTTGTGGGAGCGTGTTCCATAATCTTGGGGCGGCAGCTAAAAAACGTCTGTCTCCCCAGTTGACCAGTCTGGTTCGAGGCACTATCAGGTCATTTTATCCTGCAGACCGTAACATTCGAGTAGGAATGTACGGAACGAGATGATCACAGAGGAACTGAGGCGCTTGATGGTGTAGTGCCTTATAGACGATACATAGCGTCTTAAACTTAATTCGGTTCCTAACAGGTAGCCAGTGAAGACTCCTCAATGATTCAGATATAGGTTTGAATTTAGGGATGTTGAGGAGAAGTCTGGCTGCTGCATTTTGGATTGTTTGCAATTTTTTGATTGTCTTAACTTGGGCATTTGCAAACAAGCCATTACAATAATCCAGCGCTGAAAGGACCATTGCGCTAACCAATGTCTTTCCCACATTGGTAGGGAGAAACGGAAGAATCTTCCTCACCAATCGTAGCTTGTAGAAGGCATTGGAGGCTGTCTGGTTGGCGTGAGCCATGAAGTTTAGGTTATTATCAAAGATGACACCCAAATTTCTCACTTTCGTGACTGGTTCAGGTACAGCTCCGAAAGATGATGGCCACCAAGTGGGGGACCAGCTTGGGCTGAGGTGGCCAAAAGTGACCACCTCAGTTTTGTCGGAATTTAATTTCAAGCAGTTATCTGACATCCATTTACCGATGGCCAGCATACCTGTCTTGAAATTTTCCGCCACTGTTTCCCCGTCATTTCTGACAGCCAATATCAGCTGAGTATCATCTGCATATGAGGTAAGGTTCATCCCGTGCGCTTTGATGGTATTAGCGAGGTCCGACACATAGATGTTAAAAAGTGTCGGACTAAGGGATGAACCTTGTGGTACCCCACACGGCAGTGACAGTTCAGCCGATTCATATTGGCCCAGTATGACTGCCTGGGATCTTTCTGCTAGAAAAGACGATATTAAGTCTTTTGCTAGGCCTTGCACTCCCATCCTTTCGACACGGTTGACTAAGATCTTATGGTCAACCGTGTCGAAGGCAGCCGATAAGTCTAATAGCACCAGCAAGGCAGTTCCACCTTGGTCTCTAATTAAGCGGATGTCGTCAGCTGCCTTTATAAGGGCTGTTTCCGTCCCATGATACCTACGGAACCCAAATTGTGTTTCATCAAGCAGATGGTATTGCTCGATGAATCCCGCAAGTTGAATGTTCATGGCTTTTTCCACGACCTTAGCAATAAAGGGCAGGTTAGCTATAGGCCTATAGTTTTTTAATTCTGTTTTGTCCAAGCCAGGTTTCTTCAAGAGTGGTTTAAGAAGAGTTTTTTTCAACTGGTTAGGAAAGATTCCTGTGTGGAACATGAGGTTGGTCATTTGAGTAATAACTGGGATTACGGTGTCTATTAATGACCTTAAGGTAATTAAAGGGCAGGGATCCAAGGCTGATCCAGATTTAATTGTTTTCACGATGTCCTGGATATTGGCCTCTGTTACCTCTGTGAAGCAAGAAAGGGTATTGCTTGGAGGAGAGGTTTTTGTTTTCCTGATCCATTGATCTTCACCTTGGTTAAATACTGAGAATATATCGTTTACTTTGGTGAAGAAAAATGTTGCTAATGAATCACAGAACTCTTGCGAGCAAGGAGGATTGAGATCTGGGGCGCATCCCGCTAGATGTTTAGTTATTTCGAACAACTTTTTGTTCGAGTTTTTTGCGCTTTCGATTTGCTCTGTGTAATACTTCTTTTTGGTCTCTATTATTAGATGTTTATATTGAGTTAAGAGTTCCTTGTAGGCTATCTTATCCTGACAATCATACTTTTTCCTCCATTTTCTTTCTTTATTTCGACAGTGCTGCTTCAATTTTTTAAGCTCTTCAGTATACCAAGGGGCTGAAGGAGTGCTTCTATTTCTGGACATTCTTTTCTCCGGTACCAATTTATTGGCCGCCTGGCCTACCCATACGTGATATTGTTCAACAGCGGTATCTGGGTCATCCGCCCATTTGGGAGTGGAATTCAGTAGCGCTTCCTTAAAGGAGGGGATGTTGATATCCTTCCAGACCTTGAACAGTTCTCGCGAAGAGTTTGTAGCGGGAGTTGTGACTTTGTTAATTTGAATGGTTGCTAAAACCAAATGATGATCGGACCATGTCATAGGTAAAATATCAGACACTGATATATTTTCCAAATTAGTAAAAATACCATCTAAGGTGTGGCCTGCTGTTGGAAATGGGATCCCCGGCTGGCCAGGGCTTTCGCCAAAGTCAGTCAGAGACCACCACCCCCAAGTCAGGGCAAGGGAGTTACACGCCAAGATAACCCCTACTCACCCTCTAGGTAACGTGGCGCGAGCAGCAAGGCTAAACTTGGAGGCGATGTAGGTTAAGTATTTGCGCACGCACCCCAGCAACAACAACCAAAGGCCCACCACAAAGGAAACTCCACACAAGGTTATGTAAAAATAGCCTTTGTATTATAATAAATATACATCAGATAAAACACACATCTTGTTACACTGTGCCAACAGGCACGGGCGGAATTTACAAGGGATATTGCACAGGACAGGGCCACTTGGACCACTGTCAGGGGTATCAGCACTTTTAGAACTTAGCACTTGTAGAAAGAAAAATCAGTGTAGCACACAATATAAAAATAGAGCACACAACCAGTAATCACTGGTAACAGGACCTCACTAGCACCACCTGTACTAGGGAGAAAACAACCACCTATGTATTACAATACCTGTAGGGGTGTAAGAGGAAAACACATGATGCAATGCATAACATTCATTCAGAGGTGTAAAGGCACATGACGCATAAAAACACATTCAGAGGTGCAGGGGAAGGAAACACATGATGCAGAACCTACATTCAGCGGTGTAAAAGCAAAGCACATGACGCATAAAAACACATTCAGAGGTGCAGCACAAGAGAACACATGATGAATAAACTACCCATTCAGAGGTGTATAGAAAGTACAATTGCGCCAGACTCACGTAAGTCACCACCTGTGACTGTCCCTAGGCCCTCTGGCCTTGTTGGGGCTAGGACGCCCTGTGTCCCAAGTGTCAGGGTCCTAAACGTAGCAGTTGCCCACAAAGTGCTGGGCAACTGGTGCAGGGAAAGTTAGGGCAACGTTGGAGCCTCCCTGGGCTCAAAGAACCACCACTGTGGCACTGGTGAGCCTCTCTCAGGCTCTCTTACACAAGTAAGGGGGCTGCTGAGCCTCTCAGGGCTCCAGCAACAAAAGGTGCAGCCTCGCTGGGCTGTGGGGTCCCTCGCTCTGGGGACCCAAAGGGATCAAGTTTGCCAAGAGCCTCGCTGGGCTCTAATGCTACTGGTGCCCCTGGGGCACCTCGGGGCTCCACAGGAACACGGAGATGTTCTCTCTCGTTGGAGCCTCTCTGGCTCGGGTTGGAGTCCCCCTCTTGGGGACTCGGGTCACTTACAAATGCCCCCTGAGCCCTCAGGCTCAAAACACACGGGCGCTTCTCTTTGGGAGTCCCCCCTCTGGGGACTCGACGTGAACGTGGGGCGCTCAGAGCCTCTCAGGGCTCGTGAAATAAGGAAATGCCCCCTGAGCCCTCAGGCTCAAAACACCCAGGCGCGAGGTCGCGCTACAGAGAGGGGGCGGGGCGGACACCGGCAATGTGTCCCGACGCTCCCCCCCCTCCTCTGCAGGCAGGCACTCACCGGTCTAGCGCTGGGCTTTCCAGCGGCGGCGGGTCTCTCCCGCTGGTCCCGGGGCTCTCCTTTCCTCTCGGGGAGCCTCGGCAGGCTCTCCCGCGGCTCGGCGAGGGAGGCGGGACTTCCGGTCGGCCTTTCCTGGGCCGCGCTGTGATTGGCCGGCAATCCCTTCACTTCCGGGTCGCCGCGGGCAGCGCGGCGGCTCGCTTTAGGTAGGCAGGCGGGCTCCCAGATGATCCGAGGAGTGGGCTCCCTCGTAGATCACTCAAAACCGGGCAAAACAATACGGCAATGAGCGGGGTGGCACCCGCGCCGTCAAACCACCACACAGGGCGGGCAAAATACAGCGCTCACGGCGCTCGGGCAAAATCCAGCGTTTTCAAGCGCTAGGCAGGCGATCTCAGCGCTCCTAGCGCTGAAGGGCAGAGAGCAGCGCTCTCAGGCTGCAGGCAACGAAGTCCTCAGTGCTCCCCAGCACTGGAGGACAGGACAGGGCTCCAGCAGGGGCTGGAGGCAGGCAGGGGGGCAAGGCTGGGCCAGCGCCAGCACACTGGGTCTCCAAGCAGGGAGACAGTCCAAGTGGCGGTCCTCCTGGCCCCAGCAGCAGCAACAGCCCCCTCTGGCAGGATCCAAAAGCAGAACAACTTCAGTGGGGACACAGCCCCATTTTTATACAGTGCATTCCTTTGTTCAAGGGTGTAGAGTGGGGGCGGAACCAGTCGCAGCTGGTTCTTGAGTACTCTGTTTACCTCAACCACCCTCTCTATTCACTGGCAGGGCTTGGGTCATTAGACACACCACAGGGGGGCGGAGCCAGCATTGTGTGGGGAAAACCCAGCCCATCCAGGACACAGGTACACTCCTCCCACACATCACTCATGCTAATCTCCCACTCACCACCGGGCAGACCCATCCAGACTTCCTGGAGCCTGGCATGCCAGCCAGCTCCAGCCAATCACGCTCCAGCACCCTCACAGCACATGCACACATATCTCAATGTCCAGAAGTAACACTTCCCTTCTAGACACATACAAGCCGCACATACCATTGCGCAGCATTCACTCTCACGAGTTCATACATACTAAACTCGAGCCTGCACTCCCCACACATCAGGAACTACCAGGGCACACACATTCCCCATGCATTCCTATGGGAGGGCAGGCCAGCCATACTACACGCACGCACTTTCACTCTGGGACCCAGGGGAAAGTGCGCAGAGACCCAAAAATCACTGACACAGGGTCACACATAAGGCAAAAAGTTCAGGGGTGAACCAGCCCTGCGGGCCAAGTCCAACACAACCCCCTTCCAGCCAAAACGCAGGGGAGAACAATCACCACCGTGATGGACTTCCCTGCTTGGGGCGATAGAACACGGACGCAGGCCCGCCACTGCCGGGACACCCTCCTGTTCTATGCCACGGTGAACCCCTAGGGTTCCTTCTAAAGCTACTGTAAGGACCAGCTGGGCTACCCCACTGGTACTCCTCAGCTGTCCGCGGCCAGGACCAGGCCCTAGGCCACCCAGGTGCCACTGGTTCCTGCCTACTCATGAAGTGGGGGGTAGTAACCCCAGGCCCATAGTAGCCACTCTCCACTCTTCCTGTCTGCAAGACAGGGCTAGACTGCCACTGGTTCTCCAGCCTAGGGTCTACACCCTCAGGTGGACCAGGAGTCTCAGGGAAGGCTCTCCTCCCCTTTCCTCTTCTTTTAGGGTTCCTCCTCCCCGTGCGAGGGGGACACCTAGAACGCCATTCCAACCTAGGGTTTAACCCCTCAGGTTGCACCGGGGTCAGAGGTGGGCTCTCCCACCCTCTGCACCCCCTTCCAGAGGTCTGCCCTCTCCCACCTGGAGAAGTTCCTCTGGAAGAAGAACCGGTCAGGACACTGGTTACAGTCGTCCTACCCTTCAGGTCAGGCTGATCCTGAACCTGGCCATCCAACCTCCGGTCTAAAACCTTTGGTGGAACAATTGCCTGGCACTCCAGGACTTCTTGGGACTCACCCACAATCCCTCTGAGGCTAACAACTGACACATCTGTTGTGTGACTGTCTGTCTGGCGCAGATCTCCCGCCCTCTGTCCACCTGACAGTGCGTGACGATCCCCCAGACCAGAAGTGGTGCCACCCGGGTCCCTCCAAGAAGATCTAGCCCAACTGGCTAGTCTCTGGTCCACTGGTGCATCCACTGGGAAACTCATCCCCCAATCACTCCTCACGCTGGACTCCTGTACCCTCCCTACCGGAGCGGTACTGCCAGCCTCTAGAACCACAGGAGCTCTGGTTACAGACGCTCCAGGTCCTCTACTCACTAGGAGATCCTCCTCAAATGGGCTAACAGGACAGCCTAGGTCCCCAACCTGGTGTTCCCTCAAGAAACCACCCAGGCTCTGAGACAGGGCTTCGGGCCTCTGGGGGCTCTCAGCCACCCACTGACTCCTGCTCCACTGAGCCAGGCAGTCAGCCCCTACACCCTTCTCACTATACTGGGACCTAGCTGGGCTACACTGAGCCTCTTCCACCACGCTGGGCTGGAAGATCCCTGACCCACTACTTTCGGAGTCACTCACCAATGACTCTACAGAACCTCTGGCCCTTTCCCAGCGCTCTGCTTCCTCAGCAAGCGTGTCTGGATCAGTCAACCCATAGTCCAACAGGTGTTGTCGCAACCCTGGCAAACAACTACTGAGCACCTGCTCTCTGAGAACCAGATCAAACAGTTTTACAAAATCACCTTCTGTGTGAACCGATGACCAATCAGACAGTGCATCTTGACATTCATCCACAAACTCTCCCCAAGACTGGTGAGACAGTTTCATACTGCCCCTGAATCTCAACCTATACTCCTCCTCTGGGGAAACAGGTACCAGACTGGGGGAGCTGGGACTGGGATTTCCTATACTGGAATCTAAATAGCTGCCACCACTGGACTCAACCCTCCCTGGGGGATCCAGAACATTTTGACTGCGGTCAGGGGATAATCTACCCTCCCGAGCTACTCTCTCTCTGGCAAAGGCCCTCCCAGCCTCTGCAATCCGCTCATTCACACCCAACTGCGCCATCTCTCTGGCATGCTCTAACCTGAGCTTTTCCATGGCCAGCTGGTGCTCCCTCTCTTCTCTCCTATCCAACCACACCTCTGGGGACAGGGAAAGGGATGGGGTGCTACATCTGACACTGGACCCAGCAAGGGACTCCCTATCTAGGGGATACTCGCTCTCTGCTGGCGCCCACCCACTGTCAAACTCACTCTCCACATCAGACTCTTCAGGGCTCCCCTCAGGCCGACCACCCTCCTGGTGTGCGGCCCGGGCCCTCTCCCTCTCACTGTGCTCACGCTCCCAGTCACTCTTCTGCCACAGGATCATGTTATCCCTAAGCTTGGACTGGGTGTCTGACTCACTCACTGGGATGTCTCTCTCCTTACATAACCGTACCAACTCATGCACACTGTACTTAAACAGGCCACAAAGGTTAAAAGGAGATTCCATCTTGACAGGATGTTCACAGACACGTGCAACACAAGGGATCTAGCAATCTGAAGTAGGAGTACACAATTCCAAAACTTCCACACTCTCCTTAAAAAAGAGCTCACTCATGCGTCCAGGAAAACACACCATTCATCCACACACACCCTCCCCTCGGATCGGTAAGGCAGTTTCTACCACCCCTGACTTCTCAACCTGACCAAAAGCGACACAGGTACCAAACTCTGGAAGCAGGGCGGGGGACAAATGCACTGAACACAATTATAAATGACACTCTTCAGGAGCAGAAAAAATGGAATTTCACCAAAAACAATAATCCCCAAAATGTGGTTATCTAACAAATGTAGAGCTTTGAAGTGCGGCCAGCTGCTACTGTGGTACAACGCAAACACAAATCCTTATCCCACCGCTTGCCGCCAATGTTGGAAATGGGATCCCCGGCTGGCCAGGGCTTTCGCCAAAGTCAGTCAGAGACCACCACACCCAAGTCAGGGCAAGGGAGTTACACGCCAAGATAACCCCTACTCACCCCCTAGGTAACGTGGCGCGAGCAGCAAGGCTAAACTTGGAGGCGATGTAGGTTAAGTATTTGCGTACGCACCCCAGCAACAACAACCAAAGGCCCACCACAAAGGAAACTCCACACAAGGTTATGTAAAAATAGCCTTTGTATTATAATAAATATACATCAGATAAAACACACATCTTGTTACACTGTGCCAACAGGCACGGGCGGAATTTACAAGGGATATTGCACAGGACAGGGCCACTTGGACCACTGTCAGGGGTATCAGCACTTTTAGAACTTAGCACTTGTAGAAAGAAAAATCAGTGTAGCACACAATATAAAAATAGAGCACACAACCAGTAATCACTGGTAACAGGACCTCACTAGCACCACCTGTACTAGGGAGAAAACAACCACCTATGTATTACAATACCTGTAGGGGTGTAAGAGGAAAACACATGATGCAATGCATAACATTCATTCAGAGGTGTAAAGGCACATGACGCATAAAAACACATTCAGAGGTGCAGGGGAAGGAAACACATGATGCAGAACCTACATTCAGCGGTGTAAAAGCAAAGCACATGACGCATAAAAACACATTCAGAGGTGCAGCACAAGAGAACACATGATGAATAAACTACCCATTCAGAGGTGTATAGAAAGTACAATTGCGCCAGACTCACGTAAGTCACCACCTGTGACTGTCCCTAGGCCCTCTGGCCTTGTTGGGGCTAGGACGCCCTGTGTCCCAAGTGTCAGGGTCCTAAACGTAGCAGTTGCCCACAAAGTGCTGGGCAACTGGTGCAGGGAAAGTTAGGGCAACGTTGGAGCCTCCCTGGGCTCAAAGAACCACCACTGTGGCACTGGTGAGCCTCTCTCAGGCTCTCTTACACAAGTAAGGGGGCTGCTGAGCCTCTCAGGGCTCCAGCAACAAAAGGTGCAGCCTCGCTGGGCTGTGGGGTCCCTCGCTCTGGGGACCCAAAGGGATCAAGTTTGCCAAGAGCCTCGCTGGGCTCTAATGCTACTGGTGCCCCTGGGGCACCTCGGGGCTCCACAGGAACACGGAGATGTTCTCTCTCGTTGGAGCCTCTCTGGCTCGGGTTGGAGTCCCCCTCTTGGGGACTCGGGTCACTTACAAATGCCCCCTGAGCCCTCAGGCTCAAAACACACGGGCGCTTCTCTTTGGGAGTCCCCCCTCTGGGGACTCGACGTGAACGTGGGGCGCTCAGAGCCTCTCAGGGCTCGTGAAATAAGGAAATGCCCCCTGAGCCCTCAGGCTCAAAACACCCAGGCGCGAGGTCGCGCTACAGAGAGGGGGCGGGGCGGACACCGGCAATGTGTCCCGACGCTCCCCCCCCTCCTCTGCAGGCAGGCACTCACCGGTCTAGCGCTGGGCTTTCCAGCGGCGGCGGGTCTCTCCCGCTGGTCCCGGGGCTCTCCTTTCCTCTCGGGGAGCCTCGGCAGGCTCTCCCGCGGCTCGGCGAGGGAGGCGGGACTTCCGGTCGGCCTTTCCTGGGCCGCGCTGTGATTGGCCGGCAATCCCTTCACTTCCGGGTCGCCGCGGGCAGCGCGGCGGCTCGCTTTAGGTAGGCAGGCGGGCTCCCAGATGATCCGAGGAGTGGGCTCCCTCGTAGATCACTCAAAACCGGGCAAAACAATACGGCAATGAGCGGGGTGGCACCCGCGCCGTCAAACCACCACACAGGGCGGGCAAAATACAGCGCTCACGGCGCTCGGGCAAAATCCAGCGTTTTCAAGCGCTAGGCAGGCGATCTCAGCGCTCCTAGCGCTGAAGGGCAGAGAGCAGCGCTCTCAGGCTGCAGGCAACGAAGTCCTCAGTGCTCCCCAGCACTGGAGGACAGGACAGGGCTCCAGCAGGGGCTGGAGGCAGGCAGGGGGGCAAGGCTGGGCCAGCGCCAGCACACTGGGTCTCCAAGCAGGGAGACAGTCCAAGTGGCGGTCCTCCTGGCCCCAGCAGCAGCAACAGCCCCCTCTGGCAGGATCCAAAAGCAGAACAACTTCAGTGGGGACACAGCCCCATTTTTATACAGTGCATTCCTTTGTTCAAGGGTGTAGAGTGGGGGCGGAACCAGTCGCAGCTGGTTCTTGAGTACTCTGTTTACCTCAACCACCCTCTCTATTCACTGGCAGGGCTTGGGTCATTAGACACACCACAGGGGGGCGGAGCCAGCATTGTGTGGGGAAAACCCAGCCCATCCAGGACACAGGTACACTCCTCCCACACATCACTCATGCTAATCTCCCACTCACCACCGGGCAGACCCATCCAGACTTCCTGGAGCCTGGCATGCCAGCCAGCTCCAGCCAATCACGCTCCAGCACCCTCACAGCACATGCACACATATCTCAATGTCCAGAAGTAACACTTCCCTTCTAGACACATACAAGCCGCACATACCATTGCGCAGCATTCACTCTCACGAGTTCATACATACTAAACTCGAGCCTGCACTCCCCACACATCAGGAACTACCAGGGCACACACATTCCCCATGCATTCCTATGGGAGGGCAGGCCAGCCATACTACACGCACGCACTTTCACTCTGGGACCCAGGGGAAAGTGCGCAGAGACCCAAAAATCACTGACACAGGGTCACACATAAGGCAAAAAGTTCAGGGGTGAACCAGTCCTGCGGGCCAAGTCCAACACCTGCATTATGAGTAGGTCCTTCCACCAGCTGAGATAGACCAAAGACCTCCATTTCAGATTGCAGTGACATGGTGTCCTTGTCTTCGGCACATTCCAAGTGGAAATTAAAGTCACCTAACAGGGTTGTCGAGTTATCTGTGCCAGAAGTTTCTAAGATGGTAAGTATTTCTGTCAAAAAGTCTGCCCTTGTTTCTGGTCTTCTGTAGAGTAAAGTACCTTTAAAGTTATATGATGGGGAGAGGTAAATATCAAATTGAAGTGCCTCACATGCCTTCAAAGGTGAGGCGGTGGTGCGGATTTTAATATAGTCACGGGCAATTATTGCAACCCCACCACCTCGTTTGCCAGTTCTATCTTGTCTATAACAATTGTATCCGGATGGGACGGCTATCACTAGGTCTGGATCCGAGGCTTTGTCCAGCCAGGTCTCTGTCAGGAACATAATATCTATGTTCCTGTCAGTAAGTAAATCAGCTACCTCTTGCCTGTGTTTGGGTAGAGAGCGGACATTAATCAAGGCTAATTTAAATATTTGATTTGTTATGTTCCCGTTTTCGCCACCTACTCTTGTATTTAGTAGAGGAGTTGACATTTGACAGTGTGTACAGTACAAATCGGTCTCCGTTAACAGGGAATCAGGGCTGTACCTTGTGCAATGTTGCACGATTTGCGGACATAGATCTATCAAAGCCGATCGTGGGTAAGAGATAGGGCTTGTGTGGTCATTTTGGCCAGGGGGAATGGCCCTAGGCCCGTGACTGGCGCGGACGGGCGCAGACGGGCCCGCCTTTGGCGCGCCTTCGGCGCGCCGCCGGCGCGCCCGCTGCGCCCGCCCGCTGCGCGGACGGGATAGTCCCTTCATTTTATATCCTGCGGAGGAGGGTGGGAGGCGTCCTGCCACTGGACCGCCAACCCTTCCTCCCTCCAAGATGGCGCCCGCGTCGTGAGCCCGCAATCGGCCCCGCCGGGATAAGGGGGTAGGTAAAGCACGCCTCGGTGCAAAGTAAGTCTTGCACGCGAGGCAGCAGTTGTGACACAGTGATTTAAAAAAGTAACAGGCTAAAATATTCACAATTTTTAAAATTAGCAGGCTGTGTCTGCGCGCTTTTTAAATCAAAGATAGAGAAGAACCCCCGGCTTTCCGCCTCAGGGGAGAGTACAACAAATACAGCGAGCCCTTTTTCTGAGCTCCTTAAGTAACCTGGAGGGCGGGAGGCATCCTGCCACTGGACCGCCAACCCTTCCTCCCTCCAAGATGGCGCCCGCGTCGTGAGCCCGCAATCGGCCCCGCCGGGATAAGGGGGTAGGTAAAGCACGCCTCGGTGCAAAGTAAGTCTTGCACGCGAGGCAGCAGTTGTGACACAGTGATTTAAAAAAGTAACAGGCTAAAATATTCACAATTTTTAAAATTAGCAGGCTGTGTCTGCGCGCTTTTTAAATCAAAGATAGAGAAGAACCCCCGGCTTTCCGCCTCAGGGGAGAGTACAACAAATACAGCGAGCCCTTTTTCTGAGCTCCTTAAGTAACCTGGAGGGCGGGAGGCGTCCTGCCACTGGACCGCCAACCCTTCCTCCCTCCAAGATGGCGCCCGCGTCGTGAGCCCGCAATCGGCCCCGCCGGGATAAGGGGGTAGGTAAAGCACGCCTCGGTGCAAAGTAAGTCTTGCACGTGAGGCAGCAGTTGTGACACAGTGATTTAAAAAAGTAACAGGCTAAAATATTCACAATTTTTAAAATTAGCAGGCTGTGTCTGCGCGCTTTTTAAATCAAAGATAGAGAAGAACCCCCGGCTTTCCGCCTCAGGGGAGAGTACAACAAATACCCCTCAGGCCACCTGAGCCTCTGGAACTCACCTCTGGCAGTAGCATGGGCCCCAAATGGAAAAGCTGGTCAGAAGATTTTGAGGACTATATGACTGGGTCACAGGTACAAGACCCCAAACAGAAACTAATTGCCCTACGAAACCTAGTGGGGAAGGACATTGCCCAAATCATTAAGGAGCTGCCTGATGCAGCCACCGCCTCGTATGATGACGTCAAAGGAACCCTTGACCGGCAATTCTTACACAAATACAACCTCGACTATGAGCAATACACGTTCAATCTAGCCACGCAGGAAAAAGAAGAACGAATGTGCGACTTCATACTGCGCATACGACGGCTAGCTCGCCACTGCAACTTTGACGACTTCAACACTGAGGATGCCCTACGGCTTCGCATAATTGAAGGATGTCAGTCTGAGTCCCTACGGCGGCGTCTACTGAAAAAACACTATTCATTGGCAGAAATTGAGGAAATGACGCGCATAAACGATCAGGAGGAAGACCACGCTAAGAAAATGGAGACAAACAAATCGGACAAGAAGGAACAAGCATTTAGGCTTCAAGCCCACAGGGATCAGAAACATCAGACTGATCGCCGAAAATCGAACAAGTCATCGTACCACGCGTCATCTCGGAGAACGGAGGCAGGCCATAGACCACGAGAAGCACGACATGCCAAACCCAACAAACCTGCATCAGCCTGCTACAGGTGCGGATAAGACTATCCACACTCAGGCCAATGCCCAGCCATGGGGCAGCGCTGCCACCGCTGTGGCAGGGACAATCACTTCGAAACTGTCTGCCAGTCCAGGTCGTCGAGACAAAGTTCACCGCGCTCGGGACGCAGATCGTCACGGCCTCGATCTTCAGCACGTCATCATGCACGTGCAGTAAAAGAGCGGGAAAGGCGCTCGACCAGTTCTTCCCGATCCAGCGATCACTCACTCAGATCACGTCGGTCACGCCGATCGAGGTCAACATCCAGTGACTCGGTGACACATACACCGGTGTCCCAAGACAGTGACGAGTACATCTGCATGGTCTCTGATCCAGACCGTCTACGAAAATACCCAAAACTGGACATCCGGATAGGCGATCATCCAGCCAAGTTTGTCCTAGATTCAGGTGCCTCGCTGAACTACATCTGCGCCCTGGAATACCAAAGCATGAAACCACGACCTGCGCTAGAACCGGCAGCGGTAAGAATATTCACGTGGATGTCCCGGAAACCATTGCCATGTCTCGGTCGCTTTCACACAACCCTATCATACAGAGACCGAGTGA
Organism: Lissotriton helveticus; assembly: GCF_964261635.1. Taxonomy (NCBI): domain Eukaryota; kingdom Metazoa; phylum Chordata; class Amphibia; order Caudata; family Salamandridae; genus Lissotriton; species Lissotriton helveticus. Next base: position 17,692,664 of record NC_136067.1, read on the forward strand.
TTCCAGCTTACATTCACGTAGTGGAGGGTCCAGATGTAGCCGACTGCCTACTCAGTTTGCCAACAGCGGAACGACTTAAATTGGTGGAACTCCTCTACATGACCGAAGATGCCCCAGACATCGTGGCCAAGTTTCCAAACTTGTTCAAAGGACTTGGAAAGTTAAACCACTTCAAAGTCAAGCTACACATAGATGAACGGGTAACGCCAGTGGCACAACACCATAGGAAAGTACTGTTTCATCTGCAACAAGCAGTAGACGAAGAACTGCAAGAACTCCTCAGGACTGACATTATTGAACGCACCTCCGGCCCCACTCCGTGGATATCACCTGTAGTGGTAGTCCCCAAAAAGGGTCAAAACAACAAAGTGCGCTTATGCGTGGACATGCGTGCAGCTAACATAGCAATCGAACGAGAACGTCACCCTGGACCACACATTAGTGACATGATTGCTCGTCTCAACGGAGCCACCATCTTCTCGAAACTAGACCTCAACAAGGGTTACCACCAGCTTGAGCTCCATGAACGGTCTCGCTACATCACCACATTCACAACTCACCAAGGACTCTTCCGCTACAAACGCCTAAACTTTGGCATATCATCTGCCGCCGAAATCTTCCAAGAGACCATCCGGCGTGTAATTCAAGGGATACCCAACACCTTCAATTACAGTGATGACCTCCTGGTGTATGGCAAGGACCAAACCGAACATGACACTGCCCTTGACAGAGTGTGCCATGCCCTCCTCAATGCAAACCTGACTCTGAACCCGACCAAATGTGAATTTCACAAGTCGAACTTAAAATTCTATGGTCACATATTCTCTAAGGACGGCATGACCCCAGACCCTGAGAAAGTCTCTGCCCTCGCAGACACGCCAACTCCACAGGATGTGAGTGATCTTCGTTCATTCCTAGGCATGGCAAGTTACTGTGCCGTTACATTCAGGACTTTGCCACACTCAGTCACCCCCTGCGAGAACTCACCCGCCAAGGGCAGCCATTTGACTGGACGGATGACTGTCACCACTCTTTCCAAAAGATCAAAAAAGCCGTCAGTTCCGCAATCAACTTGGCATATTTTGATGCAAAGAAACGCACTGAGCTCACCGTGGACGCTAGCCCGGTAGGACTTGGCGCCATCCTTGCGCCATACACAGAGGACTCCGACCAACGCCACATCATCGCATATGCCAGTCGCAGCCTCACTGATACTGAGACCCGGTACTCCCAACCGGAGAAGGAAAGCCTGGCAGTGGTCTGGGCGTGTGAACACTTCCACCTGTTTGTCTACGGCAAACATTTCACCATCGTCACAGACCACCAAGCCCTCCTCACTATATTCGGAAACCCCAAGGCCAAGATGCCTCCACGTATTGAGCGATGGGGTCTCCGTCTTCAGGATTACATATACACCATTGTCCATAAGCCTGGGAAATCGGAAAATTCCGCCGACTATATGTCCCGTCACCCCAAAGTCACCACTACTGCACCGCAATCTGTCGCAGAAGAATACCTACATTTCGTCATTAATGCAGCGTGTCCTCCCACAGTCCCGCTCGCCGCCATCCTTGAAGCCTCCATCCAAGATCCAATCATTCAGGTTGTGACAGAACGCATTCGCAACAACTCCTGGCACCACGTGACGGAGGACCAAAGTACACAGTCTCGTGAACTTCTGGCGTTCAAACACGTCCACGACAAGCTGTCCATCAGCAGTGACGGTCTGATTTTGAGAGGGGGGAGGATTGTCATTCCCCAAAGACTGAGACAAGGAGTAATCAACCTTGCCCACGAGGGCCACCGAGGGATAAGCGCCACCAAGAAAGGTCTACGGGAACGCGTCTGGTTCCCGACATTGGATCAAATGGTAGAAGCCACCCTCAACGACTGCATATCATGTCAACTGGTAAGCCGAGATGAACCACCAGCTCCGTTACAGATGTCGGAACTGCCTGAAGGAGTGTGGCAACAAGTTGCTGTCGATTTCTTTGGACCCCTGAAGTCAAGTCAGTACATTTTCGTCATCATGGATGAATACTCCCGGTTTCCTTTTGCACACCTCATACCATCCACCAAGGCCACTGCAGTAATTCCAATACTAGATGAGATATTCGCGGCATGGGGTATCCCACTACGTGTCAAGTCAGATAATGGACCTCCATTTAACGGCCATGAATTTGCAGACTTTGCAAAGCATCTTGATTTCAAGCACCAAAAGATCACACCACTCTGGCCTCAAGCTAATGGCATGGTGGAAAGATTCATGGGAACTTTGAAGAAAGCAGTACAGCAAGCGGAACTGGCCCACAGAGACATCCAACAAGCACTGAATGAAGTGTTAAGAGCCTACCGCACCACGCCTCACAATACCATAGACCAATGTCCAGCTACTCTCATACTAGGAAGGATTCCACGCACTCGACTGCCCACTCTAAGCAGCGCGAGTCAGTCCAGACCTCCGAACATTGATCATGAAACACTAGTCAACATCGATCAGGAGAAGAAACTAAAAATGAAAACATACGCTGATCAGCGCAGACATGCTAAACACACCGACATCTGAGAAGGAGACTGGGTGGTAGTTCGACGGGATCAAGGAACAAAAGCAGACAGTCGCTACCTTGCCCATCCTTTGAAAGTCAGCCGTCGGAAAGGAACCATGATCACGGCGCAAGGTGATCATAAGAGAATTACACGAAATGTGTCGCATTTCAAGAAGTGCAGTCCCCAAGGATCTGACGATCGTCACCCTTGGGAATCGTCTACTGACTCTGAAAGCCAAAGCAGAAGCAGCGACCGCAGTCAGTCCAGTCCAGCAAGACATGATCACCACTCACATCACCGACGCACCTCGGAACTATCTGAGAGACCCAGACGACAAACTCGACGGCCAGAACGCCTCATTGAAGTCATCTGAGATACAGTAAGACTTTATACAAAAGGGGGAGATGTCGTGATGCCACTGCCTGACCCCTGTCTGCGACAGGACAGGCAGGAAGGGAAGGGGCGGAGGAAAGGAAGGAAGTGAGGGGAAGAAGGCAGTTCAGGGGTAAGCACGAAAGAATAAAGACGTGCTCAACCTACCTCTGTGGCTCCTGTGTTCATTTGGGGGAAAGAAGCGACAGACGGGCGCGCAGGTACCCCTTGTCCCGGAGTGGGATTACAGGAGCTGGAGGACTTACATGTTGGAATTGCCCTGAGATGGCCACCAGTGATGGTAGTTCAGCGCTGGAGCGCGGTAGATGCGAACGCGGAATCACCCCTGGCATTGAAGGAGCCGTCGAAGCCTGAGGGGCTGCTGCCTTGTCGATATTATGGTGAGACAGCAACACGGTAAGTGGAACAAGTACAGGTCCTCCGTAGCGTGGGACCGACCCATGTCTGGATATCAACAGGGATGCTGGAGGATGTCGGATTGGTCCTATCTGCTTGCATGCGAGACACATGAAAAGACTAGCTCATATCTAGTACATCGTAGGAGAGGTACACATTTGTGCTGTTTTGAAATAGGGAAAAAAGGAAAGGGAAACAGCGCCATCTTGTAGTGGAGGACTTGTGTAGAAAATGGAACCTGAGTGGGCTCAAAGACGCCAATGGGCGAGCCAAAAGCGAGTGAATGCTCAAGATGTTGTGTAAAGGAAGACAGTCACGCTAGGTAGCAAGAGGGGAAGGAGATAAATTGCCTGGGGCTCAAGGAAAGCGAAAGAAGAGACCTAGGCTCTCATAAATGATGAAGGAACCGAATGGGGTGTGTTGCAGAAACAAGGTGAACAAGGTAAAGAGGATCCTTGCTCAGTTACAAATACAGGGCATCCACAGTACTGCGAGGGCTGGCCCAGGGTGGGAAATATGTGGTACAGGGTTTCAAGGGAGGGGGGAACATGTGGGGAAACAGAGTAACCAAGGATCACATGTGTTGTGGTGTAAGAGAGAGTCCAAGGGATATCATTGTTAAGTCTTGTGAGGTGTTTGGAGCGTTGGTATACCCATCACTGTTCTTTTGAGATGAGAGCCTGTTATGTAATGTTGAAGTCGAATTCGAGTATTGTACAAAGTAGATCATGTAATGTGTGGGCCATCTCAGTGTACTAAGTGAGCATTTTGGACTTGGTACTACCAAATTGGATGTTACTACGGTCTTCAGTTATTCTTAGTTTAGCAGCCCTGGTTGTCATCCGATGTACCTTTTCTGACAACTATTTTTTCTTGTAGTGGTCCTACGTTACACCAATTGAACCATAAAACAGGCCAGGACCAAGAATTCTTTCGTAATATCCTTCCATTTAGGTATGTGCATATCTGAAAATAGTCCTTTAAATACCTTAAGAGATCATTTTTCAAACTTAAACTAACTATCATTTGTTTATAAGAGAATTTTTGATCCCTTTGTGCCCCATTTAAACAGATAACATACGGATAAATGAAGTGGCAATATTAAACCCAGTGAAAACGCCATTAAAACGTCTTAGTAAATCAAGGCACCGGCCTCCTTTTTATCGTCTAGAAACATTCTATCAGGTTATCGACCGGGTCCTAAGCGCTACACTAGGTACTGACTTAAATTCTATACACCAGTTCCCTTTATGTGACCCTTCTGTCTTACAGTTGAAATAGTTTACATGTACATACCTCTGTTCTCTTTTCTGTCTGAGCGCCCTTGCTACAATTAATTATCAACACTACGAAGTAGAAGTTTTATCATAATCCGATTACTGATGGGCTATATCCTTATATAAATTCAGGTGAGACTATGTACAGTCCAAACTAGATATTTTCAACTGTTGATATTATCTTTCTTAGTTCTTTTAAAAACTAAAGATGGAATTGTTAGATCAAGACAGATTATTGTAGAAAATATAAATAGGTATTAACTGTGGCAATCAATGAAAGTATCCCAATGTTATTGTATGTATCCAAAGAGATAGTCATATATGTTACCTATAGATGAGTATTAGGTCTATTTAAGTTACATAGCATTACAGCACTTAATGAAAAATAAATTGATGTATTCCGACTAATCCAAACACTTAGTAGGGCATATCCACATCTAAATTAAGGTTTAACCTCTCAACCCTGGAATTGCCCACATTTAAAAATCATATTTGCTATTCCATATCCAAGGTCTTTAGCTGTTATCTTCTGTGGTAAGGTTTATGCCAGAACATCTCTTTCGTTGCAAAGCACATGTCAGAATATTTCTCTCTATGTACACACTCAAAACGGCTTTTTGTTTTTATAAATAAGAACTATTACAATGATTAGACCAGCGATTTACTACTGTTTACTAATATTACATGGTGAATGTTTTTTATCAAAAATGTTTATTGTATTGTAGATTATAAATTTGATTGTACTCTCCTGACGAAGGCACCTAGTGTCGAAGAAATCGTCTCTACCTCAACTTTATGGAATCTTTTTAATGTATTTTATGTATCTTGATTGTACTGTTATTTGTGCTGAAAATATACATATGTTTTTTATATAATTTTTATAAATGTACATTTGAAATGTATTAAAAATCTTGTTTGTTTTTATACCATACATTCTCCTTAGTCTAGTGTTGTTTCTAATTTGCTGGTTTTCATTGTATTGTTTAGTTCCTAGTTTTGCCTTGGTTGTTACTTGTCAATATATAATTTTTACCCTGACCCAGGAAACATATCCTACCTCAGGGGGTCCTTGTTACTGTCAATCCTTTTCTGACAAGGGCATGTGAACATATATACACAGTTACAGGTATTGCAATTAGTGTGAGCCTTTTGGGTCCAGATGTCTGAAGGGCCCAGCTCGATTTCTTTGGAAGGTCATGTTAGTGGTCTCACACTGCATGGGCCGCAACGGTAATGGCCTGTGATTGGCGGGAGGCCCCAGAGCTGCTGTTGCCGTGATGTGTTTTCAGGGGGTTGTCTGGTGTGCATGATTATGTCTCTGATGTTTGCAGTGCATTCAAAGGAAAAACGTGGGGGAACTGGTGACATATCACCAGTATGAAGTATGGACCAGTGCTTCTTGATCTTTTTTATTTGGTTAGATCGGGGTGTGAAAGATGTTGCGCAAGTGATCGCATCATTGGGAGCCAGTTTGTGGTGTTCCAGGAGGCCCACCCTATTGGTATTTCTTGCTCTCTTGTAAGCTCTCTGTGCCACCGCTTGGGGTTAGTATCTAGCCACTAAATCTGTGCTGAGGAATTTGGCCTGTTGTTTGTAGTCATCGATGGCACTACAGTTGTGCCGTAGTGGTTAGAATGGTCTAAATGGAAGTTTGTCAAGCAATTGCGTGGGATGGTGGCTGTCGTACCTGAATAAGCTGTTCCTGTCAGTGGACTTTTTTATGTTTTAATAGAGGGCTTGCCCTCGTACAGGTAGATCAAGAAAAGTAGCTCTGAAGCCGAAAGATCACTGCTGAATCTAAGAAATTGGTTACGGGTATTCATCCATTGACAGAACTCTAGGCAAACTATGTATGTGCCTTGCCACAAGATGAGGATGGCATCCATATATCTCAACCAGACCAAAATATTGGTCTGGTGGGGATTGTCATTGTTCTGGATGTATTTCTTTTTAAAGTCGGCCATATAGAAACAGGAGAAGGTAGGAGCGAACGTACTACCTATTGAGGTACCCTGTGTCTGATGGTACAGCTTGTCATTAAATTAGAAGATTTAGTTAAGGGCTAGGGTCGCACACTCCATGATGAAACTGACTGGGCTGGCAGAAGACCAATGCTCATCCCTGAGGCTTGCTTCTATTACTTCCAAGGTGGCATCTTGGGGTATGTTATTCTAAAGGGCTTCTACATCGAGTGTGACGAGAAATTCGATATTAATGCCCTCACCCAAGCTTTCAAGAAGGTTCAGGGTTGTAGTAGATCTTTGAGGAAAAATGGGGTCCTGGTTATCAATGGTTGCAGGTTTTTTTTACATTTGGTATATTTGGAATTTTATTTTTATATTTCTTTTTATTAAACATTCATCGACATGTAGTATACAATACAGAGGAATCCAGTACATTACAATCGATGAAGGGAACAATAGATAGACTTTTGTGTTAGAGCACTGTAATTACAGGTTGTGGGGTGAAGGGATCGTCTGGATCAATGCTAAGTGGCAGGTTGCAAATATAACCTCGATAGGAGTTCCAGGGGTTCCATATTTTGGACAATTTTTTAGGGCAGCCCCAGGCTGTATAAACAGTCTTTTCCCTTAACATACACCAGTCTAGGTCTTCTATCCAGGCCTCTCTGGCGGTGGCTGCAACGCTCCTCAAAACTTTACAATGTTCCTCTTTGCCAGCATGAATCCTAATGTGACCCATTGCGTATGGTGACCATTTAAATCTGTAGGTTCCCATATGTTCACGAGGCATCTACATGCTTCCGGACGGAGGATAAGTGTGAGAACTTCGCTTAGTATGTCATGGATTTTGTGCCAGTATGATTGTATGTAACAGCATTCCCATATTATATGTAGAAATGTGCCTCCTGACTTGATTGTCTCCGACAATCTCCTCTGTCAGCTTTACCCATGCGTACCAAACAAGGCCCTGTGATGTGTACTCTATGTAAAATTTTGAGTTGGATTAGCCTGAGCCTAGCCAAGATTGCTACCGCTCTTGGGGAGGACACTGCTTCCTTGCAATCCTCATCGTCCAGCCCAATGCCATCCCTCACCCATTTCTCTCGCAGAGGCCCGAGGGGGTCTGCCGTATTATTGACCAATCTTTCATAGGTTAAAAATATGGCTTTCTCGGGTAAGTGAGCATCCAGCAGCCTATCATCCAGTGGAGAGGGTTCTGGAGGCGAGAAGCCTTTCGGGAAGTGGGACTGTAGTGCATGACGGATTTGAGTGTATCAAAAGTGCTCTGAGTCAACGAACTCATATTGTTGTTGCAAAGAAGCAAATGTTTTCACTTTTTCCTTCTCCCACATATCATTAATCTGTGAGATCCCGATGCGATCCCATCAATCGAATCCCTTCGATCTCCAGAAGTCATCCAATTTTTCTGAGTCCCATAAGGGGGTTGCCAATGTGAGTGTTCGCTCCTGGGCCAGAATTTTGTTGATGCCGTTTCATATTTGGCCCGAATGGTCAGTTGGTCCAGTCAAGGGGCATTGTTTAGGTTTAGAATAGTGTGCCCTTCTGTAATTCCCTCCCGGCAGAAGCCATCTGTCAATGACATAGCCCGGATCATGCGGTTGACCATAGGTGCCATGATTAATGGCTGCAAGGTGCGCTGTCCAGTAGTATTTTTTATATATCTGGGAGTCTAATCCCCCCGTCATACCAATTCCGTGTGACCTTTGCGAGGTTTACCATCCCACAACAAGTCCCTCTGTAGGCTCTCAATCTCCTTTAAGTATGACATTGGAACAGGGTCTAGTGAGTGGCGGGAGAAGATTATTATTATAGCGGTGTTTTTGGTCCGGGGAAATAAAGATACCCAGGAATTTGAAGCCCACTGTGTGAATTTTGGATTGGGCAGTCATGTGGTGGAGTGGGTGGGTCTCCATTGAGAACATACAGAAGAGATTTCTGACGAATCACTGCCACAAGTGGTTCCAGTGCAAGGGCAAACAGGTGAAGAGAGCGAGGGCATCCTTGACGGGTCCCCCGACTCAGTGTGAATTTGTCCGACTTCTTGTTGTTGACCATGACCTTTGCTAGGGGCTCTGACTACAAGATCCGTACCCACTGAATGAATTCTGGACCAAACCTCATTTTTGCAAGTACTGCCTATAGGTAGGGCCATTCAGTGCTATCAAACGCCATGGTTGCGTCTGGTGATATAATTATGGTTTCCTCTTGGATTATAGCCGCTCTCCCCAGTACCCCATGTACTCTACGTAAGTTCAGCACTGTATTACGGTGTGACATGAAACCTGACTGATCAGGATGATATAGAGCACCAATTATTATGACTAGGCTTGTTTGCGAGAAGCTTTGCCAGAATTTTGGGCTCTGCGTTTAGGAGGGAAATTGGCCTTACGAAGTGCAGTTGGTTTCGGGTTTATCCTCCTTATGTATAGTGACCGGCATGGCACTCTTTGATCCAGGTGCGGTGTGCCTAGCTCCTTGCTCTCTTCAAACAAGGCTTTAAAGTATGGGGCTAATTTGTCGGGCTTAAGTTTGTACATTTTAATGGGTAAGCCATTGGGGCCAAGGGCCTTTCCGGAGTGCAGGGACCTAATGGCCTGTGCTATTTCATCAGTTGTCAATGTACTTTCTAAGAAGTGCTGGTCTTCCTCTGACAAGGCTGGGAGCGCTATGTCACTTAGTAGTTTGTGTGATTCATCTTCAGTGTATGGTGCACTGGTTGTGTATACTGTCTTGAAGTGAGTTGCAAAGTGATTTGCAATGTTTGTGGGTTGGTTATGATTCTGTTATCTGCACCTATTAGTTCTGGCACCAATTGAATAGCCCATTTCTTTTTGTCAAACCAGGTGATTAGCTTCCCCGCTTTGTTGCCCAGGTCGTATATTCTGCCCAACATTTCCCTCCCAAGACTTTTGGCCATGTCAGTTACTAGAGCTTTGTATTCATCTTGTTTAAGGTGTAGTGTAGGGAGTTTTCCATGTCTAATCTCAGTTTCTAGATCTCCCTCCAGTCTGCTGATTTCTGCCTCTGCTTCCACGATCTCTTTCTGCCTGTCTTTCTTCCTACCAGCAATTAGCGACAGTGCATGTCCCTGGAACACTGGTTTAAACGCCTCCCACAGGATCTGGGAGGTGTCCACTGACCCTTCTTTTTCTTGTTTTTTACATTTGTTAGGCGCACAAATCATCCCAGAAGGGATCTCTAGGCGCTGTTACAGTGTAGGCGCAGAGTGGAGTTAAAACTACTGAGAGAAGAGCCAGGTTTTCAGAGGTTTTTTTAATGTGGTGAAGTGCGTACATGCTCGGATAGAAAAGGGCAACCTATTCCAATGATAGGGAGCCAGGAATGAGAAAGTGCAGCCCCCGAACCTCGTCGTTCAGATGTATTTTGGGAATAGGAGCAATAGATCACTCGATCTAAGCTTCCCTGCTGGGATACATGGTTGTAGTTTCTGCCTCAGGTAGTACCCTTACCCTTACAGACCAGGCAGAGAAGTTTGAAAAGGGCACGTTTTTTTGATCGGGAGCCAATTAAGGAAATAGAGTGATGGCTCAGAGGGGGAGCAGGGTGGAAGATTCATTATCAATCTAGCAGCCGAGTTTTGTACCTCCTCACCCTTGACAGAAGACATTCAATACTACCCACCAGGAGGACATAATCCAGGTGGCTCATTATTAGAGCCCTGTAGATGTATTCAAGTGCTGTAACTGGCTCGTCCAAAATGTTGTTTTTGATGTTTCTGTACGTTGCTCTGATGTGATAATATAGCAAGTTGCCAAGTGGTGTTCTATTCCCGGGGAGAAAGAGGAACCCACCGTTGGGATAAAGGGCAGCGTTGGTTTGTATGCCCAGGGTCTCTGCAAAACACACCCAATTGATGGACGGAATGCAGAACAAATCAAAGCATTCACCCCCAGTCAAGAGATCTGGGTTAAATCCATCATTCTTTTACTCACCATGCCACCCAGTTTAGACCTGGCCATATGCAAATCGGTATTGACCTGTGCTTCATGGGAACAGTCCAGCCCGAACTGCCAAGCCAGGTCCTCCTTGGACCGGAAACAAGCATCCTATGACCGGTTTTAGGGTTTAACCCTCTTCAGCCATGATAGCTTGAATCCAGTTGCACAGTGAGCCCAGGACCCAAGTCGGGGCATACCAAGAGCAGGTAGGGCGAGAAAGCAAAAGACACACAATTGATGGACGGAATGCAGAACAAATCAAAGCATTCACCCCCAGTCAAGAAAGCACCATATAATCTGTATACAAAAGCAGTAAGGATGGTTTGTTTGTAAGTTGTATCACCAACGCATACAGCCCTTTGTCCCCCCCATGTGTTTGCAAATCCCCTTCCACGCCCACCGAACACACTCCGCTGTCTTGATTTCGACTCAAGGGGCCTTGCACGGCAGAAATAATGCTGTTTGTAATGGCCACAGGTAGGCAAGATCCATCTCAACAACCACGTGTGGCGGAAAGGACATGGAGTAGAACAAGAAATGAAAGAATCTGGCCTGAGTACAGTGTGTGTAAAGTGTAAAGTTTGGAGCTCCCATCCCTCTGTGAGAGAAGGGTACCATCAGGATTTTGTAGGCAATGCTGGGTTGTTGGCTGGCCCAGAGCAGGGTGATCAAGTAGGAACGTAGTCTCTTAAAAAAGTGTGAGGTGAGTGGAATCAGAATATTTAAAAACAGATATAGAAATTTAGGCAGAACATTCACTTCGGCAATCGCGATTCGGCCCGCCACGGGGAGTGGACGATTATTCCACACCTGTATCTTGGTTTCATGCCACTCCATGGTTTAACCACAGTTTGCTTTTCAAAGTTTTTCCATGTCTCTGCTCAGCCTTATGCCAAGACACTTGGTGGTCCCATGGCCCATTTTATTTCGTATTCTGTGGGTAAGGGCAGTGTCGCATTGGTGAGAGGAAAGAGCATGGATTTACGCCAATTTATTTGTACCCCAGAGTAGCATCTGAGACATATCACCTCTCTCATCATCGGAGCTACATTTTCTTGTGGTTCGCATATGTACAATGCGACGTCCTCTGCATACCTGGAGATTACCAAGCTGGGTCGATAAGCCAATGCCACATGTGTATGGTGCTAATGCAGCTACGCAGCGAGGGGCTCCATGGCTATAGTAAATAGCTTCGGAGATAACGGACTGCCCTGCCTGGTGCTCCTGGTGATAGCTATGGGATCAGTCACCTGTCCATTAATTTTAATATGTGCTGTGGCATTGTATAGAGTAGATTAATCTTTTGAATGAGGGCAGGCTGAAGCCCAGGCAATTAAGGAGTGAGAAGAGGAAGGGCTACTCTAATGTTTCAAATGCCTTGGTGCCGTCCAGCAAGGCAGCAACCGCTTGTAAGGCAGAGTTGATCTGTTGCATTATAGAAAGATGGTGCACAAGTTGTGCAATGTGGCATGGCATGATATACAACCAAACTGATCTGGGTGCTATCAGAGGCATAAGGGGGAGGAGCCGGCTAGCCAATAGTTTGGCATATATCTTATTGTCTATGTTTTTCAATGATACGTGACAATACGAGTCACAACATTCAGGTGCTTTGTTGGGATTAAGAAGAAGAGTGATCAGTGCCTCACGGAGAGGGGGGGAAACCTGCCAAGCGTGACAGATTCATTGTACATTTCAGCAAGGTGGGGGATGAGAAATGGGGTGCCTATTCTTTGTAGAACACAGGAGTCAGCCCGAACAATACTGATGCTTTTTTGCTGTGAAGTAAGCAATTACTTTTTAAGTAGGGCGTAAAATCCGTTTCGCGGGCGAATTTGCGGATTTTTGGCAATTTTGCAATCCGCGCGAATTTGCCCAAAAATCCGCAAATTCACAAGCTACGAATTATTTTGCTTGGTCGCGCTTGAAAAATACAATATCGCGCGCGCGGTGTTGACTTATCGTGATTCTGAGTCCGCCGAGTTGTTTTTCTCCCGGTTTGCGTGTGCTGCGCCATTTTCGATCTTGCTGCATGATCGCGCGAGAGTTTTTCGAACGCAATTACGTCATCGCGGCTTGCCATCTTGCACAGCGAGAGTTTGACAACGCGAGTACGTCATAAAGGCCCGCGATCACGCATTGCAGGAGTAAACAATGCCGAACAGGTAGATGCGGTGCGCCGCTGACTTCCGGCGGGAGATTTGAACAGCTCGCGTTCCCGAAATTGCAAAAAATGCAATTCTGCACAAGAAATCCACCCCAGACAGCATGAACCTTCTGACAATGTTGATTTTGATCAGAATAACTCCTCAGATTGACATTTGGCAGCACTTTTCGGTGCAAGGAGTCCATTTTTTTGGGGGGGGGTGGGAGGAAGGAAGTGCCCCAGAGTCTACAACTTCCTGTTCCTGTCCAGCAGGCTCCTCCCAGTGCTTTGCCTATGTCCTGGTCACTTTTGATTTGGATCTGGAGCTGGAAGGATTACTTTTTGTGGCTGCTGGCTGGATATTTGTATTTGAGGACTTTTGGGACTTTGTAGTTTGGATCACTTTTGGATTTGAGATTTTACAAGTAAGTTGGTGTTGTTTGTTTGGGGCATTGCAGTTGCTGCAACTACAATTTTAAAACTTTTTCACAACTGTAAAAAAACGATATTGTGGCCTGTGGGTAGCCACAGTATCCAATAGGCCCAGGGTTAGTCATGGGTGCATGATTCAACTGTTTCTGTGATTTTTTTTAAACTTAATTTTTATTTATGTCATGGAATTTTAGCTGTTATATGTTGATTTTTTTTAAATTTTGGGGTGCCTGTAAAGCCTCACTAGCCAGTAGGCCCAGGTGCAGTGAGTGGTGCATGGACCTAGTCTTTCTGTGGGGTGTCTTGAATTGAAACATCCTTGAGGGCATGGATGGCATTGGATTGTGGTGATTTTTGTGTGTTTTCGACTTTTTGGGGTGTTGTTGGGGTCTGGCCATGTGGGTGGGGCCATATTGAGGCTTGGTCCAGGCAGGGCCTGGCCATGTGGTGGGGGTCAAGGGGCCATTTTGAAGCCAGGCAGTGTGCTCAGGCCTGCACCCAGTTTGCTTTGCTTTCATCCATTTTATGCCCAGGGGTACTGAGTGGTGCATGGACCAAGTCTTTCTGTGGGGTGTCTTGATTTTAAACACCATTGAGGGCATGTATGGCATTGGATTGGGGTGATTTTTGTGTGTTTTTCGACTTTTTGGGGTGTTGTTGGGGCCTGGCCATGTGGGTGGGGGCCATTTTGAGGCCTGGTCCAGGCAGGGCCTGGCCATGTGGTGGGGGTCAATGGGCCACTTTGAAGCCAGGCAGTGTGCTCAGGCCTGCACCCAGTTTGCTTTGCTTTCATCCATTATGCCCAGGGGTACTCAGTGGTGCATGGACCTAGTCTTTCTGTGGGGTGTCTTGATTTTAAACACCATTGAGGGCATGGATGGCATTGGACTGGGGTGATTTTTGTGTGTTTTTCGACTTTTTGGGGTGTTGTTGGGGCCTGGCCATGTGGGTGGGGGCCATTTTGAGGCCTGGTCCAGGCAGGGACTGGCCATGTGGTGGGGGTCAAGGGGCCATTTTGAAGCCAGGCATTGTGCTCAGGCCTGCACCTAGTTTGCTTTGCTTTCATCCATTTTATGCCCAGGGGTACTGAGTGGTGCATGGACCAAGTCTTTCTGTGGGGTGTCTTGATTTTAAACACCATTGAGGGCATGTACGGCATTGGATTGGGGTGATTTTTGTGTGTTTTTCGACTTTTTGGGGTGTTGTTGGGGCCTGGCCATGTGGGTGGGGGCCATTTTGAGGCTTGGTCCAGGCAGGGCCTGGCCATGTGGTGGAGGTCAAGGGGCCATTTTGAAGCCAGGCACTGTGCTCAGGCCTGCACCCAGTTTGCTTTGCTTTCATCCATTTTATGCCCAGGGGTACTGAGTGGTGCATGGACCAAGTCTTTCTGTGGGGTGTCTTGATTTTAAACACCATTGAGGGCATGGATGGCATTGGATTGGGGTGAATTTTGTGTGGTTTTTTTTACTTTTTGGGGTGTTGTTGGGGCCTGGCCATGTGGGTGGGGGCCATTTTGAGGCCTGGTCCAGGCAGGGCCTAGCCATGTGGTGGGCGTCAAGGGGCCATTTTGAATCCAGGCAGTGTGCTCAGGCCTGCACCCAGTTTGCTTTGCTTTCATCCATTTTATGCCCAGGGGTACTGAGTGGTGCATGGACCAAGTCTTTCTGTGGGGTGTCTTGATTTTAAACACCATTGAGGGCATGGATGGCATTGGATTGGGGTGAATTTTGTGTGTTTTTTGACTTTTTGGGGTGTTGTTGGGGCCTGGCCATTTGGGTGGGGGCCATTTTGAGGCCTGGTCCAGGCAGGGCCTAGCCATGTGGTGGGCATCAAGGGGCCATTTTGAAGCCAGGCAGTGTGCTCAGGCCTGCACCCAGTTTGCTTTGCTTTCATCCATTATGCCCAGGGGTACTCAGTGGTGCTTGGACCTAGTCTTTCTGTGGGGTGTCTTGATTTTAAACATCACTGAGGGCATGGATGGCATTAAATTGGGGTGATTTTTGTGTGTTTTTCGACTTTTTGGGGTGTTTAACTGATGTTCCTCTGGCTTCCATTGCTTTTAGGTGCACAAGAGAACCATCATTGCCAGGAAGGAGTCCTGCAGCGGTGTTTGCAGCACAACGTCACGTGACATCACGTGTGGCCACAGACAAGACAACTCTGCAACTCGTGCAACTGCGGCCTGCTGTTCTGACATCTAAAGAAGATGGCCCCAAAGAAAGGTGGCCGTAGCGCCTCAGCAAAAAAAGTTGCCAGTGCCAATGCCAGTAAGAAGGAGCAGAAGGAGCAAGTGGCACCACCTACCAAGGAGACTGGTGTGCCCACCGACACCTTTTTTTGGAAAAAAACTACGCCTGCAGCAGCAGCGGTGTCCGCCGGAGACCAAGCTGGAAGCAGCACCTCCGCTTCATTGGGCTCAGTGCCACCACGCCAAGGTAGGTCCAAGACCATGAGTGCTGCTGCGGCAGCCACTTTGGTTGTTCAATCACCATCGACCAGTGATGTTGGCTCATCACAAGAAAGTACCATCCAATCAACGCCTGGGGTAACTCAGCTGACGAGTGTTCAACAACCACAGTCGCAACGACAACCACAGGTGCAACTAGTACAAGCGCAAATTCATGGGCAAGGAGAGGCGCAAGTAGAGCAGCAAGTAGAGCCGCAAGAGAGGCGCAAGTAGAGGCGCAAGGAGAGGCGCACGGACAGGTGCATGGAGAGGTGCAACTAGAGGTTCATGGAGTGGCACAACTGCCTAAAACGCTTGTTCCTCCAGAAGTAGGGGCACATCAGGAAATTGATATTGAAGCGGAAGTATCATCCGAGGAAGCCACTCCTGATGTTGATCCATTGTCTTCCAGGATCCCCAGCAAGAAAAAGGTCAAGGAGGGCTACTACTACTACAAGTTCTTCTTCAAGCCCCCTTCATTCTGATGACCTTGATCCTGAACGGAACCCACAAATGCAGTCTGAGAGTGAGGCACGCCATGAGCCGACAAAGGTAGCTAAGCCTAAAAGGAAGGTTCCCGCAAGGCTTCAAATTATGGGTGATGACGAGGAAGAAGAAGTAGTGTCTTCTGCTGCTGATGAACAGTCTGACGATGACCCAGTCATTACAGTCGTCACTCCAGGCACGCTGCAGACAGACATTGTAACCCTATCCCGAATGGCTGCTGAGCTGGATGTGGATGTGGGTGGCGTGGCACTGGTACCACCACCAACGCAGTTAACTACAACACCCAAAGGACCTACAGCTTCCATATTTTTTAGTCAGAAGGGCCAGCAGGGACCTCCATCCAGCGCGACCTCAAGTAGCGAACAACAGAAACAAATTCAGCCATGCCCATCCTCCACTTCATCTGGCATTGAAAGTCAAAGTAGCATCTCCACCACCAGCAGACATTTCCAGTCCTCAGTTTGGGACTTCTTTACTGTTAGCAAAAAGGCGGAAAACCTAGTCGTTTGTTCGATTTGTAAAGTATCAGTTAGTCGGGGTAAGCTTGGTACCAACTATGGTACCGGAGGCCAGAGAGGTCATCTCAAACAACACCACCCTATCCAGTGGTATAAGCACCTAAGTAAGATCGAGGAAGCCAAAATAAAAACAAATTCAAATGTATCCCTTGATATTGCATCTGATGATGATGAGAGGCTGATCGTGCAGGGGGGAAGTGAAAAAGCGACAGACATTTTTTCTGGTACACCCAGTACCCCTGGCAGCAGCACTGCAGTGGTATCGCCCACACCCTCTACCCCTGCAACATGTATGAGGCACACTAAGAGTCTGGTAGAGACACCAATGCGAAAAACTACATCACTGGGCCTAACTGGTTTGAAGAAGTCATTATCATTATCACGTAAAATGGTCCAGCCCACCATTAGAGGATTATTCTGGTCAGAGGCGCCATTTGAACGCAACCACCCAATGGTACGTCTGTATAACGCAAAACTGGCTAAAATGCTAGCGCTGGACCTTCTCCCTTTTTCTTTCGTGGAAGGGGTGGGGTTTCTAGAATTTGTGGCAACAGTCTGCCCTGAATGGAAGGTTCCTAGCCGGTCCTATTTTGCCAGGGTTGCTGTTCCAGCACTACATCAAGATGTGCTGGAGGTGATTGGCGCAGCTATTCTGAAGAGTGCTGTTCACACTATCCACATGACAACAGACATGTGGACCAGTTGCCAAGCCCTTGATTACATGTGCATCGCTGCACACTGGGTCTCTTTTTGCAGGGGTCACACAACAGTTACAAGCAGGTGTTGACACAGAGAAAGTTTTTCAAGCTACTCGCAAACATGCAACAGTAGGCATGTTTGCCATGGAGAAATCTCACACTGCAGCTAACCTTTTGGAGGAGTTTAACAGGAAGGTCAAGGAATGGCTGCATCCAAGAAATCGCATAGTTGGTTATGTTTGCACGGATATTGGCAGTAATATAGTTAGGGCAGTGACTGATGGTGGATATTTCAGAGTGCCGTGTGGGCGGGTCTTGTGGCATTGCTAGGAAGGTCTAATATCGGAATCAAATGGTTTTGACAAAATGCATGGTGAAAAAGTTTTTCCGTTTTTGCTCACTTGCCTGTTTTTGGGGGGCTGTTTGGGGGCGTTCCTGGTGTTTGAGGGGAGTTGGGGGGTCTTGGAACAACGCTGGGTATGGATAGTTTTGATTGCAAGTGGTTTGAAGCAAATCCCTGGTGGCAAAGGGGAGTTAGGGCCTAGCTGCAGAGCGCGCATGGAGTGATTTTGGAACTTCGCCTAAATATTTCTAAGTGCCCGTTTTTGTATTTTTGCTTTTTGCCTGTTTGGGGGTGTTAAACCTGTTTTCGTCTGGGTTGATGGGTCTGGGGGCATTGTTGGGAAGGTCTAATACCGGATAAAAGTGTTTTGGGGACAATCCATGGTGAAAAAGTTTTTCACTTTTCAGAGTTTTCGCTCACTTTCGTGTTTTTGGGGGCCTGCTTGGGGGGGTTCCTGGTGTTTGGGGGGGGTTGGAGGGTCTAGGAGCAACACTGGGTATGGATAGTTTTGATTGCAAGTGGTTTGAAGCAAATCCATGGTGGCAAAGGGGAGTTAGGGCCTAGCTGCAGAACGCGCATGGAGTGATTTTGGAACTGGGCCTAAATATTTCCAAGTGCCCGTTTTTGTATTTTTGCTTTTTGCCTGTTTGGGGGTGTTAAACCTATTTTCGCCTGGGTTGATGGGTCTGGGGGCATTGTTGGGAAGGTCTAATACCGGATAAAAGTGTTTTGGGGACAATCCATGGTGAAAAAGGTTTTCACTTTTCAGAGTTTTCGCTCACTTTCGTGTTTTCGGGGGCCTGCTTGGGGGGGTTCCTGGTGTTTGGGGGGATGGGGGGTCTTGGAGCAACGCTGGGTATGGACAGTTTTGATTGCAAGTGGTTTGAAGCAAATCCATGGTGGCAAAGGGGAGTTAGGGCCTAGCTGCAGAGCGCGCATGGAGTGATTTTGGAACTGGGCCTAAATATTTCTAAGTGCCAGTTTTTGTATTTTTGCTTTTTGCCTGTTTGGGGGTCTTCTATTTTTTTGCGGGTGGGTTGGCGGGTCTTGGTTCATTGCTGGGAAGGTCTAATATCGGAATCAAGTGGTTTGGACTAAATCCATGGTGGAGTTTTTCCGTTTTTGCTCACTTGCCTGTTTTTGGCGGGCTGTTTGGGGGGTTCCTGGTGTTTGGGGTGGGTTTTGGTGTCTGGGAGCACTGCTGGCACAGTCTAAATTTGAGTGCATTTGTTTTTCAGAAAATCCATGGTGGAAAAGGGGAGTTAGGGCCTAGCTGCAGAGCGCGCTTGGAGTGATTTTGGAATGAGGCCTAAATATTTCAAAGTGTGAGCTTTTCCGGTTTTGCTTTTTGGCTGTTTGGGGGTGTTAAACTTGCTTTCGCCTGGGTTGACGGGTCTGGGGGCATTGCTGGGAAGGCCTAATACCGGATAAAAGTGGTTTGGAGAAAATCCATGGTGAAAAGCGTTTGGCACTATTTTTAACTTAGGGCTTGTTAGGGTTAGCAGCAGTATTGCATGTGTTTGGGGGTGTTATAGATTTTTGCAACTGGGTTCTGGGGTCTTAGAGCACTCGTGGCAATGTGTAATTCTGGTTGCAAGTGGTTTGAAGAAAATCCATGGTGGGGAAGGGGGGATTTGGCCTAGTTGAAGAAAGCGTTTGGCACTATTCTTAACTTAGAGCTCGTTAGGGTTAGCAGTATTGTATTGCATGTATTTGGGGGTGTTCTAGATTTTTACGACTGGGTGGGGTCTTACTCTTGGAAAGCTTGTGGGAATGTCTAATTTTGATTGCAAGTGGTTTGAAGAAAATCCAAGGTGGGAAAGGGGGGTTTTGGGCATACTTTCTGAGTGCGTTTTGGCACGATTTGAAATTAGGCCTCTGCAAGGTAAAAGCAGTATTCTGCACGTTTTTGGGAGGGTAATGTGGGGTGTTCTAGATTTTGGGGATTGTCATCTCTCAAACTGAAAGTGTAATTTTTGCACTACACAGCGTACCTTATATATTTTTTTCTCCGAGGTGTATTTATCACTTACTGTTGTGTTTTTCCATCAACAATTACAGGCAAGCTTTTACCCTGTGCCATCGATGTACTACTCAGACTTACAATTAGCGATCCGCCATTCCGCATCAGGCAGGCAGTGGACAGTGTGTCTGGTCATCAAGATTGATCGACGGAGCATCCGATGGAATGAAGGAGTACCGCGAATAAGAGGAATGGCTGGATGCATCGACTTCACAAATTCAACGGGACAACTACAAAAAACAGTAACAGTATCCAAAATTCTCCTTATCTTTTAAATGATATCCTTGTGAACTTGAACATACTTCTACCAGTGTGACTCTGTGCGTTTGCTTGATCTCTGCTTCAAATTCATCCCTCCAGCTATTTGATACGTCTATGCTATGTTTAACACTAATTTAATGTTCTAAGTGTTTATTCTCTCTGAGGGCAGAGAGGCAAGTGAAATTGCGTAATGACTGCAGCCCTGTACTGTCAACTTGTTTCTTCGTAGTTACAAGTAAGTTGCAGTAAGTAGTAGTACTACTTTTCAGTAACCTAACCATCCATTTAGTAAACAACTTCTGGCATGCAGTAGTGAACTTCCTTTATGTCCAATTAAACGATTTATCAATATCTTCAAATCCAAAGATTTGTTTCTCTTCATTTGTTGTTTGACTGTCCATGCTGTGTTTTTTTTCCTCTCTACCAAACTTTTTCCCAAAAACCTCCATTCCCATCCAATTTTCAAACCCTAACCCTCTTCCCCCGGGCTGTGTGGTATTTCATTGAGGTGTGACTGAAAACAACAATAAATTCCACACACTTGCTGGGGAGGATAAGGTCAAAGCAACCAAAATCATTAGTACAATCAGAAGTTCATGTGCGCCATAGTGGCTTGATAACAACATCCTCCTCCTACACGACGTGAACAATCAAATGCTTAATGTTTACCTTACGTTGCCACTGCTTAGGCTACAATTTAGGGCACTGTTCAGTACCGTACTATCTATTGTACTGTTTCTAATGCTATGCTCAGGCCACTCAATGTTTCATTTCCTTTTTTTTCATATGGTGATACTGCCAGTGTGTACCACTGCTGCTACCAGCACAACAATGATATTGCATCCATCGAGGATTCAAGTCAACAACCAACCTTAATCACCATTTGCAATGCAGCCAGCCCTGGAGCTACCCCGATTCTCAAACACAAATCACAGGTAAGATAAGCATATTGGAGAGGTAGAATAATGGGCTAGGAGGACTAAGTTGGGAGGAGAGCAGAGACTGACAGTACTACTAGTAAAGTACAGTAGTAGGGCTACTAAATTTACTAACTCAGTTACTTGCATTTTGGTACATTTCAGGACTAGATGTTTCATTCATGCTGGTAAGTTTGAAGAAAACAAACGTCCAGTAACCACCACCAACCCCCACACAAAATAATATATGAACGCGTATACTGTGTTTTAGTAAGAAAAATAATTATTAAGAAATATATATTCATGTTGTTGTCAGCACAACAATAAAATAAATTACCCGAACTCACCCCCCTCCCTAACCCAACCAATGTCCAAAATTCCAAAAGTCCCCTTTCCCAAGCACCCAATTCCCATCCCCCAACAGTCTTTAAAAAAGGGGCAAGGGACAGTCACTTCCTCCGGTGGCGTAGTTTTGAAAGCTGTTGCTGCACGTCCCGCAGCTGTTTTTCGCCCAACCGCTCCAGGTAGTCCACTCTTGTACGTAGCCGGCGCACACGAACCATCCAGGATCTGGGGGGGGGCGCTGATTTTGTTGCTGCTGTGCGGCTGCGGCCGCGGGAGGCTGTCGGGCCACGGCTCCGTTTGGCTGGAGGCTTATAGCTGGTGGACCCGGGGCAGTGGAGGAGGATGTAGAGGTTGATGTCTCCTCATGCTCCCGAGCCCACAACCGCCGATACTCGGCACAAATAGCCTCCAGCTTACGGGCCCTGGCCCGGACAGCCATCTCCTTGCAGGTGAGCTTTTTTGGAGTAGCATCTATGAAGAAAGAAAGAAAAATACTGTAGCCAATAGTCTTTAACATAAAGTCAAAATAATTCATTGGAAAGTTGACACTCAGTAACACCAGCAAGTAGCAAACACAGTATAACATTTTGGCATGTATCTTTCTGCCGTCTTTGTAAGCCTGTGACATTACTGGGAGTTTCAGGAATTCCACTAGCAGCACTATGGGTGGACTCACTACTAAATACATAGTCAGAGAGTACTAAAAAAATGCATTTTTTACTTTTTTTCTCTTGTTTTGCAAAAGAAATTACTGGTTCGTGAACTTGTGGTAGCCGCCATAATGGCAGCTCACTCAGCTTGCACCCAAGAAATACAGACACAGGCCATGATGATGCAGTCTCACAGTACTTTAAGCAGTACATGCAGGTGGGGATAGGAATGTCTTACTTTTCTTTAGGGGTGGCTGGCACTGCCACTGGCCATACTTCATCCACTCAGTGTCTGCTCTACTACATCATACACCTCTGCTATCGATGAGGAGGATAAATAAGATAACATCCAGGCTTCCGAAGTACGTCTGTGATTCTTCTTAATGTCTCAAATGTACCAAAATTTCTTTTTGTCAACAACCAACTAACACCCTTTTCATTATATTTTGGAAACCACTGTCTTCTTATGTTGAATTGCATTCAACCAAACCATTCTTTACAGTCATAAATATTAAGACTCGCTCGTCCTTAGTTTCACCCTTCTTTAACTTTTCGTTCTTCACATCCCTAAACTACATCTGATATGACTTGGCTTCACAGTAAGCTGAGTTGAAGTGAAATAGAGGGGGCCATTGGTTACCCGAGAAGTACCGCTGCTAATGCTATTACAAGTCAAGGTTGACTGTCTTCTCCGTGATAGCCCAAAAAGTTCTAAATTAGTAACTGTTCTTAACAGTACAGTGTACTTATACTAGTGTACTGTGTGCTACTGTACAGTACATCATACACTCCTTTGTGAGCCTGCTCAAAAAAATGTCAATAAGTAAGGAGTATAATAACTTACCACAGTCCGCCGCTGCTGAGTCTTCCCCCCCAGCTCCTCCTGTTGGCGCCGCCGCATCCAGAGTGGACCCCTCCGCACTGCTGGCCCCGGCACTGGTGGTCATCTGTGCCGCATCAGATGTTGTGACGTCTAGGAAAAACATGTCATATTTTCAGATGCCATACACAACCCCCTATTTTGTCTCGTAATGGAAGAAAATGTTACATAACACATTTTTTATTACTGGGATTGTAAAAAAGTAACGGTTTTGGGGCGGGTGTTAACCTTTTATATGCTTATTCCATTAAATGCTACAATTCTTCTTATGACAGCTGATGAATGCTTGCTTAACGTGCACCATTTTTCTCAGTACAGAAAGAAGATTCCATTGCCCTTCTGCCAGACGATTCACCAACTACTAGTAAGTCATCACCAGCAGTACTTTAAGTACTTTAAAGAAGGTGGGGGCTCCTGCACAGGTATTCTAATAATTTCATGTGTCTGTTAACTATTATTAAGTTTGAGTCATACTAATTTCATTCATGGGAATGTTGTTCAAACTTTTAACGTCATCTTCATCCATAACCATTGCTCGCTCAGAATACTACGCTATTAAAAATAAAGAACTAATGTTTTCATTTCTTAATTGAAAATAAAACTTTAAAACTAACAAACACTGTGTGGTTTTTGTTCACGAGTGAGTGAGCGGAAAGGTTTGAACTACTGCACTTGGCAGTCATGTTTCAGTGACTCAGATAGGCCGGGACTCGGCGATAGTCTTCTTCTGTTCTTCTGGGTCGTAAAATCATTGGTCAGCCACACTAGATAGTCGGTCAGGGGATTGGGGGTTCAACTTCTTTTCGGACTGAGGTATGTCGAAAGTCGAACTGCACCTATCATCAACAATGTCCTATTTATCTTGTCCATACTTTTTTGTGTTCAGAATAGTCCCTGAAACACTAGCGGTATGGGATGTGCTCCTCTCAAATCAAAAAGGCAACTGCTACCTTTTACTTGGTGTAAAAAAATGACATTTTGTTGTTGGAAATTGTCCAAGCACTTACATTAAGAAGACTGGAATAGACAGCAAGGGCAACACAGAGGACTGCACTCAGTGTCTAGAGATATTGCTGTTTCAGAGTTTTGTTTCACACCGTTTGCCGAATGGGCAAGTTTAGCTACCTACACAGGCTGACTCATAATCGTAAATAGTAGTAGCACAGAGAGTGATGGTAGAGGCAGGATAAGAATGTAGAAAGTAGTCTACATTACAAGAAGATCAAAGACTATTTTGTAAAACATAAAATTATTAGGAAACAGTTTGTAATGATTAGGAGCTGTAAAAGTTAGGGAAGTATAAGTATTAATATAACAATAGAACAACTTACTGGGGCCAGCAGAAGAGCCTGCAAGGGACTGATCCTGTCCACCTTCTGCCACCGGAGTCTCAGTCGCCGCCGGCGCCTTGCCCCTGGGAGGTTCTGGTGATCATGAAATAAAGAAACACAACATGGATGATTGTTTTTTTGGAAATATTTGATTTCTTTGAACACAATATAAAATTATGTCGGGGGAACAAATTAACAACAATTGCATCTCATCTGGTCAACTAGGAGGATAGTAGTACAGTATTGCAGGATTCGCAGACCATCTAATAGGAAAGTTATGTAATTCACTAACTACATCAACAACAAAAAGGTTCTACTACGACTGCCATCACTCAGCAGCACGAGACGTCGCGTGACAGACACAGTCCGTCATCATGATTGCAGACCACTAACAAATGTCCTATAACAAGTAATAAATAATATACTCTACGTATCAATCCACCACTATCTCTTCAAAGTGGCAGCAGCAGGAGTACAAAGAAGGACTAGACTTGAGTCTACTGTCTCTAGCATTACGTAGTAATGCTCTCAAATGACTAAAAAGTTGCAAACAAGTAAGCATAGTAGCAACGCCAATAACCAGGCGAGCACCTGCAATGACAGAAGCTATTTAAACATTAATTTACCTGCAATGTAATCAAACCAGCAGCATTCGTACTCTTCAGGAAAAAAATAGATTAGCAATATAACAGAGCAGAAGAAAAAAAAGAAGTTATTAAATAGCAACTTACCAAGGCCAGGGATCTCCAATCCTAGCAGGTCGAGCGTGTCATGCATCCGGTCTAGGATGTCAGTCCACCGGTGCGTCGCTTGCTGGTAGGTGCGCCGGACCCCAGACTCCTTACACATGGCCCGTCACACCTTCTCCCACAGATGGCGACGCTCCCGGAGGCCGTAACCGGAAGCAATCTGCCCACCTGCTGCCACGGTCTTAGGGAGGTGGAATTGAACAAACACCATCAAGGCGGCAAGCTCCACTGCAGAGAAGATCTCCCTGGCCTGGACTTTCTCCCCACTCAAACACCCGCAAGGGAGCCAGGTACGGGGTGCTGGGCCCTTCCCCTTGCCCTTGTCGACTCCCTTAGCCATGGTCCTGGGCACAAGAAGAAGGAAAGAAGAATAGGTGTGAAAAAAAATAAGAGAGAGAGCGAAAGAAATAAAGTAGGTAATAAAGTAACAAAAAGTTAAAAAAAACACAAAATATAGATGTAGGAAATTGCAGAGATAGATAATAAGCAAAAACAAGCAAAAGAAAAGTTAAGAAAAACATAGGATTACAAAGATGTAAGATGGATAGAAAGGTAGCATGCCCAAAAACCATAGCAATGAATGAAAAACAAGATGGCCGCGCCTATAGAGGACAGCGTGGGTACGTTTGCGCGATATTTCCCCCGCGAGCACGCAAAAACGCTTGCGAACCCGTAAACGCACCACGCGAGCACGCAGCTAGCACCCGGAACTGGAAATACGCAATGCGCACAAGATGGCCGCACCCATGTACGACCGCATGGGTAACTTCGCGGTCGTTGCGCTGCAAGCGGCCCACGAAGATGCAAAAAACCCAGCGAACACGCAAAAAAAACCAATCCGCAAATTCACACGAATTTGCGGATTGCGAGTTCGATTTCGCGCCCCGCGAATCTCGAGAAATTGCAGAAAAACTAATTTTGCAAAACTGAAAGGACTTAGCAGGTACAAAAGTTCAAGCTAATTTGTAACCATTCCTTGTAGTGCTTCCCGAGGGGCCCCTCCAGAGTTCAGTTGCCTACTTGCAACTATTCTCTCACCCTGCTCTGACCCTCAAAGCAGGGTCAGAGATTAGTTACAAGTATGGCACAATGCTCCTGTAAAAAAATTAAACTGCAACAGGAAGCACTTACAGCTAAGGAAGCAGGTGCCAGACTTGAAGCGCATAATTCAGTGACTCATTAACCAGCCCCAAATTAATTCATCTCAGTTGCGGCTGGGCAGGTGTGCTTCCCCCCATAATCTACAGTGGTGAACCAGAGGGTGCTGTGATGAACCAAAGGGTGACAGTGCTGAACCAGAGGGTGGCAGGGATGAACCAGAGGGTGGCAGTGGTGAACCAGAGGGTGATGTGATGAACCAGAGGGTGACAGTGGTGAACCAGAGAGTGGCAGTGGCGATCCAGAGGGTGGCAGTGGTGAACCAGAGGGTGACAGTGATGATCCAGAGGGTGGCAGTGGCAAACCAGAGGGTGGCAGTGATGAACCAGAGGGTGGCAGTGATGAACCAGAGGGTGGCAGTGATGATCCAGAAGGTGGCAGTGATGATCCAGAGGGTGGCAGTGGTGATCCAGAGGGTGGCAGTGGTGAACCAGAGGGTGGCAGTGGTGAACCAGAGGGTGGCAGTGATGAACCAGAGGGTGGCAGTGATGAACCAGGGGGTGGCAGTGGTGAACCAGAGGGTGCTGTGATGAACTAGAGGGTGATAGTGATGAACCAGAGGGTGGCAGTGATGATCCAGAGGGTGGCAGTGGCATACCAGAGGGTGGCAGTGGCAAACCAGAGGGTGGCAGTGATGAACCAGAGGGTGGCAGTGATGATCCAGAGGGTGGCAGTGATGATCCAGAGGGTGGCGGTGGTGAACCAGAGGGTGGCAGTGATGATCCAGAGGGTGGCAGTGGCGAACCAGAGGATGGCAGTGATGAACCAGAGGGTGGCAGTGATGATCCAGAGGGTGGCAGTGATGATCCAGAGGGTGGCAGTGGTGGACAAGAGGGTGGCAGTGATGATCCAGAGGGTGGCAGTAATGATCCAGTGGGTGGCAGTGGTGAACCAGAGGGTGGCAGTGATGAACCAGAGGGTGGCAGTGATGAACCAGAGGGTGGCAGTGGTGAACCAGAGGGTGCTGTGATGAACTAGAGGGTGATAGTGATGAACCAGAGGGTGGCAGTGATGATCCAGAGGGTGGCAGTGGCAAACCAGAGGGTGGCAGTGATGAACCAGAGGGTGGCAGTGATGATCCAGAGGGTGGCAGTGGCGAACCAGAGGGTGACAGTGATGAACCAGAGGGTGGCAGTGATGATCCAGAGGGTTGCAGTGGTGAACCAGAGGGTGACAGTGCTGAACCAGAGGGTGGCAGGGGTGAACCAGAGGGAGGCAGTGGTGAATCAGAGGGTGCTGTGATGAGCCAGAGGGTGACAGTGGTGAACCAGAGCGTGGCAGTGGTGAACCAGAGGGTGGCAGTGGTGAACCAGAGGGTGACAGTGCTGAACCAGAGGGTGGCAGGGGTGAACCAGAGGGTGGCAGTCGTGAATCAGAGGGTGCTGTGATGAGCCAGAGGGTGTCAGTGGTGTACCAGAGAGTGGCAGTGGTGAACCAGAGGGTGGCAGTGGTGAACCACAGGGTGGCAGTGGTGAACCAGAGCTTGGCAGGGGTGAACCAGAGGGTGGCAGTGGTGAACCAGAGAGTGCTGTGATGAACCAGAGGGTGACGGGGTGAGCCAGAGGGTGACAGTGGTGAACCAGAAGGTTCTGTGATGAACCAGAGGGTGGGAGTGGTGAGTGCTGAACCAGAGGGTGGCAGGGGTGAACCAGAGGGTGTCAGTGGTGAACCAGAGGGTGCTGTGATGAACCAGAGGTGGCAGGGGTGAACGGAGGGTGGCAGTGGTGAACCAGAGAGTGGCAGTGGTGAACCAGAGGGTGGCAGTGGTGAACCAGAGGGTGATAGTGCTGAACCAGAGGGTGGCAGGGGTGAACCAGAGGATGGCAATGGTGAAACAGAGAGTGGCAGTGGTGAACCACAGAGTGGCAGTGGTGAACCAGAGGGTGGCAGGGGTGAACCAGAGGGTGGCAGTGGTGAACCAGAGAGTGCTATGAAGAACCAGAGGGTGACGGGGGTGAACCAGAGGGTGACAGTGGTGAACCAGAAGGTACTGTGATAAACCAGAGGGTGGGAGGGGTGAGTGCTGAACCTGAGGGTGGTGGGGTGAACCAGAGGGTGTCAGTGGTGAACCAGAGGGTGCTGTGATGAACCAGAGGGTGGCAGGGGTGAACCAGAGGGTGACAGGGGTGAACCAGAGGGTGACAGTGGTGAACCAGAGGGTGCTGTGATGAACCAGAGGGTGGCAGTGGTGAACCAGAGGGTGGCAGTGATGAACCGGAGGGTGGCCGCGATGAACCACAGGGTCACAAACAGGCTGGACACGTAGAAACAACATGGTCGCGACCGTTGCGACCACACAAGTAAGTTCGCATTCCCGAACTTGTAAATAACCCTCGCAAACTGTCAAAAATCCTCGCGAACACGCAAAAAAAATCCACAAATTCGCAGATTTTGCGGATTGCGAGTTCGCTTTCGCGCGAATTCGCGGAACGCGAATTCCCAATATTATTTTTCCTATCTCTTCATTGATAAATGGCTTCCCATGGTACTCGCGGTGCTCGTCACTGAGCCTCCGGAGCTCATTAGAGTCAAAGTATTGCTCTATGACTTCGCTGGGTGTCTCAGCACTGGCAGTGTACAATTGGGAATAAAATGCAGAGATTCATGCTTATTTTTTTGCTGGGGGACATAGTCCTTCCTGCAGTGTCATCTTACAGCTCTGTTATAAATGAGGAGGCGTGTGGCTTCCTTAATAGATTTGCGAGGGTTGGCTGGGGTTGTCGCCTTCCCCATAATTGCCGGCCTGTGCCTCTCTGCCTAGATATGCCGCCTCTCTCTTGGCCTCTGTGTGGTATTCAGTAAACTTTTGATCTCATGTCTGCAAGTGTAGCGGGGTTAGGGTTCAAGAGGTGTTGCTGTTCCGGCAGCAAGATTTCTGCCTTCAGCCCTTCTAAGGTACCTCTGATAGATTTGTCCTAGTTAGGCTCCATGCAAATATGTGGTGGAGGGTCAGCCAGCAGGACCAGATGCACCGTTAAGTGGTCCGATTGGGTACGCCCCAGGTGGTCCGCTGATGTGGCCTAGGACGCGACATCCAGAATAACCAGCCACAGATCAATGCCGGACCAGGAGCCATGTGTGGTTAATACGCAAGTGCCTTCGCATTTGTCAGCTTGGGTGTTTCGCCAGGCATTGATCAGTTTGTTGTCCCAAATAAGCGTGCGTAGTGTAGCAGTGGCTTGGGGGTGTTATATGAGTGCACCAGAGTGATCTAATATGTCATGGGGTGCAATGTTGTAATCACTGCCCCATACCAGCGGTAGAGGGCCAATGGAAGAGATTAGTCTCCACATGTGAGTGTAGAATTCCAGGTTGTCAGTAAACTGCTGCAAGAATTACCGACTGAGCGTAAAGAATCCCGGCAAGTATCACGTATCTACCTTCAGCGTCAATGAAGGTTTGCGTGGTGGGCCATGGAAGGCCTTTCCTAAATAGTATGGTGATACCGCAACCGTAATTGGAATGGAATGAAGAGTAGGATTCCTCTCAGTGTCTCAGTTTGCCGCGTTGGTGGCAGTGAGGTGGGGTTCTTTAAGAAATCATACGTCAGCCTTGTGTATGTTAGGATATGTATGTATGATCCACACTTTGTGGTAATCGTTCATGCCTCTGATACTCCACAACAGGAAAGCCACCTCAGTCATGCTACAGGTTCAGTGAGGTTGCAATGTAATGCAGTCCATTGTCTATAGTGGTGCCAAGGAACGGTGTGCCATAAAGAATAGTGAGATTTTCAATGGATGCAATTATTGTCATATTTGCTGTCAAACAATAGAAACCATTTAACAAAGCCCAGGAGTCAAGTTGCCCTGTGCTAAACCCCCAAAGAGCTACCCGTCCCTTCCCCTACTCACACCAACCCCCCCAATTAGATTGAGCATCATGCCACCCCCTCCAAAGGACCCCCAATTTGTAGAGTGCCAAATGGACAAGGGATTTCCCCTTAGCCTATAAGTCAGGGTGACCAAGCATTAAAGTTTGCAGTTCGTGCCGTGTGCCGGCCCTAAAGTCAATCATTATCGCTGGTGCGGCCATCTGCAGACGCCACAGGATGGTCCTGGGGGAGGCACTTCTGCAGTTGCTTGGCAACTGTCAGAGCGGCCTTCAGGTCTGTGAAGAGTCTGGGTTTCTCACCGAGTCAATGCTGAGGTTCGCAGGGTATAGTAAGGCATATGTGATATGGAGTTGTTGGAGTAGCGGCCTAGTGGGGAGAAATCTCTGTGGGCAGCTTGAACAGTTAGTGTGAAGTCAAGGTAGAATGAAAGTGTGCTACCCTGGTGCCTGACCCCATCCATCTCTTTTCGAAGAATGGAGTCACGGTCGCAATAATTCAACCAGTGAGCTATTATAGATCTAGGGAGGCCAAGAGATCTATGCGCCCGTTTACAAAGAAATGTTTAGTCAAAACTGTACCAAACAGTTCGCATTGCTGTGGACTCGGGAACACCAATGATGTGGATATTTTTCCTGCGGGGCGAGATTTGAGATCTTCATTCTTTGTGCGAATGATTTTGAGGACTTCATCCAACTTGAGGAGTCGTTGCTGGTTTTCAGGACTGATGTCATCTGCATCAGAGACCCTGGCCTTGAGTTGGGGGATATGGGTATCATGTGTTGACCTGCTGCTTGACTTGGTCAAGGTGGGAAGTCAGGTGATCGGTTTTAGAGTTGATGGATTTTAGGCTGGATTTAACCTCAAGCAATATGGCAAGAATGTTGTTATCCTGTATATCAGGTTAGTCCGTCTGAGAGGCCTGCTCACCGGCCTC
This sequence comes from Lissotriton helveticus, assembly GCF_964261635.1. Lineage (NCBI taxonomy): Eukaryota > Metazoa > Chordata > Amphibia > Caudata > Salamandridae > Lissotriton > Lissotriton helveticus. The sequence goes on from NC_136067.1 coordinate 17,723,394, forward strand.
TGGCTACAGAACTCCACCCCTGCCAGTCCCTCGGCCTCCAAAGATGAGCTTGGGCTGTTGAGAATCCGTCTTACCCATCGCAATGGCTTTTGGGGTGGTTTAACAGCTAGAGGGGCTGTTGGCAATGTCGACATGCAGTATTTAAGATGCAAGGCCACGAACAACTTGGTGCACACAGCAGGTCCTCTTGCAGCCCTACTGCCCACCTAGGTCATGGGTCGCACAGTACACACGGGTCACCCAGCTGTCAGCATTCTGCCTACATGCGCAGTGATTATGGGGTAGCACGAGGAGAGCACCAACCTGGCATTCACAAGGCAGGGTCCATCTAAGGTTCCACTCAGAGGTTCAACATTAATCATTCCATATGGGCTCAGTGTGGTAGGCTCGCCCCGGTGGGCACAGGCTAAGGCAAGGGCCAGTGGGCAGTAAGCTGGTGCATCCAGCACTCCAGGGCCTGCAGAAGCACGAAGAAGAGAAAAGGAGGGGAACTCAGTTATCATACTGGAGAAAGCATGGCGTGGATAGGTGTGCTGTGGTGTTGTGTTTTGATTTAGATACCCGTATATAGGTTTCCCTGAATCATGTCCTTATATATAGGCATAACTCGCTTTGCCCTTATTTAGGCATAACATCCCAGCCCTTATTTAGGCATGAGCTATGCTAAAAAAATACAGGCATGGTCACCTACATCCGTCCATCCCACTTCACAACAAGTTCTTAGAAACCAGACCGTTAAGCCAACCTGGACTTTCCCTATCTAGGATTATTGATTTCTCCAAGAACCCTTCTATTATGTATGAACTACTATTCCTTAGGGGTTCATCCCTGACGTCTTCCTCTGCCCGACTTTATGTCAATGCTAACATTCCTAAGTACCTTCCAGGTATAAATATACCTTCCCTTACCATGACAAACCACAGCAGTTACACGACACAACTTGACTGCAAGGTTTGCCACGGCAAGTTCGGAAGAGACCATATACCGGCCTGACGCACTGACCACACACTGTCATCCCTGCTCGCAGAGATTCCAGTCTCCAGTGTTCTGACTCCCTTCGCGGGTTGTTAGAGTTTTAGACCCAGATATAGATTCCTATCAAGCTCGTTCGAAAAGTATAAAGCCGACTAGAATCTAGAGGGACTCTGGGCATACAAACTTAGTATATACCATACTATAGAAAACAGCACCTACTCTTACCTCGCAGCATACTTAAGTTAGGTACACCGGGGTAGGACTATTCAGAAGTATCAGACGAGTGAACACATTTTAGCCTTTGTTATTTATGTATGTATATATGAATATATGTCATAGCTAAAAAAGACAATGCTATTGCAGTATTATTTATTCTTACTGCTTACACTGTGCGCAATATATTTTGCTTTATGCCTAATGATTGTAACAGCTCATATTTCTTACACAAGAAACAAGACTGTTCAATAAATGCCTTTATTGAAACGCCGATCTATCTATTTCTGTGTAACCTCTGGATAAACTAAGCATGCACGATTTACTGAGTGAAACTGTTATCTATTGTTTCCACGATTCTGAGACGTGTTCCAATTTTAAAGAGAAACAAAGTTGTCATGTTTACGCGGTTGTCCGAAAGTAACCCCTTGTTGTTTATTCGAGAAGTTTCTAGTGACCTCTGAGTTAGCTCGCACACACAAGTAATTACGTTTAATGTACTTGAAAGGAGTATACTGACCTTATTCCAATGCAAAAAACTATAGTGTATATTATTCCAATGTGCAGAGCCTATAAGGGAAATAGGAACAACACTACAAGGCGCCCAACGTTTGGTAAGGCACTAATAACGCTAAATACTGAAGAAACTCATCCGTGCTTTTCTCAGAGACCCCCATTCATAATACTCCATAAGTCGTCTGGAGTTGGTAGGGATAATATCCGCCATAGCTGAGTAGGACGTGATTCCTATGTATCAGCTGTTTGGTTTATTCAATGTTGAAGGATACAGTGTTCCAAAATATTGTGCACCTTCTCTTTGTTTCCTTGAAACTTGTTCTACATTTTTTATTAAACAATGTCCACTAGGGGGGATATTGTTTATGCGGCTGACCAAGCCGTAACAAGTTTCAACACTACAGGTTTAAATGAAACTGATGAGGGTGTTATACACATCCATCCAAATTTAAGGAGAGCCATCACTCTAAAACTTATGAAACATGGCCTAACAATAAGAGGTGGTAAAGCAGTTTTCGTGATAGAGGCACATGAATCTTTTCAGACAGAAGTATTCTACTCTGGGATAGTCTTCCCAGACTCTAATCCAGTAACACATGTGTTTCACTTCTTCAAAGAAGATGATCCACCTGAGGAATACATTCCCTTCAAGGATGTTGAAATTCCATCACATACCAGGAGCATCAGCTCTTGTTTGAAGGCACCCTAAGACATTACAATCACATTACCAGGCTTGGTCCAGTAGGTAAACCAGGGGCAACATGGCCGATCTTAGCCAGCTACATACTTCATCCTGACATTTAGGCAATGTCAGATAAGGAATTACTAAATTAAATACAAAAATTAATAGAATTACACAGTTAAACCACAAACTGTCCGAAGGTCATGAAAAGGAGTCAGTTAAAAACAATCCTACATCTTCTAAAAAGAAGTGGGAAAACAAAAAGCAGTTTTTCGAAAGAGAAATGATCTCAATACCGAGGTAGGTCTCTTCAAAAGGAGCACTCTGATAGGAGGTATAACCTCAGGATTAGGGATAATTTAAAAAAACCTGACCGGTATCCTTGCATACCTTTTAGACATTTTCCCAGACATCCGAAAAATGAGGACGGTCAGAGCTCAAAGAAGAACGTGTGAAGTCCAGAGATGATCAACTCGTTAAGAAAAACAAACCAAAACTTCTTTTTACTAAGAAAAAAGTAGCAGGTCTGAAGATCAGGCATACCAAAAATCCTGAGGACACAACTCAAGAACAGAGAATGGGCTCAGACAATGCTGGACCGTGCAGCAGAAGTAACAATAGCTCACCAGAACCTGACAAAACTTCTGGAGACAGTGGACTTGAATGAGTATATAACTGGAAACATCGTTTACACCGCAATGCATTTAGAACACTGGCATTACAATGCAAGGGTTACACCGACTTCCACTGGAGGGGCTATAACCTAAGAAATAGTAAGATTTACTATTCCAACACCTTCATTACACAACGTAGACTGGTGTTGGAATAGTAAATCTTACTACTCCTAAGTCCAGCACCCTCCAGCACAAGTCGCTATAACGATTTGCGTTATAAAACCTGCAATGTTACAGACCTTGATCATTTTGATCGCGTTGTTAAATCACATTTGCTCTGAGCTCTGAGCACTTTACCACAACTGGCCACTGCTGACATATTTGTTTTACTAATAAGGCTCTTGTAAAGTGGTATACCATTTACCTAGGGCCTGTACTTCAAATTCTACTAGAGGACTGCAGCACCAGTTGTGCAAAACACAGATGTATCCTTTCAAACCTGTCCCTGGCCTGCATGTGCACTTTACTGCCACTTCAACTTGGCATTCAAAACTACTTGCCAAGTCTTAAACTCCCCTTTCATTACATATGTCACGCCTAAGGTAGGCCAAATATAACCTTAAGGGCAGGTTGCCATGGAGGTAAAAGGTAGGACATGTACTGTATGTTTTGCATATCCTGGTACTGGCAAACAGCTTATTTTGTATTTCACTACTGTGAGGCCTACCCCTCACATAGGCCAGCATTGGGAATTCCTTAATACACCTTTACGCTGTTATTCTTGATCAGAGTAGCTTTTTCATATTTCATATGTTTTAAATAGTAATGATAAATCCCCTTTACTGATGATGTTGACTCTAACATTACTGTTTCAAAAATGCCAATTTTAAAAAAGTGATATATTAAAAGGGGTTGGGCCCTTAAAGGCAGCTAGAATGAGCTTCTCTGTTATGTAAAACAACAATATGTTCTAGCTGCCTCTTTAAAAAAATTAATGATTCCAAAAGCAGGGTCCAATAAATTGATTATCTTCCATCTTGTGTTTGTTCACTCATATAGCCTTATAGCCCGCCGTAGAGGGCTATACAGGCTATTAAAGGCCCTCTCCAGCGTTAAAGGCCCCGAGCCGAAGGCGAGGGCCTTTAACAAGGGAGAGGGACTTTAATAGCGGTATAGCCCGACTACGAAGGGCTATAAGGCTATTAGAACATTCTGTCACTAGGGGACAGAATGTTCTAACAAAAAAAACAAAGCCCTTTGGAAGCGTGAGGGGATTGGAATCCCCTCAGGGTCCTTGAAGCCTTTGTTTACAGCCAGAGCTGTGAACAAAGAAACATTGGAATGTTGGAGCTCCAGGCTTATACCAGCCATTATAAGCCCAGAGCACTGCATTGTCTTCAATGGAGCTCCCAACATTCCAATGTTCTAATATTCTATAATTCATTTTGAGAGATATTACAGTTTGTAACATGTTATAGTGGACCACCATGTCGTTTTTTACACTCAAATCTGTTTTATACATATAACATAATCTACTGTGCCAAATATTCAAATAAAAAGGAAGGAATTCAAAGAAATACAAATATATGTGCCATTACATGTGTGTGTCTTTTAAAACAGGAACTTTTTCAAACAGCCATCAAATCATGAATTGCACCAGCGGAGTCAATGAGTCACTTATTCAAAAAGTTGACTCCTGATGATAATAACTCCTGGGGACTGCTGACATAAGCTTTAAGTGGGGTTGGGAATCTGCCAATGTTCCTACTATTTAGTCCGCTTTCAGCAGGTATATTTCCCAAGAGAGTGTGTCAACGCGTTTCGTAATCCCTTGTAAATAATAGGGTTCTCCTCAGGACAACGAGTGGGTCACATCTGTAAATATTAATGTATAAATCTCTATTAATATCATTACTCTTTCTTGCTCTCACTCCACATTTTGATGAGTTGTTTGGGCTGTATGTCAAAAAAACCTTTAGTTATCTTTTGCTCCTATGCTCATATCTTAATTAGAACACAAGTTCCACTTGGATGAGTAATTTTCCAATTTCCAGTCGGTTGAAGTAGATTTGTATTTTAATTCTGATTGGTCAGTGTGTTTCTGCTTTTGTCACAGATATCCTATTGTTACTTGTGGTTCAGCTGTACCAGGCAACAATAAAAATGTCATAGTTAACTGATTAATGTTCCTGCTGGTGAAAATTGAGTTTTGTCTAGTGACAGTTTTGATACACAATAAATTAGTACAGAGGGTTAATATGTCTGCTGCAAGGTTAAGGTCTTGGTAGATCTTTCGAGATCTTTTTAGAGGTTCTTTTTAATCAAATGGATGTAATTATCCTATGTGTTTCCAAGGACTTCATTTCTTGATTTTGCTTGTGGGAAAGCGTCACTCTCAGTATCACACATTTGGTTGTTAAATGTCACTCGTAAGTACACAGAAATCATAAAAATGTCAAACAATAGCAATGTGAAACCTTGGCAGCTAAGAAGTTTGTGCTCCACAAATAGCACATACATTACATACACGTTTGTAGACTTCATAAGCCCCGGCGTGCTCTGCACTCTTCATCTATATACTTTACTAGGTCTGCAATGCACTGCAATCCCTTAGCTATGTTATGCACACTCTTGATAATGATATCCAGAACCTCCTAGCATACTCCTCTTCATTTAACGATGGGCATAGGGTGAGAAAATTGCATTTGTGGTAACTAGAAGATGGAGACAAACCAATCACACAATCTTTCTCCCCTCTCATTCTCTTTCAATGTGATTCTCTTTGTCTTGTTCGCTCTATGGTGGAGTTGCTAAAGTTTTACGTTGAATTGGGAGTAACTGTGCAAGGTGAGCACTGGAAAAACAAAACATTCAGATTTTTGTGCTGCAGGCAGTGTCTGTGAGTACCTACATTTTATGAGCTACTTCACTACATTATTAAACTCCCACCATACACTGAATGGTTCTTGAAAGGATTAGAGGGCAATCCATGTACGTGCTCACCAGAGACTGGATATTTTTATGTCTACCCTTAGAATCTAGGACAATTACTTCATGTCTGTCCTTGAGATCATAAATATGTGTAATGTATTGTAATATAATTGTAGCAATTTCCCTTCTGGGCCCGCTTTGGTTCTCCCTTATTTTTGCATCATAGCCATTTTAGATTGGCTCTATTCTGCATTGCCCCATATAATAGATTTGTTTTTTCGACATTGTCCTAGGCAGTATATGATGTTTGTTATTCAGAAACTCTTCTTGGGATTTTGCCCCCTCATCTCGTACAAGGTTGCTAGGAATACATAACAACCTATTGTACTGTTTTATTTGTTAGTCCAGCAACAGCTCCTAACATCTAGACATAACACCGTCACTTAGCTGCATCATCTAACACAATACTTTATGATATAAACTATATCTTGTCCTCTAGGGGGCCAGAGAGGAGAATTCTGGGGGGAGATTAATGTTCTGGAATGACAGCAGTGCCCGACACGCAGCCCCATGAATATTAAGATTACACTCATGATGCGGAACACCTAACTGCATACACTAGCTATGAGGTCCTAGGTAAATCCTAGAGATTGCAAATGTATTCCTGTGCTCGCATAGTAAGGGTAGACCTAAACAGATATATAATTTTCCATGGTTGGGATGTTTGTCCTTTACAGTTTGCTACTTATGCTAATTGCCTTGTTCAGTGCATCTGCATAATGATCGCAGCTCATGTCCTTCATAACAGACTATGATAGTTTCAATAAATGTATTGTAAACTTTGTTTGTGCCTTTCTCATGTTTTCTTGTTAGCATGCATGAGTGAGTAAGCAAAGGGGGGATCTGTTTCTATGGTTCCCACTAGAGGGTCATGTTTAAAGTTGTAGAAATTACATGTTACGCTGGAAAGGTTAGGGGTTCGGGTGAGGCACTATGAGCTAGCCATGATTGGGTCATCAGGTTTTGACACCGTAGAGAGACACCGTCCCTACACTATGACATCCTGTGATCTTAACCCTCAGTTCAGCATAACTATCGAAATCCGTTCAACAAAAATACTAAATAAGTGCTCAAAGCACTGTCTATTTACAGTGGATCCTGTCCCCACACAATATAGTAGTTCTTGATTAGTAACACATTTATTAAATATATGTAAAATCATTATAATTTGTTAAAAATACAGTTGATTAAATTAATGTCTATAGTTCTACACATTTTCAACAGCTGTTGCATTGCAAATTCTTGTTGGAACTGTGAGCAGACACTGCAATGGCAGGTCTGAGATGCTTTTTCAGGGCTACTCTTGAGTAACCCTGGGTCAAAGCACTACGCTATGCTCGCGTAGTTTGCAAAGTTTGTCCAACTTCGCACTACGCATACTGCAAGTAGCACAGTGCAAACACTCATAGCGTAGCGTAGTGCAGCGGTAATATTTTGCTTGCTTGCGGTCCTCAACGTCAAGTTGGCGATCGCAAGCGTGGCAAATAAACCTCCTAGCAAAATTCTCAACGCGAGGAGGTCAGGTTTCTCATTGCGAGTGGTTGCGTATGCTCGCGACCGCTTGTGATGAGAAACTACCAGTCCGCGTTGAGAAAGCTGCCGCTCGAGTAAAAATCTACTCGAGCGGAAGAAATCTACAGCTCGCACTGTGCAAGATGCCGTTTTCAATAATTGCACAGTGCCGGATGCTTGTCCACGCTGTGCAATCATTGAAAATGGCATCTTGCACAGTGCAAACAGGCTACTATGCAGTTCACGTAGTGCTACGCATAGTGCGAAGTTCACGTAGTGCTCGCATAGTGCGAACTGCACTTCCCGTAGCTACGCGTAGCGATACTTAGCTAACTACACCCAGCCCTACTCTTGAGGGTGGCACAATCAGTGCTGCAGACCCACTAGTAAAAGACAAACAATTGATGGACAGAATGCAGTACAAATCCAAACATTCACCGCCAGTCAAGAGATCTGGGTTAAATCCATTAATCTTTTGCTCACCATGCCACCCCACCCCTTTGAAAACAATTAAAACAATGGATCCACACATTGATTGAGAGATTTTAGAGACGAGATAGGATGAAATTGATGGAGATGTTAGCATGATGCAATAATCTGTGTGTATTTTGGAAGAACTGATTTATTCTGTTTCTTCAATTCTGCAGTTTAAACAAGAGGAAGTGGAGCTGCCCAAGGTAGTGTCATGGACACACAAATACAACTACGGATTTCCATTATGGATGGGAAATTTCTACGCATATTTGCTCATAAATCACCCTGAATATGCAAAAGTTGTCTTCGGCAGAGGAGGTAGGTATTTATAAATGTTTCACATTAGAAAAATCATGGGGTTAAAATTTTTTAGGACCACATATATTAAGTAATTTTGTGTTCGCAAATATGCCGATAGACAGACTTTGCCCATTTGGGAACACAAAAAAGTCTTTTTACATGTACCCTTCTTGCGATTCGGACCTGTTGCTGAATTGCAAATTGATTTAGCGATTCAGTAACTGCAAGGCGCGTGTTTAGGGTGTCTCTTACAAATACCGAATTGTAACAGTATGTATGAATGTTTTCTGACCTTAAATGCGATAGCAAAATATTTGCAATTTACCACATACTTCAAGTAGGTGGTAACCCATTCGCAAATGGGAAGATGTCCCAAAGAGATCCCTTCCCCTTTGGGATTGTTAGTAAAAGCAATTTTAAGAGCAGGCATTGGTCACACAGACCATTACCTATACTACCAATCAAAGACATGGTGGTCTGATGACCCCAGCAGGCTACCATCCCTGTGATTTTAGCGATTCCTAGAGGGTCGCAAATTGCGACCTACCTCATTATTGTTAATAAGGTAGGTCGATTTACGACCATCTAGGAATCGCAAATTAAACTCATACATTTCAAATAGTAATTTCCTAATTGCGATATGCAGGAAAAAGCAAACAGAAACTCGCAATTTCAAACTTTCCTACATATAGCCCTTTGTGTTTTGTATTTGTCCTTTTTTATTTTCGGTTAATTATTTCGATCTCCCTACTTGCCATGCATCAGATAACATCCTGCTTTTAGAAAGAGGCCTTAGTTCATGCCATCCTCATTTACAGTGATTAGATCTTTGAAACCCCATATTGAGTGCACATTAAATTGCTTGATTTTTACTGTTCACACATTATAAATGGGTGGGGATTTGAAGTGGATTTGGACAAGGCAAAAAGACTGAGATATTATGAAAAAAGCAATTATTTGCAAAGCCAGTAAGCTGATTTCCATTTGAATTATAAACCAGACTCACTAGCATTGTGTTATGATCTTATGTGTGCCCATGCTTTTATCTTTATATATGCGTGCTTCTTTAAATGCACTTGCACGCTTTGAGTCTAGAACCCTGCTTCAGAGTAGTGTGTTCCATAACAGTCAGTTGGAAACTGTGGCTTACAAGCTGGCTGTGTGTTGGTGGTGTCAGAAGATCAAATAAAAGGTGCACATGTAAAACACACAAATACCCTAGGGGCATGTGCATCTATGGCACTACCAAAACTGTAGTTTTGGGTGCCTTTTCCTTATTTGCACATGGTTACCATCAACTTGAAGATGATAGCAACAACATTTCCTAAATGGCCATTTCGCATTTAAGAAATGCTTTGTACATGTGCCTAGGAAATTGCAAATAGGAAATCCCTATTAGGGGAATCGCAAAATGTAATTTTTTCTGGGTAGAAACTGCATTTTGCAACCGCGTTTAGGCCTTTGTACATATGGAAAGGCAGTATTGTATTTCTTAATGGACTGAAATTGTGATTTGGTCTGTTAAAATATGTAATTTCCCTTTGTACATATGGCTCTTTAAGCTTGTTCTTCTTTCACATGTGCCTACTCACAAATATATTGGCACATTACACCCTCCCTACATCTTAAAATAACTGTCCTCCCACTCACTGTTCCTTCTAACACACACTAGACCTATTAACCCCCTCTTACGCTCCACACTTCTGATAACAGTCTCAATTCACCTGGACTGCATCGGCAACTTCCTATGACCCCATGTGTAGAGTAGATCCCACTGAAGCCAGTATAACTGTCACAGACTAAATAAAAAAAATCACTTTTTAGCAGATTAATCCCAGTTTGTTGCTCTTCTGGACCTATCATGCAGGCATGTTAGGACCTTTGGGCATTGGGAGGTAGCTTAACACGTGTGTGCATATGCCCTGGTTCCTAGTCCATGGCCAGTAATTGGCTTTTAGGTGAGACCACTGTAGAGTTGCATAGAAACTGTGCATGTGACGTAAAATTGAATGTTGCATGTGTTTTGCAGTGCAGGTTTCATCACACTTTGATATATTTGAGTTTTAAACAACTATAAGCCAAGCTGTAGCATGCAGATATCAGATTAAACCCTGTTAAGATGTTTAAAGGCCTACCTCTAATATTAAATGATTCTCCCGTAGAAGATGATGTCGAGCCCACAAATCCCAGATGAGTTGAAGACATGAAACTTGCCACTGTCCCTAGTTAATTGGCCTAAGGACAATGACCAGCCTGCACTCAGAGGCTGTAACACTCAGAATTTAGTTACATCTGAAAAACTGAGAAAGCTGCAATGGATAGGCCATATCTCAAAAGACATAACCGACTTGGGGCCATATGTAGGTAAATTGAGAATACCGAATCCTTAATACCGAATTTTACCGAATCGGTATTAAGGATTCGGTATACGCGATGTAGATAAAAAATCGTTAAATATTACCGATTCGTTATGAATCGGTATTAAATACCGATTTCGGACAAATCGGTAAAAAATGAGAATGAAATACCGAATCGGTATTACAGAATCCATTACCGAATCGGAAATACCGAATCGGTAATTCAAAACATCGTAATTTGTTGAATCAGCCAATCCAGATACACCCAATTACCTCCCAAACAGGAAGTGGCCACACCCAGCCAGGTGCACAGGACCTGGAGCTCACAGTGAGGCAGGCAGGCAGGCAGACAGCCTTGTGAGCTGAGGAGCCAGCAGCAACACAGCCACACCGCCACAAGCAGGACTGCAAAACAACAAGAAGCATTGCAATGGCAAGCCAGGACAGGGAGAAGGAGGGAGGTGACAGAAAGAGAAAACTCAAGTTTAGTGACAATGAGCTGGAGGTCCTGATCCAGGATGTCAGTCAAGAGCACCACAAGCTCTTTGGAGCCCAGTCCCACCAAGTGCCAGAGTCACAGAAGAGGCAAATCTGGAGTGGCATCAGGGACAAAATCAATGCCATAGGTGTGACCCAGCGCACCATAGAGGACATCAGGAAGAGGTGGTACAACCTCAGGAAGATAGCCAAACTGAGGATGGCAGAGAGACTGAGGCAGGCTGGAAAAACAGGAGGAGGGAAAAACAGAGCCCCAGTACCAACACCACTTGAACAGATGGTTGAATCCACCATCCAGCAGGAGAGTGTAATTGGCGTGGGAGACGCCGACAGCTCCGCCAGAGCAGCTAGAAAACAAGGTAAGAAGCATACCCAGCATGCTGTGCTACCCCCTCCCCACCCCCAATCCCCATAGTGGCAAAGGGGCTCCCACTCCACCCCATGTCTTACTGGATACCTGCAATGCATTATGGGTGATGTAGTCAGAGGGAACACATGAATAGGACAGTCAGGCTAGCAAACACAATAGCATGGTAAAGTAATAGGCAATGTCAGGACAACCACTGTGCTCTGTAGGCATGTTGTTTAATGAATTCACATGGCATACAGAGCAGTAAGCATATCTACATTTGTGTCATTACAGGCGAGTCATCTCGCAGTGCAGCAGAGAGCAGCCGAGCTAAGTCAGCCAGGCCGGAGGGGAGGCAAAATGAAGACGCCAGCAGGCCTGCAGGGACCACAAGCTCTGCGTCATCACGGCCATCTATTCCACCACCACAGCCATCACCACAGCGCCAGGGAAGTCCACAATCCCCTCTTACACAGTCTCCACTGCGAAGATCACCAACACCCCCACCCCCACAGTCAGGCAGGAGGCATGCCGCGGCCACCCTCCAGCAGATGGAGGAGTCAGATGAGGAGGGCAGATGGGGCGAACAAAGTCCCATAGGGGAAATATCCAACATGGAGAGGTGTAGTTCTGCATCCGAGGGTGCCCACATCTCATCCAGACGCCGCAGGGCAAGGCCGGACAGTCCAGAGGCAGCCGAGCTGGGTGACAGTGTGTTCGCAGGACTGGAAGGCAACATGCTGAAGGTCCAGCGCCTGCAATGGAAAGAAGAGAGACAGAGGCTCCAGGCCTATACCAAGTCGGTGAACCGGCTCGCCACTTCAACATCACTGATGTGTCGCAGGTCCATCGCCATGCAGGAGGAGATGGCGCATTGCAGCAGGGATGTGGCCAGGGGGATGGTGTCCTTGACCTCAGTGCTAGAGCAAATGCAGAATGCTAAGGCCACCACAATGGAAGGGGGGGGGACAGTGAGGAGGCCACCAGCCGTGGTAGCATCACGCCCTCACCCACCGAGTTCAGAAGGCGTAGTGAACGTAACGTGCCTTCACATGAACAGTCCGACACACCGGACAGTGTAGATAGGGAACGGTCATGGGCAGCACGTGGCCGCAAGAAGTAAGGACCAATGGCTGTTGCCAAGCATGAGATGGGTGATGTAACCCATGTCCAATTGGAGATTGCTCACATTACTGGGGGTGTGCCTAATAAACACCTTGAAATGTAACTGGAACAGGCTCTGTGTCGTTACTCACTCAGAAGTAGTTTGCCGTTATCTCTGCCCGTCGCTGTCTCCCATCATGTTCAATAGCAACACCTGCTGTGCTGGGCTCTGGCTGAGGGTTGTCCTCGTCCTCGTCATCTGAGTCAGTCAGTTCCACTGCTGTTCCTTTTTTGATGGCCAGATTGTGTAGCATTGCACATGTAGCAATAATCTTGCAACATTTGATGGGGCTGTAGAGACGTGCACCTCCAGTTTTGTGGAGGCAACGGAATCTGCTTTTGAGCAATCCAAACGTGAGCTCCACCACGTTGCGTGTGCTCCTATGTGCCACATTGTATCTCCTCTCCCTCGGGGTGGTTGGGTTGAGATAAGGTGTGAGTAGATACGGGCGGAGGGCATATGCGCTGTCACCTATGTACAGATGTAAGTGGCATTATGTTGTGTGATCAATAGCTTTAGCCAGGGTGTACATCAGAGTGTGTCACATTTACTTACCTAGTATGTATCCGTCTCCAAATTCACCTGCAAGCAAACGGGTATGGATGCCACTGTTCCGGAAGATGTACGCGTCGTGGCTACTGCCGGGGAATTTGGCCACGATGTCGGTAATTAAGAACTTGGCATCACATATCACCTGTACATTGATGGAGTGGGTGGATTTGCGGTTCCTGTAAATGTATTCACTAGCTGCAGGTGGGCAGATGGGTATATGGGTCCCATCTATGCAGCCGATGACGTGTGGAAAGTGTGCCATTTGGTAGAACTCCAGCTTGGTCCTCTGCAGCTCCGCCTGTGTACTGGGGAAGGAAATGTAGTGTTCCATTCTGTCCATCATGGCATCTAGGAAAGTGTTGGAAAAACGGGACAAACAGCTCTGTGACACTCCACCCACTGCAGCAATCACACCCTGGAAACTTCCTGATGCAAGGAGGTGCAGGCAGCAGAGAACCTGGACATGGGTGGGGACAGCGTGGGCCCTTGGTGTCTGATGCTCCAGATAGGGTTTTAGGTCCCGTATTAGCTCCAGGATGGTATCAGGGTGCAGTCTGTATCTTTCATGAATTTCTGCTTCTGTCAAGTGGAACAATGTGATGCGCAATCTGTACACCTGCTCCTCCCGTCTCCAGATCCTTACTCCTGCTGCTCTCAAGCGTAGCCGCCTTGCAATGAGGTAGAGTCCTGCCATTGTGTTCCCACTGATGCATTTTGGGCCTGTTTTTATGCACTCCACCTGATTATCACATGCTCCAGAAAAGTGGTAAATACCGATTCGTTATTACCGAATCCGGTCAATTTCGGTAATACCGAGGTTTGCTACATAGCATTTTTGGGGATTGTTCCGAATCGTTATTTCCGATTAGGTAATATTTGTTTCGGTAATTTTGATTCGGAAAATAACGATTCGGTAATTTATTACCGATTCGTTATTAACGAATCAATTCGGTATTACGTACATCTCACATGGCTAATTACCGGTCGGTAACAACGAAAACTGGCCTTTTTCGGTGTTACCGACCGGTATTCGACCACCTACATATGGCCCTTGGTTACTTACCAGTAATGTTCATCACTCCGAGTCATAGTCTTCGTCATCACAGTCACAAAGGAGCACCCTGTGTTCCAGACACAGCATTTACCCATAAATTAAAAAGGTCCCCACCCAATATGGCAGCCTTGCAGGAAGTACCTGTCACCTGGCCTATAAATACGGGACCAACACAGGAAACATCCTGAAATACAAAAGCAGAAAGAAAGAAAAGACAAGAAATTTGTTCGTCCCCCCCACCACCAAGGGCGGGCAGAAGGGAATATGACTGTGATGAGGAAGACTATGACACAGAGTATTAAACATTACCGGTAAGTAACCAAGTCATTACCATTCTCATCCATCTTCCTCATCACAGTCACAAAGGAGCGAATACCCAAGCGCCGGACGAACAAAGAAACAGACTTCCAGGATGCCAATGAAAAAACAATGTGGACAATCACAACCAGTGAACACCTGCAAAGACGGCGGACCCAAAACTCCAGAAGACCCACTTCCAACCACAAAGAAATAGTAGAAGACACGGGGGGAGGCCGAAGATGCCAAAGCACAAAGTACCATCAAGGAGGCCCCTAGAGAGAAGCCCAGGAGGAAGACACACACTGAGTGGAACGACCACGAATGACTAAGGGAAGAGAGACATCTGGAAGCAGGAAGGCCAATACCAACCAAAAAGGGGCACAATCCCACGACCCTGAGAACAAGAGACACAAGTCAACCCTGAGAGAAAGACTTACTTGTGCAACCGACCGAGCAAGTCGGGCAGAGAAGTTGGACCAAACCCAATGGGAACAGAGGCCTGCGCAGGACGATGGCCCGCCAAACAACCCCAAGGGCGACATTAAAAAGCCCACCGGGTGACGGGAGGCTGCATGCCAAGGCAGCACCAGACCCCAAGGCAAACCAGGGAATGGAGCCGGAACCCCACCCCAAAGAGTGGCAGCCAAGGACATTGAGGAGAAGGACCAGGCAAGAAGAGGATGACAAGCAAATGACAAGCACCCCCAATGGCGCCCACACGGAAAGGATCAGAATGCAAAGCAAGAAGGACCAACATCAACCTGAGAAAGATGAAAGGCAGAGCGGGCCCTCCGGGATGGGAACCTGTGACCAAGAGGACGAACACAGGCTACTGCAGTAGACGCAGTAGTCCACCGAGCCGCCAGCCCCTCACCACAGGTAGCCCACAGCACCAGGAATTAACTGGCGGGCACACATCCAGGAACAAACCAGGCCCGACCATGCAGCACCCA
This sequence comes from Lissotriton helveticus, assembly GCF_964261635.1. Taxonomy (NCBI): domain Eukaryota; kingdom Metazoa; phylum Chordata; class Amphibia; order Caudata; family Salamandridae; genus Lissotriton; species Lissotriton helveticus. Next base: position 17,738,899 of record NC_136067.1, read on the forward strand.
TGACAAGAACAGCAACACCTCTGAAAGAGAGGATGACCAAGAACGGATGAGAGCAGGAGTTCAAGGGACGTACGGCAGTAGGCACCAAAGGGCCAAGGAGCCGAAGGGCCCCAGCAGCATATTAAAGAGTATCTTGGCACTGAATAACAGATGTATTATTGTTACCCACCTCAATGGTACTCCTGTTATCAACCTCAGAAGGATGAGAGGCTGAGTGAAGCCACCGGGAAACAGTTAAACTCAACTCGGCTCAATCCACAAAACCTAAAGTATGGACAATAGACTGGAAAAAACTCAACCCAAACATGTTACCCGCTTCCAGCCACAATCTACTTTTGCCCCCTGCTGGTGCCTCCAACGTACATGATCTCACCAACCATCATCTCAACTCTATGACTTCAATAATTAACAAATTTGCTCCCCTTCAACTAAAGAGAGTTTCCACGAAAGACTCTAAACCCTGGTTCAATGGTCCACTTTACGATGATAGATGTTCTCTCAGAACTGCTGAACGCAACTGAAGATCGGTCCCATCCGCCAAGCTCCTCATGACTCTAAAAAGAAAGAGAAATGCTTACTACCGAAAGACCAAGCGCACCAATGCAGACTTCTTCAGTCACCAACTTGACCAAGCAAGAAATCCACTAAAAAAACTCTTTGAATTAATCAAAACCCAATCTAAGGACGCACCTCAACGTCCTCAAGACCTAACTCATCCACAACCCACATGTGAAGAATTCTCTACCTTCTTTAATCTAAAGACAGAGAACATCAAGAAAGATCTCCTCAATGACCTAATTTCTCACTCTTGTCAGCACATCAAAACCGCTCCTCTACCCACAAGTGCAGCACAACAAACACCTTCATAGTTTGTTTTAAAAAATGACGCGGTATGGTCATCCTTTTACACCTATTCTGAAGACGCTATTGGCAAGTTTCTCAATGCCCTGAAGCCTGCCACTCACCTCACCCACCCTCTGCCTGCAAATGCAGTTAAAGAACTTACCCCATTGCTTCTCCCTCTCTGGACCAAAATCATCAACAGTTCACTCCTACAAGGTTGCATCCCTGACTCCCTTAAGGTGGGGTAGGTCTCTCCCATTCCTTAAGAAACCCACAGCTGACCCCACGGACCTAAACAACTACCGTCCTATCTCCAATATTCCCACCCTGCCCAAACCTTTGGAAAAATGTGTTCACCAACTGACAAAACATATTGATCGCTTCAACCTTCTCAACAAACATCAGTCCAGCTTCCGAGCAGACCACAGCACAGAATCAGACATGACACACATCATTGATGATGCTCTCCAAATACTTGATCAAAACGGAACATGCCTTCTTATCCTGCTAGACCTCTCATCAGCCTTCGATACGGTCAAACACAAGAACTTGATAGATCTGTTGAACCACAGAATGGGCCTATCTGTGCTTAACTGATTAATTTAAGGTCAACAACACTCTATCTAAACCCGTTCCAGTTACGATTGGAGTACCACAAGGTTCCTCGCTTTTACCAACACGTTTTAACTTATTCATGAAACTACTCACCGATCTGCTACAAGCATCCAACGTGCAATTCCACATGTACCCTTACGATACCCAACTCTACCTTAAGATCAACACTCTTGAAGACATTAATTTGCTTAACACTACCCTTAAGACCACCCAAACATGGCTGGTAGAGAATCACCTCAAATTGAATCCCTCAAAAGCTGAATTCTTCCTAATTGCCCCACCTGCCAAAGTCCCCATAATGCATGATTGGATCAAACACCTTACAGCACTCAACATTCAACCAACCATTGTGGATTCAGTAAAATCATTGGGTATTACACTTCATTGCAACTTCAATATGCAGGAAAACATTTGTAACGCAACAAAGGGAGCAAACTTTCAGATTAATACACTGAGGAAGCTGAAACCCTTCCTACCGGCCAAAGACTTCAAGATGGTGGTTCAAGCTCTGGTTCTACCTCAGCTGGACTGTGGAAGTTTCTCGCTATGCGGTCTCCCCAAACCTTCTACGGCTCCCCTAAGAGGCTCTACTAATGCCATTTGAAGCCAGAATTCACCTGAAAATACACTGAGGAAGCTGAAACCCATCCTACCGGCCAAAGACTTCAAGATGGTGGTTCAAGCTCTAGTTCTACCTCAGCTGGACTATGGAAGTGTCTCGCTATGCGATCTCCCCAAAGCTACTACGGCTCCCCTAAGAGGCTCTACTAATGCGGCAGCGAGACTCATCACTGGCTCAAAAAGAAGGGCCCACATCTCCCTTGACCTTAAATCTCTAAACTGGCTGCCATTTGAAGCCAGAATTCACCTGAAAATAGTGTGCATGACGCATAGGGCCATACATCACAATGCTCCTAGGTATCTCATACAGAAACTCACAATATTCGGTGGGATGACAACCACAAGAAGTGCGGAAAACCTCCTACTGAAGCCACAAAGATTCAACAAGAAAAAAACATACAAACAATCCTTCTCTGGAATGGCGCCCAGGATTTGGAAAGACCTTCCCCCAGAAATAAGACTGAACCCCTCCACTGCATCTTTCAAATTGGAAGTAAAATGCATTCTTATGGCAAAATTCACTCAAACACATACCTATGATGCCCTGAGAACATCCGTACATGGCATCAAACTAGTCAACCTAATCAATCAATTTGTCGTTACCATGTCTCTACAGTTCGCTCCTGTTTTGCACCTTATTGCTCTGGTTTATGTTAGCTCAATGATGTTATTTTTTATTTTACTTACTTATCTTTACTGTATTACCTTCACTCACCAGGTCCCTTCTGTTCTGCTTCTTACTGCCTGCTCTATGTTTGCCCTATGGTATTATGTACACATCACTGACCTATCTTGTATCACCTTAAATCAAACATGCTTAAAATGACATTTCTTAAACACCCAGCTAAACAGTCACCCATCATCGAAGAATGGATGAATCAACTAACAGCTCTTAATTGCATGCCACTCATCATTGATTCCACAAGCTCAGTGTGAATAATGCTAGATAAGAGTTTGAACATAGGTGCTCTCATTAAAAAGGAGCAAACTTCCAATTGAGCATCTTAATGAAAATAAAACCTTTCCTTCCCCCCAATGACTTCAAGGCTACGGTGCAAGCCCTAGTGATTTATAAGCTGGATTATGGAAGCGCAAGCCTCTGCGGTCTTTCTAGATATAAGATGGCTCCTTTAACGGCCACCCTCAACTCTGCCTCTAGGCTCGTCACACGCTCAAAAAGAAACAATCATATCACTTCTCAGCAACAATCCCTCAATTGGCTCCCTTATGTAGAAAGATTAAAACAAAAAATTGCATGCATGACTAACAAAGCCTTACATTTCAATACCCCCATTATACCTCGCACAAAACCTTGAGCTCTCTGTTGGATCTAGACACTCTAGGAGTGTCAGCACCTTACTGCTAAAGCCATAAACATTCCATTAAAAGAAAACATACAAACACATTTTCTCAGGTATCGCCCTGAGAATGAGAGATTCCTTGCCCCTCTGAAACCTGACTGAATCCCTTTACTGCTTCTTCAAAAAGAATGTTACAGTGCTAATGATGAAGATATTTCTGTCCTCGGACCCCAGCTTCCCAAGCATTCTAGGGCACGCTCTTCTCACCATTGTTTACTATTCGACTGTTATGATTGTATGTTGATTTGTTGGTTTATTGTTACTACCTCCTGTACCATTCGTGAGTGCTAAATTGTAAAGCGCTCAGATACTCCCAGGGGTCATGTACGCGCTATATAAAACCTTTTAAATAACTGAAAGATGGATCCATACAGTGACTATTTACAGTCCACAACAGAGACTTTATAAATAAATGAATTGTGGGAACTTCCAAACTCTTTAAAGAATATGTTAACAAAATAATGTGTGAGCGTGCGCAATTGGATTGCTAAAATCTTCTTAAAAAGTGTGCCCATTCATGGATAACCATCCAATCCTATGAGACTTTAGCACATTAAGAATACCTAAACTTCACCTATTCATTCCACAAAAAAATTGAAACAATGCATCCTCTAAATGGGTGATTGCCCAACTCCGGACCTTTGTACAAAAATCCATACAAAAGAAATTAATAAATCCTGTAGAGGCTGCAATCAATTTCAAGACACCATTATGCACATTATTTGCATTTGCACAACTTTCTTAACAGAGCAACACAATTTGTATGGCAGTCTTTCATCACACCAGGAGTGCAGACTTGTCGATAAGCAGCAATAGCTTGTTTAAGTAGGAGTAATATAAGACTAAATATGCTGACGATCACATTTTTTAGACAAATAAACAAACCGCAACAAAAGCTAAATGAACTTTAATCCCCTGTGTATACTGGTGTCATCTTTGCTTTAATTGTACATTTTCCCTGATTGTTAGAACTGGCTATTTCTGGTAGGCTAAGGCTGACGCCAAAGCCAGGCAGAAACCACCATTCTAGTCAGGGCAAGGAAGTCACACGCCAAGATAACCCCTGCTCTCCCCCTTGGTAGCTTGGCACGAGCAGTGAGGCTAAACTCAGAGGCAATGTGTAAAGCATTTGCGCCAGCACACAACAGCAACAACATCCTAGGCACACCACAAAAGGAACTCCACACAAGGTTATATGAAAATAACTTCTGTATTGTCAAAACACATTAGATAGAAATCACACATGTACATTGTGCCAACTGGCACGGGCAATATTCATAAGGGATTATTTACAGGACAGGGCCACATGGGCCACTGTCAGAATCAACACTTTTAGAAATAGAAATACTGTCAGAAATTAGAATAAAAGGATATAAAATAACAGTTATAAATCACAACCAGTATCTACTGGTAACAGGTAAGTACCACCTACGCAACCCTAACCACCTTAGGAGAATGTCACGCAGGGGACCAGGACCTCACTAGGACCACCTGTATCAAAAAGAACAACCACCTAAGTATCACACAGCATTTAGGGGTATAAACAAGAACACATTACCCATGATGCATAAATATACATTCAGAGGAGTAGTAAAGGAAAACACATGATGCCTAAAACATTCAGAGGTGTACGGACAACCACCTAAGTATCACACAGCGTTTAGGGGTCTAGGAAAGAACACATTACCCATGATGCATAAATATACATTCAGAGGAGTAGTAAAGGGAAACACATGATGCCTAAACCTACACATTCAGCGGTGTTAAGAACAAAGCACATGATGCAATGAAAATACATTCAGAGGTACCAGAACAATACAATAGTGCAAAAATCACATGATGCCTAAAAACATTCAGAGGTGCAGAAATAACACATGATGCAAGAAATCACATTCAGAGGTGCAATAACCATACAATTGCGCAAAACCTACATAAGCCACCACCCGTGGCAGTCAATAGGCCAACTGGCCTTGTTGCGGCTAGGACGCCCTGTGTCTCAATGTCAGGGGCCTAAACGTGGCAGGTGCCCACTACTTGCTGGGCACCTGGGAACATCCCAAGACCTAAACTGTGCAGCTGCCCACTAATTACTAAGCAGCTGGGAATCAAAACTGCGCCAGGGCCCTCACTGGCCCTAGAACCAAAGCTGCGCCATCTGGGAGCCACACAGGCTCTGGACACCACACATGCGCAGAACGTTGGAGCCACACAGGCTCTGACACTAACTTTGCCCCCTAAGAGCCCTCTTCTGGGCTCGCAAAACAACAAGGGGGGCAGGGAGCCTCTCAGGGCTCTACAAGAAGGAATGCCCACAGAGCCTCTTGTGGCACGAAACAAAGAAATGCCCCCTCGAGCCTCTCTGGGGAGCCTTGCGGGCTCTAAACATTGTGGGGCCATGGAGCTGCTCAGGGCTCGAACTGCAAATGCCCCTTGAGCCCCGCAGGCTCTGAACAACTATCTCACTGGCAGGAGGGGGGGGCACCGGCAATGTGCCCTGACGCCCCCTCTAACCACAAATGGCCACCGGAGCCTTCTCATGGCTCTAGACAACATTGGGGCGACCCGCTGCCAACCGGGGCCGCCCTGACTCTGTGCCAACACGGTGCACCCGTCCCCTGCACCAGCCGTAGCCCCTACGGAGCCCGCCCCAGCCTGTTTTACTCACCGGCTGCTCTGGCGGGGCCCCTCGCGGGCTCTTCGGCGTGCGGCGGGACAGCAGCTCCACGCTGCCTCTCGTCGCGGCGGGCAGCATCCAGCAACCCTGGTCTCCCTCTTCCTACGGGAGACCGGCAACAACGGCAAGGCTTCCCCCAGGCAGGGTGATGCGGAAGTGACTCCTTCCCGGCCCCGCCCACAGTCAGGCGGGCGTGGGCCGGACTTCCTGTTTTGCCGCGACTGCGGCAGTAATTTCTTTACGGGGGCAGCACCGAGGGGCGGGCACCCTCGGTGCGAAAAATAACCACAGGAGCAGGTTGAGCACCCGCCTAGGGCACCATAAACGGGGTGGCACCCGTAATTAGCAATATAAGTGGGCATAAGGCAGCAACAGCGCCCAGCGCTGTAAGAGTTAAACAGCGCTCCCAGAGGAAAATAAAAGCGCCTACCAGGATAGCATGGTTTTAAAAGTAAACTACAGCGTTACCATACTACCCAAGGTCCTGGCAAAATTAGCATCAATCAGAAAAGGTCCCATCAGTCCTGGAGGAATAAAGGGGGAGCAAAACAGCTCAACAAAGAAGAGTCCTCCAGCGTCCAGGGTATCCAGGGGCTGGGCAGGGCTCAGGGAGGCAAGCCTTCCCCTGAGCCCTAGCAGCAGCACGCCCCTGGCAGGATTCAAGTCCAAAAACAAGAACATTTTGGAAGGGGACACAGCCCCTTCTTATACACAGAACAGTCTTTGAAGTCCTTGTGCAGGCAGTGTGAGAACCAGCTAGAACTGGTTATAGGGAAGTCCTGTCAGTATCAGGGACAGAGGTGACAGTCGCCCAGCGGGGAGGTGGAGCCAGCATTGTGGCAGGCAGGCACAGCCTCATTCACTATCAGGTGCTATCTCCACCCACTTCCTTGGCAGCAGATGCTGCCTTTCATCCACGGGCTGACCCAGACAACCTCCTGGGGGCTCTGCAGCCCCTGTCACCCTCAAACCAGACAGTCAATCCACAATCAGGCCCAGGCACTCTGGGCCAGGCTCACCAGCCAATAACACGCCAGGCACAAATTACACAAATATACCAACTTCTCAAAGTGGCACTTCTAGACTAGACACAATCATGCCGCATACACCATTTCGCAGCATTCAATCTCACGAGTTCGCACATATCAAACTCGACCCTGCACTCCCCACACATCAGGAAGTACCCTGGGCATACATATTCCCCATTCATTCCTATGGGAGGGCAGCTCACTCACCACACATACACAGAGAGCTCACGCACTTTACACTGTACCACAGTGAAAAAGTGCGCCAAGACCTAAAATCATTAACACCAGGTTCCAGAAACAGGCTAGGAAAAAGCAAAAAGTTTCGGGGTGAACCTGCCAAAAGGGCCAGGTCCAACACTGATGAATTCTTTATGGGGCCTTTCTAAAAGCACTTTGTATCATGATAACATTTGTCATTGCCATCAAGTGTATAATGCCACCCAATGTGGATTGAAATAGGTATTTTTATAGTAATATTATTGAATTCTTTTTTTCATACAATTTTAATATTTAATAACGTGAATTTTGAATATGCCATTAGCATGTTTCTGTAGTAATATAATTGAATTAAAATTGCTACTTACCATACAAGTTAAAGCAGTCACTATTTATCACAATGCGAGGTTTAGGTATTTCTCTACCTAAGTCATTGTAGGCAAATACATGGATTCCTCTAGACCCCCCCTCCTGTAGTGACTGTAATTTCTCCTAGCCCCGAAAAAATGCCAAGGTTGCCCTAGTCTGACAATCCGGATCCAATAGGAGTGGTATGAATCTCGACTCTTCCATGGTTTGACTCCCAACATGCATTAAAACAAAAATGCAAATAATTCATGCAGCTACTCTGCTCCACTGACATGGTTGTTATTTTTTAAAGTGCACCACCCAGTGTTGCCACCTTTTGCGAAAAAGTGAAAATATATTGAAATAGGTGACTTACAGCCTGATTCATCAAGCTGATTTGCGCTCGCAAAGGGCCAGATTCTGAGAATCTGGCCCTTTGCGAGTGCGATTTTTGCATTTGGGATTCATCATCCCAAATGCAAAAATCTCTATTACCGAAATCGCATATTTGCGAGGAATTGGATTTGAGGAATCTCTAATAGAGATTCCTTAAATGCAATTCATCAACCAAATAGAAATAGCGAAATCGCAATATTTGGTCTCAATTTACCACCAGGTCTGACTTGGTGGTAAATTGCGTAAATAGTGTAAAAAGCACTTTAGTGCATTTTTTTCTTTTGCATGTTACACACACACATGTCCTTTGGACATGTGTGTGCGCAACACCTGTTCAAATGTGCATTTTAGGGGTGCTACAGGGTGTCCTTTGGACACCCCTGGCACCCTTAAAATCGCTATCTGATTTGCGAGTAGCAAATTGCTACTCGCAAATAAGGGATACTCCCCATTCATTCCTATGGGCCTTTTGGCCCATAGGAATGAATGGGGAGGTATTCCTTTTTTTGCGAGTAGCAAATTGCTACTCGCAAATAGAGAACATGTAGGAATCGCTATTTATTTAGCAATTCCTACATGAATACCGTTTTGCGAGTCCTCAATAGCGAATCGCTATGATTCGCTATTAGGGGCTCGCAAAACGGCCCCTTGATGAATCAGGCTGATAGTATTCCCTCTTTTCGGCTCTAAAATGCTGCAGTTTGAATGTGATTGCTTTACCTCATTTGATAAACATGAATGAATACAAATTTCACTTTAATGGGGCTTTAACATGGCAGTGTAATGTGGAGCCGTTAATTACCTCAAGTAAGTAGTCACTGGCAACTTGTTCCACATCCCAAAAACACAAATTGTTTCTACAGTTGTTCCATAAATATAAATATATACGTCATGAAAAAACACCTATTTTTTCATCATGTATTTTATATAGTATAAACGTGTGCCCAAAAGCTATTTCTCACACTCCTCGCTATGTTATATTATTTTCCTAGATCCCAAGAGTTCGATGGTGTATGATTTCTTTGTTCCCTGGATCGGTACGTATGGAAACGATTCAGAACTCCTTTATGAAATACTATGGCAGGAACTTACACCAGGAAATAAATTATGATTGGGTGCATTGTACATTGCCATAGGAGGCTTGGAATTGATGGATGGGTTTCTAGAAATATGTTGCATAATTTGAACTAACTACCTGTGCTTTATTGCGAATGTGTGATTTTTAGAGTAAATCTAATGTTCAAGAATGTTGTTTCATTAAACTATTACTTGTAATGATGTGATGTTGCACTCTTTGGAAGACTTAATGTTGTACTCACGTAGCTTGACTTTTAAAGGTCACGATGAGGTTTCATAGGGATTCATCTTTAAGTGATGTCCTGCAGTTACTGCTTATTATTTCATAGGCATGATAAAAGAGAAAGTCTGCAATGCAGGTGCTGCTGAGGCTGATGCACACAGCGACTGCTGGGACTTAGTGTAAATAGAGGGATATCTGAGCTCGAGGGTGTGCAGTGATTGAAAAATAAAATGTCCAGGTTACTGCCCACCCTACTATTTTATTTCTTATGCATTTAGGACCAGATGTATGAAACTTGCTTACAGTCTCCAACACACTGATTTAGAGTTTAATACTTTAAAAAAATGATTTCCCATGAACAAGCTTTAGGAGATGATAACGTTTTTTCGACTCCTAAAATAGGATTGTAAAAATTGTCACTCTAAGTCATATGGCCCCTACCCTTAGTAACCAGTCTCCATTTATAGGCACTGACATGGTGCCTAGAAATACACCGATAACACATCCCCGCACATAGGAAAGCGGGATGCCAGAGGCAAGTTACCCAATACGTTGGATGGGCAAACGGGACCCTGCCTCACTTCATCAAAGTGAGCTGTGATATCATGGAACATTGCAAGGCTGAGGTCAAAGGTCGCATCTCCTAACTGGAATACCTTCATTGAGCACCATGTCAATTGCCTTTTTCAGGAAACTTGGCAGTGGAACCCCTTTTATCGTAAAGGTTACATAAACTACCATATTACAGCCCCCAGCGGAGAAAAGGCCGACCTTCAGGGGGATTGACAATTTGGATACACCAAGTGATTGGCTACAATATCCAGGTGTCTATGCAACTCTCTTAAGCGGGGGGAAGAAGTCGGAAGTTTTAGCGGCTCTCAACAAACTTTTAGAGCCGCACTCCTGGGATTCCCAAGTCTTAATTGCGGGAAACCTTAACTCAGCCTTTGATCCTTGCCATCGAGGAGCACGATGTTACAGGTGAAGAAGACACCTTATGTGGCTTCCCAAATCTGGAACTTGCACCCATAAGAAAATATACTGATGCAGCAATCCAAATTAATTCCATTTTGCCAGGAAAAAGGTCTACGGGCAGTAAATGGAAGATCTCCCTCAGACAGACATGGGGCAAATACATTCAACAACGGTCACAGTGCTAGCCGCATAGACTATCTTCTCATTAACCTGCGGCTATGGCAAGCTTTTAGGGACATGATTCTTTCTCTGTTCTCCTATGTGACTCTTTGCGCCATATTCAATGGCATCTTTCTGAGACGGTCTTGACTTCCTTTTCCATAGCGCTTCATCTACTCTCATAATGCATTCTGAATCCCATGTTCCTGAGATAGGCCATCTATACTTTTCCTCCAGGTCCTTTGTATAGTCTACCCATAAATCTAAAAACAAGATGGCGTCTAGCCCATGCTTATTATACATATAATGACCAGGTGTGTCTCTAGGCGGGATGTTAACTGACTCTTCTAGTATACCTTTTCTGGTCCCTATCTGACGCAGTTTTGAAAACAGTGGCATGTTGAAACCAACACAATGGAAATACAATACACAAAAATAGACTGAAACAATCAACAATCATTCACACTAAAACATCATAACATTAAAACAAACATGATCTAAACCAATACAGAGAACTAAACATGTACTTGAAAAACTATATGCACTGGAATACAGTACAACCATACCGGTCTCAAAAATGAGACACGTCTTGACCGTGCTCGTGTGAACGAACCCGTCTTTACCGTTTTCACGAATAACGTGAACCCGTCTTTACCGTTTCCACGTTTTACTGTGGACCCGTCTTGACCGTGTTCATATAAAATGAACCCGTCTTGAAACTTTATGCATTCCCCATAGTGGTACTCACCGGGAAGCAGGACTTGAAGGCCTCGGAAACTTGATACTGGATACTTCTACTTCTACGCATGCGCCTTGGAACAGGTGGACCTTCGGAACCTCGGACCTTGCTCTCTCACGGGGTGGGCTCTGGTTGGGATGATCCGCGATCCTCACCGCCTCGTTTGGATGCCTGGTCGCAGTCCGTCTCCTCTGTGGGCCTGAGGGAGTAAGCAGGAAATCCCGCTGCGTGCACTTCGGAGTCCGTCACGGCTGTAGAAGGGGGCAAAGGCTGGACCTACATCGCCGGCGCGTGGGGAAAGGGATAGTCCTATTCGGGCGCCAAATTAATGTGGTAAATAAAATATTACCCTGTCATAATTTCTAGGCATAAACATGCATCATGCATTAAATGAGAGGCAGAGTCCGTGATGTCCGAATTAAAGGGCTTTATTCCAATAACTCGAGTTAAGGGAGAATCTGTTCCATCACCACTGAGGTTCAGCAAGGGTCTTCTAACATTATTTACTGAGAACAACACATATATACATTTTTCCTTGTACATAGGGAGGAGCGCTCCAGGCAGAGCATGAAAGAAAGAGATAAGAGCATGTGGGCGTGCATGAGGGTGTACACTTGATGAGTCACAGGTGGGTGATAGGTGGGTGGCTACATAGAGGAGGAGTTACATGGCAGGCTGGAACTTTGCCCTACTTGTGCACGCAATTTGAGCATGACGTGCAATTGACGTGTAACTGGGAGGAGAGCTGACTTTCAGTCTAGTAGAGAGATCTTTAGTGTCAAGGCGACCAGCACATCTGGTACTAATGATATCTTAAGTCAGGGGATGTATTATCTGAAGCAAAAGTTGCTCGTCACTAGGAATCAGAAAAAGCATATATTTCTTCGTACATTGCGTGGGGGTTGTGAGCTTTCTATGGATGCAAGCACTGTGATTTACTTCAATGGAGACAGAGAGGCTAGGCCCTATCTTCCGTGGACGGGTTCTGTTTACCTTCCTCACTGGGCAGGAATGTGACTCTGTACAGCAGGCAGATAACTGTTATTCATAATACTATCTTGGCAACCCTTGCTGGGTTTCTTTCGGCTGAGCTAGAAGTATGCGAGGTCAGAGATACGTAACTGCAGCTTAATTCAGAAAGTGGCTCAGACTGAACCACAAAAAGGGTTTGTCGTGATTTATTTAAAAGTGCACAATGCAAATACATGGGCCTTCATGTTAGCTTAACGTTTGGGAAACTTGATGACAGGCATCCTAATGCAGGACGTGATTGCAGAGGCTTTGTGATTCAGGCCACTGGAAGAAATATGCATGGGTGACATGCACATACATGTAACACACATGTAACATAGGGTACACGTAGGGGGCATCTTGGTCAGGCAAAATTTCATTTTCCTCATTCCCTCCTTGTCCCCTACGTAACCCTTTAGGATACATCTATATTCATGAGACCGTATAGTTGATCATACAGCATCATTTGTTCGTCCTTAACCCTTTGTATACTTGGATGTGGAACACATGCAGTTGCACACAGGCCGCAAATGGCCGGGCCACACTGCAGACAGAGACAGCAACCAAATATCATAAGTAGGATCATTCCTAGGAAGGACAATACTTTCCATCCCCAAGCAGATATCACACCCCAGAGCCAACTGGACCAAGTCCATGTGCCTGGGTCTTGATGTATGGCATGAGCAATCTTGTGGAGCCTTGTTATCGCTGCATACACAGATGGCGCGTTATTTGGGATGAAAACGCAACAACTAGATTTTGAAGAACAACAAGTCTCATAGCAGACTGTTCCTGGGTCAAGTTCGCCAGGGCAGATGCAGTCACATTCACTACTGCCTCAAGAGTCCTTGTTAACTTGCGTATCAGTTTACTGTTTTGGACGGGACCTATGAAGAAGAAGAATCCTTTGTTGAAATCTGTATATTGCTCCCAAGCTGTTTCAGTCTGATCAATCCCTGAGGCATCTGTCTCTCTCCTTACTCTAACATGTTCTAGTCGTGAATCTCTATGATAATGGGATGGGGCCAAGAATACAGGTGGCAATAAGAATGCTATATAACAAGTCCCACCCCAATCTAAGGGCAGATGTACATAGGCTGTCTGACCGCAAATGAAATAGGTATGGCGTGATGTTTTGAAAGAAGAAAGTCCTTTATCATTAAACTCTACTACAACTTTACACTCGCTGTGTCCCATATGTACTGAGCCTTTCTTATTAACACATAAATCACCTTTTGCTGGTAGAACTGAAATAAACGGTGGACCTGTATTTTGCTTGGGCTGAACATTTAACATTATAAAATTAACGGACGCATTTCCCTGCTCGTACTCTTCATTCTCTAGATCGGTTCCCTTCCTTTGGGGAAAACCGTCTTTGTCTGGAAAACATGCTTCATTCATTACTTTATTCAGGTTTCCATATATCCAGCCACCTGGATAAGCTATGTACTTTCTATCTATTGAGGTCATTAAGGCAAACCATGCTCCACATGAACCATTGTGTGAGAACGATAGAGGATAGAAGGGCAGAACTCCCTTCGCCTTTTGATAAGGTGGCAGTTGGCCACATACCCAGCAATCAGTCGCATTGCTGGTCTGATGAGAATGGTGTAACATTCGAATAAAAGTATTGTTACGCAATGCAAGTCGACATGACAATTCATGGGGGGGTAGTTCACTAAATGTATGCTCTATGGTGCTGTTACTGGAAGAGTGTATATGTGAGAAAATAGGAAAGAAAACATGTAGTAATAAACTGACACAGATTATAACAATGCACAGAATAAAAAGAATGATCAAAGTAACTATACATCTACTGCGTAATAACTTGCAGTACTTTTCTCTCATTTTGCTCTTCTTACTATTCTCGTATGTGATCTTATACATGTCAGAAATCTAGTCTAACCGATTCACCACCGAGTGGACTTAGACAATTAAACTACGTCTGACTTACTAGATCTTAACTTAGATTTATACTCCTGCTGTGGAGTCTTTTCTAGCAAAGGCGGCGCAAGCGGCGCAAGCGGCGCAAAGTCTGTATTGTCCAAAGTTCCAGATTGTCCAAAGTGTCTTTTACAATGCTGAGCGTGGATCCATCCTTTGCGTCCCTACACCTTCAGCGCGGTCCTTGTTGTAAGAAGCACTAATTTCGGGGTCTTCCAGCGAGGCTCAAGGGGGCTTGATCGATCAAAGTTCCGGACAAGAATATAGTCTCCTGGTGCTATGGCATGCTCCTTGACCTGGGTGTTGTCAGGGAAGGCAGCGGCAACCTGTGAACGACAAGAGAGTAGTGCAGACATCAAGGAAGCCAGGTAATCTGTCAGCATGTTACTGTCAACATCAGTTATTCTTTTAGGCATAGGCGTACCCCACATATTTGGCAGTCTACCGAAGACTACTTCATACGGGGATAGGCCTGTTCTGGAATGAGCTACCATACGCATGTAAAAGAGGGCAACCGGCATGGCCACCATCCAATCCACGCCTTTATCTGCACATATCTTTGCAAGCTTTGTCTTAATTGTCTGATTATGTCTTTCTACAAGGCCTGCTGCTTCTGGGTGTCTTACACAATGGAATTTCCAAGTATATCCTAACAGAAGAGACACTTGTTTCATTAATTCAGAGGAGAATGGCTGACCGTTATCAGAATAGACGACCCAAGGTAATCCATACCTGGGGAAGTACTCGCGCACTAATTGCCTGGCTGTTGTCACAGCAGTATAATCTGGAACTGGATATGCTTCTGTCCATCTAGATAGTGCACAC
Organism: Lissotriton helveticus; assembly: GCF_964261635.1. NCBI lineage: Eukaryota > Metazoa > Chordata > Amphibia > Caudata > Salamandridae > Lissotriton > Lissotriton helveticus. Next base: position 17,753,954 of record NC_136067.1, read on the forward strand.
ACAACTACCAGGACATACTTGTAACCTCTACATCTGTTCATTTGGATATAATCCATCTGGAGGACCTCAAAAGGGTGGTCAGGAGGATGAAATCTGCCTTGTTCCACCGGAATGCCTTTACCTGGATTGAACTGGCAACAGATCATACATGTTCGTACTTTCTGTTTCGCTGCTGCACGCATGTGCTTGTTAAACCAGATATTCTGTAAGCTGTCTATCATTGCCTTTTCTCCCAAGTGTGCTGGACTATGTGCTGTGTTTATGATTACTTGTACCATAGAATCTGGAAGAAACCATGTGCCTTTTCCCTTAGTCATCCAACCTTGGTCAGTCTGGACCCCTCCTTGTTAAGTCCATTTCTTTATTTCATCTGCAGTGGCATGTGTCTGTATGTCGAGTACATCTTGAGTGGGATCCCTGACTGTCATACATGTTGTCAGTAATGGTACCTCTGTCCTTGTCGTGTCTGTTGGTGTCTGGGCTGTCTGGGCTGTAAGTTTAGCTGTTCGGTCTGTCAGGTCATTACCCTGGGAAATGGCGTCTGTAACTTTGGTGTGAGCTTTGCACTTCAGGATAGAAATGGCTGTAGGTAAATGTATTGCTTCCAACAGGGCTTGAATGAGCTGGCCGTGCTGGATCTTGGTCCCATGGGAGGTCAAGAAACCTCTCTCCCTCCAAAGTACCCCGAAATCATGAACAACGCCAAAAGCATATTGTGAGTCAGTATAAATGTTTACTTTCAAGTGCTTAGCTCTTATGCAGGCTTGTGTCAGAGCGATGAGCTCTGCTGCTTGTGCTGACAGTGTGTCTATTTTCTGTGTCTCTATGACTTTAGTAGCAGTGGTCACAGCATATGCAGCTACTAACTCTCCTGCACTTGTTCTCATGCATGATCCATCTACATAGAGCATTAAGTCTGGGTCTGGAAGTGCAATATCCGTCAGGTCTTGTCTTGGTTTCGTCACTATATTCATTACTTCCACACAGTCGTGTGGCGGTGCATTTACTGTACTTGAGGGCAAAAGTGTTGCAGGATTCAGAATATTACAACGTCTGATCTCTATGTGTGGTTGAAATAATGTCAGTTCATATCCTGTCAGTCTTGCTACAGTCAAATGTTGTGTCTGTGTCCTGTTTAAGAGAACCTCCACTGCATGTGGAACCTGTACTGTCAGAGGGTGACCCAACACTCTCGAGTCACTTTGTCTTATGGCTAGGGCTGTTGCTGCAACTGATTTCAGGCACGCAGGCAGAGCCTGGGCCACTGGATCTAGGGTACTAGAAAAATAAGCGCAAGGCTTGTGTTTTCCTGCTTGATCTTGTGTGAGGACAGATAACGCTGTTCCATCCCGTTCAGTTACGAAAAGCATAAAAGGCTTACTGTAAACTGGCGCTTGACATAATGCTCTTTTTAATTCCTCAAATGCCAAGGTATGTTCTTGTGTCCAAGGGAGGACAGTCGAAGTGGCTGCCTCCTGTGTTGTCAATTGTATGAGTGGTTTGGCTAGATAGGCTTACTGGGGAATCCATTGCCTACAGTATGAAGTGAGGCCAATAAATGTACGAACTTCTTTCTGTGTCTTGGGCTGTGAAAGGTTAGAAATTAACTGAATGAAAGGTTTGTGTTAGCTGTATACCCTCCTTGGAAAGTAAGTGTCCAAGGTACACCACTTGCTTTTCACAGAATTGCAACTTTGAAGGGGACACCTTGTGCCCCTTGTCAGCCAGAAAATGTAAAACTGTCAGTGATGCATTTGTGCATTCTGGTTCTGAACGTGCTGTAATTAGGATGTCATCTACGTACTGTAGTAGGGCAGTGTTGGGAGGCATATAAATACTGTCTGCGTAATGAGACTGAGCGTGTGTGAGACCGCACTACAGGACGCACGGCTCTAACTGAGTGAGCTGCAGAGCGGGGGGCGAGACTGATGCACCTCACACAGGGCTCTGCCTGAGACTGCGCTCCAGGGCTGAAGGGTGTGTGAGACTGGGCTGCAGGGCCCTGGCTGTGCATCTTCCCAGCTGTACATCCAAGGGGCAGGTCCCAGCTGTCTTTTTAATGCCTGACTGTAAATACTAGGGCTCATTGCAAGAGCGAAACTCCTGCCAATTATTCTGTTTACTCTACGAGGGAAAAACTATTCATTTGCAAAAATGCTCTTATCTGAAGTCAATGAAGCTTTCTGTGCTGGCTGTAAGGAAGAGCAACTTGACCCCCTCCTTTTATAAACATTTCTCTGCGGCTCATCAAGTTTTTTTTTCTCTACACTGCCTTCCCCTTCATTTGACCCCCTTCATAGTGATGTCACCCACAGGGCTGTCAGTGTATATCAACAAATGTCCGCGGAAAAGAATTGGCGTATGGCCAATGATAGCAAGACAGGCACTGCTCGGTGATCCAAGAGGGAAAAGCCCTCCCTTTACAAAATATCTTTCCCCGGGAGTCAGGCCACTTCAAGGTCGAAAAACACATTCTCTGTAATTCAAAACATATCTGTACCCAGGCCAGAGAGCTAACCAACATTCTCTAACTTAACTGAAGCAAATTTAAAACGTGATAAAAAGCATCCTAAAATCAGTAATTAATAAGGACATATTTTATTTCGTAACCTAGACACATGCTAGCATTTTGAAATAATTATATCATAAAATATTGTTACTAGCTGCAAAGGAAAAAAAGAAACAGAACAACATGACATGGAAACATCACATTTTACTTTTTGAAAATAACATGTGAAACTCCACACTTTTGTATTGCAGAACCAAGATTTTCATAATTAAGTGTGCAAGCTCTTCTATTCTACCTATTAAAAGGGGCAGATTCATCATTTTTCAAAGAACCATGTTTTCTAATTGAGGTTAAATAAAACCATGTTGTCTAATTGAGTGGATTAACTGTCACACGCTATTCTAAAGGGCAGCTTGTATTGGGAACAATAATAATGTATATTTTGTAGAACAAATTTTAATTTAAAAAAACAACACACGGTTGCATTACACTAATTAAAAGCACATTCTAAGATGGGTCTGTTTTATATTTCCTTCTCAACCGTGAAAACATTAAAGCACCCTCTGTGCAAACCCTTATCTCAATCCGACTGGTTTATTTACAGCTTACCGACCTCTGAGTCAAAACACATTAAATCAAGTGTTCCAAGGCAAACCTACACAAATACACGTACGCATTTGAAATAGAATGTTAAATGAACACTTCTTTACTCTCCATGCAAGATGTTACCATTCAGTCAGCAAACTGACAAAACTGACAAAGCACATAGGCAGACCCAGTAACCAATGAAAAATTAAATCAAGCCATCATTCATCTAAAACACTCACTGACATTTAGTGTCAGCTCACATAACCATGCATGTTAAACAGCATGTTAAAACAAATACTGCCTTCTCAATACAAGATATTAACTCTTTGGCAGCTGAAGTACAATCTTTCCCCAATGACTGCAGTACATGGGAAAGTCATGAACTCATCTCTCCACGTTATCACATAACACGTACACACATCTTCAAAACGTTTCCTCCAAGCACTTGAAAGAGATCCAGCTCTCTCCTGCCTAACGTAATGATAACATGCTCTGCACAAACCATAACTACATGGCGCTATTCACAAGCCATATTCACAAGAAACTCAACAAGTTATAATAATGACATGCTCTTCATAAACCATATTTACAAGGAGCTATTTACAAGGAACTCTGATGCTGTCAGCTTCTTTCTACATACTCTAAAGGGTACAGGTGGTGGCGTTCGCGACCTACTGGGTCTTTCTGAGGTGGTCACTCTAGCTAGTTCTTTTTCTTTCGCTTTTTCCGCTGCTTGTTTAGTTCTCTCTGCTTTATTAAATTGTTTCTCTATTCTCCTATGTGACTCTTTGTGCCACAATTCAATGGCATCTTTCTGAGAGGGTCTTGACTTCTTTTTCCATAGCGCTTCCTCTACTCTCATAATGCATTCTGAATCCCATGTTCCTGAGATAGACCATCTATACTTTTCCTCCAGGTCCTTTGTATAGTCTACCCATAAATCTAAAAACAAGATGGCGTCTAGCCCATGCTTATTATACATATAATGACCAGGTGTGTCTCTAGGCGGGATGTTAACTGACTCTTCTAGTATACCTTTTCTGGTCCCTATCTGACGCAGTTTTGAAAACAGTGGCATGTTGAAACCAACACAATGGAAATACAATACACAAAAATACACTGAAACAATCAACAATCATTCACACTAAAACATCATAACATTAAAACAAACATGATCTAAACCAATACAGAGAACTAAACATGTACTTGAAAAACTATATGCACTGGAATACAGTACAACCATACCGGTCTCAAAAATGAGACACGTCTTGACCGTGCTCGTGTGAACGAACCCGTCTTTACCGTTTTCACGAATAACGTGAACCCGTCTTTACCGTTTCCACGTTTTACTGTGGACCCGTCTTGACCGTGTTCATATAAAATGAACCCGTCATGAAACTTTATGCATTCCCCATAGTGGTACTCACCGGGAAGCAGGACTTGAAGGCCTCGGAAACTTGATACTGGATACTTCTACTTCTACGCATGCGCCTTGGAACAGGTGGACCTTCGGAACCTCGGACCTTGCTCTCTCACGGGGTGGGCTCTGGTTGGGATGATCCGCGATCCTCACCGCCTCGTGTGGACGCCTGGTCGCAGTCCGTCTCCTCCGTGGGCCTGAGGGAGTAAGCAGGAAATCCCGCTGCGTGCACTTCGGAGTCCGTCATGGCTGTAGAAGGGGACAAAGGCTGGACCTACGTCGCCGGCGCGTCGGGAAAGGGATAGTACCTGTTCGGGCGCCAAATTAATGTGGTAAATAAAATATTACCCTGTCATAATTTCTAGGCATAAACATGCATCATGCATTAAATGAGAGGCAGAGTCCGTGATGTCCGAATTAAAGGGCTTTATTCCAATAACTCGAGTTAAGGGAGAATCTGTTCCATCACCACTGAGGTTCAGGAAGGGTCTTCTAACATTATTTACTGAGAACAACACATATATAAATTTTTCCTTGTACATAGGGAGGAGCGCTCCAGGCAGAGCATGAAAGAAAGAGATAAGAGCATGTGGGCGTGCATGAGGGTGTACACTTGATGAGTCACAGGTGGGTGATAGGTGGGTGGCTACATAGAGGAGGAGTTACATGGCAGGCTGGAACTTTGCCCTACTTGTGCACGCAATTTGAGCATGACGTGCAATTGACGTGTAACTGGGAGGAGAGCTGACTTTCAGTCTAGTAGAGAGATCTTTAGTGTCAAGGCGACCAGCACATCTGGTACTAATGATATCTTAAGTCAGGGGATGTATTATCTGAAGCAAAAGTTGCTCGTCACTAGGAATCAGAAAAAGCATATATTTCTTCGTACATTGCGTGGGGGTTGTGAGCTTTCTATGGATGCAAGCACTGTGATTTACTTCAATGGAGACAGAGAGGCTAGGCCCTATCTTCCGTGGACGGGTTCTGTTTACCTTCCTCACTGGGCAGGAATGTGACTCTGTACAGCAGGCAGATAACTGTTATTCATAATACTATCTTGGCAACCCTTGCTGGGTTTCTTTCGGCTGAGCTAGAAGTATGCGAGGTCAGAGATACGTAACTGCAGCTTAATTCAGAAAGTGGCTCAGACTGAACCACAAAAAGGGTTTGTCGTGATTTATTTAAAAGTGCACAATGCAAATACATGGGCCTTCATGTTAGCTTAACATTTGGGAAACTTGATGACAGGCATCCTAATGCAGGACGTGATTGCAGAGGCCTTGTGATTCAGGCCACTGGAAGAAATATGCATGGGTGACATGCACATACATGTAACACACATGTAACATAGGGTACACGTAGGGGGCATCTTGGTCAGGCAAAATTTCATTTTCCTCACAGCCACTACCGCTGCAAAATGATGTAGCCCAGGGCCAATGGGTAAACCATTTTATGGAACAAATCTGTTTATTGAGTTATTTTGTAGGTGACTCAACATTTGCACACAGCCAATCAGATTCAACCACAGGGGCCGGCAGCTAAAGACAATGCATTGAGTGTGTACATGGTTTACCTTGTTAATGCAGACATCTCGGAGGCTGGCAACGCACATAATCAAAGCTAGCAAGTAGGTACGGCATGCATTTTCAAAGGACAATGTCTGTACAGAAATGAGAGCCCCTCAAAAGGGGGAACAACAAATAGAAAAACAACCCCTACCCTCCCATCCACTCCCAAAAAGAGAAGGGAAAAAGAAAGGGGGACTCGTACCAAGATGTCAAAATCTGCATAGTGATGGCAATAACCCGTCGTGTCCTGTCCCAGCCCCTCTCGCTCACCCAACAGGGATCCAAGTTGGCGATTCCATTCCAGCATTTAACTAAGGTGTGCAGCCTGTAAATATCTGTGAACTAGTGGCAGCTTCACCCCTCCATCATCCTTGGGACGCAACAATTGTGCCACCAAAAGGCGTGCCTTCTTATTGCCCCAAATGACTTTATTCAAAGCAAGCTGTAACGCTCGCAAGGCTTTAGGTGGCGCAGTTAACAGGAGGATCTGGAAGAGATATAGTATGTACGGCAGAATAATCATCTTGACTGCGGCGATGCACCCAAACCATGACAGCGTGTGTTTGGCTCATCCATCCTGTGCCTTCTGTGCCTGCGCCACCATAGCTGGTTAGTTCAGCTCCAGCATGCTTGGGAGAGAGTGGGTCAGAAGGATACCCAAATAGGGCACAGGGTCACTGGACTAGTGCAAGGGAAGAGACTGTTTGAGGGCCTCAACCTGTATTGGTTGTAAGGACAGTTTAAGGACCTGGGACTTGCCAATGTTGGCCTTGAAGCCGGAGATCCGGCCAAAGGACTTGAGTTCTCCAACCAGCGTGGGAAGGGAGTTAAGAGGCTGGGAAAGGGACAGGATGACATCATCTGCATTGAGGCTTATCTTGTGGACGTCACTTCCAAACTTTAGGCCCTAGATGCCCGGGTAATCACAGATTTTCTCTGCAAGCAATCCCATGGCTGTAAAACAGGGGAGGAGTGTACGATGAGTTTGGCAATGTAGCGCCCTACTATATTTTTATTTCATAGTTTACTCGCCACTGTGTGAGAGTATGGCACAACAATACTTTAACGCATGGAAAAAACATTGATTTGTATTGGTGGTGGTGTGGATGAATATGTTTCTTTTAACATGTTCTGACCTTTCGGAATATTATGCTGAATGTACCCATCTGGTGATTTCTTTGTCTCATAGGAAGAGGATTGCTGACTTTGTCCGGGCCAAAGTGGTTTCATCACCGAAGACTGTTGACTCCTGGGTTTCACTACAATGTTTTAAAACCTTACGTGAAATTGATCTCGGACTCTACCAAAATTATGCTTGTATGGATGTTTTGTGGCTTATTATACCCACCTACCTTTTGTTTGCGCATCCATTTCAATGGGGACTTCTGCACTGTGCCTACAAACCCATGGTTAAATACCTGCAGTGGGATAGGAACAATCTTTATGAGTATTTACAGAAATATTTTCCAGTGTGAAGGCATTGTAAATGATGTCTGTTACTAGTAAGCGTTGATGTCTCTCCTTAACTTATAGTGTGGTAATTGCATGGGATATAAACTTTGTTCTAAATTACTAAATATAGCATTCCCATTCTAAATAGAGTAAAGGATCCATGAGTTTGACAGACAGGGCATCATCCATTCTGGGATGCATCTGCCACATTTTACAAAGTAACTATTTATGCCAGTCACAAATGTGCATGTAATTTGGAAGTCTCTTAACATATGTAGGTTACTATTGTTATTTTTAAATTGCAGGTCAATCAAGGCAGGGACTTAAAAAGGTTTAATTTGCTATTAACTGTTTATTCCTGTGTTGGATGTGGCAAATTGTGTGCAGATTTCTGAAAGGATGGTGTTAGAGCTCTTTCAAAAAACTATTCTGCTATTTTGAAAACCCCCATTTTGCTGTGCAAAGAGATGAACCAGCCAGTGGGCTGAAGCCAGAAATTGTCTGTCATTGTTAGCGTAGTGAGGTGGCATTCATGGATTGGGAAGAGATGCCCACCTTCTAGAAATTTCCACCACCATCTTAAAGGAGGAAATTAGTTTTTTGTAAGCTAATATACGTTAATCTGACTAAAGTTAGTACCAACATAATAGCTCATCAACTGTTTTCCTGAATCTGAGGAATTTCTCCCATAAGCCTAAGGACCTGGTTTAGGTCTTGGTGGATGGTATTACTTAGTCACAACAGTGACGGATATCCAGTCCACTGAAATATAAATCGCACTATATCCTATGGGATTTACATTTGCGTGGGAAATCCTACACTGTTGTACCTATCCAAGACTAAAATTCTCTTTTCATACTCATCTTTTGCCTGATGTCTCAATTGTCTAAAAACACTTAAAACATATAGGGCTAGATGTATCAACCTTGCATTTTGCGATTCTATAATAGCAAACTTTTCTGATTCACTATTATAGATTCACAAAATGCAATGCATGTAGGTTTTGCAAAATACATAGCGATTCCTACTTACTCCTTAAAAGCGAATCACAGTTTGCGATTCGCAATTAAGAAATTCCTTCTCATTCATTCCTATGAGCCTTTGGACCCATAGGAATGAATGAGAAGGCATTCACGATTTGCGATTACCTAATTGGTTATTGCAAGTCACAAATGCAATTCAATGGTGAAAGGGGTGCAAAAGGCCACCATGATGCACCCCCAAAAAAGTCATTTGTGCACATGTAGCGCATACACATGGCCTAAGGGCATGTGTAACGCCACATGGCACTTGGAGAAATGAGGTAGTTTGCGATTCCTTAAAGCAAGTTCGCAATTTTTCAATGCTTTCTGCATTGCATTTAGGGAATTGCAAATTGTGTTTCCCTAAATGCATTAACAAAATAGGTCATCGCAAAAATTGTGATTCCCTATTTTGCAAATCACACACTTTACCATTTGCAAGCTTGCCAATTCTGTGAATCGACCCATTTGCGACCGGTGAAAGGCTTGATACATCTGGCCCATAGTTTCTACCATTATTCTCAATTCTCACTTGTTCATGTTGATATTCATTGCCATGTGTTATTCATGTGTAGAATCCTCATTTGTTTTATATATTATGCCTATATTTTACACTTAAAAATATAATAGGAACGAAACAGTTCGAGCAAGTGTTGCATCAAGTCATTTTGGTTTCACAGCCCCACAAGGAGGTACCTTGTGTTTATGATCTGAAAGCCTCCACTTAAAAGAGATACGTTGCCTCAGTTGTATTCACTTAGTGTAAACATCTCATATTTATTTCACTTTAGGATAAGTGGGAAAAGCTCATTGATAAAAACAAGTCAGTGGAAGTGTTCCAGCATGTCAGCCTAATGACCCTAGACAGCATCATGAAATGTACCTTCAGCTATGAGAGTAACTGCCAAGCAGACAGGTAAGTTTCTTGACTTTTTTCACTTTTGTTGCTAACGTTTCTAAGGTGATCGGGGGGTCTATATTTAAGACTGTGATGATAGAAGATAATAGAGTTTCTCCAGCAAGTTCTTGTATCAACATCCAGAATTAAAATTCTGAGGTGGCGGTGGAGGCTGCAATAACACCAATCTGGTGGTGGGATCCTGACCACCAGCAAAGGGACATTAAACAACAAGCATTTACAATGCAATGGTTTTGCCTTTGTTAAAGTTAGAGCTATTGGCATTGCTCTTGACACTCTGAAGCTCCACTCTGAAGCTCCACTCTGAAGCTCCACTCTGAAGCTCCACTCTGAAGCTCCACTCTGAAGCTCCACTCTGAAGCTCCACTCTGCACTCTGAAGCTCCACTCTGCACTCTGAATCTGCACTCTGAAGCTCCACTCTGCACTCTGAAGCTCCACTCTGCACTCTGAAGCTCCACTCTGCACTCTGAAGCTCCACTCTGCACTCTGAAGCTCCACTCTGCACTCTGAAGCTCCACTCTGCACTCTGAAGCTCCACTCTGAAGCTCCACTCTGCACTCTGAAGCTCCACTCTGAAGCTCCACTCTGCACTCTGAAGCTCCACTCTGAAGCTCCACTCTGCACTCTGAAGCTCCACTCTGAAGCTCCACTCTGCACTCTGAAGCTCCACTCTGAAGCTCCACTCTGCACTCTGAAGCTCCACTCTGCACTCTGAAGCTCCACTCTGAAGCTCCACTCTGCACTCTGAAGCTCCACTCTGAAGCTCCACTCTGAAGCTCCACTCTGAAGCTCCACTCTGAAGCTCCACTCTGAAGCGCCACTCTGAAGCGCCACTCTGCAGCGCCACTCTGCAGCTCCACTCTGAAGCTCCACTCTGAAGCTCCACTCTGAAGCTCCACTCTGAAGCTCCACTCTGAAGCTCCACTCTGAAGCTCCACTCTGCACTCTGAAGCTCCACTCTGCACTCTGAAGCTCCACTCTGAAGCTCCACTCTGCACTCTGAAGCTCCACTCTGAAGCTCCACTCTGCACTCTGAAGCTCCACTCTGAAGCTCCACTCTGCACTCTGAAGCTCCACTCTGAAGCTCCACTCTGCACTCTGAAGCTCCACTCTGAAGCTCCACTCTGCACTCTGAAGCTGCACTCTGAAGCTCCACTCTGCACTCTGAAGCTCCACTCTGCACTCTGAAGCTCCACTCTGCACTCTGAAGCTCCACTCTGCACTCTGAAGCTCCACTCTGCACTCTGAAGCTCCACTCTGCACTCTGAAGCTCCACTCTGAAGCTCCACTCTGCACTCTGAAGCTCCACTCTGAAGCTCCACTCTGCACTCTGAAGCTCCACTCTGCACTCTGAAGCTCCACTCTGAAGCTCCACTCTGCACTCTGAAGCTCCACTCTGAAGCTCCACTCTGAAGCTCCACTCTGAAGCGCCACTCTGAAGCGCCACTCTGAAGCGCCACTCTGCAGCTCCACTCTGCAGCTCCACTCTGCAGCTCCACTCTGAATCTGCAGCTCCACTCTGAATCTGCAGCTCCACTCTGCACTCTGAAGCTCCACTCTGAAGCTCCACTCTGAAGCTCCACTCTGAAGCTCCACTCTGAAGCTCCACTCTGAAGCTCCACTCTGAAGCTCCACTCTGCACTCTGAAGCTCCACTCTGCACTCTGAAGCTCCACTCTGCACTCTGAAGCTCCACTCTGAAGCTCCACTCTGCACTCTGAAGCTCCACTCTGAAGCTCCACTCTGCACTCTGAAGCTCCACTCTGAAGCTCCACTCTGCACTCTGAAGCTCCACTCTGAAGCTCCACTCTGAAGCTCCACTCTGCACTCTGAAGCTCCACTCTGCACTCTGAAGCTCCACTCTGCACTCTGAAGCTCCACTCTGAAGCTCCACTCTGCACTCTGAAGCTCCACTCTGAAGCTCCACTCTGCACTCTGAAGCTCCACTCTGAAGCTCCACTCTGCACTCTGAAGGTCCACTCTGAAGCTCCACTCTGCACTCTGAAGCTCCACTCTGAAGCTCCACTCTGCACTCTGAAGCTCCACTCTGAAGCTCCACTCTGAAGCTCCACTCTGAAGCTCCACTCTGAAGCTCCACTCTGAAGCTCCACTCTGAAGCGCCACTCTGAAGCGCCACTCTGAAGCGCCACTCTGAAGCTCCACTCTGCAGCTCCACTCTGCAGCTCCACTCTGAATCTGCAGCTCCACTCTGAATCTGCAGCTCCACTCTGAATCTGCAGCTCCACTCTGAATCTGCAGCTCCACTCTGCACTCTGAAGCTCCACTCTGAAGCTCCACTCTGAAGCTCCACTCTGAAGCTCCACTCTGAAGCTCCACTCTGAAGCTCCACTCTGAAGCTTCACTCTGAAGCTCCACTCTGCACTCTGAAGCTCCACTCTGCACTCTGAAGCTCCACTCTGCACTCTGAAGCTCCACTCTGCACTCTGAAGCTCCACTCTGCACTCTGAAGCTCCACTCTGAAGCTCCACTCTGCACTCTGAAGCTCCACTCTGCACTCTGAAGCTCCACTCTGAAGCTCCACTCTGCACTCTGAAGCTCCACTCTGAAGCTCCACTCTGCACTCTGAAGCTCCACTCTGAAGCTCCACTCTGCACTCTGAAGCTCCACTCTGCACTCTGAAGCTCCACTCTGCACTCTGCAGCTCCACTCTGCACTCTGAAGCTCCACTCTGAAGCTCCACTCTGCACTCTGAAGCTCTACTCTGAAGCTCCACTCTGCACTCTGAAGCTCCACTCTGAAGCTCCACTCTGCACTCTGAAGCTCCACTCTGCACTCTGAAGCTCCACTCTGCACTCTGAAGCTCCACTCTGCACTCTGAAGCTCCACTCTGAAGCTCCACTCTGAAGCTCCACTCTGCACTCTGAAGCTCCACTCTGAAGCTCCACTCTGCACTCTGAAGCTCCACTCTGAAGCTCCACTCTGAAGCTCCACTCTGAAGCTCCACTCTGAAGCTCCACTCTGCACTCTGAAGCTCCACTCTGCACTCTGAAGCTCCACTCTGAAGCTCCACTCTGCACTCTGAAGCTCCACTCTGAAGCTCCACTCTGGCTGAACATAACAGTCTGCAGTTTCACACGTTACATTTGTGTTAGCTGCATTACGTCATAATTTATTGTCAAAGGCTGGTTCAAATATGTTCTTTCAATGTTTCAAGCTGTTTTCAAGCGTTCACGCTTTAGTCAGCCCACTACCGAGCAGACTGACCCGGACCCAGCCCAGTCCATCCAGGGCTTTCAGTGGCATTCATCACAGTGTCTCACCGGAAGGCGGGCATCAGAGAGAAGCGGGAGGGGGCGGGAAAGGGGGAGGAGAGAGCTGACGACGGCCGGCCGGAGCAGAAGACGGGCACCAAAACAAGCGGGAGGGGGCGGGAAAGGGGAAGGAGAGACGCTGACGACGGCCGGCCGGAGCACGAAGGCGGGCACCAGGAAACAAGCGGGAGGGGGAGCAAGGGAGGTGCCGGCAATGCCGGAACAGAATCGGGGGCGTTCCCGGCGTCGCGTGACGTCGGCAAAAGCCAAAGAAACGCGGGAACGCCCCCGAATCTGGTCCGGCATTGACGGACAGGCCCCTCGTCCAATGGCTAGGCTCCATTTATGGAGCCAGCCAATGAATGACGAGGGCCGACCCAAAGCCACACTACAGAACTCATCAGGATTTCGCCTGCGCGAAAAAGATGCGCAGAGCGCATCTTTTCGCCAGGCAAAACCTAAAAACCTTTTTAGTGTCACGATTGCCGATGTCAATATCTGCTCCAAGATGGCGGTTCCCTACCGCGCAGGTGCAAAGGAAGTCAGGCAGGTTGAAAAGCCTGGCTTCCCATTACATCGGGGCTTCGGGTTCTTGTGTTTGCTCCATTTCCGGACTATGGACGTTTTGCCTCTCGCGTTCCAGCGCGAGCCTCTGAAACCTTGTGTTTGGATTTCCCGGATTCCTTTCATTTTTTTCCTTTTGTGGATTTCCCGTCACCTTGCCTCCCCGTTCTTTTACGCTCTCCTCCCTAGGTAGCGCTGCCACGCTTGTCTGTGTATTCTTTTTGTAGTTGGACTCCTCCCCGTGGGTGTTTGCAGTTTGGTGGGATTCTTCGTCTCAGGGCTCCGCAGACCGGCTGGATTTTGTCCTGCGGGTCTGCCGGGTCACGGGGGGGAGGTGTTCCGGCAGGCTGAGGCGCTTCCTCGGAGGGGGTCCACTGCGAAAAGACAACAGGCTCCTTTATTATTTGTCTTTTCCTATTCTCCATTTGAGTTGATCTATTACCTGGACAGCCTTTGCCACAAGCATTGCTGGAGTATTTTTCATCAGGCTCACCCTGGAATCACGGTAACAGTGCATTGCGCTGCTTTAAGTACTTTTTTGCATAAGTCACACTGTAGATAGTCAACATTTTTGTTTTTGTCTTATAGGGTATTGGAAGAACTACTCATTATATCTCCCCCTGATCTGTGACTCACAACAGCTTTGGTGAGACAAGCAGGGAGACCACAGGGAGGGTGAGATGGCCTATTATGCATATATGACGGGCTGGGAGTTGCTTGGAACTTTTTGCCTCAAAGAGGAGGAGGCTGTCCTTGTTTCCCATCCCACCATGGGGGAGCCTGGTAATCCTCAGAATGACCTTTCTTCTGTGGGCAAACACACCCCAACACAATGGTAATGCCATCATTTTCTTTTTCCTGGTGAGCATTTGTACGTCTCAGAATAATTAATAATGATGTTTATGTTCCTGCCCAATCCCTTTGGAATTGTGTGAATTCCCCAGAGCTCAGCTTTATGGAGAGCTATGATCTTCCCAGCCAAGTTACGGATTGAATCTGAGGGCAAACTATTGTTCTTCACTAGGCCCGAGGACACTTAGGACTGGCTTGAGGCCTGGAGAACTTTTAGCAAGAGAACCTGGGTGTCGTCAGGCAGTGGTGGAGGCCCTGGCGGACGAGGGAATTGTCAGGGATCACCGACCATTGTCACAACACCATCACAGAGCCTTGAGGGTTGATGTGTAGGACACTGCAAGTATGAGAGTCTACCATTAGAGGTGGAGGACCTCCCTATGGCTTACACTTAGACGATTATGGTTTTACATGGCTTTGCACTTTGTCTGGTTGTTTTATGCTCACATAGTCCTGATATAGATGGCTAGCTTGCCATGGGAGATATGATTTTGATGGCAGATTACAGTAACAGATTCGGGGTGATTGTTTATGTTATGCACCATGATGTTGGTTGTAGGAGACTGGGATCTGCCTATTATGTTTATTCCCACTATTTGCTGGTGCTTCACTGTTTTCTGACTTTCGTCTGGCTAGGGCCCTGCTAATCAAGACCCCTGCCTAGTTGCTTCCTCTGTAAATGGATTCCTAGTACCATAGGTACACTTCAAATTTGATTCTGGAGTTTTATGCGAGGAAGTGCCCAGGCATGAACTGAGCTCCTCTGAAGCTTTTGGAATCTATTCTCTGAAGTTGTCTGTTTTGTAGCCTGACCATATACTTTTAAGTGCATTATATCCTCATGGTAAATGCTAACTTTGGGATGGTTGCACAGAAACATGTCGTGTTTGGTGTCAAAAGCTTTGGAATCATACCCTAACTGATGTGGGAGTATGATCCCATGCTTCTAGAGGGAGGAACATGACAGTACCGGTATGCCCGGTAGAAACCCTAAAGGAGCCTTGGCATCACAAAATAGATGCTGCAGCCACAGTCACAAGTTTGGCCTCCTGCTGCTGACCGAAACTCCAGGAGGGGAGGCCTGGACAATAAGTTTCCTGTCACAGAGAGGTGTGACCGCCTCCCAGACAGGCCTTAGTGTATTGGAGCTGGGTGGGAAGAACCTCTGTAACCAGAACTTTAGATGTCCCTGGACGAAACGCTGCAACTGAATCCTGGACCTTCGACAATCTGCTAAACACCACATGACTGAAGAATCTCCCTTGGAGTAAAGAAGCTACTCCCCTGCTTGGCAGGCACAAAAGAAGCATCTGACCGGTGTGCATCTCAGAAGCTCCCACGGGTCCCTGAAAAAATTGCATCCCAGGAGGTGGACTTCCAGACTTCCCCGAGGCTGACCCTGGTCCCCAGCAAAGCTGAGACCCGTAGCTGTCGTGGGTCACGTGGAACCGGAAATCCTGGCCTCCGCGCACATTTGCTAGTGCATTGGCTTATCAATGTCCCTCAAAGCTGTGCGCTGGGATACTTGTAGCCCTGATCCCAAGCTTCAACTACACAAAGGAATGTGGGCCTACACTGCATGAGTGTCCCGCGTGCACGCCATTTGTGTTCTAGCTTGAGGTGCCTTCGCGATCCCTGGTCCGTCGGCTGGTGGGTCCCTGAGAAGGTGACTCTGATTGTCCTTGGGCTTCCCTGGTTGCTCCAGATATGCCCTCCTCTTCCTTGCAGGGAGAGTCCCTCAGACCTTGCTGGTCCACATCTCAAGCCTTTTTACTTTTCTTACCTGGGTTGCTGTTGCCAAGCCTTGTTGTGTCCAATCCAAGCACCAATACTGCAGCACTCGACATCCTTCATGGGCCAGGTCAAATCCAGCTCCTAGTCATCGTCGACACATCCTGGTCCCCGTTGCTGAAGAGTCAAGGTTCCCCTCTTTGCACCTGAAGCACCCGACATCCATTGGCATTCATCTATCGTGCCCCTGGTCACTGGCTAGTGACCAAGACTCTGTCCCCTCTGCTTTTAGGTTCTGCACATCTTAGATCTCTTTGGACACTTTTCCTCTTCATGGCATCAGCACTTTTAGGTCTCCTGCCATTTAAAACAATGATGCGACCCAACACCATTTGACACCAATGCACCCGGCTTCCCTGGGTGAGGTAACACGAGTACTCTGGTGCTCCCATGAGTGTTGGCCCTAGAACCATCTAAGTCCAAAATGGTTTGCTGCTCGTCCACTCCTAAGTGTCCTTAAACCTTAAAATTCCAACCGTGACTTTCCCCATAGAAGATAATGGGTGCTCGCGGATGTGTTCTCACACTGCACGCGTCCCCCATGGGTCCCCTGTGTCACTGCCTTGGGTGGTTCCTTGGTGTCTCAGAGATTCTACAGGCTCTAGGCCTGGTGTCTAGTTAGGTCATGGTTCTTATACCACTTTTTTGATATATGGTTTGGTTCGCCCCTAGGGCCATTCATATATTGTGCGGATTTACTGTGCTTTTTGCTGCGTAACATATGTTCGTTTACCTCTAGCCTCATAAAGAGACTAGTAGGGTGTGTTTTGGAATAAATACATAATATATATATATATGTACCTTGTGTAACCTATCATCAATAAGGCGTTGTTTGGACTGGTGCAAGGTGCCCACTATCACTAGTGGACATGATATACCAGGCCAACTTCTCACATTGGTTGGCCAGGGAGTTCACAGTTTTTAGTTACAGCTGCTCTAGGGAGTGGGGTTGTTTCATGTTCCCCGAGCTGTTAAGGGTGGGTGACAGGCACTTTGCAAGTTTGGGGATGCAGGAGTTTATTTTTTCGCCATGGAGGGAGGCATGGAGGTGGATTGACGTTTGGGTGTTAGGGGGCCTCCTGGACAGGTGTTATTTTTATTCTCTATAATGTGCAATGTTGCTTTTCATTGTGTCTCATATAATAGGGTCCACCTGGTTGATCTCATACCGCATTTTCCCCACTACTCGCCACCCTCATGGCTGGTTTCAGCCCTTATGGTCATGGGTTGCGATTTTGGCTCCGGCATTTCCACCTGCTTGGCAAGTAGCCCCCTGTATACAAAGGTTTCATACTCCCACTAATTACACTACTTTGTCCCCTAGGGGCCACAGTAGTCGCTTACTGAGTCCGTCACCAGACACTACATTAGCCTAATCCCACTACACTTATGGGGACTGGATCTTTCCAGCAGGGGTCATCAGAAGTACAACAATGATTGTGTGTTGCTTTTGATTGTGTTAGAAATAATTCACCCCACTTAATGCCACTCTTAAGTTATGCAGACAAATAATACTCAATTTCCATTTAACAACAAGAAGCATTGAAAGTTTTATTTCGTATCCTGAATGTGGAAGTTTATGAAATGTATTATAAACTTATTTAAATGGAATGGCGTCATTGTTCTGAAAAATGGGATCCACTGTACTGTACTAAAACATAGAATTAGGTTACGTTAGCCCACATGAGTGTAGCCTGGGCCAATTTAGGTCAAGTGTGATATTTAAAGAGCACAAATTTACATCCAGAGAGTTTATTGATTTTAGAGCCTCCAAATACACAAAGGTCACTCCTAACCAGACATATTCAAGTGGTCTGAGATGATTTGAAATTAGTCAAAGCTGAAAAGTGCGCAATCTCCAGAGCTCTGACCTAAGCAGGCATAGAGTAATGACTTTAAAGTGGTACAAGGAATATAGGGATGGCCAGGAAGCTAAGGTGCATATTTCCATTTTCCAAGAACCCGAAAGGTACCCAAAATGTGGAACTCCAGAGGTCAGCACTACCACCTTCAAATGTTACTTCAGTTTTATGCACATTGCTATAGTTCCATAAACGCAAGGCGGATATCTTTGCTTTTCATGCTAAAAAACAGAACATTTTCCTTTGCTTTCAGAAACCAAATGACTTGTTTTATATGATAGGGGAAGTGGTGCTCTTTACTTTTAGAATCTAGTTTCAACTTTGGGATGTAGTGGCCCTCCCTCAATAATGATCACTGTGTTTTTCATTTCCTTTTGTCTGGAATCTCATTTTATTTTGTGAGCTTCTTTAACACTTGCACCCATCTTATTTGCATCTTTATTCCTTCTCTCAAAATGTGTGCAAGTCATGACGGCATCCAATATGTAACAATATCTTTGTGCACAGGTCTCTTATATTAGTGGTTCAGAGCAGGTTGGATTTGTGACACAATCCCATCTCCATGCAGAATGAATACCTGTGGTGTACATTCTTAAAATGTGCATAAAGAAGAAAGTGCAACCTTCTACTAAGGTTTATGATGTCTGTGTGAACTTTCCTGTGATGCTATGGATCTATTTCATTACTGCAAGACACATTTATCATGAATGTTTGTGCATTCGAAACGGTTACCTTAAATT
Source organism: Lissotriton helveticus (assembly GCF_964261635.1). Taxonomy (NCBI): domain Eukaryota; kingdom Metazoa; phylum Chordata; class Amphibia; order Caudata; family Salamandridae; genus Lissotriton; species Lissotriton helveticus. The sequence continues at coordinate 17,772,514 of NC_136067.1, forward strand.
TCTGCGAGTCAGTATTTTGATTTAGCCACTACTTTGTCTCTGATTACAGTGATTCTTCCTACATCCAAGCAGTCTATGATGTCTCATACCTGATGCAAAAAAGACTTTTCAATTTGTCTTACCACAATGATCTTATTTACTACCTCAGCCCACAAGGCTACCGCTTTCGTAGAGCCTGCAGAATAGCCCACCTCCATACAGGTAACTGTAATGCACTTTATCACATTTGACATTCACATGTTTTGACCATGGTTCTGTGATTCTGATTTTGAAATAAACTGTGTTATTAACCATTACAGATATTGACAATATTACTTCTAAAAATAAACAATAGTCACTGATAGTCGTACTTCTTGAACTTGCATCCGGATTATTTACATAGATTTCTTAGCTGGTTCCTACAATATTCCAAAAGGCTTAATTTAGAAACCTTGTAAACTCATCTGAATCCTTCTAACTGTATCAATCTCTGTGCATTGTTTTCAATATCTCCTTTTACAAAAGGGTGCACACCTAAGTAATGCCTCCCTTTCACCACCTTACAGACCCTCTTTGACTATATATCACATTTACTTTAAGTCTCAGGAGTGACAATAAATCCGAATCCCTCAAAGCTTTGGACTCTGAAACACTCATCCACACATAAGTCATTCTGACCCTAACTAACACGCATCACCCTTGCCTCTAAGACCCGTTTTAAGACTTTCATTCATCCTATAAAAATCTCCACGCAGGATAAGCTTGTTTCCAAAATGGTTCTCACTTGTCACCATCTGCCCTGTAGATGGCTTTGCATGGTCTTTGAATAAACAGGTTAAAGATTGGTGCACCACTCAAGCAATACAAGGAAATTCACCAAATCAACAACACTTGCCACCATCAGGACTGACAGCATAACACACAGTTGAGTAGCCCTCTGCTCATTAGTGATCTGTTTTCAGCATTAATCCAAGTGGCTTGCAATTTCTAGAACACAATATTCAAAATCTACTCCAGTATCAAAGAGCAGAATCCAAGATTTTGCAGGCACTGAAGATATCTAATTAAATTGTTAACGCATCTTCCACTAGAGAAAATCATCTTTCTTCTTGTACCACTTAGCAGTAACATGTAACATCGCCAAGGCTATCCTCCCACAATGGTTACCTGCGGATAATAAAGGCACTCTTCAGAAAACACCTCACGTCAAATCCTATACTGATGACACAAAGATCTACTTCAAAATTGCCAACTTCCTAAGCTTCTACTCTCGATGGCTGAATGCAATATTTGGAGCATCTTCTTCACATTCGGAGATTCGTTGGTACAACAGTCTTCATCATGAGACCATCTGAAATCAAAATAAAATATCTGATTGAATCCATGCATTTAACCTGCATAGTAACTCCTTCACAGCCAATAACAGATCAATGGCTGAGTTAATTTTGCGCAACACCAACTTCCTCAGTACTTTTTAAAAAACAGTGGCTCAAGGGAACAAGGGAAAAACGGCCACCAACGTCCCCAAAATTCTCTGTAAGGACAGAGAATGCAACAGAATAAATGTTGTCCCCGAGCACAAATCAACAATTAACAGTATTTTCAGAGAAAAAAGAAGAACCAAATCAAAGTCTTTCTCTTTCACAGTTATTTAACTGTTCATTTTCTTTTATTTTTTATTTTTTCTCTCTTTCTTCAATTGTTAGAAGATCACCATTCCATATTTCATAGTTCATACAGTTCACATCGAGCGTAGCCAATAAACAGAAACAATGCCAACACGTGTTTCGTCACGGGAACAATCACCCAATGACTTCTTCAGGGCAATAGAAAGGATTTTTTCACAGATACATCAATGTCGTTCCTAGATTACAATCTAGGAACCCGAAGTGAAGATGATGGGAGTACTCTCCCGGACATAATTTTTATTCTCCTTGTGAAAACCCTGATCTATGGAGTGTTATTGGGTGACTGTGCTATTGCTGAAGGATATAAATTACCACATATACAGAATAATTGAACTTGATGGTTTAGTACTATATGAATATTTGAAAACAACCCAGAATGACATTGATGTATCTGTGAAAAAATCCTTTCTATTGCCCCGAAGAAGTCATTGGGTGATTATTCCCGTGACGAAACACGTGTTGGCATTGGCGATTACAATCTAGGAACCCGAAGTGAAGATGATGGGAGTACTCTCCCGGACATAATTTTAATTCTCCTTGTGAAAACCCTGATCTATGGAGTGTTATTGAGTGACTGTGCTATTGCTGAAGGATATAAATTACCACATATACAGAATAATTGAACTTGATGGTTTAGTACTATATGAATATTTGAAAACAACCCGGAATGACATTGATGTATCTGTGAAAAAATCCTTTCTATTGCCCTGAAGAAGTCATTGGGTGATTGTTCCTATGTTGGCATTGTTTCTGTTTAGTGGCTACGCTTGATGTGAACTGTATGAATTATGAAATATGGAATAGTGATCTTCTAACAAATTGAAGAAAGAGAGAAAAAATAAAAAATAAAATAAAATGAACGGTTAAAGAACTGTGAAAGAGAAAGACTTTGATTTGGTTCTTCTTTTTTCTCTGAAAATACTGTTAATTGTTGATTTGTGCTCGGGGACAACATTTATTCTCCTTCACAGCCACTAAGTTGCTCAAAGTAATGTTTTTGTACATACTCTAACTGCCGTTTTTGTTGCAATTTGCTCTCTTTTAAATACATTTAATTAACTGACTAATCAAATGCAACTGAGAAAATAAAAGAGAAGGAAAATAGTTGGTAGAATGTGTCAGGCTTCAACTATTGGGATAATAAGTAAGAAAATGAGAACCAGGCTTTATCATAGCCATGCAGAAGATGCTGGGCCAGGATGCTGGGGAGAAATGACAGAGAGAATAGAAAACAATTTTAAGCATGAGAAAGAATATGCTGCAAAGATGGATGTTATATCTGCATAAGGGAGAAGCAGTGAAGCTGTTTTACAAAAACGTCTTTTTGTACACACAAACCTTCATGATTCAGAACTCAAATTCCAAGTACATAAATTCTTGTTTAAAAACATCCGCAGCTTTGTAATCAAGAGCAATTTGAGTGATGACATTTTTAATCTAAATATACAATCCCATATCTCCTCCTAGAGGAGGAGAATCGCCTTCATTATTTCGACCCTTTGTATAGGGTAGACCCATTCATGGTGGAGCATTGGTCACAGCCTAAACATAGCCTGGAGGTTCTGTACAGCTTATTGAACACCTTCGTATCTGGGCCTGAGTGGGCTCTGCTGCCTTTGCTGATTGCAGAAACTGGTGCTCAAACTTGCCTCCATGCTTCTTCTTAATAAAAAGCCTAAAATATTCTGCAAACTCGCAGGTAGACTAGGCAGTCCGGAGTCATAGACAGATCCCCTTAAAGACCTCTCTACCCCTGATCAGAGCCGGTTAGAGTGACCTGTGCAGACTCCAATTCTTTATGATTATCCATTATTCTGTAACTTTGTTGTAGTGGTATTGGCCCTTTTCTTTCATAATTGCTCCAAGGTTTGCAGTCAATTAATGATCGTGAGGAGCATATAACATGCATATCCATGGGACCTGGATTATCTTCTATTGTGTATTGCATTACAACTCCGTTGCTCAATGTGCTTTATGTCCTTTCTACTGTTTATATTACAATTTGAGCTGTTAGTGTCTTTTTCTATTTTTTTTTTCAGATTAATCAGGGGAATATTATTCAGATCTTTAACTTTTTATTATTCCTAGATACCTGAATTGTCTACTTATGGGGCCTTGACTATACACTGTATTCCAACACATAACCTCGGTTTTAGAAGAGTTGGCGAGATATCCTGAGATCAAGCCAAACTCCATCAACAAGGTTTCAAGTCGTGGAATAGAGATATCAGGATATTATAACATCGTCTACTGTAAGGCGATTTTACACTGATAATTTTGTGATTTAAAAGGGCTTATGATGTTATCCAGCCTTATCGCCTGTGCACGGGGCTCAATATAAATATTGAACAGAAGGGGAGATAGGGGGCACCCCTGTCTTGTCCCTCTCTGGATTGCAAAGCTTGGAGTCAGGGAGCCATTTAACAAAATATTCTCTGAGGCCACAGAATAACAGTTCTTTAAAGTCTGGACAAAGATTGGACCCATACCCATGACCTCCAACAACGCCGAAAGATATCTTCAACACACACGATCGAAGGCCTTAGCGGCATCTAAGGCCACTTCTGCCAGGGGATCCCCTCTAGTTTCAGCAAGATCAATGTTGCCAATAAGTAATTGAGATTGTTCCTGGATGACTCTCCCAACCAAAAAGCCTTTCTGGTCAGTATTAATCAGGCTTGGTGCCAATTTTGCCAATCTCCCTGCCAAAATACTCATAAAGATCTCATAATCAGGATTCAGCAGGGAGATGGGACGGTAGGAATCAGCCATCAGGGGATTCATACCAGGCTTCAAAATTAAAACCATCGTGGCCTCCTTCGAAGATATGGGGATCACCCCCGCAGAGCTATAGACCATATTAAATAAGGTTTGGAGTGTAGGCAGAAGTTTGTCAAGTAATAATTTATAAATTTCATTAGGAAGGGCATCTAAACCCGCCGCCTTCTTGTTTTTTGCCCTCTTTATTTGGTCCCTAATCTCCTCCATAGATATGGGTGAATCTAAAAGATCTCCCGCAGATTCTGTAAGAGCAGGAATAGACTTGTCCCTTAGCCACAAACGTGTTGAATCCTGTGAAGGGTTAGGGTTCTCCTTGTAGAGATTCGAAAAGAGGGACAAAAGGCAATCCTGCATTTGTGCGGGCTTGCTGGATTTGGTTCCAGCACTATCGATAAGAAGTTCATTGATGGAGTTTTTTGCCCGATCTATCCTTGCCTTCCAGGCCAATAAGGCACCTGCTCTTTCCCCATACTCTAAGTTTTCCATATTACGGACTTGCCATTGGGCCTTACATTTCAAATCTAGGAGGATCCTTAGGTCCCGCCTGACCTCCTCAAGACTCTTCTCTATCTGTACCAATTTTCCTAAACTCTCCTGAGTTTTCTTGCTCCTTTCTTCTTCAAGAGTAGAGATTCTGCCCTCTAAAATCTGTAGTTCTAAAGCATTACTCCTATTCTTTGAGCGTATTAGGCTGCGTAAGGTCCCTCTCAAATTTGCCTTGTAGGCATCCCACACAAACTCTATTTAAGTAGAGCCTAAATTAAAGAAGAAGAATTCCCAGAGCAGACTTTTTTATTTCCTGAATAATTCCAGAATCCGATAACATTGTCCTATTCAAAGTCCACCTTGATTGTAAAAGATAAAAGAGGAGCATGATCCGAGAGATGGCTTGGAAGTACGGACATACTAACAACATTATCTGTGTTCTCTCTATTTTTCAGGACATCATCTATACTTGAGGAGTGACGATATTTCTTACAATGAAATGTAAACCCATCTACACTCCCCATCTTGGCTCTCCATAAATCTGCTAGATTAATATTGGATAGGAAGTTTTTCATGACCCTGCGAGACCGCAGGGACCCTTTAACGTGGTTCGCGTTGCATCTTTCCTTTACTGGATCAAATCAAACAATAAAATACCCTCCCATGATTAGGGGGGATTTGCCGTAATTAAATTGTCCTGAAGTTTGACCAGAAAGGATGGATCATCTGTATTGGGGCCATAGTAAGATGAACAAGTCATCTCCTCCCCCTCAAAGTCTAGCTGGGCGATGATACAACTGCCTGTTTGGTCCGTCTGGGCTGATTTTATCTTGCAGGTGATTCCTTTCTTCACCAGAATTGCCATGCCACGAATATTTAATGGTTCCTGGGAGTGACAATAACATTGTATCCAATTGATTTTTGAGAAGATTGTTTCGGACTCCATCTTGTTTAAATGAGTTTCTTGTAACAAGCATTCCTGGGCTGGAGACAGCTCTAAATATTTAAAAATCAACATTTGCCTCCTAGGACATCCCAGGCCATTCAGGTTCCAGGAAATAAATAGAATTTTACTTTCCCGCAGCTTGAATTTTATTTTATTTATTTATTTATTTTAGAGTTTTATAGATCGTGAACCAGACCCGTGGAGGTATCAGAGCGCTTTACAGGATTAAGGGGGGAGGAATACAAAGCATAAGGAAGGGAGGGATCACATTGGGAAAGTTTGGGATACATTCTAAGGGAGGAGCAAGCAATATATAGTTCAAGCTAAATGTGGGAAAAATAAAGTACCCTTTACCAAGGTTTTGGAGGCGTTCTCCGATTAAACCAAGAAGAAGAAAGTCTGTTTTACTTAACCTGTGAGATGAGGAATATTGTTTACCTATTTTGCCCCCACCCTGGGTCCCCCCACCCTGGGCTCTCCCGCCGCCTGCCCCCACCCCCACCAACCCAAACCCTCTGTGACCCCCAGTGCCCCAACCACCCTGAGGAACCCTACCTTCCAATAGATAAAAGCCTATTCGGGCCCTTCCCCTCGAGGCTATGATGAATTACTTTAAAAAATGCTGAAACTAGCGGGGGAAACCTGATTCTTAAAATGACCTCAACTTCCCTCCCTTGAACCCTCCCTGTTTCTCATGCTGGATTTTTGCTATAAGAGTGTCTACGTCATTGGTCGTTCTGATCATATGCAAATGGTTATTCCACATTACTCACAACGTGGCAGGGAACCTCAATTGGGCCTTTGCCCCTAAGCTGTTTAATTTTGCAAGTCTTTTACCCAGTTCCCACTGCCTTTCCGCCGTTATGTGGGAGATGTCTGATCTGATGGAGAAAGAAAAGGGAGATAGATCAGTAAAAGGAGAAGATATAACCCCTTCTTTTAGGGCTGCGGAAAGAATCTGTTCTTTGAGTATAAAAAATTAACCAGGATTTTCTGTGGTTTCTGTTTACCCAGATTCCTTTTAAAGGGGTCTCTATGTACCCTCTGAATTTCATGATTTAAATCCACATTAGGAAAACTCTTAAGAACCGTACCCTTCAGTAATGATATCAAAAACCCCTTTATGTCCTCTCCCTCAGTTGCTTCTCGGATATTTAAAAATGTCAGATTATTTTTTCTTGAATAGTTTTCCAGTCTTTCAATATCATCCTTAAGCTCCGTGTTTTGAATTGATAATTTCTCCAGCCGAAAAGTAGTTGACTCAATTACACTCTTCATCTTGGGGATTTCCTCTTCGATTACCTCAGTCCTTGCGAGGACATCTAGCTTGCTAGCAAGAATCTCGCATGAGGAACGAATAACCACCTGGTTTGCCATGGAGACTGAAAACCTATTCGCCAACTCTGCTTGATTTGCCTCTGAAACTGTGAATCTGCTTGCCATCTCATCTTTCAGGGCCAGGAGAATGTCTGCCAAGGAATGGGAATTCTGTACAGAAGAACTCCGAATTATTGGAGGGAGGGAAGAAGCAGTTTTGCTAGACAGGACATTAGAGCCACTAGGACTACTAGGATCTTCCATCTGCCCCTTACGTAGCTCTTTAGCCTGCTCTGACCCGACTTTCTCGAGAGATTCTCGCCCATCGCAACCTTTTCCATCCTCTAGAGCCAGGCCACTTTCCGAGTCCTTACTCTGGTCTGAAGCTAATTTTACGTCCGATCCCTTCTGTAGGCCCAGTACTGAGTATCTGTTGGAAAGGGTAATGGCCGGGTGCACCTCTAACTCCGGACTAGTTATTACAATAAAATCAGCAGATTCCGCTAGATCAGTAGCGTTCAGTAGAACATTTTTTTCCTGAGTTCCATTTTTTTCAGAGAGGCTGTCGCTCGATATCTCCATTTTTTAAACCACCGGAGTACTCAAAGAAGCAAGGATGATACCAACGCCTCAATAGAAAGAGGGGTGAACCAGACATGGCTTCAGATGGCCCTTCTACTCCAGATTGAAGAGGAGGCAGGGACAGCACTTTCGTTGAAGAGAGGGACATGTCATGATAGAAAGTTTTCAGTGACGGAGTAATTTTAGACTTAGTAGAAGCAGCTTTCTTGTCCCGCACTTTTGTGTTGACTTTTGGAGTCTGGATTTCGCTGGAGTTACTGATACACCGATACCCCCTGCCAATTTTCTCTGTTTTTCCGAGATTTTTACTTCTGCCACCGGGAGGGACACTCGCTGTGGCAAAATTGGATGTGTTATCAGGTTATTAGAAGCCAAATGTGCCGCCCTTGCCCGCAGTGAGTATCTAGTCAGCTTGGGGGGAGATGCTCCCTCTTGAAGAGCAGCACCCCTCTTCCTGCAGTCTGGAAAAACCTTGCATAGAATATTACTCTCTTCAATAGTCAGTGCCCCCTCTCTTGAATTCAAGTGTAGAGTGCTACTATCTGACTTATCAACTATAACACCAGGGAGTGACCGGTTTCATAAAGCTTTATTCGATTTTTACATCATAAAAGCATATACATCATCAGGAATACGAAACAGTCATAGTTTAAAAAAAATATTATACAAAAGCTCATTGTAACCCAGAAATGAAATTGAGCTTTAAAACCAGTAAAAAAACTCGAGTTAAAAGAATAAAACATAATCATGTACATACTTCATGAGCATCATAAAAAGTTATTAAACCTAATCAGCGACAATGTGTAATATGCCGCGCTCTCAGAGTCCATGCCCAACCTAAAAATTTGGCCACAGCTAGTACGATGGGCAATGAAGTGTCTGTTCGCAGAATACAATCTGCCTCTACCGCTTCCCTAGTGCCAAGTAGCTTACAGATTGGTAAAAGCCATGCCCGCCTTGGGGCAGCGTAGGTACCACAGACCCAAAGAATGTGTGCCGTGGTCTCGATGTTAGCAGTACATCGTGGGCACCCAACTAGCGAGTGTGGAGACCAGTTCTGGGTAAAAAAAATCTGACTGGTAAAGACCCCACCCTATACTGAAAATACAATTTTCGATCCAGGGGTTTCGTAATTCGATCCCAGTATAATTCCAGCCTAGGGACAAATTTGTGATCCAGAAAGCGGCACGAAAGGGAGGAAGACATTTGTTGTTTAGCGTTATTCAATGAAAACAGTTCCCAGAACTTGGGCTTCAGAGTAGATTTAGATGGAAAAACAGATTTAGCGGGGTCAATCCATAATGCTATCAAACCTAACTCCCCTAGAAGATTTCTGGCTACCCTGAGCCATATAATTTGATGTAAAAGTGTCTGATTTAATAATGTCTAGGAAGCCCTGGGCATAGCCAACAAGTTCGGGAGTGGTCCACAGTCTCCTCCAATACAGGAGGGGACACAGTTTGGCTATGGCTGCAATGTGTTTCTTACCTAGATCTAATAACAAAGGACACATAGGAGAGCTCTGGGGAAGTCCAGTTACATTTTCAAGAAACCTATTCTCTGCCGAGGTAAGGGCAACAAGATTCTCGCAGCCCCATACCTCTGAGCCATACAAGGTTGAACTGACGGCCTTCAGATTGTAGATTTCAAGGGCGGGACTGATAGGCTTGGATAGCGAGCGATTGTGCTCCTGTACAAGAACCCCCGCTATCTGTCTGAGCTTAAGTGAGGCTATATCGATTTGCCGGTCCCACTTCATACTGCCTTGGAAGGTAACTCCAAGATAGGTAAACTCATTGACTACTTCTAAGGGGCCCTCCTTCATTGCAAAACCTCTCATGTTTGCCTTACTTGTGTTAAATGCCATTATCTTTGTCTTGGACACGTTGACCTCCAATCCCCTCTCACAACAGAAATCCTCAAAAATATTGAGGGCTTTCTTGAGTCCACTCGGGGTCTTGGAGAGGATCAACGTGTCGTCGGCAAACATCAGGATGGGTACCTTGACACCTGCTAGTATAGGGGCATCCGTCGGATTTTTGCTCATGCAATCTGCTATTCCATTGATATATAACGTGAACAAGGTGGGGGCCAGAACACAGCCCTGTCTAACACCTCGTTCCACCGGGAAAGATTCCGTCACATCCCCCTGTCCCCCCCATATAATTTGGGCCTTGTTATCTTCATGGAGTCTACTAATGAGGGTTAAAAGATCCAAGGGAAGACCTAGTTGTTTTAGGACAAGCCATAACTTCCTCCGGGGAACTAAATCAAAGGCTGCCCTTAGATCAACGAGGGCAGTATAAAGGCTACCTTTACCCAGGCTGACTTGTTTCCAGTATATTAAAATAAATCAGAAGACTTGGTCGATAGTGCTTAAGGCAGCTCTGAATCCGGCTTGGAAAGGTGTTAAAATGCCGAACTCCTCGATCCACCCCTGGAGTCTATTAAGCACCATTCTTCCAAGTATTTTCTGGGACCAGTCTATAAGACTGATTGGCCTATAGTTCCCCAGGCAATCTTTATCTCCTTTTTTAAAAACTGGAATGATTTCTGCATCTTTCCAGGACGCAGGGATCAGTGCCCCATGGGCAATTGCGTTTGAAAGAAGAAAGATATAACGGCACCAGCTAGGTTTGTCATATAACAGGGTATCGCCCGGTATGCCATCGGGCCCCGGCGCTTTCCCTGGTAAAATGGAACCCAATGCTAACTCGACCTCCCTCAAAGTGAAGGTATAACCCTGGAAAAACACATTTGAGACTTCGACTATCCCCTCCAGGGGGGTAGCCGAGTACTGGGGTTTAAAGTGGTTCAACCAAGCGGTAATGGAAACATTATTCTGTGGGCGCTCAGCTTGGCCCCTGTTTGACGTTCCAAAACCCCTTGGGGTCCTTAGAAGCACAAGCCTCCCGTAGGTCAGTCCATCTTTGGTCCTCCCATGCCTTCTTAGCCCTACGTTGTGCAGCCTTATAGAGTGACCTTGCTTCACGTACTGTAGTTGGAATACCCCCTTGATAGCTTTCCCTAAAACCTCAAGTGCCGTTCGGCATTCATCATTGTACCAACGGTCCTCAACTTGGGGAAGCATTTTGGATTTCGTTCCTTTAAAAAAAAAAAAAAAAAAGTACTTAAGAGGTTAAAAAGTCAGTATGGATCTTTCCTGGGTTATCATGAGCACCAGTCTGCAGTGCATTGCTCTCAAGCTCTCTAATAGCACATTGCAAACTTTGAGCTATATTATCTAGGAGAGTAGGAGATTCTTTTACCTGGACCCACTTGAGTCTCCTCATGTCATTGGCTTGAACAACCTCCCCGATATAGCTACAGTCCCCATAGTGTACATCAGGCAGGGAATGGGTTAAAAGGAAAAAACAACAAAGCGGGTTATGATCACTTTCCAATCGGTCAATGATCATCATATCCTCCACCTGTGACCAAAGACTCAAGCTTGCCAGCATGTAATCAATTCTACTTGCAGAGTACCCATTATTAAAGGTTGGTGAGCCTAACCTATCTGATTTAGTACGGCCGTTCAGAGCCCTTAGGCCACGTTCAATGCAAATGCTGTTCATCTGAATGATCACATCGGTCCACTTCCTGACTGGCTCCAGCTCAAGCTCTGGAATTATCCAGTTCCTGTCTGTTATCTCATCACAAGAAACATCCTCCAGGGTGAGTGGTTCGAATGTAATGTTAAGATCACCCATAACAATTATCTTAGTGATTTCTGGAAGGGTATCAAGGAGCAGATCCAGAGCCGCTAAAACTCGTGAGTGCTTCCCCCTTGTACCCCTAACATAGATATTAATTAGGAAGATCACTTGGCTGTTGCTAAAGGTTAATTTTATTGCTTGGATGTCATTGTTCATGGTGGGGATAACATTAATGTTCACTTTGAGTTCTTGTCGAACCCACAATGTTAGCCCTCCCGAGGCTCTGCCTTTCCCCTCCCTCACAGCTGCTATGGACTAATTCAAGTAACCTTCGCAAAACATGGGTGTGACTGCCCAAGTCTCTTGAAAGGCACAGATATCATAATTCCGAATAAAAGAATTCCACTCAGGTAAGGGAAGCTTCGAGCTAAGGCCAGCAATATTCCAGCTCAAGAAGCTACACTTTCTTAATGCCTCAACCTGGCTTTCAAAAGGGGTAGGGAATACAGTCGGGGTACATGGTAGATTGGTCTGAGAGGAACCCCTTGGGCCAGGTCCTCCTGTGTTACCTGTTTGTGATGCCAAATTGCAAAAATTAACTGACAGTGACCTACCCCTTACCCCCAGGACCGGGTACATTGCCAGATTTAAAATGAAAGCCCCTGATGTATTTGACTGTGCAAGTCAATCATTAGACTCAAGGCTGGAAGAGCCTTGTGGTCCTTGAGGTCCCACCTGGGGTTCGGCCCCGTTACCAAACGGGAAACGCCTGAACTGGATTTTGGATTTATCAGGGCCACTTGTTCGGAATTCCAGCATAAAAAGATTATCAACAAGATCCATGCTACTCAGGGTCAATTTAATACTATCAAGGGGTTGACCATTTAGCGAGAGTCTACGTGCAGCCAAGATATCCTCCCTGATCAATGAGCGGCACCCTCTTACATGTCTAATCCAGTGCATGGATTTATTGATCAATGAGTCAGAAGACTCGGTAGCACCATGATATTTTAACTTTGGAACATTAACCATAAAAATTGTGTGGATCTAGTAATTCCTCCCTGACCCCTCTTGGATGCCCCTTCTTCTGAACCTGAGCGATTAAACTTTGCCTGTTAAATCTACTATCGCTAGCCTCAGGACGGAGACTGCTGTTACTGTTGTGACTACCTGGGGGAACAGAGTGGGAGGGGAATGCCTTAGGAGCAGTAAACCTCGCTATTTGAGAAGATGAACCCACAGGACCATGCTTGTTTATAACATTTAGACCCTTGCCTCTAGAGGGGCAATGGGTTGGGCATGCCCGTGAACCCCCGATAACCGTGCGAGTGGGTATTAGCGGGGTATCAGAATTATTAGTATCCCTGATAGGTGGCCGCTTGTGTTGGTCAGCGCTTGCAGTTAATATCCTCACTAAGTTGAGCAAATCGGCCACAGATCCCTTCAATTCCTGTACTTCTGCCTTCAAAGAGGACACTTCCTGTGTCAGATGTCCTGGGGAACAGTCTAGCTCACCATTGCAATTACTACACTGACAGGCAATGTTAGCAGTTTGTGTTTGTGCATGTGTGCTCATAGAAATGCTAGCCTTCAACCCGTTTACTGGTTGTTCTTCCCCCAATGCCACATATCTGTTAGTACAGGTGACAATCGGGTTGATGTGAATAGGACAATCAGTACTGTCATTAACACTATCCCCACCGTGACTGGGAACAGTAATGCTTTCTGGGGGTACTACTTTTGACCCATTACCGCCCGCTATACTGGCCGATTTATGCCTGCATTGCTTGCAGAACATATCTGGGATAGATACATGTTCATTCTGTGCCTGTAACTTTGTTTGTGGAGGGGATTTGGTGTGTGAAGGAATAAGAGGGGCTAGGTCAAGGATTTCAGTACACTCGTTAATCAGTGTGTCAATCCGGTCAATAACACAATTATTTACTACAGCCTTGCATGATTTTTTGAGTTTTTTCCTGCTGATCTTTCCAGTGCCCTCCCCACTCACATCCTGTGCTTTCCTCTTCCCCATAGCACAGTAGCACAGTGGCAAATCTACAGTTATGTGAGTCCTAGAAGGTGAAAGAAAAAATAACAGCCGGGGAATGAGCAGCTCCCACTGCTATTAGTAACCAAGCTACGCTGGGAGAACACAATGTAACAGTAGTAGAACAGGGGACCTCCAGCGAGGGTTCCGGAACCAAGTGGGGCTCCTCCTGGCTCTGACGGGCACAGATGCGGGGGTTCCCGTCAACAATTATGCACCTCTGTGCGCGGAAGTGGTGGGAGCGGCTTCCTGACGCAATGGCCGAAATGGCTCCTGGGGAGTGTAGTCCGCCCTCCTAGCAGCCGAGCTAGATGACAGGAGCGGCGGCAGCGGGGGGAGACTAGCACTCAGAACGGGAGCACTAGGATGCTGGTCGAGTGGCAGGTAGGAAACTCCCCAAGGCGTTGTAGTCTCCTTCTTTACCAAGCATTTGGGAGTGACCTTCCCACCACAAAAGAGCACCGAGGAGAATTAATAACATTAGAAGCCCTCCCTCAGGCATTGCATTGAGCCCCAGCCTCCCCTACCTGTTTCGTGGGAAAATCGGAAACTACCTGCCTATACGATCTTCCTTCTGTGATGCACAACAACAGGGGAAGAATCTCACTGGCAGCAACCCCCACCTCCAACCAGAGCTCCGTGCGTCTGGACTGGGCTCGCCGATGCTGACGCAGCCGAGGTTAGCTGGAAAGACTAGCTGGAAAGACTAGTGCGTCGACCGCAACAACCTTTGCCTGAGTCTGTGAGGTCGACTCCCCTCATGAGTCAACCATGGAGAGAGAAGAACCACACTGGGATGCTGCGGTACGGGATGTAAAAGGTACAAATTCAAATTAAACTGAAAACCGGAATCCAGTTTTAAAAAGATATATTTCCCCAGCAATGGTAGGGCGTTCGAGACATTTAGGGGAGGTCATCTGAGCCTTGGGATTAGGAGCCTGAGGGGGTGCGCCCGCAGCCATTGAAGCAGCGCCCACACATATTCCTCCTGCTGTCGTTTTTTAAGAAAAAGACATTGACTTTCTCTTGGCCAGGTGGAAAAACCTCCCTTGACGGTCTATGGGAGGGTGATCCTGGTATTACCCAAACTGACTTTCCTTTTTAGTGTGGTGCCTCTTATTGTTCCCCAGAAAAATATTAGTAAGATCAGGACAAAATTGGTAGTTTTATATGGGGCCAGGAAGGTGCTAGGCTATCCTGGAAAAAACTAAGAAGGAAACTTTTAAAAGGTGGCTTGGCACTCCCCGATATTAATTGGTACTTATTGGTTTTCCAATTCAAGGGCATAAGGATGCTGTTGTCTACTCTGGAGGAAACTACATGGGATAGACTCTTGGATGAATTGGCCTTAGTAGAGGGTGGTAGTGGGCAAGTGGGGTTTCTATATAAATTTGGGGCACCCAGATTCTTCAAACGTGTACGCCTCAAGGTTTTGTAAGCTGCCTTGTTGACTTGGCACAAATTAAGACGTATTTGAGGGATAGGCTATTTCTCCCCCTTAGCACAAATTTGGGACTCCCCGGGACTCCCCCTGCCTGGGTGACAGCTTGGCGATTCTGATTAGAAGAGCAGGTTTGGAGAGGTGGTCGGATTTGGTGGATTCAGAGGGGGTTCTCTTTCCCAGGTTTAAGTACCTCCAGTTAAAATCATGGCATGTGGCGGAAGCTCGAGAAACAGCGGGGAATTGGGAACTTGAGCGGTTATATCAAGACTCATGCCCAAGGAAAAAAGAAATATCTTTGTGGTACTCCAGCCTTCTTGAAGCAGATGATTATGGGGTCCCCCCTCAGTCATCGGTATGGAATTCTTCCCCACTTGTCCATGATATAGAAAGATTTTTTAAAACCTCAGTCAGGCTACTGTATAAGTTTATCAAGCCTGCTAGGCTAAAGGAAAATCATTTTTTCGTATTAAACAGGCTTTATTACACCCCAGCCAAAATAGCCAAATTTGCACCTGTTCCTGCTCCAGTATGCCCAAGGTGTTCTTTCAGTAAGGCGGATTCTACATGTGACAGAGAACCAAAAAATGCTCCAGTGCAGGCCTGGCACTAGGGCGTTGCGATCAGTGCAGCTGCACCTGACGCTGACCTTGTGGGCTATGGCTGTTTTTAGAACTACATTTTTTCCAAAATTTCTTAACTTGATAAGGATAGAAGAGAGTTATTTGTGTGTAGAGAGTTGCATTGGTCCAGGGGGAGTTTAATATTATATTTTTGGCAAACAGAAAATAACTTACTAGTGCTCCTGACATATTGCAAACCAGCATACTGGAAGCTACTTGGCTGTAGCTTCCATTTGACAGTGAGGTAGTCTCACTAAACTAACACTGTTCTACTGTCTTACTCTCTCTACTGGACACTCCTGCACACTCCATTTATCTCAAAAGTTTAATTAAAGAAAATGCTTATTTTTATAGTACTCTGTTTGCTGTAGAATATAACACAGTGTTTTATTGTAAATTGAAAGCAATCTGTTATTTTTATTGGCAGATGAAGTGATTCAACAGAGAATAGATTTGCTGAAAACTGAAAAAGAATTGGAGAAAATCCAACAGAAAAGACATTTAGACTTTCTGGATATTCTTCTTTGTGCCAAGGTATAATATATAATCATGTTTATTTTTACATAGCTCTCTGCATATTTGTTTGTTGTGACACGGTAGTGATATAGATGGTTTTATGGATTATGGCCAATGTCTAATAGATATACTTAGAAAGAAGTTGGGAAGAGTAGCCTTTATTATTATTATTATTAATATTATTATTATTATTATTATTATTATTATTATTATTATTATTATTATCTGTAAAGTACATCACATCATAAGAAGCCCCATCAGTTTACACAAATTAGCCCCTCTGTGGTGTTGTGACCCTCCCTATTCTTTAGGTGTTTGGGCCTGAGAGCCCACCCAGTGGCATGTTCTTTAAGACAGAAGGTTGTAGTGTTCTTCCTTAATATGATGTCCAGATTCTACGAATAGGACCAGTTATGTTCCCTTTACTGATATTAACTACATCCTAATCAGTCTGTGCGTCTTTATGTACATCACCATCTCCCCTCTGTTACAATGGGCTCTTGTGTTAGACAGTGGTTAGGTTGTCTTAAGAGTTAAACATTTGTCTGGGGCCAATAGAATTTATTTGATTGTGTCACCTAGTGTATTCCTAAAAAAACTATCATGTTTAACCAAATTGTTATTGGCTGCCAACATGTTTCACTGCCAAGAATTGTTGAAAATGTCATCAGGACTTGAGGACTAAAACCTGCTTAAAGTCTCCCACAACCTGTAGAAAGAAAGATAACTAGGGCTATCAGGATAGGCTCTCAAATTACTTTCCTCCTGTTCATATATGTGACCTGCTATAAGCGTAATCGCACTATTGAGATTCCATACCAGTGTGTATCGGCTTAGCCTTGTCGTTTTTTGGGGCATAGTAAGGTTTACTTAAATGTAAACCAGAGTTTGTTACAATCGTGTTATTATATGCAGCTTCTTAAAACTGTCCACATTTTGTGATGAGGAAGATTGGAATTGATTATTCCACAGATTATATAGTCCCTTCCCTGCCAGATGTCTCAGTTATTAGAACCCCTAAGCAATGTCAGTGTTCTTGCTGTTTAGTAGCTATTTTTTTGTTTTTCCATCAATGCTTTCAAATTGTTTACCAAAGTATATTTTGAAATTGACCACTTAAAATGATGCTTGTTCTTTAGCAATCCACATTTTATAATGATCTGCATCTCTCAACTGGCCCTGTTATTCTTTCTACCTATACAAGAGAGGTTGCATAGATAGGTATAATGCTAGTTGGTATATGCAAAAACAGATACACCTTCTTCAATATTGCTCAAATTACCCAGTGAAAAGCTTGTGAGATGACAACTTTGAAACCCTGTATTTTCCATCACTGGAGACTCTTCAGCTGAGGCAGCCCAAAATAAACTGCAATTGTAACTGTTCTTGTTTATGGTACTTAGCTTCAGTTGTTAGGTGGTTTCTAACCTGTGAAAAAGCCCGATTTCATTTGCATGTGGATATCTGTCTTTTGGACTCTGTAAGTTCTGTATTAAAAAGGATTGAAGCTGTAACCCTTCAGTGGTGCCAACTTTTGAAGAAGAACTGTGATCTACATCTGAAGTGAGAGCAGAATTTGAATGTATTAACAGGGTTTTGAGCCCACATGCAAAGCAAGGATTCCTTTCATAACATAACATGTAAAGCGCACGTTCACCACTATGGGTATCTTGGCGCTGAACAACAGATGTTTTTTGTTACCCAACTCAATGGTACTCATTTTATTGACCTCAGATGGATGAAAGTCTGAGTAGACCCTCTGGAATTTGAACCTGTGACCATGAGGTCGAACACAGGCCCCTGCAGTGAATGCATTAGTCCACTGAGCCACCAGACCCGGCCATATAAGAAGAATATACATATTTATATAAAATGTATAAATGTAGTATAAATAGCACACTTAAAATGATTAGAAATTATTCTATTAGGGGCATGGCCAGCAGCCGCTGAAGGTGGCTGCTTTGTAAGAGAGCTGCGCTAGCCACCACAAATCTGATAAATCCTTCACGATCCGGCATTTAAACAGCAACTAGAGACAGGAAGCTAATGGAATACGAGGTGGCTGTCCTGCAACTTGCAACGGCTGCCTAAATAAGTGAAAGACAGCAGAAAAGTGGAGAAACGGAGGAGCAAGATGGCAGCACCCGTGTAACGTGGGGAGTGGAGTAGCGTTGACAAAAGACCTAAGATGCCAAGGCACTCTGAGTGTTCTGGCACATAATAAAAGCAGAACTCCCACTGCTGAGAAGCAAATAATTGCATCAAGCCTGCAGTGGACGGACCAACCTGCACTGGGGGAGCATGTGAGATCACTCCATGCCCTGGATCTGGCTGCCAGGTACTGAGTCGGTGAGGAGACAGATGTCAGGAAGTATGAGCGCTTCAGGGACAGCACAGTTCAGGTGCCCGGCAGCTGGGTTGCCGGAGGGCGGACTTGAAGTTTGTGAATACACTCCTGCCCTCACTGCTGATGCAAGAAGAGAACTGCCTTTAAATTGGATGGGCCCACCAGTGTCTCAGGACCGGTGGTTGGCATGTAGGTGAGGGGCTTGATTCCTAACAGTGAGAACAGTGAGAGCCCGCACCACAGCCTGTGTGAGTACCTGGGCCAGGCGGGGTGAGGCTCTGGTAGGCGGGGGCTAGGTGAATCCCCCCTAGAACAACTGAGACTGTGGGCCACTTTCGGATTGTGTGGTGAAAGCTGCGGTGCACCTGGGATCAGATGCTGGCCCACAGGGAAGAGAGGCAGTGCACAGAAGCCCCTGAGCACGAACATCCGCTCTCAATGCCACCAGTAAAGGAATGCTTCTCAAAATAGCACACTGCTGGTACCTCACTCCGGCCAGGGTGGCTGCCTGGGACCCTAGAGGAGAGGGGCTGTGCTGGCAGCAATGTGGTCAATAGGGTAGCCCACACACCTCCTAGTACCCCAGGATCGAATCATACAGGTTGGAAGTGTTAGACTCCGTCAACACAATGTTTAACACAGACACCCAAATTCTCGAGCTTCATGTTATTGGGCCTGTCCAATCCACTCACCTACCCACTGAAATCACCTAGATGCACCTAGATCTGAAGTCCTGATTATTTGTCCAATAGGTTTGCCACTTGTTTGTCTGTTTCCTGCTTCCGTATTTGGGTTTTGAAACGCCGGGACACTCCTCGGAGTAGCTGAGCGCTATATAAAACCCATTTTAACATAACATAACATAACAATCACTCTTTCATTGGCGGCAGTGAAGCAATTCCTTCTTGCTTGGTGGTGGGAAGATAAGTTACCCACCAACAAGACTGCCTGCATAAAATATGGGAAATACTGGGATTGGAGAAACTGACAGCTGTAACCACACAACAACTCTCCCGGTTCAACACGATGTGGCAACCCTGCCTGTTATACCTGTCGGACAAGATTTGCAAGCTATCCTGCCCCCAATATCTACGGATACTACCGCTGACAGCCACAGAACATACTGCTCAACACTAGGGGCCAGATGTAGGTAATCCAGATTTACCGATTCTAAAATACCGAATTTTACCGAATCGGTATTTTAGGAAAGGTAATCGAGATGTAGGTAAAAAATCGGTAAAAAATACCGATTCGGTAAAAATCGGAATCCCCGAGTCGGTATTTACCGAATCGGTATTTTCCAAATCTGTAAATACCGATTCGGTAACTCCCATTCATTCCTATGGGCCTGGATGCCCATAGGAATGAATCGGAGTTACCGAATCGGTATTTACCGATTCGGTAAATACCGATTCGGTAAATACCGACTTGGGGATTCAAAAAAGCAAGCAGGTGAGCCTCCAACCAATCAGGTGCTTCCACCCCCCTCAGCCAACCAACAGAGCAAGCAACCAATCCTGTGCATCCACCCCACCCCACAACCAGGAAGTGGCCACACCCAAGCAGGTGCAGAATAACTGATCACCCAGGAGAGCAGTTACACACAGACAGGCTGTTGTTTAGCTGAGCTGTGCAGGACTAAGAAATGGAATCCCAGGACACCCAGAGGGAAGGTGCAGAGAGGAAGAGGAAGATGAAGTTCAGCACAGGTGAACTCCAGGTGCTTGCGAAGGAGGTACTCAAGCACTACCCCAAAATCTTTGGAAAGCACTCTCTGCAGGTAGCAGAGACTTTGAAGAGGAACACCTGATCCAGACCAAGGTAAATGCAATAGGAGTGACAACCAGGGAAGTGGACGATCTGAGGATCATAACCAAAAAGAAATTGGCAGCAAGAAGCAAACAGGCCAATGCAACTGGTGGTGGAAAGAACAGGGCACCTGCTCTCACGGCTCTTGAAGAGCCCGTGGAGTCCACACTGGAGCCAGAGAGCGTTGTAGGAATTAGTGATGCAGACAGCTCAGCCCAAGCTGCATCAAAGAAAGGTAAGGGACATGTCCATCATTCCCCACCCCCTGCCTGTCTCCCTCCCCTAATGTGACTGTGTGTTGAGGTACTCCAGTACAAGCTGTAGTATCTACCTGCAATGCATTATGGTAGTTGTAGCAGCCAGGGATGCAGTGCCCAGCACAGCAACACCTCCAGCACCCTGCTCACAAGCATCTCCCACAGCAGAGGCAGCTACCATGCAACTGCCATCATCTCCTCTGCTCTTTGACTCACCCCAACATGTGCCTCAACAACTTGCAACACCAGCAGATTCGGAGGTGTCAGAAATATACGGGCCCAGGAGGCATGACATTCCCCCGCTGAGAATCTTACAAACATCCTCTGATGAGGAAAGGGAGGGTGAAATACCAACAGAGTGAATGCCAGAAAATTCAGCTGGTCTTCCATCCACTCCTGTCACTGTTATTGGAGGCACAAGACGCCGTAGGTTCCGGGAGGCAGGCTCCACTGGCCATGATGATGGTGTCTTCCATGGCCTAGAAACAACAATGGTCAAGGTTCAGCGCCTGCAGGTGACAGCTATTAGTGCAGTGCACAGACAAATGCGCCATATGAATAAAAACTTTGACAACATGAACCGGGGGATAACCTCAATGGCGGACAGCATGAGGGACATGGCCGATGGGGTCAGGGACATGTCACAGTGTGTGATGTCACTTTATGATGAACTACACGAGGACCGAACCCACAGGCGCAGGGAGAAGCAGTATATGCAACAGCAGACAAGGGGCATGCACCGTCTGGCAACAGCGACTTCACTGCTGTGTTGCCGGTCTGTTGCTTTGCAGGAAGGGCTGGTGCACTGCTGCACAGACCTAACTAGGGGGATGGGGCGAGTCATTACAGCAATGGTAGTGCTGCTGACTAACCAGTCAGCCACCTCAGGAGTGGAAGGTTTAGGGGAAACAGACAACACCAGCAGCAGGAGCAGCACCCCTATCCCAGAAATATGGAGGAGCAGCAGACGCCACACTACAGGCACTGGCACAGCAGACAATGATCATGCACAACCACTGGCATCACGCAGTGCAGTGCATGGGCGCAGGCAGTAAGGCAGGCAATTTGAGTGGACATGTGAGGGTGAGGTAACCCCTGTCCGCACAGTTGTGCTAGGTACACTTAGGATGTAAAAAACATGTCTAAATGAATGAACCGTAGTGCCAAATAAACTACGTTTACTGCATTTAAACCCTTGCTGTGTATCTCTACTTACTCAAAAGTAGTTGTGTGTGATCTCTGCCCGTCTCTGTCTGCCGTCTGTCGGTGTTGGTACTCCTACTGTGTTGGCTGCAGGTAGTGTCTGGTCATCGTCATGGTCTTCATAGTCGCTCAATTCTACCTCGGTGCCCTTCTTAGTAGCGAGGTTGTGCAACATGGCACAAGTTGCAATGATCATACAGCTTAAGTGGTGAGTACTGCCGTTCCCCTCCGCTTTTGTGGAGGCAGCGGAACCTGCTCTTCAGCAGGCCAAAGGTGCGCTCAACGATGTTTCGGGTTGATTTATGGGCAACATTGTATCGTCTCTGGCTGGGGGTCGTGGGGTTGAGGTAGGGTGTCAGGACGAAGGAACGGAGGGCATAAGCACTATCCCCTAATGTGAAATGAGAAAACAATTACTCACAGGCACACATTTACATATTTCTGCATTATCTATCAAGGGAGTGTCACACAGTAATTTACCTAGCAGGTATCCTTCGCCAAATTCCCCTGCTGTCAGGCGGGTGTATATCCCACTGTTTTGGAAGATGTAGGAGTCGTGGGTGCTTCCCGGGTACCTGGCAACTATGTCTGTGATCATGCACTTGGCATCACAGATCACTTGTACATTTATTGTGAGATGACTTCCGGTTCCTGTAAATGTGCTCAGTGGCAGCAGGTGGGCATATTGGGATGTGGGTCCCATCAATGCAGCCAATCACGTGTGGAAAATTTGCAATTAGGTAGAAGTCAGTCTTGGTCCTGAGCAGGTCCGCATAAGTGTCCGGGAAGCGGATGTAATGCTCCATTCTTTGCATCATGGCATCCAGGAACTTCCTGAAGAAGCGGGACAGGCAGCTCTGGGACACCCCACCTACCTCAGCAACAACACTCTGGTAACTGCCAGATGACAGCAGGTGTATGCTACAGAGCACCTGTACATGGGGTGGGATGGCGTGCTCCCTTGGTGTTGGGTGCTCCAGGAGTGGGTGCAGGTCCCTGATGAGGTCCAGGATGTTTTGGGGGTGCAGTCTGTACCTTTACAGTATCTCAGGCTCAGTCAGTTGGAAGAGTGTGGTCCTCTGCCTGTAGACCTGCTCCTCCCTTCTCCATTCCCTCTCTCCTGCAGCCTGTAGCCGTAGCCGCCTTGCTATGACGTAGAATGCCGTCATTCTGGTAACACTGTTGCATTGTGGGACACTATTTTATAGCCTGCACCTGGTTACCACCTGCTTTCAATCCATGCTAATTACCAACTCTTAAATACCAAATTTGTAGCAAATTCGGTATTTTAGGGGTCACCTACATCTCAAAAGTCTTATTTTTCCATTTCTTATTTTCCGATTCGGTAAATTTACCGATTTGGAATGTTTTCCGATTCGGAAAATTTACCGATTCTGAATTTTTACCGACTCGGTAATCCTAACGATTCTGTAATTCTAACGATTCGGAGTATTTACAGATTCGGTATTTTTTTGTGTGCCCTACATCTCAAAGTCCAAATACCGGTCGGTAACGGCCAAAATTACCGATTTTCGGCCGTTACCGACTGGTATTTGGCTACCTACATCTGGCCCTAGATCTCTGCCACCTTCACACGGTATCTTCTTATTAGAGAAGCAGGACACATCCTTCTCCCCTCCTTCCTACTTGTTGTTTCTATCTATATTTCCTGCTTCCATCTATTTTGTGTGACACCTACCAAATAATCTTTCTTTGCAACTACCACCAGCCAAGCGTTGCAGGTGGTTTATACTGTATTGTTTTCATTCTACATAAAATCAATAAAAAAATATTCAAACCTAAATTCACTAAATGCTCAAATGGATGTGATCAACGTATTCAATGCCTGACAGCTATACCATTACAATAGTGATAACAATGTAAGTGTGCCTACTTTTGGAGCAGACCTGTTTCAAACAAATTTACAATTTGCGTATGAGTATGGATTTTGAAGTCAACTTCATCTTCTATTGCTAAATAGTGGACCCGTTTTCAATATAACTTGACAGTGTGCTCAAACATATTTTTTAAATCTTTTTCCGCAAATTGACAGACCTTCTTCCACAACCAAAATACCTTAATTTGAAATTTACAGTATGCACTTGTGTATGATGTAGTCTAATCAAACACTTTGTTTTCTTTAACTCTTAACAAAAGAAATGTCTCAATTTGATTTGATGATTGATGACTCGAACTTCCAAAGGACAGATAGTATAATTAATGTATTTAAGGCTAAATTGGCTTTGGATCTGCTTTTTAATATGTCTGTTTTATTAGGATGAAAATGGAAAACCTCTATCTGACAAGGACCTTAGGGCTGAAGTGGACACTTTCATGTTTGCAGGTCATGATACAACTGCCAGTGGGATATCCTGGATGTTATACTGCATGGGACAAAACCCAGAACACCAAATGAAATGCAGGGAAGAGGTTAAGGAAATCCTGCAAAACAAGGACACAATTGAATGGTGAGATCAGTATCTTTCCTACACATTAGTTTTACTCTTTTCATTGCTTCAATTGGTGTGCACAGATTGGTTGAACTGTGTGAGCTACCAAGCAGGAGAGAGCACACAACTCTCTGCTCTGGATGGCCCTTTTTAAGTGGAGAAGTCAGAAAAACTGAAAAATTGCACGTGCAATGGAAGTGGCAACTCCTATTTGCGTACACACACAAAAAAATTACAAAGGGGCAACAGGTGCGTTCATATACTTGTGGGATTTGCTATTCAGCTGCAGTTTGTCTGAGGGAGTCAAACAAGGACAGTGTAATCAGGCTAGCCCAGTTGTCAGCATGACATGCTAATTGGCAAGAACCTCCCATTGGATGCTTTAGCAAGCTAAATGGGTGTTTGTTATACATAAATGAGGGCAGCAACCTCTCTTACCGCACATCATCATCAGTGACTTTGGCACTCTCACATATCTTGTGTGTATACCAGTATTGTTTCCTTCACACCCATGGAACCCTGAAGGCGGAAGTCCAAAGTGCCCGCTTCACAAACATTGGCAAGCATGATTTTTGATGGCATTAGGATTAGCCTGTCCCTGTGGGTAAGGTGAGCTTTTGAAGTGATCCTCCAAAATGAGATCTAGGCTGCCACTTCAGAACCACTGCTGCATGAGCTTGAGAGCCATCCCCAGGTAAACCCCTGCAGGTCCAGTGGGCATAGACCACTACTAATCATGTAGGAGTATTTGTTGGGTGAGGTGGCATTGGCATCAGATGCCCAAGTGCTACTCCTTTGAGTTTCTTCTGAAATCCTGGCTCAGCCAAACTGTCAATATCTAAGTTCCTGGCCACTGCAAGAATATGGCATGAACCTAAAACTTTATTCAGGCCTTTTCTTGGTTTGGTGTAAATCAGTCCAGTAAGTAAATTTGTTGTCCATTCAATCAATTGAAATCTTTACAGTAAATTAAGCATAACATTGTTGCAGCCCCTTCTCTAAACCACCTTTCATGTCCCATAACAGCCTGAACCTGATGGTCATGCGTTCTTGCAGTTTGTTGTTAATTTATGCATGCCAGTGAAAAAGCTTGTTTTATGTTAAGTGACATTTTATTTAAAAAAATCCAATAAAAAGATAATTTTGAAACCCTTATAAGTTTAACTATAGAGGACTAAAAATCAATTCATTAGTGGGCACAATTGGCGATACTGCCCCTACCCAAGTAAGGGACGTGTTTTGCTGCTGCTTAAATGTTTGAGTGCAAGGAGCAATAATGAAGTGCAATGCTCTAACACCTCTTGCCAGTTGTGGTACTTTGGCAGCTGACTCATATTCGCCAGGGGACCTAGTGATTTGAGATCCGGTCTGCTTTGTTTATGCTAAATGCTTTACCAGCACTTATTGGAGCGTGGAATTCCGCCACCTGGAATGATATGAACTGCTCCACCTTGCGTGTCCAGACTGGGTTAAAATCCATGATTCTTAGTGCAATGAGCCTCATATATAGTATTTTCCTGAAGGCCTGGGCTGATAGCGCTTGGCGTAAGTTTTGTTGAGATTCCCCCTAAAAGTATTACATATCCAGTGCCATCAGAATAGAATGATAATGAGAAGTAGCCAGGACCTTTTCATACAAAATGACCCACACCTGCCGCTTCACTGTGTGTTTCCAAGCGGATATCAGAATCTTGGATGAGAACAGGCTCTCTGCTTCACACTTCAAGTTCTCAATTGCTTGCCTCAGCTTGGAGTGCTCGGGAGAAGTTGGGTCCTAATTGATGTTTAAGTGTGTTGTCCAGGGCTCTTAAGACCCTGATATAGAACTTATTAAGGTCCCCCTGTAGTGCCAAGTATGCCCTGCCGAGACAGAATTTCAGCCTTAGCCTGGCTTTCCAAGCATGTCTCCGAGCTTGCAGCACTGATTTGTATGTTTTAATCTGTACCGCAGCTATGAATGGTTCCAGGGCTCCCGGAAAGACCAGATGTCTGTAATTGGTGCTCAAAAGTAGTTTAGCCTTCAGGACTGTCAGCATTGGCTCCGCTGTTGAGCTTGTCAGGCGTTGGCACAATCGCTTTAATGTAAAGATTACACAGTCAGCCTTTGCGCTTTGATGTTTTATGTGAGTTGCCGGTTTGGCCCTTTCCGAGAGCCAAACTTCAAGGTAGTAGTAGACAGATGTTGTCCCACATGAGGTTCTCCAAAACTGCCATGAGACTTGAGTTTTGTGTGGTTATTTACCAAATACAACTATCTTGGTTTTGCTCTGGTTAACTTGCAAGTGGTTCTCCTGGTTGTACTTATGAAGTTCATTGAGGGCTCCCTGAAGACCCACCCTGGTATGGTCCCAAGCCTCACCTAGCCTAGCCTTGGACCACTGAGTTGGCACTTTTCAGAGCAGACTCAAGCTCAGCAATGTAAAGGTTGAGGAGTAAGAGGGCCAAAATACAACCCTGCTTGGGCCCATTGTTGGTGGCGACTCTTGATGTTCTTGTGATAGGGCTTGTTTTGACCTGGACCTATGTTCCCTCATATAAGGATGTAATCGCTTTCAAGAGCATGGGCGGGATCCCCCAAGCAGTCAATTTTCCCCAAAGCCTACCTTGGTCCACCCAGTCAAAGGCCATGCTGTGATCTATGAAGCAGCAAAACAGGGGTGGGTAATTTTCCTTGACTGCTTGTTTGAAAATGTAAGCCAGCACAAGGATGTTGTCCCTGGTTGAGCTTTTATCCTGAATCCTGACTTGTAAAATGGGAGGATTGTTTTGTTATTTACCTTTCTCATCAGTATCTGCCCCTAAGTAGTGAGAAGTCTTCTTTTTGGGCACCATTTTATGATCAGTAAAAATTCAGACATCTTAAGCGATGATAGGGTGCTGGAATGGGGCTTGACTTTTAACATGTGAGTTTCTGTTGGTTGCTTTTTGTGTTGATAACAAAAGACTCACTTTAGCTCTTGTGCTGGAGGACCTTTTGATTCCCACTGTCCACCTCCTTTCTTCTTTTTACGGCATTCTTTAGCCCTTCCCCTTGATATATACTGCACCAGAACTCCTTAATGGTGGCTCCAATGTTGTTTGGTTGTGCCTGTTTCTGTAGCCGCAAATGGTCAGGTCAAAGCAAACACAAGGAGATGATGGACAGAGCACTGAAACTTTTCCGACTCTCAATCCCAGTCACAGATCTGGGTTGAATCCATCATCGTTCTTTTACTCACTTTGCCACCACAGTTCAGACCCAGCTATATGCAATTCAGGCTTCACCCTGTGCCTCATGGGAAAACCGCAGCCCGTACCCTCAAGCCAGGTCTTCCCTGGACCAAAAACAAGCATCATGGGAACGGTTTTGGGGCAATACCCCTAATCAGCCAGGCTAGCTTCAATTCAGTGGCTGAGTGAACAAGAGACCCAGGTCAGGGCATACCCTGCCAACTTAGGGCAAGCTAAGCGAACACATGGAGATGACAGACGGCACGCTGAAACTTCTCAGACACTCACCCCAAGTAACAGATCTGGGTTGAATCCATCATCGGTCTGTAGCTCACTTTGCCACCCCAGTTCAGATCCAGCTATATGCAAATCAGTCTTGACCCTGTGCCTTATGAGAATAGTCCTGCCCGAACTCCAAAGCCAGGCCTTCCCTGAACTAGAAACAAGCATCCTGGGACTAGTTTTAGGGTAACACCCCTCATCAGCCAGGCTAGCTTAAATCCAGTGGCAAAGTGAGCAAGGGACCCACGTCTGGGCAAACCCTGCAACTTAAGGCAAACAAAGCAAACACAAAGAGATGATGGACAGAGTGCGGAAACTTTTTAGACACTCACCCCAGTCACAGATACGGGTTGAATCCATCATCGTTCTTAAGCAAATGGTCAGGTCGGCAGGTTTTAAAGCCAGGCAGGGGTCCTGGCACTCCTCCCCGTAATTCCACTTGTTCCTGCTGCCCCTGTGTGATCACCAGTAGGCTCGGTGGTCGTTGAGGGAGCAAACCGGGGCACTCCAGGCTATACAAGCTGCACCCAGACTATCTGGGCCGCCTCGGTGGAGCTTTACTGGTGCACACACTCAGTGGCGACACTCTAAGGGGCATATTTACAATAACTGGTGCATCCCTGCAAATCAGCAGAGATGCGCCACTTATTGTGTGCCATGCCTCCGCCATCATGGATGCGCCGCATTTACAATGCGGCGCACCATGGTGCAAAAACGGCACAGATGCGAGACGCATCTGTGCCGTAAAAGTGACGCATTGCTGGAGTTGCGTCGCAATCGCGACACAGCTCCAGCAATGCTCTGGGGGCCCTATCTAGTTAATGCTGCGTCAATCCTTACGCCTGCTTCAGGAACACCCTCCCCCCTGCACAGGAGCGCCTACATGTGGCGCAGGGCATTACAACGTGATGCATCTCCCAGATGCATCACGTTGTAAGTACCCCCGCACCATGGAGCAGGATTTGCGCCGCCGCTGCTTCACAAAAGTGACGCAACGGCGGCGTAAATGAGGCGCAAGGGGCTTGTAAATCTGCCCCCATGTCTGGAACCCTCGCTCGACCGCTCACTGTCCTCAGTCACAGCCCAAAAAAACGACACCAGGGGACCAGGGCAACCAGGTGTCGCCTACCAGGTCCACCGAATCCAGGCCACATCCTCTGCTGTCCGGAGCCGCGTACCGTAAACTCGGTGATGTCCACCCTAGCCGCCCAGCTCTGCTGCCTCTAAGTCACTGCCCTCTTCTCACCTCCCGGCGGCAATCAGGAGGAGGGAGCAAAGAGTAACAGGTGGGTGCAGCTCCTCCTCCTCTGGCGTCCAAGGTACGTGTTCTCATGAGAATGCCCGTCCACTCAATGAGTCTCTCAAGGTAGTTGTCGTAATGCACGTTTGACAAGCTGAAAATGGGGGCGGGGTTCTCTGCAGTCCGAGGTTAGTGAGTCCAGTAGTTTTTAGATATTAGCTTGAGAAAAATGTAGATTTTTCCTTTTCCTCAAAGGAATAAAAAGTTAGTTATCTAGACTGTTAGTCTACAGATAAAAATTCAACCATGGTTCACTCACTATTTGTAGACCTAAATTCAAAAACGAAATTTAGATGAGGGAGCTCTCTTTTCTCATCATTTATTTCAGTTTTGTGTTTTTTTTAATTAGTTTTCAACATTGCTTGTGAGCTTTAAAGTGTTAGACTATAAAGATGCCTAGAATGGGCTCCTGAAATTCCGATAATAAAATAATAGTTTCACGGATCTCCAGAGGTCCAAAATGTTAAACATATTAAAATATAATAGAAAATGGATTTAGTTCCCCCTGTTTACATTCAGGTATTTGACTTATCATGGGGTCCATAGAATCAAAGCTGTCTGATTGACAAGCCAGAGCATCAAGATAAATGTTCATGATGCAATTACTTGTACCTGCAGTCCTGTAAAAATAAAAGGGTGCATAAAGGAGCAGGGTAAGTGCACCCTCATCTCCCAGACTCATTGAAGGATCCCAAAGGGACTTCCCACCACAGTGAAGGCATTGCAGCAGGACTCACACCTCCTGAAACCCAGCTACCTTACTGTACATGTTGGTCTTTCCTCACGTTCACATGCCCTCAACAAGAGGCCCACAGACGGCAATGGAGGCCCAACAGAGGTCCAGGAAGCTTGTCACAGGTTCGCAGTCAATGGCCATGAAGCTTGGGATCACAAACCCTACCATATGATCCATCAACCCTAAAGAATGACATTAAAAACAAACAAATGCTTGGCCAAAGATGAAAAAGTTGAACTGTCGTGCATTGGAAAATGTTGCTTCCCATCTGCATTTAGCATGGAATCCTAAGGAATGGTTGTACTGGCTGTACTCCCACGGTGCCTTCTCCAAGCCATGCGCCCAGCTACGAGTGGACACAGTCAAAGGCAAGACACAGAGGGCTTGACCACCCACAATGGGTTGAATATGGAATGTACATATCAGCATAAATATTATCACTGAAAAACAAAGGTTTAAGTGAAGATATGGTTATCTTTGAATCTAATATCGATTCATTCATGAAATGCACTGATATAAACACAGTTAAAGAGTAGTCATGGTTAAGAATTAAAATATTTTTTTTTCTAATTTGCAAGATATATTTAGATTACAGTTCATAATTCGCACAGCAGTCATGTCAACCATAAATCACACCCAGGTGCAATGTTTATGATCTCACAATATTTAAAATAATAACTAAGACATAAACACACAATGAAATTAGCTAACAACACATATTTATACCTCTAAATCACACTACATTCTTTATTATCTCTCTTTCATAGTGTTAAGGATAACGTGGTATGTCACATCTTCTATAAGAATATTTGCAAAATTTTTAAGTGCGTCTCATGTCAAGAGTAAAGTCATGAGTATTCTTTTGGGTGTGCGACTCATAGTTTTTGTGGAGGCAATCATAACTTGCAAATTACCGTTTCTGTTTTTATATATGAACTTTTGTTACCATGAAAGGGATGAAAACCTTTACAAATCAGATTTTAAGGTTATCACAAATGTTATCAATAGATGTAAAAACATATAGAAATCCATGTTGTTGATTTTCATATTTTAAAACGTTTGATAGACAGCAATTGCAGCCTGCTTTGGAAAAGAATGAGCCATCTCTGTGCAAGGTAATGTAAATAATGCAGTACTGAATACACTACTCAGTCACACTGTAAACATCATTTTGGGTTCTGTAAGCTGTACCACAATTTTACCATCACAATACTGAACTATTTCAGGGATGATCTTGGTAAGATGACTTACAGCACTATGTGCATAAAGGAGTGTCTTCGCCTCTATCCACCAGTATCTGGCATCTTGCGAAGTCTCACCACACCAATGAGATTATTTGACGGGCGGACATTGCCAGAAGGTATGCATTTTACTTCATGTAAGAGCGGTGTAAGAATCAAAATGTTCTTTCTCATGGAAACATGATAGAGCCATGTTAATACAATGGCAAGGTTCAGTTAAAATGAAAACCCACCGAACATCTCCCAAATCCTATTTCAAGTCCCTTTCAGGGATCCTTAAAGCAGGAGAGTACCAGAAAACATTCAGTTCCTTCAGGGCTGTGTGCTGCAGCTCAACCCCTCTAATCTGCAACCTACTTCATCAATTCAGCATCCTTGATTTTAGCTGGACAGGCTTTCGGGTTGTAGCTGGCATATTTTTGGTTGTTAAAGGGGCACAAACGTTATACATTTAATGCTGGCACTTTATAGCTGTCAATGAAATACACTATTAAGAGATTCCACCTATTTCGAAAAACTATACAAGCCCAAAGTCTGATGTGCTTCATCCACATGATTGACTCAATTTGGATTTCCTATAGGACACACATTTCATATAGTGCTGTTTAAGGAGTGTTTTTGTAATGTAACCAGTTATATAAACAATAATATACTACACAACAAAGGCCAACAAACCATACACGCAGTGTGCAGTGATGAAAGCTTGTTATCAGAAATGACCTGTGGGCTCCAGCTTTCTTTGAGTTTTGTGGTTTAAGGAGTGCTAGGTGCATGGCTCCCCTGGCTAGGTTTGATGGATCCCCAGGGAGCCACGGGGCACAGTTTGAGAACCACTGGTTTAAGCTGTAGAAGGCCCGCTACTCCTAGGCATCTGCCACAACATGCGGTGGTGTCAGCGGAGTAATATAGTCTTAATGCTGTTTCATCAGGTCCAGTTCTCCCTCCTTTACTGTTTCATCCCTTGGAGGAACCTAATCTCCACTTTTTGGTGTGGCGAGGTCAGGAAGGGTTGAGTTTTATCTGTGTACCTTTGATATGCACACCTCCATTCTCAAATAACTGTTGTAAGGGCTCATGTAGATAAGTAGTAGAACTAATTTGTAAACCACATGGTTTAAACTAGATCATTAATGTTAGAAATTGGGTTGTTGGTTGGGTGGGGTAGAACTCAGGCAACAGCCGCAATCCTTCTCCTGGTGAACTACAAAAACTCACTAAATTAACCTCTGCTTACCTTTCTGGTAGCTTGGCAGAAAAGCAGTCAGGCTTAACTTAGAGGCAATGTGTAAAGAATTTATGCAGCACTTAAAATGTAATAAAATTAAAACAGAACACAAGAAAAATCCCACACCAAGTTAGAATAGACTAAATTTGAATAAACTGACACCAAAACAAACAAACTCCAATCAATTGAGCCAGAGTTATACATTTTGAAAGAGTAAACTGAAAAATAGTGCCTCAATGATCAAAGCGCCAACCAAGAAAACCTAATCATGCGAGATCGGGGTCGGGTTGAAAATTGTAGCCCAACACAATGAAGCACGGTTTGCATACACAGGATTGGACCTGGTCTCCACGTATCATTGGACTTAGAAGATTTGTTAAAGAAAAATGTCTGAGAAGGTAACGTTTAGCAGGGCAAGGATGATGTCATCATTGGGAAGCCGCTGGACTAAGTTACTGTGAGGATTTCTATGTTCAGACTTAGAGCCTGATTTCCATCTTTGTAGAATTGGTCCTGGCAATGTTTTTCCATTTGAGTCCCCACCTGTCTACTAGGTCGTACGCATGCTCTATTTAGATGCAGGTGGATCACTGGATGAAGGACTGTTGGAGTGCCATCGTCTCCTTTGGATTTTTTACTGCCAAAGTCAAGTCAAAAAGTTTTTATTTGTTACGGTACTCTATTGAGGACCACAAAAATAATAAAATATAAAAATACGGTTAAATTTCCATACAGTTAATACATTTTCAATGAAATTTTCAAAAACTTAAAAATTCTGTAGCAGACATATTCGTTAGGTGGATTTTTACATAAATTTAAGAAATCCTTAGTATTGACAATCATGCAGGACCGAAAGATGGGTTCAATACATGTTAACCTTGCATTTACAATTTTCTCATTTGGACATATAAAAAGAAGATGTACCAAATTCTGTATGCCCCCATGACAGAGGGTGCATAACGCGGCGTTATCCGGACTCCAGGAGGAACTAAAGGTTAATACTGGAAGTATGCCTAGACGCAACATCATGATCGCTCGCCTTGCGCCATGTGCCAGAGTATATCCTAAGGTGGATTTTTACATAAATTTAAGAAATCCTTAGTATTGACAATCATGCAGGACCGAAAGATGGGTTCAATACATGTTAACCTTGCATTTACAATTTTCTCATTTGGACATATAAAAAGAAGATGTACCAAATTCTGTATGCCCCCATGACAGAGGGTGCATAACGCGGCGTTATCCGGACTCCAGGAGGAACTAAAGGTTAATACTGGAAGTATGCCTAGACGCAACATCATGATCGCTCGCCTTGCGCCATGTGCCAGAGTATATCCTAAGTACGGCTGTTTTTGTTTGTATTCCTGGGAGTCTGCATAGGTCCTGTACACAGATAGTTTTTCACAGTGATTGTGGTCAAGCTCATAGCTCAGTTTGGGGGAAAAAAAATTTAAAAAAAGTTTTAATTGTGCTGGTGTCCATGTTGACAAAATTTCCAAACTTATTTTTGCAAGCTGGAATGCCTCTTTCATGTTTATAGAAAAGGTGAGATGGGCAGAATCTTTATTAAATGTCTCAACTTTTAACAAGTTTCTTAAAGTTCCTTCTTTTGAATGAAGTAGATTGTAAGCCCACCTGATAATGCTTGTTATCGCTGTGGCATATGCACTCGTGATGGAACATTCTAGTCTCAACGCCTGTACCGGTGTAGATGTAGAAACTTTCATTAATTTTTTTAGTATTTTACCTTCTTGTAGGTCCATATATACCCATTGCTTTGTAAGGATATATTCCGAGGCGTATGACAAAAGTGGTGGAATCTTGGCTTTATAGACTTGTATTAGTGCAGAGAAGTGTCTGTTCCCAGCGGCTGAGTATAAGCGTGACAAGGCCCCAGCATGTAAATCACCTTTCTTTTTAAGATGTTCTATTTGTTTGGTATTATTCATTTTATGTGAAAATATTCTGCCAAGGTATGTATATTCCTTTACCTGCTCTAGTTTCTCACCTCCTAGCTTCCATTCATACCTTACACATTTCTTCTTTTTTGAAAAAACAACCACTTTGGTTTTGTTTATGTTTGGGATAAGGAAGTTCTTCCTCGAGAAGTTATGTAAGATATCTAAGAGATTTTGGAGTCCAAACGGTGTTAAGTCAAACAGGACAATATCATCCGCGTACAGCAGTGTATGAATGTACTCGGTGGCAATCTTTGGAGGAGTACATAATCCTAGTTGAAGTTGGGATGGTAGATCACTTAAATACAAGGAGAATAAAATTGGAGCCAAAAGACACCCTTGTTTTAGGCCATTAAATGTCCATATTTTCTTTGTCAGGCCCTTATCTCGCCCCATTTGGACCCGGCACCAGGTATTGCTGTGTAAGTTCACTATAAGTTGTAGGAGTGATTCTGGAATGCCCATCCTTCTTAATTTTGACCACAGTGTCGGTCTATCGACTCGGTCAAAAGCCGTAGAATAATCGATGAACGCGGCATAAATGGGTTGTTTTTTTCCGTTGTGTATTTATCTAAAATTGTCTGGAAGATTGCTATGTTGTCTGTAACAGAGTGGTTCGGGCGAAATCCAGACTGAAACATAGGAATTTGTCCGGTTGTAAATGCCCAAGCTTTCAATCTGTCCAGAATTTCTGCTGCAAATATCTTCCCAGCTGCGTCCATGAGCGCTATTTGTCTATAATTCCCTGGTGTAGATTTTTTTCCTTTTTTATAAATCGGGATAATTATACTACCCTTCCAGGAGTTTGGTATTTTGCCGGTGTCGAATATATAATTAAATAGCGGTGCAAGCACCAGACCCCATTTTTTTTGGTCAAGTTGATAAATTTTAATAGGGATTTGATCGGGGCCAGAGGCACCCGTGCTTCTTGCTATTCTTATGTTCATGGCGATAGATACTGACGAAGTTTTATTGATTTTAGAATCATTCGTTTCCAAAGGTCGTTCATCTGCCTCTCTTACATTATTGATCTGATTTGGTCTGTACAGCTCGCTGAGATATGTATCCCAGTCTTCCTCTGAGACAGGAGTTGCTTCCAACTTTTTTTTGGTTCCAGTAAATTTCGCAATCAAGGACCAGTATTTGCGTTGTTTTTTTTGCTTGGCTGCCAGTTGGATATCTATCCAGTTAGCGTCCTGCTTCGTTTTTTTCTGTTTAGTTTTTTCTCGCCGTATTTGGTTCTTTAATCTGTTGATTTCTGTTTTTATTTCAGACGAGAAATTCAAATACTGTGCTCGAATCAGCCTATTAAGTTTTTTTATGTTGGGTTGATTCCAATTTTTATTTTTACTGCTACGTTTACTTGTTATCTGTGTACCTGTTTGTAGTTTATTTTGTAAGGCGAGCTTAAGTTTGTCAATGATAAGTTCAAAGTTCACTATAGGATCATCTGAATAGATAGTAGTCAATAATTGAGTATGAAAAAGTAGAGTATTCAAATGGTCTAAATTTTCAGTGCTCCAATATATACAACGCTTTTTTGTGTTTATTTCCGTGTTGGGTTTGTGAAATATTAACTGGTTCTGAAAAGAAGACTGTGCATTCCATTTAGTCGTTAAATATAATAATGCATGATCGCTTTCCTCGTTAAATTTAATCGAGAGTTGGATAATTTGTTCTTTCTCTTCAGTCCCACATATAAAATAATCGAGGATAGAGGGACGTCCATTTCCCCGCCTCGTGTAAGATGCCGGTCTATCTCCGTTGGTATTACCGTTTAATATTGTCCCATTTATTGTCGGAAGAATTGATAATAATGAGCGTCCTCTCTTATCTGATTTTACTCCTTTCGGTAACTCTGGAAGAGATATTTCCAGAGATTCCTCTTTAAATAAGAGTGCCCATTTCTTGAGTTCACTATTTGAAATTTTAGCATTTAAATCTCCCATGATCATGTATGGTATGTAGAGATGATCTTCAATAATATGCGAAATAGTCTCCATCAGATGGTCAAACAGTGAATCATAATTACTATTGGGAGGCGCATAAATATTGAAAAGTAGTATTTTTTCATACGTAGCTGATGATTGAGATTTAAGTGATACCTTTATACATTGCAGATTATCAGTGTTAGTATTTATTATTTCTTGTGACCAGGAGTATTCTTCTTTTAGTAAGATGGCCAAACCTCCCTTGGCATGTCCTCTTTTTGATTTTTTTGCCAAAGTTTCATAAACGTAGTACCCTTTTTGTATGAAGGGATCAGTTGACCATGTTTCCTGAAGGGCTATAATGTCTGGGAAATCTTTAATTGCGTTTTTCATTTTTTTAACAGATTTCCCTGCCAAGTTCCAGGTTAATAACGACAAACCTTTGCTAAACCTGATGTTGTTGTGGTTTATCCATTTTTTTGGTATTTAGAGTCTCTGATAGCCATGCCCAAGATGTTATAGGGTTCTCTGTGTCACTTAATCTTGGTTCCCGGGACCAAACTGACCTCTCGCCGTGCGTTACTTGTATTTGGAGTGTGTCCTTTCTATTGATATTTAGTACAGCTTCTCCCCTTTTTAAGCCATAGTTATCATTTCTTCTCTGAGTTTGTCCAATTGTGCAACTGGTTTGTATGTTGGTTTTGAAGTCTGGTACTGAATATACATCATAGCCATTTCTATGGAGAATTTCCTTCTCTCTAATTATTATTCTAGGAAGAACTGGAGAAAAGAAGGATACCTGTACTAATTTATTATTTTCTTTCTTTGGAAAGAGTACCAGGTCAATTTCTTTGCTTGTGAGTGAGTTCAGGGATGGAATTTCTTGCAAAAGATTAATTATTCTACTGCGATTGAACGGCATTTTGTCTGTTGGAAATAGTTCTTCTATTATGATGAGTTTAGATGGGATTTCTTCCCATTGTTGAGATTGCAATTCGTATAAATTATTTGTGACCATAGACTTGTGCGGAGTTGATCGGTTTTCTATCATCGGACAATATTCTTCTGCTTTTGGATTCAATGAATTCGCCAATGGAATTGCCAATGGAATTGATGCTTGAGGTGTTTTGTTAATTATTTGAGAACTCATAGAACTTGATGGTATAGATTTTTGAAATTTAAGTTTATTCCCTTTTTTCTTCTGGATTCTTCTCAAAGATTTTCTTCTCTTTTTCTTCCCTCTTGTTTTTTCCTGCTCATTGCTTTTTCCGGTCTTTTCTGTCTGATTGGGTTCCTGATCAGTAATAACTCCTGATGACTCTAATTTTGTGTCCCGAGTTATCCGATCAGAATTGATGTTAATTACTTTATTAGAGAAGATGGGATAGTTCTTAATATCATTTTCGCTGGTAGCTTCAGGTTCTTCTCTAAACAGTTTTTTAAGTGAATAGGTAATAGGGTGTCGTTTCTTATTTTTTATATCCCTAGTTTTGGTCTCAATTATTACCACATCAGTCGTTTGAGTGCTTGCTTCCAGTTGGTTTAGATTTTTTGTTCCATTAGGATGGCGGTCTTCTATTAGAGAAGTTTTGGCTGATTCATGATCATTAGGTGTTGCTTTGAATAAATCTTTTTTCCTTTTTTCTTCGACCAAAAATTTTAGGATTCCTATTTGAACATCTAGTGTGTCGTCCGAATTGGCTAGAATTTGTCCGAGATGGGTAAGTACAGATTCTAGAATTTCCTGCAATGAAAATAATGCTTTAGACAAGGGAGGAACAGTGTTTACAGAATTTAAATTTAAATTTGTAAAGTTGGAGTCAATGGAGTTAGCATAATTGAAAAAGAGTTTGGGTGATTTTTCTGGTGAACTGGTTAATGGCTGATTTTGACTAAGTAATATTTCTGATTTTTCGTGTTCTCCTTTCGTGATGTTAATTACCGATACCTCCAAAGGTTGTACATTGTCTTGTAGTTTTGTTGGTGTTATGGACATTATTTGAGACATATCTATGAGCGATGTTTGGCGCTCTACAAGAGAAGGAGTTTTTGCCGAACTGTTCTCTATAATTAAGAATTCTTGTTCGTGATGTCTCTGATCAGAGGAAGGTGAGATTTCATGCTGTACCTTATCCATTGTGAGGTCTAACTTATCTTGTTCTTCTGATGTAAAGAAGGATGAATGTTTTTTTGAGGAAAGGGTAGAAAAATATTTATTTATGGCTGGAGTATATGATAATTGTCCCGGTTTCATTGATTTATCAGTTGATTTTCTAACAGCTGCGTCCGTACCCATGCGTCTCATGTAGATGGTACGTGAGCGTAGTTGTTTTAGTGCCCTCATGTTGAGGCCGGGTATCAGCTGTTGATTATAGTCGTCACAGCTGGTTATCAAATGTTTAGATAAATTTATTTCGGATGTTGATGTAAGGGATATTTAGTGTGGGTGAAAATTTTTATTTTCCAATAATTATCCTTATATTACGATATAAGTTCCTCAGTTTTTCGTCAACTCCTAAATAAGAACAAGCATTGAAAATGTGACTTACGTAGGTTGTGATGTTTCGAATCCTTTTATAGTTTAAATGTTCATAAATCCCTAGAATAGATGTAAGAGGGATAGTCCGTCCCGTCCTCGGTCGTCCCCGGACGGCCACAGACGGCCCGCCCTTTGTCCGGGCTTAGTCCCGCGCTTGGTCCCGCTCGCGTCCCGCGTCGCGGGAAGCGAATTAATTTTTGTACGTTTCATCAGTGGGTGTGACCGTGGGCGTGTCGCCTGGGGGAAGAGGAACCAGCTGACCCCAGCTGGGATTTCTGGTCCTCGCAGTCCCCCGGGCTTGGCGCGCTGTGGATTATTACCCTGGTCTCAACCCTTCTGACTCCAGCTGGGAGCGATAGGCAGAGCCTGCGGATTGCAGCTCACGCTCACACCAGCGAGTCAAGGGGAGCCGGGCCACGGAGCAGTGTTGACAGAGAGCGTCAGCTCAGGCAGCTCAGGCACAGCAAAAACGGGATACAGTCAGCAAACAGGGATAGAGATCCCTCTCCAAGCACAAATAAACAACACTTCTCCAAATCCTTATACCGGTGAGTGGCGCCCGCGAAGCGGGTGTCACGAAGCTTTGTCCTGCCTCGTCAGTGGGCGTGACCGTGGGCGTGTCGCCTGGGGGAAGAGGAACCAGCTGACCCCAGCTGGGATTTCTGGTCCTCGCAGTCCCCCGGGCTTGGCGCGCTGTGGATTATTACCCTGGTCTCAACCCTTCTGACTCCAGCTGGGAGCGATAGGCAGAGCCTGCGGATTGCAGCTCACGCTCACACCAGCGAGTCAAGGGGAGCCGGGCCACGGAGCAGTGTTGACAGAGAGCGTCAGCTCAGGCAGCTCAGGCACAGCAAAAACGGGATACAGTCAGCAAACAGGGATAGAGATCCCTCTCCAAGCACAAATAAACAACACTTCTCCAAATCCTTATACCGGTGAGTGGCTGCATAGGCAAAAGCAGCTGTCTGTGTCCGCCACACCAATCATGATGTGCCACCCGGTGATGTAAATGTGGAAGAGAGTCCTCCACATGAGTTGGCGGATTGGAACAGATAGAAGGCCGAGACTTATCATTCTGTTTCATGCTTTCTTTTTTGTCCTGAGGTGGATTGTACAAGTCCTGCCTTTGCTGCTGCTACTTGACCACAAACCAAACCAACCGCGTCATCGGAAGAATCAAAGGGAAGCTTCTATTTTTTACTTGTTACCTTTTGACTTGCTGTTTAAATTTGATCTGGACTTGTGCATGTTGAAATCTCCCTTACAAGCAATAACATACCAACGTGTAATGCATATGTGTTTAATATTGTAGTTTAAGAAATTTAAAGAAACACACCTGTTTAATTTTATTGTATTCTCCAATTTGGTGCAAGCTGCCATCATGATAATGGACTCTTACACATAAATGGACATCAGTTCAAAAATCAACAACTGAGGATACAGGTG
Organism: Lissotriton helveticus; assembly: GCF_964261635.1. Classification (NCBI taxonomy): domain Eukaryota; kingdom Metazoa; phylum Chordata; class Amphibia; order Caudata; family Salamandridae; genus Lissotriton; species Lissotriton helveticus. The sequence continues at coordinate 17,812,510 of NC_136067.1, forward strand.
TGTTAACTTAATTTTCCTAACCTATACTGCATTTGACAAGGTGAAATGTTTGTTTTAAAAAAACTTAAAAAACATTATTACTTTAAAACTTTAACCAATTTCTCAATTTAACATTTCTGCTTGTAAGTGCACGTCCTGTATTTTATTAAATGTTATTTATCACTTTAAGGTGCATTGCATTTGTGTTTATTTTCAGTTCTAATCAAGTGCAAATAAACATATGACAAGGGGGCTTGGCTGGGAGCTACAGCATGGTTGACGCGTAGGTGCTGAGCTCTGTCCCGGTCAGGCAGAAATCCTGAAATTCTCTGTACAATGGAGCGGAGTTGTCCGATTATGGGGATATATATTAAATTCCCTAAAGCTGCACACCAGGTTTGAGGCCAAGAAATCAGGGACCCTGAGCGGGAGGAGATCTAGAGCGTTGAGCGGTGACCCCGATTGCCGACTGACCGGTGGACACTGAGAGCGCGAAAGTGAAAGCTGCAGCCAAGGAAACGCCTTCAGTACCGGCCCTGCGGAGGTCTGTACCACAGCACACTGGGAGAGTCTTTCTGAACCACGTCTGTGCCTCGTCTTAAATGGCCAATGGAACTGGGGGCCCGGAGAATGAGAAGAAGACACATTTGGGACCCTCAATTCGGAGAACTGTGGCACTTGCCAAGAGCGGGGACCTTCCGGACCTCACTTCTGGCCCATGGTGGCCGTGCCTGGAGTGACCGGGGTGCAGCTGCTTTGATGGCAATAAGACGATCGGGGCTGGGTCCCGGGGCCTAGTTCTCGGTGATGCATACCCGCTGGGTTGCAGGACTTAATGAGATTGGGGGCTGAGAAGTCGATCTACAGTGTATGTGGCAGAGATGGAGGGGCCCCAGGAATTAGTAGACATACCCCCACCCTGAATAGAATATGGACCAACCCACAGGTCTAAATGCACCCATAACAAGGCCAGGTGATTAAGATTCCAGACAGGACCAGGGAAACGTGAGCATGGCGTCAGAGGTCCAGAGCACCTGAAGCCCACGATGAGCTGCAATTAATGCTTGGGGCTGGCCACCTGAGGAGGCGGTGGTGGAAAATTCTGCCAAAGAGAGGTATTGCTGCTGAGAGATGAATGAGAGGTAGGGGACACCACAAACTAGCACAACGCACAATAGGAGATGTGGCTGCATCCAAAGAAATAGGCCAAAAGACCTCCGGGGCCTTAGCTGAGCCTACCCAAGCCTGCTAGAAGTGCTATTTAGTACCTGAGGACACTGATTACGGAAGAGAGTCACTATCTGGGCCCAAACATACAGGACAATAACTTTCTTCTGAGACCATAACTAAACTACATGTGAGGAGAGAATAAGCAGCAAACTATCACAAGGGCCCCTGAAGTAGTGATAGACACTGCGGCTGCGATGGTGACCGGAGAAAAGGAGCTACCTTCAAGATAATGTGGAGTCCCCATCATGGGCTCCCCCAGTAAGTCCAATCCCTGAAAGCACTTGAAGACTTTGAACCATAGGCGCTTGGAGTTAATTGTGTCGTGCCGAAACAAAAGAGCAAAACTGGGGCATCTCAACCTACCACGAGTGAGTCCTCTCTGGCCCCCAGCACGTGCAGCTCTATTGGAAGTAGGTGGAAGTCCCCAAATAATTTTGAGAATGCAGTTCTTGTTGTTTATCTGCCGGGTATTTTAGGACAAATTTGGTATCAAATCATGCCAATGTTCAAGAGAAAGTGCCTTAGGCCAGGAGCTGCAGTCAGAAAAGTAAAAGGACAATTTCTTTTTCTATACAATATATGTAGGACATTATTAAATGTATGTATGATGAACAAGTGCACTTTATGATGTGAAAATAGAACATCATGCATTGGAATGTAGGCAGATGGCAAAGGTCGAATCATGCATCCACCAGACAAGAGCATGGGAGTTATAGTTTTTTTGGAAGGAGCAAAAGCTGTATTTGTGTAATTTTTTATGTATAGGTAACTATACATCTTGTAGAAGGCTGTGCCATCAAGCCAGAGCTAAAATTCTGAAAGAATGCAAGGGGCAAAGAAGGCCCCAGATGCAAAGGTGCACTGCATTACCTAACTAGGTGTGGCAGGTAACAAGTATTTCATGTTGTGTAACACCGTAAGAATGTTTTTGGTATGCTTGTCCCTGAATGCAGATCTTGAGATATGTTGTGTTTGAGACATGTGTGGTATCTAGTGTTGGACTCAGAATTGTGCAACCTGTTTTTCTTTGAAGAAGTCTTTCAAGGCATGAGGTATGTTTACTCCTTCTATTGCTTGCAATGTACATGGTCCTCAACTCCATTGTTAGATTGTTTTTTTCACCATCCAGTTTGGTTGCATGCTCCTCTGCTCCCTCTGGACATTGTAGTTTCCTGGCATGTAGGACTTTACTGTTGGTATTATCATACATTGAAGTTATTCATAGCTCTACATTGGTCACTCATTAACACGTTTCCACCTGACCATGGCCCAGGGGGGCTACGGGCTTTGAGGCAAATCTTCATTTATCAACATTTCATCCACACCATACCCATTTGGTAATGAAATCGATACCCTTTTGATTTTGCCCTTGTTGCCAAGCCAAGTTTCCAGAAACTTACCAGCACCTGGTTTTTAACTTGTGCCTTTCTCCAGCTTATTAGGAAACCATCTGCAAGGATTGTAAATCCTTTTGATTAAAGAAAACGATGAGCGATCGGCACGCCAGACTCCTTGAAATGTCAAGACATACTTTCGATGACATTCCAGACCTATTTGGATCTGAAGAACCCAACCATGAGGCTCACTCACAGGTGTCGGCAGTGGATGATGGCTCATTCTTGCATGGCGACAGTTCCGAATCCTAGCTCAAAATCTAGGACTTCCACTGAGACAAACTGTGAGTACTGTGCCCCATCCATACTGGTCTCAGCCTCATCAAACTATTATAAAGGGCCGACCATCCAGTTCTGACCGACTGAAGCCTTTGCATGGGCCAACACCAACATCTACCTATGGTTGACACCGAACAGCTGTATAGGACATGCCTAGCCTTGGCCATGTGCCAAAAGAGCAGCACAAGACTAATGCTCACCTGTTATTAGCCTCAAGTCAAAACTGGAAGTTGAGGGCCTCAGTGCCATGACCTTGATCCGTCTCTGCACCGAAACGAAGTACATTGGACCAGAGACACTTGACAATGAAACCCTCGGTATTGAAAACCTCTTCAGTACCGAAGTCTTACACCTTCTCCAAGCAAAGGCCCAGCTCCGTAACCTGTGGAACCCATACTTGAAAGGTTACAGGAACATCTCGATTTGAGACAGAAACTGCTGGTTATTTGCCCCGACATAGTTCGCATCCTGAATACACCTCCTCATACAAAGGAAAACCCAGCAAAAAGACAATTAACTTTTAAGGAAACTCTGGTTGTCCCCTGTCTACCAAAGCATATCAAGAGAGCGTGTAAGCCCACAAGTCCACTGCCCCATCAGTCCACAACCACCAACTGTGACACCATGGACTCACTCTACACCACATTCATCCCCTGCAGACACACAGTATTCTCCACAGGGTTCCATTCAGTCCTTTAGGGAATATGGGGATGATGGGGACCAATTCTTTCTTTCCCCTCAAGACTACTTGTGGAACACATACAACACGGACCCATATACAAACACAGACCTGAATCTGTATCCGGCAAAGTCTTCCCTTTCAGATGATACCACTACATACCATGAGGTCATAGGTAGGGCGGGCCAGTTATCATAAGATTCAGTTACTCTCCTAACCACCCAACATAACTCATAGCATCTGCCTCCCCCTTTCCGCTCCGAAGCCACCGAGATGATCTGCGGTGTAACCCAGGGCTCATCCTTCAGCCCAACTCTGTTCAACATCTACATGGCACCGCTCACTCACGTCGCCCGACTGCATGACCTCAACATCATCCCCTACGCCGACAACGCCCAGCTGATCCTCTCCCTCACCAAGGACCCCCTCACCACCAAAACCAACCTTCACAAAGGAACGAAAGCCGTCGCTGAGTGGATGATGAACAGCCGACTTAAGCTAAACTCAGACAAAACGGAAGTCATCATCCTCAGCTCCACCCCCTCGACCTGGGACGATTCCTGGTGGGCGACCACACTGGGAACAACCTCTAGACCCACCGACCACGCACGCAACCTAGGGTTCATCCTCGACTCTACTCGTGGAAGCACAAGTCAATACACCTTGGGTAGATAAAAAATATAAAATGTACCCTACTGACTCAACATACATAAAGGGCCAACCACCACATAATTTGTTAGAGGTCCCGGCAGCCAGCAAGAGGGAAAACTCAGAAATAGCTGGTGACACTTCCCCACCAGATGAGAAGGGTAGAAAAATATACCCTGAGTGGAAAAGAGGGGTTACACAATCAGCCAACCACTGTAGAATTGCCAACTCTTTTGGTCTCCTCTCACGTTATGACAGAGCACACTGCGACGATATGTAGGGGTCCTTCAACATGTCCTAGAGAGGTACAAGAAACGAGAATTTGTGATTGCCTCAAAAGGCAAATTATTTGTTAATAAGTGTTCGAGGCATGTGGGCTGCTGAATTCATATCTATAGCATAGATCGCCGCCTAGTGTTGGGTCTGGATGATTGCACATTGTTGTCCTGGAAGAGTCTTCGAAGTATCACGAGATAGGTGGCTCCTCCCCTGGACTACAGTGCGCATGGGCATCGACTCCATCCCCAGATTGTTTTTTTCCGCCATTGGGTTCGGATGTGTATTCGTTATCTCCAGTTCGGAATCGATATAAACTTTCTTAAGGCCTGAAGGCCTTTTCCTATACCGTCGGTATTGTTTTTGCGCTCGGTGCCCGACTCTGTTCCGGCTCAGTCCCCGAGTCGGACGTCCCGAGGAGTCGCGTGACTCTTTGGTGCTTGAGGCCCAGTCGACGCAGCAAGACTTTCAACGACACATCATGGAACGGAGCCTGTTCTAGAAATGTCCCGTGTGTGGATCGAAGTATCCCCACATCGACGTCCACCCAGTGTGCAACAAGTGCCTGTCGCCGGACCATGATGAAGCCAACTGTATGGCTTGTTCCCGGTTTCGATCGAAGAAGACAATTCGGCTTCGGCGCGTGGTGTGACTGGAGGCCCAGCAGTTGGCCCCGGCACCGGTGGACATCTTCGAGAAGGACGACGAACAAGAAGTTCATCTGCAAATTTCACCTCCTGCGGAGGAGATCGACTACGACTATGACGCGGATGTCAAGGCGCTCGATGCAGAAGAAGTTGTCGACGAGGTAGGAGACGACAATGAGGCCTATGGGGCCATGGAAGATAGCTCAGGTGAAGAGCTATGCCCCGTTCGAACAATCACTAAGGCTCAGGTCGCGGGATCGCCACACGGCCTTACCCAAGACCTTGCACCCAAATCCACGGCCTCGCCTGCGGGCCCGGCTACGGACACTTCTGCGGAGCCGCCGGTCGTCAAAACGAAACCGAAAGTAAAACCCTTGGTGTCGACGACACCGAAAGTGATGGAAACGCCAACGAAACTGAAGACGTCTGTCCCTCTGGCCACCTCCTCGTCTTCCGATATGTCGGGGCGGCCGCAGCCGAAGAAGCCTGTCGACCCGGTGAAGTCGACCAAAGGCGTCGAGCCAAAGTCGGTCAAGGGCGTCGATCCAAAATCGAACAAGGGCGTCGGGGGCCCCAACCCCGGGAGTCAAGGCCACCGACCCGAAGTCGTCGGCGCCAAAGGCCGTCGGCGCGGAAGGAGGTCACGGCGCACCTACAAAAGCTGCTCCTGTGCCTCGGCCGGAGAAAACCAAGACATCGACGCTCGAGTCTTCACACGTGGTGGACTGAGGACGTCTGTCAGGTCGACGAAACCGTCCGCTTCCTTTACGAAGCAGGTGTCGGAATCACTGCAACGCATCAGAAACAAGGCTTCCGCGGTCGATCCGAAGGATGCTTCCACCCCGAAGCCAGCTGCCACAACGCCAAAGTCTTCAACGCCACTCCTGTTTATGTTGCTGCCAAAGGTGGCACCGCAGGCCTTCGCACCGAGGTCGGTCGCCAACGCGCCTGTGCAAGGGTCTGCAGTGTCGAAGCCTTCTCCGCAGCTTGAGAGCTTGAAGCATCGACAACCCTTGATGGAGGAGCAGTCGGAACACTTTATCGACGCCGACACCGGTAAACTCACCCTCTACAAGAGAAAAATTACGGCAACGCAGCCTTTGGAGTCCTACACTATTCCTTTGAAGCGCAAGAAGCCTTCTACGGATTCCCCGGTTCTGGTTGAGCCACTTGCTCCACAGACGCCTACAGTTGCCACGCCCTCACCCACTTATTCAGATGTGGAGGCTGGGGAAGGTGATGACGAAGAGTATAACTTTCCTGCCAACACTGATCCTGAGGATCACCAGGACTCTTGGGTAGATGCAGGGGACCCAGGGGATTCGCAAACTGCCCCGGACACTCAAGTGTACAATGTTAAACCATCTCCTACTGAGGATTCTGCAGCATTTAATGCTCTCATTGAAAGGGCGGCTAAAAACCACGACATCGAGCTGCACGCTGACCCTGTTGACGTGGACTTCCTTTTTGATACCTTTTCCACAGCAGAAAAGACTGTCAAAACTCTCCCAATGTTGAAAGGGGTTCTCAAACATGCTGCAGACATCTTTAAGGAACCCACACGTGCCAGGGTGGTCAACCCTAGAATTGAAAAAAAATATAAGCCGGCACCTGGAGACCCTACCTACATCAAGGGCCAGTTGCCATTGGACCCTCTGGTCGTTTCTAATGCCCGGAAGAGGGCGAATTCGCAAACCACTGGTGATGCTCCTCCCCTAGACAAGGAATCTAAAGTGCTGGAGGCATCAGGAAAGAGGGTGGCGGCTCAAGCAGCCAATCTCTGGCGTATCTCAAACACTCAGGCACTCTTGGCCAGATATGACAGGGCGCACTGTGACACACTAGAGACCCTGTTACAACATCTACCCGATCAGTATAAAGAGGCGGCGGAAATGCTCATTCAGGAAGGGAAGCTCATCTCCAACGCTTCTATTAAATGTGCGCTGGACGTGGCGGACACCGCGGCCAGGGCCATTAACACCAGTGTGATGTTGAGACATCAGGCATGGCTCAGAATCTCCGGTTTCAAGCCGGAGATACAAACCACCATCCTCAATCAGCCGGTCAACCCTGATAGGTTGTTTGGTCCTGAGGTGGATACCACACTGGAAAAAATAAAAAAGGATACCGAGACTGCAAAGTCCATGGGAGCTCTCCAGTCCCAACAGTTTCGGGCCAATACTTTTCGTCGCTCAGGCAATAGAGGTGTTTCCATAGGCCAGATGTCCCAGCAAACGCAATACACGAAAGGTGAAGCACAGTCCTCTTACACCAAGCAGAGTAGAGGCGGCTATCGGGGCAACAGTGCCAAGGGCAGAGGCCAGGGAAATAACAACTCCCGTTCCTCTGCCACCACCAAACAGTGACGCCCTGCCACTTCCCCCCGACCACACAACACCTGTCGGGGGGAGACTCCAGCAGTTTCTGCCAGTCTGGAAATCCATCACCACAGACAGGTGGGTCAGAAAACGTATACAATTCGGTTATTGTCTGGAGTTAACATCCACTCCACCCAACATGCCACCAAAGCACCGTCCTATGTCCACAGAGCATTTGCACTTATTGCAGCAGGAGGTACTTGTCATACTGCAAAAAGGGGCAATCGAGCTCGTGCCGGTGGAAGAAGAAGGCACCGGAGTGTACTCCCTGCACTTCTTAATCCCGAAAAAGGACGGGTCCCTCAGACCCATTCTGGACCTCAGACCGCTAAACCAATATATTCTCTCCAAACACTTTCACATGCTGACGCTGCAGCAAGTTCTTCCGTTGCTCAACCAGGGAGACTTCCTCGCAACCTTGGATCTCAAGGATGCATACTTTCACATTCCTCTACATCCATCACACAGAAAATACCTCAGATTCACCATTCAGGGTCGGCATTATCAGTTCAAGGTCCTACCTTTCAGAGTGACCACGGCGCCCAGGGTGTTCACAAAATGCCTGGCGACAGTGGCTGCGCACCTCAGAAGGCAGAACATTCACGTTTACCCTTATCTGGACGACTGGCTTGTCCAAGCAAAGTCGGCCCAGCTGTGCGCCACCAACATGTCCCACACCATTCACCTTCTTCACAGTCTGGGATTCTCACTGAATTATCCCAAATCGCACCTTCAGCCAGCCCATGTGCGGCAGTATCTGGGCGCGACGATAGCTACTCAGCCGAATCCTGTAAGGATCAACAGCATTCAGTCGCTCATCCAGATGTTCAGACCGCGACACTCGCTTCCCGCAAGAGTATTCATGCAGTTGATAGGCATGATGGCCTCCTGCATCTTCATAGTCCCGCACACGAGGCTACATATGCGTCCGCTTTAAGAGTGCTTGGCACGTCAGTGGAATCAGGCTCACAGACAGTTAAAGGACCTAGTGTTGGTGACCGGTCGGGCATACAACTCTCTGCATTGGTGGAATCCACACAACCTTTGCAAGGGCCGACCGTTTCAGGAGCCTGTGCCACAAATCATCCTAACAACGGACGCATCTCTACAGGGTTGGGGAGCTCATGTGCTCCACTACACAGTGCAGGAACTATGGACAACTCAGCAAAAGAAGATGCACATCAACCACCTAGAGCTGATGGCGATCTTCATGGCAATGAAGGCATTCAAAGTACATCTGTGCAACAAAGTCGTGTTGATCCGGACGGACAACATGACAGCCATGTACTACATTCAGAAGCAGGGAGGTACACACTCTCCACAGTTGTCTCATCTGGCTCAGAGCATGTGGAAGTGGGCCATTCAGAGAAACATCTTCCTCATGGCGGAACACCTCCCGGGCAAGGACAATCAGATGGCGGATCTGCTCAGCAGGTACAGCCACCAAATGCACGAGTGGGAGTTACATCCATCAGTACTCCACCCGTACTTCCAGCAGTGGGGTCATCCACAGATAGACCTGTTCGCCACAAGGGAAAACGCAAAATGCCAACACTTTGCCGCCAGGTTCCCTCACCCACAGTCGCAGGGCAATGCGATATGGATGAACTGGTCATGCAGATTTGCGTACGCTTTTCCCCCAGCACCTCTAATACCGCTGGTGGCACGAAAGCTAAAGCAACACTCGATGACACTCATCCTGGTTGCTCCAACGTGGGCACTCCAACCATGGTACACCACGTTTCTAGAACTCTCCGTGGTACCGCATCAAAGGCTGCACCTCACGCCCAGACTTTTGACGCAGAGCCATGGCGACATTCAGCACCCAGACCCGCAACAGCTCAACCTGGTGATCTGGCTCCTGAAGTCTTAGAATTTGGCTACCTTAACTTGCCTCCTGACTGCATGGATATCATATGGGAGGCACGAAAGCCCACCACCAGAGCTTGCGATGCAGTGAAATGGAAGCGGTTTGTCGTTTACTGTACAGAACACAACATCAACCCGCTAGATGCATCCACTCACAACATCATCTGTTATTTGTTACATCTTTACAAATGCAAGCTGGCATATGCTTCCATTCGGATACACTTATCCGCCATAGCAGCTTATCTCCAAAACAGGCAGCATCTCTCCGTTTTCAGAGTGCCTGCCATTAAAGCCTTCCTAGAAGGACTAAAATGGGTCATCCCTCCCAGGACCCCGCCGGCTCCTGTATGGAACATTAATGTGGTCCTCACCAGGCTGATGGGCCCACCTTTTGAGCCTCTGCATTCATGTGAGGTTCAGTTTTTAACGTGGAAAGTGGCTTTTCTGATAGCCATTCCGTCTCTGCGACGTGTTAGTGAGCTCCAGGCGCTCACTGTCCAAGAGCCATTCATACAAATTCACTCGAACAGGGTGGTGCTGCGCACTAACCCTAAATTTCTTCCTAAGGTGGTTTCACAGTTCCATGTCAACCAGACCATTGAACTGCCCGCGTTCTTTCAAAACCCAGAGACAGTAGCCGAAAGAATGCTCCACACTCTTGACGTCAAACGAGCTTTGATGTACTACATCGATAGGACCAAGGATTTTAGGAAGACACACAACTCTTTGTTGCCTTTTCGGCCCCGCACAAAGGCAACCCCATTTCCAAAGCAGGTATAGCCAGGTGGATCGTTAAGTGTATTCAAATTTGCTATCACAAGGCTAAGCACACTTTAATGGTCCCCCCCCAGAGCCCACTCCACCCACAAGTTGGGGGCCTCCATGGCTTTCCTTGGTAATATCCCTTTGGAAGACATTTGTAGAGCAGCCACATGGTCTACACCACACACATTTACTAAGCACTACTGTGTAGATGTGCACTCCAAGCAGCAAGCAGCTGTAGGGCAGGCTGTTCTTAAGACACTTTTTCAAACGTCTGCAGCTGGCACAGGCGGACGCCGTTAGGGGAGGGACTGCTATATATTCTATGCTATAGATATGAATTCAGCAGCCCACATTCCTCGAACTGAATATGCTACTTACCAGTATGCATCTGTTCTTGGCATGTAGGGCTGCTGACATTCATATCGCCCGCCCTCCTCCCCGGCGCCTGTAGCGGCTGCAGATTTCAAACTTACTCTTAGCATGGTCATCGCTCACACTGTTACACTCCATCTTCGCCACAATGGCTAAAAACAATCTGGGGATGGAGTCGATGCCCATGCACACTTTAGTCCAGGGAAGGAGCCACCTATCTCGTGATACTTCGAAGACTCTTCCAGGACAACAATGTGCAATCATCCGGACCCAACACTAGGCGGCGATCTATGCTATAGATATGAATGTCAGCAGCCCTGCATGCCAAGAACAGATGCATACTGGTAAGTAGCATATTCACTATTCGCCGTGCTCTAGATGTAGCTGATGCAGCCACAAGAGGCATTAACACAAGTGTCCTCACTAGATGACATGGCTTGCTTAATGTTTCAGATTTCAAGCCTGAAGTGCAAAAAAAAATCCTCAAAATCCTTTTGATGGGGAACACCATTTTAGCCCTCAAGTAGACAGTCCACTTGAAAAAGTTAAAAAGCATAATGAGACGGCCAAAGCTATGGGGACATTACAGACATCTGCACAACAGGGTACTCACCCTATTGTGGAGTAGCAAAAGTCACATCTTCAGGCTCCTCAGCATTCCCACTAACACAATACATCACCTAGGGCATACTATAAAGGTTCCTATGGAGGCAAAAATTCCAAAGGAAGAGGGAGACGTTCAGTTTCCCTAAAACTATTCTTTACCACCATAAAACCTTAACTTACCTGCCATTCCCCCTGATCGCACTTCACCTTTCGGGGAGAATATCACCTCTGACCAGTGGGGGTTGAATAATATTGAACATAGTTATTGACTAGAGCTCACATCACCACCTCCAAACATTCCACCTCGTACCCGCAGACTGTTAACAGTCCATCAGCAGCCGCTCCAAAAGGAATTAAAAGGTCCTCTACAAAAGAGAACAATAGAGTTGGTGTTGTTACATCAACAAGGCAAAGGGATCTACTCACTTTACTTCCTTATTCCCCAAAAGGGTGAGTCTCTAAGGCATGTAGTGCTGTAGATTCACAGGCGAGCACCTGCCTTCCAGAGACCTGTGTGGATTGCAATTGTAAGTATATACATATTAGATTTTTTTTTGTGGTCATCTCACTAGGATAAATCATCCTTACACTCCATCCTCACTCACCAAGCAGAAAACAATCTAACAGTAGAGCTAAGGACCACATGCATTGCAAGCAAGAAGAGGTGTCACCACACCTCATGACTCAAAAGACTTCTGTGAAGAAAAACAACTTGCACACTTTCAAGCTCAACATTAGATAACAGACTTATGGTAAATATGTGAATCTACTGCACCTCATGCCACAAAAAGATGCTTACTGGGTAATTAACATTTTCTGTCAGGCTGTCTGCTTAAAAAAAGAACTGTTTGACACAGGAGAAAATGTAATGAATAAAAGTCCCACAGATTTTTACAGAGTGTGATGAGAAAATATGTTACTGAGCAAGCATTTGTATTTTTTAGCGTAGTGTTTCCCGGAAGAACAAATACGGCCTCAAGAGCTTTCAGAGGTTAAATATTTATAGTTTATAAAACTTTATTCGTGCCACTTTTATTAACAAGTTTGCACAGGACATAAGCATATGGTAATCGAGGAACAGGTTTACAGACAGTCCTAAACTTTACTAAACATTGTGTAAACAGCGTTTGACATTTCCTGTTTCCTGTTCTTAAAGTCCCAGGTGTAAGTAGAGAACATCTATGATAATACACATTTTCTTGCATGATTCAGTTTCCCTTAACCTTAATGTCAGTAGTGCAGTATATATGTCTTTGAAGGTCTGTTATCTGTGCAAGCTCAACAGAGGAAGGGATTCACATTTGCAACTCACTCACCATCTGGACCTTAATGATAAAGTCGAGAGTCTCTGGTGGTCACAGATACTAGCTCACCAGAGATCCTATCATCACACAGAAACTTAGCAGAGGTCAGATTAGAGCCAGCTCTATGTTTAGTTGGCAGGATATATTCTAAGATATATTAAAGAAACTTCGATTCCTAATTCACAGCATTCACTCCTCCCTCCCCATTCTAGTGTAAGCTGGGTATTTGTTCTCCGGCAATTGGTTAGCTTTAGAGCTCCTACTTGTGTTGGTGGTCCAAATCTAGGCATGGAAAGGCCAGCCAACTAAGCTGAGCTGATTGCACATTTCTGAATTGTTCTGTGTCAGGCACAAAGAATGCAGATCACTAGTTTAGCCTCCACTGACTCAAATGTGACCATCCCTTGATGTACTGAGCTCCGGTGTCTTTGACCGAGTTGTATACAACAGTGGCGCCCCGGAGACTTTTGTACACTGCTATGGTATGCCTGTACTGGGGTAGTACAGGGATGTGAAGCTCTCTGTACATGGATTAGTGGAGTTGTATTTTCCCTGACATTGTGTGCACAGCTGCCCTTCCCTTGAGATGGGTGTACATAACTATAGTGTTCATCGCATTGGTGTACATAGCTCTGGTCCTCCTGTTATTTGACTACAAGTGTGAATTAGCACTGATATTATGGAGCAAATCAGTGGTACTTCTGAGCTGTGGTGATCCCAAAATATGTATGGAGCACTGCAGTGCCTTCATACTGTTGAGGACTGTGGTGCACCTGACTTCAAGATACCCATCTTTTGCTGCCCAGCTCTTGATGTGTGTTGCAGAGTTCTTGATTCATGTTGCCAGTTACAAACACTCTTGATGTGTGCTGCAGAGTTCTTGATTCATGTTGCAGTTACAAACATTCACAATGTATGGACTAAGGAACCACCCAAAAGCTGCATTCTGAGCACAGGAAACTAAAAGATCTTTCCTGCCTCCCTGACTGTCTGGATCAATGTTGTGCACTGATCAGTTATAACTTATTTAAAAAAAGACTGAGGTTAGGGTGAATTCTAAACGCTCAGTTGTATGGTCCAAACACTAGTCACACTTCGAGAAGGTCCTGGTCTGCTTTGTTTTGTGAGGATTTTAGTAGTTTAGATGATCACAGCTGACCTTGTAGATGGAGATTGAGAAGGTAGATCAGGCAGCAGTTTTTCACTTGAAGACATTTGCGTGGATTGGTGCTGGCTATAGTCCTGTCTCCAATAGACTAACATTGTGCAATCTTATCCAGTTTATACCCAGGCTTTAACGGTAGCAGAATGCAGTATCTTGAATTGCATTGCATCTGAAAAAGAGAGACGATTAATCCCCTACCATAGTGGCACTGGCTATCAGTTAAGACACTTTATTTTTTAGTCTCTATGTACTTCACAGGGCTCTTTTTGATTTTTACAAAAGTCCAAAACTTTACCACAGATATTTTGTGTTCCAGTACTTAAGATCGGGACGAGTTACTTGCAAGGCTGTATGGAAGTTTAAATGATCCAATGTGGTGGGTGGGCCCTTGAGGTCCAGGATGCAGAACGTTAGAAACTTCTCCAGTTGAGTTTAGGAACAGACGTTGACCACTTAAGAGCTCATTTAGATCTTTGCGGAGGGGTTACTCCGTTACATCGGGAGGGATATCCTGTCCCCCGAAATATAAATCCCATAGCATATAATGGGATTTATATTTTGTAACCCATAAGCTAAGATCTAAATCAGGTACTTTGTTTTCAGAAATAAAATTAAAGCCGCATGTCTTATGGTTTATGCTGGTTTTGGTTAAGGTCTGTTGATGAGTAAAACAGAACAACAAAAATCTCCAAGAGATTTTATAAATCATATGACGTTACATCAGCACACAGCACAAGGCTGAAAAATGACTACATAAGAAAGAGGGACGCGGGGGAGATAGTGGAATGGCAGGAGGATCCACTGCCTAATTTGAACTAGTGGGGGCACAGACAGTTATTTTTCCTTTTTTGACTTCTACTATGAGGAAGAGATGGAAAAACAAAGTGGAAAGATGGAGGATGAGAAAGATATCAAAAACGTAATAAAGCAAAAAAGCAGGAACCTGCCAGAATAAGATAAAATGACAAGGAGTGTCTGATATTTGGTTGAAGAGGGCTGGCGTGGGACTCTTCGACGTGGCTGGTCACATGACAAACTGTGTCTGAGCAAAGAGCGAGGCGAAGTTATGTGAACAGTGCAGGACTGTTGATCCGTGCAGTCTGTTGCAGCTCCAAGAGCAACCAGACAGGGTGAAGTGGCATGGAGGTGCTCGAGGTGCTGGAGTGATGGGCAAGTGATCACCTGAAATGATCTTTGGCATATCTGATTGACTCAGTCGATGGGAGAGGGGGCCAGCCGGCCATTGCATTTGCCGAATCACTGAGTGACTGCCTTTGCCTGCCCTCGCTCTAATCCTAGAGTTTGCAAAATCAATGATTGCTTCATCACACTTTTCAAAACACCAGCAAAAATTGTCCAGGGCCTAAATATGAGTGGCAGGGCTCAGCACTGACAAACACTGGTACAAATTAAGCACCACCCAAATTGCAGTGTGCATACAGTACAATGTTACAGAGCAAATCTGATTGACCGTCCTTTACAGTGTTTAAACATTAAAGGGTTGCTTTCCATCCCCAGGCATATTATAGTTATACCCAACAGCATAGCATGTTCCATGTGTAAAAGTGGAATTGTTTATCAGAGCAACTACATATCATCATCAGATCTTCCCTTATGTGGAGAGATCTCATCCACATGTGTGGACTGGTTGGTTTAGTTCTTAATGTTGCCATTTAATGAAATGCAAAACTACCTTTCTGACACATTCCTGTCTATTCCTAAGCTCGAAATGTAATTATGCTCAATAGTTAGATTCATATTTAGCGTATCATTCTTTTTTTCAGGATTTAGTGTATATTTGAGCATTTTCTGCATTCATAGAAACCCCACTGTGTGGAAAGACCCAGAGGTACAGTAATCCCATTGATATTATAATTATCTCATGTATTGTTTCCTTGAACTGTGAATGTTAGTACTGATGCTCAGACCATTGGGGTATGGTACTAGTTTGTTGAAAAATGATGGTGTATCTCTCTTTTTGGGTGTTCATGGGTGTTTATGGTAGGAAAAAGTAAATATACTCGCAAAGACACATATTGAAATGTCAATGCCAAGATGCCATATTGATACCTCAAAGGAAAATTATATGTTGATAAGGCAAAGAAACGCGTCAGAAATCACCAAAGTGATTTACCCCCTGCTGAACAATGAATCCACAATAGCACTGTAAGTACCAGACATAATTATGGGAACTGGCACAGCACGGTAGGAGGCAAGACACATACATAAAGCCCCACTCCCAGATCTCACCAAATGTCCATGTCCCAATTTCCAACCCCTAAATTAGGTGCCTCAAGTCATGCTCAACAAAATTTGCTACTTAGCTCAACAGCCCTTTGCACTGTGTTTATTGTCCATGGCTACAAGCAAAAGCCTTTGTGTCAGCTATGAAAATGTAAGCCATATAATAAAACACGTCCATGACTGTGTATCCCAAGCCTGACCTATATACATCCCACAGAATAAATCATATTACCAAGTGCCTATCTACTAGCCCATTGTCCCAAGCACTGTGTCTTGAATTCTTTGTTGCAAATTCCTTGGAACATTAGTTGTCCTTGCATATGTCCCTCCCCTCACCTACAGAGTCCAGAGCACTAAATGTTACTCTCATCATATTTATGAATCCATTTCCTATGTTATTTCTAATAGATGTCTTTAGGTAGTTTGGTTGGGAGTGTGCACTACACAAAAAGATGCACATGAGGTGAACCCTCGCTCAAAATGTCTACTCCCAACTCTTTTTTTTCAAGCACCATACACCAAGTGATCCCCTGTGTTCCATCCTTAAAGTGTTGTGTCCAAAGTCTTATGGCCTAAGCTCTGCATTCACTTCCTTTGTGCTAAATGTATTGTTATCCTGAAGAAATAAAAAAGAAAAGCATGCTTATTTGACCCCCTCATTGTCCGTCTGTACTATTTGACTCACTACATGAATTCTGGAAAAAAGTTGGATGTAGACTGTTATCAGAGGAGGCCACCTAGACTCCCCTTGACCTACAGTGATTTTGAGTAGTCCTAGAGACACACTGATGACAGAGGAGGCCACCAAGGTAACCCTTGACTCACTACAGTGATTTGATTTAATTACAAGACCGGAGGCTACATTATGCATTATCCTATTAATGCAGTCACAAGCAGCCGCACTACCTCGTAATAAAACAATTCTAAAATGGAATAAACATAAGGTATTAAAGCATGTGCAACAAACAGACTGCCTCTTTTAAATGCGGCTCACAAGCAGATACGTTCCCTTTACTTCTCTGTACTAACTTTATTTATACTGTTTTTGACTGTTATTTTCTACAAATGTGATGTTTTATATCTTTCTATTGTGCAGTTAGCTTCTTGCTTAACTTATTATCGCTGATTCTGTAAGTCTTCCTGATTTTATCGTTTTTCTGGGGCTGGTTTCTCTCGATTTTTTGCAATCCCTTCCTCCATCTAATTTCCAATGTTTGGTCTTCAGATTCCTCTAAGTTACCAATTGGAGGCTCGAGCAGTTGCTCCGTTACAGTTTTCTCGATGCGATTTATACCTGAGGACTCGTTATTCATATAATTACCGATCTCCATATTATTTTTTTTTTTTAATGCTTCGATCAAAAAAAAAAAGGGGGAAGATTATTATCACTTAAAACTTATATTTATTGACCATTACCTTATAAATTAATTTATCGACCATTACCTTATAAATTAGTTTAATCTGCCATATCTTCCTTTTACTTTCTGACTGCAATAATGTCAGATGTTGACTCTGATGATGCTGCTCACAGCTCTCCTAACATCAATAAGGAGTCTCTAAAGTTTTTTATTCAAAAGGAAATGAAGTCCCTTATGTTTGATACACTCAAAGAGGTTATGTCCTCTAAATGGCACCTTCCCCCTTATCAGGCCAACTTCTCTGACAATCTCACTTTGGATAATTTTTCCCAAGGGAAAAGAGCCAAGCAAACAAATCATTCTAAGCCTTTGAGGAGCACTACAGGAGGTCCTAGCACCTCTAATATTTTGGGAGGTCCTAGCATCTCAAGTATTCAGGAAGGTCCTCGCACCTCATTTACTGCTGGTGTCCCTAGAGGCACAATTCATTCTGGTGTCCCACATGGCACAATCAATACGGCTGCCCTTCACGGCGCAATTAATATGGGTGTCCCTAGCGACACAAATTTTGAAAGTGCTCAAAACATCCCAGAGAGTGATTCAGAGTAAGAAGGCAACTTCCTTAATCCTCGTGATGAGCTTGTCCTCGACCTGGTCGATGAAGAGCTAGATTTTAATAGCCAACCTGATATGCAATCTCCCCGCTGTTCCAAGGATGTCATTCTCAACCCCCTGGGTGAGGAGATGTTCTCCCTCCTTAATATCTCCCATCCCAGAAGCTCCCAATGGTTCCCTCAGGAACATTTGGCCAAGTTTGTTCAAAGACGGCTCAGAAACTGTCTGGAAAAAGAAACTTATAGTAGCCTCAGGTCCGACAAATCAGGATAAAGTTTGTCAAACCCCCAACCTAGATCCTGATTTGATCAAGGTTTTCTTCAAGTTGGGGGGAGACCCGAGAAAGGGCTTAGAAAGGTCTTTTAAGGGCTGCCAAGACCGCCTTTTGGACATCCTAGGTCCCTTGAGTAGAATTTTAGGCTTGTCAGAAGAATGTCATATCAATGACACTCCCCTTGATGTTGACCTTATCAGAGGCTGGAGTCAAAGAACTTTAGTTCTCCTGGGCAATGCTAATTCAAGCCTTAACATTGAGAGACGAAGAGTCCTTCTTACTAAGGTTAATCCAAAATTGGGAGACGTGGCCGAAAAAGACCCGTCCATAAACCCGAAAGGGCTACTCTTTGGCGAAGACATAATTAAATGTTACGGTAAATATGTCTCTACCTTCACCGCCCCGATAAGGCCCAATCTAATTTAAAATGTGTTTTCAAATTAAAACCTTTTTGGACGGGCTGGAAGAAGGGACCTTTCCTCCGGCCGGGGTAATCAAAGGCCCTATTCAAGATTTAGAGGCTCAGGAAGAGGCTTCTACACCTCCAACCAATTTTACCCACAAATAGGGAGAGGCTCATGCTACAGAGGATCCAGATCCCGCGGATTTACGAACAACACAAACTCCAATACTCCAAGTAAGTATTCCTCCATCTCTTTCCTCTTCCCCACCAAAGGTAGGGGGCAGACTACAGTTCTTTTTCCATGTATGGGAAACTCTAACACAAGACCCTCGGGTTTTGGAGACTGTTTGTGGCTCCAAAATAGATTTTACCAATATTCCAACTCAATCATCCCTTCCCAGAGTTCTTTCTCTTTCGAAAGATCAACAAAAAATTGTAGAAGAAGAAATTACCTTCATGCTCCAGAAGGGTGCAATCTTAGAAGTTTCTTGGAGTTTGAAAATGTTTGTAAGCACTCTCTTTTTGTTTCAAAAAAAGGCAAAAGGATGGAGACCAGTTATAAATCTAAGAGAATTAAACAAATACCGGGCCTATAGACATTTCAAAATGGAGGGAATCCACCTCCTGAGAGACCTCCTTTTAGAAGGAGACTGGTTGGTGAAACTGGATCTGAGAGATGCCTACTTCACCATTCCTATGGCCAAGGAACATCTACCCTTTCTTCAGTTCACTTGGAACAATCGCCTTTTTTGATTTCAAGCCCTTCCTTTCGGACTTTATTACGCCCCTTGGTGCTTCTCCAAGATTATGAAAACTATTGTCTCTCTTCTGAGGGGAAGAGGTATTCGCTTAATCATTTACCTCAACGATATTCTCATTATGTCCCAAGACCATTCACAGATCTTGTCAGATCTGAGGACCTCAATGGATCTCATAGAGAGCATAGGGTTTATTATAAATTGGGAAAAATCTATCCTTACCCCCTCCAGATCCCTGGAGTTCCTCGGTTTTACCGTAGATACCTCAAAATGCCTTCTCTTACTTCCCCCAAAGAAAATTTCAAAAATTAAGAAGGAAATGAGATTTGTCTTAAAACAAGATTCTCTTTTCCTGAGAGAATTAGCCAGACTCTTAGGCCTCCTACCTTCTTCCATTCAAGCCATCTTTCCTGGTCCTCTCAATTACCAAGCTCTTCAGAGGATAAAACGCAAGGCTCTCAGATTTGGTCTTTAGTACGGAGATCTTGTTACTCTGGATCACGAAGCAAGATCAGAACTCTCTTTGTGGCTGGAGAATTTGGACGCCTGTCATGGGAAAGCAATCTTTGGCTCTTCTCCGGAGTTTGTTCTGGAATCGGATGCCAGACTTCATGTTTGGGGTGCTCGCTTTCTCAACGAAAACACTGGTGGCGTTTGGTTTCTATTGGAGTCTCCTATCATATAAACTATTTGGAACTCACAGCAGGCCTTTATGCTCTGATGAGCTTCAGACACTCTCTTCAATGGAGATCCGTTGTCCTGAAAATGGACAACATATCTGCCATCCCTTATATAAATCGCCTTGGTGGTACCATATCTGCAGACCTCCCCAACTTAGCCAGGAGACTCCGGCTGTTTTGCCTGGAGTTTGCCTGCTTTCAGAGATTGCTCTGAAAGCAGAGTGCCTTCCAGGAAAGTCAAATATTTCTGCGGATTGGAACTCAAGGTTCCTTTTAGATTTCAGCTATTGGAAAATCAATCTCTCTGTTTTCAATTCCCTAAATCTCCTTCGGGGTCCTCTAGATGTGTAGCTATTTGCGAGCAGGTTAACCTACCAGTTAGAGAAATACTTCCGCTGGATGCTGGATCCCGGGACTATTGCAGTGAACGCCTTCCTCCAATCCTGGTCAGACCTTCGGGGCTATGCCTTTCTCCCCTTCGCAATAATCCAGAGAGTTCTTCAGAAGGTCAGACAAGACCAATGCTCTCTGGTTCTCATAACTCCATTTTGGCCTTTATAGGCCAGGTTCCCAATGACTCTGGAACTGGCCTGCCAAATTAATTTCTTAATTCCTGCGACCTAAGGCCTCGTTACAAATGTAGACTGGGAAGATCACCACCAAATTCTTTCCGGGAGTTTGAACCGTCTTGCTTGGAAAGTGTCAGGAAATCCAATGAATTGTCTGGACTTTCGTCATCAGGGAACTATCTTATTCTTTTATTGTGTGATTAATTAAAATCATTACAATTTTTGTAAGAATTAAAAACAACACAACAACAAATACACAAGGCTAATATAAGTGTAGAAATATCAGAATAATCTGTCTCCGAAAATGTCCGCTCTATGGTCATGTGTCTTAGTTTAAAACTTACTGGTACAGTTAATGTCTAGTCTTTCACTGGATGACCTTTATCCCAGTAATCAGTCCCAGATCTACTTTTTCTTCAGGGCAGTGAATGCCTTTATCTATTCCGAGTCTTGTAACAGCTTTGTTACCTTAGCCATAAATTTGACTCCCCGGCATGAAAGAATGGGTGAAGCACCACTCAGCCAGGATATCACCGCCTGCCTGCAGGTACGGATCTTCAATGTGTTGAAAATTGCCCGTAGGTATCTTCTTCTTAAGGCCTGCAACGCTGGGCATACACATAAGAAGTGTGTCACTGTTTCCTCCTTGTATCCGCATAATCTGCAGTTGGTGCTTTCGAATTGTTGTTTCCAAGAAGGCCTTAGATCTTTTGAGTGGTGCATGCCAAATCTGTACGCTGTCAAATATTTTTTTAAATGTTGGCAGTAGTGTAAGGCTAGATAGGCTTGTAGTTTTTGGGAGATGTATGAGTTGACTACTGTCCAGGCGTGTCGCCACTTAGTTAGGGTTCTTTTGTCTTTGAGCAAAGAAATCATTTTTGCTGATCGGTTTAATACTTTGCAGAACTGCTTGTGGTCGATGTTTTCTTTCCACACTTCGTATAGGCCCAATGTTGTCAAACTCGTGCTGAGAAATTTTCCCCATTGGGTGGCGTTATGCTTGGCTTCCTGAAAGTTTATATCCTCCCAACAAAGATTGTCCATTGACTCACTGGGGACAGATCGAAGCTTGTGACAGAGTTTAGCAAATGTGGACATCGACCTGATTTCTTGGTTGTGCAAGCCAAATTCTAAGCGGACTTGGGCTGGTGCGGCTGCGTACGGCAACCCAAAGACAACTTTATATATTTTGTTTTGTAAGTTGTTTAATATCGCTGATTCACCTCCGAGCCATCCAATTAATCCATAAGACAGAGTTGGTATAATTTGTGCAGCCATTACTTTGAGTAAGTGCATGTAGTTTGGACCTCCCACTGTCTTTTGCAGTTGCCTATATGCATAAATTAATGATTGCGCCTTCTCTGCATGTGCCTTTTTTTTTAGTTGCCCCGCTCAATGGTCACCCCCAGATATTTGTATGTGGCCTGCTCTTCAAGAACAGAGTTGTTGATTGACCATTTATATTTTAATTTCTTCCCCTCCACAATTCGGAGCACTTTTGTTTTATCTTTATTCAACTCCAGGTTTTCCTCTGCTAAATATGAGGCTAACATGTTTACTAAGCGTTGCAGGCCGACTGGGGTTTTGCTTAGTAAACCTATGTCGTCGGCGTACTGCATTATGGGCACAAGAACCTTACCCAGTTTCGGTGTGTGGCTTTCCGTTGCGTCTAAATTACGTCCGATATCAGCAAGATATAGATTAAAAAGACTGGGGGCAAGGATGCAACCTTGTTTTAATCCGTCCTGTGTCTCGATTTTGTGAGTGAGGTTGATGCCATTCCCTAGTTTGACCTTCGCCCATGTTTCGCTGTATAGGCTGGTTATTGCATTTATTAAGTAATCCGGCGTCCCCCACTTTCTTAGTTTGCTCCAGAGCCTTGGCCTTCTTACTGGGTCAAATGCTGATTTTATATCGACGCAGCAGCCGTATAGTTGTTGTTTTCTTTTTTTGCATTTTCTGTTAGCAGGGCCAAGGTGACCAGGTTGGTGGTTGTCCCCATCCCCAGTCTAAAACCACTTTGGAACCTGGGAATTATGTTGGTCGATGTTTCCCAATCCTGCAGCTCATTCAACAGGCACAAGGCGTACAGCTTGGCTTCAACATCTATTAGGGAAATTAATCGATAATTTCCTGGCTCTTTCCGGTCCCCTTTCTTATAAATTGGATGGATGATATTTCCACTCCATGTTGCCGGAAGAACTCCTTTTTTCAAGATGTGATTGAACAATGTTTCTAAAAGTTCAGCCCAGAAGTCTATATTTGTTTTATAAACTGCTGTTGGGAGACCGTTCGGGCCCGGTGCCCCCTCTGGTTTTAATTTTTTGATTAGCTCTTTTATTTGGGCCCGGGTGATCAATACTTCTTCGACATTGAGGTTTGTTTCCGGAGTTCCGCTGTGGTGTGGTCTTAAGCTGTCAGCATTGATCTCCAGTGGTGTCCCAATTTGTTTTTTTTCTATTCTTTGGGGTTCCTTTATTAAGTAAATGTTCTTCACGTGTGCCCCCCATTCCTTGTTTCTGATTCCGGGATCCTGTTGCAATACTGCTCCCAGGTTAAGTTCGTTAATGATCGCCCAGAATTCTCTGGAGGATGCTTTTTTGCTTGAGATCAGTAGCTTTTCCCAAACCCGATCTTTATGTTGGGATTTTGCTATCCATAGTTTTTTCCGGTATGCCTTTCTCATGCTTCTGAGCTTTGTGGTGTTTATACATTGTCCCTTTGCGGCCATTCTTTGTGCCCTGGCCAGTTTTCTTTTTTCTTGTTTTACTTCTGCATTAAACCAAGGCACTGGCTTTCCTTTTTGATCTCTAATTGCTCTCTGCCTGACTGAGTGTTTTTCTTTAAGTTCCTCCAGCAAGTTTTCCCAGTTGTTTATAGGATCTCCGTTTTCTAGACTCCCAAGGTTTAACATAAAGTTACTGTCTGTAGTCAAAATATTCTGTGTTTCTCCACCCCTCCATTTTATTTTCCGCAGGTTATATTTTCTGTTTGGTCCTGCAGCGAGCTTATTCTCTCTGCTCTTGGAACTGCGATAGCCAACCTAATAATTTGAGGAAAATGATCGCTTTCCAAGCGCTGGGCTATTAAATATTCCACTATTGAATTTATCAGAGTCACGCTTACCAGTGTGAAATCTAGAGTCGATTTAACGTTACCGCTCACATAGGTAGGGGACGGCTGAGAGTGGCCTTTTTTTTTACTGTTTAATATTATTAAGCCCATTGAGGATATCTTGCCCCGTTCGGGTTGATTGACCCCGAATGCTACCCTTTTTTCCCTGTTCGATCCACCCCTATCAGTGCTGAGTAGATTAGAGTTAAAGTCTCCCTAAATTATCATGGAGCTTTGTTTATTGGTTTTTTGTAAGGTTTTGATAAGTTTGAGCAGTGTTTCCAATTTTTTCCTTTTTTGATTTGCGGTCTGGGTGTATATAAATATTTAAAAATAACAATTGGTACTGGGGCTGTATTGTAATTCTTATTGCTTGAACCCAGTTTAGCCCAACGTCCAATATTTCTTGATTCCAGTTATATTTTTGTGAAACGAGGATTGTTAGACCTCCTCGTGGGTGCCCACATTTTGCATGCCTCTCAGCAAGTATATGGTGATCCGTGAATCCTGGAATACCTAGAACAGTCAAGTTCCAAGTTTCTTGTAAAAGTATTATGTCCATTTCATCAAAAAATATGTGCGTTTCATGGTCCTGCTCCATACTGCTAAAGCCATGCACGTTCCAAGAGCAAAAGTTAATTCTTCCTTCTGACAGAGTTTTGGTCGTTCTCTGGCTATGGTCCTTATGTCTGTTCTAGGAACGCTTATCGCTTAGTGCTGAGGGGATCCATGACCAGTCTTGATTACTGCAGTGGAGCCGATATGTGACCGTCTGATTTTTTAATGTGGTTTTTGTTTCTGTTCTTTTGCCCGGAGTTGTTGCTTGGGCGGCGTGTAAACCTGATTTAGACTTTGGCCTTTGGGACTCCGTGTCCTTATGGTTGTCTGGGATATTGTGAAGGGGGTAGGGATATCTTGGTTGCTTATGTTGCTGTAAGTTGATTCCCCAGCTCTCAAATATTGCTTTGTGGGCTTAGATTTTTGCTGCCAGCTCTTTTGATTTCCAGGTAGTGACTGAATTTTCTATTTCTGGCCTAGCTCTGTTTTGATGGAATGCTAGTGCTTCCATGTCTTGCGAAGCTATTCCCCTGATTTCCGGAATTTCCTTGACAAGTTTTAGAATATTTCCTCTATTGAGGATATCCTGCCTTCCCTTTGTTGTGTAATGTGGTATAAAAGTCACAACTGGTTCGATTTTGTCTGATATTTGTGTTTGATTTCCCACCTGGTTTGTTAAATTGATTTTTGTTCTTGTGGGCCTTTTTTTTTGGGTTACAATCATTTACGTGAGCTGTTGGTGCCTCAATACTGTTTCCTGACTTCTTCACGATTCTAGTTTGTGTGCATTGTGCTGATTGCTCAAGGTCAGGGGAGTCTCTCTTCGTTGTAACGCTCCTGCCTTTTGCGTTAGTGGTAATCTTTAAGACTCTCTGGTCTAATTCAAATTGAGAGATTTTTTGTTCCCTTGTGTCGGTACTTAGATTTTTACTCCGGTACTTATTGTTGCATTTACATGATTCCTCTGTTTCTTTCTTTTTGAGTGGGGAAAAGCTGGCCTGTGTGGATGTCAGAGTCCTTATCGCGTATATTTAATCCGTAGTCCACATAATCTCTTATTCGAGCTGATTCTTTCATTTGACATTTGACTTTCGTCATCAGCTGCAACTCTCCTCTGAGAATCATGGGATCCTGGAACGCACTATAGGTACAACAGCATTTGGAGAAAATGGCTTTGTTGGTGTGTGGAGAGGAACTTTGATCCCGAGGAATCTCCTGTCGTACATATAGTTAATTTTCTTGTTGAACAATTTGATAATGAGCTTTCTTATAGATCTATTACCTTGTCAACGGTAAGACGGTAGGTAAAAATGTTATCATTTCTAGAGTCATGAAAAGCATCAGACTAAAGAGACCACCTAGGCCTAAATACCAGTCCATGTGCGATGTTAAGGCTATTCATGACCTTTTTGTTTCTTGGTCTGATAACTCTTTTCTTAACAGAAAATGTCTTTCTATTAAACTTGCAAAACTTTTATGCCTTATTTCTTGCCGTAGAATCTATGATATCAAGTGTCTTGATATTTCCTATATGTCTTATGATATGCATGGTGTTAAATTTGAAATTGTTAGAAGAACCAAGACTATGCCACATTTTATTTTCTATCTTCGCTTTGATATGTGTAAAAAGCTGTGTGCTTTGAATTGTATTTTGGAATATGAGAATAGAATGAAAGACCTTCGCCCTACTGGCGCTAATCAACTGCTTATCTCTTTTGTTAAACCTTTCAAACCCCTCTCTTCTATTGCAAGATGGGTTAAGTGTGCTATGAACCTGGCTGGTACTAATTTATCTAAATTCCAAGCACTCTCTATTAGAGGTGCAATGGCCGGTAAGTCTTTCTACTCTGGTGCTAAAGTGGATGATATCCTAAAAGCTGCTGATTGATCCAATGCATCTACATTTGCTCGACATTACTGCAAACCTATCGAGCACATGTCTGATGTTGTTCTTTATGGCTACCAACATGCATAATGTAGCCTCCGGTCTTGTAATGAAATTGCGATTCTCCTATTAAAATGACCAGAGAATCAGGTTTTCATTGAAGACACGGAGGCTAACATTATACCTCTCGTCCCTCCCTTGGACGGTGTATTCTTGCATAGTATATTTTTTTTAATATATCTTTGATTGTGATTTTATCATTGTAAATGTATGTATGTATTGCGACTTATATAGCGCACGTATCACCCGAAGGTATCAAGGCGCTTGCTTAGGGAACCCGTCCTGGTATTCCCCTGTGAGATACCCCGGCAGGGTATCCACAAGGTGAAAGCCAGGCATCCCGCCGCGAGGGGCCGTAGTGGAGATTAAGCAAGCTATTGCCCAGAGTCGCAGAGTGTGACCCCGTGAGTCGAGTAGGCACCGGAGCGAGAATTGTCGAGTCCGTGGAATTTTGAGCCCGAGACCCGCCGAGGCGGGGAATCGAACCCTGGTCAACGGCTGATCTCAGCTTCCGGGTCTGCCGCCTCTAACCACTGAGCCACGCTTCTCCATTCTGATTGTATTGTTTTATAATATGCTCTGTGATTTTATTTGTCATCTTTTTTCAATCTTTCACATGTTCTCCATTCCATTCAGATAATTTGGCTTAAAGAAACTCTCCTCTCCTTGGGCTCATTGTTCCCGTTTTGGATTCTTCATTCAAGAACTTCTTCACTTCAACTTTCGTTATGAATTTTTTCTCTTGTTCTCCTTTATCCAAGACTTTGAGATCCTTTGGAACTTTATTTATTCGTCAGCATTTAAAATAGGCAGTCTGTTTGTGGCCCATGCCTCTAATACCTTATGTTTATTTCATTTTAGAATTGTTTTATTATGATGTAGTGCGGCTGCTTGTGACTGCATTAAAAGGATAATGCATAATGTTAGCCTCCGTGTCTTTAATGAAATCCAGATTCTCTGGTCATGTTAAAAGGAGAATCACAATTCTAGAGTAGTCCTAGTTGTACAATTATATTAGAGAAGGCCACCAAAGTACCCCTTGACTCATTGCAGTGATTCTGGATTTGTCCTAGGTGAACAATCATATCAGGGGAGGACGTCTAGATATCCCTTGTCTTGCTGCATGGTTTCTGAAGTAGTCTTCAAAGTACACTGATATCAGAGGAGGCCACCTGGGTTATCCTTGTCTCGCCATAGTGTTTCTGAAGGGGAAACATCCTTTACAACGCAACTTTTACCACGCAGTGCCTTTACGACGCAACTTTTACAACGCAAACCATTACAACGCATTGCACTGGGGGGCGCTCTAGGATAGGGAATAAGTTTAATTTACTATCCAACACCTTCCCTAGTGTCCACGGGGACTCGAGTTGGAATAGTAAATTAAACTATTCACTATCCAGCACCCCAAAGCGCTATGCGTTGTAAAGGTTTGCGTTGTAAAAACCGTGTTGTAAAGGCATGCATGGTAAAAGCATGCGTTGTAATGTCATACATCATTTCTGAAGTAATCTAAGGAGTATACTGATATCAGAGGAAACTCACACATGTCCACTCCCACTTACACGTGCAAGACTATGACTAATAGAAAATAAACATACACTTCTCCTTTGTGTCTTTTTATCCCCTTCAGTACTTTTCTTTTTGCCCCCTTTCTATAAACAATTTCTGAAGATCACAGGGTGACTGAAAACCTCTCAGTTATGGGTGCCAAATAGATCACTGGATCACCTGATTGTATTCGCGATACATTCCTTCCAGAGTTTCTCATCTTTGTCAGTGAATGCATGGGTACTAGAAGGCATCATTTGTAGGCCCCAGTGTTGCCACCTAAGCTATTACTTGACTCCTGCTGCCTTTGATGGTAGAGTGCGCTTTGAAGGTACCTGTTATATGGGCTGGTCCGCGACTCATCAAATCTCTAGCTGACAATAAAAACCAAAGAGAAGAAAAGGGGACGCAGACATGTAGGGCATGAAGGAGACATCTATAGGTTGTGAAATCTTTTTTTGTACTTTAGCAATGCAGATACGATAAAATGATTATTCAGAAAATATTTGAAACACAATGGTAAATGTTGTCACATAGCATACCTTTGATTCCCAAAATAAATGTTTTAGTTACTGTATTTCCTAGTGTTATCTTATACCTATGCTATGTTACCTCATACTCTTTCCTCATTCATCAGTAACAGTTGTCTCCTTTCTATTAAGTGCTTCCATACCTTTTCCCTTTGGTTTCCTGTATTGTTTTTCAGGTGTTTGACCCCTTACGGTTCACTCCTGAGAACTCCTCCAATCGACAGACTCATGCATTTGTGCCGTTTGCTGCTGGACCAAGGTACAGTATACCCTTTTAAAATACTGCTAGTGCTCCTGACTCTGGAAATATGTGTTTGTTGAAGTAGCCCTACCATAAATAAAGGTTACCTCTCTTACCTCTTGGCTTCAGGATACAGTTGCCACTTCTCTTCTGTTCCTTATGGCACCTTGAAATCAGTAATTGGCTCCCTGGCCTGAGTTTTACATTCAGCAGATAATTGACTGTAACATGCAGGCATCACGGGTGTAAGCAGCTATGTGTGCACCCAGAGACTGTACCAGAACCACAGTGGCAAATAAGTTACTCTGCAGTGGACGAACACTGAGAATGAAGTCAGAGAAGGATAAAACAAGTGCCCATACAAAGAGTACTGCTGCCTATCTGGGATTAAGGATTGTCATCACACTGGCATTTATACTTGGGCCTTTATATGTATATTCATCAAAACACCGGATCAACATCAATCTTAACTCCAAATAATACCTAGTGGGAGTCGGATAAGAAGGCTCAGTGAGAAAATATTGATGTAAAAAATATAGAAGTAAAAAATATCGATTGCTAATGTATGACTCCCTCTATTTAAACAGGTTAGTACAAAAATATCTGAAAACATATTGATGTAAAAAATATAGTTGTACAAAATATAGAATTATGTGTATAAATATATATATATATATATATATATATATATATATATGTATATATATATGTATATATATATATATATATATATATATATATGTATTCCAATGGCCTCAGCTTTTCAGGGTGCACTCAACAGCGCGTTACCACGAAGGTCATTGACATCTCTCGCCATCATCCGGGAAGTTACGTTCGCCTGACGCGTTTCTGTGGTCCAATTACCACTTCATCAGAGGCGTTCTCCTGCTTTTCATTGGAACGCGCTTCATTGACGCATGCTCATTTATTCATTGTCATTTGTGGAACTTACATGATTTTTTTTAATTAATCCACACTGCATGCTGGTCATAGTAGTTCTTTTGCGCTGCATTGATTGTTCCATTAAAGCAGATTTGGAGATAATGTTTGTTTCCTTTAGTAGGATCCGATTTGTGAAAGCGAGTCATTTTACCCACAACGTGCTGTGCTGACAGATTGGAAGGGTTCCTCTGCCTTGGCCGCTCGCTTGTCTGAGCCGGTGCATCCTGCACGGGAAGGCTCCCGTGTGAATTTTTGTATTCCAATGGCCTCAGCTTTTCAGGGTGCACTCAACAGCGCGTTACCACGAAGGTCATTGACATCTCTCGCCATCATCCGGGAAGTTACGTTCGCCTGACGCGTTTCTGTGGTCCAATTACCACTTCATCAGAGGCGTTCTCCTGCTTTTCATTGGAACGCGCTTCATTGACGCATGCTCATTTATTCATTGTCATTTGTGGAACTTACATGATTTTTTTAATTAATCCACACTGCATGCTGGTCATAGTAGTTCTTTTGCGCTGCATTGATTGTTCCATTAAAGCAGATTTGGAGATAATGTTTGTTTCCTTTAGTAGGATCCGATTTGTGAAAGCGAGTCATTTTACCCACAACGTGCTGTGCTGACAGATTGGAAGGGTTCCTCTGCCTTGGCCGCTCGCTTGTCTGAGCCGGTGCATCCTGCACGGGAAGGCTCCCGTGTGAATTTTTGTATTCCAATGGCCTCAGCTTTTCAGGGTGCACTCAACAGCGCGTTACCACGAAGGTCATTGACATCTCTCGCCATCATCCGGGAAGTTACGTTCGCCTGACGCGTTTCTGTGGTCCAATTACCACTTCATCAGAGGCGTTCTCCTGCTTTTCATTGGAACGCGCTTCATTGACGCATGCTCATTTATTCATTGTCATTTGTGGAACTTACATGATTTTTTTAATTAATCCACACTGCATGCTGGTCATAGTAGTTCTTTTGCGCTGCATTGATTGTTCCATTAAAGCAGATTTGGAGATAATGTTTGTTTCCTTTAGTAGGATCCGATTTGTGAAAGCGAGTCATTTTACCCACAACGTGCTGTGCTGACAGATTGGAAGGGTTCCTCTGCCTTGGCCGCTCGCTTGTCTGAGCCGGTGCATCCTGCACGGGAAGGCTCCCGTGTGAATTTTTGTATTCCAATGGCCTCAGCTTTTCAGGGTGCACTCAACAGCGCGTTACCACGAAGGTCATTGACATCTCTCGCCATCATCCGGGAAGTTACGTTCGCCTGACGCGTTTCTGTGGTCCAATTACCACTTCATCAGAGGCGTTCTCCTGCTTTTCATTGGAACGCGCTTCATTGACGCATGCTCATTTATTCATTGTCATTTGTGGAACTTACATGATTTTTTTAATTAATCCACACTGCATGCTGGTCATAGTAGTTCTTTTGCGCTGCATTGATTGTTCCATTAAAGCAGATTTGGAGATAATGTTTGTTTCCTTTAGTAGGATCCGATTTGTGAAAGCGAGTCATTTTACCCACAACGTGCTGTGCTGACAGATTGGAAGGGTTCCTCTGCCTTGGCCGCTCGCTTGTCTGATCCGGTGCATCCTGCACGGGAAGGCTCCCGTGTGAATTTTTGTATTCCAATGGCCTCAGCTTTTCAGGGTGCACTCAACAGCGCGTTACCACGAAGGTCATTGACATCTCTCGCCATCATCCGGGAAGTTACGTTCGCCTGACGCGTTTCTGTGGTCCAATTACCACTTCATCAGAGGCGTTCTCCTGCTTTTCATTGGAACGCGCTTCATTGACGCATGCTCATTTATTCATTGTCATTTGTGGAACTTACATGATTTTTTTAATTAATCCACACTGCATGCTGGTCATAGTAGTTCTTTTGCGCTGCATTGATTGTTCCATTAAAGCAGATTTGGAGATAATGTTTGTTTCCTTTAGTAGGATCCGATTTGTGAAAGCGAGTCATTTTACCCACAACGTGCTGTGCTGACAGATTGGAAGGGTTCCTCTGCCTTGGCCGCTCGCTTGTCTGAGCCGGTGCATCCTGCACGGGAAGGCTCCCGTGTGAATTTTTGTATTCCAATGGCCTCAGCTTTTCAGGGTGCACTCAACAGCGCGTTACCACGAAGGTCATTGACATCTCTCGCCATCATCCGGGAAGTTACGTTCGCCTGACGCGTTTCTGTGGTCCAATTACCACTTCATCAGAGGCGTTCTCCTGCTTTTCATTGGAACGCGCTTCATTGACGCATGCTCATTTATTCATTGTCATTTGTGGAACTTACATGATTTTTTTAATTAATCCACACTGCATGCTGGTCATAGTAGTTCTTTTGCGCTGCATTGATTGTTCCATTAAAGCAGATTTGGAGATAATGTTTGTTTCCTTTAGTAGGATCCGATTTGTGAAAGCGAGTCATTTTACCCACAACGTGCTGTGCTGACAGATTGGAAGGGTTCCTCTGCCTTGGCCGCTCGCTTCTCTGAGCCGGTGCATCCTGCACGGGAAGGCTCCCGTGTGAATTTTTGTATTCCAATGGCCTCAGCTTTTCAGGGTGCACTCAACAGCGCGTTACCACGAAGGTCATTGACATCTCTCGCCATCATCCGGGAAGTTACGTTCGCCTGACGCGTTTCTGTGGTCCAATTACCACTTCATCAGAGGCGTTCTCCTGCTTTTCATTGGAACGCGCTTCATTGACGCATGCTCATTTATTCATTGTCATTTGTGGAACTTACATGATTTTTTTAATTAATCCACACTGCATGCTGGTCATAGTAGTTCTTTTGCGCTGCATTGATTGTTCCATTAAAGCAGATTTGGAGATAATGTTTGTTTCCTTTAGTAGGATCCGATTTGTGAAAGCGAGTCATTTTACCCACAACGTGCTGTGCTGACAGATTGGAAGGGTTCCTCTGCCTTGGCCGCTCGCTTGTCTGAGCCGGTGCATCCTGCACGGGAAGGCTCCCGTGTGAATTTTTGTATTCCAATGGCCTCAGCTTTTCAGGGTGCACTCAACAGCGCGTTACCACGAAGGTCATTGACATCTCTCGCCATCATCCGGGAAGTTACGTTCGCCTGACGCGTTTCTGTGGTCCAATTACCACTTCATCAGAGGCGTTCTCCTGCTTTTCATTGGAACGCGCTTCATTGACGCATGCTCATTTATTCATTGTCATTTGTGGAACTTACATGATTTTTTTAATTAATCCACACTGCATGCTGGTCATAGTAGTTCTTTTGCGCTGCATTGATTGTTCCATTAAAGCAGATTTGGAGATAATGTTTGTTTCCTTTAGTAGGATCC
This sequence comes from Lissotriton helveticus, assembly GCF_964261635.1. NCBI lineage: Eukaryota > Metazoa > Chordata > Amphibia > Caudata > Salamandridae > Lissotriton > Lissotriton helveticus. The sequence goes on from NC_136067.1 coordinate 17,845,187, forward strand.
GATTTGTGAAAGCGAGTCATTTTACCCACAACGTGCTGTGCTGACAGATTGGAAGGGTTCCTCTGCCTTGGCCGCTCGCTTGTCTGAGCCGGTGCATCCTGCACGGGAAGGCTCCCGTGTGAATTTTTGTATTCCAATGGCCTCAGCTTTTCAGGGTGCACTCAACAGCGCGTTACCACGAAGGTCATTGACATCTCTCGCCATCATCCGGGAAGTTACGTTCGCCTGACGCGTTTCTGTGGTCCAATTACCACTTCATCAGAGGCGTTCTCCTGCTTTTCATTGGAACGCGCTTCATTGACGCATGCTCATTTATTCATTGTCATTTGTGGAACTTACATGATTTTTTTAATTAATCCACACTGCATGCTGGTCATAGTAGTTCTTTTGCGCTGCATTGATTGTTCCATTAAAGCAGATTTGGAGATAATGTTTGTTTCCTTTAGTAGGATCCGATTTGTGAAAGCGAGTCATTTTACCCACAACGTGCTGTGCTGACAGATTGGAAGGGTTCCTCTGCCTTGGCCGCTCGCTTGTCTGAGCCGGTGCATCCTGCACGGGAAGGCTCCCGTGTGAATTTTTGTATTCCAATGGCCTCAGCTTTTCAGGGTGCACTCAACAGCGCGTTACCACGAAGGTCATTGACATCTCTCGCCATCATCCGGGAAGTTACGTTCGCCTGACGCGTTTCTGTGGTCCAATTACCACTTCATCAGAGGCGTTCTCCTGCTTTTCATTGGAACGCGCTTCATTGACGCATGCTCATTTATTCATTGTCATTTGTGGAACTTACATGATTTTTTTAATTAATCCACACTGCATGCTGGTCATAGTAGTTCTTTTGCGCTGCATTGATTGTTCCATTAAAGCAGATTTGGAGATAATGTTTGTTTCCTTTAGTAGGATCCGATTTGTGAAAGCGAGTCATTTTACCCACAACGTGCTGTGCTGACAGATTGGAAGGGTTCCTCTGCCTTGGCCGCTCGCTTGTCTGAGCCGGTGCATCCTGCACGGGAAGGCTCCCGTGTGAATTTTTGTATTCCAATGGCCTCAGCTTTTCAGGGTGCACTCAACAGCGCGTTACCACGAAGGTCATTGACATCTCTCGCCATCATCCGGGAAGTTACGTTCGCCTGACGCGTTTCTGTGGTCCAATTACCACTTCATCAGAGGCGTTCTCCTGCTTTTCATTGGAACGCGCTTCATTGACGCATGCTCATTTATTCATTGTCATTTGTGGAACTTACATGATTTTTTTAATTAATCCACACTGCATGCTGGTCATAGTAGTTCTTTTGCGCTGCATTGATTGTTCCATTAAAGCAGATTTGGAGATAATGTTTGTTTCCTTTAGTAGGATCCGATTTGTGAAAGCGAGTCATTTTACCCACAACGTGCTGTGCTGACAGATTGGAAGGGTTCCTCTGCCTTGGCCGCTCGCTTGTCTGAGCCGGTGCATCCTGCACGGGAAGGCTCCCGTGTGAATTTTTGTATTCCAATGGCCTCAGCTTTTCAGGGTGCACTCAACAGCGCGTTACCATATATATATTACCTACTGGCGGTCGCCAGTAGGTATATATAGTTAGGATTTTTTCTCTATGGGATTTTTGAAAATTCTATGTCGAATAACTTTGGCGTTTGAGGACGGAATTGGCTGAATTTTTTAGGAAAATGGAACATTTTGTTTCTGAGCAGCCCCTGAAAATGTGGGGGGGTTTCGTCAAGGGGGGCCGAGAAAAAAGGGGGGTCCCAAAATGCGTTTTTCCCATGCAATTTTCCATAGGGCGGTTGGCCTCACTTTTAGCTCGAACGGCTGAATGGATTTCCACGAAACTTGGCAAAATTGTAGCGACTGGTAGCCCGATGTGCCTTTGCTAGGTCTCAATATATGTGTTCCAGTGGATTTTGAGAAATTAATGTTCCAAAAAATATATATATCTGTAAGCGCGCTCAGGGCTGCGCTCCGGTTCGGGTACCTGACGCGTAACGGAACTTCGCGAAGCGAAGCTGATTGGCTCTCCGGTGTCTGTCAACATTCTAAACAGTCCGGAGCGGCCGCCATTTTGTCTCTCGGTAGGATCGAGAGACAAGAGGAGGCCAAAACAAAGGGGTAAATGACCATAAGGGGGCATAGCAGATCCTCCCTGACCCTCTAGGTTTGATGTGGAGGCTTTAAAAGGGCCCCGCGGGGGAAAAGAAAAAAAAAATCATTTTTTTTGCGTGGGGAGCGCCTGGTACGCGCACCGGGAAGCGGTACGGGGAGCGTATTATAAGGAAAAAAGAATGATAGACTTTTTAAATATTGTATGTTTATTGATTGTTCGTTTTGCTGTTTTTTTTTCGTTTTTTTTTATTTAAGTAGCAATATGTAGGTACCAATGCAGAGTCAAAAAATTAATATACACCGTCTCCTTTGTAGATATCTTGCATGTTGTTTCAGAAGTTATTGTGGAATATGGAATTCATACCATAGTGTGTCAGGAAAGCAGAAACAATATGGAGGCAGGAGATGATAAAGAGATGTTAAATACACATTGGAGATAATATAAAGTTGCACAGTATACTATAAGTCTGACTTTACATTATAATCAATTTGGTACTAGTTTATGAATTAGATATAAAAATGATTAAAGACTCGAACAATTTTTGATTATTAAATATACATTTATTTTTCTGATTCTTTTTCAAAATGTAATAGAACGTCTAACATTTGACTGTTCGAAATGTCTTCTTTTTGACTGAACATAACTTCCAACATTTGACCGTCCTCATATTGAAGTAAGAAATCCACAGATTCTACACATTGTAGAAGTTCATGGTCCCATGATTCATCCATGAATTCCAAGTCAATGGGTTCAATGATTTCCTCATTGTTCATCTCTAGGACAATTTAAAAGGAAACCTTCTGTTCTCCTTCCACTTTTGTGCTGAAATTTGCATAAAAAATAAATATATCAGTAGAGATAGGGCACTGTTGGGTTTAAGTTCAGACAGGTACTTTTCAGGCGTGAAGTAGTACTATTAAAAAGTGCCTGTGAAGAAGGCTAAGTAAATTCATAATTATACCACAGAAACCTAAATCAATCCATAATTATAATAAACAAGCCTTTCTCAATGTCTAACTCTTACAGAGGGATAGTATATAACTATCTGAAAATGTTTTCAAATTTATAAAATAACATCTTACCTTTTAAAAACAAGTTTAAGTTGTCAGTGAAAATGCTCTTGCAATGTAGTTCAGGAAGTAGTAGTCAAAATGGCTGTGTTTCTCTCTCTTTCTTTATATATATTCAGGTACATAACCAATCAAATGTCAGGTAAAAAAAAGTAGAAAATGAAAGTAACATTTTAATTGGTTGTCAATTCCAACACTTCAGATGGGTTTTGTGAAGTAATTTACCTCAGGGTATTTAGAGAGGTCTACAGGCTAAATGGAATTCCAACCAAATTTGTGAAAATGGTAGGGATTGGTATGTAGTATGAGCTAATCTATATTTGGTGAAAGTGTCTCCTGTGGTTTTTCTGTATATTACTTTCCCACCTTTTTTGAGCGAGCGCTTCCCGGTGCGCGCCCCGGTACGCGAACCGGCAGCGTTACGGGAGTCCTCCATTTTGTGTTTCAGTAGATTTGAGATACAAGATGGAGGGCAAATAATGTTGAGAATGGGTAGAAGGGGGCACGGTAGACGTATCCTGACCCCCTAGGTTTTCTGAGGGTGGCTGAGGAGGCCCATATGTGCGAGAAAAAAACCCCATTTTTTTTCAAATTTTTGCACGGTTAGCGTCCGGTGCGCGTACCGGGTAGCGCTCCGGTGAGCGTACTTTGGTGAAAATTAGTGAAAAAAGTTAGAGTAAAATAATAATTGTGAGTGATCAGATGTAGGGTAGCTATGAAAAGAGCTTTTGGGTCCTGTGGCTGATTTAGGTAACTACAAGTAGGTACCAATACATAGTCTTAAATTCAGGATGAAAATTCTGTTCCCCTCATCTGAGAAGTGAACTCCATCTCCTCTGTAGATATCTTGCATGTAGTAACGCAAGTTATTGTTGTAGATGGAGCCCATTCCATGGTCTCTCATGTAAGCTGAAACAGACTTATTTACATGCTTCCTCGATTTCTCAATTTGTGGACAAAATTGGTTGGACCACCTCCATTTCTGTCTTTGGCATATATTTGAATATACCAAGGCAGTTTGAGGAAAAAGTGCCATCAATTGGTCAAAGGTGTCTTTTAAAAGCATTTCCAGACCTACCCCAGTCAAAGTGCCCAAGTCATTTCCTCCACAGTGCACAATTAACAGGTCAGGTTTTGGCAAATACAAAAAGGTTTTCACCAATGGTATCAATTGGTGACATCTTAATCCTCTGTGGCCAATCCAGTTGATTTCCACATTTTGTAAATTGAGGTTTTGTAAATTTCTGTTATCAGCATACCTTTGAGCCCAGTGGATATAACTATGTCCAACAATCCAGACAGCAAACATGGTGAGAGGAGGTTCTGCTGCAGTCAGATGAAGTGTGGGAATGAAATGGCAGTTGGAACAGTAGGAGTATGTAATGAAAAAAACTGTGGAGTTTCTGTGGTAATTAATCAGTAGCAGTGATTGGTGGATTTTGATTGCTGAAAACAGAAAGTTAGATTGCATGGATGAGTTCTTTGAAAGATGAAATTTGAATGGTCAAGAAAAAATCGTTTTATGAAAGATTGCACTGGATACGCAGGTGTACTGAGAGTTCAGAGTTCAATTGAAACATTGTTGTGTGAACTTGCAAATGAGAGGTCTTTCAGGAGGTGGTTGCTATGGAAAAAAGGCAGAAAGGGCAGAAGGGGGAAGGGTGTTGATTTGAAAAAAAGTGAGGGAAGAGTTTTGATTGGGTGACATGAGAGATATGTGTGATGAATTACAGCATTTCTGTGCCATTGTTGGTTGCAGCCTCTGGAGTGCATACCTTTTGCTCTGCTGAAGACAAATTGGTGTGTGTCTGAGACTGTTTTGAAACTCAAAAAATATTTTCTAAGGTGAGAAAAGATTCATTTAATTTAGATAGAGAATAGTATGCTTTAGAGAGAAAATTATGAAGAAATTTGTGTATTTAAAATGTTGCTTTGTTTCATAGGTTGCTTGGGGCATATTTACAAGGCCTTTGAGTCCCTTTGATATTTTTTTTCCCATTTTAATTTAAGACTTTTCCCCGTGGTGCAAGGTCCTTGTAAATACGCCCCCATGTGTGCTTGGCAAATTTAGATTTTGTTTCTTTGAGTTACAAAGCCATGTTAAAAGTGATGCAAAAATGGTTTAAGGGCCTTCAAAATACGCTTTCATGTGTGTTAGGGCATTTTAAGTCACTTCCCCATGAATGTAGTTGAATAACTGCTTTACTTGATGTGTTTAAAAACGTTTATTGAAGTCATTTAAGTTTCTCGATATGTACTGCTAGAGTTTCATAGGCTGCTTGGGGCATATTTACAAGGCCTTTGAGTCCCTTTGATATTATTTTTCCCATTTTAATTTAAGGCATTTCCCCGTGGTGCAAGGTCCTTGTAAATACGCCCCCATGTGTGCTTGGCAAATTTAGATTTTGTTTCTTTGAGTTACATAGCCATGTTAAAAGTGATGGAAAAATGGTGCAAGGGCCTTCAAAATACGCTTTCATGTGTGTTAGGGCATTTTAAGTCACTTCCCCTTGAATGTAGTTGAATAACTGCTTTACTTGATGTGTTTAAAAACGTTTATTGAAGTCATTTAAGTTTCTTGATATGTACTGCTAGAGTTTCATAGGCTGCTTGGGGCATATTTAAAAGGCCTTTGAGTCCCTTTGATGTTATTTTCCCCATTTTAATTTAAGTTATTTCCCCGTGGTGTAAGGTCCTGGTAAATACGCCCCCATGTGTGCTTGGCTAATTTAAGTACTGATAGGATGTGCTTCTACATAGGACCTGTGTTGTGTTTTCAAATTATGACCAGAAAATCTTTTTTTTTTTTTTTTAAAACACTTTTCACATTTATGAGAAGGTCATATTGATGTCTGCTTCTTTAAATAAATATTGAACTGAGAAATATTAAACTGAGGCTTCTGTAAGTGTCAAAGGAGGTGAGTAATGTACATTGCTCTGTTGGATACAGTCCTCATCCTCTGCGTACTCTTGGATATGCTAGACTCCATCTCCACAATGAGATACCTAAGCAAAGGAAACACAGGTGATGTGATTGTGAAATGAGGAAAAGAAATTCCACATTTTTCAATTACATCACCTGTGTTTCCTAACATTACGAATCACATTGTGCAGATGAGGTTTAGGCCTGTTCACGGACACAGAAGAGGTCTGACCTTTGTTCAAGAGTGCAGTGGACATGATTCACTTCATTGGTAGGTCTGCACATGTATTATCTCCTCTGTACTCTTCAACAAGCCTAAATTTCATCTGCAACCCTGAGTAGGCCTCACCTCAAACAAACCTCTGGATAGGCCACACCTTATCGTCATCCTGAATCAATCATTTAAAATGTTAGGGACAGATTTATGATAGCCGTGTGCCTCTTTTGCGCCACTGTGCGTCACTTTTGTGACGCAGCTGCGGTGCAAAAGATTTGCTATGTTGCGACATATTTACAACTTGATGCATCTAGGCAGATGTGTTATGCTGTAAAGTCCTGTGCCACATGAAACCGATGCAGCAGTGATGCAAAAGATGCACCATGTTGCAAGACAGGCCTCACTTCATCTCCAACAAGATACCGTCAGTTTAAACTGTAAACATTTAGGACTTTGTAGGGGGCATGGAGAAGCTGAATCTTCTGTAAATGTCAAAATTGTTGTATACAGTGCTCAACTTCTGTGTACTCTTTGATAGGCTAGACTCCATCTGCACAATGAGATACCTAAGCAAAGGAAACACAGGTGATGTGATTGTGAAATGAGGAAAAGAAATTCCACATTTTTCAATTACATCACCTGTGTTTCCTAACTTTACGAATCACATTGTGCAGATGAGGTTTAGGCCTGTCCACAGACACAGAAGAGGTCTGGCCTTTGTTCAAGAGTGAAGTGGACATGACTCACTTCATTGGTAGGCCTGCACATGTATTATCTCCTCTGTACTCTTCAACAAGCCTAAATTTCATCTGCAACCCTGAGTAGGCCTCACCTCAAACAAACCTCTGGATAGGCCACACCTTATCGTCATCCTGAATCAATCATTTAAAATGTTAGGGACAGATTTATGATAGCCGTGTACCTCTTTTGCGCCGCTGTGCGTCACTGTTGTGATGCAGCGGCGGTGCAAAAGATTTGCTATGTTGCGACATATTTACAACTTGATGCATCTAGGCAGATGTGTCATGCTGTAAAGTCCTGTGCCACATGAAACCTGCGTCATATTTCATGTGAGCGTTTTGTTGTAGGGTGGCCAGTCATTTGCATGAAAGCCCTGTAAAACTAACACAGTAAAATTAAGAAGATTTCACTGAGTCACATTTATGGCATTGCTGAATCAAATCCTTACGCCTGTTTGAAACAGGCATAAGGAGTGATGCACCATGCAATGTGTGGCTTTTATTTAATATACTTATATAGCGCCTGACTAGACTCCCGAAGGGGTATCTCCGCGCTTTTTGCAAGTGGTAGAATATAACTCATAGTGACCATGAAACAATGAAGGATTATTGCTCAAAGGAGATTAATTGCTTGTGAATAGGTGTTTTGAGAATCTTTCGGAAGGCCAGATGGTTGGTATGTGATCTCAGTGTGAGAGGAAGTGAATTCCAGAGCTTTGGTCCTGCGTGGGCTAGAGCACGGCCTCCTTGCCTGGCCTTTTTTATTCTAGAAACCTGTAACAGCTGAAGGTTGCTGGATCGTTGCTGGATCTAAGAGCAGACCATTACAGTAGTCCACTCTGCTAATGACTAGCCCCTGTGCATTGCAGTAGACATGTCGCGCTTACGACGTGATTCGTGCAATGCGCCGTTTTTGTGGAACAGATGCGTGACGCATCTGTGCTGTTTTTGCTCAATGGAGCTCTGCATTGTAAATGCGGCACATCATGGGTGGCAGAGCAGTGGCGCACGTTAACTGGTGCATCCCTGGGGATGCGCCAGTTAACATAAATCTGCTCCTTTAAATTTAAGTATTAGCAGGGGACACAGTGTTGGTGAGGCGTATCCAAGGTTAAGAAGAGATGAGTCCTGTTCACTGAAAAATTGGACATAGGCCTCACCTCCTCAGCATCGCTGGACATGGTTAAATAATATCTGCAAAATGTTAATCTTGTTAAACAATTTTACAATTATAGTCTCTGAGATTTGTCTCTTACTCTGCAACATCTCATTGTTGTTCTCTTTCTTTAAAGATAACGACAACATCAAGCATGAGTGATAATGAGCAATCTGTTGATCTCGATATTATCATTGAAATTGTGATTGAAACATCAGTGGAAGTAGATCCCTTGGATGATTTAAATACTGAGGATGATGAAGAACATTATGAGGATGCCGATTTGTCAGAATTGTATGACATAGGGTGGGAAGCTGACCTGATCGAGCCTATGGAACTATAAACATTTATTTTTAAAAGTTACTGGAAATGAAAGGTAAACATGTTAACCGTTTCATTTAAAATTAAACACATCTTCAAAAACAGCTTGCGTGAAGTGTCTTTAATAAAATAGGGAAATATGCTGATAAAAATTTGTTCAGATTCACATATAAAAGAGCAAAGGTCAAATGTAGAAGCATTCTATTTCTTTGCTACTATTTGTGACTACTAAATTTGCCAATGCACTAAAAATTATTGTATGTAAAATTGGCAAGTAGTGTGTTAATTTTTTGACGACTGTTATTGATTTACTGTTTGGTAATGGTGGTTAATAAAAATTTTTATTATATTTTACCACAGATTCAACTGCAGATCATTTCAAAACTACATTATGCCATCTAAAGAAAGAACCCGGAAGGCTACAAAACGTCAAAGACAGCAGATTACTAAATGCTTGCAGCAGTCCTCTACAATAAAAACTCGTCAAGTCACCAAGAAAGCTCTGGGTAAGACAACGAAATCATTCCTAAGAAACATTTGTAGAAAAAAAAGTAGTACTACAGAACATGTTTTAGTCCAGAAAAAGAGAGCCAATTTAAACGGAAAGGAAAGGCCAATCAGAAATGTTACTGCTAGAGCAGGAGATAACTCTGTGCATGGTAGTAGAAGGAAAAATCAGTTTAGGGACATTCGTAGACGAATGTTCCGCAACAGGATAATTGGCAATTTGTTAAAAAATATTAAGAAAGGTCAACAGAAAGTGGTTTTTTATAAGAGAAAAAAAAAAGTTGAGAAAATTATTGATCAGGCATTTGAAATTAAGCGAAAGTTATTTATTTTGATAATCAATAGAATTAGGAAGCTAAACAAGGCAATTTATGATTTCAAAAGAAATAGTAGATGGAAGAGAACAGTTAATCGTAGTAATTTTTGTGAAGTTTTTTCAGGAGAATGGATGCATAGTTCAAGTTGTGAGGCATTTTTTAATGAGGAGAGTTATTTCCAGGATAATGATTTGGTGCATGCAGTTGACACCAGTGGTCGAGCTTATGAGGTGAAAGATGGTTGTCCAGTTGAAAAAGAAAAACTTGTGACAACAGAGGCAGAAGAGGTGTTAGGTAATGAGGTTTTAGGAAGACGTCCTAAGGGACCAGTGTATACCTGGAAGTGTAGTAGTATTTGCAGTGTGCGACAGGATTCCATCAATTTGCTTTGTGATTTTGTACGGCCATTTAATAAGAAAACTTTAAAACAGAAAATGAAGTTTTTGCAAGAATTAGATCCTTGCAAAGTGAGAGAAGTGACAGGTTTGCATGGTCATTCACTGGCTTGTCTTTCCAGGAGAGTATGCCAGAGTGTTTTTCATCATTTCAGGATGCTAGCAGTGCATCATAATAAAGTGAGGAAATTAGTTAGAATGTTGTATTATGCTAAGAGTCCAGCAATTATGCTTAAACAATTATGCACTGCTCTTTTGCATGGTTCTGAAGTAGATGTGAAGAATATTTGTGAAGAAATTGAGTTTTGTTACTTTGCAAGTAAAGAGGAGAATGTTGAAATTGACCCAGAAGAAGAAGGTAATGTGGAAGATAGTGTACAGGTTTCCAGTACAGATAATTTTCAGAAAGAAATTGCCACGTTTCAGGTGAAATCAAGTGAGAGGCCTAATTTTACTTGTGTGTGTTGTCGACGTACTTATTATAAGAATCAGACTAAGTTAGTGGATTTATATGCGAAAAGTGAAAGTGAAAATAATAGTGAATGGAAGGAATTTGCAACATACTTGATGGTAGAAAATTGTTTTGATTTGGGATCGGATCAACGTGTGTGTACTTATTGTTGTAACAAATTAAATCAAAACCGGATGCCTGCTAGAGCGGTTCATAATAATCTGGAATTAGTTGAGATTCCTTCTGAATTGAAGGATTTAAATACTTATGAATCTATTTTGATTCAAAGTATCCATCCCTTTCAGGCTATTGTACGAATGGAGCCAAAGACAGGGAAATTGCCTCCATCAGATTTACAGAGAGGATTAAAGGGAAGAGTTGTTTATTTGCCTCTAGATTTGAAGAAAAACATTAATACAATTGGAGTAGAGAAAGTGGAAGAGGAACCTCTGGTTATCTTAGTTAATGGGGTTCCGACAAAGAATAAGAAAATCTGGCAAGATTTAGTGGATGTTAGGAAAGTCAAAAAGGCAACATTGTATTTGAAGAAAAACAATAAGTACTACAAGAATGTATATGTTGCAGAAGAGGAAGTAAGTGTAGAAGAGGATAGCGATTTGTGTGCTGGTCAAATTGAGAAAGTAGAAGCCTCTAAAAATGAAGAAATATATGAACATTATAGTGTTCATCCTTTGCATTCCAAGGAAGTCATGGGGAATGCTATTGAGTTGTTTCAAATGAAACAAGCCAAAGGAAGTCCCATTAGTGATTGGGAGGAAAGTTTGGAAGCTCGGTGTTTCCCACAGCTATTTCCAACAGGTCAAGGAGGAAGATATGATGAGCGACCTGATCAAATTCCTGCTTCTGAATACCGGACTTTACGATTGTATGCAGAAGATCCTAGGTTTCGTTAATGCATTCCCTAATTGTTTCATCTACTGTTTGAAAGCGATCTGTCTGGACTGTCATATGCAGTGAACCACATCTTGAAAAGTGGTGTACAGATGCAAAATATCTCGGCAAGTGACTTTATGGATAAAGTCAATGTGCAAGACAGTATTTTGGATTCTCACCTGATTAATCTCATGGCGTGTCAGCGTGGTACTAATGAGTACTGGTACCGTCGTCATGGTGATTTAAAATGTATGCTGAGGAACTTAGGAACTCCCACATGGTTCCTCACTCTCAGCTTTGCCGAGTATGGCTGGGAAGACTTACTTGAATTTCTACGAGAGGCAAATGGAAACATTGAAAATATCGAATTCAAGACACCCGGAGAACTGTGCTCCTTGGATCCAGTGAATGTATGCAGGTACTTCAATCATAGATTTGAAGCTATGATGTCTTTCATCATGAACAAGAAAAATCCAAATCTTGGAGAGGTGTTGGATTTCTTCTGGAGAAAGGAGTACCAAGCAAGAGGTACTCCTCATATACATATGCTGCTGTGGATCAAAGATGCACCCAATTTTGGAACAGATCCGGATGACTTAGTGATGAGTTTCATAGAACAGTATTCTACATGTGCTGTTCCAAAGGCAAAGGAAGACAAAAGCCTAAGAGAACAAGTTTTACGCTTCCAAAGCCATCGTTGTGGAAAGTACTGTTGTCGTAAATTCAGAAACAAGGACAAGTTCTACACAAAATGTCGTTTCGCCTTTCCACGACCGGTGAATTCTAAAGGAAGAGTGAACAGTTTGATGTCTTCACTGTGACATAATGTGATGAAGAAATCACCCAAAAATACGTACAATTTGAAAAGGAACAAAGAGTCCAAGTACATCAACGACTACAACCCAGTGATTTTGTCCATGTGGAATGCTAACATGGATATACAGTTTGTGGCTGATAACTGTATGGCTGTGGCTCGGTATGTGACATCTTACATCACCAAAAAAAAAAAAGACAGAATTGAAGGATATTTGGGAGGACATTTCCCATGAAAAGAGCCTCAGTAAGAAGTTGTACAGTTTCAGTCTGAAGATGTTGTCGCATCGAGAAATCAGAGCTTATGAATGTTCTGACCGGTTGTCTTCAGCAAGTCTCTATGCCAAATCCAGGAGTATCATTTGGGCGAGTCTTGGTCTTGCTGCAACGCGTAATCGAGTTCTGAAACCTGTACGGGAAATTGAGTATTTGGCGGAAAAGGAGCCAAACAATACAGATATTTTGAAGACCAACATGTTGGATACATATTATCCAAATAGAAGCAGTCACCTCGAGAATGTTTGTCTGTATGAGGTTCTACAAAATTACATATTCAAGAGGAACATCAAAGAAGATATTGATAAAGGAGTGTATGCTGTAATTGGAAGTGAGGGATGTCTGGTCAAGCAAAGAAAATGCCACTTGGTAAACCATCGTAAATTGAGTGGCGAATCTCCTGAAAGAAAAGAGTTTTTCTATTTAGCACTTTTGCAACTTTTCAAGCCTTGGCGTGCAGAAGAGGAACTGCTTGGAGATTTCCTCTGTTACGAAGACTCTTTCAATGCCGCCAAGGAGACCATAGAATGTCCTGTTTTTCCCAAATATGTAGAAATGTTGAATGCAGAAATCGAGCAGGAAGCAACGATTGCAGCCGAGATTGCTAGAGACAGTTCTCAGGACAGTCAGAGTTCTGTTTCATTGAGTCAGGATCCACTAGGAGGACCAGTTATCGAAAATGAAGCTGCCACTGCCATGATTGAAGTGGAAAGAGCCATGGCACATGCTCAGGAGGTTGTGGTTAACTTAGAAGACTTGGAAAGACAACTCAACGTTGAGCAGAGGAAAATATATGACGAAGTTACCAATCAAATAGATCATGGATTAAGTCATGAGAAGAAAGAGTGCTCATGTACGTCGTTGAAGCCTGTCCGACTGTACGTGAGTGGAAAAGCGGGAACTGGAAAAAGTTTCCTCATTAAAGCAATTTCATATTATTTGCAGAAAAGGACTGAGTCATCGCTGTCTTGTGTTGTCACCGCTCCAACTGGACTGGCAGCACCTAACATTAAAGGTATTACTTTGCATCGTCTACTGATGCTGCCAGTGGAGCATGATAACAAATTACAATACCACAAGTTATCTGGAGATGCTTGTTGTGAAGTTTCAAGAGTCTTGACGAAAATGAAACTTCTTATCATTGACGAAGTAAGCATGGTTTCCAATGTCATACTTGCCTTTGTGCATTTGAGAATGCAAGAAGTTCTCAAAACAGAGTATGATGTGTTATTTGGTGGCAAACACATCATTGTTTTCGGTGATCTTCTGCAGCTGACACCAGTGAAAGGACAACCTGTGTTCAAAATGCTCACGCATGTAGATACCAGGAAGTGCCTAGGGAGCATTGGCAACGTCAATATATGGTTAAACTTCAATTATGCTGAACTGCGTGAAAATATGCGTCAAGCGAAGGATGAAGATTATAAGAATATTCTACAAGATGTTAGAATCGAAAAATGCACCAAGCATGGGAAAGAAGCTTTACATGCATGATTACTGTCAAATTTGTATCCAGAAGAAGACGTTGTGCCTGAGAATATTTTTCAGAAAATTACTGAGAAGAAATCTGGAATATGTTGGATGCCAACTCTTGCAGAATGTGCCATCTTCAACAACAAAATGTTGCATTTAGAAAACCAAGAGATTGTGAAACTGGAAGCTATTGACAGAGTAGAGCATATGGGAGCAACAATTATTTTGTCTGAGAATTTGAAATCAAAATTGGATTCATTAGAGAAGACTATATCTAAAACTGCTGGTTTTGAAAAGACTCTGAATGTGTGCTTAAATTGCCGTATAATTTTAAGAAGGAATTTACATGTTGAAAGAGGTCTGGTAAATGGATCAATGGGTAATGTTGTTGATTTTGTGAAATACAGAAATAGAGATGGAATTGAATTTTAAAAAATTAAATTTGATGGCATTGAGGAAGTACAGCTAATTGGTCGTTGCTCCGCTAGGTTTTTGCTTGTAAAAGACTTATATGTTCGCCGTAAGCAGTTTCCTGTTTGCTTGGCATATGCGGTGACAATCCATAAATCGCAAGGTTTAAGTGTAGACAGTGCATTGGTGAATATTGGCAGTTCTGTGTTCAAGGAGGGTATGGCATATGTGGCATTGTCACGAGTCAGAACTTTATCGGGATTGTACTTGATTGAGTGTGATGTCACAAACATTTGTGCGGATCTAGATTGTGTTAAGGAATACAATAGGTTAAGAAGAGAGTATGCACCACATTTGCCTCAATATCCTTTGTTTGAGAAACGTGTGGTAGGCCGGAAATGAGGAAATGTGACCAATAGTAGAGAGGTTGTAGCAAAAAGACGAAAAGTCGATGAACACGAAATTATAAGCAGAAAGAAAAAGGATTTTGTTGAAGATGTTGTTGGTTTTCAATTTGAAAACAGTTCTGGTGTCAACTGCTATGCTAATGTAGTGGTTAATGTTTTGTTTTCTCTAGAAAATTTAAAAGAAGAGATTGTGGTCAATTCGGATCAAAGATTTTGCAGTTTGTTGAATTCTGTGTTAGAGAAATGTAGCACTGATAGAACAAAAATAGAAAGTGTGTCTGAAATTCGAAATCTGTTAGACAAATGTTCAGGTCAAACGCAATTCTCTCAAAATATTCAGCAAGATTGTCAGTAGTTTTTAATGTATATGCTTGATGTATTGCAAGATGAAGGTGTAGATGTAGATCACCTGTTTGGTCTTTCTTATCAATGGCAGCATGACTGCGAGAACTGTAGGGTATCAAGTACTACTAGTGTAGACTCAGAAAAATTTATATATTTAACTTTGCCAGACAGTAAATCAGTGTCCTTTAATAAGCTAGTAAAAGCAGCCGATCACAACATGGAGTGTAGCCAATGTAAGTCTGAAATGTTGTCCACATTATTTATACGAACATATGGCCAGTGTGTCATTTTAATGTTCGAACGATGTAGGCCTGATGGAACAAAATTGACAACTTTAATTAAAAATGTTGTGGCTTCGCAGTTGTCAATATCAGGAAGGACTTTTGTAACTGCAGCAATTATATATCATGACGGTCCTTCAACAACATCAGGACATTACACAGCTTATTTGAAGTCTAGAAACGGCTGGTCATTCTGCAATGATTCTGTTTTAACTTTAAAAAAAAAATTGCCTTTTGACCTTAAAAATTCTTACCTGGTGTTTTTACAACCAAAATTTTAGGGAAAGAATCTCGGGATTTGCTCTGAGGAATTTCAAGAGGTTCTAATGGCTCCTACACTATTTGGCCTTGAGGATAAGTGTAGTACAGAGTCAAAAGTTATTTTTCAGTTTTAAGTAGTTCCTGAAAAAAAAAAGGTTTTCTTACAGAAAGTGGTGGGCACGGATTAGTTAAAGGACAACAGAGTATTTCCCAAAGCAAACGGTGTTCTTACCATAACACTTGACATCATGGAAAAATAACTGCACTTTGAATGAGTTCAGAAAAACTGTTTCTTTTAATAAGCTAATTCAAGCAGCCAATCAAAACATGGAGTAGAGGTAATGTAAGTCTGCAATGCTGTCGACATATTTTGAACAAACTTTTGGTTATAATGTCATTTAAAAATTCCAACTATATAAACCTGATGAAAATAAGTTTTCAACTTTAATTTCAAATGTTGTGGCTACACAGTCGTTGATTTTAGAAAAAAAATTCTAACTGCAGCTATTATATGACATGATGGTCCTTTGACAACATCCACTTATTACACATCTTATTAAAAATATTCTTACTTTCTGTTTTCAGAAGAAAGAATTTAGGGTAGGTAACTGGCCTATAATGATTCTAGGAGTTGATATAATTTTCTGTACTGTTTTAAATTGCTTTGTGATTAAAAGTGATGTAGAGAATTAAATAATTGTAGTAGTCATAGAGGTAGTGTAAGTCTGCTTCATAGTAAGCAGTATCAGTGTCATAGGAAATGTGGAACATGAGTGAGCAAGAATGGTGAGATATTACTAGTACAGGATTGTGAAAGTGATCTTGAACGTTTTCTTTCTGAAAGTTGCGGAAAAAGAAAATGACGGGATTTGCTTAGAAGAATTCCAAGAGTTATACATGGCTCTTACACGATTTGGCCTTGTGGAAAAGTGCGGTAGAGAGCGAGAAGTCATTTATTGTATGTAACATATTTGTCAAAACGATGGAGCTTTTCTTTCAGAAAGTGGCGGGCTGAAAATAATAACAGCACAACAGAGTGTAAGCTGTTCATAGGATATCCTTCGACGTCATGGAAAGTAAGTTAATTTTAAGGAGTTCTGATTTTTGATTGGTTATGTTATATGGGTTTTTTAAACACAATCATTTTGATTGTGTTTTTTTTCAACCCGCTGTTATATGATGAATACCTTCAAGTCACTGTTTTTAGTGAAATTTGATATATTCTGAGAACAGCAAAAATAAACCATTTAACATGTATAATTAATTCTGTACTTTTTGTATTTATGATATACATTTAGAACTGTGTAGGAGGCATGGAGAAGCTGAGGCTTCTGTAAGTGTCAAAGTTGTTGCATACAGTGCTCACCTTCTGCGTAGTCTTTCATATGATAGACTACATCTGCACAATGAGATACCTAAGCAAAGGAAACACAGGTGATGTGATTGTGGAATGAGCAAAAAAATTGCACGTTTTTCAATTACATTACCTGTGTTTCCTAACATTACGCATCACATTGTGTAGATGAGGTTTAGGCCTGTTCCAGGAGACAGAGGAGGTCTGCCGTTTGTTCAAGAGTGCAGTGGACATGACTCACTTCGTTGGTAGGCCTGCACATGTATTATCTCCTCTGTACTCTTCAACAAGCCTAAATTTCATCTGCAACCCTGAGTAGGACTCACCTGAAACAAATCTGTGGATAGGCCACACCTTATCAGCATCTAGAAACAATCATTTAAAATGTTAAGGGCAGATTTATGATGGCCGTGCGCCTCTTTTGCGCCGCTGTTCCGTCACTTTTGTGACGCAGCAGCAGTGCAAAAGATGCACCATGTTGCAAGATAGGCCTCACTTCATCTCCAACAAGATACCGTCAGTTTAAAATGTATATAATTAGGACTGTGTAGGGGGCATGGAGAAGCTGAGGCTTCAGTAAGTGTCAAAGTTGTTGCATGCAGTGCTGAACTTCTGCGTACTCTTTCATATGCTGGACTACATCTGCACAATGAGATACCTAAGCAAAGGAAACACAAGTGATGTGATTGTGAAATGAGCAAAAGAAATTGCACGTTTTTCAATTACATCACCTGTGTTTCCTAACATTACGAATCACATTGTGCAGATCAGGTTTAGGCCTGTCCAGGGAGACAGAGGAGGTCTGGCCTTTGTTAAAGAGTGCAGTGGACATGACTCACTTCATTGGTAGGCATGCACATGTATTATCTCCTCTGTACTCTTCAACAAGTCTAAATTTCATCTGTAACCCTGAGTAGGCCTCACCTCAAACAAACCCCTGGATAGGGCACACCTTATCGGCATCCTGAATCAATCATTTAAAATGTTAGGGGCAGATTTATGATGGTCGTGCGCCTCTTTTGTGCCGCTGTTGGGTCACTTTTGTGATGCAGCAGTGATGCAAAAGATGCACCATGTTGCAAGATAGGCCTCACTTCATCTGCAACAAGATACTGTTAGTTTAAAATGTATATATTTAGGACTGTGTAGGGGGCATGGAGAAGCAGAGGCTTCTGTAAGTGTCAAAGTTGTTGAAAAACTATTTGTCCTTCAATCTTTTCCCTTGTTTTTTCTAATTTTTAAATACATGTTTTAATATTTTCAAATTTTTGTTCTTTCTTTCACAGATTGAAAGTATAAAAATAACAAGTGACTAAGTTAACGACAATTATAAGGTAAATGTTTTGTACTCTTTTCGTTACATTTCTATCACATTTAACTTCTATTAGTTCCACTGCTTCATTTCTTTAACCCTCAGTTTCCTGCCTTTGCTACTTCCCTCATTCCTTTCTCTATTACTTACTTACTCTACTCCTTGCACTCCTTTTCTCAGTCCCTCTGTTCTCATAGTTCCTCACTCCTGTTCACTCACTCCGTCTCTATTACTCTCACTGTCTCTGACTGATCACTCTTTCACTACTTGTTCATTATGCTTTCTCCCTGTAGTTCAAGCGCACTAAGGGCATATTATCAACACAGGCAATAAAATTATCGCTGCTTTTATCGGCAGAAAACTGCCGCAAAAGCGGCTTTAGCGGCAGTTTTCTGCCGCAAAAGCGGCTTTAGCGGCAGATTTCTGCCGATAAAAGCAGCGATTATCGGCAGAAAACTGCCGCAAAAGTGGCTTTAGCGGCAGTTTTCTGCCGCAAAAGCGGTTTTAGCGGCAGATTTCTGCCAATAAAAGCAGCGATAATTTTATCACCTATGTTGATAATATGCCCCTATGTTATTTACATTTCTTTGCTGTTTCAATCATTCCTTTTCTGTTACTTCTTCTTTTCTGCTTTTTCTCTCTGTTATTCCACATGTTTTAATCTTATTTTGAACATTCACTCACATTCTCTAAGAAACTCTTGTTTATTATTCTTCTACTCTCCTTTTTTTCTTTCACTTCCTTATCTATTTTGTTTTTCACAATTATACCCTCTATTAAACAGTATCTCTGTGTTACTCCCTATAGCTGTCGTTCTTTTAACATTACTCTCTGTTTCCTTCCCTTTTACTTACTCTTCTTTTTTTTTAAAAAAAATTGTTTTGGTTCGCTTCCGGTTCGCGTACCGGCGAGCGAACCGGGAAGCGAACCAAAAGAAATAGAGGTTGCCAGAGTGCTAAACATTCTAGCAATTTTTTTATAAAGGGGGGGTAGTTCTGAAAAGAACTTTTTTAAAAATTATTTTTGTTGTTTTATAATTTTTTATTATTTTTCAGAACATTTTTTTACTTTTTTTGTATTTTTTGTACGGTTTTATAATTTTTTTTGTTTTTTTGGGGGGGGGGAAACGAAAACGATTCATTGTAAAGGGCTCAACAGGAGCAACAAAAAAAAGATAATTTATTCTCTGGGGCGTTTTGGACAATCATGATTATCAATTGTAAGTTGATTAAATTGATGCTACTTTCTCTGTAGCAAATCAAATGACCGCAACGCACGCACACTTGTTTGATTGTCCCGAACCTCATCTGTATATTTGGGACCATGTCCCTTGCCTCTGGTCCCGTCACTTCCTCTACATTTGATCTTTGGGCCACAGGAGGGGGGGTTATACTGCAGGTCACGTACCTGCGCAGCACTGTAGTTGATAGGGTGCCACCTCTCCATATGGCGATGCATCGTATAATTGCCATAACTATATTTTTTATTTGTCCCTCTGGACAGATCTTTCTTGCAGATAAGGCAAGTTACATACCGGGCATTCACTTTTTTTTGGCCCCGGGGATATTTAAAAAATTGCCAAATGAAACTCTCTTTGACACGGGACGTCCTAGTCTCTTCTTGCAAAAACTGCCTCCTCTCTTGCTCCTCTTCCTCTTCTTCCTCTTCTTCCTCCTCTTGATTGAGGATTACCTGAGGAGATGGTCCTCTCTTCCTAGGAGGTGGTGGTGGTGGCGGGGGTGCACCAGCTGAAGCTACAACACTTGCCATTGCTAAGTGATGAAAAAAGGTCTTCCTCTCACAAAGATGAAAGTCAGAGTGAGAAAACAAGGAGGGGTTTTCATCATTTGGGAAAAAAAATAGTTCTGAACCAATGAAAAGTGTTATTTTTAGGTCACATGACCTAGCCGTACATCATTAGGAAACCAAAAGTGAAATGAACCAATGAAAAGTGTTATTAACAAGTCACATGACCTGTTATGCTTACGTTATGCGCTCCGCGCCGCATCCCGGATCGCTTCCGGGAAGCTGCGCTTCGCGCCTCGCTTCGCGTACCGGAGCACTTCCGGGTGTGCTAACGCGACACGTCATATGACGCATTACGCGACAACGCGATACGTCGCGGTTACGCGACGCGTCACCATGTTGTTTTCTAACGCGGCAGTTGGCAAACGGAACGTTTACCGGTTCGCGGACCGGGTCGCGGCAGCAAATTGAGCTAACGGGAAGCTACCTGGTTCGCGGACCGGGAGCGAAACAAAAAAATATATAAAAAAAATACATAAAAAATTGTATTAAAAACATATCAAATATATTTTTCGATTTAAAGAAGAATACATTTTAAAGCTTTTGATATTTACTATTAAAAAACCATTGAAATTCACTGAAAAAACCATAGGTTATAGACCATATATAGTTAGGAATTAGCATTTACAAAACCTTGAAAATTCACTGAAAAAACCATAGGTTATAGACCATATATAGTTAGGAATTAGCATTTACAAAACCTTATTTTACTCACACAAAACCATTGAAATTCCATATATAGTTAGTTGCACTAACTATATATCGCGCACCCGCAATCCACTGCTGATGATGTCACATATTACATCATTCATGACATGGTCAGTGACATCACTGATGACATCACTGATGACATCTCAAATGACATCACTGATGACATCTCATTTGACATCAATGATCACATCACTGATGATATCATTCATGTGACAATACAATGCATCTCCTCACACTTTAATATAACCTCTGTTACACCAGTGTTAAATACAGAGTATAATTTTTGAAACCATTGACACACCAATACTAGTTACTACATACGCACTCACTGATTCCTACTTCTACACACACATTCACTCATTCACCCATACAATCATTCATACATACAATGACTCATCATCTTTACAACACTATCATATGCACTCATACACCTATACAGACACTCACACTCTGCCACTCATCCATGGAGTTACTCACACACCTAGTCAGTCCTGTAAAGAATCAATCACACTTCCATTTTCTAGTCTATACAGTTAAACATAGAGCACATAACATTTTCAAACATATACTAACACATACTTACTCTCTTATACAATCATTGATACAAGTACACATTGATCTGCACAGAGTCACACACCTCCCAGCCAGCCACACACACACTCAGTCTCCCATACAAATAATTGGGCAACCAATCAATAACCCATATAGTTACTCATATAGCTACTGATCAACACATGCAGCAGTTTACAGAACAACAGAAATAATGATGCACAAATTAAGACAGTTTAGTCACTAACCATGCACTTAGTGAGACACATTTAATCACTCACTCATACAGTCAGTCATGCACCTACTAAATCCTTCGTCCAGACACTTATACATCCACTCATTCTTCAATATGTAAGACATATTTTAACTTTACAGAAACATACAGTCACTGGATATAGTCATCAGTGATGTCATCAGTAATGTAATTTGAGATGTCATCAGTGATGTCATCAGTGATGTCACTGACCATGTCATGAATGATGTAATATGTGACATCATCAGCAGTGGATTGTGGGTGCGCGATATATAGTTATTGCAACTAACTATATATGGAATTTCAATGGTTTTGTGTGAGTAAAATAAGGTTTTGTAAATGCAAATTCCTAACTATATATGGTCTATAACCTATGGTTTTTTCAGTGAATATATATATATATATATATATATATATATATATATATTCACTGAAAAAACAGAGGTTTCACACACGTTATAGTTAGGAATTAGCATTTAAAAAACCTTAGAAATTCACTGAAAAAAACATAGGTTTCACACGTTATAGTTAGCTGGACATTTCACTCATACAAAACCATTGAAATTCCCCCGTTATAGTTAGTTCAGCTAACTATAACTCGCGCGCCCGCAATGCACTGCTGATGACGTCACATATTGCATCACTCATGACATGGTCAGTGACATCACTCATGACATCACTGATGACATCAAATGACATCACTGAAGACATTATCTAGTGAATGTGTATCTTTCTGAAAAATGCGGAGCTCACATCCCAAGCTCCTCTCCACTCTCCACTGCTGATCACTACGGGGCTCTCCCTGGCTCTCGGGAGCCCCGTGGGAGACGCCGGCTTCTGCTTCTTCCCGTGGTGACGGGCCGGGGGGTCCAATCCCTGCTCTCCTTCCGGTCTCCTGGCGGCCCCGCCCACGTCCTCGGCGGGGCTGCCTGACTTCATGTGGGCCGGCCGGGGAGACTCTTGTTCACCCGGTCCTTCCT
The DNA here is from genome assembly GCF_964261635.1 of Lissotriton helveticus. Lineage (NCBI taxonomy): Eukaryota > Metazoa > Chordata > Amphibia > Caudata > Salamandridae > Lissotriton > Lissotriton helveticus. Next base: position 17,867,515 of record NC_136067.1, read on the forward strand.
CTGGGACCGGGACTTAAATATATTGATTACTAAAACAAAGAGTTTTTTTTCAAATCAAAAGCTTTCTCAACTACTTTTTCAATACATTTCTTTTTCTTATAAAATACTGGTTTTCTTTTACAATTCTTTACTACCTTAGTCAAATTAAACAATACTCTATTATAGAACATCTTCCTCCTTATTTCCATATATTGGTTTTTCACCCTCCTGCTGAACACGTTTCTTTCAGAAGATAATTTTGCATGGTTCTTCTCTTTCCGCTTAGTTGCAGATGAAATAATAACATTTTTCTCTTTGTGCACATTACTCTTAGTGTTTAACAATTTACGCAGAAAAGTCTTAGTTTTCTAACCAGGACTTTTTTCCTTTTTATTAACACATTGTTCTTCAGGTAAATATTGTAGATGTCTTCTCTTTAAATAAACTGCTTTCTTTCGTTCTTTCGTCTTGTTAATTTTTGTAGGCATGATGAGTTATTTTCAATGTTGATCAAAAGAATCAATTATAAAAAATATATATCACTTTACAAAAATAAATATATGAAATACACTATTATATTATAATATATTATTATATATAATATGAACAGAAACGGGAAGTATAAAGAGAGCCAACACAAAATGAAAACAGAAAAAGAATATGAAGAGGGAGTAACCTTGCTGACCTGAACTCTGGGCGATAGCAGCTGTAACTCTTTGCCTTTGCGGAACACCGGATCCCCCCGCCTGCCTCCTGCCATCCCACTGGTGCTGTCATCTATCAGCGCGACCGCCGAGTGGAGGCTGGGCCAGGGACTACATTTACCGGCAACCTTTGCGCCCCTGCATCATCATTGGACAGTGCCAGGAGGCGAATAAAAATACTGTAAGCCCCGCCACGCGGGACGCCGGGCGAAGCCCGGGCAAAGGGCGGGCCCTCTGAGGTCCTCAGAGACCGCAAGAGACTGGGCTGGGCCCCCTCCCTGCCTTTGAGTCAATTGTGGTAAAGTCGATTTGTCATTTGATTTAGCAAGTTGCGGCCATTATCATTATTCTGCCAAATTGTTCATGGAGCTATAGCTTGCGCAGTCCGTGGGGCCACAGTATAGAGCGGAACTGGTTTCATTAGTAAACGATGATGTCGTCTCCCATTAAGGTCAAGCACCCATTAATGGGAGGAGTTAACCAGCGTACGCTGGATAATTTCGTATTTAGGGCTAACACTGGAACAGACAAGGAACTCGCTCTTTCTGAGCGAAGGGCGGAGTGACGCCGCTCCATCGAATGCATTAAAAACAAGAGATCATCCAGAGGTTCCCCAAAATTATTGATTTCTCCTATCCACAGTATTTCCCCTGCAATTGATAATGACGTATCCCTAAATATCAGTATACCACTACTTCTACAAGAGAAAACTCCCCCACAAGTTGAAGTCAACGATTTGACTACAAACGACTTATCCATTAATTTTTAGCTTGACCCCAGAGGTAGAAGTCCTGCCTGACATTTTCTCGCCATGTGTGTACTCGCCTATTAAAATAAAGGGAGCTCCCAAATTCCACAGAGCCCAAGGACCACCGCCAAAAAGAAGGAAAAAGAGGGGGGACTCTTCACATAAAAACAAGGCTATTGGTAAAAATGGGGGGTCCACTCACAAACCCTCCCCCAATGCACCTACACCAATCCGGATGGTCTCCCCAACACCTAGTCCGATAAATGACCCATCTAGCACCAGTTTATTGGGCAGTATAGAAAAATTATTAAGATCGCCCACGCTGCCATTGCTGGAGCGACTGAAGGAATTAACTAGCCAAATTGAGAAGCTAGAAAAGGAGTTAGGGGAAATCAAAGTGGCAATGAAGGATTCTTTTAAATCTGAAGTAGGGCACTATCCACCCGCACTGTCTCTAAACACCACTGCCCAGAATGTTATTAAAACCATGAATTTGCCTAAACCTAAACCCCGAAAAATATTATCCATCAACACTGCAGTGACTAACAGTAAAAGTAATGCTAAGAAATTACAGGAAGGAGTAACATCAGATAAATTAGTAAATGCCCCGCGAACACAACCTGTGAGTAATGCACCCAAACCCATTGCCCAAGAAAAACCCGTTAAGACATTTCCAGTCAAGAGGCTTAGAGTAGAGCTGCCCCCGGAAGTGTCACCATATGTTGCGGTTTTAACCGGGGTGCCAGCCCTAGCGGATGGATGCAGAAAAGACCAACGTGGGCTAAAAAATAGTTATACACTGGCTGAGGCAGAATTGCCCACTTCCACCGCATATAAATGGGACAATACTTAACGTTAGACGGCTCCCCTGGTTGGGGAAAAGAACCAAGGATTTAGTGGGTGATATTGTCACCATAAATTTTCAAGATGACAGTGTTGTTAGATACATTGTAAACGGGTTTCTACAAAATGTAGGTAACGCTATTACTGTACGTGAGCTAACCTACTTATAACCAAGAAGAATAGTCGCCCTGTTATCAAACCTCAGGCCTTTGGTTCATCAACAGAACTATTACACAACCCCCTCACTCTACAACCAGAATACGGGTTTTGGGCACCCTACTCAGAGGTAGGATGGCTATCATGGTTCCTTCTCTCACCATCAGCAGAATAACTATGCAACTCCCACACTCTGTTACCAGAACTCTGGTTTTGGGCCTGCCACCCAGAGGCAGAATGATGGTATCAGACCTCCTTCTCATCCCCAAGGTGATCATCCCTGGCCCACTTTTAACCGCTTTGCAGCATTAGCGGGCATGGAGGGAGTTGATTGACTCGGTTCTGGGGACATAGCAGATATTGATGTTGTAGAACCACAAAAGGGTCCCTGCACACCCGTAAAGCCATCAATAACTGGCAATGTGTATGTGCCCCCCCCTAATTCATACTTGCTCACAAAACCCAGTGATTGATTGGTTAAATATGGATAAGGGGCATCCAATCCATGCACAAGTCCCAGATAGGGGAGACAAGGGGGAAGGCGGCTAACGAGGCAGTTGGAATCGTGTCTTGGAACATCACTGGTTTGGCTGCCAAAATTTACAACAAAGAATGGCGCCAGTATGTGCAGAAATTCTCCGTAATCTGTTTACAGGAAACTTGGGCAGTTGATAACAGTTCATTACATTTACAAGGGTATAAATGTTTCTTTGTCCCTGCTAGGAAATCTAGATCAGGCAGGGCTATGGGCGGGTTATCAGTATATGTGGACCTGAACCTCCCTGGCATATGGTCAACCGTAAATTGTAATTCTCACGATATCCAAGAGGTGCGGCTCAAGGGTAAAGGTTTGAATTTGACAATATTGAATGTGTATAATAATGTGGCGTGTGGGGGATGCAATGTACTGATACGGGAATTGGAGCATAGACTGTACCAAGATTCTACTTGCAAAGCTAAATCTTACATTCAAAACAGCCTAGTCATAGGAGATTTTAACTGTCACCTGTGCCCAGCCCTTTTCCCAATAGACGCAACATGGTCGCGATGCCCAGTGGACAACGGAGCTCACTTTGAGCACACAGTAGAAGGTGATGCCTTAACAACATTTTTATTAAATCAGGACCTGGTCCAAACAATGGACATGGTGCATATACCAAAGGATGAGACCCTGCCGCCCACTTTCAAGGGTAGAGGATGCTCAACTTATATCAATTTCATCATCGCCTCACGGGCTTTTACAAATAGAGTCTCTAGGGTTGGCATTGAATGAAACCCGTTTAGCGATCATAACCCTTTGGTGTTAGACATATTGTACCAGCCCGCCCCAATTCGGGATAAGCTTGTAGCGATATCCGAGAGGGTTACCGACCAGGGCAGACACCTAAGGCGGGCTAAGATTGACGGGGAAAGGTTCTATTAAGCACTGATGGAGAAGGGAAAAACAGCTTTTGAGGCGTGTTTAGATGAGACAATTGTAGGGAGGGAGCAACTCACAGCTTTCGCACACATAGCACATCTGGTAGATGGGATGTTAAAGACTAGTGCCAAGATAAAAGATTCTGGTAGTCAGCCGCGATGGTTTGACCGAGACTACTCTAAAGCCCTGAGGGAGCTTAAAGAAAGCCTTAAAATAAAGCCTAGGGACATCACTCGGGTGGCGTCCTTTAGAAAAAAATACAAAAGCGAGCTGTGCAGGAGGAAAAAGGCATTACAAGCAGAAGGATGGGCGGACCTTAGAGAAGGGGGGGAAAAGAGTGACATGACTGAATTCTGGAAAATTATAAATAGACCTACTTTCCAGGAAATCCCGCCTGATTTGTTCCTCAGCTCGGTGGAATTATGGACCCCTATAATGACGAGAGTCATTAACACTGCAATCGGCTTTGGTTTACCGCCCTCCTGGTCTACTGCTATCATTGTCCCCATCTTTAAAAAGGGTAACAGGGATGACCCGCAACGTTATCACCCCATTTCCCTGATCGATGTATCCGCCAAAATCTTGGGAAGGGGGATAATAAACCGGTTGTCTGAGTGGACAGAAGCAACTAATATTATCTCAGTACGGTTTTAGGATGAGCCGTTCCACGAGTGACCAATGCTTAAACCTCTACATGATAGCAGCTAAATACACTATGGCCAGTGATGAATCCCTTTATATGGGGTTCATGGATCTGGCATCTGCTTTTGATCATGTTAATAGAGGCAAGCTTTGGAATATGATGACATGTATGGGGAAAGAGGTTGGCCTTATTAACATTTTAAGGAAACTGCACAGCAATACCTCAGCGCAAGTTAGGTATAACATTGAGGGTGGTCGCACTGATTCCTTTCAATGCAAAAGTGGTGTACGTCCGGGCTGCATCCTGGCGCCTTTTTTATTTTCCCTTTATATTAATAACCTATAGCAGTACCTCTTACAGCTGGGATCTGACTGTCCATGAGTAGGGTCGCGTCATCTTCCTGTGTTACTTTACGCAGATGACGCGGTCCTCCTCGGACGCACACCAAAGAGTTTACAGATTTTAATTGATGGTTTTGTTTCTTTTATGGGTTCATTAGACCTTTCTGTCAATCTGGGTAAATCCTATGTTTTATGTGCTGGAAATAATCCTCTAACAAATGTACCTTCATGATAGGGAGTCACAAGATGGAGAAGGTTAAATCATTCTCATATCTGGGCTTACTATTTGATGAGTCACTAAAATGTAATGCCCTGATAGAGGATCGCTGCCGTAAAAGGAATGCTGCTAATGGGGCAATAGCGGGTTATGGCCGAAGGATGGGGAGGTGGTGCCCCGAACAGGTGATGATCCTATACAACTCAATGTGTTGTTCTAAAGTCACTTATGGGGCAGAAGTGTGGGGCTTTGTAAATATTTGCCAACTGCAGCGGGAGGAGAATAAACATCTGTGCTCCGTCCTGAAAGCCCCACACAATCTACCAGCCGCAATAGCACACAGGGAGCTAGGGATCCCCTACCTTGAAGATTCGATAAAAGTTAGGCTAACTTTAGCCTGGCTTAAAATCTGGATAAACCCGGAGGCGAGCCTAAGCAGGCAAATACTGAAGGACTGCTTGGCCAGAGAAAAATGGTCACGAATCCCGTGGCTCAGTTACGTAAAATCTGTATTGGTAAATTTGGGCATAGGGAATCTTTTTACCGACCCGTCAGCGATCATCCTTCAGCATAAGACAATTGTTAAAAAAGCGTTTTTTGCACACAAAGTCGCACAGAGAACAGAACAAGAAAGGGCTAAGATCACGGTGTGCGCATATAACCTCGTAAAGATCACAGAGGGAATGGAACCTTACCTGTATTTGTTACACAACGCACAGGAAAGGTTTTTAATGACCCGTTTTAGGCTCAATTTTTTACCTTATTTATTGGGATCACCACTAGGGTATTCATCTACTATTGAGCAGAAGGGAACCTGCGGCTGCGACAATAGGTCTCCGCAGGATTCCCTTCATTTTGTATTGTTATGTTCATTTTATTCTGAACCCAGACGTAGATTCTTGGTAGATGTTCTTAAAAAATCTAATATAAAATGTGCTAAAGAGGCTCTGATTTTTTTAAAACAGGCGTCGGACCCCCTCACATTGTGCTGCATCATTAATTTTATTAAGGTAGCTGTTCGTTTAAGAGCAACCAGAGGGGAGGGGGGGGGAACTGTGAGATTTCTGTGATTGTTTTTAATGGATTATAATGTTTTATTCAAACTCATTGGGACTTTCTTGCTGTACTCATATTAGGATACATGTCAATTTGATGGTTTGTTTTAAAAAAAGAAATGAATAGGATGTATATTTGCACTTTTATGGTGATTTTTAATCATCGAATAAAGATTACAAATTGAAAATTGAAATTGAATATGAAGAGAGACTGGAGAAGACAAACACAAAGAGAAGGCGTATAGGACAAAACGGAATATAAGTAAAAGAGAATAGTATGAAGAGACAGGGAGAAGTAAAAGTAAAGAGAGAAAAATATGAAAACAGGAGAGTATAAAGATGGGTGAGAATTATAAGAGGAATATGACAATAAGAAAATCAGGACAGAATTGAGTGTATAAGAAAAGCGAAGGGAAGTGAGAGCAGAGACAGAACAGTATGAGAAGAGAAAGTAAAAGAAAAGAAAAGAATGTGAAATATGTGCAAAGAAGAGCAAAAATAAGAAGAAAAGGAGAATATAAGAAAACAAAAGTATATATGAGAAAAAAATAAGGAATATATAGAGAGAGACAAAAATGTGGAGAAAACAGAATTATAAGAAAAGACTGAATGTATAACAAGAGAGATTATTAAGAGGAGACAGTAAAAACTATGATGACAGGGATGAATATTAAGACAGGAGAGATTATGAAGAGTAGGAGAACTATGCAAAAAGAAAGGCAAAAAGGAACAGAAAAAGGAAGTATAAGCAGAGGGAAAAATGAGACACAATACAACAAGAAAGAGGCCCAATGGGCTTGTAAATCTGCCCAAGAGTGTATGCAGCAGTTTATGTATATTGATTGAGGCATTGTTAAGAGGGAGGTACAATGAGACAGGATAGATTAAGAGGTTAGAGGAGAGAGTATAAAAAGAAGGACGACGATTAGGAGTCAGAGAACACAATGCGGACAGAGGGGAACAAAGACGAAAGGAGGGACTATGAGAACAAGCAGCAATACTAGGAATGACAAGTGACAATAAGGAAAGATGACAAATATCAGAAGAGAGAGGACAGTATAAGCAGAGAGCGGTAGACTGTAAGGAGAGACAGGGCAGATTTTTGAAAAGGGGCAAGTATAATTCCTTAATTTACACAGACACTCAGTGTGATTCTAGACAAAAAATGTAAAACCATACATTTTACGAAAACACATTTACTACACTAAAACTTTTAACTGACTGAACACATTCCATGTATATAACTACTACATTTCACTGGACAATCCTGACTCATTTTGCATACACATTTCCAATTTCCTGCATTATATTTTTGCCAAAATTACATCCAAAAAGGAAACACAATACAACATGAAAGAGGCCCAAGAGGCTTGTAAATCTGCCCAAGAGTATAGGCAGCAGTCTATGTATACTGACTGGCGCATTGCTAACAGGGAGGTGTGATGAGACAGGAAGGATTAGGAGGTCAGAGGAGGGAGTATAAAAAGAAGTAGGACTATTAGGAGAGGTGTGGCGCCGCGGCCAGGGCGACTGACGCTGGAATCTGGTGATCAGGGTTCGATCCCCGGCTCCGGCGGCAGGTTAGCCCAGCACCATGTGACTCTGGGCAATAGCTTGCTTAATCTTCCCGACGGCCCCCAGCGCCTAGAGACCCTTACGGGTGATTGTGCGCTTTACAAATGTGGATTATTATTATTAGGAGACACAGGAGACAATGAAGACAGAGCAGGACTAAGTGGACATGAGCGACTATTAGAACAAGCAGCACTTTGAAGAAAGCCTTGTGAAAATAAGGAAACAAGGCAAATATCACAAGACAGGGGACAGTATAAGCAGAAAGAGATAGACTGTGAGGAGAGACAGGGGAGATTTTTTAAAAAGAGGCAAGTATAATTCCTTAATGGAGACAGATGCTCAGTGTGATACTAGACAAAAATGTTAAAACCATACATTTTACCAAAAACACATTTATTACACTAAAACTTTTAACTGACTGAACACATTCCATGTATATAACACCTACATTTCACTGGATAATCCTGACTCATTTTGCAAACACATTTCCAATTTCCTCCATTATTTTTTTGCCAACATTGCATCCAAAAAGGAGACAGAATAAAACAAGAAAGCGGCCCAAAGGGGCTTGTAAATCAGCCCAAGAGTGTATGCAGCAGTCTATGTATACTGACTGGGGAATTGCTAACAGGGAGGTATAATAAAACAGGGAGGATTAAAAGGTCAGAGGAGGGAGTATAAAAAGAAGGAGGACTATTAGGAGACACTTGAGACAATGAAGACAGAGCAGGACTAAGAGGACATGAGCGACTATCGGAACAAGCAGCACTGTGAGGAAAGACAAGTGAAAATAAGGAAAGAGGGGAAATATCAGAAGAGAGGGGGCAGTATAAACAGAGAGAGATAGACTGTGAAGAGAGACAGGGAAGATTTTTGAAAAAGCAGCAAGTATAATTCCTTAATGTACACAGACACTCAGTGTGAGACTAGACAAAAATTTTAAAACCATACATTTTAACCAAAACACATTTACTACACTAAAACTTTTAACTGACTGAACACATTCCATGTATATAACGGATGTATGATGTTACAACACAGGCTATTACAACGCCTGCCTTTACAACGCGGTTTTTACATCGCAGTCCATTACAACGCATAGTGCTTTTGGGTGTTGGATAGTGAATAGTTTAATTTACTATTCCAACTCCAGTCCCCGTGGACACAAGGGAAGGTTATTGGATAGTAAATTAACCTATTCCCTATCCTAGAGCGCCCCCCAGCGCAATGCGTTGTAATAGTTTGCGTTGTAATGACCGCGTTGTAATGGTAGTGCGTTGTAAAAGTTTAGTTGTAAAGGTTGTTTACCGTATATAACACCAACATTTCAGTGGACAATCCTGACTCATGTTGCAAACACATTTCCAATTTCCTCCACTCTTTTTTTTGGCAACATTACATCCGAAAAGGAAACAGAATTGAACAAGAAAGCGGCCCAAAGGGGCTTGTAAATCTGCCCAAGAGTGTATGCAGCAGTCTATGTATACTGACTACAAAATTGTAGATTTAGAACACAAGGCTAATTCTAAACAAGCAACACTATTAACTATTCTACAACTAAAAAAGTGACTGCACACATTCTACATATTTTAGTACTGCACATTATTACACAAAGATGACTAACTAAACACATTAACTTACCAAATTATGTTATCACAATAGTAATCCAAATATAGACAAACTCAGAATATGATTCTACAAAATTTACAAGGATAAACACATTACTCTTACAAAAAATTAAATGCACCACATACAGTCCCTTTCAAGTTATCAACTCACCTTTCAAACTGATTGGAAGATTAAGAAGAATACCATTCACACAGCAGATAGTCTTACACAGAATCTCTCTGCTTCAGTGCTTGAAGCAGAACCAAAAAAGGCACATTTTCGATCTCAATTTACACATATATACACATTAAGAACAAATCAAATTCCTTCACACAATAAGTCAAAATCAAACACACATTTCTATTTGTTCAACATTTCAAACCTTTGCAACTGACATAACTTTCCACCCTACCCCCAACAGATCATGCAAAAGAAAACTGTCAACACAGGTCAAAAGTTCAGCACGCTATAAAACACTGCTCCTCAATAACTTTAGACTATGCATAAGTACTTGCTTATAAGTACTAATAAAGAGAAAAGGTTTCAATAGAAGCAACCAACACATAAACACATGAACTTGATAAATACCTGTAAGACATATTTTTCTGATTGATATTTTCTTGCTTAGGTACGCTTATGGGACGACTTACAGACTTTGCACCGTACGTCGTACTTTCGAGCATGGTACGCACACGGTAAATTTATCGTAAAAAAAAAAAATAGCCGGTATTACTAGTTTGTTATAATCCCCGGGGACCTCATCACCCTGGGCTAAAATACAACATTGTGGACCGTGGGGGGAGCCCCAAAGCCCCCATGGTTCCAGCCGGCTCCCCGCATCCTTCGGGAGCCGGCATTGCTTTTCGTCAGAGAGAGCAGCTTACATGCTGCTCTCTCTGCCGAAAAGCAATCTGCTTTCCTACTTGAAAGAGAAAGCAGGTTACCTGCTCTCTTTCAAATAGGAAAGCAGTTTGCTGTGCCCACCCTACCATAGCAAACAGCAGTGTCCTGGGGTAGGTACCCCGGGACACTGCAGGAGCCGGCCCTGGGGGGTGGCGGTCCCCAGGGCCATCAAGGCCTCCAGGAGGGGGGCCGTGCGGTCCCCTCCCAACAATTGTAAAGCCCCGGGGGGTGGCGGTCCCCGGGGCGTGTGTGGGGGCTTGAGCCCCCTAGACACCTTTTTTTTTACTTAAAAAAAGATGCCCCCCCCGCAAACATATACTTAAAGCCCTGGGGGATGGGGTCCCCCGGGATTATACTAAATTAGTCAAAGAGCTAAATTTACAGTGCACGGTAAATATATTGTAAAAAAAAAGTAGCCTCTATGACAAATTTTTTATAATCCCCGGGGACCCCATCCCCCGGAGTTTTAAGTATATGCCATAAGCACCGGCATTAATATTAAATATTAAAAACAGGGGGGTCTATGATGGAACCCCCAGCCCCGGGGGGTGGCGCCCCGGGGACCTCCACCCCCCGGGGCTTTACAATTGTTGGGAGGGGGGCCGCGCAGCCCCCCTCCTAGAGCCCTCGATGGCCCTGGGGACCGCCACCCCCCAGGGCCGGCTCCTGCAGTGTCCCGCCAGTAGGTAATATAAATATATATATATGTTCACTGAAAAAACCATAGGTTTCACACACGTTATAGTTAGGAATTAGCATTTAAAAAACCTTAGAAATTCACTGAAAAAACCATAGGTTTCACCCATGTTATAGTTAGCTGGAAATTTTGAATGTGTGTATCAAGGGTTATATTACACTGAGAGGAGGCCTGCCACTCTTTAACAAGGATGATGTCATCAGTGATGGCATTTGAGATGTCATCAGTGATGTCATGAGTGATGTCACTGACCATGTCATGAGTGATGTAATATGTGACATCATCAGCAGTGCACTGCGGGCGCACGAGTTATAGTTAGCTGAACTAACTATAACGAGGGAATTTCAATGGTTTTGTATGAGAGAAATGTCCAGCTAACTATAACATGGGTGAAACCTATGGTTTTTTCAGTGAATTTCTAAGGTTTTTTAAATGCTAATTCCTAACTATAACGCGTGTGAAACCTACGCTTTTTCAGTGAATTTCAAAGGTTTGGTAAATGATCATTTTGAAATATACTAATTATTATATTTCTTTCTTTTCATAGTAATTTCCTACATTTTATTATAAATACTTTTATTTATTTTATTTTTAAAGTTACATTTTATATTTTTAATGTAAAATAATAACAAAAGTAAATTAAAAAAAGAATGCACTGCTAGTGAAACTGCCTCAGTGAATTTGTAAGTGTTTGTTAGAGGCATATTTACAACACACTTGTGCCTCTTTTACACCACCGTTGCATCACTTTTCTGATGAAGCAGTGGTGCAAAAGATGCACCTCGATATGTGGTATTTAGAATGTGACGTATCTAGGAGGTACGTCACATTGTAAATCCCTGTACCAGAAGGACACATTCCTACACGGGGGGGGCGTTCCTGCACAGGAACACCTCCTAAAAGTGGCTGACTAAAATCTACAAGATTTCACTTTGTCACTTTTGTGCTCCTGCTGTGTCAAAACCCTGCACTACCTTGAAGCAGATGTAAGGACTGACACAGCAGTCTGAGCATAGGGCCCCCAGACCATTGCTGGATATACGTTGCACTTCCAACATAACTCAAACAATGCACCACCTTTACAGCACAGATACATCACAAATATGTGCCATTTTTGTCCCATGGTAAACCGCATTGTAAATACAGCGCATCCATGGTGGGGGTGTCACGGAGCACAATAACTGACATATTCCTGGGGATATGCCAGGTATTGTATATGTGCCCATTAGTGTTTTATTGTAGTGATAGGATTACTACATACCAATGAATGAGTCACTACAAAACTAAAACAAAAGCGACAGAGTATTCTCTGGAAGTGGAACGATACAAACTAGTAAATTGAACGTATAAAACACAAATTTGCAAGTACATAGAAGACTGCATACATCGTCTATAAGGGTTTGAAGCAGTCTATGCCCTAAGGCCTATTTTAATGCATGATTACGTAGATAGTGAGTGGATGATTACACGACTGCAAGGAAAGAACCTGATTGAATTTATAACAGCCTCAGTTGTACCACAGTATACAGATAAACACATACTGCTGAATGGCTCACTACAATATTGAAACAGTAGTGTGAGAATGTTTGCTGGAAGTATACACATTGAGGAATTGTACGTATAAAACATAACTTTGCTGGTGCATAGAACAGTGCATGCACAGTCAATAGAGGTTTGAAACAGCCTTTGCACTAAGGCCTCTTTTAATCCATGAGTATCTAGACTATGACTGGATCATTACACTTCTGCAAAGAAAGTTCCTCACTAAATTTATTACAGCTTCAGTTTTACCACGGTACAATGAAAGAGAACATACTGCTGACTGGCTCACTACAATACTAAAACAGCAGTGTCACAGGGTTTGCAGGAAGTCTAAGGATACAGACTGGGCAATTGAAGGCATAAAACAAAAGTTTGCAGCTGCATACAAGACTGCATGTATACTCCATACGGATTTTAAGCAATCGATACCCTTGAACCCACTTTGGATATTTTAAATCAATACAAACATTTAAAGAATATATAACTGAATCTATAACTGCTTCACTTTTAGTACAATAAATACATTAGTAGATAGTGCTCAAACCATTATTATTTTTCAACAATAAATGTATTCTTGTAACATCTCATAATTTAACATTCCAACACAACTTCATCATCATTCAGATCAATTTCCTTGTCAGCAGTTTCTGATTAAATTTGTTCTAAAATTTCAACATAATTTAAATCTTCCAGAAAATCTCCATCAAAGCTTTTGTCTTCAAAATCACAATTCATGTCTGCAGCACTAATTTCTCCTTCTTCACGTTCATTGCCTGTGACAGATATGATTAGTTCTTCAATTATACTCAAAGCAATATCCAAGAGTATGAGGCTATTCTCTTTCCATAATTTTTCTTTTATGTTCTTGCTCCTTGTATAAAAATATAAACAGTTAATTTTATCACTTTTCGTAATATATAATACAAAACTACTGTTTTCACCTATTTTGGCCTATAAAAAATACTATATAAATACTATTATCTAATAACATTCCATTAGTAGAGTTTTAGTCCTTTGCAAAATTATACAACTATAATTACTTATAAGGATATCCTGTTCTTAGCTTTTCTTAAATTTTGAAAGCAGTCACTCCTTATGACTATAGGAAAAGACTCAGGCTGTTACAGTAAAATACACTACTAAGAAATGTAGAATATGTCTATTCACCTTACCCTTTCCAAAATAGTAAATGTGTTTTACTAAAATAGAAAAGATAGTATTCATTGTCCAGAATAACACTGTGTATCTGTGTATATTTAGACATCATTATCACACTACTTTTTGAACACTTCATGTGTTTACTCTATCTCTATTCCTCATCTATAACTTAGTCTAACCCTACTAATTACCTACCCCTTCCAATTTCGAACTAGCCTCTCCTCTAGTATTTATCTGCAACCTTGTAGCTTACGGTTCTTTATTTTTCTCACTGCTTATAACCTATAATTACGTAACATTCATTAAGCTAGGTCTCTCAGTTTATTGTCTAATTTTTATATCATTAATTTCCTTGTGTTCTTCTACTAACTTTTCTTTATGCAGTTGCTTGTTATCTATTCTGTCAATCCTTCAATATCTTGTGTTTTTCATTAATATTCCTTCTTAATTCAAAAGTCTTTCTACTATTCCTTACTCAATGTGTTCTTTTACCTTAAGACCTTGCTTAACACGAATGTTATCGTTTCTTGTTTTAAGTTAGAGAAAATACATCGACTGAGTACATTCAATATTGTCTATAATGTCAGGTAAGTTTATTTACTCACTAACTTGTCAAACAACGTTCTTTAACTCTCACAGAAATATTTCCACTTTCTCCTCAGGAATGTCAAAGGAGCAATTGAAAATGGGTCTGAACTCCGGAACCTCTTTGGTGAAGTGCGCACTCGTTAGTGAGCGTGCGCCTCACCAAGGATTCCCCACAACTCTGTGGTAAATGAGTAGATCGCAACCGCTTCTTTCAGCCGCGGCCCGTGGAGGGAGTTGCAATGGGGCAGGCAGGGGGGGTGAGGGTTGATAAACAACGGAATCTGGATAATTGCAGGTAAGTAAAGAATTGCATTAATAAAACAAATTTCAGGCCATATTATCAACCAAACGCGATAGATTTTGGTTGATATATATTCCCATAACAGCCCAAGTTAACACCAGAACCTGGGCTGCTATGGGAATTTCCAAGGCCCTATTATCAAGCCCATTATCGCCTCTTTTTCGGCAGTTTCCTGCCTATAAAAGCGGCGATAATGTATCGCCTTTTGTTGATAATATGCCCCTTCGTTCCGTGCCCTACATCGAATTTTGCGATGCAGGGGGCAGGATACGAAATTCATTTTATTAATTTAATTGTTTACTTACCTGCAATCATCCAGATTCCGCTGTTTATAACCCCCCACCCTGCCCCTCCTCCGCCCCACCTGCCTACCCTACCCAAACTCCCTCCACGGGCCGCGGCTGAGTCAGTTACTTGTACTTACCTTAAGCATAATAAATAATACAAAAATTATATATTATAAAATTATCACCTGTGGAAGATACAAAAAAACACAGTTACAATATATATTTTACAACACAAAATAATTTGTAAAACATTTCATTTGCCTTTTTTGCTGTTCTCAGAATATATTGAATTCCACTACAAACCGTGAGTTGAATAGTACTCATCACATAACAGCGGGCAAAAAAAAGACAATCAATAAGGATATCTTAAAAAAAAAAACAGTCAACATTCTCAATAACAATAGAAAAAATGGAAATAAAACATATCTTAAATGTTTTTTTCTAAGAGCAATTTCTTACTTAAATATGACACATCTCAAACAATCATAAAATAACAAAACATTATGATTAATTTTCTTACACTGTAAATAATGTTACTTACAAATATATGCTGACAAAATACACAGCAAAAAGGCCTTAATGGTTTCACACACTTTTCCTTATGGCCAAATAGCATGCATCAAATCCTTTGTTTGGAAGTTGTTCAATAGTAATCCTGAACGTCCGCCTTCCAGCCTTCTGATCCAAAACCACCGACATCATCTACGGGTCCCCCAGGACTCATCCATCAGTCCGAAGCTATTCAACATCTACATGGCCACCCTAACACATGTAGGCAACCATCACAACTTCAACAACATCTCCTACACAAAGAACACCCAGCTCATCCTCTTCCTTACCAAGAAGCCACTTACCACCAAAAGCAACCTCCACGACACAATGAAGGACGTCACCAACTACATAAAGAGCAGCAATGTAAACACAAACTGGCACAAGATGAAGGTACTCGTCCTCAGACCCACCCCCTCAGCCTCAGACAACTCCTGCTGCCTGACTACACTGTAAACAGAACCAACACCTACCAACCATGTCCACAACATAGGATTCAACCTCAACTCCTCCCTCTCCATGTGTAACCAAGTCTAAACCGGCTCTTTGTACGGATATAACACCCTCCACATGCTCCGCAACATTTACAAGTGGATCCTAACCAAAAGAAGAAGAACAGTGACATATGCCCTCATCAGCAGCAGACTACACTGTGGCAAAACACTCTCAACATGAATTCCAGCCAAACACCTACAAAAACCACAAAAAATCCAAAAGACCTCCACCTGAGTGATCATCAATGTCCCCGGCTGCACCCACATCACCCACCACCTGATACACCTACATTGCCTCAATGTCAACATAGGATCACCTTCAAGCTCCTCACCCTCACTTACAAAATACTCTACAACACCAGACTAATCTACCTTAACAGCACTAATCCTAAAGGGAAAATTTTGATCTTAAAATGTTCCCTTTAAAAATATTAGGTAAGAATTTGGTAACTCTTTCGGCAAACGTTGCTTAAAAACGAATTGACTATCATTACAATGTATCCAACCTTTTCAGACATTTTAAATAAACAATGTAATATCCAGATGTGGTAGAAGGTCCATCATGATAAATAATAGTAACAGCTACAAAAGTTCTTCCTGATATTGAACATTGACCAGCTACAACATTTTTAATTAAAGTTTTCAATTTTCTTCCAACAGCTCTACAACGTTGCAGCATTAAAATTACATACTGTCCATATCTTTGTATAACCTATGTTGATGAGATTTCTGATTTACATTGGCTACACTCCATGTTTTGACTTGCTCCTCTAATTAGATTGTTAAAAGACACTGATTCACAGTCAGGTAAAGTCAAATATATGAATCTCTCAGTGTCTATGTCAGTGCTACATGTAAACAAATAATTTCGACAGTCATGATGCCATTTCTAAGAAAGGCCAAAAAGGTTTTCAACATCTATACCTTCATCTTCCAGTACACTAAGCATAAACATTAAAAATTCCTGACAATCTTGCTGAATATTCTGCGTAGATCGAGTACAACCAGTACATATGTCCCAAAAATTTCGAATATAAGAAACACTTTTCATTTTACTTTTATTACTTCTACATTTCTCATAAACAGAATTCAACAATGAACAGAATCTTTTGTCCCAATTTTCTACAATTTGCTGTTGCAAACTTTCAAGAAAAAAAACCATTAACAACTATATTAGCATAGCAGTTGACACCACAACTATTTTTAAACAGATAACCAACATTCTCTTCAACACTGTCCTTTTACTTTTTGCTGGCAAGCGCAACTTCATCTTGTTTTTTTTCTTTCTCTACAGTTTCACAAAAGATATTCTCAAATCTTCTTTTTCTACCTACCAACCGCTTTTCAACTACTGGATTTTGAACTAAATTGGATGCATATTCTCTTCTTAACGCATTATGCTCTTTCACACAATTTGCATCTGCACAAACCTTTGTCCCATCAAAATCAATCAAGTGCAATCCAGATAAAGTTCTGACGCAACATATGCCATACCTTCTTTAAATACGGTACTTCCAATATTCACTAAAGCACAATCTACACTTAAACCTTGAGATTTATGAATGGTCCCCGCTTATGCCAAACAAACAGAAAACTGTTTTCTGCAGACATACAAATCTTTTACAAGCAAAAAACGAGCAACACAATGACTAACTTGTTGTACTTCAGCAATTTCATCGAATTTGATTTTCAAAAATTCAATCCCACCTCTATTTACATAATTAACAAAATCAACAATTTTACCCATTGCTCCATTTACTAAACCTTTTTCCACATTCAAATTACGTCGCAAATTTACCCTACAATTTACACATGCTTACAAATTCTTTTCTAAACCAGCAGTTTCACTTAGCGATTTCTCTAAACAATCCAATTTCCTCTTCAACTTTTCACTCAAAATAATACTGATTCTTTCATGTTCCATTTTATCAATTGCTTCCAAGTTTATAATTTCTTCATTTTCCAACTTTAACATTTCTACATTGAATATAGAACATTCACACAGTGTTGGCATTAAGCAGATTACAGATTTGTTTTCTGCAATTCTCATGTATATTTTCTCTGGGACAATATTTGCATTTGGAAACAAAGTGAAAAGTAATAATCTCTGTAAAGCTTGGTTGCCATGTTCGGGCAATTTTCCAATTCTTATATCTTG
This sequence comes from Lissotriton helveticus, assembly GCF_964261635.1. Taxonomy (NCBI): domain Eukaryota; kingdom Metazoa; phylum Chordata; class Amphibia; order Caudata; family Salamandridae; genus Lissotriton; species Lissotriton helveticus. The sequence continues at coordinate 17,885,481 of NC_136067.1, forward strand.
AAGAATAGTTCCATAATCAACATCATTTGCCTGTCGCATATTTGTAAAAAGTTCCTTATACTGAAAATATGACCAAATGTTTACATTGCCAATACTCCCCAAAGACTTTCTAGTATCTTCATGCACCAGTGTTTTAAACACTGGCTGTCCTTTTTACAGGGGTAAGTTGTAGAAGATCTCCAAAAACTATGAGATTGCTTTGCTCACTTTGCACCTGAGGCTGAAGCCGGGTAGTTGTCATTTTTAAATCTTGTGCTGTATACTACTTGTTTTTCCTTCTGTGTCCGTTCCCCCCTGCTTAGCATCAGCGCTCGGATCTTAGCGAAGCGCCACATGCTATTTAACCGATCTTAAGGTTCACGGGCCAAATAGAATTTTAAATCACTCACTGCGCGCTGCCCCGTGTTGGCAGTTTTAATTCACATTTCCCCGAGGCTGCTGGCCGAGTTGCAGATCATAGCCACGGGTCCCGGGCTGCGTGCTTTGGTGGCAGCCATATTGGGTAGGGCTCCCCACTCCTGGCGCTCTAGTCGCCTCTACATAGACGGCCATGACTCCGCGCATCGGACGCGCCGCATTCGTGCCGGAGTCAAGCCAGAGTCCAGCCCGTCTGCGCCCGTCCGCGGCCGGAAGGGGTGCGGGGCCGGACCCCCTGATCCTCTCGCCCTCGTTGATAGTGATGGTATTAACAGGGAAAAATTTCGTTATACTAAAAATGAATTACTAACCCTTTGCCCTGAATTTAAAGACAGTTGTTGCCATACACTGTCAGTGGACTCGCCGTCGCTTCTTTGCGAGACTTGCAATTTTACCACCCAATGGCGGAAGAGCGATGAGTTGGTGCCGACCAAAATAAAAATGACATTATTAAACTGCAGATCCATGAAAAAGCACAAACTAGAGATACATGATCTGTTGACAGAGGGGGACCTTGATGTGCTCTTCCTAACAGAGACATGGCTAGACGAAGTCTTGAAGCCCGAAATTCTGGAAGCTATTCCCCCAGGTTACTGTCTGCTCAGAATCGATAGAGAAGGGCAGAGAGGCGGGGGACTAGCATTAATCTATAAAAGTGTTTTACAATGCACCTTAGAGAAGGCCATACTGCCCAACAGTGAGAATGGCTTTTTTACGATAAAAGTAAGCCCTAAAAATATCATCAACGGGTTCCTCTTGTACCGTCCCCCAGGCAGGACCACACAGTTCTGCAACCAATTGACAGAACTGGTAATTCAGCCTGCACTCCGGTATAAAAAATTTCTCATCTTGGGAGACCTTCACCTCCACTTCGAGGATATTAACTGTGGGGAGGCACAGGCTGTGGTTGAAGCACTGAAATCCCTGATGCTCAACTTACAATCAGTGTCCCCGTCGCATCAATTAGGTCACCTCCTGGACCCTGTATTCGCTAATTGGGAGGGTATTAAAGTTTCCACCCCAATCAGAATAACATGGTCTGATCATCTTATAATTCCCTTCGAGGTAGAAGGTGCCCCACAGGAAATCAGGATGATCAAGCCCAGGCCCCAGAAACGTAGAGATTGGAAGAGGTTTAATCAGGAAACCTTCAAATCCGCCTTGCTCAAGGAACCTCCCCCCCGTAGCGACACTCTGCTGGAGGCGTGGGACGACTATGAAAAATGGATGTCCAGGGCGCTGCACACAGTAGCTCCATGGACACTCAAAAGTGGATATAATACATACCACTTTCACAGGCGGCATGGACCTGCCAATTAAATACACGGAAGTGGGAGATGACTCTGCCATCAAACCTCATCTAACTTGCTTTAAAGTACCTGATAGACAAGACCTGCTTAATATTGCTAACAGCATTCAGTCCGGCTCTCCCTATGATGTGATTCCTCCTAATCACTGTAAGGGAGTCCTAGAATGCATGATCGACCACATTGGACACATGGTCACCCTATCCTTCCAAGAGTGCCATGTGCTTGATGCATGGAAAAAGTCATCCCTCTGAAAAAAAAAACAACGTACATATCTCCCAGCTACAGAATCTCCGCCCCATTTCCCTTCTTCCTTTCTGCGTGAAAGTTGTGGAGAAGGTGGTTAACAGCCAACTCATGAAATACCTTGAGGAGGAATCCCTCCTCCATCCCACACAGTCAGGGTTCAGAGCAGGCCACTCGACGGAGTCAGCTGTTCTCTTCTCCACAGAATGTCTCAGACAGTTAGTGGATGAGGGGCAGACAGCAGCGTTGGTTTTACTAGATCTTAGTGCAGCTTTTGACACCGTGCTGCACACAACGCTGCTGTCTTGCCTCTCAGACATGGGAGTGGAGGGATCTGCTTATGAATGGATAAGATCTTTTCTAGAAAACAGGAGTTTTCAGATGCATTGCCCTCCTTTCAAATCCTCCCCCCGGAAGCTGAGACATGGGGTTCCACAGGGCTCCAGTTTGAGCCCTACGTTGTTCAATCTTTACATGGAACCCCTGGCTCACATTGTGCAAGCTTTCGGAGTGGATATTGTCACATATGCTGACGATACTCAACTGATGATTAAACTCACGCACAATCAGATGGAAGACGCCACCAACTTTTCCAACTGCATGCTATCTGTGGCAAGGTGGATGAACAACAACTGCCTGCGCCTGAACGGCGACAAAACAGAACTGCTGGTTATTGCGAATCCCCCTCTGCCTGGTCACATGCGTGGTGGCCCACTGAATTGGGCGTGATTCCCTCCCCGGCGGAATCCGTCAGAAATCCTGGAATCATGCTTGATGCTGAGCTTTCTTTTAAACAACAGGTCAGAAAAGTCACGGGAAGATGTTTTGGTATACTCAAAACTCTTCACAAAATTCTTGACCTTCTCCCCATCAGCGCCAGGAAGACACTTATCCACGCTCTAGTCACACCGCATCTGGACCACGGCAATGCCATGCTCTTAGGCTTAAGCAAAAAATGCATACACCAACTGCAGTGCGTTCAAAATGCTGCCGCTCGCCTGGTGCTCAACCTCCCGCGTAGAGCATCGGGAAAGACGGCACTATTTAAACTACACTGGCTCCCTATTGAGGAACGCATTAAGTTTAAAGCGCTATGCTTTGCACACCGCATTGCCCAGGGAAAAGGCCCAGGAAACTTGCGAAAACTTCTTACCATCCATCGCCCTACCCGGAACTTAAGATCTGCCGGAGCGATGTTGTTCAAACTTCCCCGCATTCGCAAGGCCAGGAGGGGAGGTCGCTCCTTCAGGTTTTTAGCAAGCAAACACTGGAATAAACTTCCGCTTGATCTACGCATGGAACCCTCTGAAACTAGATTCAGACTGAGACTTAAAACCCATCTCTTCCCACGTAAATACAGCTTTCTTGTTCCTTTGACTCAGGCCACTCGCTTCTGGACATCTGTCTCTCTGGGAGCAGCAGCAATTTTAGCGCGGGGACACACTGTCTTGAGTGTAACCAGGTGCTCTAAAAATGGCTTTATTATTATTATTATTTTTTATCTCCAAAAACTATGACGTGTTTTCCTCCGAATAATACGTCATACTCTGTTTTAAGAATTTGCTGCATTCTTAAATGCACAAGGCAAGCATTAAGTTTGAGACCATGCTTACCACATCAATAATGAGAAGCTTCATTTTCCTCAACACTCTTGAAACTTCACAAGAAGCTTCTCCAGATAGCTTGTGGTATTCTAATTTGTTGTCATGCTCTACTGGTAGCATTAATAAACGATGTAAAGTAATTCCTTTAATACCGTGAGCTGCTAATCCAGTTGGAGCAGTGACAACACAAGACAAATGCAACTTAGTTCTTTTCTGTAGAAAACTTGTGATTACTCTAATTAAAAAACTTTTTCCTGTTCCAGCTTGTCCACTCACATACATACGGATAGGTTCAAATGATAAGCAAGAGCACTCTTTCTTCTCATGAAGTAATCCATGGTCAATCTGTTCTCTCACTTGCTCATATATTTCTTTCTGCTCAAGATTTAGTTGTTCTTCCAAGTTTCCTAAGTTTGTTACATCTTCTTGACCTGATACATTGCTGTTTCCACCTCTTCCATAGCAGTTGATGCTTCATTTAGAACAATTGGTTCTCCTAATGGGTCCTGACTCAATGGAGCAGAGCTTTGACTGTCTTGAGAACTGTCTCTAGCAATCTCAGCTGCAATTCTAGCTTCTTGCTCCATTTCGTCATTCAACATTTTCACATAATTAGCAAAAACAGGACATTCTATAGTATCTTTAGTTGCATTGAAGGAATCTTCATAGCTCTCAAAATCTCCAAGTAATTCCAATTCTGAACGCCATGGCTTGAAAAGTTGCAAAAGAGCTAATTAGTAAAATTCCCTTTTGTCAGGTGTTTCGCAACTCAGTTTACGGTGATTAATCAAATGTCCTTTTCTTTGTTTCACCAGACATCCTTCAGAACCAATAACGGCATATATACCATTATTAATAATTTCGGTAATATTCCGTTTAAAAATATAGTTTTGCAGCACTTCATAGAGACATATGCTCTCAAGATGATGACTTCTATTTGGATAATATGTATCCAACATATTTGTTTTCACAATATCAGTACTTTCTGGCTCTTTTTCAGCTAAATATTCAATTTCTTGTACAGATTTAAGAAGTTGGTTTCGTGTTGCAGCAAGACCTAGACTCACCCTCACCCTCATCTGCAAGTCTGTACTATAGATTTAGATTACAGACTTGCAGATGATAAGCGATCGGAGCATTCATACGCTCCAATTTCTCGATGAGATAACATTTTTAAACTGTAACTGTATAATTTCTTACTTAGACTCTTCTCATGGGAAATCTCTTCCCACATTTCCTTCAATTCCGTCTTTTCTGACTTTGTTATGTACGATGTCACATATCGAGCAACAGCAATAGAATTGTCTGCAACATATTGAATATCCATATTAGCATTCCACATAGACAAAATGACTGAGTTATAGTCATTTATGTAATTTGACTCTTCATTTCTTCTTAAGTTGAAGGTATTTTTTGGAGACTTTCTTGTGATATTATGTCGCAAAGATGACATAAAACTGTTCACTCTTCCTTTCGATATTATAGGTCGAGGAAATGAAAAACGGCATTTGCTGTAGAATTTGTCCTTAGATTTGTACTTTCGACGACAGTATTTCTAACAACTATGGATTTGGAACCGTAAGACTTGTTGTCTTAAGTCCTTATCTTGTGTACTTTTGGGTACTTCACATGTAGCATATTCTTCAATAAAAGACAACACAGTATCATCTGAGTCCGTTCCAAATTTGGGAGCATCTTTGATCCATAAAAGCATATGTATGTGAGGAGCACCTCTCGCTTGATACTCCTTTCTCCAAAAGGAATCCAGAACCTCTCCAAGAGGAGGATTTTTTTTATTGGTGATAAAAGACATCATAGCTTCGAATCTATGATTGAAATACCTGCATACACTAACAGGATCCAAAGAGCACATATCTCCAGGTGTCTTGTACTCGATATTTAGTATATTTGGATTTGCCTCTCGAAGAAATTGAGTAAATCATCCCAAGCATATTCAGCACAGCTTAGAGTAAGGAACCATGTAGGAGTTTCTAAGTTCCTTAGCATACATTTGAGTTCTCCGTGACAACGGTACCAGTACTCATTAGTACCACACTGACATGCCATCAGATTAATCAGCTGAGATTATCTTTCTGCTGTACTTTATCCATAAATTCCTTTGCCGAAACATTTTGCAGATATACACCTGTTTTCAATATATGGTTTACTGCATAAGAAAGTCCAGACAAATCACTCTCAAACAAAAGATGAAACAATAAGGAATACATTGTCAACATCTCGGATCTTCTGCATATTATCTTGATGTCCGGTATTCAGATGCAGGAATCTGAACAGGTCGTTCATCATATCGTCCTCCTTTTCCTGTAGGAAACAACTGAGGGAAACAAGGAGCTTCCAAGCTTTTTTCCGATACACTAATGGGAGTTCCTTTTGCTTCCTTCATTTGAAATAACTCTATAGCATTCCCCATCATTTCTTTGGAATGCAATGGACGTAGATTTCTTCAGTTCTGGACACATCCACTTTTTCAATTTGCCCAGATGGCAAGTCACTATCTTCTTGTACAATTATTTCTTCTTCTCCCACATACATATTTCTGTAATATTGCCGCTCACGGAGTGCTGTTGCCGCTGACATTGATTGCACTGTCGCCCTGCCGCCCTGGTGAAAACCCTGTCTCCCCTTGAGGCGCTCTGCTGGTGTGAGCGTGTTCTGCATTCGGCGGAACCTGCCTTCGCTCCCAGCTGGAAGCCTTTGTGGGTTGAGGTCTGCGGGGAGTCTTTAGAAGGGAACCGTTCGGGGGACTGCGAGGCCCAGCATTCCTCAGTCAGCGCAGCTAGTGCCTCTTCCCCCGGCGGCCACACCCCCCACTTCCTGCCTTCATTACGTTTCGCGACACCCGCTGCGCGGGTGCCGCTCACGGATTGCTGGTGCCGCTGACATTGATTGCACTGTCGCCCTGCCGCCCTGGTGAAAACCCTGTCTCCCCTTGAGGTGCTCTGCTGGTGTGAGCGTGTTCTGCATTCGGCGGAACCTGCCTTCGCTCCCAGCTGGAAGCCCTTGTGGGTTGAGGTCTGCGGGGAGTCTTGAGAAGGGAACCGACCGGGGGACTGCGAGGCCCAGCATTCCTCAGTCAGCGCAGCTGGTGCCTCTTCCCCCGGTGGCCACGCCCCCCACTTCCTGCCTTCATTACCTTTCGCGACACCCGCTGCGCGGGTGCCGGTCACGGAGTGCTGTTGCCGCTGACATTGATTGCACTGTCGCCCTGACGCCCTGGTGAAAACCCTGTCTCCCCTTGAGGTGCTCTGCTGGTGTGAGCGTGTTCTGCATTCGGCGGAACCTGCCTTCGCTCCCAGCTGGAAGCCCTTGTGGGTTAAGGTCTGCGGGGAGTCTTGAGAAGGGAACCGACTGGGGGACTGCGAGGCCCAGCATTCCTCAGTCAGCGCAGCTGGTGCCTCTTCCCCCGGCAGCCACGCCCATCGCCCTCACGTACATTATTGACGCAATCTCTACCGCGACGCGGGACGCGCGCGGGACGGAGCTCGGGGCGAAGACCGGGCAAAGAGCGGGCCGTTTGAGGCCGTTCGAGTACGGCAGAGTCCGGGCCGGGCTATACCCCTTGGCCCCATTCCTGACATTGCCACTGTAAACTCACCTGCTAGCTGTGCTTGCCGAAGATAAGGTGCTATGTCCATACGTGAGTACAGAAGCAGGGCAGCCAAAGGGAATTTGAAAGATGGAACACTCGATGACTTTATCACCAGAACCAACACCGCCATAGATATGGAGATCAGTAAATTGCAGCATAGGGTCTCCATTGAACTTGATGCGGCTAGAAGGTTATCCCAGAAGTTGGGCACAGCTAAAAAATCCTCTTTAGGTCACTATGCCCTTGCCAAAATGCCGGATCGCCCAAAGGGCCTAGCTCCCATTATAACGCAGGCAGTGATCCACCATCCATCAGTCGTACCCCTTCCTGCCCCAGTATTGGAGGTGGGGTCCCCACGTGTATCCCCCCCATCCTTAGTTCATCATTGGGTGGGGGGGCTGGGGTTGAGGGGGCCCCCTTGGAGACGCTACCGACTGTTAAGCGTAAGGTTATGAGTGGGAGGATTTCCCCTACCCCCCCAAAGGGTTCCATTCATAAACGAAAGCGTAACAACACCACTGCCTACTCTAGGAAAAAGACTAAGGTTGCAAAGGCTCAGCTACCCTCCCAAGCACTAGCTCAGCCACTCCACTCATTATTTCCCATGACAAATAGTTGCCCCTCAGTAACAGATCTTAGTTCAGGTAAATCGGTGGGGGAAAAAGAGAATCTTGTAATAGAAGGTGAGAATGGTGGGGTACCACTTTGCACGATCGAAGGAAAGGACGTGGAATTTCTAACGATTGTGTGGGAAACGTTAAAAAAACTCTTAGTCCCCCTGGAAGTTAGACTCTCTCGAATAGAATCCCAGCTACTCGAGACAGAAAAAAGTATTTTAAATTTAGCCACCCTGTCCATACCCCCCATTAAACCAACTAGCCTACCTGTTGCTACTCTCATTCCACCAGTACCTGCTGCTATTCCATCAGTAGCTCTGGTGGTCAAACCCATCCCGAAACCTCGCCATAAGGTCACCACAAACACTTCTATTAATAGAGTAGCGGAAAGCGCGAATGAGTTGCCGGCTCTGTTTGCACCAGCTCCGAAAGTTATGGCAATTCCGAGGGCTAAGGATCGTAACACTTATCATTCTACCCCATATAGACAAAACTCCCTCAAAAACCACTATAGGGGTTATGTTGATCTTCCCCCAGATGTAAGACCGTATGTAGTTGTGCTTACGGGGGTGCCGGAAATTCCTCACCAACAGCAGGAGGATTTTGGGTCATTAAATAACAAGGTAATCCACTGGCTCAATGTAAACAGGCCATTACCCAATCACCTGAGAAGCAAAATTCTTATGGTGCGACGGGTCCCTTGGATAGGCACCTCGCACAAGTCTATCACAGGTGATTGTGTTATCGTCTCTTTTGAAGACCCCAATACTGCACACTTTATTCATTCATGGAGCAATCATGGAGCAAATTCGCCCATAGCAACTAGACCATTAACTTACTTTAATCCCCCGTCTTTTCACTCCAATACGGGGGGAAACTGGAATAGGATTCCGGTCAGAAACTGTGCACAGGGTGGGCTACCCAACTTCCGGCAAGACACATATGGGGGGTGGAAGGGTGTACCAACCTATAACAGATTTGGATGTCTTGAGGATGTGGATTGACTTTCCCACAGGGTCATCAATATACCGTCCTTTGCAGACTTACACTGTTCTTTGTCTTACCCTTCACCGCGCTCTGCTCCACCACTTTCACACAGGGTCACTGATACATCGTCCATGGCAGATTCACACTGTTCCCTGCTTTACTCTTCACCTCGTCCTATTTTACCGCCATCACAATATCTCAGTGGAGACCGTAACCAAATCCTGGGTGAGACTAGGTACACAGAGGGGGATGCTGTTGAACATTGCGTGGGGGGCATACTCATTGAGCCCACAAAAGATTATATTACCAACTCAGGTTTAGCTGCCCAAAATAACAAGGATAACCCCCTTCCTGAGGCGCTGTTTGCAACACGTTCGCTGGCAATCGAGGGACTGTTTTGTCCCAAGTACACCCAGCGCAGGACAAGCAGGTGTTCCCTGGGTCTTGGTACTATTGAAAAGGCGGGGGCCTCCGGTGTAGTTTCGATACTCTCCTGGAATGTTGCCGGGTTGGCCAACAAACTAGATTCCCAGAGTGGGTGGATTTTATTGAGGAATATGACATATGTCTGTTCCAAGAAATGTGGGCTATAGAACAACAGTCCCGCACAGGGTACGCTTCCTTTGCGACCGCGGCAAAATGGGGTGGGAAGGGCCGACCGTCTGGTGGCTTGCTGATTTGGGTAGCTTCCCACCTAGGATGTAGGGCGAGAAATCTCGAAACCAACTCACCAGACCTTCAGTGTGCTGTCCTGGAGTGGGCATCCGGTGCGAGTGTAGCATTAATAAATCTATACTCTAGACTGGTTGGGTCTACAGGCACTTCAGGGACAATTGAAGACTTAGCTTTGTTCCTCCACTCTGCCACCCTCTGTCCATCACTCATAGTTGGCGGGGATTTCAACATTCAGTACGAGCCCCTTCCGGATTACTTGGAAGGGGTAATTGGCGAAGAGGACGATCTGTGGGAGATACCCATCTTGATGGGCCCACCAGTAAAATCATGGTCACCCCTAGCCACCCAAATAACATCTCTTACCCTGTCCCATTCATTGAGGGCTTGTAACGGGCGGCTTAAGGGAGATATCCCACCCCAGCCCACTTTTAATAGACCAGGGCATGAGTCACGGATAGATTATATCCTGGTCACAACGAATGATTGGGCCAAAGCGAGGGATTTCACAATAGTCACAAGGACTGACAGTGACCACAACGCATTGTCACTGAGTTTCGCTGTCCAAGGAATGCCTACGGGTATCACACAAGAAAATTTAGCATTCCCTGTGGGTCTAGTCGCTACCAGCAATAGACGCAGGATTAGATGGCCAAGACTAGTGGAGAACCCCAAAAATATCCAGAGGCTATATGCGGCTGTTGTCCCTGTCCTTGAAAAAGTTGGGGATCTCATCCCTCAGTTACCCTTCCCTGATAATCTCTCCGTGCTCGGGGATATTCACTCTGAGCTCTGTTCCAACCTAGCGGAAGTACTGAACCCTGTGGCCAGGACGAAAAAGGCCAAGGGGAAAAGAGCCTCATGGTTCAATGCTTCCTGCAGGAGAGCAAAGGCCGACCTACTGGAGTCTCTCAAAACCCGGGAAACCCCTAGCAAGATTAGGGAAAAGCGGATGGCCTATAAGTCTATCCTCCGCAATGCCAAAATAGAATGGGACCATGACAACTGGTCTGAAATGTCGGCTGCCCTTGCACTTCGAGATGCCCAGAAATTCTGGCATATCATCAGGCACGGCTCAGCTGAACCTATAGCGGCAGTAGATGCAAATATTGCTTCTGCTGTGTGGGAGGATCACTTTAAAACTTTGTATAGCGCGCCCCATTTAGATCAATTGGGGAACCTTCCTGAACCAGCAATGGCCGAACCCCCTGAAAGTACATCCCCGATGGATGGGTTTACTCTGGAAGAAATCACTGTGGCTATCATGGGCCTCGCCGCTGGAAAGGCGCCAGGCCTGGACAAGCTCCCGGGCGACCTCTACAGGCACGAAATGAAGATCTGGCCCCGTATTTGAGGGTGCTGTTCAATGCAATTTTGAACGGCATGACGGTCCCCCCAACTTGGCTGGGGGCTGAGATAGTCCCCATATTTAAGAGGGGCTCGCCTCTGCTCCCAGCCAATTACAGGCCAATAAGCCTGACAGACATTTCCCAGAAGCTCTTCACCAGGTTACTTCTGGATCGCTTGTCGGAATGGATGTTAGAATATGATATTCTGAGTCCATTCCAGGCGGGGTTCAGAAGGAAGGTCTCCACCACAGACCAGGTCTTTCGTCTCGCCCTAATCTTTTGGAAAACGGTACAGCTGGAGGGTGGCAGCCTCTACACTGTATTCATGGACCTGAGGGCGGCCTTCGACCTGGTTCCCCGTGGAAAGCTCTGGGAGGTGCTGGCCAAATTGGGGGTCCCTAAGGGCTTGCTGGAGATGATTATTCGTCTCCATACTGCCAACTTTGCTCAGGTGAGGTGTGGCAAGGAGGGGGCACTGTCGAACCGGTTCCCCGTTGACAGGGGGTAAGGCAGGGTTGCGTGCTCGCACCGACCCTGTTCTGCCTCTACGTCAACGGGGTAATCTCCCACCTGAATGGGGTTGTCAATTCTGACGCTCCCAAGTTGGCAGGCAGCAGGGTGCCGGCGATTATGTTCGCTGACGACACCCTGCTGCTTTCTAAGTCCCCAATGGGGCTCCAGCGCGTTTTTAACGGCTTTGTGGAGTTCTGTGGGGAACACGGTTTAGAAATCAACACCTTAAAGACCAAATATATGGTTTTTAACCCCCCACCAAAACTACGATCTAGCCCCAGCATCGGGCAAAGTAGACTCGAAAGGGTGCGAACCTTTGAGTATCTTGGAGTCATGCAAAATGAAAATATGTCCTGGAGCACACACCAAGAAAAGCACTACTCAAATTGGTCCAGTACTCGGGAGGGGTCATGAAGCTTATGGGAAAAAACAGGACATCAATCAAACCCGTTGGCCCACCCCTACAGATCTATAGGGCACAGGCAAGGGGGGCTGCCATGTATGGTTGTGAGCTCTGGGGTCATGTAGCTTCTCCAGACCTGGTTAGAGAGGAGAACAAGTTCATTAGGCGGGTGGTAGCACTCCCGCCCAGCACGCCCCTTGTTCCACTAAGGTTAGATCTGGGGTTACGACCCCTTGGTGAAGAACTGGCACTGCGCCCCTTGGTCTATTAGCGTAGGCTGTGGGCAGTCCCAGAACTGATCAGCTATAGGCAGGGGCTTCAGGAGGTGCTTGCCATTCCCAATGCTGGGAAAATTAAATGGCTTAAATATATTAAAACTGAGTTGGAGGGTCTAGGCCTATCGACACTCTGGTCTGATCCTTCATCCGCTTGTCCCTTAATTCCCGAAAAGAGACTGGCAAAGGTCTATTAGGACAGCAAAATAGCGGCACTCTGTCGTCGGCAAAACCTTGGGACACTCACAGAGTCATTTTTACGCATCAATGATATTTACAGCTTCGAACCAGCCCTGGACAAATTATATCCTGCCTTACTTAGGAAACTCTATTTGCAATGGAGGCATGGGTCCCTTCCACGAGCTCTAACTAGTAAGTGGAGCGAATCAGCAGACAGCTTATGCACGGCTTGCAGAGTGGCCAATGAATCTGAGCTCCACGTTATTTTCTTCTGTCCGGCCTATAACGCGACCCGCAAGAAATGGATTGTCCCTATATGCAGGAATTTGGGGTTTGTAGAGTGTCTGGCCGTGTTTAGAGTGCTGAAAAAAGACCTGTCGGATCATATTGTCTTTGCAGTAGCTAAATATCTAGGTGCGATGTGGTTTCTGAGAAGTCAGCGCCTCAAAGCTGGTCATTGATTTTTACGCAGTAAAATGTGATACCCTGTATTATTGAACATTCCAATGGCCTCTGACGTATCTTGAAATGTTTTAATGTTTTACTGTTTTACAAATATGAAATGGATAATAATTTCTTTTATGGTGATAAATTACCGAAATAAAGATAACAATGAATGAATGAATATTTTTTACCAGATACAACGTTGCCTTTTTCACTTTCCTAACATCCACTAATTCTTGCCAGATTTTCTTACTCTTAGTAGGAACGCCATTAACAAGAATAACTAAAGGTTCATCCTCTACATTTTCTACACCAATAGTTTCAATATTTTTCTTTAAATCTAGAGGCAAATATACAACTCTTCCCTTTAATCCTCTCTGTAAATCACAAGGAGGCAATGTTCCTGTCTTAGGCTCCATACGAACAATAGCCTGAAATGGATGCACACATTGAATAAGAATAGACTCATAAGTATTTAAATCCATCAGTTCCGAAGGAATATTTACCAACTCAATATTATTATGCACAGCTCTAGCAGGCATTTTGTTCTCATCTAATTAATTATAACAATATTTACAAATACGCTGATCAGAACCCAAATTAAAACAATTCTCTACCAACAAATAAGTTGCAAAATCCTTCCACCCATTATCATTTTCCTTTTCACTTTTTAAATACAGATTACCCCCAGGTCCCTCCTGACCTCGTCCCATTCCTGAAAATATGGAGATAACCATCTCCCTGACAGAAAAAAAGAAAAGGAGCATGCTGGGATACCTTACCTGCTCCCTCCCACTGGGAGTACATAAGCAGTACCAGCCCAGCATGCAGCCTGTTCTTTTTTCTGTCTCCGACAGAATGGATGTTCGTGTATGCTGTGATGTACTTTCCTTACCTGTATTCTTCTACCAGACGGCGCCGGCTCCTGCTGGGCTGGGGTGGCGTGCTGGTCCTTCTCTGCTTCCCCTGCCCGGCTGCCTGGCTTCGCGGGCAGGTGTGCTGCTTCCTGGTGGTCTGCCTCCCAGCCTGCCTGGCTTGCTGGGTCGCGGGGCTTCTTCCTGGCTGCTTTCCGATTTGCCGGCCATTTGCGGCTGGTGCGCCATCATCCCGCTGTTCTTTCGGGTCGCCTGGGCGCGTCTCCCCGAGCTTGGCCGGGTGGGAAACGCGCTGCTCCTGTGGCTTGCTGGCTTGGCGCTGGTTGGATCCTGGGGCCGGCGGTGTGTAGGGGCCTCGTTTCCTGGTGCTGCGGCCCCCGCTGCGGGTGAGTTCCGCTTTGCGGTGTTTTGAAGTTTCGTTGGCTCCCTGTCAAGGCTGCTGACTAGTGTGCTGGGGATCCCGGTTCGAGTCTCAGTGACTCCACATACTATGTATCTGGGCATGTAACGTAATCTCTCTGGGTGTTTAGTTGTGCTCTGATACATGCTGCAAGACGAATGGGCGTTACTTTACATCTGGTTGCAGTGGGTCCATGGGCACGGCTTGGGGCTGGCATCTTCCTTGCTCGTGTATCTCTGTTTGTTTCCTGAGCTGGCCTTACCTGCTTCTGCTTCTGGAGTGCTATGTCCTGGATCAGTGTTTATAAATCCTTTATGGCGTTTGCTGTCTTCGTGGCAGCTGGGGGTCCGAGTTTGTGTCTCGGATGTGTCGCTCTCCTTCCTGTGGTTAGGGGCTTGTCCTTCTTTTTCCCTGTGCCTTCATGTTCTTGATTGTGTCCTCAATCAATCAATCAATCAAGGACATTTATAGAGCGCACTACTTACCCGGAGGGTCTCAAGGCGCTTGGGGGGGGGGGGGGGTGCTGCTACTGCTCGAACAGCCAGGTCTTGAGCTTCTTCCTGAAGGAGAGGTGGTCTTGGGTCAGGCGCAGGTCGGGAGGGAGGGAGTTCCAGGTCTTGGCGGCCAGGTGGGAGAAGGACCTTCCTCCTGTTGTCGTTCTTCGGATGCGGGGGACGGCGGCGAGGGCGTGACTGGTGATCGGAGGTGGCGTTTGGGAGCGTAGAAGTTGATGCGGTTGTTGAGGTAGCTCGGGCCTTGATCGTGTAGGGCTTTGTGTGCGTGGGTGAGGAGACGGAAGGTGATTCTCTTGTTGACGGGGAGCCAGTGCAGGTCTCTCAGATGTCCGGAGATGTGGCTGCGTCGGGGGATGTCGAGGATGAGTCTGGCTGAGGCGTTCTGGATCCGCTGGAGTCTCTTCTGGAGCTTGGCGGTGGTTCCGGCGTAGAGGGCGTTTCCGTAGTCCAGTCGGCTGGTGACGAGGGCCTGGGTGACCGTCTTCCTGGTCTCGGTGGGGATCCACCGGAAGATCTTACGTAGCATGCGCAGGATGTTGAAGCATGACGAGGAGACGGCGTTGACTTGTCTGGTCATGGAGAGGGAGGAGTCCAGGATGAAGCCCAGGTTGCGTGCGTGGTCTGTCGGTGTGGGTGCGGTGCCCAGGGCGGGGGGCCACCAGGAGTCGTCCCAGGCGGAGGGCGAAGAGCCCAGGATGAGGACTTCCATCTTGTCTGAGTTCAGTTTCAGGCGGCTGGTCGTCATCCACTCGGCTACATCTTTCATCCCTTCGTGAAGGTTGGCTCTGGAAGCGGCGGGGTCGTTGGTCAGTGAGAGGATCAGCTGGGTGTCATCGGCGTAGGAGATGATGTTCAGGTTGTGTTGGCGTGCGATGGGCGCGAGGGGGCTCATGTAGACATTGAAGAGGGTGGGGCTCAGCGAGGATCCTTGAGGGACGCCGCAGATGACTTCGGTGGCCTCTGACTTGTACGGTGGTAGACGGACTCTCTGTCGAGGAAGGAGACGATCCATTCCAGTGCCTTCTCCTGAATTCTGACGTTGCTGAGGCGCTGCACTAGGGTGCGGTGGCAGACAGTGTCGAATGCCGCGGAGAGGTCTAGGAGGATGAGGGCCGCTGTTTCTCCGTTGTCCATCAGGGCTCGGATGTCATCGGTGGCAGCGATGAGGGCGGTCTCGGTGCTGTGGTTGGCTCGGAAGCCAGACTGTGAGGGGTCGAGGGATCCATTCGTCTCGAGGAAGGCGGCCAGCTGTTTGTTGACGGTCTTCTCGATGACTTTGGCTGGAAACGGGAGGAACGAGATGGGGCGGTAGTTCTTGAGTTCGGTGGGGTCCGCTGTTGGTTTCTTTAGTAGAGCGCTGAGTTTGGCGTGCTTCCAGCTCTCCGGGAAGGTGGCGGTGTCGAAGGAGGTGTTGACGATGTCCCGCAGGTGGGGTGCGATGACAGCGTCGGCCTTGTTGAAGACGTGGTGAGGGCAGGGGTCGGTCGGAGATCCGGAGTGGATGGAGTTCATCATGCGGACGGTGTCATCGGTGCTGATCGAAGTCCAGGCGCGGAGGGTGGTGGTGGGCGGCGTTGCTGCGGTCGTTGTGTGCGATGGTTGAATGCTGAAGCTGTTGTGTATGTCCGCGATCTTGTTGTGGAAGTAGGTGGCGAGGGAGTTGCAGAGGTCTTGCGATGGGGTGATGTCGTTGTTTCCGGCGTTGGGGTTGGAGAGCTCTTTCACGATGTTGAAGAGTTCCTTGCAGTTGTGTGCGTTGTTGTCCAGTCGGTCCTTGAATGCAGTTTTCTTGGTGGCGCGGATCAGTTGGTGGTGCTTCCGGGTGGCAAGCTTGAGGGTGGTCATGTTGTCCGGTGTTGGTTCCCTTCTCCAGACTTTCTCGAGGGCTCGGCAGTTCTTCTTGGAGCTCTTGAGTTCGACGGTGAACCATGGGGCTTTCTTGCTGCCGGGTCTGCTGGGCGGGGTCCTCAGAGGGGCGAGTTCGTCCGCGCAGTTGCTGATCCACTTCGTGAGGTTGTCGGCGGCCTGGCTGGGGTTCGCTGAGCTGGCGGGAGGGTGCTGACTCAGGGAAGCGGCGAGCTGGTCGGCTGTGATCTTGTTCCAGCTTCTTCGGGCAACCTGTTGCTGGTGGTGGTGGGTCGTCGTTCTTCTGGAGGTGAAGTGGACGCAGCTGTGGTCCGACCAGTGGAGTCCTGTGGCGTGGCTGAAGGCGATGTCTTTGCTGGATGAGAAGACGGCGTCGAGAGTGTGTCCGGCGAGGTGGGTGGGGGTGGTCAGCAGCTGCTTGAGTCCCAGGTTTGCGAGGTTTTCCAGCAGGGTGGTGGTGTTGCGGTCGTCGTTGTTCTCCAGGTGGAAGTTGAGGTCCCCGAGGAGGATGTAGTCGGCTGAGGGGAGGGCGAGCGGACTGATGAAGTCGGCGATGTCCTCGCTGAATTGTGTGCGTGGTCCCGGGGGTCTGTAGATGAGGGTGCCTCTGAGGGTGGTCTTGGGGTTGACGTGGCTCTGGAAGTGCAGGTGTTCGGCGGGTGCGATGGTGTCGTCGGTGTTGGTCGTGATGCGGATGGTGTTCCTGTGAATGATGGCGATGCCTCCTCCTGTCTGGTTGACGCGGTCTCTCCGGATGATCTTGTAGCCGTCCGGGATGGCGATGGCGATGTCGGGCGCTGAGGAGGCGTTCATCCAGGTTTCCGTGAGGAAGGCGACGTCTGGGGCTGTGGTGTCGAGCAGGTTCCAGAGCTCGATGGCGTGTCTGTGGACGGAGCGGGTGTTGAGCAGGATGCACTTCAGGTGGGTGCTGCTGGAGTTCGGCTTGGTGGGTGCTGGTGCAGTGCAGGTCCGGGTGCAGGAGAACTTGCAGGACTGGCAGATGAAGGGTCCGTGGGTGCGTCTCGGGGTGGCTCGGTAGCATCCAGGGGTTCGGCCGGCGTTGAGTGCGTTGAGGGTGGCGGCGTCGTACGTCCGGCGGGTGGGCTGGGGTCTGCGAGGGCCAGGGGTCCTGGCGCTGGGCGCGGTCCAGGCGCGGACGGGCGCAGACGGGCTTACCTTTGGCTCACCTTCGGCGCTCAATTGGTGCTCCCGCTGCGCGCGTCCGCTGCGCGGTCGCTCTGGGGACGTCATAAGAAGGGAGCCGGTCGGGAGGGTCTGCGGGGAGGCGAGAGCGCGAGCCAATCGGCTGTCGGGGGGGCGGGGCCACGGGCTGGGGCGGCGGGAAAAGCTGGTGTGGGCTCGGCAGCCCTCGGGAGGCTGGGGCAGCGGGAAAAGCTGGTGTGGGCTCGGCGGCCCTCGGGAGGCTGGGGCGGCGGGAAAAGCTGGTGTGGGCTCGGCGGCCCTCGGGAGGCTGGGGCTGCGGCAGCGGCAGCAGGCACAGGAGCGTGGGGGTGACCAGGCCGTAGGCGCAGTGGTCACTCCCTGGATCTTGCTCTGGCTCCCCTTAAGAAGGGAGCCGGTCGGGAGGGTCTGAGGGGAGGCGGGAGCACGAGCCAATCGGCTGTCGGGGGGGCAGCCCTCGGGAGGCTGGGGCGGCGGGAAAAGCTGGTGTGGGCTCGGCGGCCCTCGGGAGGCTGGGGCGGCGGGAAAAGCTGGTGTGGGCTCGGCGGCCCTCGGGAGGCTGGGGCGGCGGGAAAAGCTGGTGTGGGCTCGGCGGCCCTCGGGAGGCTGGGGCTGCGGCAGCGGCAGCAGGCACAGGAGCGTGGGGGTGACCAGGCCGTAGGCGCAGTGGTCACTCCCTGGATCTTGCTCTGGCTCCCCTTAAGAAGGGAGCCGGTCGGGAGGGTCTGCGGGGAGGCGGGAGCGCGAGCCAATCGGCTGTCGGGGGGGCGGGGCCACGGGCTGGGGCGGCGGGAAAAGCTGGTGTGGGCTCGGCGGCCCTCGGGAGGCTGGGGCGGCGGGAAAAGCTGGTGTGGGCTCGGCGGCCCTCGGGAGGCTGGGGCTGCGGCAGCGGCAGCAGGCACAGGAGCGTGGGGGTGACCAGGCCGTAGGCGCAGTGGTCACTCCCTGGATCTTGCTCTGGCTCCCCTTAAGAAGGGAGCCTGTCGGGAGGGTCTGCGGGGAGGCGGGAGCGCGAGCCAATCGGCTGTCGGGGGGGCGGGGCCATGGGCTGGGGCGGCGGGAAAAGCTGGTGTGGGCTCGGCGGCCCTCGGGAGGCTGGGGCGGCGGGAAAAGCTGGTGTGGGCTCGGCGGCCCTCGGGAGGCTGGGGCGGCGGGAAAAGCTGGTGTGGGCTCGGCGGCCCTTGGGAGGCTGGGGCTCCGGCAGCGGCAGCAGCCACAGGAGCGTGGGGGTGACCAGGCCGTAGGCGCAGTGGTCACTCTGCTCCAGACTGGTCATACTTCTTTGGGCTGTGGACCCGGGTGTGTGACGGTGCCTTTTCCTGGCCGGGGTGCCGCTTTCCCTTGCTGGGGCACCTCCTGTTGGTCTGGCCTGCGCCCTCCCGATGCTGTTTCCGTGGATTTCTTCTGCAGCTGTGCGTGTGGTGTGGCCTTCTCTGCCCGGCGCTGATGTCCTGGTGGGCGCCTGGGCAGGTTTCTTGGGGGCGATGAGCTGTTGGGGCGCTCCTCCTGCCCTCCTGGTGAGTACCGCGTAGCGGTCCCTGTTTCTTTTTTTGATGTCCGCCTTTCCTGCTGTCTTTTCTTTGCAGGTTCCTCCTGGGCCGGGTCCTTGGCTCTCTGTCTGTGGCCGGTGTGGGTCTTACTGTGGCCTCGGAGGGGCGGACTTCTCTGCCCGGCGCTGGTGTTCTGGTGGGCGCCTGGACAGTCTGTTGGGGGTGGGGGGGTGCTGCTGTGGCCCTCTTCCTGCCTCCATGGTAAGTGCCGTGTATCGGCGATCCCTGTTTCTTTCCTGTTCGCTGTCCTTGTGCGCTGTGTGGCGGTTGGGATGTGTGTGGACGGGTTGGCCTTGCTGGACATGTTTCCGTCTTTGCCTGCTGCCGTCCGTGACAGTTGCTGGTGGGTGTAGTCCTCTGGGCGTCTCCCTGGCGGTTGTGTGGGGTGTGTGCTGTTTTCCTGCACTGTTTCCTGCGCTCGTGTCCGCATGTTGCTTGGTCTCCTGTGCTGCCTTGGCTCTTCTGTTGCTGCCTTGGTTTGCCTTCCCCGTGCCTCCTCGTTTCGGGTGTATTTCTCCTATGGTGGGATCCTCCTGCTTCGTGGGGGTTGGCCTCCTCCTTTTGGCTCTCTCGGGTGTTCTCCTGCCTGTCTTTTTTGCTGCGGGGGGTGCCCTGTTGCTCGGGCCCCCCTGCTCTGCCCTTGTTGCGCCCCTGGTGGGTTCGCCTGTGCATGCCTTGATGGGGTGTACGTTCCCTCGCGCTTCCTGCCTGCTCCCTGGTTCCCTGTGTTTCCTTTTTGTGTTCTGGGGACGCTTCTGTTCTTCCCTGTGTGCCTTAGGCGTGCCTCTTTGGTTGGCTTGCCCTTGGGCCTTGGTTTGGGCTTTTTTCTTCCTCTTCCCCTAGCCTGTGTCCTGTTTGGGGGTTCCGGTTGGGCCTTGCCGGGCTCCTGTTCTTTCGTTCTCCGGCTGCTGCGGTTCCCTGTGCTTTCTGTTCCGGGGTTCTTGCTGGCTTTCTTTTCTGTTTCCGTCCGGCCTCTCCCTCTGGTGCTTGCCGCTTGGATTGGGTCGTTTGCCGCTTGTGCTGTGCTCTGCGGCTGTGTTGCCCTGTGGCTGTGGCTTCTGGTCCTCCTGCTGCCTGGCCGTCCCTGGTGGGGTGTCTTCCTGCTGGGCCGTGGCTTGCTTTTTGCGGCCTTCTGTCCTTCGGTTCCTGGCGTTCCTGTGGGTTCGGTCCGGGTTCGTGCCTATTGGGTTTCCTGAGGTTTTCGCTGCTGGTCGCCTCTTGCTTCCTCTATGGGTGCTTTTCTTGGGCCCTGCTCGGGCCTTCTGGCTTTCGGCGGGTTTACTGTGTCCTCCCCTTGTTTCCTTGGGGGGGGGGCTGTTGGGCCCTTTCTCTGTCCTGGGGGCGCCTTGTCGCTGGGTCTTTGGCTCTGCTTTCGGTGGTCGCTTGTTCTTCGTGGGCCTGGCACTGGGCCGCTCCCTGTCTGCCGTTCCTGGCTGTGCTGTGCCCTTTCTCTGCTGGTGGGTTTTGGGTGTCGGTCTCCCCGGGTGTGTGGCCTCTCTGTACTTTCCTTTCGCCCCTTGGTTCCTGCCCTTCTGTTGGTTTGAGCGGGGTGTGTGCCTGTCTGGGTGCCGACCCTGCCTGCCTGCCTGCCTGCCTGCCTTTTTCGCTTTTGGGCGCTTTTTGCTCCTTTCGGGTGCTTTTGCTTGCCCCGTGCTCGGGGTGTCTGCCTTCTGGTGGTGTCTCCCCCTGGTTTCCGGGTGGGGGGGGGGTTGGGTTTGTTGTGCCCTTCCTCTGTGCTGGTGGGTCTTGGCCTTTTTTGGTGGTGTTGGCTCGGGTTTCTTCTTGCCTGCTGCCCTGTTTCCCCTCTTGTGCCCTGTCCTGTTGGCGGTGCCTTTTCGCTCCTTGAGGGGTTTGGGTGTCTGCCTCCCCTGGTGTGTGGCCGGGTTTTTGCTTCCCGCCTCTCTTGCTCTGCCTTGGGTTGCGGTTGGCTTTGCTTCCGTTATGGGGCTTTGGGGGGCCTGGCGTTGGCCCTGTGCCCCCGTGCCGGCTGTTTTCGGCCTGTGCCCTTTGTTCTCTCGTTGGTTCTGGGGAGTCCCTTCCCGCTCCCTTGTTGAGTGGTGCTCCTTGGGCTTCTTTGGGCTCCTGTCCTTTGCTTTCAGTGCCGGAGTTTTTTCCCGTGTGCTCGGGAAGCCGTGGCTCTACCGTTGTTGGTTTTGCCTTTCCGGTCCCTGTTTTGGCGTCCTGTTCGCTTTGCGTTTGGGTGCCGGGTGAGCCTCTTGGCTTGCTTCTGTTGGGCTTTGTGCTGTGGGGCCCTTCTTTGCTTCGGGTCCTTGTTTTTTGGTCCCTGCTGGGTTCCTTTCCTGGCTGCTCCTTCTCTTGGGCTTTGTCGTGGTCCTGGGTTGGTCTTCGGTCCTTTATGGGTCCGCTCCCTTCGGTTGGCTGTGGCGCTGGGTCCCTTTTGTGGGCTCTGGGCTTCCTTCCTCTGGTTCTCCTTTCTCTGGGAGGTCTGGCTGTGGTTGGCTGTTGTGCCTTTCCTGTGCCCCTTCCTGGTTGGGGGGTTCCTTTTTGCCTCTCCCTCTGGGTCCTGGTGGCACGGTGTTGTGTGCCTCCTGGCTGGCTGTCCTGCCTGTTCTCCGGTGGGTTTCTTGGGGTTGGGCTGTGGGCCTTGTTGTTGGCCTTCTGCCTTTGGGGTTTCACCTTTGGTGGTTCCGTGGTGTGTCCCTTTTTCCTCCTGGGGGTCGGTTCCTCCTGTCCGGTTCTGGGGTTTTGGTTTCCCCTGTTCCGTGTGGGCCTTTTGTTGTCTTTCTTGGCTGCGCCCTCGTTTTTGCCCCGGTCTTGGTCGTTTTTGGGGCGCCGGGTTTTTTCTCCCGGTTGGTTGTCCGTTTGGGTGCTGCTGCTCTGCGGCGTCTCTGCGGGGGTTGGCCTTTGGTTGGTCCTGCCCTTTGGCCGGGTTCCTCTGTGGTTCCCTGTTGCTGCCCTTGTTTCGGTTCTGCTGGGGGTTTCCCCTGCTGTGTTGGGGTTGTCCCTCTGCTTTGTTCCTTTCTGTTCCTTGGGCTCGTCCGCCCTGTGCGGGTTGTTCTTTTCTGCCCTTGTCCTCTGGGCTGGTTTGGCCTGTTGGTTCCTGGTTGTTTGGCGGCCTGGGTCGGGGGCTTCGCCCTTGGGGGTTTCTCGATGGTTGTTTGCCCTTTCCTGGCTCCGTTCTCTGTTGTGGCGCGTGCGGTTCTCCTGATCTTCGTTTGGTCGTGGAGGGGGGGCCTGGGTTTTGGCTCCTCTGCCTGCTCCCTTGGGTGCTTGGCTCTGCTTCTGTGCCTCCCTTCTGCGTGGCGGTCCCCTTCTGGCCTTTGGGGTCTTGGTTCGGGCCTGTGGGGTGCTGTTTTTTGGTCTGGTGCCCTAGTTGTTGGTGGGGTTCCGGAAGGCCGGGTTCTCTGCTTTGGTATTCTCCATATTTTCAGGAATGGGACAAGGTCAGGAGGGACCTGGGGGTAATGTCCTATTACTTACCGGTAATCTTCATTACTCCTGGTCCCGTTGACCTCGTCCCATTCCTTAGTTCCCTCCCTCCCTCCTTTGTGGCCGGCCTTCCTGTTGTTGGCTTGGTATTTTCAGGCTGCATGCTGGGCTGGTACTGCTTATGTACTCCCAGTGGGAGGGAGCAGGTAAGGTATCCCAGCATGCTCCTTTTCTTTTTTTCTGTCAGGGAGATGGTTATCTCCATATTTTCAGGAATGGGACGAGGTCAACGGGACCAGGAGTAATGAAGATTACCGGTAAGTAATAGGACATCAACAGTCCTAGTCTGATTTTTATAATGAATTCATCGACAACAGATACAAGTATAATTTGGCCTTTCACCTGAGATCACCTTAAACTGTATAATTTCTTCCTCAAAATTTTCTACACTGCACTGTCCTACATTCTCTTCCACATTTTCTTCTATTAATCTCTCACTTTCTCCACTGTCTTCCTAAGGACCAAAGTAACTAATCTGAATTTCATCACAAGCATTTGTTACATCTGATACAGGTCCACACAAAAGAGCACTGTTCAACTATTTTCACATTAGTGCTCGAATTTTCGCGTAATACAATGTTCTGACTAATTTCCTCATCTGAGTATGATGAACTGCTAACATCCTGAAATGGTGGAAAACACTTCGATATACATTTTTTAGAAACACAAGCCAGAGAATGACCTTGCAAACCAGTATTTTCTCTCACGCTGCAAGGGTCTAGTCCTTGCAACATCTTAATCTTTTGTTTAACACTTTTCTTAGTATAATTACGTAAGAAATTGCGTAAAAAATCAATAGATTCTTTCCTCACACTGCAAATACTACTACAATTCCAAGTGTACACTGGAGCTTTAGGACGTCTCCCTAAAACTTCACCAGCTAACACCTCTTCTGCATTTCTAGAAACAATTTTCTCTTTCTCAATAGGACAACCATTTCTAACTTCATAAGCACGACCAGTAGTGTCAACTGCATGCAACAAATCATTACTCTGCAGATAACTTTCTTCATTAAAAAAAGGCTCAGAACTTGAACTGTTTCCATTCACCCAAAAAAAAATTCACAAAAATTACTTCTGTTAATTACTCTTCTCCACCTACTTTTGCCCTTCATTAAATGGATTGGCTTATCTAGTGATCTAATTCTATTGATTACTAAGATAAAAAATTTTCTTTTCAATTCCAAAGCTTTCTCAACTACATTTTATATACCTTTCTTCTTCTTATAAAATACTGTTTTATTCTAGATGCCTTAATTTCTTTAATTAAATTTGACACCAATCTATTATAAAACAGTTTTTTCCTAATTCCCATAAACTGTTTTTCCTCCTTTTACTATACACAGTTTTGTCTGCACTTGATTTTCCATTATTCTTCTCTTTATCAGTATATTTTTTTCGTTGCTGATAGACTAATAACATTTTTCTGTTTCTGAACACTACACTTAGTCTTTAATATTTTCCTCAAAAAAGTGCTCCTGCTCTTACCAGGACTTTCTTTCTGTTTGTCAAGACATCTCTCTTCATGTAAATCTTCTTGATGACTTCTCTTCAAATACACACTTTTCTTTCGTTGCTTCCGCTTTTGGAACTTCGTTGGCATCATACAGTATTTTCCGTATCGATAAACACAACCTATAATAAAAAAATAAAGATATAACATTACAAAAAAAAATATATCAAATATTCTATTATACTACTTACAAGAACAGAGGGAGGATTATGAGGACAAACCTCGGACTATAAAAATAAAAGGACTTACAACAAAAGAACAAGGAGTATGAAACAAGGAAAATATAATACAAAATGAGAGTATAAATAGACACTGCAATATAACGGAATAAAGAAACAGCCGCGGCCCGTGGAGGGAGTTGCGATGGGGCAGGCAGGCGGGGCGGGCGAGAGGCAGGGTGAGGTGTGATAAACAACGGAATCTGGATCAGTGCAGGTAAGGAAACAATTAAATTAATAAAATGAATTTCGGGCCATATTATCAACAAAATGATATAGATTATCGCCGCTTTTATCGGCAGGAAAATGTCGATAAAGCGACAATAATGAGCTTGATAATATGCCCTTGAGAATTCCAATACCAGCCTATGTTAACACCAGAACCTGGGCTCCTATAGCAATTTACAAGAACCTATTATTAAGCCCATTTTCGCTGTTTTATTGGCAGTTTCCTGCCCATAAAACGTCGATAATTTTAACCAGCCGTGGCTGGTAGTGGGAGTACCGGCCGGGGGTGATGTGAGGAGGGGGAGGGGGAGGGGCAGGGTGGGGGGTAGTAATGTATGGATTACGGACTTTAAAAGGTAAGTAAACATAAAAATAAATAAAACAAATTTCGTTGCACACACTGCATCACATTTGGTGACCATTTAGAAAAATCTTACTTCATTTACAGACACCATCAGAGTGCATCCAGACCTCTCTTCAAAATGCTTACAGTGTGGATTGTGGGACACAGCTATATTTTGTGAAGCCAAAGGTACGCACAACAGAAAAGAATTCACAAGGACCTAGGTTTACCAAATGTAGACATTAAATGGATTGGACAGAGAGGATTAAAGTGGCACCAATTGATACATTGGTGAAATCCTTTATGCATCTCCAACACCCTGACCTCATAATTGTGCACTGTGGTGGCAATGACCTAGACATTTTGACTGGGGTAGCTCTGGAAATGCTTATGAAGGACACCTTTGCACAATTGATGACACTGTTCCCCAAAACTGCCTTTGTATGTTCTAATATATGCCAAAGGCAGAAATGGAAGCGGTCCAACCACTATTATCCACAGTTTGAAAAAGCTAGGAAACATGTGAGTAAACCTGTTTCTGCCTTTCTCCGAGACTACCGAATGGGGTCCATTTACAACAACAATCTGCGTTTCAATATGCATGGCATCTATAGGAGAGATGGTGTACATTTTACAGATGAGGGGAACAGAGTCTTCCTCATAAACTTAAGACTCTGCATCGGTACTTACTTGTAGGTACTAAAATCTCCCAATAAACACAATGGCTCTTTTTAGAGCCACACAACACATAAACAAATACACTTCATAAATAATATTTTTATTTTTCTTGCATACGTAGGCTTATGTGACGACTTTCAACATTCCAGCTGTACGTCGTCCATACGTGCTTGGGATGCGTACAATAAATCTACCACCCCCTAAGCAACACTATAGGATCAGAATGTTTCTACCCGACCCCCTTTCCTTATTTCTGAACTTTGTTTTACTGTTTCCTTTGTGACTCGGCTGTCGTGACAAATAAGATGGCTGCCAACACTTCCTGGTTTAGAGTATTGACAGCCAATCAGCATTCAGCTCCTGCTCGTAATTGTACGGATGTCGGTAAGCGTACGGCGCGATTTTTCCTAAAAAAAACAACAACAAAAAAAGAGCTTAAACATCCATATATGACCCCCTGAGCAACCGTAAAGGATCAGAATGTACGAGGCACACTGCACATGTGAAACCATAGAGTTACCTTGACTTGTAATGCTTCAGCTCATTTACTCACATCTACATAATTCTAAACTCTAATTTTCTTTTTTGTTTTCCAGATTACCAATCGGACATCTTATGAAGTCCATTTAACAATTTGCTTATAACATTTTTTGTTATTAAACTTATTTTTCTACTAGTTTGCAAAATAGTTATAATTAAGTTTCGTTTAGTTATTGTTTTAATAAAAGTTAATTAAAAACAGTACATACTTCTTTTATTTTGTGATGGAGGAGGGTAGGGGTGTGTGATGGTCCACAATAGAAATAATGTTGAAATACTAGAGTAAGATATTCAAGACTAGGATTGAAAACTAATGACTTCTATTTCCTCTGAATAGACTACAACTTAGAAAATAAATCAAAATAATACGTAACAATGTGTACCACATTTACAAACCTTTTGCAACATTTTCCCATGCAAACTTACCCCCCTACAAAATTAAATGTTTGGGCCTCAATCACACCCCTCAAAACACAAAAACAATCACCCCACAAAGATTTCTATATTGTATGAGGAGCTGCGTGGCCGTCCGCCTACTGCCCTGGAGTCCACAACGCCCAGGCCTGGTTGCTGCAGTGTCCTGGGGGGAAACAGCCATTACAACGCGGTCATAACCACGTGTGATCGTCACCACGAAGCCATTAGCATGCATTTTGGGCCATATTATCAACAAAACGAGATAGATTATCGCCGCTTCATCGCCACTTTCCTGCTGATAAAAGCGGGGATAATGTATCGCCTTTTGTTGATAATATGCCCCATAGTTTTACCACGCATGCTTTTACAAGTACTATCCATTTCCCACGCATAATCTTAATAATGTCTTTGTGTTGACGAACACGCATTGTAATGGCTGTGACTTACGTCCTTCAAATTAGTTTTTAGATATACGTGTGACCAATTCTGACAACATCAGAGTTTAAGGACAAACACCATGGTGTCTGTGCCTCGAAATCTCGTCGATCACAAAGAAAAAAGGACGATAAAATGAAAATAACAGATATAATAAAAACGGTGAAAAACTACTAAAATGGAGGTAGACGGAGTACATTCCAAATAAATCTAAATAAAATACGATTATTAATTTATTACAAAAGTACAGCAGCGGATGACACACACGACCCGGGAAAACAAAGCGGCAAATTTAATACCTGAAATAAAGAAAGGTTTGTTTGTTGAACTTGAAGAAAAAGAAAAAAACGTGGGCTTCGAAACGAGGCTGCGCATGCGTACAGAGTACAACTGCTACACAAAAAAAGGAAAGTTTTACATACTACGATAGAAATGAAGGGGCATATTATCAACAAAAGGCGATACATTACCTCCGCTTTTATCGCCAGTAACTGCCGATAAAGCGGCGATAATGGGTATGATAATAGGCTCTTGTAAATTCCCATACCAGCCCAGGTTCTGGTATTAACATGGGCTGCTATGGCAATTCACAAGGGCATATTGTGAGAAGTTGGCCTGATGTGCAGTGTTCACTATTCTAGTGATCACTATATATCAGTCCAAACAACCCTTATTGATGATTGGTTGTAAGTCAACCTTATAGACCAGCTATCCTAGTAGCATGGATACGAGCAGTCTAAGGCTAAGACTCTAGAGGGCGTGTTAAGCCAGCTGTTTTACCATCACATTACCCCTTGAACACCCAGTGAAAGGACACCACACAAGTTGTTATGAAAATAAACAGTGTATTTATTTATAACAAGACTACCCTGGCTCTTTATGAGACAGGGAGCTAAGCACACAACAAAACTCTTATAAAAAATACTTTAAGTCGCACAATTTACACAAATGCCCGAGGGGCACGAAAAACCATATACTCTAAAAGTGGAATGCGAATTACTAGCAGGTAAGTAACAATTCTCAGAGGCTTTAGAAACGCTAGGCCTACAATACTAAACACTCAGGTTAGGAGCAGGAGGCCTAGGGACACCACGTGCAGAGTGGGAACTCTCACGCGTAAGGCGGGAAAAAGCCTATGGAAGCTAGAACTCACAAAGTTACTGTTCTCGGGCGAACCCGACTAGGTAGGTCGAAAACAACAGTGGATCTGGACTCTTGGATAGTGAGGCTATGCTGGGGCACCAAAATGCCGAAGTTACCTAGCCCAGGGGCTGCGGCTGCATAGGTCTGAAAAGACGTCGGGATTCCTCGTTGACGAACCAGGAGCCTGAAGAAGAAGTTGCTGGCAGGCGGCCAGTGAAGAAAAGTTCGAAGAGATACAAGCCTGGATCAGGGAAGAAGAAACCTGAAAGCAGAGGGGACCAAGTTCTTGAATCACTAGCCAGTGATTAAGTGGGCACCAGGATGGCACCGGGCGAAGTCACTGCAGTCAGGTGAGTGGGCGCTGCTGGGCTCTGTAGTCTCACGGACCAGGAGGCGTTGTCGGCGACCAGGATGGAGGTACGAGCTGTCCCACGATGGATGATGCTCTCGACGTCGCTGGACCCAGGGTTGGGGCAACAAGTCTTGGCAAATTCAAGCCCACGCGGTGGACCTAAAATGGCGTCTGGAGTGGACCAGGAGGGTCCGGGGTGCTCCTCTTTTGGAAGGGAGCAAGGGCCAGTCTGGAGCAACCAGACCAGCAGCAGTGATGTCGTCGGGCGTCGTCAGGAAGGCCACAAGCCAGCGGGCTAGTAGCCAAACAACGCGGTGAGCAGCAAAAAGCAGAAGGGCCCCACGCAGATCGTGGAGATGCTGGGAGGCTGGACTTCGGTGCTGGAGCTGCTCAGGGTCGGGGCTTCTCGGTCCCCAAAGCACTCACCAGAGGATCCCTCGGCGGTCGTGCTGGAAAGAAGTCGTGCAGTCTTGAAGATGGCCGGTCCCTCGAGGTCTCGTCGCACCCACGGTTCTCAGCTTGGCTGTAGAGGTGGGTAGAGGTCAGAGGTGCCAGGGAAGCTGGTTCTCGTCGAGCTGGGCAGTCGGATTCCGGAGGAAGGACTTGCAGCAGACCGCAGTGTTCTTAAGATGGTGCCTGCGGATGCAGGGTGACTACTCCTTAGCCACAAGGGAGAATCTTAAAGAAGAAATCTTGATGTCCTTTCGTAGAAAGTCATGTCTTGATTCCAAAGATGATCTAATTTGGAAGGGGGCCTGCTCCTACCTTTATCTGGGAAGGGGGCTGGCACGCGACTAAGTCCTGCCCTATGGGTGGGACCAGGAGGGGGGTGGTTACACCCCTCTCCTTTGGCGGGCTTTCCCCAGGCCAGGGGCTGGAGTGCCCCTGGAACTGGTTTCAGCCGGCCTATGCACAGTGAGCACCGGGGTGCCACTTGCAGTCACCTTCCTCTGTAGCCCTGCCTACCTGGAATACACAAAACCCTGTCTGGGACGGTGCTGGCACCGCCCCTGGCAGGAAACCCTTTGTCCTTACCTCCTGCTCTGGGAGGACTCCCAGCAGCAGGAGGGCAGACTTGTGTCTCGGTGGCAGCATCCATTTTGTGGATGCTAAGGCTCTGTCTGACTTTAACCGGGGTTACAGGTTACATACATGTCGTGTCCCTCTAGAAGGGTGGAATGCTAACCCCGTCACCAGAATTGGCGAGGGGCTAGTATTCCAATTCGTATGACACCTTACTCGACATGTTTTGATAAAGCGATACCAGAGTTGGCATATAACCGCGAGGATTATAATGCACTTAAGAGTATATGGTATGCGATATCATGGAAACGGCTAAGGGATGGATCCCGAAAGCCGCAGACAGGCTCAGCTCATGCCAGAGCACCATCTCACACGATTCCCAGCACTCTGCCTTCAGGATTGTTAAGGCCTGCCATAGGAGTGACTGATAGGAGATCTGTGTGTCCATTTTAGAGTTAGATATAGGTATACTATATCTACAGCAAAGGGTGAGTACACCACCTTGCCCCAGCTGTCGTGCAGCCAGTTGTGTCAGTTTAGTTAGTCATCCCAGGGGTGGCATAATACATGCTTCAGCCCCTGGGAGACTTCTGGGTACACCTCAGCCCTGGGTACAGGGACTTGGAGAGGGCCCAGTGCCAATTCAGTACCTGAGTACAATTTGGATAGAGAGAACAGCTAGGCGGTGGGTCTGATTAGCAGGCCCACAGCCAGGGAAAGTCGTAAACCAGTGCAGCAAAAAGCAAAAATCTGGGTGATCATAGGATTGCAGACCCTACTCTCCTACATGACCCCCCCCCCAAACTTTGGGACAATAAACTAACCTTGACCAGGTGAGTCTTCTTGCTCTAAGTGGAAATACCTGGAGAGCCCATCAGAATTGCTGTGATCAGTACCAGGTCTATGCTCCACTGTGAAATCCATCCCCTGTAGGGAAATGGACCACCTAAGCAGTTTGGGGTTTTCACCCTTCATCTGATTTAGCCACAAGTGGGGCTTGTGGTCGGTCTGAATGGTGAAGTGAGTGCCAAACAAGTAGGCCCTCAGCTTCTTCAGGGCCCAAACCACAGCAAAGGCCTCCCTCTCAATAGCTGACCAATTTTTCTCTCTGGGGGTCAGCCTCCTACTAATGAAAGCAATAGGCTGATCATTACCATCAAAATTCAGCTGAGACAGAACAGCTCCCACACCCAACTCAGAAGCATCTGTTTGGACAATGAATGGCTTGGAGTAATCTGGACTCTTGAGGATAGGTGCTGTGCACATGGCCTGCTTTAGGTCATTGAATGCTTTCTGACAGCTTGCTGTCCACTGAACTTTCTTTGGCATCTTTTTGCTTGTCAGGTCATTAAGAGGGGTCACTATGGACCCATAATTTCTGACAAACTTCCTATAGTACCCAGTCAGGTCCAAGAAAGCTCGAACCTGAGTCTGGGTGATTGGAGGAGCCCAGTCCTGGATGGCCTGTATTTTACTCTCCAATGGCTGAACCTGGCCTCCACCTACAAGGTGGCCCAGGTATACAACCTGTGTCTGCCCTATCTGGCACTTAGTGGCCTTGATAGTGACGCCTGTCTTTTGCAGGGCCTCTAACACTTTCCTCAGGTGGACCAGGTGATCCTCCCAGGTGGAGCTAAAGACAGCAATATCGTCAAGATATGCTGCACAGAAGTCATCCAGCCCAGTGAGGACTTGATTCACCAACCTTTGGAAGGTGGCAGGTGCATTTTTCAAACCAAAGGGCATTACCACAAATTGATAATGCCCACCAGGGGTAGAAAATGCTGTCTTGGGTTTGGCCTCCTCAGCTAACCTGATTTGCCAATACCCAGCTGTCAAATCAAATGTACTTAAGAATTTGGCAGAAGCCAATTTATCTATAAGTTCATCTGCTCTTGGTATTGGGTGGGCATCAGTCTTAGTGACTGCATTGAGGCCTCTGTAGTCTACGCAAAACCTCATCTCTTTCTTACCACCCTGGGTGTGAGGCTTTGGCACTAGAACTACTGGGCTAGCCCAAGGGCTATCTGAGGGCTCAATGACTCCCAGCTCCAACATTTTCTGCACTTCTGTTTTGATGCAGTCTCTAACATGATCAGGCTGTCTGTAGATTTTACTCTTGACAGGCAGATTGTCCCCAGTGTCAACATCATGGGTACACCAATCAGTTTGGCTGGGTGTTAGAGAGAACATATGTCTGAAGGATTGCAGAACTTGCCTGCAATCCTGTTGCTGATGCTCAGTGAGGCTGCCACAAAAGACAACACCATCTACTGATCCATCATCAGGATTCTGAGTGAGCAGGTCTGGGAGAGGGTCACTCTCTTCCTCCTGTCCCTCATCTGTGGCCATGAGCAAGCTCATGTCCTTCCTGTCAACATATGCCTTGAGCCTGTTCACATGGAGCACTCTGAGAGGGCTCCTGGGAGTTCCAAGGTCCACCAAGTAGGTAACCTCTCCCTTTTGCTCAATGATGGTGTGGGGCCCAGACCATTTGTCTTTCAGAGCTGCTGGGGCCACTGGCTCCAGCACCCACACCTTCTGTCCTGGCTGGTACACAGTCAGAACAGCCTTTTGGTCATGCCAAGCTTTTTGGAGTTCTTGGCTGGCCTCAAGGTTTTTAGATGCCTTTTCCATATACTCAGCCATCCTGGAGCGGAGACCAAGTACATAGTCCACTATGTTGGTTGCAGGCTTTTTGAGAGGTCTCTCCCATCCTTCCTTCACCAAACACAGGGGTCCTCTTACAGGATGCCCATACAGAAGCTCAAAAGGGCTGTAGCCAACCCCCTTCTGTGGGACCTCTCTGTAAGCAAACAAGAGGCAGGGGATCAGGACATCCCATCTTCTCCTAAGAGTTTCAGGTAGCCCATGAATCATCCCTTTGAGGGTCCTGTTGAATCTCTCAACAAGCCCATTGCATTGTGGGTGGTAGGGTGTGGTGAACTTGTAGTTCACACCACACTCCTTCCACATTGCAGTCAGATATCCTGACATGAAGTTTGTACCTCTGTCAGAAACAACCTCCTTAGGGAAGCCCACTCTGGAGAACACTCCAACTAGGGCCCTTGCCACTACAGGTGCTGTAGTGGTCCTAAGTGGAATAGCTTCAGGATACCTGGTGGCATGGTCCACCACCACCAGTATAAACTTGTGCCCTGATGCTGTCTGGGGTTCCATTGGACCAACAATGTCAATCCCCACTCTTTCAAAGGGGACCCCCACCACAGGTAGTGGTATGAGGGGGGCCTTTGTTGTGCCACCTGACTTACCACTGGCTTGGCAAGTGACACAGGAGCGACAAAACTCCTTGGTATTCTCATTCATGTGGGGCCAGTGAAAGTGTGAGACAAGCCTGTCCCACGTCTTTGTCTGACCTAAATGACCTGCAAGGGGAATCTCATGGGCCAAGGTGAGAAGGAAACCTCTCAGAGACAAGGGGATGACCAGCCTCCTGGTTGCACCAGGTTTGGGGTCTCTTGACTCAGAGTACAGGGGTCCATCTTCCCAGTATACCCTGTGGGCACCTGTGGCATTCCCTGCAGCCTCAGCAGCAACCTGCTGTCTGAGGGGTTCAAGGGAAGGGCAGTCTAACTGTGCCTTCCCCAGGTCTGCTCTGGAGGGTCCCCCTGAGCCCAGAAACTCAACTTGATCAAGTTCAAGCTCTTTAGGCTCAGTTTCCCTCAGCTCTCTCAGATCAGCCTCCTCAGAGACCTGATCCTCAACCTGGGGCAAGGGGGAAGGCAAAGCCTTACCCTTACTGCTCTTCTTCTTGGAAGGTGTCTGGTCCATTCTTTCAGGATCCAGCACCTGTTCAGTGGGGCATCTTCTGGCCTGTGACCTAGTCACAGCAAGCACATGTGCTGGCAAGCCTAACATCTCCATGTGAGTCCTCTGCTCCACTTCTGACCATAGTGATGACTCCAAATCATTGCCCAACAAACAATCAACTGGGAGGTCTGAACTGACTACAACTTTCTTTTGTCCCTTCACTACACCCCAGGAGAAAGCCACAATCGCCATACTATGACTGGTAGTGACGTTGCTGGTATTGGTCACCAGGAAATCTGTACCTGGCATGATCTGTCCAGGGTCCACAAAGTTAGGTGTCACCATGGTGACACTGGCACAAGTGTCCCTATAGGCCTGAGCCATCTTGCCATTAATCAAAGGTGTCTGCCTGTATTTGCCCAAAGTATTGGGACTTATATCAGGGGATATATCCATATCCCCTGTACAGACAAGGACAGCCTGAGTGAGTGTGCCAACTAAGTTGTCAGACCCCTCAGTTCCCAAGGTTAACCCAACTAATGCCTTGGGAGGTACACTACCACTACTGACTGTACTAGGGGGTGCAGTTGCCTTAGGGGCTGTAGTGGCAGGAGTTTGTCCTCCTCTTTTGGTGCACTCACTAAACCAGTGAGACTTACTTTTGCAGTACTGGCACCACCTCTTTGACTGGCCTTCTTGAGTCATCTTCTTCTGGGAAGCCTGACCCCCACCCTCTTTGGTTTGTTGGGGACCTGGTGAAGACTTCTGGTCATTTTGTTCACTCTTAGCATTACCCTTCTGGTCTGCTTTCTTCTGACCACCCTGGTTCTGGTTCTGG
This sequence comes from Lissotriton helveticus, assembly GCF_964261635.1. Taxonomy (NCBI): domain Eukaryota; kingdom Metazoa; phylum Chordata; class Amphibia; order Caudata; family Salamandridae; genus Lissotriton; species Lissotriton helveticus. Next base: position 17,919,441 of record NC_136067.1, read on the forward strand.
TTCTGCTTGATCCTTGTTCTGACCCATTTGTCTGCCTTCTTTCCCAATTCTTGGGGAGAGGTCAGATCTGAATCAACAAGGTGCTGGTGCAACAACTGGTTCTGACAATTATTTAAAATTTGTTCTCTCATCATGAGATTGTACAACCCTGTGTAATCAGTAACCTTGCTACCCAGCAACCAGCCCTCCAAAGCCTTAGTGGCACAATCCACAAAGTCAGACCAGTCCTGAGACTGAGTTTTCTGGGTGTCTCTGAACAGCAACCTGTACTGCTCAGTGGTTAAACCAAACCCATCAATCAGTGCATTTTTCAGGACCTGGTAATCATTAGCATCCTCCACTCTTGTAGTGAGGAGCCTATCTCTACCTTTACCATCAAAGGAGAGCCACAGTATAGCTGCCCACTGACTCCGGGGAATGCACTGCACAGTGCAGGCCCTCTCCAGAGCAGCCATCCATTTCTGGATGTCATCCCCTTGCTTAAAGGGGGGCACTATCTTAGTCAGGTGTTTAGTGTCTAAACCCTTCTCTCTATCTCTTGGGAGATTGCTGCCACCAGTGGGAGCTAACCCACTCATCTGCTGCTCTCTAGCCAAGGCAAGCTTCTCTTTGGCCAGGGCAATTTCTTCCCTTTCAATCCTCAGAGTAGCCTGTCTCATCCTAGCTTCATGCTCCATTCTCTGAGGGGAAGTCAATCTCCTCTGGGGAGAGTTCCTTCTCCTCTGAGAAGAGGCATTAGAGTGCAGAGATCTATTGGAGTCCCTAGAAAGAGATCTATCTCTCCTAACTCCAAGGTTAGACCTACTTAGGGTCAGGACTGGGGGTCCCCCAGATCCTAGCCCAAGCAAGTCTAAGTTGGCCCTAGTTAGCCTTCTGACTACCTCAAGACCTTTGTCTACCTCATCCCCAGAGAGTTCCTCAGGATCCTCCTCCCCAACTGCATTTACAGTGTTGTGGAGGTCTGGATCACCAAGGTGCCCCTCTAAGGCTGGCATATTCCCCTCTCCCTGAGATGCTCTACTAACATCATAGGTCTCTAAGAGATCCAACAGGAAGGGAGTGGTGGGGTTAGCCCCCTGTTTCAATTTCCTGGAGGTACACAAGTGTCTCAACTCCTGGAAACTGAGAGCTGCATATCTTGAGCTGACCTGTGGAGGGTCAATCACCACAAGAGGGGTCCCTGAGGACTCTCCCTGGGTAGACATGCTTTTCTAGTGAGGTGTAAGTGGTGCACTTACCTACACTATATGTTTACCTACTGATCCCTTGCTAGAGTTGTAGTTTAGGGTGTGCTAGGCCCTAGGAGCTACAACAGCTGGTTCAGTAGAACTCAGAGTATTCTAAGCTAAGTTATATGTACCTTTAGTACTTATGTGATCTTTCACAAGATATTCTTAGGATATGTGTGGTAAAACAACAGCAAGCTCAAATCCCAACCGCTGCTCACCAATGTGAGAAGTTGGCCTGATGTGCAGTGTTCACTATTCTAGTGATCACTATATATCAGTCCAAACAACCCTTATTGATGATTGGTTGTAAGTCAACCTTATAGACCAGCTATCCTAGTAGCATGGATACGAGCAGTCTAAGGCTAAGACTCTAGAGGGTGTGTTAAGCCAGCTGTTTTACCATCACATTACCCCTTGAACACCCAGTGAAAGGACACCACACAAGTTGTTATGAAAATAAACAGTGTATTTATTTATAACAAGACTACCCTGGCTCTTTATGAGACAGGGAGCTAAGCACACAACAAAACTCTTATAAAAAATACTTTAAGTCGCACAATTTACACAAATGCCCGAGGGGCACGAAAAACCATATACTCTAAAAGTGGAATGCGAATTACTAGCAGGTAAGTAACAATTCTCAGAGGCTTTAGAAACGCTAGGCCTACAATACTAAACACTCAGGTTAGGAGCAGGAGGCCTAGGGACACCACGTGCAGAGTGGGAACTCTCACACGTAAGGCGGGAAAAAGCCTATGGAAGCTAGAACTCACAAAGTTACTGTTCTCGGGCGAACCCGACTAGGTAGGTCGAAAACGACAGTGGATCTGGACCCTTGGATAGTGAGGCTATGCTGGGGCACCGAAATGCCGAAGTTACCTAGCCCAGGGGCTGCGGCTGCATAGGTCTGAAAAGACGTTGGGATTCCTCGTTGACGAACCAGGAGCCTGAAGAAGAAGTTGCTGGCAGGCGGCCAGTGAAGAAAAGTTCGAAGAGATCCAAGCCTGGATCAGGGAAGAAGAAACCTGAAAGCAGAGGGGACCAAGTTCTTGAATCACTAGCCAGTGATTAAGTGGGCACCAGGATGGCACCGGGCGAAGTCACCGCAGTCAGGTGAGTGGGCGCTGCTGGGCTCTGTAGTCTCACGGACCAGGAGGCGTTGTCGGTGACCAGGATGGAGGTACGAGCTGTCCCACAATGGATGATGCTCTCGACGTCGCTGGACCCAGGGTTGGGGCAACAAGTCTTGGCAAATTCAAGCCCACGCGGTGGACCTAAAATGGCGTCTGGAGTGGACCAGGAGGGTCCGGGGTGCTCCTCTTTTGGAAGGGAGCAAGGGCCAGTCTGGAGCAACCAGACCAGCAGCAGTGATGTCGTCGGGCGTCGTCAGGAAGGCCACAAGCCAGCGGGCTAGTAGCCAAACAACGCGGTGAGCAGCAAAAAGCAGAAGGGCCCCACGCAGATCGTGGAGATGCTGGGAGGCTGGACTTCGGTGCTGGAGCTGCTCAGGGTCGGGGCTTCTCGGTCCCCAAAGCACTCACCAGAGGATCCCTCGTCGGTCGTGCTGGAAAGAAGTCGTGCAGTCTTGAAGATGGCCGGTCCCTCGAGGTCTCGTTGCACCCACGGTTCTCAGCTGGGTAGAGGTCAGAGGTGCCAGGGAAGCCGGTTCTCGTCGAGCTGGGCAGTCGGATTCCGGAGGAAGGACTTGCAGCAGACCGCAGTGTTCTTAAGATGGTGCCTGCGGATGCAGGGTGACTACTCCTTAGCCACAAGGGAGAATCTTGAAGAAGAAATCTTGATGTCCTTTCGTAGAAAGTCGTGTCTTGATTCCAAAGATGATCTAATTTGGAAGGGGGCCTGCTCCTACCTTTATCTGGGAAGGGGGCTGGCACGCGACTAAGTCCTGCCCTATGGGTGGGACCAGGAGGGGGGTGGTTACACCCCTCTCCTTTGGCGGGCTTTCCCCAGGCCAGGGGCTGGAGTGCCCCTGGAACTGGTTTCAGCCGGCCTATGCACAGTGAGCACCGGGGTGCCACTTGCAGTCACCTTCCTCTGTAGCCCTGCCTACCTGGAATACACAAAACCCTGTCTGGGACGGTTATGGATTCTGAAGGTTTTTGGATCAGTTTACGCTCCGGGTGCACTGCCCGTATGTATGCACACAATACAGATGAACTATTATTCAGGTGCAAAATCGGCGAGTGGAGAAACCCTAAACCACTCAATTAGAGTAGAAAAAACTACCCCTTAATCAACAGATTTGGTTGCCGATGCACTCAATATGGTACACATTGTTCAGTAACAATATACAACAAAAAACGTAACAGATGACAGAAGTGTTTAAACAAAAACTCTCATGAAGGGTAAGTCTTGGAGTCTTTAATGCAGTATACAGCCAGCCGACACGTGTTTCATCGCACTCGCCATTCCTCAGGGCTGAAATGAACAGAAAGTTGACAATGGAGCATGTATCTCGTACGAGTATAATTACAAAAAGACCTGGTTCTTTGGTCTTTACATACTTGGTTTTGCCTCTACTTCAGTGAGTGTACAACAATACATCTATATTTCCTGAGTGCCACCCCAACACATCCGTGTCGCAAGTGTGAGAATTATCATTCTTATCACTAATCGTGCTGGTGAATAGTGAAAATTGCGTTGACACACCGATAGAACTCGGATAATTCTCAACAGAGACAGAGCCTGTCTGGGACGGTGCTGGCACCGCCCCTGGCAGGAAACCCTTTGTCCTTACCTCCTGCTCTGGGAGGACTCCCAGCAGCAGGAGGGCAGACTTGTGTCTCGGTGGCAGCATCCATTTTGTGGATGCTAAGGCTCTGTCTGACTTTAACCGGGGTTACAGGTTACATACATGTCGTGTCCCTCTAGAAGGGTGGAATGCTAACCCCGTCGCCAGAATTGGCGAGGGGTTAGTATTCCAATTCGTATGACACCTTACTCGACATGTTTTGATAAAGCGATACCAGAGTTGGCATATAACCGCGAGGATTATAATGCACTTAAGAGTATATGGTATGCGATATCATGGAAACGGCTAAGGGATGGATCCCGAAAGCCGCAGACAGGCTCAGCTCATGCCAGAGCACCATCTCACACTATTCCCAGCACTCTGCCTTCAGGATTGTTAAGGCCTGCCATAGGAGTGACTGATAGGAGATCTGTGTGTCCATTTTAGGGTTAGATATAGGTATACTATATCTACAGCAAAGGGTGAGTACACCACCTTGCCCCAGCTGTCGTGCAGCCAGTTGTGTCAGTTTAGTTAGTCAGCCCAGGGGTGGCATAATACATGCTTCAGCCCCTGGGAGACTTCTGGGTACAGGGACTTGGAGAGGGCCCAGTGCCAATTCAGTACCTGAGTACAATTTGGATAGAGAGAACAGCTAGGCGGTGGGTCTGATTAGCAGGCCCACAGCCAGGGAAAGTCGTAAACCAGTGCAGCAAAAAGCAAAAATCTGGGTGATCATAGGATTGCAGACCCTACTCTCCTACACATATTATAAAGACCATTGAGCAGCGATAATGTATCGCCTTTTGTTGATAATATGGCCCATTGCTCTTGTTTTGACCAGTAAACTCAAGTGCATATTATCAAAGACCGGCAGGAAACTGTAGATAAAACGGCGATAATTAGCTTGAGAATACGGCCTTGGTATTTCCCATAGAATCCCATGTTAACACCAGAACATGGGCTTCTATGGGAATTAACAAGGACGTATTATCAAGCCCACCCTCCCAACATTAATAAAAACCCCAGACAGTGCAGATACCCGTAGCTGGAAGGTCATTTTCCATATTACTGCCCTTAAAACGTGGAGTTCCCCGTGATGTGTACGGGGATAGAGGGAGGGAGAACTCAAAACATATATTTTTTTAAAAAGACCCGAGGGGTGCCGCTCCTCGAGACTGCTGGGAGTAGGACCGTAACCCCCGCATACTTCAAAATAAAACCACACGAGTGCCGTTCCCCAGTGCTCGAGGCACCTTACAAGCCCCCATTATGCAAAATATTTGACCCCGTAATGTGTCCCCCCCGGGACCTAATGAATAAAACAGACTTCTAGTTTTTTTCCCACCTATTCCACCATGTACGAATACTGGATGAATACCCCGTGATTTTTTATTTTAAAAAAAAATAAAAATTGAGCCTAAAGATCCATGTACTTCCCCTTGACCAACACTATAGGTTCAGAATGTTTCTACCCTGCTCCCTTTCCTTATTTCTAAACTTTGTTTTACTGTTTTCTTGAGACTTGGCTCTCGTGACAAATAAGATGGCTGCCAAAACTTCCTGGTTTGGAGTATTGACAGCCAATCAGCATTCCAGCTCCTGCTCGTAATTGTACGGATTTCCGTACGCGTACGCCGCGATTTTTCTTTATAAAAAATAAAAATAGAGCATAAACATCCATGTAGGACCCCCTGAGCAAGCCTAGAGGTTCAGAATGTTTTTAGCCTGCCCCTTACCTTATTTCTCAACTTTGTTTTACTATTTTCTTGTGACTCGGTTCACAAGATGGCCACCAACACTTCCTGGTTTCGAGTGTTGACAGACAGTTCACAGCCAATCAGCATGCAGCTCGCGCTCGTAATTGAATGAATTTCCGAACGCGTTCTGAACTCCGTCTCTAGATATCGCTATGATTTTACTTGCAATTTTCTCAGAAACTACGGATTTACACCATTTAACAAAAAGCACAATCTGCGAACCAAACTCTACCTCTCTGTCAAATTTCGTGTAATTGTGTTCAGCCGTTCGGGCTGTAGCCCTGGCTAAAGGTGCTTATGGAAAATTGCATGGGGAAAACACGTTTTGGGACCCCCCTTTTTTCTCAGCCCCCACTTGACAAATCATCCCCAAACTTTCAGGGAAGGAGCGGAACCGAGCAGGCCATTTTTTGGGAAAAAATACACAAAGATTCGTCAACCGGCGCCAAAGTTATTCCAAATAGAATGTGGTGGATTTCCTATGGAAACTAGGTACTAACTATAACTACTTACTGGCGACCGCCAGTTATACAATCAATTTTACAAAAAAAAACATCCATTTAGATACTTATTTACCCATTTATTCTTCCATCGACGTTTAGATATACATATGAAAAAAAATATTTATTTTTCAGAAAGACTCACATTCACTGGATGATGTCATCAGTGATGTCATCAGGGATGTCATTTGAGATGTCATCAGTGATGTCATGAGTGATGTCACTGACCATGTCATGAGTGATGTAATATGTGATGTCATCAGCTTAGCTAACTATAACGGAGGAATTTCAAAGATTTTGCTTGAGAGAAATGTTCAGCTAACTAGAACGTGTGAAACCTATGTTTTTTTCAATGAATGTCTAAGGTTTTTTAAATGCTAATTTCTAACTATAACATGTGTGAAACCTATGTTTTTTTCAGTGAATTTCAAAGGTTTTGTAAATGATAATTTATAAATGTATTAATTATTATGTTTTCCTTTTTATACTAATTTCTTATATTTTTAATATAAATATTTATATATATTTTATTTTTTAGATTATATTTCATATTCTTATTATAAAATAATAACAAAACTAAATTGCAAAGGAATTTTTGGGATTAATAATTGCTTGACATCGGTTGCAAGTATAACACAGCTCCACCAATGCTCTTGGGGCCCTGTGCTCACAATGCTGTATCAATCCTTGCACCTGCTTCAAGCATGTGCAAGGTATTGACGCAGCATAAGCTGAAAAGTGACTGAATTAAATGTTATACATTTCACTCAGTCACTTTTAGGAGGCGTTGCTAAACCCCTTTCTGCACAAGAAAGCCTCTCTGGGGCAGCGCTTTACAATGTAATACTTCCTCCAGATGCATCACATTGTTAGTAGGACACACAATGGCACATCTTTTGCACCACCGCTGTGTCACAAAAGTGACGCATCGGCTGTGTAAAAGAGGCACAAGGGGATTGTAAATTCCCCTCTAACACATACAAATTCACCCAGGCAGTTTCACCAGCAGCCCAAGTTGAAGCATAGACTTGTAACATATTTATGTATATATGTTACATTCAAGTGCTTCGGACATACTACAGTATACTATAGATAAACACCTTATAGATTTATGCTGCACCACTTCCTTATAGTTCTGCACTTTCACATTCTCCATACACTAGTAAGATATTCATTCATTCATTTATGAACTACACATTAATTATGACAAACTTTTACACACTAACATAGAAATATAGTTCTTTCTTTGACCAGTGAAGGTAGTTCTAAAAAGAACATTTTGTTTTTTTTGTTTTGTAGTTTTTTTTTGTGTTTAATCAACAAATTCCAAGCGGAACAAAAGAATGGAAAAAAAAACTAATGTCGAGGACAGCAATGATCCTGCATCCTGCGATTCATCAGGTCTATAGACTGTTCCCATAACACAAAAGTTTATCACAATAAATGAATAGAATCAAGATGCTTGATTCCGGTCTGGGAAAGACATGGCTTGGTAGTTTTGACTAGACTGTTCCCATGAAGCACAGGGTCAGAGCTGATTTGCATATAGCCAGTGTCTAACCCAGGGTGGTGTGGAGTGCAAAAAACGATGGATTTAGGCCCAGATCCTTGTACTGGGGTGAATGTATGACATTGTTCTACATTCTGTCCATCAACTGTGTTTTTTGCAATTTTCACCCCGAGTGGGCTGGGTATGCTCAGACGTGAGTCACAGGCTCTCCACACCACTGGAGTCAAGCTATCCAGGCTGATGAAGGCTGATAGCCAGAAACCGGTCCTTGGATGCTTGATTCCGGTCTGGGAAAGACATGGCTTGGTAGTTCGGACTGGACTGTTCCCATGAGGCACAGGGTCAGAGCTGATTTGCATATAGCCAGTGTCTAACCCAGGGTGGTGTGGAGTACAAAAAATGATGGATTTAGGCCCAGATCCTTGTACTGGGGTATATGTATGACATTGTTCTACATTCTGTCCATCAAGTGTGTTTTTTGCAATTTTCACCCCGAGTGGGCTGGGTATGCTCAGATGTGAGTCCCAGGCTTTCCACACCACTGGAGTCAAGCTATCCAGGCTGATGAAGGCTGATAGCCAGAAACCGGTCCTTGGATGCTTGATTCCGGTCTGGGAAAGATATGCCTTGGTAGTTCGGACTGGACTGTTCCCATGAGGCACAGGGTCAGAGCTGATTTGCATATAGCCAGTGTCTAACCCAGGGTGGTGTGGAGTGCAAAGAAACGATGGATTTAGGCCCAGATCCTTGTACTGGGGTGAATGTATGACATTGTTCTACATTCTGTCCATCAACTGTGTTTTTTGCAATTTTCACCCCGAGTGGGCTGGGTATGCTCAGACGTGAGTCCCAGGCTCTCCACACCACTGGAGTCAAGCTATCCAGGCTGATGAAGGCTGATAGCCAGAAACCGGTCCTTGGATGCTTGATTCCGGTCTGGGAAAGACATGGCTTGGTAGTTCGGACTGGACTGTTCCCATGAGGCACAGGGTCAGAGCTGATTTGCATATAGCCAGTGTCTAACCCAGGGTGGTGTGGAGTACAAAAAATGATGGATTTAGGCCCAGATCCTTGTACTGGGGTATATGTATGACATTGTTCTACATTCTGTCCATCAAGTGTGTTTTTTGCAATTTTCACCCCGAGTGGGCTGGGTATGCTCAGATGTTAGTCCCAGGCTTTCCACACCACTGGAGTCAAGCTATCCAGGCTGATGAAGGCTGATAGCCAGAAACCGGTCCTTGGATGCTTGATTCCGGTCTGGGAAAGACATTGCTTGGTAGTTCGGACTGGACTGTTCCCATGAGGCACAGGGTCAGAGCAGATTTGCATATAGCCAGTGTCTAACCCAGGGTGGTGTGGAGTGCAAAGAAACGATGGACTTAGGCCCAGATCTTTGTACTGGGGTGAATGTATGACATTGTTCTACATTCTGTCCATCAAGTGTGTTTTTTGCAATTTTCACCCCGAGTGGGCTGGGTATGCTCAGACGTGAGTCCCAGGCTCTCCACACCACTGGAGTCAAGCTATCCAGGCTGATGAAGGCTGATAGCCAGAAACCGGTCCTTGGATGCTTGATTCCGGTCTGGGAAAGACATGGCTTGGTAGTTCGGACTGGACTGTTCCCATGAGGCACAGGGTCAGAGCTGATTTGCATATAGCCAGTGTCTAGCCGAGGGTGGTGTGGAGTGCAAAAAAACGTTGGATTTAGGCCCGGATCCTTGTACTGGGGTGAATGTATGACATTGTTCTACATTCTGTCCATCAACTGTGTTTTTTGCAATTTTCACCCCGAGTGTGCTGGGTATGCTCAGACGTGAGTCCCAGGCTCTCCACACCACTGGAGTCAAGCTATCCAGGCTGATGAAGGCTGATAGCCAGAAACCGGTCCTTGGATGCTTGATTCCGGTCTGGGAAAGATATGGCTTGGTAGTTCGGACTGGACTATTCCCATGAGGCACAGGGTCAGAGCTGATTTGCATATAGCCAGTGTCTAACCCAGGGTGGTGTGGAGTGCAAAAAAACGATGGATTTAGGCCCAGATCCTTGTACGGGGTGAATGTATGACATTGTTCTACATTCTGTCCATCAACTGTGTTTTTTGCAATTTTCACCCCGAGTGGGCTGGTTATGCTCAGACGTGAGTCCCAGGCTCTCCACACCACTGGAGTCAAGCTATCCAGGCTGCTGAAGGCTGATAGCCAGAAACCGGTCCTTGGATGCTTGATTCCGGTCTGGGAAAGACATGGCTTGGTAGTTCGGACTGGACTGTTCCCATGAGGCACAGGGTCAGAGCTGATTTGCATATAGCCAGTGTCTAATCCAGGGTGGTGTGGAGTGCAAAAGAACGATGGATTTAGGCCCAGATCCTTGTACTGGGGTGAATGTATGACATTGTTCTACATTCTGTCCATCAACTGTGTTTTTTGCAATTTTCACCCCGAGTGGGCTGGGTATGCTCAGACGTGAGTCCCAGGCTCTCCACACCACTGGAGTCAAGCAATCCAGGCTGATGAAGGCTGATAGCCAGAAACCGGTCCTTGGATGCTTGATTCCGGTCTGGGAAAGACATGGCTTGGTAGTTCGGACTGGACTGTTCCCATGAGGCACAGGGTCAGAGCTGATTTGCATATAGCCAGTGTCTAACCCAGGGTGGTGTGGAGTACAAAAAATGATGAATTTAGGCCCAGATCCTTGTACTGGGGTATATGTATGACATTGTTCTACATTCTGTCCATCAACTGTGTTTTTTAGAATTTTAACTTTAGCAAAGTCAGAATCAATTTGTGGGTGTGGACTGCTTGCTGAAAATGTTGCCGCAGTTGATGTGCTTGGTGTAGCATCAGGTGGGTTCTCGTGCAACCTCCGTCTTTCAGCTCGAGCAAAGTACTTGTGGTGCAAGTTCTTCACGTGTCGCACCATATTTGCTGTGCCAAAGGAGTATTTTTTAGATGGATTCCCCTTGAAAGAATTGTTTGGCAAATTTTACAGGTTACTTTTGAGCATTAACCTTTTTTTGCCATTCTGGAAAAGTAAAAAACTTCCAAACTAGTGCTTCTTTCCTCTTCCTTGGACGTTCTTCTGGAATGAAATCTCCCCCTGAAGAACTGCTGAAAAAATGACTCCATTGCTCTTATTATTGTGATCTTCCTTCTATTTGGGAAGATTCTCAGAAGAAATGCTTCTTCTTAGAAACTCAAAGTCGAATAATTATAATGGGACGGAACTTTCAACAGTCGCAATAGGAAAAGTTATGAACCAATCAAATCTCTACTTTTAAAGTCACATGCATTTGCGTACGCTTATGATGCGCTTACACAGCTATTTCGATACCAGAACGCATGATGTTGTACCGCGATTTGTGTAATTGTTTTTAAAAGTAATATATGATTATTACAAGTATTAAAAAAATGTCATAGTTATCCTAAATGTCTGCCCTTAGTATGTACATTAAATACATAAATAAATGGTTTAAACAAAGTAGAAACATTGCCCCCTTTCGCGTCCAGAACGCCGTACATGACTTTAATGTGACGCGTAACGTCAAAGCATATTCTTACCGTATGTGCGGGTACACGCTGAGTATGATAAGCAGTACAAACTATGGTCCGATCACCCTCTCAGTGACAAATCAGAGCTCATGACGCGCTAAGGAGATTGCTTAGAAGTGTACACTCATTGCAGATACGAATCTGGGCCTGCATCTGCGTACATTATAACACCGCCCCCATCTCTCTCTGTTGTTAATTGTTGGTGCACACACTCATACTTGCACATGCGCGGTGCACGCCTGCCCACACTACCCACATGCCACCACCTAGCATGCTTGCTATCACTAAGCCTGGAAACCCATACATTACCCAATGGGATGTCCCCCAGGGCCATCATTCTTGCAGACTGCGAAAACGCTACTAATGACGGCCCTGGGCATGGTTTGGTCAGCCCCCGCGGTTCCCATATAATGCGGGCACTGACGTGAGCACGCTCTCTTTTGCCTGCCTACGCTGCGGTGACAGAGAGACTGTCAAAAACACCCCAGACTCAGCGAAACCGCAGTATTTGAAGACACGACAAAAGACGACAGAAGCAAAGGTAAGAGAAGACGTCACAACATCAGCCTCCACTGTAAATTGTATATGCATAATGCTATTTTTTTCTCCTTCATATGGCTTTCCTACGCCTCAATGGTTTTAAATTGTGCTTACATAATTGATATATTTCTTTATAAGTCACAAGTTCCTATACACCTCTAATTTTAAAAATTGTGCGTGCATAAATTTCTGTGTCGTATTTCTGTACTACGCCACGTGCTTAGGCCTCTATTATTATTAATTTTGCGTCCATGATAGTATAGTTTTTTCTGCGTCACTAGGCAGTCCCAGGCCTGTATTAAGTTGTTGATCTGTTTGCTGAAGCTGCAACATTCTAACTATGGAATATTAAGAACCCACATTAAAATTCACTTTTGATAGTAGTTACGCAACTCAGTTTACGATGACTAATCAAAATATCCTTTTGTTTCCTTCACCAAACATCGTTCAGAAGCAACCACAGCCTATCGAGCAACAGCAATGGAATTGTCTCCAATGTATTGAATATACTTTGACGTATAGAAGAAGAGTTCAAGTCGAGTGGTGAACTCCGGTGGCCGCACTGTTTATACAAGGTAAGCACAGCAGCCTAGATCTACAAAGACTTCATAGCAATGCATTAGAAATAAGTCGGCATAAGGGGCGTCAGTAACGCAGTAGGCACTTCCATATAGACACCACTTGAACGCAGCACTATAACAACTGAAATGTACCAGGTACACTGCACTCGTAAAACTGTAGTGTTAGCTTTATTTGTGAAACGAGAAAGGGCCATATTATCAAGCCTTGGCGACAAAATTATCACCACTTTATCGGCAGCAAAGTACCGCTAAAGTGGCGATAATGGGTTTGATAATATGCTCTATGCAATTCTAATCGAAGCTCATGTTAGATGTGAAGGACATCTAACATGAGCTTCGATTGGAATTCCATAGAGCATATTATCAAACCCATTATCGCCACTTTGGCGACACTTTCCTGCCGATAAAGTGGCGATAATTTTGTCGCCCAGGCTTGATATTATGGCCCAGAGTGCGAAGTGTACAGCAGCTTCTCTGTAAAATCTATAATTACCTCCGAGCAGTGACAACAGGTTACAACAGTCTGACAAACAGATCCACAACCTTATTACGCCACTTTTGAGTCACTTTTAACATGGGTAAAGTGATGCAAGGAGCTAGTAAATCTACGTCTGACATTTCAAGAAAAAATCTCAACTCCAGACTCTGCGACACAGTTTTAATGTTGTTTTCTCTCTCTTTCTCTCTCTCAATCTCTGTGACATAATTTCTCTTTCTCTATTAAACTTAGACACTGCTGTCTGCTTGGACGTGTATAAGAATTGTTGAAAACAAGTTGTGACATCAACTGCCTGAAATGTTTAGCCGCAAGGTTTATACAACGGTAAGCACAGAGGCCTAGATCTACAAAGCCTTCATAGCAATGCAATAGAAATAAGTCGGCATAACGGGCGTCAGTAACGCAATAGGCATTCCATATAGACATCACTTGAATGCGGCACTAAACAGAACTGGAAAGTACAAGTCACACTGCACACATAAAACCGTAGAGTTACAAAAACTTGTAGGGGCATATTATCAAGAACGGCGATAAAATTATCGCCGTTTCAGCGGCAGGAAACTGCCGCTAAAGCGGCGATAATTAGCTTGATAATATGCCCTTGTGAATTCCCATAGTAGCCCAGGTTAACACCAGAACCTGGGCTGCTATGGGAATTCACAAGAGCATATTATCAAGCCCATTATCGCCGCTTTAGCTGCAGTTTCCTACTGCTAAAACGGCGATAATTTTATCGCCGTTCTTGATAATATGCCCTGTAATGCTTCTGCTCATTTACTCACATCTACATAATTCTAAACTCTAATTTTCTTTTGCAGATTACCAATCGGACACCTTTTGGAATCCATTTCACAATTTGTTTATAACATTGTTTGTTAAAGTAGTTTTTCTAGTTCTAGTATAGTTGTAATTGAGTTTTGTTTATATTTATTGTTTAATAAAAGTTACTAAAAAAAAGCTACATACTTCTTTTATTTTGTGGGGGAGGGGTATGACGGTCCACAATAAAAATAATGTTGAAATACTATAGTAAGATATTCAAGACTAGGATTGAAAACTACTGAGTTCTAACTAACAGATAAAATAAAAACAACGGTGAAACACTACTTAAATGGCGGTGGACGGAGTACATCATCAACGTTTGGCGCCTCGGCACTACCTTTCAAATAAATATAGAAAAAATATATTTAATAATACTGTACAAAAGTACAGCAGCGGATGACGCACACGACCCGGGAAAAGAAAGCGACAAATTTAACACCTGATTTAAAGAAAGGTTTGCTTGTTGAACTTGAAGAAAAAGAAAACGTGGGCTTCGAAACTACGCTGCGCATGCGTAGAGTACAACTGCTACACAAAAAAAGGAAAGCTTTGCATACTATCATAGAAATGAAGGAGCATATTATCAACAAAAGGCGATTCATTATTGCCGCTTTTATTGACAGGAAACTGCCGCTAAAGCGACGATAATGTGCTTGATAATAGGCCCTTGTAACTTCCCATAGCAGCCCAGGTTCTGGTGTTAACCTGGGCTGCTATGGTTATTCTCAAGGGCATATTATCAAGCCCATTATCGCCGCTTTATCTGCAGTTTCCTGCTCATAAAAGCGACGATAATGAGTCGCCTTTTGCTGATAATATGGCCCATTGTTCTTTTTTTGACCAGTACACTTAGGTGCATATTATCAAGGACCGGTGTTAAAATGATCGCCGTTTTATTGGCAGGAAACTGCTGATAAAATGGCAATAATGAGCTTGATAATACTGCCTTGTTATTTCCCATAGAAGCCCATGTTAACACCATAACATAGGCTTCTATGGAAATTAACAAGGACGTATTATCAAGCCCACCCTCCCAACATTAATAAAAAACTCCAGACAATGCAGGTCCCTGGAGCTGGAAGGTCATTTTACAAATCACTGCCCCAGAAAGGTGGCGTTCCCCGCGACGTGTATGGAACTTCCCTAAAAGTTTGGGGGTGATTCATCAAGTGGGAGCCAAGAAAAAAGGGGTGTCCCAAAACGTGTTTTCCCCATGCAATTTTCCATAGGGACCTTTAGCCTGGGCTAAAGCCCGAACGGCTGAACGGAATTACACCAAATGTGGCAAAGAGGTAGAGTTTGGTTCGCAGATTGTGCTTTTTGTTAAACGGTGTATATCCGTTCAGTAGTTCCTGAGAAAATCAAAAGTAAAATCATAGTGATATCTATAGACGAACTACTGTTCGCGTACGGAAATCCTTTCAATTACGAGCACGAGCTGCATGCTGATTGGATGTCACCTGTCTGTCAACACTTGAAACCTAGAAGTGTTGGCGGCCATCTTGTGCCTCAGTAGAGCCGAGTCACAAGAAAACAGTAAAACAAAGTTGAAAAATAAGGGAAGGGGGCAGGGTAGAAACATAAGAAATCGCGGGGTACGTGTATGGTACGCGTACGCGGTGGAAAAGGCAAAAAGAAACTAGAAGTCCGTTTTATTCTTTATTAGCTCCAGGGGAGCCAAATCTCGGGGGCAATTTTTTTCCATAATGGGGGGCTTGTAAGGTCTCCAGAGTCGCGGTGAACGGCACTCCCCATGGTTTTATTTTGAAGTATGCGGGGGGCTTACAGCTGCTCTCCCCGCAGCCCCGGGGACCCCTACCCCCTCAGGGCTTTTTTTTGTTTTTTAAAGTATGTTTTCAGCCCCCCTCCCCCTACACGTACAGTAAGTGTACCGAAAACCGTACAGTTACGAGCACGAGCTGCATGTTGATTGGATGTCAGCTGTTTGTCAACACTCCAAACCAGGAAGTGTTGGCAGCCATCTTGTGCCTTGGTAGAACCGAGTCACAAAAAAACAGTAAAACAAAGTTGAAAAATAAGGAAAGGGGGCAAGGTAGAAACATCCTGATGCCTGCTCTGGGGGTCCTAAATGGATCTTTAGGCCCCACATTTGTTTTTGTTTTTAAATGAAATCGCGGGGTACGTGTATCGTACGCGTACGCGGTGGAAAAGGAAAAAAAAACTAGAAGTCCGTTTTATTCTTAATTAGCCCCCGGCGGGGGCCAAATCCCAGGGGCTATTTTTTTCCATAATGGGGGCTTGTAAGGCCCTCCAAGCCCCGGGGAACCCCGCCCCCCGGGGTTTTATTTTGAAGTATGCAGCGGGGCTCACGGCCCCACCTCTTTGCCCCGGGGACATCTACTCCCCCAAGCTTCTCTAGGGGCCTAGTCCTGCCATTGTTCTGTGTAGGCTCCTACCAGCCGCCCGCACAGTTTCATGGACCTGACAATGAGTTCCACGGCGTAGCGTCCATTGCAGTATTATTAGCCTTTTTGCTCTTTTGCTCACTTACCAGTTTGTGTTCAAGATTCGCCATCTTATTTGTGTAGCTTTCCTTTGTGTATCTTTTGTGTAGCCTTGTTTGGTGTATCTTCTTTTGTATCTGACTTTGTTTATTCAGTGCTTGTTCTAGTGTTCTGAACATAGCAGTACATATGTAGACATGTAGTTTACTCCTTTCCTTTCCCTCCCTCCACCCTACTAAACAACGTAATGGGGGAGTGAAAGTAAGGCACTCCTGTCTTCACTGTATTAAGTTTGCAAC
This sequence comes from Lissotriton helveticus, assembly GCF_964261635.1. Taxonomy (NCBI): domain Eukaryota; kingdom Metazoa; phylum Chordata; class Amphibia; order Caudata; family Salamandridae; genus Lissotriton; species Lissotriton helveticus. The sequence goes on from NC_136067.1 coordinate 17,935,946, forward strand.
ATAGTAGGTAGGACACGGGTTAAGAAACCCATCCTCCACCACACTTGGACCCTCCTGGCTCTTGTTGCCACCTCGTTTGCTCTGTCTTAAGTATTTAATCTTTGCACTTGACCGTGCTCCTCCTACAGTGTATTCTCATCATAGTCCAAGCACATACAATCCATTATTTTATCTGTTCTTGCCCACTCTGTGTGGTGTTATCATCAGCACTTATTGCACATTATTGGATTCCTTGAGTGTACCCGGTTTTAAAACATCTCCACTGTGCATTGTACATGGAGATCTTGGACCACCCTTTTCATCCACTCTTGCTTCCTGAGATGTAACTTCTTACCTGTGTTCTTCACCTCTTACTTTACCCTTTTAAATATTCAAATGTTCTCGGAAAGACATTACTTATCCTTATCATCGAAAAAGTAACAAGTTTCTGAAATCATTTTATATGTGAGTTGTGTATGTTATCCTAATACACAACATTCCAATGAGATGCTTTGTACCATTATGTAATGTGCTTTACTTGCAGTGTTCTATCTTGTTTTGGTTTGTATGTCATTACAATGAAAGGTAACATATTCCTGTATATGCTAAAGAAAGCACTTGACACAATACATAGTGACACTGTATATATTCGAATGTTTCTAAAATAATGTACACTCAAGTACAAAATATTGTTGCTTCATTTCCAAGATAAATATTTAACATATTTTATATGAATCACCACATATGCTGATATTACAGTAACGATAAAATGAAGTGTTTATGTTTTTGTACAAGGACCTACAACATAAGAAATACAGTATGGAAAATCTAAAAAAACAATTTGGAAGGTGGTTTCGAAATTAATAACAGTGTCATGGAAGAGCTGAACATACTTTTTTGTAAGTAGCTTTAATGAAGAGGAAGAACTGCTGCAGATATCAGTTGCGATTTCCTAGACGAAATCTTGGATGTTTATTTTGTGGAAGTATTAGATGACATAGAGTATGATTATATGACTTTTGAAATTGACAATCAGAAAAATGAAATACATGATGAAATTATTTTAAAAGCTGTATTAAATAATGAAATGTTACTAGAATGAATGTATTATTTATTAATATTATATAATAATAATAATATTTTGAGCCACACAGCACAATGTATCACATTTATTTTCTGTTACCACCTCAATCACTGATATTACAGTAAGGAATTTTTTAGAATATTTGCAATGTATCCAAAAATGTTTTATGAAAGCAGTTGAAAGACTGATATTATAGTAAACAAGTTTTAATAATAGTTTCAAGGTATCCCGAAATGTTAATGTGAGCAGTAAAAACATCGATAGTACAGTAATGAAGTTGTGAAAATAGTTGCAGTGTAGCTTAAAATATTGAACGCGAGGAGCAAAAAAACACTGTAACAACAAACAACAGTAAAGAATTTGTGAAAATAGTTTCAATATATCACTAAAAGTCATTTCACTTCACTGAGAACATGTTTCTTTTCTATTGACAGATTTTATATCTTACCGATGGAAAATGTCACTTACAGAGTAAGCATTTCTTTTTAGCATGTAGTGCTGTAGATTTAGATGCTTTCCGTAGTCCTGCTATGTTGTGTTGTGTTTGGCAGAGGTAGTAGCTATAACAAAAAGGCTTGATAAAGGGCCTGCCCTTTGAATTAGAATATATAATAGAAGGATAATTGATAACACCAGCCAAGAAAGGCAGCAGGTAGGCAAATTACCCACTGCTTTCAGCCGGGGTAGTAGTTACAAAAAAGGCTCTATAAAGGGCCTGCACTTTGAATTACAATATGAAATATTACAATAATTGATAACCCCAGCAAAAAAGGCAGCAAGTAGGTGAGTATGTGTAGATGATGTGTTGATTGAGTGGAAGATAAAAAAGGTGAAAAATAAGAAAGGCTGCATATTTGCAAAGTACCCACTGCCTTGTGAGGGAAGTGGATGTTTGGATTTCCAATCCATTACACAGACTGTTTGTCAGATTCCGCAGTGGGAGCCTGAGAAATGGGTATCACATCTAAGCAAGCAATGCAAGCGCACAAAGTACACACACTGTGCGGTAGAAAGGACGCAAGAAAGGACGCAAGTGTGCAAATTACATACTGCTATTCATGCATAGTAGCTCAATAAAGGGCCTGCACTTGGAATTTGAATTACTTGAAGAATATTTGATAACCCCAGCCAAGAAAGGCAGCAAGTTTGCAAATTTCCCACTGCGTTTGGCCAGGATAGTAACTAGAAGAAAAAGACTCGATAAAGGGCTATGAGTTTGAATCAGAATACGAAATTGAAGAATAATTGATAAACCTAACCAAGAAAGCAGCAAGTGTGCAAATTTCTCACTGCCTTCGGCCGGGGTAGTAGCTACAAGAAAAAGGCTCAATAAAGGGCCTGCACTTTGAATAGGAATATGAAATTGAACAATAGTTCATAACTCCTACGAAGAAACGCAGAAAGTTCGCAAATTTCCCACTGCCTTCTGGCAGGGTACTATCTACATGAAAAAGGCTCGATAAAGGGTCATGATTTTGAATCAGAATATGAAATTCAAGAGTAATTGATAACCCCAGCCAAGAAAGGCAGAAAGTGTGCAAATTTACTGCTGCCTTCGGCCGAGGTAGTAGCTACAACAAAAAGGCTTGCTAAAGGGCCTGCACTTTTATTATGAATATGAATTAAAAGAAGAGTTGATAACTATAGCCATGAAAGGCAGCAAGTGGGTGTGTGTACGTGTAGATGATGTGTTGATTGAGTTGAAGATGAAGAAGTTAAAAAATAAAGAAGGCTGTAAGTGTGCAATTTACCCACTGCCATTCATGGGTAGTAGTTACCGAAAAGGCTCAATAGAGGGCCTGTACTTTGAATTAGAATAACAAACAAAAGATTTGAAAACCATAGACCATACTGGCTCTTTTTTAATATTGGTAGACTTTTCTTAAGCTTTTTATTATACATGAACGGCAGGAAGTGTGCAAATTACCCACTGCCATTCACGAGTAATTACCAAGAAGGCTCAATAAAGGGCCTGCCCTTTGAATTTGTATTACAAGAAGAATAATTGATAATCCCAGCCAAGAAAGGCAGCAAGTGTGCAAATTACCCACTGCCTTAGGCCGGGGTAGTAGGTACAACAAAAATGCTCGATAAAGGGCTTTGACTTTGAATCAGAATATGAAATTTAAGAATAATTGATAACCGCAGACAAGAAAAGCAGCAAGTGTGCAATTTTTTACAGCCTTCGGCTGGGGTACTTGTTTCAACAAAAAGGCTCAATAAAGGGCCTGCACTTTGAACACGAATATGAAATAGAATAGTTGATAACCATAGCCAAGAAAGGCAGCAAGTAGGTGTGTGTATGTGTAGATGATGTGTTCATTGAATGGAAGATGAATAAGGTAAAAAGTAAGAAAGGCTGCAGACGTGCAAAGTAACTACTTCCTTATCAGGGAAGTAGATCTTTTGATACCCAGCTCATTACACAGACTGTTTCGCAAGAAAGGATGTAAGGTTGGAAATTACCCACTGCCATTCACGGGACGTGGTTACCAAGAAGGCTGAATAAAGGACTTGCATTTTGAATTTGAATTACTTGAAGAATAATTGATAACCCTAGCCAAGAAAGGCAAATTTCCCACTGCCTTCGGACAGGGTAGTAGCTACAACAAAAAGGCTCGATAAAAATAATTGATAACCCCATCCAAGAAAGGCAGCAAGTGTGCACATTTCCCACTGCCTTCGGCAGGGGTAGTAGCTACAACAAAAAGGCTAGATAAAGGGCCTTGACTTTTAATCAGAATATGAAATTCAAGAATAATTGATAACCCCAGCCAAGAAAGGCAGCAAGTGTGCAAATTTCTTACTGCCTTCGACCGGGGTAGTTGTTACAACAAAAAGGCTCGATGAAGGGCCTGCACTTTGAATACGAATATGAATTAGAAGAATATTTGATAACAATAGCCAAGAAAGGCAGCAAGTAGGTGTGTGTATGTGTAGATGATGTGTTGATTGAGTGGAAGATGAATAATGTAAAAAATAAGTAAGGCTGGAAGAGTGCAAATTACCCACTGCCTTTAGCCGGGGAAGTAGTTACAACAAAAAGGCTCAATAAAGGGCCATGAATTTGAATCAGGATATGAAATTCAAGAATAATTGATAACCCCAGCCAAGAAAGGCAGTAAGTGTGCAAATTTTCCACTGCCTTCGGCCGGGGTGGTAGCTACAACAAAAGGACTTGATAAAGGGCCTGCACTTTGAATAGGAATATGAAATTGAACAATAATTTAGAAACATAGCCAAGAAAGGCAGCAAGTTGGTGGTTGTACGTGTAGATGATGTGTTGATTGAGTTGAAGATGAGGAAGTTAAAAAATAAGAAAGGCTGTAAGTGTCCAAATTACCCACTGCCATTCACCGGTAGTAATGACCAAGAAGGCTCAATAAAAGGCCTGTACTTTGAATTAGAATAACAAACAGAAGATTTGAAAACCATGGACCATACTGGCTCTTTTTCAATATTGGTAGACTTTTGTTTAACTTTTTTTTATACATGAACGGCAGGAAGTGCGCAAATTACCCACTGCCATACACAAGTAATAGTTACCAAGAAGGCTCAATAAAGGGCCTGCACTCTGAATTTGTATTACAAGAAGAATAATTGATAACCCCAGCCAAGAAAGGCAGCAAGTGTGCAAATTCCCACTGCCTTCGGCCGGGGTAGTAGCTACAACAGAAAGGTTCAATAAAGGGCTACAAGTTTGGATCAATATGAATTGTTCTCAAAAAGATAATTTCCATTTCGATAATAAGTTTCCAATATATTTGTTTCCACAAAATCTGTACTTTGTGGCTCTTTTTCTGCTAAATATTAAATTTCTCTAACAAATTTACGTACTCGATTTCGTGTTGCAGCAAGACCTAGACTCACCCAAATGATTGTTCGAGATTTGGAGATCTACTACAAGTTACTCCTGTAAAAGGACAACCAGTATTTAAAACACTTGAGCATGAAGATACCAGAAATTCTTTTGGTAGAATTGGAAATGGTAATATTTGGTCATATTTTGAATATAAGGAACTTATTACAAATATGCGACAAGCAAATGATCCTGATTATGGAACTATTCTACAAGATATAAGAATTGGAAAAGTGACTGAATATGGCAAAGAAGCTTACTTAAATTGAACAATAATTGATATCTCCAGCCAAGAAAGGTAGCAAGTGTGCACATTTTCCACTGCTTTCGTCCGGATTAGTAGCTACAACAAAAAGGATCGATAAAGGGCCATGACTTTGAATCAGAATATCAAATTGAACAATAATTGATAACCCAAGCCAAGAAAGGTAGCAAGTGTGCAAATGTCCCACTGTCTTTGGCCGGGGTAGTACCTTCAACAAAAAGGCTCGATAAAGGGCTTGCACTTTGAATAGGAATATGAAATTGAACAATAGTTCATAACCTCTGCAAAGAAAGGCAGCAAATGCGCAAATTACCCACTGCCTTTGGCCGGGGTTGTTGATACAACAACAAGGCTCAATACACGGCCTGCACTTTGAATAGGAATATGAAATTGAACAATAGTTGATAACTCCTGCAAAGAAAGGCTACAAGTGCACAAATTTCCCACTGCCTTCTACCGGGGTATATCTACATGAGAAAGGCTCGATAAAGAGCCTTGACTTTGAATCAGAATATGAAATTCAAGAGTAATTGATAACCCCAGCCAAAAAAGGCAGCAAGTAAGTGTGTTTATGTGTGGATGATGTGTTCATTGAATGGAAGATGAATAGTCTAAAAAGTTAGAAAGGGTGCAGACGCGGAAAGTAACCACTGCCTTATCAGGGAAGAAGATCTTTGGATACCGAGCTCATTACACAGACTGTGTGTCTCAAGAAAGGATGCAAGTGTGGAACTTAACACTGCCATTCACGAGAAGCAGTTACTAAGAAGGCTGAATAAAGGTCCTCCATTTTGAATTTGAATTACTTGAAGAATAATTGATAAACCTAGCCAAGAAAGGCAGCAAGTGTGCAAATTTCCCACTGCCTTCGGACAGGGTAGTAGCTACAACAAAAAGGCTCGATAAAGGGGCTTGACTTTGAATCAGAATATGAAATTCAAGAATAATTGATAACCCCAGCCAAGAAAGGCAGCCAGTGTGCAAATTTCCCACTGCCTTCGGACGGGGTAGTTCTTACAACAAAAAAGCTTTATAAATGTCTCATAACTAATGTTGAGGACAGCGATGCTCCTGTTTCTTGTTTTTGATGAGGTTGATAGACTGTTTCACGTAACACAAAAGTTCATCGCAATAAATGCATAGAAATTTAAGTTTAACAAAATCAAGATCAATATGTGAGTATGGACTGTTTGCTGAACATGCTGTTGCAGTAGTTGATGTGCTTGGTGCAGCAGCAAGTGGGTTGTCCTCCAATCTCTGTGTTGCAGCTCAAGCAAAGTTGTTAGGGTGCAAGTTGTTTACGTGTTACACTATATTTGCTGTGCCAAAGGAGTATCCTTTAGATTGATCACACCTTGAAAGAGTTGTTTGGCAAATTTTACAGGTTACTAATGTTTGGTGTGTTTCAGTTAGTATGTGTCTGGACTTCGCTGAAATTTTTAAGGGACACAATAGGGCTTCAATAATACAGAAATACTTTGTACTTAGTGACATCAAATTCTATTTTATGAAGAACGGTAGAATTCTACATCCGCCTTTAGGACTAGTGGGAGGGTAGCATTTCAAAGTATTTGACAGGTTACAATACATGTGTCCATGCAGCTAAAGAAAACTTAGCATGGTTATGCATGGGCATCCTCTCACACAAAACCCAGCACTCAGCATTCAGGATTGTAAAAGCTTGCCATAGGAGTGACTGACAAGTTTATATATGTCAGTGACAAAAGAAAACAAGTAGGCTTGTTTTACATAGAGATATACAGACCTGAAAGACTATGCATGTAAATCTATTAAATCTTTTTTGAAGGTATGGAAGAAAGCAGTGAAAGGGTCTTTAGAAGCAATACTGTCCAGCATAACATATGCGTAATTGCTGTTTTTGTTGACTCTAAACACACCTTTTGGATTATGACCATGAAATTCTAGTGCAACTATATCATAGATTCCATTGTCAGATGTCTACCTTAGTGAGATAGGAATTTCCACTACTTTTTAGACTACCATTGAACAATAATGTGTGGAGGAGTGGTATTGCTTGTTCACCTTCAAAAAGGAGGAAGATTTAAATTTATATTTCAACACCTTAACAAAATAGTTGCTCAATTTGAAAAAGAAAATTAAGTAGGAATGTTAGAGGAAGTCTGGTCCAACTCTTAAAGGATTGTGCAAATCGTGACAGCTAAAGGAAGTGTGTCTCAACATTACTTCTTCTGATAATCCGGACACAACACTAGATTGCAGTAGTATGCAAAACATCTAATTAGACATCTTCCATGCAATCACATTTTTACTTTAAAACATACATTTTGCACATTTGTAACCAGTAAAAGGTAAGCAGGATGTTACATTTGGTTTTATAAATTCAAGGTGGACCCATCTGCTGTGTGCAAAACATTAGGCCTGTTGGGAAGATAGTGAAAAGTAACTTGTTATTAGAATTACTTTGTTTAAAGGTTAATAGCTTTTTTAAATGAAAACTTTATATGTATTTACATAGTAAACATAGTGACCTCTCAACACTCAGTGAGAAAGTGGTAATCAATCCAAAGTAGTAAGGGTGCATAGCCAGCTTTCCAACATGGCAGACGTAACTCTGAAAAGACCCTTGCAAATGCCTCAGTTATCTGAGTCATAGTAATATACACCCTGTATCAGCCAAATATGAACTGGATACTTAATGTGTTCTAAACACCCCAAGGACTTATATCACTTAATTTTGATCTTCAGCATCTACACTCATTGGGGGTATTTACCATTAACTTTTGCACATATATTGATGAAGTATCTTGGTTGCAGACTCTAAATGTAAAAAAAGATGTACATTGGCACAACATAACAGCAATGCTAACAATTAAAAATGTATTTTGCACTATATCATGCATGTGTCTAGGTGTTTTCAGATTCAGGAATAGAGACAGTTACAACTGTTGCAAATATATTCAAATGGCTTCACTACAAACATTATTGAAAATTCACAACTATAATGACAATATGTTACTATACTATGTTAAAAAGTAATTATATGTCTTTATCTATAAAAGATCTTCTATGAAAAAACAAAATACAGAATAATCCAATGTTCAGGACAACACTAGAGTGTGAGATCTTATTTATCATTGAAGTGTTAAAGTCAAACGTGATGACTCCATAAGGTCCATTGCAATTTTCAGTCGATAAATCCCCAGAAATATTACATTAGTAAAAATCTGGGCAACTGGCTGCTGAGTTGGGTAGAATTCTGCAAACTTAAAACATAATAACAAATGTATATGTTGAGCAAAAGTAGAACCTAAATGTTTTTTTTTTAATTTTTATTTTTTATTTTATTGTTTTATCGCAAGGAAATACAGCAGTACATAGTTACCAGAATTAGTCAAAGTCCTCAAAGTACATAACAATTTATAACATAAATCTGATTCAATCAACATAAAAAGTTTAAATCCATTCGGCAATTGGTGCCCAAATTTTCTCCCCCAATATTCTCGTTTTAACCCCCTTTAACTTATATATAGCAGATTCAATATTATACATAAATAATAATTTTTCACGCCACATAAAGAATGACGGCGGGTCCGAGCTAATCCATTCCTTCGTAATGCAGGATCTAACTGCAGCCATACATAAAAATAAAAAACAAGAAATTGGTGTTGACCTAACAACAGTATGATCAATACGCAACAACACTAATTCCGCTGTTATCTTAATCTCACTTTTAAGAATTATAGCTAGAAAATTTTCAACATGTTGAAACAACATAGAAAGTTTAGGGCAAAGAAAAAACATATGCAATTCATCAGCTGCATATAACCCACAGCGATTGCAATTCGTACCTGTTGTTGTACTTCACTTAGCAACTTTGTTTGGGGTGTAGTATAGATTATGAATGCACATAAAATGTTGAGATTTCATCATCCCTGTAATTAGGCAATCTGAAGCCGATTTAATCGATAACAAAATATCCACATCAGATATACCTAGGCTATTAGCCCATTTCCGCTGACATTGTCCTAAATCATCCCCAAATTCCTGAATTAAACTTAAATAGATAGCACCTATACAGGTTTTTTTTGCAAGAGTTCTAGCAATGACATTTTCGTCATTTTAACTGGGGAAATAAAAAATTGGTTCTGTAGGAAGCTTCGAAGTTGGAGAAATTTGAAAAAATCATTTCTTCCCACAGAAAATTTGTTCATTAAATCCTGAAATGAAACAATTTGATCATTATTAAATAGGTCTCCCAGATACCGTATTCCTTTCTGCTGCCATCTATACATAGTTAAATCACAAAAAAATTCAGGTAAAAGGCCCTTTGATATAAGGGGAGTATAAGCATTTAGTTTATATAATTTTATGGTTACGAATTTTTTGCCAGACTCCAAAAGCTGCCTTAAATATCTTATATTTAGTTTTTTTGTGATAGCTGGGCTCTACAATCCTCAAAAAACTACCTTTGACTTGCTCGCCCATAATCATTTTGTAAATTGAAGGAGTTTGACAATTCAGAATTTCTACCCTGTCTCCCATAATTAAAGGACTTATGTATTGCAATGCAGCAGATAAATAATAAAAAAGAAAATAAGGAACATTCCATCCACCTTGTTCATTACTGAGTATCATTTTCTTTGATGCTTTCCTGTGACGTTCATAACCCCATAAAAAACGAAAAGTACTTCTTTCTAGATTTTTAAAACAAAGCGACTGAAATTCTAATGGTATTGTACGGTAGGTATACAGTACTTTTGGTAAGATCATCATTTTTAAAATGTTGAGTCTACCATATAGAGATAAATGTAGGTGATCCAAGCGCTGCAGTGAAGCATTAATTTGAGTTATTATGGGGTTTATATTGCGTTCTGGTATCTTCTCTATGGAGAGGGAAATCTTTATTCCTAAATTTGTGACCTCTGAAGTAGTGAAAATATTTGAAGGTGGATTATCTCCTGAGCATAAAATTTGTGTTTTCTCCAAGTTGAGTTTGTAACCGGAGAAAAGCCCAAATTGTTTAGCAAGGTCGTCAATCGCTGGTAGAGCTGTCTGAACATCAGTAGTGGTTATCACTATATCGTCAGCATAAGCTAAAACTCGATAATTATTATTAGCTAAATGAATAGGTTTAATTTTTTGTTCCAAAAAAACGGTTAATTAAGGGGTCAATATAAAAAGCAAAAAGTAAAGGAGAACAGGGACATCCTTGTCGAGTGCCCCTGGTCACTGAAAAAGGAGGGGAGATTTGTCCGTTAATTCGAATACACGCTTTAGGAGCGACATACAGAGTTTTTAAAGCTTTTATAATACCGGGGCCTAGTCCCTTCCTAGATAGAATTTCCCACAGATAGTCCCAAGCAACCCGGTCAAAAGCTTTTTCAGCATCTAGAAATATTAGTCCAACATTAGACCGAGTTGCCTGGGACCAATCCAGGAACGAGATCACCCGTCGAATGTGATCAGCAGTGTCTCTAGCAGGGATAAAGCCATGTTGATAAATAGAAACTAGGGGAGAAATAATATTAGATAATCTTAGAGCTAAAATTTTAGAAAATGTTTTACTATCGGCATTTATGAGTGATATAGGACGAAAAGATGAGGGTAATAACGGAGGCTTACCTTTTTTAAGGAACACAGTAATTATTGAATCATGCCATGATTCAGGGGCAATACCTTGTTGAGCTCTCAGACATAGATCCACTAGTTCTATTTTTAAGGCACTCCGAAACTGTTTAAAAAAACTCTAAAGGAATAGCATCAGGACCAGCTGCTTTTCCTGAGGCTAGAGACATTAGAGAGAGTTCAATTTGCTCCCAAGTAAATGGTAAATCTAATTTCCCCTTCTCTTCGCTAGATAAGGTGATATTTAAAGCTGATTCAATAAACTGAGTAGTCTGATCTAAACAATCTGACCTCGCATCCTCAGTATACAGTTTAAAATAGAAGTCACTAAATACTTTAAGAATATCCTCTATTTTATTAACAGTTATCCCTGTCAAATTATTTATTTTATCGATGCTAGCAAATGCTGCTTTCTGCCTGGCCCTCTTAGCCAAATGTTTGCCAGAATTCTCACCAACTTCATAAACCTCTGTCCTAAAGGCAGAAACTTGCTGAGCAAACTTTGTCGCGTACCCCTGATGAATGTTAACTTTGAGAGTCATTAACTCCTTTATAATGTTTTCAGTAACTAATCCTTTATTGCACGCCTGCATAAGCTGAATCTCTAGCAATCTTAAATTTTTCATTTCTAATTCTTCTCGCATTCTAGCCTCCTTTTGTTTTCTTATTGAGTAGCTCAATGTTTCTCCCCGAACCCAACATTTAAAAGCATCCCAGACTATTTCAAAAGGTGCAGTGCCTTTATTATTAGAAAAAAATTCGGGGATCCAAATATTCATGTGATCAACATAGGATGAGTCAAACAATAGTTTGCAGTCGAATGACCATGGTCGAGGGGTAAATGAAGTAGTTAATTTGAATTTAAAAATGATAGGATTATGATCCAAAATAATTTTCGGTAGCACCCCATATTCCACTTGAGTAAGTTAATTGTATAAGCACTTAGATACAAAAAAGTAATCCAATCTAAAAGATTTTTGGTGCGGGCAGAAAAAAAAGTATATCCAAACATTCCCCCCCTTTTCTCATACCCTACATCTAGCATTCTATATTCTTGAATTATCTCTTTAAGTGCAACAAATACCTTCTTCTTCCTACCTTTGTATGGGGTACTGCCATAAATGTCAAATGTTTCCTCCATGTGTAAATTTAAATCTCCACATAGTACAATGTTGGATGACCATTGAGCTAACTCCACACTTAGCTGATTAAGGGCAGTGGGATCGTCAATTACTGATGCATATAGTGAGCAGATAGTGACAGTCAATCCTCCAAATTTAAGTTCGGCAATAACCCATCGACCTAATAAATCTTCTTTGACTTTTTTAATTTCCCCCAATCCAAATCTCTTAAGAATTGCAACCCCTCTTATTGTAGAGCTCTGACGAGAACACCCTACAACTTCCAATCCAAGGTCTTTTAGCCACCCTCTATTAGACCAAGCAATGTGAGTCTCCTGTATACAAACTACGTCCAGCCGCATAGTTTTTAGCATCTGAGCCGTTATTCCCCTTTTTCTTTTGTCATTTAGCCCGCAGACATTAATAGAGCATATCGACAGCTTAGCCATCATATTCTTTTAGTAATTTAGCACAGTAAAGCATATGATAACAGAAAATTACAAAATTCGACACCTGCCATAGATAGATCATAGCCTTAGAATGAAAACATCTTTCAGCTGTATGTCCTTGCACCCCAAAAAAAGAAAAATGTTCCCACCCACAACCCCCCCAGCTAAACCCTCCCAACCCACCCTTTCCCCAGCACCCCCCCACCGGAAGCGTAAGGGCTAATGCCCTCATTGATGGTAAGTGAGTATGGGCTGTTGTTCCGCCCGGGCCAGCCCGACCTGTAAATAATATACCTCTAACACCAAGAAAGACAAAAAACATGAAAATAAACAGAACTAGAAGGGTCGCCCACTCAGGCTACATACAGGTATTATCCTTCATCTCTATCCTGTAATTCACTATTGTATAGTTTCTAAATATTGTTGTGCTTTGATCTCAGATACAAAGTAAATAGTTTTCCCCTTATGCACAACCTTAAGCTTAGCCGGATTTAAAAGAAAGGCTTGTCCCCCCTTGGCTTGTATTGGTGCCATTAACTGTTTAAGTCTCCAGCATTGTTGGACTGTTGCAAAACAAAAATCTGGTCGGACAAAAAATTCATGCCCCAAGCCCTTTCTAGTTTTGGATGGCCTTGCCAAATCATATAGAGTCTCACGAAGTAAATAATTCTGTAAACTTATAAGAATAGCTCTTGGATTTTTGCTTCCCCCATCCTGACCATGTTTTAGATTAAAAGGAAAGCGATGAGCTCTTAAGACTTCTTTATCCCAGTCCCATCCTTTAAGATCCTGAAAGGCATCTGAGAGCATCTCAACAACAAATCGTCGAACATCCTTTCCCTCTGATTTTTCTGCCACTCCCAGTATACGTACGTTGTTACGCCTTGCGCGATTTTCCAAGTCCGTTAACTTCCAATCGGAATCTTGTCTAGTACTGTTAAGATCTTTAATTGAGGTTTTTTGTAAAGTAAGTTCATCCTCTATCGCGGATATGCGAGTCTCAGTCTCCTGTACTCTTAGATTAGTATCTGTATTTGATTTGGCCAACCGACGAACAACATTCTGGAGCTTACGCACAGCTCCTTGAGTGCGAAGTCCCTCTGCTTTAGTTTCCTCTCTGTGAGTCATGATCATTCTGTACATTGACGTTTGTAATTTATAAATTGACTTCAATGTAACCTCTTCGTCTCCCTCCAATAACTCTAAGGATTCAAGATCAGTTCCAACATTTATACCAGCTCCTTCCCATTGCGGTTGACTTATAGAGCCTACATTTTCACCTATTTTAGCCTCTATGACCCTGCGAACGGTATTTGGGGCTCCTTCTTTTGATAAAAAGTCTGATCCAAGAGGGTCTTCTTCTGAACCATCATTACGATCATTGGCCCAATCTTTTACAAGTAGATGACCGTCACTAGATAGCTCCTCGTCAAGGTCCCCTTCAGATGTTAACGACACATCAGACATGGAGAAAAATTGGCCCCCTGATTCAGTAGAATCTGCATCGTGTTGTTCACTCTCCCTGGGCGAGACTCTGACTTCTTCTACAGCATGACAGAGTTCAGCTAATGCATCATCTATCACTCCTGCTCTTGCTCCAACTGCTTCCTCAACTGTTATCACTACTGCGTTTACAGGAGATTTGGCTGAATGAATTGCGTCAGAATTTTTGGGAATAGCACCAGGTAGAGCTTTGGAGGAGGTCTGCTCGTTAGTACTATTTTTAGAAGGGTTAGGTATATTTCTTTTTCTAAATAAATCGGGAATTATATGCTCTTTAATAGCCCCATTCGCCTGAAAAGCACGATTTTCTGATTCTGGTACTGTCATCGATATAGTTGCTGTTCTTTCTGTGACTCCTGGAGTGGTATTGACAGGATTAGCTGAATTGATGACATTTTTTTTTAGCTCCTCTGCCTTTGGGGGCCATGATTTTACGTGGCTGGTTAGAAGAACACTCTGTAACAATTTATAATCCCGTAACAGTTTCAGTAAGCCTCCAAAACTCAATCTTGCTGTTTCACTTATTACTCGATTCAATTCAAACACAAAAACTTCAATCTTCTTTTTTTACTTTTGGCTCCTTTTTATCTGTTCTCGCCACGCTCTCCTTTTTTTTTTGTAAATGTTACAGCTCTTACCTTCAACTTTATAAATATGACCTGCCACGTCACATTTTATTGAGCTCAGCATTAGTTGTTCTTGCTAGAAATGAAACAGCTCATCACTCGAGCTGAACACAATGTCCAACAGTTTTCAGCAATCCCTCGAGCAATACGATGTTGCAGTAAAAGGCACGGCAAGCGATTAACTCAATCCATCAGGACCTGCCTGTGTCTCTCACAACTCCAGCAGAGACGCCGTGAACCGCGTCTTCACTCGCAGCAAGTAAGCTCCACACCACACCGGCCCCAGCCTCGGCAGCAGCAGCAGTGCACAAACGAAATACAGCGGGAAGACTCCACTCGCAGCCCGCAGCAGCACCCAGCCGCCGCACCATCCAAACGGCGGCAGCGCAGAAGCAGCGCAGAAGCACGCCAAACACGCCGGTCTCACTCCCGGTAAAGCGCCGAATCTCGGGAACCACCGCCGTGGCCCACGGAGCTCACCCCAAGCACCAGGTAAGTCTTGTAACCCGCAGCAACTGTAGAGCAGCGGGAAGCAACGCCGATTAGAACCAGGTCGGGTCGGACATCAGGCAGAGAACGCCACAGCTCCTCACACGCCTGCAATAGCAGCCGCCATCTTGCTTCCTAGACAGCCACCGTCTTGAGCTTCCTCAGTAGAACCTGAATGTTAAAGCATTCATAGGTTTCAGAGCAGAGAATTTCTCTACACACATTGATGAGAAATTATTACTTAAAGATAAGTAACTGTATTAGGAATGAAAATATTCATACATTAGGTCTTGAGAAACATATTTTTGAGAGGAAGGCAACGATTACCTGTAAAAATATATCAAAGGACATGTCCTTCTAAAGAGGAACCAACATGTACATCATACGCTATTAGCCAGAGTATACACAATTTACATGTTGTAGAAACTAAGTTCATCAACTATCCATTGGTCCGTTTTAAGTGACCAAAAGAACTGTCGTATATTTTAAAGCTCCACACTATTGCTTCCAATTGCTTTTTACTGGTTTCTTCTACACATAAAAAACTTTTTCAGGAATATAGATTGACTAGATGCTGCAAATGGATAACATAGTAAACCTGATACAGGTGCTGAAGATGGAACAGGTGATGAAGATGGAACAGGTCCTGAAGCTGGAACAGGTCCTGAAGATGGAACAGGTGCTGGTGAATTGTCACTCGTCAGGCTTCCTGCAAATTAATTTTGAAAAGTTTAAATAAAGTAACATTTCTTAAAGAAGAAATTAGTTTAACAACGTACCACAAACCTTTCTCAAACACAAACAGTTCATCAGAAATACCTTTCTTACATTAATGTAATTTGTAAAATATGTATTGTGCAAAAATACATAATCACGTACAGTTTTTCAACCTATTAACTTTTCAGCTATATAGGAGAGAATTACACCAGCCAATAGAACATTATTAATCTAGACATTGAAATTATGTGCCAATACTGAAAAAATTATATGACCGTCAACAGAGAATTTTTTAGATAGTCTACGCAATCTATGCTTCTGGAATTTACTGAAACCATCAGGATACGCATTACGACTTATATAATCCAGAAGCTCTTGGTACTTAGTTGCATCCATTTCTATGGAAAATAAAGATAAACGGGAAAAAACATTCAAAGAAAAGCATTATAGATGTAAAGAACACATTTTACATGCTCACATTCAAGAATAAAGACATAAATGACTATAAAGGTGTGTGAATATACAATTAGTAAAAGAACTGTCACCCCGTCTTCACAGCTCAATGCGCTCACAAAGTTTAAGCGAGGGATACAGAGTACAGTCCATACAAAGGGACGGGTAAGGCCTGTCAAATGGATGCAGTTTGAAAACATGACAGTTTAACAAAGGGTGCTCAGGCACTGCAGTGACAGGCTTGACTTTAATATTTAGGGTTACTTGTGTGGATGGCACAATTACTGCTGCAGGCCCACTAGTAGCATTTACATGAGCAGCCCTTGTATACATAGTATACATAACTATCAAGACTAACATTTTAATCATGGACAAACAATTACCATGACACTTTCAAAAAAGGCAGCAATTGCACTTAAAGACTGATCATGAATTGGTGAAGTGTCCAAAACATCTATTTTGGCGAAAGCATGTCAGGAAAAGATGTATGATAGAGGGAAAAATGGTTAGGGAACATAAGCCAAATAAAGGGCCAGGACAACATCATAGTGCCAAGGTTACAAATTAAAAAAATTAAAAAAAATAAAAATAAAAAGTTACAAATCCAGCATATAAATTCAATTAAAACTATGCTAGTCTGAGGAGGCAACACTTTCGTAGGCCAACTAGACCACATAAAAATATCAACTATATGTCATATGAGGAAGCAAGAAATATTACAAATCAGCGGAGGATTAAAAGGGAGCAATTATTATAATTAGGAGAGAGTACTTACGTTGAAACACAAAGCACGTGGCGTAACACAAAAATGCATCATATATATTCATGAAAGCACAATATATAAGAAAACAGGCCTGAGAAGGTCATGTGAGGCAGTAATACATATAAAAATTCATGGGAGAGTTAGGAGGGAGCAAATACGATGAACCACTGAAAGCACGTGACACACTTCAAAAATACGACATAGAAATTCATGCACGCACATTTTATTAAAGAAAGGTATAGGAGGGCCCCATGATGCAGAAGGAAAAAAATATTACGATCAATAAAAATACAGGCCTAGGAAGGCCACATGAGGCAGTAATAAATAATAAAAGTCATGGGAGAATTAGGAGGGAGCAAATATGATGAACCACAAAGCATGTGCCCCACAAAAATAAAGCAAAACAGATCTGGGAGGGCCACGTGACGCAGAAAAAAATACCATCAAGCACGTCAAATTTATAAGAACAGACACGAAAGCATGTGACACACTTCAAAAATATGACCCAGAAATTCATGTACGCATAATTTATTAAAGAAAGGCTTAGGAGGGCCCCGTGACACTGAAGGAATTAAATATTAGGATCATACAAGTACGATCAATAAGAATAGAGGCCTGGGAAGCCCACGTGAGGTAGCAATAAATACTAAAAGTCACGGGAGGATTAGGAGGGAGCAAATAGGATGAAGCACAAATAAACCAAAACAGAGCTGGAAGGGCCACGTGCCGCAGTAAAAAAAAATACTTTCATCCAGGTACAATTTACAGCGGAGGCTGATGTTGTGAAGGCTTCTCTTACTTTTGCTTCTGTCTTCTTTTGTCTTGTCTTGAAAGGCTGGGACTTTGGCTGGGCCAGGGGTGGCTGCGCGCGGGCACTGCCGCCTCCACGCCTATGGTGGTCTGGATGGGCAGTAGCAGCAGTGACACCACGTCGACTGTCACAAGTCCTCGTCCGCTTGAGCAAACAGTTCGTAGTAAAATCGATGATGACAGTCTGTCTGTCACCGCAGCACAGGCAGGCAAAAGAGAGCCTGCTCACGTCAGTACCCGCATTTTATGGGAACCGGGGGGGCTGACCAAACCAAGCCCAGGGCCGTCATTGGTAGCGTTTTCGCGCTCTACAAGAATGACGGCCTGGGGGACCTCCCATTGGCTTCCAGGATTAGTGATAGCAAGCAAACTATGTGGTGGTATCTGGGGAGTGTGGGCGGGTGTGCAGCGCGCATGTGCAAGTGTGAGTGTATGCACTAACAATTAACAACAGAGAGAGACGGGGCAGCGTTATCATGTATGCAGATGCAGGCACAGAATCGGATCTCCAATGAGTGACCACTTCTAATCATTCTCGTTAGCGAGCCCTATGCTCTGATTTGTCACTGAGAGGGTGATCGCACCATACTTTGTACTGCTAATCATACTCAGCGCGTACCCGCGCATACGGTATGAATATGCTTGACGTTACACGTCGCATCACAGCTTACGTGTGACGTAATGTAGGGCGTCCTGTACGCGAACTGTGCCAATTTTTCTAGTTGTTTAAAAACATATATTTATGTATTTAATGTACATACTAAGGGAAGACATTATCTAATAATAAAAAACTTTTAACAATCGTATATTACTTTTAAAAACAATTACACAAATCTAAGTAGAACGTCATGCGTACTCGTATCGTAAGAGCACCGTTAGCACACCATAAGTATATGCAAACCCATGTGACCTTAAAAGAAGAGATTTGATTGGTTCATAACATTTCCTATTCCAACTGTTGAAAGTTCCGTCCCATTTTAATCATTCTACTTTGACTTTCTAAGAAGAAGCATCTCTTCTGAGAATCTTTTCAAATAGAAGGAAGATCACCATAATAACAGCAATGGACTCATCTTCCAGCCATTCTTCACAGGAGATTTAATTCCTGAAGAACATCCAAAGAAGAGGAAAGAAGCTCTAATTTGGAAGTTTTTTACTTTTCCAGAATGGCAAAAAAAGGTTAATGCTCCAAAAGTAACCTGTCAAATTTGCCAAACAACTCTCTCAAGGGGTGATCCATCTAAAAAATACTCCATTGGCACAGCAAATATGGTGTGACACATGAAGAACTTGCACCCCAACAACTTTGCTCGAGCTGCAAGACGGAGGTTGCAGGATAACCCACCTGCTACTGCACCAAGCACATCAACTGCTGCAGCAGCACTTTCAGCAAGCAGTCCACACCCACAAATTGATCCTAACTTTGGTGAAGTTAAAATTGTATGCATTTATTGCGATAAAGTTTTGTGTTATGGGGAACAGTCTATCAACCTGATAAGATGTAGGAAATGGGAGCATTGGTGTCCTCGATATTAGTTCTTTTTTTTCCATTCTTTTGTTCCTGTTGGACACTTTTTGGGTACCAGTTCCATTTTTTTGGTTTAAAAAAAAAACTTGTTAACAAAACACAAAAAAAACAGAAAACTAAAAACACAAAAAAAACAGTTCTTTTCAAAACTACCTTCACTGGTCAAAGCAAGAACTATATTTCTATGTTAGTGTATAAAAGTTTCTGTAGTTCATAAATGAATGAATGAATACATTACTAGTGTATGGAGAATTTGAAAGTGCAGAACTATAAGGAACTGCTACAGCATACATCTATAAGCAGTTTACCTATAGTATACTGTAGTACCTCCGAAGCACTTGAATGTAACATATTCACATAAATATGTTACAAGTCTACGCTTCAATTTGCTCTACTGGTGAAAATGCCTGGATACATTTCTATGTCTTACGGGTGGATTTACAACCCCCTTGTGCCTCTTTTAACACAGTTGTTGCGTCACTTTTGTGATACACTGTTGGTGCAAAATATGTATAAATTATGCAAAAAAGGAGAGAACTCTGGGTAGTTCTCGAGTTTAGGTGGAAAGCAGTTCTTGTTAGAGCACTCTCAACACCACTGTGTCAGGGGTTGCTTTTACTCATTTCAGGTTGCCTTGAGCTGGTATTTTACCATTTCAAAGCTGTAATATTGTGCCTGGAGTGATAAGTGGCTTTTGTCATTTTACAGCTCGTCAAGGACAGACTGTGCTAGTCCCATGCTTAAAGACTTTGCTGTAGAAATGGCAATAGACTTTGGGGCAGATTTATGAAGGCCATGCGCCGCCGGTGCGTCACTTTATTTGACGCAACGGCGGCGCAAACAATGCGCCCTATTTACAACGTGATGCATCTAGGAGATGCGTCACGTTGTAAAGCCCTGCGCCATCAGGAGGCGTTCCGGCACAGGGTGGGCGTTCCGGGGCAGGTGCGCCTTGCAAAAGTGGCTGAGTGAAATCTATAAGATTTCACTCAGTCACTTTCAGGACAATGCTGCGTCAAAAGCCTGCGCCTGCTTGAAGCAGGCGTAGGTCTTGACGCAGCATTGTGGAGATAGGGCACCCCCGAGCCTTGCTGGAGCTGCGTCACGCTTGCAACGCAGCTCCAGCAATGCGCCACCTTTTCGGCACAGATGCGTCACGCATCTGTGCCGTTTTTGCCCCATGGTGCGCCGCATTGTAAATGCGGCGCACCATGGGTGGCGGAGCAGCGGCGCAGGATGACTGGCGCATCCCTGGGGATGCGCCAGTCATCATAAATCTGCCCCATTGTCTTTTTCTATCTCTGCGTGGATGACACTTTGCTAATCCAATGCTTAAAGACTTTGATAGAAAAATAGACATATTTATAATAAAAATGTAACAAATTAGTATAAAAACAAAGAAATACCAAAATTAATACAGTTTAATAATTTTCATTGACAAAACCTTAGAAATTCACTGAAAAAAACATAGGTTTCACACATGTTATAGTTAGGAATTAGCATTTAAAAAACTTTGCAAATTCATTAAAAAATCCATCGGTTTCACAAATGTTATAGTTAGCTGGACATTTCACTCATACAAAACCTTTGAAATTCCCCAGTTATAGTTAGTTCAGCTAACTATAACTCACGCTCCCGCAATGCACTGCTGATGATGTCACATATTACATCACTCATGACATGGTCAGTGAATTCACTCATGACATCACTGATGACATCTCAAATTTCATCACTGATGACATCATCCTCATGACAGAGTGGCAGAACTCCTCTCAGCATAATATAATCTTTGATACACACATTCAAAAATATAAACTAAAATGTTCAAAACAATGGAGATACCAATACCAGTTACAACAACCTATTCAGTAATTCCAACATCTACATACACATACACTTATTCACCAACAGTTCTATACAGTCCCTCATACATGTACTCACTTATCATATGTACTCATAAACCTATATATCCTGTTACACACCACCGACACTCATACATAGAGTTACTCACACACATACTCACACATGCAAACATCCATTTACTTGCATATACAGCTATTCACACACCACTACACTTACTTCTACAGAAACATACACATACTTACTCTCTTAAACAAACACTTATAGAAACAAATACTTATTTATACAGGAACTCTTCCAATCACTCACTCTCATGTATGCTCACTTATATACATCAATACTCACATATACTAGTTTAAAACATATGTATTTACTCATAAAGACACTATTGAGACAGTCATTCACTCACTAACACACCCATACACAAATTCATCCACCCATACAGGCCTGCACACATGCTGTCTTCAAAACACATACAAACAGTGAGTCACTCATTCATGCAAGTATGCGCTAAGTAATATCCCCCACCAAACCATACAGGCAAGACACTCATACTGATACTCGAAAGCAAGTAATAACCAATATAGACAGTCATGTAGCTACTCACTAACCCATGCAGTCACTTACACAAAGTGAGAGACTTATACAGATATTTACATATTTAAACATTACTCACTAACCCATGTATTCACTAAGATACACTTAAACAGTCCGTTATACAATCAATTTTACAACAAAAATCATCCATTTAGACACTTATATACCCATTTATTCTTCCATCGACCTCGAGATGTACATATATAAAACATATTTAATTTTCCAAAAAACACACATTCACTGGATGATGTCATCAGTGATGCCATTTGAGATGTCATCAGTGATGTCATCAGTGATGTAACTGACCATGTAACTGACCATGTCATGAGTGATATAATATGTGACGTCATCAGCAGTGCATTGCGGGCGCGCCAGTTACAGTTAGCTGAACTAACTATAACAGGGGAATTTCAAAGGTTTTGTATGAGTGAAATGTCCAGCTAACTATAACATTTGTGAAACCTATGTTTTTTTTAATGAATATATATATATATATATTACCTACTGGCGATAGCCAGTAGGTATATATAGTTAGGATTTTTTTCCTATGGGATTTTTGAAAAATCTATGTCGAATAACTTTGGCGTTTAAGGACAGAATTGGCTGAAATTTTCAGGAAAATGGAACATTTTGTTTCTGAGCAGCCCCTAAAAATTTGGGGGGGTTTCGTCAAGGGTGGGCCGAGAAAAAAGGGGGGTCCCAAAACGTGTTTTTCCCATGCAATTTTCCATAGGGCGGTTGGCCTCACTTTTAGCCTGAACGGCAGAATGGATTTACACCAAACTTGGCAAAATTGTAGGGACTGGTAGCCCGATGTGCCTTTGCTATGTCTCAAGATATAGGCTCCAGTGGTTTTTACGAAAATTAACTTTGAAAAATATATATTGGGCTACATTGGGCTATATATATGTTGGAGCCCAAATGTAGCCCAATGTAGCCCAATGTAGCCCAAAGATGGCCACCAGAGACAAAAAAAACAAATGTAGCCCAAATATCAGCCAGATGTAGCCCAACTATAGCCCAATGACAGAATGTCCCTGAGTGTTCTAAAGAACAACTAGAGTGCTAACAGTCCTACTTATTACAAAGGTATGGCACACCTGAAGCCATCTTGATTGGAATAAAGTGGTAACTCTTAAAACATTTAATTTAAAAAGGAACAAAATGAGGGGGTTCATTTTGCCATAGAAAGTATGATTAGCGAATATATGACGAAATCCCGCATACCATCAGTCCGCAAATAAAATCCCGCATGTACTATTAGGCCGCAAATTAAAATAACGAAAACTTTTAGAACGAATATGCCTTTAGCATACACTAAACAACTAAACTACCCTAAACCCTAAAACACTACCCCCAGCATGACCCTACACTACACAAACAGTACAACACTACCCTAAACCCTAAAACACTACCCCCAGCATGACCCTACACTACACAAACAGTACAACACTACCCTAAACCCTAAAACACTACCCCCAGCATGACCCTACACTACACAAACACTACAACACTACCCTAAACCCTAAAACACTACCCCCAGCATGACCCTACACTACGCAAACACTACAACACTACCCAAAACCCTAAAACACTACACCCCAGCATGACCCTACACTACGCAAACACTACAAAACTACCCTAAACCCTAAAACACTACCCCCAGCATGACCCTACACTACACAAACACTACAACACAACCCTAAACCCTAAAACACTACCCCCAGCATGACCCTACACTACGCAAACACTACAACACAACCCTAAAACACTACCCCCAGCATGACCCTACACTACGCAAACACTACAACACTACCCTAAACCCTAAAACACTACCCCCAGCATGACCCTACACTACGCAAACACTACAACACTACCCAAAACCCTAAAACACTACACCCCAGCATGACCCTACACTACGCAAACACTACAACACTACCCTAAACCCTAAAACACTACCCCCAGCATGACCCTACACTATGCAACCACTACAACACTACCCAAAACCCTAAAACACTACACCCCAGAATGACCCTACACTACGCAAACACTACAACACTACCCTAAACCCTAAAACACTACCCCCAGCATGACCCTACACTACGCAAACACTACAACACTACCCTAAACCCTAAAACACTACCCCCCAGCATGACCCTACACTACACAAACACTACAACACTACCCTAAACCCTAAAACACTACCCCCAGCATGACCCTACACTACGCAAACACTACAACACTACCTTAAACCCTAAAATACTACCCCCAGCATGACCCTACACTACGCAAACACTACAACACTACCCTAAACCCTAAAACACTACCCCTAGCATGACCCTACACTATGCAAACACTACAACACTACCCAAAACCCTAAAACACTACCCCCAGCATGACCCTACACTACGCAAACACTACAACACTACCCAAAACTCTAAAACACTACCCCCCAGCATGACCCTACACTACGCAAACACTACAACACTACCCAAAACCCTAAAACACTACCCCCAGCATGACCCTACACTACGCAAACACTACAACACTACCCAAAACCCTAAAACACTACACCCCAGCATGACCCTACACTACGCAAACACTACAACACTACCCAAAACCCTAAAACACTACCCCCAGCATGACCCTACACTACGCAAACACTACAACACTACCCAAAACCCTAAAACACTACCCCCAGCATGACCCTACACTACGCAAACACTACAACACTACCCTAAACCCTAAAATACTACACCCCAGCATGACCCTACACTACGCAAACACTACAACACTACCCAAAACCCTAAAACACTACCCCCAGCATGACCCTACACTACGCAAACACTACAACACTATCCTAAACCCTAAAACACTACGCCCAGCATGACCCTACACTACGCAAACACTACAACACTACCCTAAACCCTAAAACACTAGCCCCAGCATGACCCTACACTACGCAAACACTACAACACAACCCTAAACCCTAAAACACTACCCCCAGCATGACCCTACACTACGCAAACACTACAACACTACCCTAAACCCTAAAACACTACCCCCAGTATGACCCTACACTACGCAAACACTACAACACAACCCTAAACCCTAAAACACTACCCCCAGCATGACCCTACACTAAACAACCACCACAACTCTACACTAACACAACACTACACTACACAACACTACACTACACTACACAATCACTAACCCACGAAAAAATTAACACAAACCCACTTACCTCTCTCGTCATCGTGGTTTTCACAACGCAAATGCATTTACCATACATGCCTTTAAAACGTAATTCTTTGTAAAGGCATGCGCGATAAATGCACATGCGTTTTGAAAAAATGCGGGATAATGGTATGCGAGGTCAATGACCTTGCGGGATAATGGTATGCGGACTGAAAGTCTGCGGGATAAAAAATGCAGGAAAATGGCTGCAAACCATGATTAGCAGCAGACTTCCCTGGTGAGCACTAGCTTTACTACAGTGATCTAATGAGCAACTAGAGTGCTAACATTCAGAATTTATTGCAAATGTGTGACACATCTGAATGCCTTCTTGATAGAACCAAAGTAAACAAGCATTGAAAATGCAATATATCTCGCCCTCGTTTAAGTTAAAGCCATTCTGTTTGTAATGAGGTGGCTTTTTAGCTTTGCTTTTATTAGTGTTTTTAAAACTTTCATGTAAATAACATGCATATGTATGCATATATGTATATGTATGCATGCATTTATATTTATATAGATATGCAGATTATATATGTTTATATATGTATATTACCTACTGGCGATAGCCAGTGGGTATATATAGTTAGGATTTTTTCTCTATGGGATTTCTGAAAATTCTATGTCTAATAACTTTGGCGTTTGTGGACGGAATTGGCTGAAATTTTCAGGAAAATGGCACATTTTGTTTCTGAGCAGCCCCTGAAAATTTGGGGGGTTTTCGTCAAGGGGGTGCCTAGAAAAAAGGGGGTCCCAAAACGCGTTTTTCCCATTCATTTTTCCATAGGGCGGTTGGACTCACTTTTAGCTCGAACGGCTGAATAGATTTACATGAAACTTGGCAAAATTGTAGATATGGTTTGCCCGACGTGCCTTTGCTATGTCTCAATATATGTGCTCCAGTGGATTTTGAGAAATTAACGTTTAAAAAAATATATATATCTGTGACAGCGCTCCGGTTAGTGCCCCGGTTCGCGTACCTGACGCGTAACGGAACTTCGCGAAGCGAAGCTGATTGGCTCTCCGGTGTCTGTCAACATTCTAAACAGTCCGGAGCGGCCGCCATCTTGTCTCTCGGTACGATCGAGAGACAAGATGTGGTGAAAAGCGAAGGGGGAAATGAAGGAAAGGGGGCAAGGTAGACCACTCCTGACCCCCTAGGATTGATGAGGGGGATATTAAAGTGCCCCGCGGGGCAAAAAATAAAAAAAAACATTTTTTTTGCGATTTTACGCCGTAGAGGCGCGTCCCGGTACGCGAACCGGGCAGCTAACCGGGCAGCTAACCGGCAGCGTAGCTGTCAACATTGTAAACAGTCCGGAGCGGCCGCCATCTTGTCTCTCGGTAGGTTCGAGAGACAAGATGTGGTGAAAAAAGAAGGGGGAAATGAAGGAAAGGGGGCAAGGTAAACCCCTCCTGACCCCCTAGGATTGATGAGGGGGATATTAAAGTCCCCCGCGATTTTTCGCGGTAGAGGCGCTTCCCGGTACGCAAACCGGGCAGCTAACCGGCAGCGTAACGGGAGTCCGCCATCTTGTGTTTTTGGAGCGTCCGGTTCGCGTACCGGGTAGCGTCCCGGTAAGCGTAACAAGGGGAAAACCAAGAGAAACAGTAAAAAAAAAATTAAGGGAATAGATTTCCAGCAAACTTGGCAAAATTGTAGGGACTGTTTGTTTGATGTGCCTTTGCAAGGCCTCAAGATATGTGCACGTGTGGATTTTGTCTAATTAAGGTTAAAAAAAATATATATATCTGTAAGCGTGCTCCGGCACGCTTACGTTACGGGTTTTGTTTGCGCTGCAGAGCCGATACGTCACGGTTATGCGACGCGTCATGAGGCGTCTTACGTGGCTACGTGATACGTCACGTAATAAAGAATATATTTTACAGCTATAGATATTAGCTTTTAAAAAACCAATGAAATTCACTGAAAAAACCATAGGTTATAGACCATATATAGTTAGGAATTTGCATTTACAAAACCTTGAAAATTCACTGAAAAAACCATAGGTTAGAGACCATATATAGTTAGCTGGACATTTTATTGACATAAAACCAATGAAATTCCATATATAGTTAGTTGCACTAACTATATATCGCGCACCCGCAATCCACTGCTGATGATGTCACATATTACATCATTCATGACATGGTCAGTGACATCACTGATGACATCACTGATGACATCTCAAATGACATCACTGATGACATCACTGATGACATCTCAAATGACATCACTGATGACATCATGACACACCAATACCAGTTACTACATACGCACTCACTGATTCCTACGTCTACACACACATTCACTCATTCACCCATACAATCACTCATACATACAGTCACTCATTATTACAACACTATTATATGCACTCATACACCTATGCAGACACTCACACACTGCCACTCATCCATGGAGTTACTCACACACCTAGTCAGTCCTGTAAAGAATCAATCACACTTCCATTTCCTCATCTATACAGTTAAACACAGAACACCATACTTCAGTGACATCACTGATGACATCACTGATGACATCTCAAATGACATCACTGATGACATCTCAAATGACATCACTGATGACATCATGACACACCAATACCAGTTACTACATACGCACTCACTGATTCCTACGTCTACACACACATTCACTCATTCACCCATACAATCACTCATACATACAGTCACTCATTATTACAACACTATCATATGCACTCATACACCTAGTCAGTCCTGTGAAGAATCAATCACACTTCGATTTCCTCATCTATACAGTTAAACACAGAACACCATACTTTTCACACATATACTAACACATACTTACTCTCTTATACAATCACTGATACAAGTACACATTGATATGCACAGTCACACACCTCCCAGCCAGCCACACACACACTCAGTCTTCCATACATCCACTCATTCTTCAATATGTAAAACATATTTAAACTTTACAAAAACACACAGACACTAGATGATGTCATCAGTGATGTCATTTGAGATGTCATCAGTGATGTCATCAGTGATGTAATTTGAGATGTCATCAGTGATGTCATCAGTGATGTCACTGACCATGTCATGAATGATGTAATATGTGACATCATCAGCAGTGGATTGCGGGTGCGCGATATATAGTTAGTGCAACTAACTATATATGGAATTTCATTGGTTTTATGTCAATAAAATGTCCAGCTAACTATATATGGTCTCTAACCTATGGTTTTTTCAGTGAATATATATATATATATATATATATATATATATATTACCTACTGGCGGTCGCCAGTAGGTATATATAGTTAGGATTTTTTCTCTATGGGTTTTTTGAAAATTCTATGTCTAATAACTTTGGCGTTTGTGGACGGAATTGGCTGAAATTTTCAGGAAAATGGCACATTTTGTTTCTGAGCAGCCCTTGAAAATTTGGGGGGGGTTCGTCCAGTGGGGGCCGAGAAAAAAGGGGGGTCCCAAAACGTGTTTTTAACATTGAGTTTTCCATAGGGCGGTTGGCCTCACTTTTAGCCCGAACGGCTGAATGGATTTGCACGAAACTTGGCAAAATTGTAGGGACTGGTAGCCCGATGTGCCTTTTGTAGGTCTCAATATATGTGCTCCAGTGGATTTTGAGAAATTAACGTTTAAAAAAAGATATATATCTGTAACAGCGGACCGGTTAGCGCTCTGGTTCGCGGACTTTTCGCGCAACGGAGCTTTGTGAAGCGAAGCTGATTGGTTCTCCGGCGTCTGTCAACATTCCAAACAGTCCGTAGCGGCCGCCATCTTGTCTCTCGGTAGGATCGAGAGACAAGAGGAGGTCAAAACAAAGGGGGAAATAACTATAAGGGGGCATAGTAGATCCTCGCTGACCCCCTAGGTTTGATGTGGAGGTTTTAAAAGGGCCCCGCGGGGCAAAAAAAAATAATAAAAATAATAATTGAACGGCTGAATGG
Source organism: Lissotriton helveticus (assembly GCF_964261635.1). NCBI lineage: Eukaryota > Metazoa > Chordata > Amphibia > Caudata > Salamandridae > Lissotriton > Lissotriton helveticus. Next base: position 17,964,849 of record NC_136067.1, read on the forward strand.
ATTTGCACGAAACTTGGCAAAATATTAGGGACTGGTAGCCCGATGTGCCTTTGCTAGGTCTCAATATATGTGCTCCAGTGGATTTTGAGAAATTAACGTTCAAAAAAAGATATATATCTGTAACAGCGCTCCGCTTCGCGTAACGGAGGTTTGCGAAGCTGATTGGTCATTCTGTCACTGGGCTATAGTTGGGCTACATCTGGCTGATATTTGGGCTACATTTGTTTTTTTGTGTGTCTGGCGGCCATCTTTGGGCTACATTGGGCTACATTGGGCTTCATTGGGCTACATTCGGCTAATTAGCAAATAGCTCATCGCAAACTAGGAATGGTAAAGAATCGCTATTTATTCCTTAAAGTTCGCTATTTAGGAAATGCAAATAACTTTGATGATACATATGGCGGTTCATCTCTAACAAGATAAGAAGCATAGGGATAGATTTATGATGACTGGCGCATCACCAGGGATGTGTTAGTCATTCTGTGCCGCTGTTCCGTCACCTATGGTGTGCTGCATTTACAATGCGGCGCATCACGGGGCAAAAACAGCACAGATGCGTGATGTATCTGTGCCGTAAAGGTGGCGCATTGCTGGAGTTGTATCGCAAGTGTGATGAAGGTCCAGCAAGGGTCGGGGGTGCCCCTGTCGCAGGGTTTCTGTTCTCACACAGAACTGTGGACAGAGGATTGGAACCTCGGCGAATTAGGGTGTCCCAAAACTCACGTTAGTAATCAAAAACTATTTAGCAAGCTAGGTACAGTGTCACATTGGATATAACAAACTCTCAATGTTTAGACAATCCAGAATATGAACTTATAGTACCTCAGGATACGTGGAACTCATGAACAGTCGGTCGTTATATATTTCTTAGAAACCAGAACATGGAGTTAAGAAGAACACATGTGTATTTGAAATGTTTATTTACTAATGCCGTCTTCTCAGGCGTAGTACCTTAGATAATAAAAGTACACATATTATCAGTAGCAAAATTACCAGCATAGTTACTAGTACATAAAAAGTGAATGGTGATAGTATGTTAACATGCTGTAAATGAATAAGAGTTAGCAACACTTATAAGCAGCCGCGGGCCGTGGAGGGAGTTACGGTGAGGCAGGGAGGCGGGGAGGGGGAGAAGCAGGGTGGAGAATACAAGTACACATATTATCAGTAGCAAAATTACCAGCATAGTTACTAGTACATAAAAAGCGAATGGTGACAGTATGTTAACATGCTGTAAATGAATAAGAGTTAGCAACACTTATAAGCAGCCGCGGGCCGTGGAGGGAGTTACGGTGGGGCAGGGAGGCGGGGAGGGGGAGGGGCAAAGTAGAGAGGGCTCCACCCTGCTTCTCCCCCTCCCCGCCTCCCTGCCCCATCGTAACTCCCTCCACGGCCCGCGGCTGCTTATATCTCACCCTCCCTAATACACATATTATATTATTTGCTAAGAAGGTCTCTTTGTGTTGGTTTAGGGCGTGCCCATACTTTAGTGTCTTAGATTTGAAGGAATCACATCAGCATACACCAGCTCTCTCTTCATGTGAACCGCATCAACTGTTGTGTATGTGTGTTCGGCAAAGCAATATAAAACCCGCCTCATGCCCAGAATTGGCAGAAGTTGCACTTATGTTATGAGTATGAAGTCGTGGAGATCAGACCTCATAACAATTCTGTACCGTGTTGTTCTTGAAACTTTAGCACTCGCTGTACAGATATAGTTTAACAAGTAAAGCAGATAGTAGACCAATAACATATTATTCTCATGTAAACCACGATGAACTACTAGGTGGAAAGCTAAAGCAACAACTAAATGTCGTGTGCAGAAGTTGCAAAAAAGGAAAAATGGCGTTTAAACCGGTAATGAGCCCATGCTAACTTAACACGGTGTAAAGATATCCAGGACCTAGATGACACCTCCTCATGATCCGGAAACGAACTGAATAAGATAATAGAAGTGCCATCTCATGAGAGCAGATTGCAAGTTTATATGTGGACGGTCCGCAAGGTAAAGCATTAAAAACTAGGAAAATTCAATGCTAAAGAAAAATAAAACAGCCAAGTACTTTATCGAGTCTTAAGCCAATAGGCAAGGTAAATAATAAAAACTTGACAATTAAGTCAATGAATTGTCAATGAAATGCTAGTACTCAGCATATGAAACATGAAAAAGGTCTATGACATAACTGTGTATGCAAAATAAGCTGCAACAGCCTCCAACAGGAAGTCACCGTCTTCATCCGAAAACAGTTCAGCCATCCAATTTAAAAGCGGAAAAGAACATACGTGCTCTCCCAGCACCGGATCCTCTATCACCATCAGAGGACAGCTCGGTGGGTTTTCAAGAAAGCTGTGTTCCAAGAAAGACTGTGCTGCCGCCAGTAAATTCCAGGGACCAAGTAGTCCATGCATCAATGCCACAGCCATAATCCTTTCGCCAGGACAAATCAACTCGTGAGTAATGATAGGAGTCATCAGCTGATTAAAGTCGACGTCAGGAGAAACCGGTCCGCAGAGACACAAATCAATGGCCCAATCGAAATCACAGGTCAGGCAGTGAAATACAGGCTGGACACAGGTGAAGTAGGAGAACCGAAAAGATAATCCATATGCCGTGCTTAATATCGCCAACGGCATTGTGCCATAATATTCTAGCATGCGATTGCGGAACAGTGTCAGCAGCTGCAGGGTCGGAGGTTGCATAGGAGGGACATCCATATTTAAAAATGTAAAAAAGTACAAGAGCGTCCGCTGGTAATGCAAGTAAAAATGCAATCCACGAACCAGAGTGGAGAAAATGGAATGAAAGGGAGCAGGGATGACTCCAAAGATTTTCTCAAATGAAGTCACGAGACCACTGGTAACAACTTTAAAAAAGTGTGCCAGGGATTTTGTGGAGGATGCGTTAAAGATAGTCGGAAACATGTTGCTGAAATTGAAAGGCAAACCTGTGTACGGGTGTTCGCTATGTGAAGTACGAAAGTTTCACGGGCCGAACTCAAGGCCACCTCTCTCTGAGACAAAAGAGCTCTTATTCTTGTCATGCCGTTGAAACGTGTCCCAAGGTTGGTATTTGTGGCCAGATTGAAAACTCCCTATGTTCATGTGTGGGAGGAAATAGAACATTTCTGCAGCAAATAACCCGTTCACTTACTGTTACGATAAAAGGAATACTTTTAATTAACTCAGAACAATCTTCATTATTGAGCATCAAATAACTACCATTTTCCAACAACTTGAACGTGGGGATGATAGCAGGAACTGGCGTGCCTTGCATCACGCAAGCCATATTTGGTCGCTGTTTGTTGCATGAATCGTGTAACTGTATGTGCCTACACATTAGTGAATGATCTGGCGTCTCAGTGCATTCCTCTCCATTCAGATAAACTTCTTGATCATCTTTGAAACATCTGTATGTGTATGGAAGCGACCAGACCTCATGAACAAAAGCACTACCTAAAGGTTCATAAAGACCTATTGGTATATATTTCATACAATTTGAAAACTTATATAAAGCAAAAGGCAGCGTTATTAAACCGTCGATAAGGCATGTTGCCAAAAAACCCGCAATCCTCTGCTGATGATGTCACTGAGCATGTCATGAATGATGTAATATGTGACATCATCAGTAGTGGATTATGGGTAATAGTATCTCTAGTTTACTCCCCTATAGCTGTCTTTCTTTTAACATAAGTGTGTGTTTCCTTCCCTTATACTTACTGTTTTTGGTTCGCTTCCAGTTCGCGTACCAGCGAGCGAACTAGGAAGCGAACTAAGAGAAATAGAGGTTGGCACAGTTCCAAATATTGTACCAATTTTTTAATAACGGGGAGGTAGTTCTGAAAAGAACTTTTTTTTTTATTTTTCTGAACATTTTTTTACTGTAAGGTTCCCGATTCGCGAAGCGGGAACGAAGAAAAAAAAATATTTAAAAAAATAATTATTCATAAACATATAAAATATATTTTTGGATTTAAAGAAGAATAAATTTTACAGCTACAGATATTAGCTGTTAAAAAACCAATGAAATTCACTGAAAAAACCATAGGTTATAGACCATATATAGTTAGGAATTAGCATTTACAAAACCTTGAAAATTCACTGAAAAAACCATAGGTTATAGACCATATATAGTTAGGAATTAGCATTTACTAAACCTTATTTTACTCACACAAAACCATTGAAATTCCATATATAGTTAGTTGCACTAACTATATATCGCGCACCCGCAATCCACTGCTGATCATGTCACATATTACATCATTCATGACATGGTCAGTGACATCACTGATGACATCACTGATGACATCTCAAATGACATCACTGATGACATCTCACTTGATATCAATGATCACATCACTGATGATATCATTCATGTGATAATACAATGCATCTCCTCACACTCTAATATAACCTCCGTTACACCCAGTGTTAAATAGAGAGTATCATTTTTGAAACCATTGACACACCAATACTAGTTACTACATACGCACTCACTGATTCCTATGTCTACACACACATTCACTCATACAATCATTCATACATACAATCACTCATCTTTACAACACTATCATATGCACTCATACACCTATACAGACACTCACACTCTGCCACTCATCCATGGAGTTACTCACACACCTAGTCAGTCCTGAAAAGAATCAATCACACTTCCATTTTCTCATCTATACAGTTAAACACAGAACACCTTACATTTTTGAAACATATACTAACACATAGTTACTCTCTTATAGAATCACTGATACAAGTACACATTGATCTGCACAGAGTCACACACCTCCCAGCCAGCCATACACACACTCAGTCTCCCATACAAATACTTGTGCAACCAATCAATAACCCATATAGCTACTTATATAGCTACTGATCAACACGTGCAGCAGCTTGCACAACAACAGACATACTGATGCACACTTTTAGACAGTTTAGTCACTAACCCGTGCATTCAGTAAGACGCATTTAATCACTCACTCATACAGTCAATCACGCACCTACTAAAACCTTCATTCAGACACTTATACATCCACTCATTCTTCAATATGTAAAACATATTTAAACTTTACAGAAACACATAATCACTGGATGTTGTCATCAGTGATGTCATCAGTGATGTCACTGACCATGTCATGAATGATGTAATATGTGACATGATCAGCAGTGGATTGCGGGTGCGCGATATATAGTTAGTGCAACTAACTATATATGGAATTTCAATGGTTTTGTGTGAGTAAAATAAGGTTTAGTAAATGCTAATTCCTAACTATATATGGTCTATAACCTATGGTTTTTTCAGTGAATTTTCAAGGTTTTGTAAATGCTAATTCCTAACTATATATGGTCTATAACCTATGGTTTTTTCAGTGAATATATATATATATATATATATATATATATATATATATTACCTACTGGCGGTCGCCAGTAGGTATATATAGTTAGGATTTTTTCTCTATGGGATTTATGAAAATTCTATGTCTAATAACTTTGGCGTTTGTGGACGGAATTGGCTGAAATTTTCAGGAAAATGGCACATTTTGTTTCTGAGCAGCCCCTGAAAATGTGGGGGGGTTTCGTTAAGGGGGGGCGAGAAAAAAGGGGGGTCCCAAAACGTGTTTTTCCCATTCATTTTTCCATAGGGCGGTTGGACTCACTTTTAGCTCGAACGGCTGAATGGATTTCCACGAATCTTGGCAAAATTGTAGATATTGTTTGCCCGATGTGCCTTTGCTAGGTCTCAATATATGTGCTCCAGTGGATTTTGCTAAATTAACGTTCCAAAAAATATATATATCTTTAAGCGCGCCCCGGTTAGCGCCCCGGTTCGCGTACTTGACGCGTAACGGAACTTCGCGAAGCGAAGCTGATTGGCTCTCCGGTGTCTGTCAACATTCTAAACAGTCCGGAGCAGCCGCCATCTTGTCTCTCGGTAGGATCGAGAGACAAGAGGAGGCCAAAACAAAGGGGGAAATGACCATAAGGGGGCATAGTAGATCCTCCCTGACCCCCTAGGTTTGATGTGGAGGCTTTAAAAGGGCCCCGCGGGGCAAAAAAAACCATTTTGGTTTTTTTACGTTGGGAGCGCCCGGTACGCGCACCGGGAAGCGGTCCGGGGAGCGTACTATGAGGAAAAAAGAATGATAGACTTTTAAGATATTGTATGTTTATTGATTTTTCGTTTTGTTGTTTTTTTTTTGTGATTGTTTTTCAAAATTTAATAGAACGTCTAACATTTGACTGTCCGAAATGTCGTCATTTTCAGTGAACATAACTTCCAACATTTGAGTGACCGAAATGTCCTTATTTTGAGTGAACATAACTTGCAACATTTGAGTGTCTGAAATGTCCTCATTTTGAAGGAAGAAATCTATAGATTGTACACATTGTAGTAGTTCATGGTCCTGTGATTCATCCATGAATTCAATGTCATTTGGTTCAATGTTTTCTTGATTGGTCTCTTCAAGGTCAATTTCAAATGACACTTTTTGTTCTTCCATTTTGCCTGAAATTTGCATAAAAAAATATATATATCAGTAGAGATAGGGCACTGTTGGGATTAATTTAATAGTGAATTTATCTTTGGGCAGTGTATGGTATCAGACTGGTAGTAGAAATATAAAAATGTGTATGTGATGAAACCTTAGTAAATTCATAATTATACAAGACAAGCCTAAATCCATCCATAACTATAACAGAGAAGTCTATCTAAATCTATAACTATTACAGAGGGATAGTATATAACTATCAGAAAAAGTTTTCCATATTAACTTAAAGTGCACAATATACTTCAGTTTTCAAAATAACATCTTACCTTTTAAAAACAAGTTTAAGTTGTCAGTGAAAATGCTCTTGCAATGTACTTCAGGAAGTAGTAGTCAAAATGGCTGTGTTTCTCTCTCTTTCTTTATATATATTCAGGTACATAACCAATCAAATGTCAGGTGAAAAAAGTACAAAATGAAAGTAACATTTTAATTGGTTGTCAATTCCAACACTTCAGATGTGTTTTGTGAAGTAATTTACCTCAGGATATTTAGAGAGATCTACAGGCTAAATGGCTAAATGGAATTCCAATCAAATTTGTGAAAATGGTAGGGATTGGTATGTAGTATGAGCTAATCTATATTTGGTGAAAGTGTCTCCAGTGGTTTTTCTGTGAATTACTTTCCCACCTTTTTTAATCGAGCGCTTCCCGGTGCGCGCCCCGGTACGCGAACTGGCAGCGTTACGGGAGTCCTCCATTTTGTGTTTCGGTAGAATTGAGATACAAGATGGAGGGCAAATAATGTTCAGAATGGGTAGAAGGGGCACGGTAGACGTATCCTGACCCCTTAGGTTTTCTGAGGGTGGCTGAGGAGGCCCATATGTGCGAAAAAAACACATTTTTTTTTCAAATTTTTGCGCGGTTGGCGTCCGGTGCGCGTACCGGGTAGCGCTCCGGAAAGCGTAAATCGTGAAAATTAGTAAAAAACAAGTTACATTTAAAATTTGTTTAGAGTGATCATAGTTAGGGTAGCTCTGAGAAGAGCTTTTGGGTATGTGGTAGATTTAGGTACTTATAAGTAGGTACCAATACATAGTCTTAAATTCAGGATGAAAACTCTGTTCCCCTCATCTGAGAAGTGAACTCCATCTCCTCTGTAGATATCTTGCATGTAGAAACGCAAGTTATTGTTGTAGATGGAGCCCATTCCATGGTCTCTCATGTAAGCTGAAACAGACTTATTTACATGCTTCCTCGATTTCTCAATTTGTGGACAAAATTGGTTGGACCACCTCCATTTCTGTCTTTGGCATATATTTGAATATACCAAGGCAGTTTGAGGAAAAAGTGCCATCAATTGCTCAAAGGTGTCCTTTAAAAGCATTTCCAGACCTACCCCAGTCAAAGTACCCAAGTCATTTCCTCCACAGTGCACAATTAACAGGTCAGGGTTTGGCAAATGCAAAAAGGTTTTCACCCATGGTATCAATTGGTGACATCTTAATCCTCTGTGACCAATCCAGTTGATTTCCCCATTTTGTAAATTGAGGTTGTGTAAATTTCTGTTATCAGCATACCTTTGAGCCCAGTGGATGTAACTATGTCCAACAATCCAGACAGAAAACATGGTGAGAGGAGGTTCTGCTGCAGTCAGATGAAGTGTGGGAATGAAATGGCAGTTGAAATAGTAGGAGTATGTAATGAAAAAAACTGTGGAGTTTCTGTGCTAATGATTCAGTAGCAGTGATTGGTGGATTTTGATTGCTGAAAACAGAAAATTAGGGTGCATGGATGAGTTCTTTGAAAGATGTAATTTGAATGGTCAAGAAAAAATCATTTTATGAAAGATTGCACTGGATACACAGGTGTACTGAGAGTTCAGAGTTCAATTGAAACATTGTTGTGTGAACTTGTAAACATGACAGGTCTTTCAGGAGGTGGTTGCTATGGAAAAAAGGCAGAAAGGGCAGAGGGGGGAAGGGTGTTGATTTGAATAAAGTGAAGGAAGAGTTTTGATTGGGTGACATGCGAGATATGTGTTATGAATTACAGCATTTCTGTGCCATTGTTGGTTGCAGCCTCTGGAGTGCATACCTTTTGCTGTGCTAAAGAAAAATTGGTGTGTGTCTGAGACTGTTTTGAAACTCAAAAAGTATTTGCTAAGGTGAGAAAAGATTCATTTAATTTAGATAGAGAATAGTATGCTTTAGGGATAAATTTATGAAGAAAGTTGTGTATTTAAAATGTTGCTTTGTGTCAAGTGTTTTACAAATAGATTTAGTTTCTTTGAGTTTCATAGCCATGTTAAAAGTGACGCAAAAGTGGTGGAAGGGCCTTAAAAATACGCTTTCATGTGTGTTAGGGCATTTTGAGTCACTTCCCCATGAATGTGGGTAAATAAGTGATTTACTTGATGTGTTTAAAAACGTTTTTTGAAATCAATTAGGTTTCTTGATATGTACTGCTAGAGTTTCATAGGCTGCTTGAGGCATATTTACAAGGCCTTTGAGTCACTTTGATGTTATTTTCCCCATTTTAATTTAAGACATTTCCCCGTGGTGCAAAGTCTTTGTAAATACGCTGCCATGTGTGCTTGGCAAATTTAGACTTTGTTTCTTTGAGTTACATAGCCATGTTAAAACTAACGCAAAAGTGGTGGAAGGACCTTAAAAATACGCTTTCATGTGTGTTATGGCATTTTAAGTCACTTCCTCATGAATGTGGGAAAATAATTTGTTTTTTTGATGTGTTTAAAAACGTTTTTTGAAATCAATTAGGTTTCTTGATATGTACTGCTAGAGTTTCATAGGCTGCTTGAGGCATATTTACAAGGCCTTTGAGTCACTTTGATGTTATTTTCCACATTTTAATTTAAGACATTTCCCCGTGGTGCAAAGTCCTTGTAAATACGCCCCCATATGTGCTTGGCAAATTTAGACTTTGTTTCTTTGAGTTACATAGCCATGTTAAAAGTGACGCAAAAATGGTGCAAGGGCCTTAAAAATACGCTTTCATGTGTGTTAGGGCATTTTAAGTCACTTCCCCATGAATGTGGGTGAATAAATAGTTTACTTCATGTGTTTAAAAACGTTTCTTGAAGTCAATTAGGTTTCTTGAAATGTACTGCTAGAGTTTCATAGGCTGCTTGGGGCATATTTACAAGGCCTTTGAGTCACTTTGACGTTATCTTCCCCATTTTAATTTAAGTCATTTTCCCGTGGTGCAAGGTCCTTGTAAATACGCCCCCATGTGTGCTTGGCAAATTTAGACTTTGTTTCTTTGAGTTACATAGCCATGTTAAAAGTGAAGCAAAAATGGTGCAAGGCCCTTAAAAATACGCTTTCATGTGTGTTAGGGCATTTTAAGTCACTTCCCCATGAATGTGGGTGAATAATTAGTTTACTTGATGTGTTTAAAAACATTTCTTGAAGTCAATTAGGTTTCTTGAAATGTACCGCTAGAGTTTCATAGGCTGCTTGGGGCATATTTACAAGCCCTTTGAGTCACTTTGACGTTATTTTCCCCATTTTAATTTAAGTCATTTCCCCGTGGTGCAAGGTCCTTGTAAATACGCGCCCATGTGTGCTTGGCAAATTTAGGTACTGACAGGGTGTGCTTCTACATAGGAGCTGTGTTGTGTTTTCAAATTATGAGCAGAAAATCGTTTTTTTTTTTAAAAGAAATGCTTTATTGTGAGTAATGTACATTGCTCTGTTGCATACAGTCCTCATCTTCTGCGTACTCTTGGATATGCTAGACTACATCTGCACAATGAGATACCTAAGCTGAGGAAACACAGGTGATGTGATTGTGAATTGAGCATAAATATTTGCAAGTTTTTCAATTACATCACCTGTGTTTTCTAACATTACGAATCACATTGTGCAGTTGAGGTTTAGGTCTGTCCAGGGAGACAGAGAAGGTCTGGCCTTTGTTCAAGAGTGCAGTGGACATGACTCACTTCATTGGTAGGCCTGCACATGTATTATCTCCTCTGTACTCTTCAACATGCCTAAATTTCATCTGCAACCCTGAGTAGGCCTCACCTCAAACAAACCTCTGGATAGGCCACACCTTATCGTCATCCTTAATCAATCATTTAAAATGTTAGGGGCAAATTTATGATGGCCGTGCGCCACTTTTGCGCCACTGTTGCGTCACTTTTGTGAAGCAGCAGTGGTGCAAAAGATGCACCATGTTGCAAGATAGGCCTCACTTCATCTGCAACAAGATACCGTCACTTTAAACTGTATACATTTAGGACTGTGTAGGGGGCATGGAGAAGCTGAATCTTCTGTAAGTGTCAAAATTGTTGCATACAGTGCTCACCTTCTGCGTACTCTTTGATATGCTAGACTACATCTGCACAATGAGATACCTAAGCAAAGGAAACACAAGTGATGTGATTGTGAAATGAGCAAAAAAAATTACATGTTTTTCAATTACATCATTCTTTGTTTCCTAACATTATGAATCACATTGTGGAGATCAGGTTTAGGCCTGTCCATGGAGACAGAGGAGGTCTGGCCTTTGTTAAAGAATGCAGTAGACATGACTCACTTCATTGGTAGGCATGCACATGTATTATCTCCTCTGTACTCTTTAACAAACATAAATTTCATCTGTAACCCTGAGTAGGCCTCACGTCAAAAAACCCCTGGATACGCCACACCTTATCGGCATCCTGAACCAATCATTTAAAATGTTAGGGGCAGATTTATGATGGCCGTGTGCCTCTTTTGCGCCGCTGTTGCGTCATTTTTGTGACGCAGTGGCGGCGCAAAAGATGCGCTATGTTGAGACATATTTACAACTTGATGCATCTAGGCAGATGTGTCACAGTGTAAAGTCCTGTGCCACATGAAACCTGTGTCAGGTTTCATGTGGGCGTTTTGTTGCAGGGTGGGCATTCATTTGCATGAAAGCCCTGTAAAACTAACACGGTGAAATTTAGAAAATTTCACTGAGTCAGCTTTATGGCATTGCTGAATCAAATCCTTACGCCTGTTTGAAACAGGCATAAGGAGTGACGCACCATGCAATGTGTGGCTTGCCCCTGTGCATTGTAGTGGACATGTCGCGCTTATGACGTGATTCCTGCAATGTGCCGCTTTTGCGGCACAGATGCGTGACGCATCTGTGCTATTTTTGTTCAATGGTGCTCCACATTGTAAATGCGGCACATCATGGGTGGCAGAGCAGCAGCGCACGTTAACTGTTGCATCCCTGGGGATGCGCCAGTTATCATAAATCTGCCCCTTTATATTTAAGTATGAGCAGGGGACACAGAGTTGGTGAGGCTTATCCAAGGTTAAGAAGAGATGAGTCCTGTTCACTGAAAACTTGGACATAGGGCTCACCTCCTCAGCATCGCTGGACATGGTTAAATAATATCTGCAAAATGTTACTCTTGTTAAACAATTTTACTATTATAGTCTCTGAGATTTGTGTCTTACTCTGCAACATCTCATTGTTGTTCTCTTTTTTTAAAGATAACGACAACATCAAGCATGAGTGATAATGAGCAAACTGTTGATCTCGATATTATCATTGAACTTGTCATTGAAACATCAGTGGAAGTAGATCCCTTGGATGATTTAAATCCTGAGGATGATGAAGAACATGATGAGGATGCCGATTTGTCAGATTTGTATGACATAGGGTGGGAAGCTGACCTGCTCGAGCCTATGGAACTATAAAGAGTTATTTTTAAAAGTTACTGGAAATGAAAAGTAACCATGTTAACCGTTTCATTTAAAATTAAACACAACTTCAAAAACAGCTTGTGTGAAGTGTCTTTAATAAAATAGTGAAATATGCTAATAAAATTAGTTCAGATTCACATATAAAAGAGCACAGGTCAAATGTAGAAGCATTCTATTTCTTTGCTACTATTTGTGAGTTTTAAATTTGCCAATGCACTAAAAATTATTGTATGTAGAATTGACAAGTAGTGTGTTAATTTTTTGACGACTGTTATTGATTTACTGTTTGGTAATAGTGGTTAATAACATTTTTTTATTATATTTTACCACAGATTCAACTGCAGATCATTTCAAAACTACACTATGCCATCGAAGCAAAGAAGCCGAAAGGCTACAAAACATCAAAGACAGCAGCTTACTACATGCTTGCAGCAGTCCTCTACAATAAAAACTCGTCAAGTCACCAAGAAACCTCCGGGTAAGACAACGAAATCATTCCTAAGAAACATTTGCAGAAAAAAAAATATCACTACAGAACATGTTTTAGTCCAGAAAAAGAGAGCCAATTTAAACGGAAAGGAAAGGCCAATCAAAAATGTTACTGCTAGAGCAGGAGATAACTCTGTGCATGGTAGTAGAAGGAAAAATCAGTTTAGGGACATTCGTAGACGAATGTTTCGCAACAGGATAATTGGCAATTTGTTAAAAAATGTTAAGAAACGTCAACAGAAAGTGGCTTTTTATAAGAAAAAGAGAAACATTGAGAACATTATTGATCAGGCATTCGAAATTAAGCGAAAGTTATTTATTTTGATAATCAATAGAATTAGGAAACTAAACAAGGTAATTTATGATTTCAAAACAAATAGTAGATGGAAGAGAACAGTTAATCGTAGTAATTTTTGTGAAGTTTTTTCAGGAGAATGGATGCATAGTTCAAGTTGTGAGGCATTTTTTAATGAGGAGAGTTATTTCCAGGATAATGATTTGGTGCATGCAGTTGACACCAGTGGTCGAGCATATGAGGTGAAAGATGGTTGTCCGGTTGAAAAAGAAAAACTTGTGTCAACAGAGGCAGAAGAGGTGTTAGGTAATGAGGTTTTAGGAAGACGTCCTAAGGGACCAGTGTACACCTGGAAGTGTAGTAGTATTTGCAGTGTGCGACAGGATTCCATCAATTTGCTTTGTGATTTTGTACGGACATTTAATAAGAAAACTTTAAAACAGAAAATGAAGTTGTTGCAAGAATTAGATCCTTGCTGAGTGAGAGAAGTGACAGGTTTGCATGGTCATTCACTGGCTTGTCTTTCCAGGAGAGTATGCCAGAGTGTTTTTCATCATTTCAGGATGCTAGCAGTGCATCATAATAAAGTGAGGAAATTAGTTAGAATGTTGTATTATGCTAAGAGTCCAGCAATTATGCTTAAACAATTATGCACTGCTCTTTTGCATGGTTCTGAAGTAGATGTGAAGAATATTTGTGAAGAAATTGAGTTTTGTTCCTTTGCAAGTAAAGAGAAGAATGTTGAAATTGACCCAGAAGAAGAAGGTAATGTTGAAGAGAGTGTACAGGTTTCCAGTACAGATAATTTTCAGAAGGAAATTGCCACGTTTCAGGTGAAATCAAGTGAGAGGCCTAATTTCACTTGTGTGTGTTGTCGACGCACTTATTATAAGAATCAGACTAAGTTAGTGGATTTATATGCAAAAAGTGAAAGGGAAAATAATAGTGAATGGAAGGATTTCGCAACATACTTGATGGTAGAAAATTGTTTTGATTTGGGATCGGATCAACGTGTGTGTACTTATTGTTGTAACAAATTAAATCAAAACCAGATGCCTGCTAGAGCGGTTCATAATAATCTGGAATTGGTTGAGATTCCTTCTGAATTGAAGGATTTAAATACTTATGAATCTATTTGGATTCAAAGTGTCCATCCCTTTCAGGCTATTGTACGAATGGAGCCAAAGACAGGGAAATTGCCTCCATCAGATTTACAGAGAGGATTAAAGGGAAGAGTTGTTTATTTGCCTCTAGATTTCAAGAAAAACATTAATACAATTGGAGTAGAGAAAGTGGAAGAGGAACCTCTGGTTATCCTAGTTAATGTGGTTCCGACAAAGAGTAAGAAAATCTGGCAAGATTTAGTGGATGTTAGGAAAGTCAAAAAGGCAATGTTGTATTTGAAGAAAAACAATAAGTACTACAAGAATGTATATGTTGCAGAAGAGGAAGTAAGTGAAGAAGAGGACAGCTGGACAAATTGAGAAAGTAGAAGCCTCTAAAAATGAAGAAATAAATGAACATTATAGTGTTCATCCTTTGCATTCCAAGGAAGTCATGGGGAATGCTATTGAGTTGTTTCAAATGAAACAAGCCAAAGGGAGTCCCATTAGTGTTTGGGAGGAAAGTTTGGAAGCTCGGTGTTTCCCACAGCTATTTCCAACAGGTCAAGGAGGAAGATATGATGAGCGACCTCATCAAATTCCTGCTTCTGAATACCGGACTTTACGATTGCATGCAGAAGATCCTAGGTTTCGTCAATGCATTCCCTATTTGTTTCATCTACTGTTTGAAAGTGATCTGTCTGGACTGTCATATGCAGTGAACCACTGTAGGAAGGTGGCTACCTGACTATGGTTACCCCAGATTTTTTGCCTGTGTTTAGCTGGTTTTTTGACTTAGTTGACCTGGTTCCCTGCTAATCAGGGCCCCAGGCCATCTGCTCTCTCTGTAAAATGGATGCCTCTGCCACAGACAAATGTCTGGACCCCTGGAGCTGACCGAAACCCAGTCAAGGGGGTCCTGGACAAAGGGTTTCCTGTCACAGGAGGGTGTCACCGCCCTCCAGACAGGAGATAGTGTATTGTAGCAGGGAGGTTTGAAAGAAACCAGACACTGCCTGGGGCGCACAAGGCTGCCCCTTGCATAATCCGGCCAAACCGGTTCTGGGGCACTCCAGCCCTCGTGCCAGGGCGGCCTGGATCAAAGGAAGGGGGTGTATCCACCCACTTCCTGGGTCCCACCCATAGGAGGGGACCTAGCAGGTAATCACGCCCACCAGATTCGAATAAGAGTGGGAGCAGTGCCAATGCACATCAGATTTCCTGGAAGAAACATTTGAAACGATATTCTGGACCCTTCGCCCTCCATCTCAACGTGGAAGCCCGAAGAATCTCCCTTGTGGTCAAGGAGTGACCACCCTGCAGCAGCAGGCACCATCCAGCCCTCGACGTCTACTTGGTTGCAGTTCCCGCCGGAACTCGAGCGACTGAGATCGACGAGATCAAGCCTGCCCAGCTTCTAACAGCCCGATCCACAGTCCCTGCAAAGCTGAGACCCGTGGAGGCGACCGGAAGCGTGGGGCACGCCATCTTGAAGTGACCACGAGACGCTGACCGTGCAGCCCACGAGTGACCCTCGAAGCTGTACACCGGGGTTTGAGAAGCCCCCACCCTGAGCTACTCCTGAGCCGAAGTTCAGCCCTCCACACTCGACGAGTGCGGCGTGGGGCCCTTTGGCACGATTTGGCTCAACGCGTTGGCCCGGTCACTTGCCAGCTGGCTTGTGGTCCCTGTGCCGACGAACTACAAAAGAAGACTCGTGATTCTGGTTGCTCCAGATCCACACCAGCTCCCCTGAAAGGGAGCTCCGACTCTGACCTTCCTGGTCCGAGTGAGACGCCATCTTCCAATCCCGCGTGGATTGCTCTTACCAAGGCTTGTTTGCTCCAAACCGGAAGCCGACTGCACCGACGGTGAGAGCCTGCGTGGGACAGATCGTGACCTGCTCCTGGACGTCGCAGATGCCCCAGAGCCCACGTGACAGCGAAGAGAAGCGCCTCGACGACCACCTGATTGCGCCCGACATTGCCTGGTTCCGTCCTGGTTCCACCCTGGTCACTGCTGAGTGACCCAGACTCTGTCCCCTCTGCTTTCAGGTACTCTACAACTTGAGTCCACCCTTGGACTCCACCGGACACTTCGTCTTCACCCTGCCTGCAGCCCTTTCAGCTTCAAGCACCAAGAGCCTGCGTGTCAAAACCCGACGCCACTTCGACCCTGTGCACCCACTTCCTGTGGGTGAGGTAACTTTGCTCCGCCGGTGTTCCCACACTGGTGCACACCTCTAGGGTCTGTGTGTTAAGTTTTGTTCCTCTAGGTTCAGCGGAAGTGTCCTTAAACTTTAACTATTTGACTTTTACGCACCATTGGTTAACATTGGTGCATGCGTGCGCTTTCCGCACATCTCCCGAATCCCGAGGGCCATTCCCGACTTCAGCATTGCTTGTCCTGACTGCTCCCAGCGATTCCCTAGGCCCTAGGCCTAACCACTGTTCGAGTGGCCTCTCTTATACCACTTGTTTAGTATATGGTTTGAGTGGCCCCCTGTCCTCATCCATAATTGTGCAACTTTGTATGTTTAAACAGTGCTTTTGATTTAACGCTTGTGCCCCTTTATTCATAAAGAATACTGGGGATTGTTTTTAGTAATAAACACATATATTTTTATAATATATACTTGTGTGGTGTCCTTTCATTTGGTATTACAGGATTGTATGTGGTAAAACAGCTCGCTTAACACGACCTCTTAAGTTAAGCCTTTAGGCTGCTTAGTCCATGCTACCCCTAGGATAGCTTGTCTAATAAGGTTGACTTACAACCAGACACCATAAGGGGATTGTTTGGTCAGGTAGTAGGTGGTTCCAGAATTGGAAACATCCCCTACCAGGCCAACTTCTCACATTGGTGAGCAGCGGTGCGGATTTGAGCTTGCTGTTGTTTTACCATTGCAATCTTTATATCAAATTGAAAGATCACATCAAGTACCTCTAGGTACATATAAAATCAAAAGCTTAGCATATTAAGTTCTACTGAACTTAGTAGTTGTAGGTTGAAGGGAGTAGCACACCCCTGACTACAGCTCACTAGCAAGGTCCAGTAGGAAAACACTTAGTGTAGGTAAGTGCACCACTTACACCTCACTAGTAACCATGTCCGACACAGGAAAGGCCTCAGGGTCTAGTCCTGTGACAGTTGACCCTACCCAGGCAACTTCTGGATATGACAAACTAACCCGCAGAGACTTGATTGTCTTGTGCAAAGCAAGAGGGTTAAAAAGGGGCAGAAGCCCCACCTGCCTAACCCTGATAGGACTCCTAGAACAGGATGACTTAGAGAGGGCAAAAGCAGCTTCCCTAGATACAGGAACTGAAGGGAACCCCCCTGCAGTTGATCCCCCTGAAGAGGAGGATGATGATGACTTGGATGAGGACTCAGAAGTTGAGGACTTAGAAGTACAGGATCAGGGTAGCCAGGTTCCAGTTGGTAGGCTTAGCCAGGCCAACTTGGACCTACTGGGGAATGGAGAGGGCCAGCACCTCCCCAGAACCCAACATATGATTCCCCCAGGCAACAGAAGAGTGAGATCTCCCTCAGGAGACTCTCATCTTTCTAGTGCCTCCAGGGAATCACAGAGAGGCATGAATGCTTCTCAAAAGTTAGAGCATAGGGCCAGAATGAGGGCTGTCAAACTCCAGATAGAGAGGGAGGAGGTAGCCTTGGCTCAAGCTAAACTTGCCTTGGCAAGAGAGCAGAAATTGTGTGGCTTAGATGCCACTGGTGGCAGCAATATTCCTAAAGAGAAACCCAGGTCCTATGATAGTAGAAACCTGACAAAGATTGTGCCCCCCTTCAAAGAAGGGGATGACATCCACAAATGGATGACTGCTCTTGAGAGAGCCTGCATGGTACAGCAGGTTCCTGAGGAACAGTGGGCAGCAATCTTATGGTACTCCTTTTCAGAGAAAGGGAGGGACAAGCTCCTCACTGTCAGACATGAGGATGCAAACAATTACAAAGTCCTGAAGAGTGTTCTGATAGATGGGTTTGGCTTAACCACTGAACAGTACAGGTTCAAGTTCAGAGACACCCAGAAGACACAGACTCAGGACTGGACTGATTTTGTAGATTGTGCTACTAAGGCTCTGGAGGGTTGGCTACATGGCAGCAAAGTACATGACTTTACAGGATTGTATAATTTGATTATGAGGGAGCAGATCCTAAGTAATTGTCAGAACCAGCTCTTACACCAGCACCTGGTAGACTCTGATCTGACCTCTCCCCAAGAATTGGGAAAGAAGGCAGACAAATGGGTCAGAACCAGGATTAGGCCTAAGAATCAGGACAGTAACCAGAAGAAGGAGTCTACCAAGCCTCAAGATAAGGGTGGGGATAAAAGTAAAGAAAAGACTTCCCCAGGGCCCCAAAACTCCAAGGATGGGGGTGGGTCCCAAGACACTTCTTCAACTGAGAAAAAACCCTATTGTTATCCCTGTAAACAGGTGGGGCATTACAAAACAGACAGCTGTTGTCCCAAGAATAACAATAAAGAAAATATACCTCCAAAGCCAGCTTCAACACCTCCTGTTACTGTCAGCAGTAATCCCCCAGGAAGTGGAAGCACACCCAGGAATCTGGGTGGGTTTACTTTTGGAACTCAGGTGGACCCTGGCCTATCCAGGTCCCCATCACCCAATGATCTTGTTTATGAGGCTGGCATGGGGTTTGCCACCTTCTCTGCTTGCCCAAATACTTTGAGCAAGTATAGACAAGAACCCATCATCAATGGTTTAAGAGTTGAAGCTTTTAGAGACACAGGGGCTAGCATCACCATGGTGGCTGATGGCATAGTCCCCTCTAAGCAACTTTTACCTGGTGCCACATACCAGGTAATAAACATTGATGGCATCCAAACAAATCATCCCATGGCAGTAGTAAGTCTCAGCTGGGGAGGTGTCACTGGCCCAAAGAGAGTGGCAGTGTCCCCAAACTTGCCTGTAGACTGTCTACTGGGTAATGATTTAGAAATCTCAGCCTGGGCTGGGGTTGAACAGGAAATCCATTCTAGAATGGTAAATTCCAATGGAAAGGTTAGTGGGGCTGTAATGGCTACAGCCCCAATTCAAGATGTCCTTCCTGAAAAGGTTGGTAGGGCGGAGATACTCCCTGCCCCATCTTTAGCAAAAGCTCTTCCTGAACAGAATAGCAAAGCTGTTATGATAACAGCAGAAACCCAAACTGAGTCTCCTCCTGAAAAGGTTGGTGGGGCTGTGATGGCCACAGCCCAAACTCAAACTGACACGTGTGTTGTGAAACCTGAAATGATGGATAACTCCACACAAACTGAGAGCATGGAGGAGGAAGAGAAATCTCCCCCTCACCAGACTTTAGGACAGGATCAGCCTCCTCAGGGAACTGATCTTACCCCTGATGAAGGAACTGCCCCAGAGGTGGTTGGGCCTAGCCTGACAGAACCTCTGATGTCAGTGGACCCTTCTCAGGTGGGACCCAGTCTGGAGCAGGTAACCTGCCCCTCTCTCCCTTGCCTTAGCCAGCCCAGGGCTGCAGAGGACAAGAAGGACAGTGAGACCCAGAGGGCCCCCTGTCAAATAAAGCACCCCCATCAAAAGATTAGGTGCACCAAAACTAGTAGCCCTAGTAAGGTGAAAACTTTAAAAACTCCTGAGGGAGCCCCCTTAAAAACAGTTAGGGACCTCCCCCAGATGGATTCTGTTGGGCACAGCCAAACCTGGGACCCAAAGGGCCCAAACCTGAACTGTCCCTCCAGCAAGCCAAACAGAGGGACCCAGCCTCCAGCTTTAGGTAGCCAGAGGTTGACCCTGAGAGCACAGTGCAACTCAGTTAAAGAAAGAAAGGCACACATGGTGGAAGATAATTGGAGGAAGCTAAGCCCTAAATTAGTAGAGCCTCACTTCAATACTCCATATCCAAACCAGCCTTTAACTTTGCATAAACACACCCAAGGTAGTGATTCCCTATGGTGGAGACCCTCTAATACCCAAAGGGTGAGGGACTGCTTAGTGGACCATGAGACAGGGGGTACCCATGCTAGTGCAGGTACTTCCTTATATGGCCACTCAGGCAATATAGGCTTACCTGGCCAAGGATAGCCTTATCTCCTTTCGTTTGGGGGGGGGTTATGTAGGAAGGTGGCTACCTGACTATGGTTACCCCAGATTTTTTGCCTGTGTTTAGCTGGTTTTTTGACTTAGTTGACCTGGTTCCCTGCTAATCAGGGCCCCAGGCCATCTGCTCTCTCTGTAAAATGGATGCCTCTGCCACAGACAAATGTCTGGACCCCTGGAGCTGACCGAAACCCAGTCAAGGGGGTCCTGGACAAAGGGTTTCCTGTCACAGGAGGGTGTCACCGCCCTCCAGACAGGAGATAGTGTATTGTAGCAGGGAGGTTTGAAAGAAACCAGACACTGCCTGGGGCGCACAAGGCTGCCCCTTGCATAATCCGGCCAAACCGGTTCTGGGGCACTCCAGCCCTCGTGCCAGGGCGGCCTGGATCAAAGGAAGGGGGTGTATCCACCCACTTCCTGGGTCCCACCCATAGGAGGGGACCTAGCAGGTAATCACGCCCACCAGATTCGAATAAGAGTGGGAGCAGTGCCAATGCACATCAGATTTCCTGGAAGAAACATTTGAAACGATATTCTGGACCCTTCGCCCTCCATCTCAACGTGGAAGCCCGAAGAATCTCCCTTGTGGTCAAGGAGTGACCACCCTGCAGCAGCAGGCACCATCCAGCCCTCGACGTCTACTTGGTTGCAGTTCCCGCCGGAACTCGAGCGACTGAGATCGACGAGATCAAGCCTGCCCAGCTTCTAACAGCCCGATCCACAGTCCCTGCAAAGCTGAGACCCGTGGAGGCGACCGGAAGCGTGGGGCACGCCATCTTGAAGTGACCACGAGACGCTGACCGTGCAGCCCACGAGTGACCCTCGAAGCTGTACACCGGGGTTTGAGAAGCCCCCACCCTGAGCTACTCCTGAGCCGAAGTTCAGCCCTCCACACTCGACGAGTGCGGCGTGGGGCCCTTTGGCACGATTTGGCTCAACGCGTTGGCCCGGTCACTTGCCAGCTGGCTTGTGGTCCCTGTGCCGACGAACTACAAAAGAAGACTCGTGATTCTGGTTGCTCCAGATCCACACCAGCTCCCCTGAAAGGGAGCTCCGACTCTGACCTTCCTGGTCCGAGTGAGACGCCATCTTCCAATCCCGCGTGGATTGCTCTTACCAAGGCTTGTTTGCTCCAAACCGGAAGCCGACTGCACCGACGGTGAGAGCCTGCGTGGGACAGATCGTGACCTGCTCCTGGACGTCGCAGATGCCCCAGAGCCCACGTGACAGCGAAGAGAAGCGCCTCGACGACCACCTGATTGCGCCCGACATTGCCTGGTTCCGTCCTGGTTCCACCCTGGTCACTGCTGAGTGACCCAGACTCTGTCCCCTCTGCTTTCAGGTACTCTACAACTTGAGTCCACCCTTGGACTCCACCGGACACTTCGTCTTCACCCTGCCTGCAGCCCTTTCAGCTTCAAGCACCAAGAGCCTGCGTGTCAAAACCCGACGCCACTTCGACCCTGTGCACCCACTTCCTGTGGGTGAGGTAACTTTGCTCCGCCGGTGTTCCCACACTGGTGCACACCTCTAGGGTCTGTGTGTTAAGTTTTGTTCCTCTAGGTTCAGCGGAAGTGTCCTTAAACTTTAACTATTTGACTTTTACGCACCATTGGTTAACATTGGTGCATGCGTGCGCTTTCCGCACATCTCCCGAATCCCGAGGGCCATTCCCGACTTCAGCATTGCTTGTCCTGACTGCTCCCAGCGATTCCCTAGGCCCTAGGCCTAACCACTGTTCGAGTGGCCTCTCTTATACCACTTGTTTAGTATATGGTTTGAGTGGCCCCCTGTCCTCATCCATAATTGTGCAACTTTGTATGTTTAAACAGTGCTTTTGATTTAACGCTTGTGCCCCTTTATTCATAAAGAATACTGGGGATTGTTTTTAGTAATAAACACATATATTTTTATAATATATACTTGTGTGGTGTCCTTTCATTTGGTATTACAGGATTGTATGTGGTAAAACAGCTCGCTTAACACGACCTCTTAAGTTAAGCCTTTAGGCTGCTTAGTCCATGCTACCCCTAGGATAGCTTGTCTAATAAGGTTGACTTACAACCAGACACCATAAGGGGATTGTTTGGTCAGGTAGTAGGTGGTTCCAGAATTGGAAACATCCCCTACCAGGCCAACTTCTCACAACCACATTTTGAAAAGTGGTGTACAGATGCAAAATATCTCGGCAAGGGACTTTATGGATAAAGTCGATGTGCAAGACAGTATTTTGGATTCTCACCTGATTAATCTCATGGCGTGTCAGCGTGGTACTAATGAGTACTGGTACCGTCGTCATGGTGATTTAAAATGTATGCTGAGGAACTTAGGAACTCCCACATGGTTCCTCACTCTCAGCTGTGCCGAGTATGGCTGGGAAGACTTACTTGAATTTCTACGAGAAGCAAATGGAAATATTGAAAATATCGAATTCAAGACACCCGGAGAACTGTGCTCTTTGGATCCAGTGAATGTATGCAGATACTTCAATCATAGATTTGAAGCTATGATGTCTTTCATCATGAACAAGAAGAATCCACCTCTTGGAGAGGTGTTGGATTTCTTCTGGAGAAAGGAGTACCAAGCAAGAGGTGCTCCTTATATACATATGCTGCTATGGGTCAAAGATGCACCCAAATTTGGAACAGATCCGGATGACTTAGTGATGAGTTTCATAGAACAGTATTCTACATGTGCTGTTCCAAACACAAAGGAAGACAAAAGCCTAAGAGAACAAGTTTTACGCTTCCAAAGCCATCGTTGTGGAAAGTACTGTCGTCGTAAACTCAGAAACAAGGACAAGTTCTACACAAAATGTCGTTTCGCCTTTCCACGACCGGTGATTTCTAAAGGAAGAGTGAACAGTTTGATGTCTTCGCTGCGACATAATGTGACGAGGAAATCACCCAAAAATACATACAATTTGAAAAGGAACGAAGAGTCCAAGTACATCAACGACTACAACCCAGTAATTTTGTCCATGTGGAATGCTAACATGGATATACAGTTTGTGGCTGATAACTGTATGGCTGTGGCTCGGTATGTGACATCTTACATCACCAAAAAAGAAAAGACAGAATTGAAGGATATGTGGGAGGACATTTCCCATGAAAAGAGCCTCAGTAACAAGTTGTACAGTTTCAGTCTGAAGATGTTGTCGCATCGAGAAATCGGAGCTTACGAATGTTCTGACCGGTTGTCTTCAGCAAGTCTCAGGAACACGGCGCCGGGAAACTAAAAGAGGGGGAATTACGTTTCGAAGACGGAACACTCCGTGAATAGAGGCACACCCGCCCTATCACGAAGACGTCTCCTCCCGGTTTTCACTCGACTTGTGAAAAATCGAGATTTATGGTAAATCTCCACTAATCGGCCGTCCATTGAGGCTGACACTACTGGAACTCCTTAGCTCACCCAGACCGGGCCCTAGCATTTGAAAGTACTAAGATTCGCAACCTCCTTTTCCGACAGGAACCGGAGTATACACATTGACCGGCTCTATCGCGCCCTTACTCTTTGATGTTTCTGACTTAGAACACTTATCATATGAGCCATCGTTTCCAGCCCTGAAGATTCGCAATGTTCCCTGCGATGAAACACGTGTTGGCTTATCTTTTGGGAACAATAAACAGAAAATGAACATATGAACGGACCTTTGACCCTATCACAGCTTTCTTTTGTGCTCATGATCACTGAACTGTGAATACTTACTATGTGTTTGGAGTACTGCAATTTTATCTACTATTGCAATTAACCACGTTTTAACTATCATACCATACAAATTGTGTTTAGTGCAGGGGCTTTGCAGTTGTAAGCAAAGAAAATGCCACTTGGTAAACCATCGAAAATTGAGTGGCAAATCTCCTGAAAGAAAAGAGTTTTTCTATTTAGCACTTTTGCAACTTTTTAAGCCTTGGCTTGCAGAAGAGGAACTGCTTGGAGATTTCCTCTGTTACGAAGACTCTTTCAATGCCGCCAAGGAGACCATAGAATGTCCTGTTTTTCCCAAATATCTAGAAATGTTGAATGCGGAAATCGAGCAGGAAGCAACGATTGCAGCCGAGATTGCTAGAGACAGTTCTCAGAACAGTCAGAGTTCTGTTTCATTGAGTCAGGATCCACTAGGAGGACCAGTTATCGAAAATGAAGCTGCCACTGCCATGATTGAAGTGAAAAGAGCCATGGCACATGCTCAGGAGGATGCGGTTAACTTAGAAGACTTGGAAAGACAACTCAACGTTGAGCAGAGGAAAATATATGACGAAGTTACCAACCAAATTGATCATGGATTAAGTCATGAGAAGAAACAGTGCTCATGTACGTCGTTGAAGCCTGTCCGACTGCACGTGAGTGGAGAAGCGGGAACTGGAAAAAGTTTCCTCATTATCAATTTCATGTTATTTGCAGAAAAGGACTGAGTCATCGCTGTCTTGTTTTGTCACCGCTCCAACTGGACTGGCAGCACATAACATTAAAGGTATTACTTTGCATCGTCTACTGATGCTGCCAGTGGAGCATGATAACACATTACAATACCACAAGTTATCTGGAGATGCTTGTTGTGAAGTTTGAAGAGTCTTGAGGAAAATTAAACTTCTTATCATTGACGAAGTAAGCATGGTTTCCAATGTCATGCTTGCCTTTGTGCATTTGAGAATGCAAGAAGTTCTCAAAACAGAGTATGATGTGTTATTTGGTGGCAAACACATCATTGTTTTCGGTGATCTTCTGCAGCTGACACCAGTGAAAGACAACCTGTGTTCAAAATGCTCACGCATGAAGATACCAGGAAGTGCCTAGGGAGCATTGGCAACGTCAATATATGGTTAAACTTCAATTATGCTGAACTGCGTGAAAATATGCGTCAAGCGAATGATGAAGATTATAAGAATATTCTACAAGATGTTAGAATCGGAAAAGTGACCGAGCATGGGAAAGAAGCTTTACATGCACGATTACTGTCAAATTTGTATCCAGAAGAAGACGTTGTGCCTGAGAATATTTTTCCGAAAATTACTGAGAAGAAATCTGGAATATGTTTGATGCCAACTCTTGCAGAATGTGCCATCTTCAACAATAAAATGTTGAATTTAGAAAACCAAGAGATTGTGAAACTGGAAGCTATTGACAGAATAGAACATATGGGAGCAACAATTATTTTGTCTGAGAATTTGAAATCAAAATTGGATTCATTAGAGAAGACTATATCTAAAACTGCAGGTTTTGAAAAGACTCTGAATATGTGCTTAAATTGCCGTATAATTTTAAGAAGGAATTTACATGTTGAAAGAGGTCTGGTAAATGGATCAATGGGTAATGTTGTTGATTTTGAGAAATACAGAAATAGAGATGGAATTGAATTTTTAAAAATTAAATTTGATGGCATTGAGGAAGTACAGCTAATTGGTCGTTGCTCTGCTAGGTTTTTGCTTGTAAAAGACTTATATGTTCGCCGTAAGCAGTTTCCTGTTTGCTTGGCATATGCGGTGACAATCCATAAATCGCAAGGTTTAAGTGTAGACAGTGCATTGGTGAATATTGTCAGTTCTGTGTTCAAGGAGGGTATGGCATATGTGGCATTGTCACGAGTCAGAACTTTATCGGGATTGTACTTGATTGAGTGTGATGTCACAAACATTTGTGCGGATCTAGATTGTGTTAAGGAATACAATAGGTTAAGAAGAGAGTATGCGCCACATTTGCCTCAATATCCTTTGTTTGAGAAACGTGTGGTAGGCCGGAAACGAAGAAATGTGACCAATAGTAGGGAGGTTGTAGCAAAAAGACGAAAAGTCGATGAACCCAAAATTATAAGCAGAAAAGAAATGGATTCTGTTGAAGATGTTGTTGGTTTTCAATTTGAAAATAGTTCTGGTGTCAACTGCTATGCTAATGTAGTGGTTAATGTTGTCTTTTCTCTAGAAACTTTAAAAGAAGAGATTGTGGTCAATTCGGATCAAAGATTTTGCAGTTTGTTGAATTCTGTGTTAGAGAAATGTAGCACTGATAGAACAAAAATAGAAAGTGTGTCTGAAATTCGAAATCTGTTAGAAAAATGTTCAGGTCAAACCCAATTCTCTCAAAATATTCAGCAAGATTGTCAGGAGTTTTTAATGTATATGCTTGATGTATTGCAAGATGAAGGTGTAGATGTAGGTCATCTGTTTGGCCTTTCTTATCAATGGCAGCATGACTGCGAGAACTGTAGGGTATCAAGTACTACTAGTGTAGACTCAGAAAGATTTATATATTTAACTTTGCCAGACAGTAAATCAGTGTCCTTTAATAAGCTAGTAAAAGCAGCTGATCACAACATGGAGTGTAGCCAATGTAAGTCTGCAATGTTGTCCACATTATTTATACGAACATATGGCCAGTATGTCATTTTAATGTTCCAACGATGTAGGCCGGATGGAACAAAATTGACAACTTTAATAAAAAATGTTGTGGCTTCGCAGTTGTCAATATCAGGAAGGACTTTTGTAACTGCAGCAATTATATATCATGACGGTCCTTCAACAACATCAGGACATTACACAGCTTATTTGAAGTCTAGAAACGGCTGGTCATTCTGCAATGATTCTGTTTTAACTTAAAAAAAAAAATTGCCTTTTGACCTTAAAAATTCTTACCTGGTGTTTTTACAACCAAAATTTTAGGGAAAGAATCTCGGGATTTGCTCTGAGTAATTTCAAGAGGTTCTAATGGCTCCTACACAATTTGGCCTTGAGGATAAGTGTAGTACAGAGTAAAAAGTTATTTTTGAGTTTTAAATAGTTCCTGAAAAAAAAGAAGCTTTTCTTACAGAAAGTGGTGGGCACGGATTAGTTAAAGGACAACAGAGTATTTCCCAAAGCAAACGGTGTTCTTACCATAACACTTGACGTCATGGAAAAATAACTGCACTTTGAATGAGTTCAGAAAAACTGTTTCTTTTAATAAGCTAATTCAAGCAGCCAATCAAAACATGGAGTAGAGGTAATGTAAGTCTGCAATGCTGTCCACATTTTTTGAACAAACTTTTGGTTATATTGTCATTTTAAAATTCCAACTATATAAACCTGATGAAAGTAAGTTTTCAACTTTAATTACAAATGTTGTGGCTACACAGTTGTTGATTTTAGGAAAAACATTTCTAACTGCAGCTATTATATGACATGATGGTCCTTTGACAACATCCGCTTATTACACAGCTTATTGAAAATGTAAAAAAAAGCTGATGTTTCAGATATGATTCACATTTGACTATGAAACAATGTTGCCTTTTGACTTAAAAATATTCTTACTTTCTGTTTTCAGAAGAAAGAATTTAGGGTAGGTAACTGACCTATAATGATTCTAGGAGTTGATATAATTTTATGTACTGTTTTAAATTGCTTTGTGATTAAAAGTGATGTAGAGAATTAAATAATTGTAGTAGTCATAGAGGTAGTGTAAGTGTGCCTCATAGTAAGCAGTATCAGTGTCATAGGAAATGTGGAACATGAGTGAGCAAGAAGGGTGCGATATCACTAGTACAGGATTGTGAAAGTGATCTTGAACGTTTTCTTTCTGAAAGTTGCGGAAAAACAAAATGACGGGATTTGCTTAGAAGAATTCCAAGAGTTATAAATGGCTCTTACACGATTTGGCCTTGAGGAGAAGTGCGGTAGAGAGCGAGAAGTCATTTATTGTATGTAACATATTTGTCAAAACGATGGAGCTTTTCTTTCAGAAAGTGGCGGGCTGAAAATAATAACAGCACAACAGAGTATAAGCTGTTCATAGGACATCCTTCGACGTCATGGAAAGTAAGTTACTTTTGAGGAGTTCAGATTTCTGATTGGTTATGTTATATGGGTTTTTTAAACACAATCATTTTGATTGTGTTTTTTTTTCCCGCTGTTATATGATGAATACCTTCAAGTCACTGTTTTTAGTGAAATTTGATATATTCTGAGAACAGCAAAAATAAACCATTTAACATGTATAAATAATTCTGTACTTTTTGTATTTATGATATACATTTAGAACTGTGTAGGAGGCATGGAGAAACTGAGGCTTCTGTAAGTGTCAAGGGAGGTGATTAATGTACATTGCTCTGTTGCATACAGTCCTCACCTTCTGCGTACTCTTGGATATGCTAGACTACATCTGTACAATGAGATACCTAAGCTGAGGAAATACAGGTGATGTGATTGTTAAATGACCAAAAATATTTGCACGTTTTTCAATTATATCACCTGTGTTTCCTAACATTACGAATCACATTGTGCAGATGAGGTTTAGGCCTGTCCAGGGAGACAGAGGAGGTCTGGCCTTTGTTCAAGAGTGCAGTGGACATGACTCACTTCGTTGGTAGGCCTGCACATGTATTATCTCCTCTGTACTCTTCAACAAGCCTACATTTAATATGTAACTCTGAGTAGGCCTCACCTCAAACAAATCTATGGATAGGCCACACCTTATCGGCATCCTGAAACAATCATTTAAAATGTTAGGGGCAGTTTTATGATGGCCGTGCGCCTCTTTTGCGCAGCCGTTGCGTCACTTTTGTGACGCAGCAGCAGTGCAAAAGATGCACCATGTTGCAAGATAGGCCTCACTTCATCTGCAACAAGATACCGTCAGTTTAAAATGTATATATTTAGGACTGTGTAGGGGGCATGGAGAAGCAGAGGCTTCTGTAAGTGTCAAAGTTGTTGCATACAGTGCTCACCTTCTGCGTAGTCTTTCATATGCTAGACTACATCTGCACAATGAGATACCTAAGCAAAGGAAACACAAGTGATGTGATTGTGGAATGAGCAAAGAATATTTAACGTTTTTCAATTACATTACCTGTGTTTCCTAACATTATGAATGACATTGTGTAGATGCCTCACTCAGTCTGTATCTGACACTCTTTCCTTCACTTCCTCTGTCTCCTCTCTCCCTCACTCTCTTTTCCTTATTCACCCTTTCCTTATATAGTTTACCTTACTCACTTTCTTTTAGTAGCTTACACAACTTCAATTTAGTTTTCTCTTCTATCCTTCTTTTCTGTCACTGAAATTATCTTCTTTTTTTTCTCTTAGCAATTTACTCTAATTCAATTTCTTTTTGTCTCTGACTGTCTATCACCGTTTCTTTCTCTTTTTTTCCTGCATGTTTATCTCTACCTTTATTTCTTTGTAAAATTGGATGATTGTCAATCTTTTCCCTTGTCTTTTCTAATTTTTAAATACATGTTTTAATATTTTTCAAATTTTTGTTCTTTCTTTCACAGATTGAAAGTATAAAAATAACAAGTGACTAAGTTAACGACAATTATAAGGTAAATGTTTTGTACTCTTTTCGTTACATTTCTATCACATTTAACTTCTATTAGTTCCACTGCTTCATTTCTTTAACCCTCAGCTTCCTGCCTTTGCTACTTCCCTCATTCCTTTCTCTATTACTTACTTACTCTACTCCTTCCATTCCTTTTCTCAGTCCCTCTGTTCTCATAGTTCCTCACTCCTGTTTACTCACTCCATCTCTATTACTCTCACTGTCTCTGACTGATCACTCTTTCACTACTTGTTCATTATGCTTTCTCCCTGTAGTCCAAGCACACTAAGGGGCATATTATCAACACAGGCGATAAAATTATCGCTGCTTTTATCGGCAGAAAACTGCCGCAAAAGCGGCTTTAGCGGCAGTTTTCTGCCGCAAAAGCAGCTTTAGCGGCAGTTTTCTGCCGATAAAAGCAGTGATAATTTTATTGCCTGTGTTGATAATATGCCCCTATGTTATTTACATTTCTTTGCTGTTTCAATCATTCCTTTTCTGTCACTTCTTCTTTTCTGCTTTCTGTTTTTTCTCTCTGTTATTCCACATGTTTTAACCTTAGTCACTATCATACATCTTGTTTTATTCCTATTTACTTTTGCTCACTGTTTTCTTAACACTTTCCCTCAGGATTGTTCTTTTAGTCCGGTTCTATCCCTACCTCTCATTCCACATCCTTTACTATTTTTCTTCTTATTTTGAACATTCACTCACATTCTCTAAGAAACTCTTGTTTATTATTCTTCTACTCTCCTTTTTTTCTTTCACTTCCTTATCTATTTTGTTTTTCACAATTATACCCTCTTCCATCTTTTCTTCGGTAAATAGATCTATTAAACAGTATCTCTGTGTTACTCCCTCTAGCTGTCTTTCTTTTAACATTACTCTCTGTTTCCTTCTCTTATACTTACTCTTCTATTTAAAAAAAAAAATAATTTCTGGTTCGCTTCCGGTTCGCGTACCGGCGCGCGAACCGGGAAGCGAATCAAAAGAAATAGAGGTTGCCAGAGTGCTAAACATTCTAGCAATTTTTTATAAAGGGGAGGTAGTTCTGAAAAGAACTTTTTTTTAAATTATTTTTGTTGTTTTATATTTTTTTTTATTCTTTTTCTGAATTTTTTTTGACTTTTTTTGTATTTTTTGAACGATTTTATATTTTTTTTGTTTTTTTGGGGGGGGGAAAACGAAAATGATTCATTATAAAGGGCTCAACAGGAGCAACAAAAAAAAAAGATAATTTATTTTCTGGGGAGTTTTGGACAATTATGATTGTCGATAGCTCTGTTGATTAAAGTGGTGCTACTTTCCCTGTAGCAAATCAATTGGCCGCAATAAACACACACTTGTTTCACACTCCCAAACTTCATCTGTATATTTGGGACCGTTTCCCTCGCCTCTGGTCCCGTCACTGCCTCTACATTTGATGTTCTGGCCACAGGAGGGGGGTTATCCTGCAGGTCATGTACCTGCGCAGCACTATAATTATTAGGGTGCCACCTCTGCATATGGCGATGCATGGTGTAATTGCCATAGCTATATTTCTTATCTGTCCCTCTGGACAGATCTTTTTTGCAGATAAGGCAAGTAACATAGCGGGCATTTACTTTCTTTTGGCCCTGGGGAAATGAATAAAATTGCCAGATGAAATCTTCCTTTACATGGGAAATTCTTGACTCCTCAGGCAAAAACTGCCTCTCCCCTTGCGTCTCTTCCTCTTCTTCATCCTCTTGCTGAAGGATAATCTGAGGAGGTGGTCCTCTCTTCCTAGGAGGTGGTGGTGGTGGTGGGGGTGCACCAGCTGCAGCTACAAGACTTGCCATTTCTAAGTAATCAAAAAAGGTCTTCCTCTCACAAAGTTGAAAGTCAGAGTGAGGAAACAAGGAGGGGTTTTCATCATTTGGGAAAAAAAATAGTTCTAAACCAATGAAAAGTGTTATTTTTAGGTCAGATGACCTAGCCTTACATCATTAGGAACCAAAAGTGAAATGAACCAATGAAAAGTTTTGATAACAAGTTATATGACCTGTTACGCTAACGTTACGCGCTGCGCGCCGCGCCACGGATCGCTTCCGGGGCGCTGCGCTTCGCGCCTCGGTTCACGCTCCGGAGCACTTCCGGGTGTGCTAACGCGGCGCGTCATAAGACGCATTACGCGAGATCGCCATACGTCGCAATTACGTGATGCGTCACGATGTTGTTTTCTAACGCGGCAGTTGCGCAAACGGAACGTTTACCGGTTCGCGGACCGGGTCGCGGCACCAAATTGAGCTAACGGGAAGCTACCCGGTTCGCGGACCGGGAGCGAAACAAAAAAAATAATAAAAAAAAGACATTAAAAAATTGTATTAAAAACATATAAAATATATTTTTCGAATTAAAGAAGAATACATTTTAAAGCTTTTGATATTTGCTATTAAAAACCATTGAAATTCACTGAAAAAACCATAGGTTATAGACCATATATAGTTAGGAATTAGAATTTACAAAACCTTGAAATTTCACTGAAAAAACCATAGGTTATAGACCATATATAGTTAGGAATTAGCATTTACAAAACCTTATTTTACTCACACAAAACCACTGAAATTCGCATATATAGTTAGTTGCACTAACTATATATCGCGCACCCGCAATCCACTGCTGTCACATATTACATCATTCATGACATGGTCAGTGACATCACTGATGACATCACTGATGACATCTCAAATGACATCACTGATGACATCACTGATGACATCTCAAATGACATCACTGATGACAACATCCAGTGACTGTATTTCTGTAAAGTTAAAATATTTCTTACATATTGAAGAATGAGTGGATGTATACGTGTCTGGATGAAGGATTTAGTAGGTGCATGACTGACTGTATGAGTGAGTGATTAAATGTGTCTCACTGAGTGCATGGGTTAGTGACTAAAGTGTCTTAATTTGTGCATCATTATGTCTGTTGTTCTATAAAATGCTGCATGTGTTGATCAGTAGCTATATGAGTAACTATATGGGTTATTGATTGGTTGCCCAAGTATTTGTATGGGAGACTGAGTGTGTGTGTGTGTGGCTGGGAGGTGTATGACTCTGTGCATAGATAAGTGAGCAGTTGATTCACTAGATGTATGGGTTCAAAAGTGCATGTGGAAACAGCTGTATGGGCGGTTGACTGTGTGCATGAGTGTATTGGTGAGTGAATGGATATCTCAGTGCTACATGTCAAAGTAAGAACATATGTAAAACACAGTATATGTGAGAGTTGACATATATAAATAACTGTGCATAAGAGCCAGTGAATGTGTGAGTGGCTGTATGGATCATTCTGAAATTGTATCAGGGATTGTACAAGAGAGTAAATATGTGTTAGTATATGTTTGAATAAGTAAGGTGTGTATAACTGTATAGTTGAGAAAATGGAGGTGTGATTGATTCTTTGCATGACTGAATAGGTGTGTGAGTAACTCCATGGATGAGAGACAGTCTGTGAGTGTCTGTTTACACTGAGTGTATCTAAGGTTATATTAGAGTCTGAAGAGGTTCATCATATTATCACATGAATAATGTCATCAGTGATGTGCTCAGTAATGTCATCAGTGATGTCATTTGAGATGTCATCAGTGATGTCATCAGTTATGTCATTTGAGATGTCATCAGTGATGTCATCAGTGATGTTACTGACCATGTCATGAATGATGTAATATGTGACATGATCAGCAGTGGATTGCGGGTGCGCGATATATAGTTAGTGCAACTAACTATATATGCGAATTTCAATGGTTTTGTGTGAGTAAAATAAGGTTTTGTAAATGCTAATTCCTAACTATATATGGTCTATAACCTATGGTTTTTTCAGTGAATATATATATACAGACCCCACATATCCCGTGGCCAGGCACTTTGAAACGGTCCACGACAAGAACCCACAAGGCCTTACCTACTTTGTTATAGATTGGGTCCCGCCCCAACGTAGGGGAGGTGATAGGGAAGGTCTTCTCCGTAAACTTGAGACTCGCTATATCATCTTGCTGGACAGCAAGATACCAAACGGGCTTAACAAGAGTGAAGATTGCCATACTTATCTGTAACTATGTCACAATATGGGGTTTTGTCACCTAGAACCATTTCTGCATTAATACAATACCATCGTATCTAGCAACCATCCTTTTAATCTAATTCCCGTATCGTCCACACATACCATCATGTAGATCATTTTGATATTTTATCACCTTTTATCTTTGGGCACTATCTCTTTTTTATTCACACTGTTAGCACTTTATTGCGTGAAAATGTACACTGAACCAACATGCACTGAACCATTAGCGATTTTGTTTGCACAAGTGATTGCATTGCCCACATGGGTATTATCAACTACATATTTATATCTGTTTTAAATATTATAAACTCATTTTATAATTATATTCAATATATATATATATTTTTATATATGTCTTAAAATTGGTTTTATCGTTGTTTTAATCAAACACACGGTTGACAATTCTAATATGTGCTCAAAGTTGGCAAATGTTACATTTATATTTGCAAAATGAGTCAATTATGATTAATGAACACATGTATGTAAATTGTTAAGAAATTGGGGTATTCTCAGTTATATGTTCTCTAACCTGGTGACCCCCTTTATTCAGATTCATTTGCTTTTATCTTGTGCATAATAGTTTTAGGTATTAGGAACAGTGCTACTCAACTTGACATTATGTATTTATACAGTCATTGTGAATGTCATTGTGAATGTGTATTTGACTTGGACATTCCTTATGTTGGTTTTAATACTCAACATGTGTTAGAACTTAGGCATTTAGGCACATAGTATGTTTTTTATGTCTAT
Source organism: Lissotriton helveticus (assembly GCF_964261635.1). NCBI lineage: Eukaryota > Metazoa > Chordata > Amphibia > Caudata > Salamandridae > Lissotriton > Lissotriton helveticus. Next base: position 17,999,165 of record NC_136067.1, read on the forward strand.
CACGCACTCGTGCACTTTAAGAATGGTGGCCTGGCCTCTTGACTGCGTCATGTGATCAAGGCTCTTTGGGAGCCGAAACGCGTCGTGGCAGACTGGTGTTGGGCGCAATAAATCTCTAGAAACACCACGAATTGGGTCTCGTCTCGTCTTTGTCATAATTTGGCTGTTGGGAAAACGTCATTCAGGCGCGCCGCGTAAACGCCCCCGGAAGCGCCTACGTGCGCGCCACGTAAGCGCCCCCGGAAGCGCTCCGGTGCGCGCTGCGTAAGCGCGTCAAGTCATGTGACCTTAAAATAACTCTTTTCATTGGTTGTTACCAGTTTTGTTTTACAAATAATGAAAACCCCACCCATTTCCTTCACTTTGGAGACAGCAAGACCTGTTCTTTTTTGTTCTACCTTTTTGTGAAAAGAATGGCTGCTAGACCCCCCAGTAGCAGTGAGGACTCGGATGAGTTCATTCAGGAAGAGGCTCCTCAGCCCAAGGTAAAGGAGCACTTTATTTGGAAGTTTTTTACCATACCACCAGGTAAAAAAAAAGTAAATGCTCCAAAGGTGGAGTGCAAAATTTGCCAGACTGTGCTTTCACTGGGTGACCCTAGAAGGAAGTATAGTTTTGGCAACTCGACGATGATTCGCCATGTTCAGAGGAGGCACCCCAGAACTATGCCCGGGAGAGTGTCAGGGCCCTGGCACGAAATCCCCCAAGGGATGGTGCTTCAACATCTACTGAAGGACCAACTACATCATCCGTGAGAGGGAGACCTGAGCAGCTGATTCCTAACATTCAGCCTGTTTTTGATGGCATTTCTATAAAATGTAAGGACTGTGATGAACTCCTTTGTTACGGAAAACAAAGTATCATGAACATTGTACGTACAAGGGAAAACCACCGCTGCCGTCCCCAGCCCTAATTTTTACTCTTTTTTTTTCTCCTGTTCAGCAGTTTGACATTCCCTGTTTTTGTTTTTGTTCACAAAGAAAACCTAAAAAAGAAGAAAAAAAACAGTTATTTTTAGAACTACCTCCAATTCTCCAAAAAGAGCTGTATTCTTAACAAATTCAAAAGGAGTGAGTGAAGTGGAGTGCAGTGAGATGTGAAAGGAAAATGAGTGAGGGAGCAAAAACGGACGAGAGGGGAAGAGAAGTGAAGTAGGAGGATTGAAAGAAGGTGAGTGTGGGAGTATGGCTGAGTTATAGGGTGTGAGCGTGACAGAAGAGGAGTGAGAGACTAAGGGGATGGAGAGAATGAGGCTAATAGAGAGAGAATGAGGGAAGGGGAGTGTAGAACTAAGAGGACAGAGGGAGTAAGAGAATGAGTTAGTAAAGTGGAGTAAGGAGAGTAAGGGAAGGGAAAAGAGCCAAGATGTGAAAGAAGGGAAGAGAGAGGAAGAAAAGTAAAGGAGAAAGTCTGAAAGAAGGTGAGTGTGGGAGTATGGCTGAGTTATAGGCAGTGAGCGTGACAGAAGAGAAGTGAGAGACTAAGAGAACGGAGAGAATGAGACTAACAGAGAGAGAATGAGGGAAGGGGAGTATAGAACTAAGAGGACAGAGGGAGTAAGAGAAGGAGTTAGTAAAGTGGAGTAAGGAGAGTAAGGGAATGAAAAAGAGTGAAGGAGTGAAGGAAGGGAAGAGAGAGGAAGGAAAGTAAAGGAGAAGGTCTGAAAGAAGGTGACTGTGGAAGTATGGCTGAGTTACAGGGAGTGAGCGTAACAGAAGAGGAGTGAGAGACTAAGGGGACGGAGAGAATGAGGCTAACAGAGAGAGAATGAAGGAAGGGGAGTGTAGAACTAAGAGGACAGAGGAAGTAAGAGAAGGAGTTAGTGAAGTGGAATAAGGAGAGTAAGGGAAGGGAAAAGAATAAAGGAATGAAGTAAGAGAAGAGAGAGGAAGGAAATTAAAAGAGAAGGTCTGAAAGAAGGTGAGTGTGGGAGTATGGCTGAGTTATAGAGAGTGAGTGTAACAGAAGAGGAGTGAGAGACTAAGGGGACGGAAAGAATGAGGCTAACAGAGAGAGAATGAAGGAAGGGGAGTGTAGAACTAAGAGGACAGAGGGAGTAAGAAGGAGTTAGTGAAGTGGAGCAAGGAAAGTAAGGGAAGGGAAAAGTGTGAAGGAGCGAAAGAAGGGAAGAGACAGGAAGGAAAGTAAAGGAGAAGTTTTGAAAGAAGGTGAGTGTGGGAGTGTAGCTGAGTTATAGGGAGTGAGCGTGACAGAAGAGGAGTGACAGACTAAGGGGATGAAGAGAATGAGGCTAACAGAGAGAGAATGAGGGAAGGAAAGCGTAGAACTAACAGGACAGAGGGAGTAAGAGAGGGAGTTAGTGAAGTGGAGTAAGAAGAGTAAAGGAAGGGAAAAGAATTAAGGAGCGAAAGAAGGGAAGAGACAGGAAGGAAAGTAAAGGAGAAGGTCTGAAAGAAGGTGAGTGTGGGAGTATGGCTGAGTTATAGGCAGTGAGCATGACAGAAGAGGAGTGAGAGACTAAGGGGACGGAGAGAATGAGGCTAACAGAGCGAGAATGAGGGAAGGGGAGTGTAGAACTATGAGGACAGAGGAAGAAAGAGAAGGAGTTAGTGAAGTGGAGTAAGGAGAGTAATGGAAGGGAAAAGAGTAAAGGAATGAAGTAAGAGAAGAGAGAGGAAGGAAAGTAAAGGAGAAGGTCTGAAAGAAGGTGAGTGTGACAGAGGAGTGAGGAAAAGAGGAGTAAACGTGGGGATTCAGAATAAGTGAGGCAAGTGCAATAAGAGAACAGAGGTGTGGGAGCATCAGAGAAGAGTAGTGAGGTTAAGAAAAAGAGTATAGGGAAAGTAAATTTCGTACATCAAACTTACCTTATAAGTAATGTAAACTTAATTACATATTTTCATTAAAATTTATATCTGTGAAAGACAAGAAAAAGAAGTTAGAATATTTATAATATATATTTTACAATACAAGAGACAAAGTAGGAGATTAAAAGTCATAAAAAGTTAATAAGAGATAAGGTAGAAGTGAAGGACTCAGAAATAAAAACAAAGAAATGTTGAAGGTCAAAGAGAGTTAAAAAGAAATAGAGAGAGAGCAAATTACTAAAAGGATAATGGCATGGATACATTCAGTGACAGTGAACAAGAGCAGTGGAGAGAAATGAAGTGAAGGTGAGTAAGATCCTAAAGGAATGTGCATTAGGAAAACTAATGGCAGAAAGGGGAGTGGGTGACAGAGAAGCAGGAATGAATAACGGTGGATTAATGACAATGAGACATGGAAGGTGAGTGAGGGTGAATGTAGGGTTGTAAGACAGTGAGGAGACAATGGGATTGAAGGTAACAGAGAGGGAGTGAGGGAAGACAGGTGAGAATATGAGAGAACAGAGGTGAGTCAGAGAAAGAGTGAGTAAACGGCAGTAAGGTGAGTAAAGGAAGGGTAGAAAGGGAAGAAAAGTGAAAAAAAGGGACTGGGAAAAGGTGAGTGCGTGACGAGAGAAAGAAGAAGGGTAGTTAAAGATGATGAATGAGGATAACTGAAGGAACTGGATTTAGGGAACAAGGGTGAGAGAGGGAGAGTGGCGGGCAGTGAGGTTGATGAAAAAGGGAAAATAAAGAGAGGATAAAAGCAAGTGAGCTTGAGACAAAGGAAGTGAAGGAGTGAGAACATAGAGGTAGTGAAGGAAAGAGTGGCAGAAAGGAACTGAGTAAGAGAGCAAAGAAAGGTAAGTAAGGGAGTGTGGATGAGTTTTAGGGAGTAACTGTGACGGAAGAGGAGTGAGAGAGTGAGAGGATCGAGAGACTGAAGCTAAGAGAGAGGGAGTGAGGGAAAGGGAGTGAGGATGTGAGAGGACAGAAGGAGTGAGTGAAGCGTAATAAGGTGAGTGAGAGAAGGGGAATTATTGAGGGAACAAAGAAAGGAAACAAGGGGAAGGGGAGTGAAGTAGAGTGACTGACAGCTGGAAAGTGGTGGATGGGAGAGAGGGAAAGGGCCGTGAAGGAGTGGATAATGAGAATAAGTGAGGAAAGTGGAATAAGGGAAGGGAGGTGAGGGAGAGTGAAAAAAGGCCAGTGAGGGTGAGTTAAGAGGAGTGATAGAGGGTGGAAATAGGTGAGTGAGCATAAGAGAATGGGAAAATAATATATATTTAATAATCGAAAATACAAAATAATTTCAACAACATGTTACATGGTTTATTTTTGCTGTTCTCAGAATATATTCAATTTCACTTAAAACAGTGACTTCAATAGTACTCATCATATAACAGCGGGCAAAAAAAAAACCCATACAATCTTTTAATAAATAATGTAAAATTTAGAAAAAACATATCTAAACTCACTTTTGATCCATCCTCTTTTCCACGAGGCCAAATAGTATATGGAAAGTCCTTTTCTTTGTAAATTAGTCCAGAGTATTCTTAATGTCTCATTTACCCGAGTTTCTGAAAGAAAAGCTCCAACATCTTTTACATTATGAAACAAGAGTTTTATTTCCACCTCTAGCTTAGTTTTTATAAATATTTTCTATAATACTCACAGCACACACTATATGATAGACATATACTATCTCTATGAGAACTACATGTTTTTTATTATCTTCATCACTCTCATTCAGAAAGTAATTTTGAACAGCAAACTAAGTTATATTAACTGCTGCAATCTTCATAGGCCAATTACCTTTCCTAAAATTTCGGTTGTAAGAACACTAGGTAAGAATCAGAAGGCAAACGTTGTTTGAAAGTCAATTGAGTATCATTGCAGTGTTTCCATCAATCAATCAATCAATCAATCAATCAATCAATCAATCATAGCATTTATATAGCGCACTACTCACCCAAAGGGTCTCAAGGCGCTAGGGGAGGGGGGTCCGCTACTGTTCGAACAGCCAGGTCTTGAGTTGCTTCCTGAAGGCGAGGTGGTCCTGGGTCAGGCGGAGGTGGGTCGGGAGGGAGTTCCAAGTCTTGGCGGCGAGGTAGGAGAAGGACCGTCCCCCTGTGGTGGCTCTTCGGATGCGGGGGACGGCGGCGAGGGCGTGGCTGGTCGATCGAAGCTGGCGTTTGGGAGCTTAGAAGTTGAGGCGGCTGTTGAGGTATCCTGGGCCTTGGTTGTGTAGGGCTTTGTGTGCGTGGGTGAGGAGACGGAAGGTGATTCTCTTGTTGACCGGGAGCCAGTGCAGGTCTCTCAGGTGTCCGGAGATGTGGCTCTGACGGAGGATGTCCAGGATGAGTAGTGCTGAGGCGTTCTGGATCCGCTGGAGTCTTTTCTGGAGTTTGGCGGTGGTTCCGGCGTAGAGGAAGTTGCCGTAGTCCAGACGGCTGGTGACGAGGGCCTGGGTGACCGTCTTCCTGGTCTCGGTGGGGATCCACCGGAAGATCTTACGTAGCATGCGCAGTATGTTGAAGCACGACGAGGAGACGGCATTGACTTGTCTGGTCATGGAGAGGGAGGAGTCCAGGATGAAGCCCAGGTTGCGTGCGTGGTCTGTTGGTTTGGGTGCGCTGCCTAGGGCGGGGGGCCACCAGGAGTCATCCCAGGCAGAGGGTGAGGATCCCAGGATGAGGACTTCCGTCTTGTCCGAGTTCAGCTTCAGGCGGCCGTTCTTCATCCATTCGGCTACCTCTTCCATCCCTTCGTGAAGGTTGGCTCTGGCGGTGGTGGGGTCGTTGGTGAGGGAGAGGATCAGCTGGGTGTCGTCGGCGTAGGAGATGATGTTGAGGTTGTGCTGGCGTGCGATGTTAGCGAGGGGGCTCATGTAGACGTTGAAGAGGGTTGGACTGAGCGAGGAGCCTTGAGGGACGCCGCAGATGACTTCGGTGGCTTCTGATCTGAACGGGGGGAGGCGGACTCTCTGTGTCCTTCCGGCGAGGAAGGAGGTGATCCGCTCAAGTGCCTTCTCCTGGATTCCGACGTTGCTGAGGCGCTGCACTAGTGTACGGTGGCAGACAGTGTCGAAGGCCGGGGAGAGGTCCAGGAGGATGAGGGCCGCCGTTTCTCCGTTGTCGAGCAGGGCTCGGATGTCATCGGTGGCTGCGATCAGGGTGGTCTCGGTGCTGTCGTTGGCCCGGAAGCCAGACTGCGAGAGGTCGAGGGATCCGTTCGTCTCGAGGAAGGCAGCCAGCTGCTTGTTGACGGTCTTCTCGATGACTTTTGCAGGGAACGGGAGCAGCGAGATGGGGCGGTAGTTCTTGAGGTCGGTGGGGTCGGCTGAAGGCTTCTTTAGTAGAGCGCTGAGTTTGGCGTGCTTCCAGCTCTCCGGGAAGGTGGCGGTGGCGAATGAGGTGTTGATGATGTCCCGCAGGTGGGGTGCGATGACAGCGTCGGCCTTGTGAAGATGTGGTGAGGGCAGGGGTCGGTCGGAGATCCGGAGTGGATGGAGTTCATCGGGCGGACGGTGTCTTCGGTGCTGATCGGGGTCCAGGTGCGGAGGGTGGTGGTGGGGGGCGGTGGTTCGGTCGTGGCGTGCGTCGGTTGAGTGCTGAAGCTGTTGTGTATGTCCGCGATCTTGTTGTGGAAGTGGGCGGCGAGGGAGTTGCAGAGGTCTTGCGAAGGGGTGATGTCGTTGTTTCTGGCGTTGGGGTTGGAGAGCTCTTCAACGATGTTGAAGAGTTCCTTGCTGTTGTGTGCGTTGTTGTCCAGTCGTTCCTTGAATGCAGTTTTCTTGGTGGCGTGGATCCGTTGGTGGTGTTTTCGGGTGGCGAGCTTGAGGGCAGTCATCTTGTCTGGTGTTGGGTCTCTGCGCCAGGCTCTCTCGAGGGCTTGGCAGTTCTTCTTGGAGCTCTTGAGTTCGTCGGTGAACCACGGGGCTCTCTTGCTGCAGGGTTTGCTGGGCAGGGTCCTCAGGGGGGCGAGGTCGTCTGCGCAGTCGCTGATCCACTTCGTGAGGTTGGTGGCCGCTTGGCTGGGGTTCGTTGCGCTGGTAGGTGGGTTCTTGCTCAGGGAGGTCGGGAGCTGGTCGGTTGTGATCTTGTTCCAGCTTCTGCGTGCAACCTGTTGCTGGTGGTGGTGAATCGTGGTCCTTCTGAAGCTGAAGTGGACGCAGCTGTGGTCCGTCCAGTGGAGTCCGGTGGCGTGGCTGAAGGCGATGTCCTTGCTGGATGAGAAGACGGGGTCGAGTGTGTGTCCGGCGTAGTGGGTGGGGGTGGTCACCAGCTGCTTGAGTCCGAGGTTTGCAAGGTTGTCCAGCAGGGTGGTGGTGTTGCGGTCGTTGTTGTTCTCCAGGTGGAAGTTGAGGTCCCCGAGGAGGATGTAGTCAGCGGAGGGGAGGGCGTGCGGGCTGATGAAGTCGGCGATGTCTTCGCTGAATTGTGTGCGTGGTCCCGGGGGTCTGTAGATGAGGGTGCCTCTGAGGGTGGTCTTGGGGTTGATATGGACCTGGAAGTGCAGGTGCTCGGCGGGTGCGAGGGTGTCGTCGGTGTTGGTCGTGATGCGGATGGTGTTCTTGTGGATGATGGCGATGCCTCCTCCAGTCTGGTTGATGCGGTCCCTCCGGATGATCTTGTAGCCGTCTGGGATGGCGATGGCGATGTCGGGCGCTGAGGAGGCGTTCATCCAGGTTTCCGTGAGGAAGGCGATGTCTGGGGCTGTGGTGTCGAGCAGGTTCCAGAGCTCGACGGCGTGTCTGTGGACGGAGCGGGTGTTGAGCAGGATGCACTTCAGGTGGTTGCTGCTGTTGCCCGTCTTGGTCTTAGTCAGTGCTGGAGTAGTGCAGGTCCGGATGCAGGTGTACTTGCAGGAGTGGCAGCAGAAGGGTCCGTGAGTGCGTCTCGGGGTAGCTCGATAGCATCCCGGGATTTTGACATTTTAAATAAGCTGTGTAATGTCCTGATGTTGTTGAAGGACCATCATGGTAAATAATTGCTGCAATTGTAAAGGTTCTTCCTGAAATTGATAATTGAGAAGCCATAAACATTTTAATTAATGTTGTCAATTTAGTTCCATCAGGTCTACATCGTTGGAACATTAAAATAACATACTGTCCATATCTTTGTATAAATAATGTTGATAGCATTGCTGATTTACATTGAGTACAGACCATGCTTTGATTTGCTTGTCTAACTAGATTATTAAATGTCACTGATTTGCAGTCTGGTAAAGTCAAATATATAAATCTTTCAGTGTCTATTGTAGTATTACTTGAAAAGGAGCAATTGTTGCAGTCATGCTGCCATTTATAAGAAAGACCACAAAGATTTTCTACATCTACACCTTCATCTTGCAAAACAACAAGCATATACATTAGACATTCCTGAGAATCTTGCTAAATATTCTGTGGAAATTGATTTAGACCAGAACATATGTCTAAAACATTTCGAATTTCAGAAACACTTTGTATTTTTGTTCTATCACTGCTACATTTCTCTAACACAGAATTTAATAAACAACAAAATGTTTGATCACGATTTTAAGCAATCTGTTCTTGTACAGTTTGGAGAAAAAAACAACATTAACCACTACATTAGCATAGCAGTTGACACCAGAACTATTTTCAAACCGAAATCCAACAACATCTTTAACTGAATCCATTTAGTTTCTGCTTACAATTACTGGTTCATCTAGCTTTTTTCTTTTTGCTACAACTTCACTACAATTATTCTCATTTCTTCTTTTTCGGCCTCCTACACGCTTTTCAAATAGAGGATATTGAGGTAAATTTGGAGCATACTCTCTTCTTAACCTAGTATATTCTTTTACACAATTTAGATCTGCATTAATCTTTGTCTCATCAAAATCAATCAAGTACAATCCTGATAAAGTTCTGACTAGAGATAAAGCAACATATGCCATACCCTCCTTGAACACAGAATTTCCAATATTCACCAAAGCACTATCAACACTTAAACCTTGAGATTTATGAATAGTCACTGCATATGCCAAAGAAACGAGAAACTGTTTTCTGCGGGCATATAAATCTTTCACAAGCAAAAATCGGGCAGAACAACTACTGATTTGTTGTACTTCTTCAATACACTCAAATTTAATTTTTATAAATTCAATTCCATCTCTATTTCGGTAATTCACAAAATCCACAACATGACCCATTGCTCCATTTACTAAACCTCTTTCCACATGTAAATTACGTCATAAAATTATACGATAATTTAAAGATGCATACAGAGTCTTTTCCATACCAGCAGTTTTAGATATTGTCTCTCTAAAGAATCCAATTTTGATTTCAACTTTTCTGACAAAATAATAGTTGCTCCTTCATGTTCGATTTTATCAATAGCTTCCAGTTTCACAATCTCTTGATTTTCTGACTTTAACATTTTGTTGTTGCAGAGTTGGCATCAAGCATATGACAGATTTGTTTTCAGGAATTTTCTTAAAAATATTCTCTGGCAGAATATTTTCATTTGGAAACAAATTTGAAATTAATCGTCCATGTAAAGCTTCTTTGCCATGCTCAGTTAGTTTTCCAATTCTTACATCTTGTAGAATATTTTTATAATCTTCATCCTTTGCCTGTCGCATATTTTGAAGCAGTTCTGCATATTTGAAATTTAACCATATGTTAATATTTCCAATGCTTCCTAAGCACTGTCTGGTATCTTCATGCATAAGCATTTTAAACACTGGCTGTCCTTTCACTGGAGTTAGTTGCAGTAGATCTCCAAAAACAATGATGTGTTTGCCTCCAAATAACACATCATAGTCTGTTTTAAGAATTACTTGCATTCTTAAATGCACAAAAGCAAGCATTACATTTGATACCATGCTTACTTCATCAATGATAAGAAGTTTCATTTTCTTTAGGACTCTTGAAACTTCACAACAAGCTTCTCCAGATAGCTTGTGGTATTGTAATGTGTTATCATGCTCCACTGGCAGCATCAATAGCGATGTAAAGTAATCCCTTTAATGTTGTGTGCTGCCAACCCAGTTGGTGCAGTAACAACACAAGAGAGCGATGACTCCATTGTTTTCTGCAAATATGTTGCAATCGCTTTAATCAGGAAACTTTTTCCAGTTCCTGCTTCTCCACTCACATACAGTCGGACAGGAATAAATGATGGGCATGAGCACTCTTTTTTCTCATGAGATAAACCATGCTCAATGTGTTCAGTGACTTCGTCATATATTTGTCTCTGCTCAACGTTTAATTCTTTTTCCAAATCTTCTAAGTGAACTCCATCCTCCTGAGCTTGTTCCATGGCTCTTTCAACTTCATCCATGGCAGTGGCAGCTTCATTTTGTATAATTGGTCCTCCCAGTGGATCCTGACTCAATGAAGCAGAACTCTGACTATCTTGAGAACTGTCTCTAGCAATCTCTGCTGCAATTGTAGCTTCTTGCTGTATTTCCTCGTTCAACATTTGCAGATAATTTGAAAAAACAGGACATTCTATGGTATCCTTGGTTGCATTGAACGAATCTTCATAAGTAAGAAAATCTCCAAGTAGTTCCTCTTCTGTACGCCAAGGCTTAAAGAGTTGCAAAAGAGCTAAGTAATAAAATTCCCTTTTGTCTGGAGATTCACAACTCAATTTTTGATGATTAATCAAATGGCCTTTTCTTTGTTTCACTAGACAGCCTTCACATCCAATTACAGCATTTACACCTTTATTGATGTCTTCTGTGATGTTCTTTTTAAAAGTATAGGTTTGCAGAACTTCATAGAGACAAACGTTCTCAAGGTGCGTACTTCTATTTGGATAGTATGTATCCAACATGTTTGTCTTCAAAATATCTGTACTGTCTGGTACTTTCTCCGCCAAATACTCTATTTCTTGTACAGATTTCAAAACTCGGTTTCGTGTTGCAGCAAGACCTAGACTTACCCAAATGATGGTTCTAGATTTGGCATATAGACTTGCTGATGATAATCGATCAGAAAATTCATATGATCCAATTTCTCGATGCGACAACATCTTCAGACTGTAACTGTATAATTTCTTGCTTAGACTCTTTTCATGTGAAATTTCCTCCCACATTTCCTTCAGTTCCGTCTTTTCTGATTTTGTGATGTAAGACGTCACATATCGAGCCACAGCAATAGATTTGTCAGCCACATATTGAATATCCATTTTAGCATTCCAAATGGACAAAATGACTGGGTTGTAGTCATTTATGTATTTGGACTCCTCATTTCTTCATAGGTTGTATGTATTTTTGGGTGATTTTCTTGTCACAGTATGTCGCAGAGAAGACATAAAATTGTTGACTCTTCCTTTCGATGTTACTGGACGTGGAAATGCAAAACGACATTTTGTCTAGAACTTGTCCTTGGATTTGTATTTTCGACAACAGTATTTCCCACAACGATGGGTTTGAAAGCGTAAAACTTGATGTCTTAAATTGTTTTCTTCTGTACTTGTCGGAACAGCACATGTAGAATACTGCTCAATGAAACTCATCACTTTCTCATCTGAATCTGTTCCAAATTTTTGTGGAAAAGTTAAATTTTGCCATGTTCTGTGTCCCTACGCGTCCTCCATCATATGTTATCTGTGCATGATTAATATGCATATGTATTCCCCATGTTCGATTAAAAGACGCAATTACAGTTGTGTCCATCTCTAGTATGTCAGTTTCAGTTCTCGTGAATACTACGAATATCAGGCCTATGTAAAGTTACGTTGCCACGTTTCTCAGTGTGCACGTTATTCCATTGTAAAGTCCCCGTTTCTAGGCCTCAAAAGGGCCCGGACACCAGATTCAGCTCCTGTCTCCTGAAGCCCTCGCTGAGGAGCGATACAGCCCCCACCTGTATCCCTGACCCTTCACTTACTTCCTGCCTCGCAGTGCCCGGTTCAGCCTGGCTCTACCTCTGAGTCTGCCAAGAGTATGTTATGATTCTAGTTATCAGTTCAGCCCTCCTTCTCTGCATTCCTAAAGCTACTGAACCGCATCAATAGTTTCCGTCATTGTCTAGCCTTTACGTCTCCATGTAAGAGAAATACTGTATTTAATGGTCATTTAATATTCTTCATCACGCACTACATGTAGAATAATGCATGCTCCAGTCTTAGAGTCTGTTAGCCTTTACCCCGATAGCTTTTGGATTCTATCAACATGTTCTCTAAACATCAGATACTAGATACTGTTTAGGTACATGTCGCCCTGACTCTCCAGACTTCAGTCTCTGCTCCTAACACAGAGTTCGTAGCCCCCAGCTTCTCCTAGTAATACGTCATTGCCAGTTTGCGCGCACCATCAGGTTAGAGGTCCCGGCTCCTTAGGTAGCACTTTCACCCTTATCTTTCGCGACTGCTACGCGTCACACCCTTTGCTCCACCCACTGCTCCGCCTGTCATATGTACTGTAATGCAACTGTTTTACTATATATATACTTGTGTATTGTTATTAAAAGCGAGCGCGCTCATCCCAGATCCAGCCCCGGCAGCTGCCGGGCCCTGCCATCCTATTCCTATGCAGGTTGTCCTGTTCCTGTCCTTTATGCTGTAATAAACCTGCAAAACTCCTACTACCTCAAATCTTGACTCTTATTTATTGAGCTATCTGTTATTCATTTATCCATTCAAAAATAGAGGTATTATTTATTTATTTACCACATAATGGCGCCCGAACAGGGACTTGCCCTTTCCCCACACGCCGGTGAAGCCACGCCGGCCCCCTGACCCTCTGCAGCCGTGACGGAACCATACCGTGCACGTGCAGATATTTCTGCTTCAAGTATCCCTCAGGCCCACGGAGGAGACGGAGGTGGCGGTCCAGCATCCAGACGAGGCGGTGGAGGAACGCGGCGAGTCCCGACCAGAGCCCAAGCCGAGAGTCCAAGGTCCGAGGTATCCGGAGGCCCACCCGTAACAGAAGTCCGAAGTTCGTCCGTCCGGCGTCGAAGCAGTCCAGTACAGTCCGAGGCCTTCCGTTCTTGCTGCCCGGTGAGTACCGTTGCTGGGGTAGTATCTAGACAGGGTCAATCTAAATTGTCTCTGGTCCGATGGGTCTGGGTACGCAGATCTGAAACGAAGTGTTCACCTAGGTGGATACGGGTCTTGATGCGTCCCTTTATGGGACCGGTATGTTCCGTGCTGTTTCAGCAGCGCATCCAGTAATTCTAGCCTGTTCCGTTCTCGAGAAATTCATGTGTTTCTGTTCTCAGTGTTCCAGGTAGTATTCTGTCCGAACTGTTGCTTCATAATGTTATTCAATGTATTTTCAATGTCGTGGTATGCCTGAATTGTTTTCTCAATTGTTATTGTTCCTCGTGTATTGTATTGTGTTCAGATTCAAGTTTGCAATGTCCCTCTTTTCGAGATTACGTCAGTTAAAAACTAGAAAGGGTCTGATAGAAGAAGCAGTTCCTGTCCCGCCTAGGGACAGTCCAGGTCATTTTATGTATCAGAAGCATGGCATAAGCGCCATATTATATCTAGATTCATGGGTAGAGTATACCAAGGAGTTAGAGGAAAAGTATAGATGGCCCGTATCAGGTACGTGGGATGCCGAGTGCATCATGAGAGTAGAAGAAGCATTATGGAAAAAGAAAGCCAGACAGTCACAGAAAGATGCCATCGAGTTATGGCGCAAAGAATCTCATAAAAGAACCGAAAAAGAAATCAGAAAGTCAGAATTAAGTAGAGAATCCTTAGAACGAGCCCAAGAAAGGGAATTAATCGAGATTGGTGAACGAGTCAAAACCGAACAGTCAGACAGACAGAGGCATGCCCTTATTATGGGTATGTATCCTCTTCTTGCCGAGGGCTTGCCAAAAGCGACCCCGGAGGCATCCAGTAACTTTCCGCCACCCTTAGTTCCGACCAAGCTACGTCACAAACCGACCGCAGCTGATATTTTCATTTCGTCCTATTTGGACGACACAGTCCCAGAATATGCAAATCCCGCTCCGCCAGTCCCTGTAAATCAGGCACTTCCCGCTCCTCCAGACACCGGAGTACCTGTTACGGTACCCCCGGTCCAGCCCGCCATACAAGTCCAGCCTGCATTTCCATTTCCCACTCTGCCAGGACGAAGAGCATCAGTAGACGACTCTAGTTTAGGGGCCGCAGGGGGAGGTCCTCCAGGAACCCCGCCGCCACACAAGCGTTTAACGTTAGCCGAATTACATGCACAAGCGTCACAGCGTACGCCCAGGTATCAGTCTGTTGCAGAAATAAGAAAAGCCCTTAACGAATGTGGCTATGATCTAGTCCCAGGCGAGGATAATATGGTTCTATATTCATTACGCGTGAGAAAGGTGACCGAGTATCTAGTCACCCTACCAGATATGAAAGGAGATCTAGACAGAATATATCGTTTCATCCGTACAGGGAATGATCCAGAAAGTATTAGTGACGTTATGTGCCAAAGAAAAGTTGAAGTCCAGCTCATGCTATTAAAGTTTCTGATTAATTGTCTAATAAGAGAACAAGATTATCCGACCAAAGATCAAGCCGAAATGAGAACCCTGACAAGGTGGAGTGATAATATAGCCGAGGGTAAGCATAAGACCATCAGTAGTATAGAGAATATGTACAAGAAAATTCGTAAAGAAATAATAAGGATACACGAACAACGCAAAGAAACACGAGTAAGCGAGAAAGAAAGTAACTCTGATACTGAAGAGGTAGAGGACGAGAATCCCGCCAGAATAGCGTATGTAGGAAAATCTAGATTTCCAGACCGACGTTTACGCCTAGAACACAAGTCAACTTTCCATCGTCCAACACCAGAACAAGGTTCTCTAGAACAAGTATTTCAAGCTACCGATCACATTCTGAAATCACGAATCGGTTACAGTGAATTAAGTACTATGCATGAACAAGAACTAGCCCGATCAGCAGTCCGATGGATTACTGATTCTACCACTTTTCCAGATGAAATAGTGGCACAAATGTTCCTGAAATTGCCCCCAGCCGAGCAGCGACTGGTGGGTATGTATATGATCCAGCACCTCATTACATTGTATGAGGGTCAACATTCTGATCCAGGTCCGTTACACGATGTCCTGAACGAGTTGCTCCAGTATAGATGGAAAGGTTTAGGTACCGATTTGATTAGTGTCATTCTAGAACAGCGCCACAAATATAGTATGTTTCTGAACCCGCATTTTGTTCATGTTTCACCCCCAGAAAGTAAACCGTTTTACATAGACAGACAGAATCCGTTACGAGAAGTGCATCCAGTTAAGACAGACGGTGGTGAAATGCAACGAGTGTTTGTTTACACCCCGATCACAAAGATGGAACTCTTAGAGATGAAAAAGTTAATTCCCTGTCATGATAAAGATCCAGCAGGGTTCCACCGAGAATTAAAGGACATGCTCCGTATGGGAGAATACACGTATCCAGATATTATTAAAATGTTAAAAGTCTTGTTGCCCGCAGGGGTATATGAGAAACTCAAGGAAAAAGAATGGGAGGTGGGAGAGAAAAAGATCGATTGGGCAGTTCTAGAAGCTGAAGATAAGGCACGAGTACCAGGTACCGGTCTTGGAGATAAATGTAAAGAATTACCTGAACTGTTAATACAAGTTTTGCCCAGACTATTAGCAACTAAAAAGGAAGACTGGGATGCAATCTCAGCATGTAAACAGAAACAAGACGAAGACACTAGTGATTTTTACTCTAGATTTGAAAAATGTTTTATTATAAACAGTGGCCTCAAGACAAGTAGCGAGTCATACCCTCATCTTTTTGTTACTAAACTAGTCGAGAATTCAAGTCCACAAGTTAAGAATCGAGTTTTGAAAGTCGAAAGTACCTGGCAAGCTAATACCCCGTCCCAGATGTTACAGATGCTTCAATACCACCAGAATAGAATCAGAGAAGAGCAAGATCACGAGAGAAAACGTATGAAAGACACGAAAATGAAAGTACTAGTTGCACAATCTGTTCCTCAAGACAGTCAGAAGAGGGGTCCGAATCAAGCCAGTCACCCTGCAGCTCCCGTTAAAGGGAACTGCAATTATTGTAAACAGCCAGGTCATTTTATAAACGAGTGTGCAGTTCTGAAACACAACATAGCTACCGGTAAGACTAAAGAAAGACCACGTCCGCCTAGACAAGAGCAAGTTTCACAGACTTCTCAGCCACAGAATGCACCACAGACAGTTACTGTACCGCAGCCCATCGCTGCAACACAGCATGTTACACAGCAGATGTATCAGTATGCGCAGTCAGAGTATCCAGAGTATCAGCCATATTCATGAAACAGCCTAGAGAGGGAGGTAGGCTTGCCTCTCATCGAGATACCTGTAGATCAAGAGGGTCCCTATGTTCACAGTCAAGTACTAGGGAAAGACAGAAAGTTTCTGATTGATACAGGGGCAAGTAGGACCACCATCAGTCACGCCGAAGTTCCAGGGGCTCCGCTCTCAGGCTCTAGAAATGTTTCCCTTGGATTTTCAGGAAAGCCTATTGTAAATGAAATATCAATGCCAGTTACCCTAGAAGTAGGTCCACTGTCCCGCACTACTGATCTGTTACTTACTAAGTCATGTCCAGAAAATCTATTAGGCATTAAAACACTGAAAGAGTTAGGTGCAGTTATATGCTGTTCCCCAGAGGGAATACGATTGTTCCTACGTGACTTCAAGGGTCACTATGTATTACGAGATTTTGATCCGAGATTGTCTAATGTCCCGCAGCATCTATGGGCGCAAGGTCCAACTGATGTTGGCTATATGCAAATCACACCCCATCGTGTGACTCTCAAGCCAGGTGTAGTCCTGCCACGAATCAGACAGTACAGATTGCCACCTGAGGCTGTAGCAGCCTTATCCAAAATTATTGACGAGCTCATCGCTCAAGGAGTAGTGGTAGAAACTGACTCCAATGTATGTAATTCTCCGATCATTCCAGTCATGAAACGTACTGATCCAAATGCACCTCCAGTATATCGATTAGTGATTGACCTTCGAGAACTCAATAAATGTATTATTCCCCAGTACCCAGTTGTCCCAGATATCTCTTCCCTATTGACAGCCATTGATTCCGAAGCCTCATTTTTCACTGTCATAGACCTCAAGAACGCATTTTTTAGTGTCCCCATTCATCCGGACAGCCAGTTTCTTTTCGGATTTTGTTTAAATGGAAGGAGCTATATGTTCACACGCACTCCTCAAGGTTTCACAGAAAGTCCTAGTATTTACAGTCAAGCACTCAAGAGACAACTAGACAATATTCACATGCCAACTGGCACTGCCCTGCTCCAGTATGTCGATGATCTACTGATCACAGCCCGTTCTGAACGTGCTTGCGAGCGAGCCTCACTTACAGTATTGTATTTCCTAGCCGAGATGGGGCACAAGGTGTCCCCTTCTAAGCTTCAATTCTGTGTCCAGCAAGTGATCTACTTAGGCCACTTGCTGTCCAAGTGGGGTAGGCAGTTGACACCTGACCGTATCCAGTTAATAGCGAGTCTTCCTCAGCCAAAGACCCAGAAGGAGGTACGTGCTTTTATCGGCCTTACTTCTTATTGCAGACAATGGATTCCTCAGTATGCATTTCTAGCCAAACCACTGATACAGTTAATGACACAGGAGGCAGCCGTATCGACTGTCCTCCCTTGGACATCTGAACATACACTTAGTTTTAATGAATTAAAGAAAGCCCTATGCCAAGCTCCAGTTCTAGCTACACCAAACTACAGTAAGCCTTTTACACTTTTCGTCACTGAACGCGAAGGTACAGCATTATCTGTTCTCACACAAGATCAAGCAGGACAATACAAGCCTTGTGCTTATTTTTCGAGCACATTAGATCCTGTAGCCCAGGCTCTGCCTGCGTGTCTCAAGTCAGTTGCAGCCACAGCACTAGCTATCAGACAAAGTGATTCCATAGTCTTAGGACACTCCCTGACCGTACAAGTTCCACACTCCGTGGAAGTTCTTTTAAACCGAACACAAACTCAGCACTTGACAATTGCACGTTTAACAGGTTATGAATTGACACTGTTTCAGCCACACATAGAAATCAGACGCTGCAACGTTCTGAATCCTGCTACACTGTTACCATCAGTTAATCCAAATCCTGCCACACACGATTGTGTGGAAGTAGTTAACATCATGACCAAGCCAAGACAAGATCTGACAGATATTCCATTACCAGATCCCGACCTGACACTTTATGTGGATGGTTCATGCATGAGAACCAGTACAGGAGAACTAGTAGCCGCGTATGCAGTGACTACCGACACTGAAGTTATTGAAACACACCGTATTGACACCCTGTCTGCTCAAGCAGCAGAGCTAGTTGCTCTGACTCAAGCCTGCATACACGCCAAGAACCTGAAAGTTAATATTTACACAGATTCACGTTACGCATTTGGAGTCGTACACGACTTTGGAGTGCTCTGGCAGGAGAGAGGTTTCATGACTTCTCATGGAACCAAGATTCAGCATGGTCTCCTTATTCAAGCTCTGTTAGATGCAATACACTTACCGACATCCATTGCTATCATGAAGTGCAAAGCACATACGAAAGTTACTGACATTATTTCCCAGGGTAATGATCTAGCAGATCGCACAGCCAAGCTTACAGCTCAGACTCCAGACATTCCAGTTAATAAGACACAGACACTTACTCCAGATCCGACTACCTGTATGACAGTTAAGGACCCTACTCAAGATGTCATAGATATCCAGTTACATGCTACTCCCGATGAAATCAAGAAATGGTCCGAACAAGGAGGGGTCCAGACAGATCAGGGATGGGTAACGAAGGGTAGAGCCACATGGTTTCTCCCCGACTCTATGGTTCAAGTCATTATTAATACCGCACATAGTCCAGCACATCTAGGAGAGAAAGCAATGTTAGACAGTATCCAGAACATTTGGTTCAACAAGCATTTACGAGCTGCAGCCAAGCAGAAAGTCCGTACCTGTATGATATGTTGTCAGTTTAATCCAGGTAAAAGTGTCCCGGTGGAACAAGGTGGATTCCAGCCTCCTGACCACCCTTTTGAAGTCCTCCAGATGGATTACATTCAGATGGAGCGATGTCGAGGTTTCAAGTATGTCCTTGTAGTTGTATGCGCTTTGTCCAGGTGGACAGAAGCATATCCAGTCCCAGATTACACAGCCGCGACCACTGCTAAGCAGTTGGTTCGTGAGTTCTTCCCCCGTTATGGACTCCCTAGAGTCGTATATTCTGATAACGGCCAGCCATTCTCATCCGAGTTGATGAAACATGTTTCCCTGTTGTTAGGGTACCAGTGGAAGTTCCATTGTGTACGCCATCCTGAAGCAGCCGGTCTCGTAGAGAGACATAATCAGACCCTGAAAATTCGCATCGCCAAAGTATGTAAAGAGAAAGGTGTAGACTGGCTAGTAGCTCTGCCAGTCGCTTTGTTTTATATGCGCATGGTCGCACATTCCAGATCAGGTCTGTCCCCGTATGAGGTCGTTTTCGGCCGCCCCCCTAACATGTGGGGTACACCTAGACCCCGAAGTATTACCGATGTTTCATGTAATATGCTGACAGATTACCTAGCTTCCTTGATGTCTGCCCTCAACTCTTGTCGTTCACAGGTTGCCGCCGCCTTTCCAGACAATACCGAGGTGGCACCGCATGAAATCGTTCCCGGATCCATGGTCCTAGTGCGAAATTTTGACCGTTCAAGTCCGCTGGAGCCTCGCTGGAAGGAGCCCCGACAGGTCCTCCTGGCCACCCGTACAGCCGTGAAGTTGGAGGGACGCAAAGGCTGGGTGCATCTTTCGCATATCAAAAAGTTTTATGGATTGAAACCAGTTTCAAAGAACATTTCCGAGGATTTAAAGGACTGCCAAAGTACTATTCTTAAGGACTGTCCCGCAAAAGACAATGTTACTGCACCCTCCCTGTTAGAGACAACTCCGCAACAGGAGTATAAGAAAAAGTTAAGGTCTAGTAAAATAAGTCAGCCAGTTTGATTGTCTAAGTCCTCCCCTAGGTGAAACAGTTAGACCGGTTTCTGACATGTATAAAATAGACCCCCATAGTGAGAGAGTTAGTCAAAACTCAATCCGATGTATCATTTTTCTAAGTTTCATATTATTTCTCAGCATTATGATTTCCTGCACCAGTTATGCATTTTATCTGTATTTTCCAGTTTCTCATGTAAATAAGTCTTCTAATGTTACAGTAGAGCACACGTTTAGTGATCTGCCTCCTCATGAACTCTCTTATCGCCTCGCTATGCGTAACAATTCCTTTATCCGCATGTTACATTACTCACACCAGACCAGCAATGCCACTAATTGTTGGGTGTGTGGTCGACTCCCCCCTTTCCAGACACCGAAGGGAGTTCTGCCACTCTTTCCTTATCCATTTTCACATAATGGTTCGTGTGGAGCATGGTCCACGTTAACGTCATCCTCAACAGATATGTCTTTCCTTAACAGTACATGTTTTCCAGACAAGCAAGGTCTTCCCCACAGAACCGGGTTAGATCTAGAAAACGAAGTTTACAATTTAGGAAATTATTCTTCGAATTTCATGGTCCTGAATGTTCAGTCTGATTCTACTCCAGACTTACCTGCTATTTCAGTACTACCAGTCAAAGGTGAATTATGTGTCCGAAATAATGGTTCCGTACATGTAGGACATAGTGATTGTACTACTATTGTCAAGTATAGTGACAGTGGGAAATCTATTTTCAAAGCTTCACGTCATTCTTATTTTATTTGTGGTCAAACCGCATATGTTCGTCTGCCCCTCGATTGGGAGGGAACCTGTTACATTGCCTTCCTACTGCCACCAGTTTTCCTAGCCCCATCTGATTATCACAGAAATACACATCTAGTACACATTAGACATAAAAGGGAGATCGAGTCCCCGATTGTCGATTATACTGAAACTGCTCTAGAACAGTATACAGATTTCAATAGAGGTTTCTTCTTTTTTATAGGCCCTATCCAGAATAGCAAGCTAATTCGTAGGTTAACCAGAACCCTTGAAGCAGTAGTTAATGAGACTGCCTCTGCCCTAGGTAATTTGACTGAAGAGCAATCTGCTATGAGATTTGTCGTTTTACAGAATCGTCTCGTCCTTGACGTCATATTGGCCGATAGGGGCGGGGCCTGTAGAGTCATCGGATCTAGTTGCTGCATTTTCATTCCAAATAACGCGCCGTCTGTTTATTCAGCTATAACCAGACTCCATAAAATTGCCCATCTGTTACACCAAGATCCAGGCACCTGGACATGGTCCGGTTGGTTCTGGAATATAATTTCCGCCTGGGGATGGAAAGTATTGTCCTTTCTAGGTATTGCAGTAGCGATCATATTCAGCTGCTGCCTCTGTATACAATGTGGCCCTGCGATTTGCGGCATTTGTGCTACCTCTTGTATTCCTAGTCCCAAGCCCCGTTCTAAATCCCGTTCCAAGAAAATTCGAGATGAGCAAATGATACTGTATGAAATGATAGATGGTATCATGAATATTGATGTTTCCTGATGGAAACGTAGTGACAAGGAGGGAATGTGGAAAAGTAAAATTTTGCCATGTTCTGTGTCCCTACGCGTCCTCCATCATATGTTATCTGTGCATGATTAATATGCATATGTATTCCCCATGTTCGATTAAAAGACGCAATTACAGTTGTGTCCATCTCTAGTATGTCAGTTTCCAGTTCTCGTGAATACTACGAATATCAGGCCTATGTAAAGTTACGTTGCCACGTTTCTCAGTGTGCACGTTATTCCATTGTAAAGTCCCCGTTTCTAGGCCTCAAAAGGGCCCGGACACCAGATTCAGCTCCTGTCTCCTGAAGCCCTCGCTGAGGAGCGATACAGCCCCCACCTGTATCCCTGACCCTTCACTTACTTCCTGCCTCGCAGTGCCCGGTTCAGCCTGGCTCTACCTCTGAGTCTGCCAAGAGTATGTTATGATTCTAGTTATCAGTTCAGCCCTCCTTCTCTGCATTCCTAAAGCTACTGAACCGCATCAATAGTTTCCGTCATTGTCTAGCCTTTACGTCTCCATGTAAGAGAAATACTGTATTTAATGGTCATTTAATATTCTTCATCACGCACTACATGTAGAATAATGCATGCTCCAGTCTTAGAGTCTGTTAGCCTTTACCCCGATAGCTTTTGGATTCTATCAACATGTTCTCTAAACATCAGATACTAGATACTGTTTAGGTACATGTCGCCCTGACTCTCCAGACTTCAGTCTCTGCTCCTAACACAGAGTTCGTAGCCCCCAGCTTCTCCTAGTAATACGTCATTGCCAGTTTGCGCGCACCATCAGGTTAGAGGTCCCGGCTCCTTAGGTAGCCCCCTCCATGTTTCCGCCCCATTTATGACATATTCTGTTACGTTTACATCACATGTCTATGTATACGCCCTGTTACACCCACTTTCACCCTTATCTTTCGCGACTGCTACGCGTCACACCCTTTGCTCCACCCACTGCTCCGCCTGTCATATGTACTGTAATGCAACTGTTTTACTATATATATACTTGTGTATTGTTATTAAAAGCGAGCGCGCTCATCCCAGATCCAGCCCCGGCAGCTGCCGGGCCCTGCCATCCTATTCCTATGCAGGTTGTCCTGTTCCTGTGCTTTATGCTGTAATAAACCTGCAAAACTCCTACTACCTCGAATCTTGACTCTTATTTATTGAGCTATCTGTTATTCATTTATCCATTCAAAAATAGAGGTATTATTTATTTATTTACCACATTTTGGTGCATCTTTAATCCATAGCAGCATATGTATATGAGGAGCACCTCTCGCTTGATACTCCTTTCTCCAAAAGAAATCCAAAACCTCTCCAATGGGAGGATTTTTTTTGTTTGTAATAAAAGACATCATAGCTTCAAACCTATGATTGAAATATCTGCATACATTAACTGGATCAAAATAGTACAGTTTTCTCAGGTGTCTTGTATTCAATATTTTCAATGTATTTATTTGCCTCTCGTAGAAATTCAAGTAAGTCTTCCCAAGCATACTCAGCACAGCTAAGAGTGAGGAACCATGTAGGAGTTCCTAAGGTTCTTAGCATACATTTCAATTCCCCATGACGACGGTACCAATACTCGTTAGTACCACGCTGACATGCCATGAGATTAATTAGCTGAGATTCCAAAACACTGTCTTGCAGTTTCACTTTATCCATAAAATCCCTTGCCGAAACATTTTGTAGATGTGTTCCACTTTTCAGTATATGGTTTACTGCATAAGAAAGTCCAGACAAATCACTCTCAAACAGTAGATGGAACAAATATGGAATGCATTGACGAAACCTTGGATCTTCTGCACATAATCTTGAAGTCCGGTATTCAGATGCAGGAATTTGAACAGGTCGGTCGTCATATCGTCCACCTTCACCTGTTGGAAATAACTGTGGAAAACAACGAGCTTCCAAACTTTCTTCCCATACACTAATGGGACTTCCATTGGCTTTTTTTTCATCTGAAACAAGTCAATAGCATTCCCCATTACTTCTTTGGAATGCAATGGATGAACACTATAATGTTCATATATTTCTTCACTTCTAGAGACATCAACTTTTTCTATTTGCCCAGCAGAGACATCAGTGTCGTCTTGTACAGTTGTTTCCTCTTCTCCCACATACACATTTTTATAGTACTGATTATTTTTTACCAGATACAACGTTGCCTTTTTGACTTTCCTAACATCCACTAATTCTTGCCAGATTTTCTTACTTTTTGTCGGAACACCATTAACTAGAATAACCAGAGGTTCCTCTTCTACTTTTTGACACCAATTGTATCAATATTTTTCTTAAAATCTTGAGGCAAATAAACAACTCTTCCCTTTAATCCTCTCTGTAAATCTGAAGGAGGCAATTTCCCTGTCTTAGGCTCCATGCGAACAATAGCCTGAAAAGGATGCACACATTGAATCAGAATAGACTCATAGGTATTTAAATCCATCAATTCAGAAGGAATGTCTACCAACTCCAGATTATTATAAACAGCTCTAGCAGGCATTCTGTTTTCATTTAATTTATTATAACAATATTTACAAATACGTTGATCAGAACCCAAATCAAAACAATTTTCAACCAACTAAGTTGCAGAATCCTTCCACTCATTATTATTTATCTTTTCGCTTTTTAGATAGAAATCAACTAATCTAGTCTGATGCTTATAATGAGTTCGTCGACAACACACACAAGTAAAATTAGGCCTTTCACTTGAATTGACCTTAAACTTTGTAATTTCATTTTCAAATTTTTCTGTACTTAAAATCTTTACATTCTCTTCTACATTATCTTCTATCACTGTATCAATTTCTGCACTGACCTCTTTTTCACCAAAGTAACAAAACTCAATTTCATCACAAATGTTTTTGACATCTAAATCAGTTCCATGCAAAAGAGAACTGTTTAACTGTTTTAGTTCAAGTGCTGGACTTTTTGCATAATACAACCTTTTCACTAATGTCCTCACTTTATTATGATGCCCTGCTAACATCCTAAAATGGTGAAAAACACTCTAACATACTTTTCTTGAAAAACAAGCCAGTGAATACCCTTGCAAACCTGTTTTTTCTCTCACTCTACAAGGATCTAACTATTGTAAAATTTTCATTTTTTGTTTGACACTTTTCTTAGTATATGTCCGTAAGAAACTGCGAAACAAATCAATTGAATCCTGTCGCACACTACAAATACTACTACAATTCCAACTAAAACTTCATCAGCTAACACCTCCTCTGTATTTCTATGCACAATCTCTTCTTTTCCAACGGGACAACCGTCCTTCACCTCATATACTCGACCACTGGTGTCAACTGCATGCACCAAATCATTATCCTGAAAGTAACTTTCTTCATTAAAAAATGGCTCACAACTTGAACTATGCTTCCATTCTCCAGAAAAAACATCACAAAAATTAGTCCGATTAATTACTCTCCTCCACTTACATTTTGATTTGAACACATTGATTACCTTATCGAGTGTACGAATTCTATTCATTACTAAACTAAACAATTTATTTTTCACTTTAAATGCTTCATCCACAATCTTAACTATGTTTTTTCTTTTCTTGTAAAAAGCGGTCTTTTTTTGATAACTCTTTACATTTTTTTAATAAATTTGATATAATTCTGTTAAAAAAAATTTGTCTACGAATTTCAATAAATTGATTTCTCCTTCTATTGCTATAGACACTATCATATCGTTCTACAGGTCAAACATTTTTGGAGGGACAAACTTTCTTCTTTCTAATAACAGATGTGTTATTTCCTTTGAAATTACACGTTTTATTTTTTGACATTTCAATAAGTTCCTGAGAAAATTTTTAGTTTGCTTACCAGGAGCATTTTTTATTTTCTCTGAAGATTTTGTTTTGGTTGACTCTTGTATTTTTTTTTCCTTAGACCTTACTTCTTTTTTATACTCCTTTTCACGTCGTTGTTTAGATTGCATATTTGTTTTGTCGTTGTATAGATGATTATAATCTGTGGTAAAGAAAAAATAACATATTATATACCACTACTAACATATTACATAGCAATTGCAATAAGTAAACAATATAAACACTAGTATACAACAAAAGGCTGATTTACATTGCATATGCTTTGCATTGTGTCAAAAACAATTTACTAATTAATGTTATGTCTTGCTTATATATAGGTGGCCTGTTTTTGGCCTGTAGAGACAGTGAAATAATATGAGCGGAGACACACATACTGCTTGCAGAGACAGACATGGTAGATTATGTGTAACATGCTGGTCATGTGCCTAAGATCGCACTGTGAGTCAAGCTTGATTTTAAATGTATCTGGGTGAATAATTTGCTTAGTTGATGTGTTTAAAAATATGGGAATACATGTATTCTTGAAGTCAGTTAGGCTTTAGGATATGTACTAGTAGAGAATCTTAGGCAGCATGTCTGTCAGGCCTCTTACAGCCTGATTCATCAAGCTGATTTGCGCTCGCAAAGGGCCAGATTCTGAGAATCTGGCCCTTTGCGAGTGCGATTTTTGCATTTGGGATTCATCATCCCAAATGCAAAAATCTCTATTACCGAAATCGCATATTTGCGAGGAATTGGATTTAAGGAATCTCTAATAGAGATTCCTTAAATGCAATTCATCAACCAATTAGAAATTGTGAAATAGCAATATTTGGTCGCAATTTACCACCAAGTCTGACTTGGTGGTAAATTGCGAAAATAGTGTAAAAAGCACTTTAATGCATTTTTTTCTTTTGCATGTTACACACACACATGTCCTTTGGACATGTGTGTGCGCAACACCTGTTCAAATGTGCATTTAAGGGGTGCTACAGGGTGTCCTTTGGACACCCCTGGCACCCTTTAAATCGCTATCTTATTTGCGAGTAGCAAATTGCTACTCGCAAATAAGGAATACTCCCCATTCATTCCTATGGGCCTTTTGGGCCATAGGAATGAATGGGGAGTTATTCCTTATTTGCGAGTAGCAATTTGCTACTCGCAAATAAAGAATGTGTAGGAATCGCTATTTATTTACCGTTTTGCGTGTCCTTAATAGCGATTCGCTATGAATCGCTATTAGGGCCACGCAAAACCTCCCGTTGATGAATCAGGCTGTATGTTCCCAAATAGGCTCTAAGCTGTGCAATAAAGATCCATGGTGTGCTGTTGAAATGAAAAGGGAATGTTATGTCTTGCTTGTATATATATATGGTCTGTTTTTTGCCAGTAGAGACAGTGAGATAGTATGAGCACAGGCACACATAGTGCAAGCAGGCACAGACATGGTAGATTACATGTAAAATCCTGGTGAAAAACTTTAAAAGTGCTCATTTTAATAAAACCAGTTATCACAGTAATTTCTTTAAGACAGAGAACTCAGCCCATGTGTTGAATATTAGACAGATTTGTTGGCATGAGCTGGAAGCCATTTTGTATTTCTGGCAGCCATTTTCTTTTCCATGTGCTCTCTCCTACCTTTCTGTTAACTGTCCTAGTAGCCTGTCTAGAGACAAACTATGTTTAACATACTCCACTTCTCAGATCCCCAGAAGGGCCTGACTAACATAATGCACCTACTTCTCTAGTATAAGTGTCAGACTATTTTGGCCAGGATCAAAGAGAGTGTCTGGGTGAAAGAAAGAATTATATTTGCACGTTTTTCTTTAATCTGTAAAGATGGTGCAGAGAGACGGTGAGATGGTATGAGCACAGACAAAACACTGTCTGCATCATGTCTCTCACCACCTGCGTCATCTCTCTCTTTGCATGTGTCATCTCACTCACCGCCTGCATCATCTCTCTCTTTGTGTGTGTCATCTCACTCTCTGCCTGCATTATCTCTCTCTTTGCATGTGTCATCTCACTCTCTGCCTGCACCATCTCTCTCTTTGCGTGTGTCATCTCTCTCTTTGCATATGAGATAGCGCAGGCAGAAGTGAGATGACAGTGTTGAGATGACGCAGGTAGAGACTGAAATGACATGGTAGATGCATTTATATATTCTCTCTACCTGCACCATCTCTCTCTTTGCTTGTGTAGTCTCTCTCTTTGCGTGTGACATCTCACTCTATGCCTGCACCATGTCTCTCTTTGCGTGTGTCATTTCACTCTCTGCCTGCACTATCTCACATGCAACGAGAGAGATGACACACGCAAAGAGAGAGATGATGCAGGCAGAGAGTGGGATGACACACACAAAGAGAGGGATGATGCAGGCGGTGAGAGACATGATGCAGGCAGAGGGTGAGGTAGCGCAGGCAGAGAGAGATGACACATGCAAAGAGAGAGATGGTGCAGGCAGAGAGTGAGATGACACATGCAAAGAGAGAGATGGTGCAGGCAGAGAGTGAGATGACACACGCAAAGAGAGAGATGACGCAGGTAGAGAGTGAGATGACACACGCAAAGAGAGAGATGATGCAGGCACAGAGTAAGATGACACACGCAAAGAGAGAGATGTTCCCTGTGCCTGTGGCATCTCTCTCTTTGTGAGATGATACACACAAAGAGAGAGATGGCGCAGGCAAACAGTGAGATGACACACGCAAAGAGAGAGATGATACTGGCAGAGAGTGAGATAACACACACAAAGAGAGAGATGATGCAGGCGGTGAGAGACATGATGCAGGCAGAGGGTGAGATACCGCAGGCAGAGAGAGATGACACACGCAAAGAGAGAGATGATGCAGGCAGAGAGTGAGATAACACACGCAAAGAGACAGATGTTCCCTCTGCTTTTGGCATCTCTTTCTCTGTGAGATGACACACAGAAAGAGAGAGACGGCACAGGCAGAGAGTAAGATGACACGCAAAGAGAGAGATGATGCAGGCAGAGAGTGATATGACACACACAAAGAGAGAGATGATACAGGCAGTGAGAGACATGATGCAGGCAGAGGGTGAGATAGCACAGGCAGAGAGAGATGACACATACAAAGAGAGAGATGGTGCAGGCAGAGAGTGAGATGACACACGCAAAGAGAGAGATGACGCAGGTCGAGAGTGAGATGACACACGCAAAGATAGAGATGGTGCAGGCAGAGAATGAGATGACACACGTAAAGAGAGAGATGTCCCCTGTGCCTGTGGCATCTCTCTCTCTGTGTGAGATGACACACACAAAGAGAGAGATGGCGCAGGCATAGAGTGAGATGACACCCGCAAAGAGAGAGATGGTGCAGGCAGAGAATGAGATGACACACGCAAAGAGAGAGATAATGTAGGTTGCGGGAGACATGATGCAGGCAGAGGGGAGATGGTGTAGGCAGAGAGTAAGATGACACACGCAAAGATAGACATGGTGCAGGCAGAGAGTGAGATGTCACACGCAAAGAGAGAGATGACACGCAAAGAGAGAGATGGCGCAGGCAGAGAGTGAGATGACACACGCAAAGAGAGAGATGACACATGCAAAGAGAGAGATGGTGCAGGCAGAGAGTGAGATGACATACGCAAAGAGAGAGATGACACACGCAAAGAGAGAGATGGTGCAGGCAGAGAGTGAGATGATACATGCAAAGAGAGAGATAGTACAGTCAGAGAGTGACATTAATGTTGAACCTGTTCTGCACTGCCATAAAGTGAGAAACAGCACTCACTGCATGATTTCCTACTCTGGTGAGACACAGTTGCTGTGCTATAAAATTACTTATGTTGTAAACTAGTGTTTATATCGTTTAGTTATTGTAATTGCTATGTAGTATGTCAGTAGTGGTCTATAATATGTTATTTTTACTTTACAACAGATTGTAATTATCAAGAAAAAGAAAAAGCAAAATGCCTACAAAATCTCGTCAAAAAAAATATAAGAAAACTTACTTTTCCAAGAAAACGCAATTACAAGATGTATGTAAAAAACAAAATACGGAGAAAAAGAAGAATGTTCCTGGTAAGGCAACTAAGCATTTCATACGGAAATTAACTCAATGTAAAAAAAGTCAAGATAATGCACAAAAGAAAAAAATGTTTCTGCAACTACAAAGAAAAAGCAAAATCCCAGCAAAAATGTTGAAAACGTTTGTGGAGATGATATTGTCTATATTAATAGACGTAAAAATCAGTTCATTGACATTCGTAGGTGAATGTTTTATAACAGAATTGTTTTAAATTTATTAAAAAATGTTAAAAATTACAAAAGGAAAACAGATTTATATAAGAAAAAAAAGATAGAGTGGATAGTTGATCAGGCTTTTGAAATGAAAAAAAAATTATTTATTTTAGTAATCTATAGAATTTGTACACTAGACAAGGTAATCAATGTTTTGAAATCAAAAAGTAAGTGGAAAAGAGTAATTAATCAAACTAATTTTTGTGATGTTTTTTATGGAGAATGGAAGCATAGTTCAAGTTGTGAGCCATTTTTTAATGAAGAGAGTTATTTTCAGGATAATGATTTGGTGCATGCAGTTGACACCAGTGGTTGAGGATATGAGGTGAAGGGCGGTTGTCCGATTGAAAAAGAAAAAATTGTGCCTAGAAATGCAGAAGAGGTGTTAGCTGATGAAGATTTAGGGAGACATCCTAAGGCTCCAGTGTACCCTTGGAATTGTAGTAGTATTTGTAGTGTGCGACAGGATTCAATTGATTTGTTTCGCAATTTCTTACGTACATATAATAAGAAAAGTCTAAAACAAAAAATTAAAATGTTGCAAGAGTTAGATCCTTGCAGAGTAAGAGGAAAAACAGGTTTGCATGGGCATTCACTGGCTTGTCTTTCTAGAAAAGTATGTCAGAGTGTTTTTCATCATTTTAGGATGTTAGCAGTACATCATACTAAAGTGAGGAAATTAGTGAGAAGGTTGTATTATGCAAAAAGTCCAGCACTAATGTTAAAAAAGTTGAACAGTGCTCTTTTGCATGGATCTGTATTAGATGTGAACAACATTTATGAAGAAATTGAGTTAAGTTACTTTGGTGAAAAATAGGGCAGCACAGAAACTGATACAGTAATAGAAGGTAATGTGGAAGAGAATGTACAGAATTTAAGTACAGAAAATTTTGACCATGAAATTACAAAGTTTAAGGTCATTTCAAGTGAAAGGCCAAATATTTCTTGTGTGTGTTGTCGACAAACTCATTATAAGAATCAGACTAGGCTAGTTGATTTATATGTAAAAAGTGAAAAGGAAAATAATAATGAGTGGAAGGATTTTGCAACTTATTTGTTGGTAGAGAATTGTTTCGATTTGGGTTCTGATCTGCGTATTTGTAAATATTGTTACAATAAATTAAATGAAAACAAAATGCCTGCTAGAGCTGTACATAATAATCTTGAGTTGGTAAACATTCCTTCTGAATTGATGGATTTAAATACTTATGAGTCTCTTCTGATTCAATGTGTGCATCTATTTCAGGCTATTGTTCGCATGGAGCCTGAGACAGGGAAATTACCTCCTTCAGATTTACAGAGAGGATTAAAGGGAAGAGTTGTTTATTTGCCTCTAGATTTAAAGAAAAATATTCATACAATTGGTGTTGAAAAAGTGAAAGAGGAACCTCTGGTTATTCTAGTTAATGACGTTTCTAGAAAGAGTAAGAAAATCTGGCAAGAATTAGTGGATGTTAGGAAAGTCAAAAAGGCAACGTTGTATTTGGTAAAAAACAATCAGTACTAGAAGTGAACAAATTTATGAATAGTATAGCGTTCGTCCTCTGCATTCCAAAGAAGTAATGGAGAATGCTATTGATTTGGTCCAAATGAAAAAAGCAAAAGGAAGTCCCATTAGTGTATGGGAAGAAAGCTTGGAAGCTCGTTGTTTTCCTCAGTTATTTTCAACAGGTCAAGGTGGTCGATATGATGATCGATCTGTTCAAATTTCTGCATCTGAATACCGGACTTTCAGATTATATGCAGAAGATCCAAGGTTTCGCCAATGTATTCCATATTTGTTTCATCTTCTGTTTGAGAGTGACTTGTCTGGACTTTCTTATGCAGTGAACCATATATTGAAAAGTGAAGTACATTTGCAAAATGTTTCGGCAAGGGACTTTATGGATAAAGTCCAACAGCAAGACACTATTTTGGAGTCTCAGCTAATTAATCTCATGGCATGTCAGCGTGGTACCAACGAGTATTGGTACCATCGTCATTGGGAACTGAAATGTATGCTAAGAAACTTAGGAACTCCTACATGATTCCTTACTCTTAGCTGTGCTGAGTATGCTTGGGAAGACTTACTTCAATTTCTTCGAGAGGCAAATGCAAACCTAGAAAATATAGAATACAAGACACCTGGAGAACTGTGCTCTTTGGATCCACTTAATGTATGCAGGTATTTCAATCATTGATTTGAAGCTATGATGTCTTCTATCACAAACAAAAAGAATCCTCCTCTTGGAGAAGTTCTGGATTTCTTTTGGAGAAAGGAATATCAAGCAAGAGGTGCTCCTCACATACATATGCTGCTATGGATCAAAGATGCCCCCAAATTCGGAACAGATTCAGATGAGACAGTGATGAGTTTTATTGAACAATATGCTACATGGGCTGTACCAAAAAGTACAGAAGAAAACAATTTAAGACAACAAGTGTTATGATTTCAAACTCATCGTTGTGGAGAAACTGTCGTCGAAAATACAAATTTAAGGACAAGTTCTACACAAAATGTCGTTTTGCATTTCCACGTCCAGTAACATCGAAAGGAAGAGTGAACAATTTGATGTCATCTTTACGACATACTGTGACAAGAAAATCACCCAAAAATACATACAACTTAAAAAGAAATGAAGAGTCCAAATACATAAATGACTATAACCCAGTCATTTTGTCCATGTGGAATGCTAACATGGATATTCAATATGTTGCTGACAACTCTATTGCTGTGGCTCGATATGTAACGTCTTACATAACAAAATCAGAAAAGACAGAACTAAAGGAAATGTGGGAAGAAATTTCTCATGAATAGAGCCTAAGTAAGAAATTGTACAGTTACAGTCTAAAGATGTTGTCGCATCAAGAAATTGGAGCATACGAATGTTCAGATCGGTTATCATCAGCATGTCTATATGCCAAATCTAGAACAATCATTTGGGTGAGTCTAGGTCTTGCTGCAACACGAAACCGAGGTTTGAAATCTGTACAAGAAATTGAGTATTTGGCAGAGAAATAACCAAACAGTACAGATATTTTGAAGACAAACATGTTGGATACATACTATGCAAATAGAAGTACTGATCTTGACAATGTTTGTCTCTATGAAGTACTGCAAAGCTATACTTTTAAGAGGAATATTACAGAAGATATAAATAAAGGAGTATATGCTGTAATTGGATGTGAAGGCTGTCTGGTGAAACAAAGAAAAGGACATTTGATTAATCATCGAAAATTGAGTTGCGAATCTCCTGACAAAAGGGAATTATACTATTTAGCTCTTTTGCAACTCTTTAAGCCATGGCGTACAGAAGAGGAACTACTTGGAGATTTTCTCAGTTATGAAGATTCT
This sequence comes from Lissotriton helveticus, assembly GCF_964261635.1. NCBI lineage: Eukaryota > Metazoa > Chordata > Amphibia > Caudata > Salamandridae > Lissotriton > Lissotriton helveticus. The sequence continues at coordinate 18,031,892 of NC_136067.1, forward strand.
TTCAATGCAAGCAAAAATACTATAGAATGTCCTGCTTTCACTAATTATCTGCAAATGCTAAACGATGAAATACAGCAAGAAGCTACAATTGCAGCAGAGATTGCTAGAGACAGTTCTCAAGACAGTCAGAGTTCTGCTTTGAGTCAGGATCCACTCGGAGGACCAATTATCCAAAATGAAGCTGCCCCTGCCATGGATGAGGTGGAAAGAGCAATGGAACAAGCTCAGGAGGATGTAGTAAACTTTGAAGAATTGGAAAAACAACTAAACATTGAGCAGAAACAAATATATGATGAAGTCATAGAACAGATTGAGCATTGTTTATGTCATGAGAAAAAAGAGTGCTCATGTACGTCATTTAAACCTGTCCGACTGTACGTGAGTGGAGAAGCAGGAACTGGAAAAAGTTGTCTAATTAAAGGAATTGCAACTTATCTACAGAAAAGAACTGAGTCATCGCTCTCTTGTCTTATTACTGCTCCAACTGGGTTGGCAGCACATAACATTAAAGGGATTACTTTACATCGTTTATTGATGCTGCCAGTAGAGCATGATAATAAATTGCAATACCACAAGCTATCTGGAGAAGCTTGTTGTAAATTTCCCCGAGTCCTGAAGAAAATGAAACTTCTTATCATTGATGAGGTAAGCATGGTATCAAATATAATGCTTGCTTTTGTGCATTTAAGAATGCAACACATTCTTAAAACAGAGTATGATATGTTATTTGGAGGCAAACACATCATTGTTTTTGGAGATCTACTGCAGCTAACTCCTGTGAAAGGACAACCAGTGTTTATAATGCTTACGCATGAAGATACCAGAAAGTGCCTAGGGAGCATTGGAAATGTTAATATATGGTTATTTTTAAAATATGGAGAACTGCTTCAACATATTTGACAGGCAAAGGATGAAGATTATAAAAATATTCTTCAAGATATAAGAATTGGAAAAGTAAGTGAACATGGCAAAGAAGCATTACAGGCACGATTACTTTCAAATTTGTTTCTAAACGAAAATATTCTCCCAGAGAATATTTACAGGAAAATTGCTGAAAACAAATCTGTGATATGATTGATGCCAACTCTGCAAGAATGTTCCATCTTCAACAAAAATGTTAAAGTTAGAAAATCAAGAGATTGTAAAACTGCAAGCTATTGATAAGATAGAGCATGAAGGAGCTACTATTATTTTGTCAGAAAAGTTGAAATCAAAATTGGATTCTTTAGAGAAGACAATATCTAAAACTGCTGGTTTTGAAAAGAGTCTATATGCATGTTTAAATTGTCGTATAATTTTAAAACGAAATTTAGATGTGGAAAGAGGTTTAGTAAATGGAGCAATGGGTCATTTTGTTGATTTTATGAATTACCGAAATAGAGATTAAATTACATTTTTGAAAATTTAATTTGATGGAATTGAAGAAGTACAACAATCGAGTCGTTGTTCTGCTCGGTTTTTGCTTGTAAAAGATTTGCATGTCCGCCGAAAACAGTTTCCTGTTTGTTTGGCATATGCGGTGACTATTCATAAATCTCAAGGTTTAAGTGTAGATAGTGCTTTGGTGAATATTGGAAGTTATATGTTCAAGGAGGGTATGGCATATGTTACTTTATCTCGAGGCAGAACTTTATCTGGATTATACTTGATTGATCTTGATGAGACAAAGATTAGTGCAGATTTAAATTGTGTGAAAGAGTATAATAGGTTAAGAAGAGAATATGCTCCAAATTTACCACAATATCCTTTATTTGAAAAGCCTGTGGTAGGCCAAAAAAGAAGAAATGAGAAAAACTGTAGCGAGGTTGTAGCAAAAAGAAAAAAACTAGATGAACCAGTGATTGTTAGCAGAAAGGAAAAGGATTCTGTTGAAGATGTTGTTGGATTTCAGTTTGAAAACAGTTCTGCTGTCAACTGCTATGCTAATGTGGTGGTTAATGTTGTTTTTTTCTCCAAACTTTACAAGAGCAGATTGTAGAAAATCGGGATCAAAGATTTTGTTGTTTGTTGAATACTGTGTTTGAGAAATGTGGCAGTGATAAAACAAAAATTGAAAGTGTTTCTGATGTTCGAAATGTTTTAGACATATGTTCTGGTCTAAATCAATTTTCACAGAATATTCAGCAAGATTGTCAGGAATTTCTAATGTATATGCTTGTTGTATTGCAAGATGAAGGTATAGATGTTGAAAATCTTTTTGGCCTTTCTTATAAATGGCAGCATGACTGTGACAATTGTTCCTTTTCAAGTAGTACTACAATAGACACTGAAAGATTTATATATTTGACTTTACCAGACTCCAAATCAGTGTCTTTCAATAATCTCGTTAGAGAAGCAAATCAAAATATGGTCTGTACCGTAACACTGCAATGTTATCAACATTATTTATACAAAGATATGGACAGTATGTAATTTTAATGTTCCAACGATGTAGACCTGATGGAACTAAATTAACAACTTTAATTAAACATTTTGTGGCCTCTCAATTATCAATTTCAGGAAGAACCTTTATAACTGCAGCAATTATTTTCCATGATGGTCCTTCTACAATATCAGGACATTACACAGCTTATTTAAAACTTCAAAAAGGCTGGACTTATGGTAACGATACTCAATTGACTTTCAAACAACGTTTGCCTTCTGACTTACAAAATTCTTACCTAGTGTTCTTACAACACACATTTTAGGAAAAGGAATTGGCCTAGGAAGATTAGAGCAGTTAATAAAAGTTAGTCTGCTGTTCAAAATTACTGTGTGAGTGAGAGTGATCAAGATAATAAAAAACGTGTAGTTCTCATAGAGGTAGTGTAAGTGTATCACATAGTGAGTGATATCAGTATTATAGGAAATGTTGATCTTGAGTGAGCCAGAGGTGGAAATATAACAATTGTTAGATGATCGAATAGATGTTGGAGCTTTTCATTCATCTCTTAGTATCCTTTTATGACTTTTAATCTCCTGCCTTGTCTCTTGTATTTTGAAATATATATTATAAAAATTATAACTTATTTTTTTTCCTCTTCCACAGATATTAAATTTAGTAAAAATATGTAATTAAGTTTACATTACTTATAAGGTAAGTTTGACAAACAAAATTTAGTTTCTCATCACTCTTTTCCTTAAACTCACTACTCTTCTCTCACCCTCCCTCACCCCCGTTCCCTTACTCTGCTTCCCTCACTTATTCTCATTCCCCATGGTTATTCCCCTTCCCCTCACTCCCCTCCTACACTCACCTTCTTTCAGTCCCCCTGCTACACTTCCCTTCCCCTCTCTTCCCTTCCTTCGCTCCCTCACTCATTCTCCTTTCCTCTCTCACCGTACTCCACTTCACTCACTCCTTCTCTTGCTCCCTCTGTCCTCTCACTTCCTCACTCCCCTTCCCTCACTCCCTCTCTCTTAGCCTCACTCTCTCCGTCCCCTCACTCTCTCACTCCTCTTCCGTCACGCTCACTCCCTATAACTCACCCACACTCCCTCATTTACCTTTCTTTGCTCCCTCACTCAGTCTCTTTCTGTCACTCCTTCCTTTACTCCCTCTGACCCCTCACTCCCTCACTCCCCTTGTCTTACCCTCACTCACATTTATCCACTCTCTTTCACTTCTCTTTACTCACGCTCACTGCCATTCTCTCACCCTCCCTCACCCCGTTCCCTTACTCCGGTTCCCTCACTATACCTTATTCCCCATCTTTCACTCCCCTTCCCTATACTTTCATCTCCCACTCACCTTCTCTCAGTACCCCTGCTTCAGTCCTCTTCCCCTCTATTCCCTTCCTTTGCTCCCTCACTCATTCCCCTTCCCTCACTCACCTTACTCCACTTCACTCACCCCTTCTCTCACTCCCTGTGTCCTCTCACATCCTTACTCTCCTTCCCTCACTCCCTCTCTCTTAGCCTCACTCCCTCTGTCCCCTCACTCTCTCAGTCCCCTTTCCTCATGCTCACTCCCTTAAACTCTCCCACACTCCCTCACTTACCTTTCTTTGCTCCCTCACTCAGTCCCCTTCTCGCACTCTTTCGTTCACTCCCTCTGTCTCCTCACTCCCTCACTCCATTTGTCTCACACTCACTTGGCTTTATCCACCCTCTATCACCACTCTATCCTTAACCTCACTGCTCTTCTCTTACCCTCCCTCTCCCCCGTTCCCTTACTCTGTTTCCCTCACTTATCCTCATTCCCCATGTCCACTCCCCTTCCCCTCATTCCCCTCCCACACTCACCTTCTTTCAGTCCCCCTGCTTCACTTCCCTTCCCCTCTTTTCCCTTCCTTCGCTCCCTCACTCATTCTCCTTTCCTCTCTCACTGTACTCCACTTCACTCACTCCTTCTCTCGCTCCCTCTGTCCTCTCTATTCCTCACTCCCCTTCCCTCACTCCCTCTCGCTTAGCCTCACTCTCTCCGTCCCCTCACTCTCTCACTCCTCTTCTGTCACGCTCACTCCCTATAACTCACCCACACTCCCTCACTTACATTTATTTGCTCCCTTACTAAGTCCCTTTCTGTCACTCCTTCTTTCACTCCCTCTGTCCCCTCACTCCCTCACTCCCCTTGTCTTACCCTCACTCACTTTTATCCACCCTCTTTCACTTCTCTTTACTCACGCTCACTGCCCTTCTTCCACCCTCCCTCACCCCGTTCCCTTACTCCGGTTCCCTCACTATCCCTCATTCCCCATCCTTCACTCCCCTTTCCTATACTTTTATCCCCCACTCACCTTCTCTCAGTACCTCTGCTTCAGTCCTCTTCCCCTCTATTCCCTTACTTCGCTCCCTCACTCATTCCCCTGCCCTCACTCACCTTACTCCACTTCACTCACTCCTTCTCTCACTCCCTCTGTTCTCTCACATCCTCCCTCTCCTTCCCTCACTCACTCTCTCTAAGCATCACTCCCTCCGTCCCCTCACTCTCTCAGTCGCCTTTCCTCATGCTCACTCCCTTTAACTCTCCCACACTCCCTCACTTACCTTTCTTTGCTCCCTCACTCAGTCCCCTTTCAGTCCCCCTGCTTCACTTCCCTTCCCCTCTCTTCCCTTCCTTCGCTCCCTCACTCATTCTCCTTTCCTCTCTCACCGTACTCTACTTCACTGACTCCTTCTCTCGCTCCCTCTGTCCTGTCACTTCCTCACTCCCCTTCCCTATACTTTCATCCCCCACTCACCTTCTCTCAGTACCCCTGCTTCAGTCCTCTTCCCCTCTATTCCCTTCCTTCGCTCCCTCACTCATTCTCCTTCCCTCACTCACCTTACTCCACTTCACTCACTCCTTCTCTCACTCCCTCTGTCCTCTCATATCCTCACTCTCCTTCCCTCACTCCCTCTCTCTTAGCCTCACTCCCTCTGTCCCCTCACTCTCTCAGTCCCCTTTCCTCATGCTCACTCCCTTTAACTCTCCCACACTCCCTCACTTACCTTTCTTTGCTCCCTCACTCAGTCCCCTTCTCGCACTGTTTCGTTCACTCCCTCTGTCTCCTCACTCCCTCACTCCATTTGTCTCACACTCACTTGGCTTTATCCACCCTCTATCACCACTCTTTCCTTAACCTCACTGCTCTTCTCTTACCCTCCCTCTCCCCTGTTCCCTTACTCCGTTTCCCTCACTTATCCTCATTCCCCATGTGCACTCCCCTTCCCCTCCCTCCCCTCCCACACTCACCTTTTTTCAGTCCCCCTGCTTCACTTCCCTTCCCCTCTCTTCTCTTCCTTCGCTCCCTCACTCATTCTCCTTTCCTCTCTCACCGTACTCCACTTCACTCACTCCTTCTCTCGCTCCCTCTGTCCTCTCACTTCCTCACTCCCCTCCCCTCACTCCCTCTCCCTTAGCCTCACTCTCTCCGTCCCCTCACTCTCTACGTCCCCTCACTCTCTCACTCCTCTTCCGTCACGCTTACTCCCTTTAACTTACCCGCACTCCCTCACTTACATTTCTTTGCTCCCTTACTCAGTCCCTTTCTGTCACTCCTTCTTTCACTCCCTCTGTCCCCTCACACCCTCACTCCCCTTGTCTTACCCTCACTCACTTTTATCCACCCTCTTTCACTTCTCTTTACTCACGCTCACTGCCCTTCTATCACCCTCCCTCACCCCGTTCCCTTACTCCGGTTCCCTCACTATCCCTCATTCCCCATCCTTCACTCCCCTTCCCTATACTTTCATCCCCCACTCACCTTCTCTCAGTACCTCTGCGTCAGTCCTCTTCCCCTCTATTCCCTTACTTCGCTCCCTCACTCATTCCCCTTCCCTCACTCACCTTACTCCACTTCACTCACTCCTTCTCTCACTCCCTCTGTCCTCTCACATCCTCACTCTCCTTCCCTCACTCCCTCTCTCTTAGCATCACTCCCTCCGTCCCCTCACTCTCTTAGTCCCCTTTCCTCATGCTCACTCCCTTTAACTCTCCCACACTCCCTCACTTACCTTTCTTTGCTCCCTCACTCAGTCCCCTTTCAGTCCCCCTGCTTCACTTCCCTTCTCCTCTCTTCCCTTCCTTCGCTCCCTCACTCATTCTCCTTTCCTCTCTCACCGTACTCCACTTCACTGACTCCTTCTCTCGCTCCCTCTGTCCTGTCACTTCCTCACTCCTCTTCCCTCACTCCCTCTGTCTTACCCTCACTCCCTCCGTCCCCTCACTCTGTCACTCCTTCTTCACTCACCCTCACTCACCTGCTATCCCTCACTGTCATAAACTCACCCACACTCACTCCCCTTCTGTCATTTGTTCCCTCAGTCACTCTCTTCCCTTCATTCAGTCATTTTATCTATTCATTTATGCAGTGCACATTCATTAAAAAAAAGAATGAGAGAATATATAAGGAATATAGCTCTTTTTGGAGAATTGGAGGTAGTTCTAAAAATAACTTTTTTTCTTTCTTCTTTTTTTGATTTTATATATTTTTTTTTAACTTTTTCAGAACGATTTTAAACTTTTTTTGGTTTTTTGGGGGAGAAAAACAAAACCAGGGAATCCAAAACTGCTCAACAGGAGCAAAAAAAGGGTTAAATATTAATGCTGGGTGGAGCAGCGGTGATCCTCCTTTCTGCAAACAATAAGTACAATGCTCTGCTCCCCGTAGCAGAGCAGCTCGTCACAATCTTTGCAGACGATTTTTAAACCTGTGAAGACCGGCTGAATGTTCGGGATCAAATGAGGTGCTGCTCTTCTGGAAGGTCTTGCTCCTCTGGTGGAGGTGCTGCCGCCAACTCTTCGGGGATTGCATGCCAGGTCCCTGACACACTCCCTCGCATAATTGTTGGGGTGCCTCCTCTCGACATGCCTAATTAAGGTGGCGTTTCCGAAGCTGTACTTTTTGGAGGGGTTTCCACGTGACAAGATGGTGTCACAGATTTTGCAGCACACCTTTGCAGCATTTACCTTTTTCTCACCTTCGGGGAAGGTAAAAAATTTCCATATAAAATGTTCTTTCACTTTGCGCCAAGGAGGGTCCTCTTCCACAAACTCTTCATCGGAGTCACTGCTGGGTCTTTCAGCCATTCTTCAGAAAAAGAGATGTTGGAGAAGAAGAAGGGAACAGCTCTTGCTCTCTCTAAGGTCAAAGAGGTAGTGAGGGAAATGAGTGGGGTCTTTCAATAGTTGAAAAAAAAAACTGTTATGAACCAATGAAAAGTGTTGTTTTAAGGTCACATGGCTTGATGCGCTTACGCAAGGCGCTCCGGGGCACTTACGCGGCACGTACGTAGGCGTTTCCGGGAATGCTTCCGGAGGCGCTTACGCGGCGCGTTACAATGACATTTTGCTCGTTTTTCAGAAATGCTTTTAAAGTTAAAGTACTGTTATTAAAAAACAAAAATAGTACTTTTACGAGTATGCGACTGAATGTCTTGCATTATTATTTACTTTAAATACATATTTATATATTTTTTCGTTCGCGGGAATAGCGCTCTCGCTATGTGTATGGGTGTGTTTACGGGTGCGTTTACGGGTGCGTTTATGGGTGCGCGTACCCTGAGCTCACCGGGGGTTAACAAATAAAAAAAATTAAATATACAGAAAAAAACATTCAAAAATTAATATTACAAAAATGTAGAATATTGCAATAATTAGAAAAAATTATAATAATTAAGAGCTTTAAAAATTAGCTATAAAAAAAAGTTTAAAAAATTAACGTTATAGTTAGGAATTAGCATTTAAAAAAACTTTGAAATTCACTGAAAAAACCATAGGTTTCACACCAGTTATAGTTAGCTGAACATTTTACTCATACAAAACCATTGAAATTCCCACGTTATAGTTAGTTGGACTCACTATAACTCGCGCGCCCGCAATCCACTGCTGATGATGTCACATATTACATCATTCATGACATGGTCAGTGACATCACTGATGACATCACTGATGACATCTCAAATGACATAACTGATGACATCACTGATGACATCTCAAATGACATCACTGATGGCATAATTCATGTGATAATACGATGCACCTCCTCACACTGTAATCTAACCTTTGAGACACCCAGTGTTAAATACTGAATGAGCGCTGTTTTTTTAAAGTCAAAGTGTAAAAGACTAATTGTAAATATGATTCTCTTTTTGTAGTATCAACATGTACATACAGAATTCCTGAGGAAGGCTAATCGCCGAAACACGTTGAAGGGGAATTAATTCTGTATTAAATGAAATGATTTATCTTGATCATGTTTTGAATTGTAATGCACAAATTTGTACTATACACATGTAAATAATTATTTAGCCAGTTATCAATTGTTAACAATACGTGAGAAAGATTTATAACCATAATAAAAGAAAAGAAAAATATTTTCACATAAAATTCAATCAGGCATTGACTTTATTACTTAGCGTTCACTAGTGTGATGTAAATATATGCACATAACCCGGTGCTATTTTCCTTCTTTCAAAAAAAGTTTAGTTTCCTTGCCAGGGTTTATCCTTTGAGGCAGGGGCCCCTGTTCTTTCACAAATAGTAGACTCGTGGCAGGTCCATGAGGGGTAGAGTTACGTACACATCAAAGACAATCATTAACTAGGGAATTCATTAAATCAGAGAGGGACCTTTCGAGTTCACTGGGTGGTTCAGCCCGTCAGATTTATATTCTGTTGTATTATAGCAACATTAATAACCTTCAATAATTTTGAGCGCATACTGTTTTAAATTCTCCCTTTTAAATTCTTTAGGTATTTTTGTAGAGTGTTCAAATCATGGCCAAATTATTAACTTTTGGCTTCTCAGATGAACAATACGCCAACATGGTAGGAAGCACAGTATCATTTGGGGAATCCTCAGCCATAGGACAAGACACAAATGAAGATGTGAACACATTATTAGGATTAAGAAAGAAACTAAAACGCATTGAACAGCATGGGCATTTCATGCTCCAATACTTAAAAGCCGGAGTAATCCCACAGGGTCTGAGAGTTCGTAATATTCCGGGCTTGTTTGTACACATCAGAGAGTTTCTGGAGCGTTGGGCCCTCATTTCTAACCGTTGCTCCAGAGACTATATGATGTTAATTGTTGAAACATCGAAGGGCATTTTAGAGCAACTGGCAAAAGAAATAGTGGAATTGGAAGAAAAAATTAAAAGCTCAGGGATAGTAGAAAATGTAAAACAGAAATTAGATGAGATAGAAAAAGACCTGAACTCATATTCGGATTATCTAATAAAAAGAAAAACAGACAAGTTACAAAAAGATATAACATTTTTCAAAAAAGAAACGGTATACCCTTACTTGTCAGACAATTTCTTTTCCAATACTGAAGGTCCAACAGACAGTTGGGGGAATAGACCAAACCAATATGGAAAGAGAATAAACACCTTCTCAGAATCATCAGGCTCAGATGGAGAAGGCACCTATTTTGATGGCAGCCATCAGCAAACTAGACCAAATGCGAGATACCAAAATAGGCCATCTTTTTTAGGGCAGCGCCAGAGGAGAGGCAATTGGAGGCCACATTACCAACCACGCTTCCAACATGCCCCACAACAGGACTTCAGTCAATTCCCGGGACATCAGCCGATGATGCCCAATCAATATTTAGAAACGAGAAACAACCGGTATTGGAGAAATTAGAATTAATGCCCATATTCAATCTCAGCAAGAAAAGCTTGACAGCAGATACCATCTCAGTCTTATCAAAAGGTCTCATTTTCGCTCCCCATTCTGGGTTGAACAAATTCGACCTATTTAGAGACTTACAAAGTTTTCTCCGAAAGATCAGATTGAAATTCTTCTTTTTAGGACAAGACTGTACCATGGACGAAGTGAACCGTTCCGGGCTAAAACCTAAATCACAGTTCACACCATCTGTGGATCAATTGCCACCTCAGGTTGCCATTTTTGAAAAAGTTATAAGTGATAAATTAACTAACATAACTAACTTCACCCCTAAAACACAATTTAATTTGACATCTGAACAATACAAAGCCATGATAGATATCAAACAAGATAACAACATCACAGTGAAGGCATGTGATAAAGGGGGAGGGATTGTAGTATATGATACATCTGGCTACATTGCTAAAATGAAGGAAATGCTAAATGATATAAGATTTTATGCCCCCATAACAAGAGATACGACTGCCCAAACTAAAAACAAAATAAAGAAATTGACAGATAAGGCCCTGAGGGAAGAAGAAATTTGTAAAAAAGAATGGGAATACTTAAATGTAAATAATCCGAGACTTGCCAGCATCTATGGTATTCCTAAGGTGCACAAAAATGCAACAGATCCGCCCCTTAGGCCCATAGTCACGACCATTGGCTCAGTCACAGAGCCACTTGCGAAATATATAGATGCTATTCTATGCCCATATGTTTCTAAGATCCCAGGTTATGTGCAAGACACAAGACAGATCATAAATCTAGTGGAGAATGTAAAATTTTGTAATACATCACACTGGTTAGTCACGATGGACATAGAAGCACTGTACAGTAACATTCCCATAATGGGAGCTCTTGACGCCACCCATTGGTTCATGCAGAAGTATATAGTCATTGGTCCTACTATATTCATCTTGGAATGTCTGAAGATTGTTCTCACGGACAATATATTTGAATTTAATGGGAACCTGTATATACAACAACAAGGCGTAAGTATGGGAGCTTCATGCGCCCCAACAATCGGCAATATATACATGGCAAGGTTCGAAGAACAATTCATATTCAGTGAGGCGGCGCCGTTCTATGAATCCGTGACCTCTTGGTCACGGTACATAGACGACGTCTTCTTCATTTGGATAGACAATGAAGACAATCTGGAACAGTTCCTCCAATGGATAAACCTCTGTGATCAGAACATCAGATTTACCCATCATGTAGATAATTCACAAGTGGAATATCTAGATGTCTTGATTAAACATCGTGATGGAACCCTGGCCGTGGATCTATTTGTTAAACCCACGGCCAGGAACACATTACTACATTACGATAGTTATCATCCCGCAATTCAAAAGAATAGCGTCCCCTTTGGGGAATTTTTACGTCTAAGACGTAACTGCACCAGTATCTTAGACTATGACAACAACTCAGTTATGATGAAATCTAAATTCTTATCTCGAGGTTATCCCAAAAAAATAATACGGGATTCATATAAGCGGGCCCGCTTTTATGATAGACAGCACCTCTTAGAACCTAAGGTGAACAAAAATACCCCTAGCCTAGTGTTCACCACCAAACATTCAATGCTCAATGAAAGAATTCGACAAACTATATGTGCAAACTGGCATATATTGAATGTAAATGTTGAAAAAGAAGATCATTTGCCAAAACCAATGTTTGCATATAAAAGAAATAAGTCCTTGAAAGATCACATCGTTAGATCACGCATGACATCTATAACATCAATTAGTCAACATTCTTTGGTAGATCTACAACCGGTGCAAGGTACATATAGTTGTTTGAACTGCAAATCCTGTACTACAGCGATTCGAGGCCCTACTTTGCAGTTTAATAGACGATTAATTAGACCAGCAGACCTTAATAATTGCAAAAGCACCAACGTAATTTATTTGATAATCTGCCCCTGCCAGAAGGGATACGTTGGACAAACAGGCCGAGCACTGAATGTCAGATTGACAGAACACAGGTCAGCCATCCGGACTAAAAAACTAACAGCACCTATAGTATGTCACTACATAGAGAACAACCACACCCCTGAGAACATGTCTTGGTACATCTTAGAAAGGGTACATTACAAGACAGGACTGGATGTAGATAAAATCAGAAAAATGAGAGAGGTATATTGGATTTTTATTTTGGGGACAGCTACCAATGGATTAAATATGGACATTCCGTGGGAACAAGCAATAGTATAATTAGCTCCAGAAGGTCTAAGTGATGCAGATGGATAGTCATATGAACAACCTTGTACAGTTATTCTAATATGTGATCATAACATTTTTGCATATATTTATTCGATTCTTTTTGGGTCCCCATTACACACGATTATGCCACTTTGCATTGGTTCCCCAAGCTAGACACAGATTGGTCGGGTTCACCGCGCCATATTTCCATTTTCTAGCCTGTCAAATAAATATATCCAATCCAAACTCCGTGTTAAGATGGCGTCCGCATTTGCGACGGTTTATTTATCTAGCTCATTGTGCCATGGTCGCGACATAAAATGAAACCCGGCGCCGAGCGTGACATGGAACATCTATTTAGATACTAGCGCACATATGATATGTAGGGGTATACCTTTATAAGAATAGTTAATTGATGCTCGGTAGAGGGAGGCGGTTTATTGATCTTAGTTATTGTAGCCCGGTTATAAAATAAAACACCCGCTATCATATCTGTCAACCCGATGATTTAAAAGGTTTTAGGCAATATCGAAGGGCCTTATGACCACTTTAAGATGGCGACTATACCAGCGTAGTTTCCTTCCATATCTCGCTGGGATACTCCCCTCACCGTATATCGCGAGACTTCCTGTCAGGCGCGTTATGAAGGGTCGCGTTTAAGGAGGCTTTGAACTAGAAACACGGCAACAATCACAGATGAGACCATCGCGCGGAAGAGTCACACCGTGAACAATAGTAAGTACAGGCACCACGCTTAGCATTGCTTCGACCGTTAGGGTGGGGACGCTTTTAATAGCACGCGGTTAGAACACGGATAAGAGCCTAACTCTATCCGGTAGAAATACGAGCCAGAGCCCATTAAATTAGATTGTCTAAACGTGCCTAGCAATGTTTACCTTGATACCGCCGCTTTGCGTAAGAACGCCCCCCGTTCACCAGAATGCAGATTATTTATTTTCGGAACCTAGTCAATTTCAGTCGTAATAAAACTATCTAATAGACGGCAACTCTTTGGGTTCACAGATCACATCAGCCCTGTTCTCTTAGATGGGAAAGCACACCCTTGCTGAGATGTGTCACCGCGCAGTTGGCGCCAAGAATAATTAATCGGAGATTGAAACAACATTTGACTGTCCACTCATGCGAAGATTTAGGTGGCCAAAGGTATGTAAGGGTTCAATACAATCATTATTGAACGATTAGGGTATGTTATAAAGTCGTCAAGCCCTGGTCGTCACATACAACTCTCTGTCTCCTTTATACTATCTAGAAATTGTCAAAGACACACAAACAGGACAGAAAAAACCAAGAGATATCGAGGAGAGATATAAACCAAGGCTCCCTCCAGCATTGCTACAAGGTACAGAGCTATGTGGATAGAAGTATTTTCTTTAATAGTGTATCTCTCCAGGCTATACTAAAACAAGTGCATACCTCCCCGCCCAGTAGTTGGTTCCAGTCCTCCTACTACTTTGTTCTGTATAATGGCCAAATAGGCACAACCTAGATACAGAACATGCAATTTATTCCGCAACCATTACCTGCTCACACATAGGTTTGTCATCCTACCTGTCCTGGGATTGTTGGAATGCTTCCCTTTTGTCCTAATCTCATTGATATAATCCAAAAGGGGTCCCGATTTTCTTCTAACTACTCCAACAGTATTGTTATCTGCAGAAATGTATTCTTTGATCTCATTTAGGATTACTATATTCACATCTTTGTTTAATTGTGAACTGTTTTAAATATTGTACATAGTGTAAATTTGTAAAAAATGAATGGGGAGAAGTAATGTATAGAAATGTATAGAAATGTTGCATTTAGAAAGTATTTAGCATCAAAATAAACTGTCTGACTGAGCCAGAACCTAACAGTGTCAGAATAGTCCCTCCAGACTAAATCTGAATTACAGACTTGCAGTCGTTTAAACAGCTTAACTGAATGAGCGCTGTTTTTTTAAAGTCAAAGTGTAAAAGACTAATTGTAAATATGATTCTCTTTTTGTAGTATCAACATGTACATACAGAATTCCTGAGGAAGGCTAATCGCCGAAACGCGTTGAAGGGGAATTAATTCTGTATTAAATGAAATGATTTATCTTGATCATGTTTTGAATTGTAATGCACAAATTTGTACTATACACATGTAAATAATTATTTAGCCAGTTATCAATTGTTAACAATACGTGAGAAAGATTTATAACCATAATAAAATAAAAGAAAAATATTTTCACATAAAATTCAATCAGGCATTGACTTTATTACTTAGCGTTCACTAGTGTGATGTAAATATATGCACATAACCCGGTGCTATTTTCCTTCTTTCAAAAAAAGAGGATGTCACATATTACATCATTCATGACATGGTCAGTGACATCACTGATGACATCACTGATGACATCTCAAATGACATAACTGATGACATCACTGATGACATCTCAAATGACATCACTGATGGCATAATTCATGTGATAATACGATGCACCTCCTCACACTGTAATCTAACCTTTGAGACACCCAGTGTTAAATACAGACTACCATTCTTGAAACCATTGACACACCAATACCAGTTACTACATACGTACTCACTGATTCCTAGGTCTACTCACACATCCACTCGTTCACCCATACAATCACTCATATATACAGCCACTCATCAATACAACACTATCATATGCACTCATACACCTATACAGACACTCACACACTGCCACTCATCCATGGAGTTACTCACACACCTAGTCAGTCATGCAAAGAATCAAACACACTCCCATTTCCTCATCTATACAGTTATATACACAACACCTTACTTATTCAAACATATACTAACACATACTTACTCTCTTATGCAATCACTGATACAAGAACACATTGATCCATACAGCCACTTACGCAATCACAGGCTCTCATGTATAGTCATTTATATATGCCAACTCTCACATGCACTGTGTTTTACATATGTACTTACTTGGACATGTAGCACTGAGATATCCATTCACTCACTAACACACCCATGCACACAGTCAACCGCCCATACAGCTGTTTCCACATGCACTCTTGAACCCATACACTAAGTGAATCAACTGCTGACACATCTATGCACAGAGTCACACACCTCCCAGCCACCCACACACACACTCAGCCTCACATACAATTACTTGGGCAACCAATCTATAACCCATATAGCCACTCATATAGCTACTGATCAACACATGCAGCAGCTTACACAACAACAGACATACTGATGCACACATTCAGACAGTTTAGTCACTAACCCATGCATTCAGTAAGGCACATTTAATCACTCACTCATACAGTCAGTCACGCACCTACTAAATCCTTCATCCAGACACTTATACATCCACTCATTCTTCAATATGTAAAACATATTTAAACTTTACAGAAACACACAGACACTGGATGATGTCACCAGGGATGTCATCAGCGATGTCATTTGAGATGTCATCACTGATGTCATCAGTGATGTCATTTGAGATGTCATCAGTGATGTCACTGACCATGTCAAATCAAATTTCAAATGCTTTATTCGGCATATAAAATATAACCATATAGCATACAAAAGAAATACAAATAATACATCATAAACCTTGATCGATTACCATACTAAGACAAGGGCATGGACTAAATCTCAGCAAAGTTAGATAAAGTTAGATAAATAGAATCATTTTTAGGGAACAGAGTTACGGTGTTTCGCTCAAGACACTTTACAAAAAGTTAACTGCATTATTACATTATTTCCTTTAAATAAAGTGACGAAGTGCGTAATCCCAATGTTTGTCAGGTAGGATTAGAATAGCCCATATTTCATTTAAGGATATAGTTTCTGATTAAATTTGTGTTAAAATTATTAATAATATATGATAATTTTATCTAAATAAAATAGTCAATTAATTTAAAATACAAGATAAAACCAGTACAAGCAGCAATATACAAACTATTAAAATTACAGAGGACATGTTAATCTAGATCATAGAATGATCGATTTTCTGCTGGAGACACATTTTAAAATATAAATAGCTACATGGAAACATACATCCGTGCTATTCAAATCGAACATTAACTGCAAGGCTTCTTTAGAAGTTCTTTTGTTGTGTTTTAAAAACAAGGACTTTAAGTACATTTTCCTGTGAGAAATATAAAATTTACAGAAAAGCATAAAATGGCAACAGCTCTGTTTTGATATCCCGTCGCATGGGAAGGGCAAGGTGCTACTCCTTCCAATATGAGGGAAGGACACTAAATGGTGCACGATGCCTAGTCTCATCCGGGTCAATACAAAACGGTGTGAACTTCTGGTGACAGTTATCAAATATTGTTGGAGGCCTTCTGTGATATTGTGTTCATTATAAAAAGACGTATGTGGGTTGACTTGCATCTAGTGGCCCTAACCTTCTTTGCATTTTCCAGGAACAGATCTTTAAGCTCTGTTTTTTTAAAACCAGGACGCCCAGTTCTGGATTAAAAAATGGGTCGTGGTCAAAGACTGACTTGAACCAAAACCGAATATGCCTAAACCAGGGGATTCGCATATGGTGTTCTAACTTTAAACAATCCTTGATTACGGTTTGTGTAAATTCTGTTTCTGCTTTAGACCAGATGGATCTCCATAGGGAAAGGGGACGTAATGCGGCCAAATCTCCGATGTACGCTAGACCTACTTCCCTATGTTTGATCTCTATGGAAGCGGATGCCGGGGTACATAATAAGCGATTAAGGAAATGATTTTCCTGATGTTGAAGCAGCTTACAACTATCGGTGTTATGTCCCCACACGCCGGCCCCGTACAGTGCAGATGACAGACACCTCACGATGTAGATGTGGATCATTTATTTTATTCTGCGGTTCCCCAGTTTAGTTGCAAATCTAAAGATACTGTTGGTGTTCCTCAACAATTTTAGTTGTACAGACTCCTGTTCGCTAGTCCAACCCCCGTCCCCAGAAAAAGTTATCCCTAGGTAACAGAATTTCTTTACGGGTTCTAGCCTTTCATTATCTAAAAAGAAGGTCCTATTTTGCTTGAGCTTTTTCCCACATGCCATTGTAAACGTTTTGCCCTTATTAATTACCAAATTCCGTTTGACTATAAAAGCAGAAAAGTTGTCAATGAGATAATGCAGACCGTTTTGGGTACGCGATAAAAGTACCGCGTCGTCTGCATAAAGCAGAATTGGGATGGGCTTACCATCAATACATGGTGCGTCCACCGCAGTAGTTCTAAGTATCATATCTATCTCATTGATGAACAATGAAAACAGAAGTGGTGCTAAGACGCATCCTTGCCTTATGCCTCTGTTAACTTTAAAATACGGGGTGCATTCGCCAGCCGTCCCATAACGTACCTTGCATGTTAGTATTTCATATAATCTAGCTAGAAAGTATATGATTTCTTTAAGTGCTCCCATATCTATTAAAATGGGCCATAAGAGTGCGTGTTCGACCAAATCAAAAGCAGAACTGAGATCGGCAAAACATAAAAAAAGGCTTCCTTCCTTAACTGTTGTGTGTTTATTAATGATGAGGTCAAGGTTGACGCATTTCTCCATCGTACCAATCCCCCTCCTAAATCCATACTGTACTGGTGATAAAATGGATTCCTCTTCTGCCCAGGTTTCCAGTCTGGCCAGGAGGACCCTGCTTAGTACTTTAATAGAAGAATCGAGGAGGGAGATAGGTCTGTAGTTGCATGCCTCGGCCCTAGAACCCTTCTTAAAGAGTGGTACGATGATTGATTGGCCCCATGTCTGAGGAAGTTCAAATTCAATGGCAGCATTGAAAAAGCGTGTAAGGATGGGTGCCCATAGATATTTCTCATGTTTATATAAATCTATGGGTACGCCATCCGGTCCAGGGGCCTTACCACCACTGCTCTTCTCAAGTCCTGCCTCGACCTCGTTCAGGGAAATAGCTATTGGCCAGAAGTATCTGGTAACAAATCATCTGAATTAAAAACCTTAGAGTAGTGTTCTATCCAATCTGTACAACTAACATTAGAAGTTACTGCAGGTATAGTGTCGTTCTTTAGAAAAGGGCAATTAATTGTCTCCCATAATAATGTACTGTTTTTTAAAGTTGCCGCCATATCTAAATTTTCCCATGCCTCATCTTGTAGTTGTTTTTTCCTAATTGCTAGCCTGGTTTTATAAACATGCCGCTTTTCCCTGATTTGTTCCGGGTCTCTTGGTTTGATTGACATCACGTGTTTTAGTGAGGATAAAGCCTCTATACAGTCTTTATCAAACCAACCCGATTGATTGGCTCTATGTTTACCATGTCATGAATGATGTAATATGTGACATCATCAGCAGTGGATTGTGGGCGCGCGAGTTATAGTGAGTCCAGAGAGAGAGAGAGATAGAGAGAGAGGAATCTGTCTATCCTTTCACTAAGCCTAGGCACCATCTCAAAGGCAACCATTTCCTAGAAACATGTGAAAGAACCTTCCTACTGATCTTATTATTACTAAAATGATGACAGTTTTGATACAATGTCCAATGTGGTCCCCTTGTTGTGTTACTATAAATACTAATTAACTTGGAAAACCTCAGATTAGGGGATAGGCTGCTGAAACAAAAAGTTTTCCCAGTATGCCACAATTCTTTTTTATCTTGTGTGCGAACACTATTGTATATATTTTGCTTGATTAAAACAATAATGCTGTTGTTTTTTAAATTCCAAGGAACTGCATTGGGCAGAACTTTGCCATGAACGAGATGAAAGTAGCTCTTGCCTTGACACTGCTCCGGTTTGAAATTCTGCCGGATGAATCCAAGCCTCCCATTATGGTGCCTCAAGTAGTCATTCGGTCTAAGAATGGCATACATGTTTTCTTGAAGAAAATTGACTGAAGCTGTGGCTACCAGCCATCAGCACTGTTACCCCTTCAATTGCTTGAAATTCTTTTGATCAATGTAATTGAATAAAATGTGAGATTTTTTATTCATCATATGTGGTTTCGTAACATTTTTCACATCACTAATGCACAGATACACCCACACCCAGCCCCTCTCCATGTTGGATCAGTATGTTCATTTCTCAGTCTTGCTGATTGTATGATATGATGATGCGAGCAGGAGATAATTTTCCACTTAAAATTAGGCATTTTTTAAAAAGCCCCTTGCCATATACTATGGAGAGTCAACGCATTGACTTGGAGGTTTTTCAAGGCTTGATTGGCTTCACACAGGCATGACAATATTGAAATGCTGCTCTAGGAAGTTCAGTCATAAAAGAAATTTGCACATGCCCCATTTAACTCATATACATCAGGTCCTCACCCAGGCACTTTTTCCAACCCACTACAGGCACCCAGCCACCACAACACAGAGACAAAGCACAGAGCCATAAGGGTTGGCTTGCTAAGCCTGCTGCAGCTCTCCTTTTGCTTTGCTGTGCATAGTGGATGTTGGTCACAGGGCCTGGCCAAACCTGCATCAGATGGCCAACCCTCGCAGCATCAAGCTCCTGCAGGCTCTGTTTTTTTAAGGATCTGTTGATTCTTTCATTGGATTCACGAAGCCTTCAGTGGCTTTTGGATCTCTGTTTGACCTTTTGTGGGAGCTTTGTCAATCCACAGACAGAGCAAAGAAAGATCTCCCACTTCCTTTAATTGAATTTCCTGCAGGAATCTGAACCCTGCAGCCCTGAGAAAGGTGAACTTGAGGGGACTAACACTTCACATGTCTGCATGTTTTTTCTTTAACCATGTTGTTGAAGTGACTTATCAACTAAGTCTTTGAAAGAAAATTTTCAAAAACGTCTAGGCCAGATTCTTCTCAGGTAATGACATCACTGGATTTATCATCATCCATCTACACAGGAAATGACATCACTGGTTTTCTTTTTAAAATAGTATTTAAAAACAGAAAACAAGCAAGAGGAGTAATTTCCATTTGCACAGGAAGTAACATCACTCCTCTCCCAAGACGTACGTAATTGCTGCCACAGCACCTGGACCGTTCCCAGAGCCAAGAACCATTGATACTCCGCACTCCCACCGCTACCATGCTGTGACACTCCACACCCTCAACTCTGCACTCTGAGTCACATGCTGCTGCCTCACCATACCACACACCATAGAGGGAGCATTCTGTTGTTCTTCCTTCAAGTTTTCATGCATTTACCCACACCCAGCACTCACTGAACAGACAGCACACAACAGCCTGCACTCTCACACTAAAACAGTCCTACAATCGTCTATACAACCCTCCACACTGGCATGTGAGCTTCTCAACAACTGCTCACTCACCAACCATGGCAGAGAGATCTGGCTCCTGCTGCATGACAATGTCCCTGACATTCTTTTCCTCTCTGAGACCTGAATGAACCCTGCAGCGCTGGCTGACATTGCCACAGCCAATTTCCCAGCTACAAGATTGCCTGGCAAGATAGACTACAGAATCCAAACCTCATCATCTGCACCACACCCAAGGAAGCATCATCCCCTAAAATGGAACATCTGTCGTTCAAGCTCTATTTCACAGCCAACATCATCCTAAGCAGCACTCTCATATTAAGGCTACCAGGACCATAAACCAACTTAGTCGACACAGTCATGGACCTTCTTGCACCACAGCAAATACATCCTACTCAGAGACCTGAACTTCTACCAGGAAGATCTCACTGTCCCTATCTCAAGAGCACTTATTGAAGCCTGAAGAAGCATAGGCCTCACCCAGTAATTTAAGGAACCTACCCACATAGCTGGACACCTCCTGGACCCTATTTTCAGCAACTTCAGCAACATCCGAGTTGATGAGCCCACACTACTCCCCTAGACAGACCATGCCATTGTCATGTTCAGCATCCCTTTCCAATCCAATGCACATACACCAGCATCAGACCAGCCCGCCAAAATTGGAACTGCATCACTGATAAGGGATGGAACATCGCACTCAACACCCACCCACCCAAAAACAGAAACAGCCTCCCAAAAGCCATTGAGAAGTTCAGCAGTTGGATCGCCACCTGCATTGAATCCCTGGCCTCCTTCAAAACACTGCAGTACAACAAAATCCAGGCCCCAGGCCAGTTGGTACGTGGAGGAAATCAGACTAATGAAACACCACTGCAAACAACTGAAGCAAAAATGGAGCATGAGGCAATAAATGCAGACAGGGGGGGGCGGAGCTTGCTCGCAATGAAAATGGCCACTTAAGCAGAATGCTCTGCATCGCCATCACATAATCCTTCAAGAATCTGGCATCTGCGTAATTAAAACGGCATGACCGGGGCTGCTCCTAGTTCCGGAAGGGCTTGGGACCGTAAAGAGCTGACTCTGGTCCCTGAACTCCCCCAGACAAGCAAGTGGGCTGACTCTGCATATGGCGGCCCTACATAAGGTCACAAGCCCGAGGGTGACGTGACAGAGGAGGGGCAGCCCAGAACTCTGCGGCTGCACTGTTTCTGGCGACCCTGGAGTCGGAGTGGATGTGGTGCGCATTGCGGGTACTGACAGTGGCTGCAGTGTGCTCTGCTCCCTGGAAAACTGAGTGCCTCGAGGAACCCGGGAGAGCATGAGAAGCTGTGGCATCCAGTGTGGTGGGGCTGACGAAGACATACTACCGAGAGCCGGTGTGGATGGAGGCTCTCTTAGGGGTGACGACGCGGTGGCAGAACTCGTTGCTGCAATCCCCTCAGGCGCTACGCAGAGGAATTAAGTCGCGTAAGTTCCCTGAGCGCCGGGAGCAAGACGAAGGGGCTCCGAACACTGGAAGGGTACAGTTGGTGAGTCCAGTCATTTGGGGCCTTATGGTACGAGAGACTCCCCAACGGAAGGCATAGTCACGGCAGCAACCTGGGAGGGTCAAATAATGCCTAGGTGCGATGTTGACCTTGAAGAATCATGGCACACCGTGAGTAACCCTGCTCCTGCAGTCGCCAGAGGAGGGTGACGGAGAATGGGCATCTGGAAGTGGCCTGCTACTTGAACAGATTTTGAGGGGGTACTTTGAAGGCAACAACGCCATCTTGTGTAGAGCACTGTGGGCCTGCGATGACCGTCACTGTGCCTGATGCTATAGATAAAGGGACGGCCTCTTGTTGCTTATACTGGAAGGGGCCATTCACTAATCTCTGAAAGGTTTTCCCTGATGTGTGCTGCGGTGCAGGGAAATACCTGGGAAGCAATATCTCCTGATTAAGCCACTGGGTGGTGCCACTGGCAGCGAAGGCTTAAGGAGAGTGCCCTCTGTGGCAGAAGCTCAACTCCTAACATATCGAGGCTGGTCTAGTCACTTGTGTGACCAAAGAGGGTGAGGCGCTTGATTGACGTCTTTGACTTGGTGACCTAAAGCAGCTACTCTGAGAGGGGGTGCGTCTGCGGGCTCACTACACTATTCGCTTGCCCTGGTCTGTGCACAGTATTGTGACTGAAGGTGAAAGCACAGGCTATACCTTGGTGAGATTTGATTGACTGTGGCTGCCTGCCTCGGTGGGCCACCTCACAATGGGTGGATGTGTATCCAGATGTCATTGGAGTACACCATCTTTGTTAAAATACCCCTCACACACCAAAAGGGCCCTTGGTGTCATGCTTCATCATCGGGGTCTTCCCGTCCCGCTGCGGGGCGGGGCAGTGCTGCGACAAGCGAATACGCTGGAGCACCTTTAGATGGAGGTGCTATGTGTTGGGAGTGAGTGTCAGTGGGGTCAGGGGTGATATATGGTGAGAGTTAAAAAATACCTGGCCTAGTGGAAAAAGAAAATTTTTTTTGTGCAAGAAAACTTTTGGTGTGTGAGGGGTATTTTAACAAAGATGGTGTACTCCAATGACATCTGGATACACATCCACCCATTGTGAGGTGGCCCTTTCTGATTAACCTGAAACCCTGACAAGAGGAGGACGTGCCCACCTCGGTGCCCACTGGCATCACCTCTTCACTCCCCCCCTTTTGATTTCCTTTGCCTGCCTCGGTGATCAGTGTATATAGATCTTGGTTATTGCTGTGGATCGGACACGATGGGCAGAGTGGATAAGAGAATGCCTAAAATAGCATTTGATACAAAGAAAAGATAAGGTGTGGGACAGTGCTGCAGGGGATGGAGACAACACGCAGGAACAGCCCAAAGAGGAGGCAGATGTTGCATCAGCACTATGCTGGCTGCCATGGAAAAAGGCTTGCAGAGCAGTCTCTCTGTTCTAGGCACTAAAATGGACTCCCGCTCATACCGGATGGACAGAATGTCAGAGAGAATGGACAAACATGCACAAAGGTTGGATATGATGAAACACTTGGTCTCAGAGGTAGAGAAAGCACAGACAACGATGGACACTGAACACAAGTAAATGGGAAGAGCTATAGGTTTTACAGGATAAGACTGAGGACCTTAAAGCGCATTCCCGTCACAACAATTTAAGGATTACGGGCCTTCCGGAATCGACCCAGACTGGCATCATGGAAAAAAGAAACTACTGGTTACTCTACTTGGAAGTGAAACGTTCTACTACATAATTGTAGTAGAGAAAGCACACCACTCCCTGGGCCCTCGCCCATCCCCTGGTGCTCCCCCAAGGCCGATAATTGCAAAGTTGCTGAATTATCATGACAGAAACTCAGCGCTGAAAGTAGTCAGGGAGAAACAAACATTACAGTATGGGGGATCCAATATATCTCTTTACCCATACTTTACGATATGAGTACAAGAAGCGGGCAGACAGTTTGCTCCACTGAAGCGGCAAGTAATAGATCAAAACATTGACTATGCCATGCTGTACCCGGTTAAACTCTGTGTCAATCGGCAGGGCCACTCTAGGAACCTTCACTGATCCAAAAGCCCTACAGAAAGCCCTGAAGAACTGGTCTAAAGAAAGTGTTGCAGCCTGGAGTGTGGTACCTTGGAGGGAGCTGAAGGTGGGCGGCTAGACAAACAGGACTGAACTCTGGAGTACACGAGTTACAGATAAGAGTGTCACTTCTGGGGAGGTCCTTGAGTCCGCACATGAGAACTCGTGGAGTCGCGGGGAATGAGCTTGACTGAATGTGATCAGACAATTGGAGGCCATCACAAGATTGATTGTGCCGGTCGGTTCTAGGCAAGAGTTCTGTGAAGATGCTTTTAGAATTAATAGATATGAGGATGTGTGGTATGGGGTGATTTAATTGCAGTTGCACAAAATGTGTTTAATGGTTGCGGGGTGGGCACCTAGTCAGGTTTGGACACACTACATCTACCCACGAGTGAAACACATATCTGGGAAATTACACTGAGGGGGCATGTTGGTTCAATGTTATATTGTTTTGAATTGCTGATCTTTCAGATGGAAAAAGTGCATTTTCATGCATGTTATGTGTGCAATTCATATGTTCCAATGGCAGGCACAGTGCATCAGACAAAACACACCCCCATGAAAGTCCTCAGTAGGTCCAACAGTACAGCAACCTACTGAGGACTCCTAAAGAGGGATTGAATAAAGTGAACATCTGCCTCTCTTAAGTATGTGTGAAGTGCTTACAAGGTGTGAGCCAGTATCCCTGTCTCTGCTGCATTTGATTCTAGGTGTGCTGTCAGCCAAGAGACTCCAGCAAAAGGAGACCTGATGAGCCCTCAAATTTGGCTTTTGCTATGGGCCCAGCAGGAGTCTAAAATCAGAAAGCCTCCTTCATGCCTGCACGTTGTTGCTGATCGAAAGCAGACAACAACGTGTAGGTGCTGTTGAATGTGGAAATAGTGGGTGGACGCTGTCTACCCGTGTGTACCCCAACCTTGTGCTATGATATTTAATCACTTGTTTTTCCAGTGCTACTCCAGATATGTCTTTTGCTCTCCTTGGAGGTCCGGAGGTCATGCCTCTAGCAGTGCCAGTGCCTCAACATTTTTCTTAGGTAAACAAAGAAACTAGAACTTCTACTTTTTACTCCGACGTAGATGCCCCTTTAACCTCCATGTAGTGTTAATCAGTCTTAAATTCCACACAAGCCCTTACGTTTGAATCACTCCTTGTCCATCTCCTTACCCCTCATGGATCTGGACACACTTGAGGACTTCTCAGCGCTCCATACTCATGCACAGGACATCTGAATTAACAGGCTTGTATACTTCCTAATAATGAATTGTCCTAACTGTGCCTGTGTCCCCCTCACCTGTATGGTGGTGATCCACCATATGGGTATCCGGGTAACATATTTCCATCCTGATGGATTAGAATCAGGCTACACCTTCAGTAGTCCTGCATGCTCTTGTATGATTTTGTCCTTTGTTTGAAGGCCTCATTGATATTCAAAACTACAGGTCCACTTTTTGAATGTTTTTATCATCTGATCTTTCAACCTCACCCAGATGGCCTGTGGACCTATCCATAATAAAAGCCATGCCTAAATGCAATTTCTACAACTTCCTCTTAGGACTGTGAATCGTCCTCTAAAACAAAGTTAAGGACCTATTATGCTCTCAAGATTAAAGGTAGCAGAAGAAAAAATGCAGCCACATGACCCAAATGCCAGATTCACTTCATAGCTGAGGCAAACCTGCCCACAGACCTCAAAATCTCTGGTCATGTAGCCGAATCATCAGTTGATCCCCATGCACCTGGCTTTCCCTGGCCATTATTGACGCCACAACAGATTGAAGACTTTAAGGAGGTCATGCTGGAGATGTTGGTGTGCTTTCAGCTCCTTCTCATGCATCTTCAGGCCAAAAGGAATTGAAGAAGCCTCCAATTGGGTGCCTGCCGGTAGATCATTCCTCTGCATGGTCTTACCCTTTGCCCTCTATTCAGGCACCAAAACGACTCCAGTACAAGTTTCCACTCAGACCCCCAATTACTGCACAGGTGACCATCCACACTAACACTGGTATTGACACCATCAGTGCAGTGCTGTAAGAGGATCCAGATATGCCTGAGTCTTTTCTCTCCTTTAAGGAGGATCTCACTGACACCTTGATGGCCACTTGTTCAAAGGCCTGTTCCTGCCCACCAGTTAATAGGTAAGTGGTCAGGTGTCACAAACAGGCTCCTGGCAATTCTGATTTTCTTACTAAATAATCTACTCCAGAGTGCTTGCTGGCACAGGCTTCAACCAGTAAGTTAATTCCAGTTCATTCCTCATGACTTCTCTGGATAGAATCTGATTGAGGTTTTTAGTCAGAGTATTGTTTCCTTCATCACTCTAGCTTTGCATTGGGTTAATGCCTTCTGCCTATTAGTCACTAGACACATTTCACATGGGACATGGCCAGCAATATGTTGCTGGTGGTCCCATAAGACCTTGGGACCTCCAAGAATAAGAACATTGTTGATGGACAAAAAGTGACCAAATATGTTATCCACACTGGCATAGATGCAACTGATTTGCATATGGAGGGCACTTGGCACCAGTGTTGTGTGTAGGTGGCACACGAGGGTGTGCTCTACAGGGTTTTCTGGGAATATTCAAACCTCATGGATATTACTTGTGATGGGGCTCTCCTTTTTGGTGGGCAGGCACATTCTGCATTGGAGTGCGTTAGGGAAAGTAGAGCCACAACATGCTCCTTGGATCTTTTGACCCCTGCTAAACAATGTTCACACCAGTTGAATCAAGGACACTGATGTCATCCAGAATTTGGAGGAGACTGCTCACTATCTACAGAGGTGGCAGGTGAAATTAAATTGGTCCAGTGGCAGGGTCCTCTCTTTTCCCCATTCAGAGCTGATGGTGGTGAGGTGGTAATGGACGTGTTGGGAGGCAATCTATGCCAGGTTAAGCTCAGAGGACTTTGGCTACTAACAATAGCAGCTTTGCTCCACATCAGTAAGTTGGAGTTGTGGGCCTTTCTTCTGGCTCTGAAGGCCTTTCTGCAATCCATCAAGGAGAGGCTGGTGCTGTTTTTCACGGTTAACAACACTACCATGTGGTATTCCAGGAAACAGGTTGGAGCGGGGCCCTGTGCCAAGAGGCTCTGTGCTTCTGTAGTTGATTGGAGCGGCCTGGCACCGGATTTACGTTCCGGGCACCGCGTTAGCTGAGTGCTAAAATAAAAGAATTAGATAATGATTACTCAAATAATGATTGTGATTATTATAAAAATATTGTTTGCAAATTGGCACATATTGAAGTGGTTTTATGTTTTATATTGTGAGTAATTAGCCTCCTAATTGACACCTGGGTGACAGACGGCTTGCATATTGAAGCAAGAACTGGGCCCAGGTCATAGAAAGGTGACCTATTGCAATAGAACCTGCACTGGGACCAGCAAAGTTTTTGTGAGGTCTCACGTAGGCAGCGCTTACACTGTCTCTTCAAGACATGCAGTATTTGGGATATGGTCATAAAGCTCCACCCACTCTCCGCCCATCTTTTAATTGGCTCCTGTCCTTGTCCTTTGTAAATGGTGGCTTTTTATTGGTCAATAGGCTTAGTAGTCCCTCCTTAGTACTGCCTTGTCTCCTCTTGTAACCTCCCATGAGGACACCCCCTGGTACATGAGTTGTTACTCCTGAGGTCTTAATTACAGCCTCAATTAACTTTTTTTCTTAAAAGACTTCAGGCAGGACGCACACTTGGACCTAAGCTAGACTGACAGTGGTTACTTCACTCAAAATAACATCTCACATTTATATGAGACCAGCTATTAATTTCCCTTCATCGGCTCCACACAGAGTAGTACCTAATCTGGAGTTAATATAATAATTATTTTGAGACCTTTCATACTACTATTTTTATATATGGACATAGCTATTTGAATGTACTTGTGGTACTGTCTTGCATATGGGTAGGGTGCATTTACCATATCTTCTGCAGGGTGCTGTACACACCGTGGCCAAAAGAGGTCCCCTATGACCTCTTTAGGCCACATATGGTCCTGCACCCTGCAGCATGTCTAGATAAAATAATTGCATTTATAATGCCAGTAACTCGAAGTCCAACAAAGGCAAGACCAATTGTATCTCCAATGTAATAGGTCTCGAGTTTGTTAAAATTAGAGCTGTTGGTGTTGAAAATGACAATGTTTTTTACTTTTGCTAAGTTATAGCATTGACAATAATGTATTGCAAATAAAATAGTTCAACTGTAAATAAAAACAAAACTAAGCTTTATGCCCCTTCTTTTTATTTGACTCCTGTCCCTGTCCTATATAAAGAGTGTTTTTTCATTGATCAATAGGCTTAGTAGTCCTTCCTTAGTACCATCTTGTCTTTTCTTGTAAACTCCTATGAGAACAATTCCAGGTGCATGTGTTGCTACTCCCTTAGTTCTTATTACAGTCTCAGAGACTGCTTTTTTAAAGCGCTTCACACAGGACACAAGTGTTGTCTTCTGGAAAGCTGGCAGTGGTTACCTTACTCACTAGCACATCTCACATTTATATGAGACCTTCTATAAATTTCCTTTCATCAGCTCCACACAGAGTAGAACCTAATCAGGGATTAATATAACAATTCTTTTGTCACATATTAAAGCTACTACTTTTATATATGGACATGGCGCAGTCTTGTTTGGAATTTGTATACACTTATCGGCTAAAGCCACCCTCATTGTGGAAACTTGGAGAGGTGTGGTGCAGCCGCCAGGGCAGCTGACTTCGAAGCACAGAGCTCTCGGTTCGATCCCTGGCTCCGGTGGTAGCTCAGCTAAGCACCATGTGACTCCGGGCAATGGCTCACATATTTACCACAATGGTCCCCAGTGCCTTGAGACCCGTAAGGGTGAGTAGTTTGCGCTTTACAAATACAGATTTATGTTTTGTGGAAACTTCAGTTGCTGGAGCGTAGTAACACTTTCCAAGTAGGTATGGTATAACTAAAGCCTTTCTCATCCTAATGGTAGCCCTTTAGCTGTGCAGGTGAGCGTGTAAATAACAAGCATTTGCAATACAATAGGTCTTGCATCTGTGAGAGTTAGCGCTTTCGGCGTTGTAAATTAAAATGTCTTTTATGTATGCGTTTTGGTTTGTTGTGTAGTGGATGTATGTGGTGTGAAGTGGAATTATGTGGGTATTGGAATAATTAGTTGTGAAAATTGTATGGTGTGTAGCGTATTTTTGTAGTTGAATTATGTGGCATGTTGAAGGGATGGGGTGAGAGCTGCACAGAATAGTTAGTAACAAAGATAGATAGAGAGGGATTGGTAGTTTGTGTAGGAAGTGGTGATTGAATCGGAGACAGGAGCATAAAGAGTGTGTGGGAAAAAGAGAATAGACCACATACGCATAAAGAGGGTGCCCTTGTGTATGTAGAAGACACCCCAAGAAAAGGAGGAGACCGTGGGTTTGAGGGACAGATATTCTGAAAAGGCATGGGAAAGAAACTGGGCTTGAATACCTGAATGGAGCCAATATGAGAGAGGAGGGAGGATGCATGGGAGATTATGTCACATCTCTGTACTGTGGTGAATGTATGACATTGTTCTGCATTCTGTCCATCAATTGTTGTTTTTGCATTTGTCACCCCGAGTGGGATGGGTATGCCCAGACATAGGTCCTGTGCTCTTCATGCCACTGTAGTCAAGCTATCTTGGCTGATGAGGGGTGAAACCCCAAAACCGGTCCTGGGATGCTAGTTGCCAGCCCGGGAGGGCCTGGCCTGGCAGTTTGGGCTGGACTGTTCCCATTGGGTGCAGGGTCAAGACTGATTTGCATATCAATCAATCAATCAGAACATTTGTATAGCGCACTACTCACCCGGAGGGTCTCAAGGCGCTGGGGGGGGGGGGGGGCCTCCGCTACTGCTCGAACAGCCAGGTCTTGAGCTGCTTCCTGAAGGCGAGGTGGTCCTGGGTCAGGCGGAGGTGGGTCGGGAGGGAGTTCCAAGTCTTGGCGGCCAGGTAGGAGAAGGCCCTTCCTCCTGTGGTGGCTCTTCGGATGTGGGGGATGGCGGCGAGGGCGTGGCTGGTCGATCGAAGCTGGCGCGTGGGAGCGTAGAAGATGAGGCGGCTGTTGAGGTATCCTGGTCCTTGGTTGTGTAGGGCTTTGTGTGCGTGGGTGAGGAGCCGGAAGGTGATTCTCTTGTTGACCGGGAGCCAGTGCAGGTCTCTCAGGTGTCCGGAGATGTGGCTGCGGCGGGGGATGTCCAGGATGAGTCGTGCTGAGGTGTTCTGGATCCGCTGGAGTCTCTTCTGGAGTTTGGCGGTGGTGCCGGCGTAGAGGGAGTTGCCGTAGTCCAGCCGGCTGGTGACGAGGGCCTGGGTGACCGTCTTCCTGGTTTCGGTGGGGATCCATCGGAAGATCTTGCGTAGCATTCGCAGGATGTTCAAGCACAACGAGGAGACGGCGTTGACTTGTCTGGTCATGGAGAGGGAGGAGTCCAGGATGAAGCCCAGGTTGCGTGCGTGGTCAGTTGGTTTGGGTGCGCTGCCCAGGGCGGGGGGCCACCAGGAGTCGTCCCAGGCGGAGGGTGAGGATCCCAGGATGAGGACTTCCGTCTTGTCCGAGTTCAGTTTCAGGCGGCTGTTCGACATCCATTTGGCTACGTCTGTCATCCCTTCGTGCAGGTTGGCTCTGGCGGTGGCGGGGTCGTTGGTGAGGGAGAGGATCAGCTGGGTGTCGTCTGCGTAGGAGATGATGTTCAGGTTGTGCTGGCGTGCGATGGCTGCGAGGGGGCTCATCTAGACATTGAAGAGAGTTGGGCTGAGCGAGGATCCTTGAGGGACGCCGCAGATGACTTCGGTGGCTTCCGATCTGAACGGGGGGAGGCGGACTCTCTGTGTCCTTCCGGCGAGGAAGGAGGTGATCCACTCCAGTGCCTTCTCCTGGATTCCGACGTTGCTGAGGCGCTGTACTAGGGTGCGGTGGCAGACAATGTCGAAGGCCGCGGAGAGGTCCAGGAGGATGAGGGCCGCTGTTTCTCCGTTGTCGAGCAGGGCTCGGATGTCATCTGTAGCTGCGATCAGGGCGGTCTCGGTGCTGTGGTTGGCCCGGAAGCCAGACTGCGAGAGGTCGAGGGAGCCGTTCGTCTCGAGGAAGGCGGCCAGTTGCTTGTTGACGGTCTTCTCGATGACTTTGGCTGGAAACGGGAGCAGCGAGATGGGGCGGTAGTTCTTGAGGTCGGTAGGGTCTGCTGATGGTTTCTTGAGTAGAGCGCTGAGTTCGGCGTGCTTCCAGCTCTCGGGGAAGGTGGCGATGTCGAAGGAGGTGTTGATGATGTCCCGCAGGTGGGGTGCGATGACAGCGTCGGCCTTGTTGAAGACGTGGTGAGGGCAGGGGTCTGTTGGAGATCCGGAGTGGATGGAGTTCATCGTGCGGATGGTGTCTTTGGTGCTGATCGGGGTCCAGGCGCGGAGGGTGGCGGTGGGGGGCGGTGGTTCGGTCGTGGCGTGCGTTGGTTGAGTGCTGAAGCTGTTGTGTATGTCCGCGATCTTGTTGTGGAAGTAGGAGGCGAGGGAGTTGCAGAGGTCTTGCGAAGGGGTGATGTCGTTGTTTCCGGCGTTGGGGTTGGAGAGTTTTTTCACGATGTTGAAGAGTTCCTTGCAGTTGTGTGCGTTGTTGTCCAGCCGTTCCTTGAATGCGGTTTTCTTGGTGGCGCGGATCAGCTGGTGGTGTTTTCGGGTGGCGAGCTTGAGGGCAGTCATGTTGTCCGGTGTTGGGTCTCTGCACCAGGTTTTCTCGAGTGCTCTGCAGTTCTTCTTGGAGCTCTTGAGTTCGTCGTTAAACCATGGGGCTTTCTTGCTGCCGGGTCTGCTCGGCTGGGTCTTCAGAGGGGCGAGGTCGTCTGCGCAGTCGCTGATCCATTTCGTGAGGTTGGTGGCCGCTTGGCTGGGGTTCGTTGTGCTGGTGGGAGGGTTCTTGCTCAGGGAAGTAGTGAGCTGGTCTGCAGTGATCTTGTTCCAGCTTCTGCGGGGAGCCTGTTGCTGGAGATGGTGGAGCGTGGTCCTTCTGTAGCTGAAGTGGACGCAGCTGTGGTCCTTCCATTGGAGTCCCGTGGCGTGGCTGAAGGCGATGTCCTTGCTGGAAGAGAAGATCGGGTCGAGTGTGTGTCCGGCGTAGTGGGTGGGGGTGGTCACCAGTTGCTTGAGTCCGAGGTTGGCGAGGTTGTCCAGCAGGGTGGTGGTGTTGCGGTCGTTGTTGTTCTCCAGGTGGAAGTTGAGGTCTCCGAGGAGGATGTAGTCGGTTGAGGGGAGGGCGAGCGGGCTGACGAAGTCGGCGATGTCCTCGCTGAATTGTGCGCGTTGTCCCGGGGGTCTGTAGATGAGGGTGCCTCTGAGGGTGGTCTTGGGGTTGACGTGGATCTGGAAGTGCAGGTGTTCGGCGGGTGCGAGGTTGTCGTCGGTGTTGGTCGTGATGCGGATGGAGTTCCTGTGGATGATGGCGATGCCTCCTCCTGTCTGGTTGACGCGGTCCCTCCGGATGATCTTGTAGCCGTCCGGGATGGCGATGGCGATGTCGGGCGCTGAGGAGGCGTTCATCCAGGTTTCCGTGAGGAAGGCGACGTCTGGGTCTGTGGTGTCGAGCAGGTTCCAAAGCTCGACGGCGTGTCTGTGGACGGAGCGGGTGTTGAGCAGGATGCACTTCAGGTGGGTGCTGCTGGAGCTGTTGTTCAAACTGCAATGGCACCGGGAGCAAAAAAACAATGGATTTAGACCCATATCTCTGTACTGGAGTAAATGTATGACATTGTTCTGCATTCTGTCCATCAATTGTTGTTTTTGAATTATGTTTATAGCAATTATGTGGTATTGATTGTAGTGTAATTATGTGGAGAGGCACTGAAACTTGTCCACAATGAGATAAACAAGCGACATGGAGGAAGCTTTTGATGTATATTTAAACTATTCTGCTCTAAGATGCAGTATTTGCACCACAAATAAACTGCAAAAGCACCTTAAAAATATTATTAGCATGGTTAACAACCATATACCATAAAGAGCGCTATCATATTATAAGACAGCTCAGCCCTACCCCACCCTTTTCTACTGAAGCTAAATGATTATATATACTATACTACCTCAGTTGACACAGCACACTTGCCTTAGAAACCTTGTTCTGTGTGTTTTCTAGAATTCCTGTCCTCAGTTATATTACAAGACCGGTGTGTTCACAAACAGCAGCTGTGTTCTTGTGTTATGTCTGAATACTAGTATCTGAATTGAGATAATAACAAGGGGCATTATTGTTTGACCTTGTCTATCGTGCTCAGAACAAATCCCAGGAAAAAAAAACACAAAATCATGTTCCGGTTCTGTTTGAAAATCCAATATGGCACAAAAGCAAGCATATCCAAATAGCATTGTGTGCAACTGAAATGCAACCTACAATGTGCAGGATTAGGCTAATGTAGGAACTTCATGATGTCCTCCCTTTGGTAAGGACAATAGCATGATGGAAACAAATACCTGTTATCAATGTAATTAAAAGATAAACAAGTTCAAAACATTGCATTTAAATAACATCTACTGGAAATGAATAGTGTATGTGTCAGTTTGGTAAAATAATCAAGTTGTG
Organism: Lissotriton helveticus; assembly: GCF_964261635.1. NCBI lineage: Eukaryota > Metazoa > Chordata > Amphibia > Caudata > Salamandridae > Lissotriton > Lissotriton helveticus. The sequence continues at coordinate 18,065,550 of NC_136067.1, forward strand.
CGATATTCTGAGAAATCCATTGTGTCATTCACCAACTGACAGGCTAAGGAGTCCATAAAGGAGGGCTTTTAAGCATGAGCCCAGCATCTAATAGAGCACACACTAACCAAAAAATGGTGTCACTAAATGTCCGACCCGGAAAAAAAGACTCCTCCCCCCAAAGGTATTTACAGCTCCCACTTAGTCCCAAGTGCCACAGTGTTATTAGCACCAAGAATTTTAAAATGATCAATTGTAAAGCAATCAGTTTATGAAAAACAGCATTTAAAAGGTAAACAATGTGCAAAATTGCAAAATGTGTGCTGATCACAGACTGACATCCTGCTGCTGGTCATTTGCCTTCTGTGACAAAGTTCTCACATTGCACTCTCCAGCTTAACTTGCTAAACTCTAACTTAATAGCTGGTACCTGGCAAAAAAAGCTTCTATTCCAGACCTCCAAGATGAAACCTACAAAACCAATCCTCCTTGGCATCTCCTTTGTTAACAGATTGCCTTCAGATGCTAAGCCTTGTAATGCTGAGGAGTTTTCAGAATGGCCTGAATGGGTGCTGACAATAACACTACACTCCTAGCCAGTCATCAAAGAGAAAACATTATACAAATCTTTTTCTATATCACCTTGATTTTGGAAAAGGAAAGAAAAAAGGAATACCTTCAACAAGTCTGCATTACTACTCAGAAAAAAATAATCTGTGAATGTATGAGTATTGATTTCTTGTGACTGATAACCATTCCTAATTGCTTTAAGAGTGACACTGCTATTCGTAGATGGTTTTATTGAGTGGATCAACACTTTGATAACAGTTCCGTTGTCACCACCCCCCTCCTCTCACACTCACTCCCCCTCCTCCTCTCACATCTTCTCCTCCCCCCTCTCATACCTAGTACCCCCTTCTCCTCGCACATCACCACCCCCCCTCCTCTCACACCTATCCCTCTCCTCATTACCACTCCCACTTCCCTCACATATACTCCCGCCTCCTCCCATACCACTTCTATGCCCCCCTCCTATACTATCCCCATTCCCTTCTCCTCCCACACCACCACCCCACCCCGTCACTCCTCTCACACACTATCAATGTAATCACACAAGTACCCACCACGGAAACTCCTACATCATCTCCTCTCCCTCCATCACACTCCCTTACTTCCTCTATACCCACGCTCAACACATACCCACCTCCGCCCCATACTCTTTCCCCGCCTCTATCAGTTCTCACACTAAACCAAGTCATATCCCCTCAACTTATACTTCGCTCTACCATCCCCACAACTACCATTCCTAACTCCACTCTGGACAAGATTATGTCCACCCTCTTCCAAATTAAAGACGAGCTACAAACCTTCAAAGAGCTATTTACAAATCATATTAGACACCTTTCTCTACCCGGTACCCCCTTATCCCACCAGCCCTCCACCCCATCTACATGCTCACACATACACAACCCTCCTCTCTTGACCTCTATCCCTGCCCATAACTCTTCCACCCGACGCATCCATACATCAATGCACTGACACGTTATGAGATACGTGCCCTCCTACACTCCTACGATTCCGCCTCCATGGCTCACACAGCCACCACACACCTCCCCATCCCTACTATCCATTCCAACCCTCACAGGCCCCCTACTCAAAATAATAGAGGCACCATCTCTAACAATCTCACAAACGCCACCCTCACTCTGGACCCCGCCGCCTCCATCATCACCCCACGGCTCAAATGCACACTACTTAACTGTAGATCTGCCCCCAGACACGCATCGGACATAGCCGACCTCATTATCGCACTTGACCTAGACCTTATCATACTCACCGAAATCTGGTTAACAGAATCCTCCTCACCCCTCATTGACATTTTAGTTCCTCCTAACTATCACATGATCAGATTAGACAGGGCCGGCCGGACAGGAGGTGGAATAGCATGTATTCACAGGAGTAACCTCTCAGTAACTAGAGCCATCTCCCCTAAATTTTCCTCTTGTGAACACATATGCCTCGACATCAACAGTGAGGGCAATCCAGTATGCTCCCTACATATCATTTACCACCCACCAGGAGACAACCTCACCTTCACTGAACACCTCATGGACATGATCACAACGAACTCGGGTCGGCAAAATACACAAATATTCCTTGGTGATTTCAATCTTTACTGGAATGATCACAATGACTCGGTGGTTAACAGTCTCAAAAGCTTCCTCAACACCTTAGACCTCACCCAAATCTGAAACGGCCCCACTCACGACAAAGGCTCTATCCTGGACCTCATCATTTCCAAAGGTGATGCCACCCAACTAGATTCAATCCAACTCTGTGACTGGTCTGACCACCACATTATCACATTCTTCATCAATGAATATGTGAAACTTTGTCCAGCCCAATCCACTAAACCCAAGACCTAGAAAAGAGACCTTAAGAAACTCAATCCCAACTCCTCACCATCTCCCAGCTACAACCTACCCACCGGAAACAACGATATTCAGGCGCTCACTGATCATTACCTCAAATCAATGACCATGATAGTCAACGAAGTTGCACCCCTTCAGTTAAAGAGAGTCTCCTCCAAAACCTCTAAACCATGGTACTACGGTCTGATTAACGATGATAGACTAGCTATGAGACTAGCTGAACGTAATTGGAGATCTACCCCGTCAGCTTTTCACCTCAATACACTAAAGAAAAAGAGAAATGCTTACTTCAGGAAAATCAAAAAATCGAAAGCTGACTTCTTTAGCCTTTAACTTGACCAAGCAAAAAAAAAAAAAACAACTCTTTGAACTAATCAAATCGCAATCCAAGGACGAACCACAACGATTACTGAACACATCCAGAACCCTACCGTCCTGTGAAGAATTCTCTACCTTCTTCAATCTAAAAACAACCAACATCAAGAATGATCTCCTCATTGATCTAAACCTATACCCTAGCCCCATCAGCAAAACACCCATTAAACTAAAAAACAATGCTTCCTGGTCATCCTTTGATACCTACACGAAAGATTCCATAGGCAAGATCCTTGACACCTTGAAGCCCTCCAATCACCTCTCGGACCCTCTACTTGCAAACCCTGTAAAGGATCTTATCCCATGGCTTCTACCGCTCTGGACCAAAATCATTAACAGCTCTCTCCAACAAGGATGCATCCCAGACTCCCTCAAAGTGGAACAAGTATCGCCCATACTCAAGAAACCGACAGCTGACCCTACTGACCGTAATAACTTTCGCCCTATCTCCATATCCCTACCTTAGCCAAACTGTTAGAAAAATGTGTTCACCTCCAACTGACAAAACACATTGATCTCTTTGACCTCCTCAACCGACACCAATCTGGCTTCCGTGCAGGCCACGGCACAGCATCAGCCATGACACACATAATTGATGACGCGCTTCAAATTCTTGACCAAAACGGTACCTGCCTCCTCATCCTTCTCGACCTGTCTTCAGCATTCGACACGGTCAAACACGAGAACTTACTCGATCTGCTGAATACCAGATAGGGTCTTTCAGGGACAGTACTCAAATGGTTCACCTCTTTCCTCCATAATCGGACATATAAATTCAAAATCAACAACACTTTTTCCAGCCCTGTCCCAGATACACTAGGTGTCCCGCCTAATCCCCTACACTTTTCAATCTAGTCATGGAGCCACTCACCACACTGCTTCATGCCTCTAATGTGCAATTCCACATGTATGCTGACGACACCCAACTCTACCTCAAACTACAATCCCCGGATGACATCAAACTTCTCAACTCAACGCTTAAGGACACACAGACATGCTTGGCAGAGAACCATCTCAAACTTAATGCTCTAAAAACTAAGGGGCAGATTTATGTTAACTGGCGCATCCCCAGGGATGCGCCAGTTAATGTGTGTCACAGTGCGCCACAGCTCCGCCACCCATGGTGCGCCGCATTTACAATGCTATTTACAACAAGGGGTGGTGATGGACAGAGTCTCTGAATTAAGCAGAGTACTCTAACCCAGTCAAGAGATCAGGGCTAGATCCAACACCGTTTTTTAGCTCATTGCACCATCCCAGTTTCAGAACCTGGCTGTATGCAAATTAGTCTGTCCCTGGCCCAGTGCATCATGGGAACAGGGCAGACCAGACTACAAAAGCCAATTCTTACACTGGGAAGGAAACAAGCTTCCGGGGACCAGTTTCTGCCATTTCAGGCGTCTTCGGCCCGGCTTGCTTGAATCCTGATGGTGCAATGAGCAAGGGACTCACATCTGAGTATACCCTTCCACGCTTAGGGTGGACAAAATTATTTACAACAAGGGGTGGTGATGGACAGAGTCTCTGAATTAAGCAGAGTACTCTAACCCAGTCAAGAGATCAGGGCTAGATCCAACACCGTTTTTTAGCTCATTGCACCATCCCAGTTTCAGAACCTGGCTGTATGCAAATTAGTCTGTCCCTGGCCCAGTGCATCATGGGAACAGGGCAGACCAGACTACAAAAGCCAATTCTTACACTGGGAAGGAAACAAGCTTCCGGGGACCGGTTTCTGCCATTTCAGGCGTCTTCGGCCCGGCTTGCTTGAATCCTGATGGTGCAATGAGCAAGGGTTTACTCAGACATGAGTCCCTTGCTCATTGCACCATCAGGATTCAAGCAAGCCGGGCCGAAGACGGCTGTAATGCCAGAAACCGGTCCCCGGAAGCTTGTTTCCTTCCCAGTGTAAGAATTGGCTTTTGTAGTTTGGTTTGCCCTGTTCCCATCATGCACTGGGACAGGAACAAACTAATTTGCATACAGCCAGGTTCTGAAACTGGGATGGTGCAATGAGTTAAAAAACGGTGTTGGATCTAGCCCTGATCTTTTGACTGGGTGAGAGTATTCTGCTTAATTCAGAGACTCTGTCCCTCACCACCCCTTGTTGTAAGCATTTACAATGCGGCGCACCATGGGGCAAAAACGGCACAGATGCGTCACGCATCTGTGCCGTAAAGACGGCGCATTGCTGGAGTTGCGTCGCAAGCGCGACGCAGCTCCAGCAAGGCTCGGGGGGTGCCCTATCTGACCAATGCTGCATCAAGACCTACGCCTGCTTCAAGCAGGCGCAGGCTTTTGACGCAGCATTGGCCTGAAAGTGACTGAGTGAAATCTTATAGATTTCACTCAGCCACTTTTGCGAGGCGCACCTACCCCGGAACGCCCACCCTGCGCCGGAACGCCCACAAGCGGCGCAGGGCTTTACAACGTGACGCATCTGCCTAGATGCGTCACGTTGTAAATCGTTCGTAGGGATGCGCCACGTTTACACCGCCTTGCGTGACGCAACAGCGGCGTAAACGTGGCGCAAGGGCCTCATAAATCTGCCCCTACGTTCTTACTAATAGCTCCCCTGCCAAAATCCACATCACTCAGGATTGGCTTAAACACCTCAATGCATTCAACGTCCAACCTATCATTCTGTCCTCAGCAAAATCTTTAGGTATAACCTTCGACTCCAAGCTCAATATGCAACGACATATCAGCAATGCAACGAAGGGAGCTAATTTCCAAATCAACACCTTGAGGAAGCTGAAACACTTCCTCCCAGCCAACGACTTCCAAACTGCGGTCCAAGCGCTAGTTATCCCTCGGATTGATTATGGAAGTACCGCCCTCTGCGGCCTCCCTCTATCTACAACCGCACCATTAAGAGTCTCTATCAATGCTGCAGCAAGACTCATCACTGGATCAAAGAAAGGCTCACACATCTCTCCCGACTTAAAATCTCTGAACTGGCTACCCTACGAAGCCAGAGTACACCTGAAAATCGCGTGCATTACTCATAAGGACTTACACCACAATTCGCCCAGTTACATTTCTCAGAAATTGACAATCTCAGGAGGTTCAAGAACAACAAGAAGCGCACAAACTCTCCTTCTGAAACCACAAAAATTCCACAAGATAAAAATATACAAACGCTCCTTCTTAGGGAAGGCTCCCAGGATTTGGAATGCCCTTCCTCCAGAAACAAGACTTATCTCATCCACTGCACTGCAGGAAGTCAAATCAATCCTCATGGCTAAATTTACTTGAACAAAAACTTTGAAAATGCTATTTAACTGTTTTTCTTTCCCCTGTATTACATTGTTTTGTCTTTTCATATCTATGTAAAGCGCTCTGATATCTGTAAAGATCTTGTTCGCGCTATAAAAAACCTTGAAAATAAATAAATAAATAATTAAAATGCTTCTAGCATTTGAAGGGAACTCCTCAAAACTCAAGGAACCAGGTGGTGTGGCCTGCAGCCAAGGAAGATGACCATTCACTAGAGAGGCTCCCGCATCCCACGCAATCCATCACAACATCCATTTGCTACGACACTTGAGGTACAACGATATGCCCCTGCTGTGAGAACATGTGAGGCATGAGCAGCCCTAAAAGCCTATGGGGTGTAATGTGGAAAGAGGCTTAGCCGTGGATGATGACAACCACAGTCTAAATTGCCCTGGCAACCCGGAAACAGTGAGGGTGGGTGGGGCTGTCCAAGATGCTGCTTGAGTTTGTGGGGCCCCCTTGTTCCACGCGCGACTGTTCTTGGTGGCCAGGAGTGAGAGGAGGAGCCAACCACAGAGCAGAGGTCCATGAGTATCCCGAAGCATCGTTGTATCCTGGTTGAGGGGAGATGGTGTCAATCCCTCTTGAGGCCATGTGACTGGGGTGGTAAACTTGCATGCCAATACATTGCATGCCATTGCAACGCCACACTTTACCCTGACTTTCTGTTGGGGGAATTCTGGAAGTTGGAATAGTTTAATTTTCTATTCCAACTCCAGTGTGTGCAACAGTAGGGAAGGTGTTGGAGTTAAATCCAACACCTTCTACCCACTGATGCACACCTTTATCGTTGCAACCGCATGCTATGTAATGGCATGCATTGTAACAATTGCTGCTTCCCACGTGCAACAGCCAGAGCAGTCTGGATGAGCCAGAGGGGCTTGGGCCAGCATGTAGAGGAGGTACAGCAGGTGAGCTGTGGTGGCTTATGGCGCCTGCAAACCTGGGTGGGTGCACAAGGCCCCCCAGCAAAAAAGAAAATTTTAATAAAAACAGGCACAATTTGGGAGGGTCCCCTGTGGCTTCTTGAGTGGGGGTTGCAGGAGCTGCAATAGGGGTGACTTAGAAGATAAATAGAGGCATGCACTGGACTCCACCTGGATGACTCTTTGACTGGGTGTACGGGCCTGGTGTCAGAGTGGCTGACCAGGGATACACCGAGGAAGTGCCTGCCAAAAGATATTGCCATAGTAGGGTGAAAGGCCTGGGAAGGGCCATTATTAACCAGAAATCAGTCCGCAGTGAGGCAGCATCAGAAAGACCTGCACTACATATGGTGAGAAGGGGACACAAGTAAATATAATTTTGCCGTCCCTGAATTGGGTTATATTCTGAATCAACACTGTGTGAAGGGTCTTGTCATACTGCGAAAAGGTGGAATTGTAGACCCTGAGGGTTTCTGGAACAAAAAGATGAGGGAGGAGCGGGCCACTCTGGGGGAAACCCAATAGGCTGCGTGGCATACCTCAAATGTGCACAGGCAGGAGGCTGTGGATAACCAGGAGGGCCTAGTGCCATTCTATCTCTTTAGAGTCATAACTACCCACCAGGATGCCAGGGGAAAGGATTATGCTACTCACACCAAACAGACACACAAAAGCAAAGAGGCAGTAGACGCTTAACAAGACCAATGAATCAATCAATCAGATTTTTGTAAAGTACAATACTCACCCATGAGGGTCTCAAGGCACTGGAGTGGTGCTGCTACTGCTCGAACATGCAGGTATTGGGGAGTCTCCTGAAGGTCAGCAAGTCTTGGGTCTGCCGTAGGTGCTTGGGGAGGGTGTTCCATGTCTTTGGGCGGCGAGGAGGGAGAATGATCTGACGCCAGCTGTCTTTCTGTGGATGCGTAGAATGCGTAGCATGGTGGTGAGGGTGAGGTTGGCGTAGTGAAGCTGGTGATTTGGGGTGCAGAAGGTGAGTTGTTCGTTGAGGTACGCTGGGCCAGTTTTGTGTAGTGCTTTGTGAGCGTGGGTGAGGAGCTTGAAGGTGATGCTATTGTTGACATGGAGCCAGTGCAGGTCTCTCAGGTGGGCTGTGGTGTGGTTGTGGTGGGAGATGTCTAGGATGAGGAGTGCAGAGGCGTTCTGTATGTGTTGTAGTTGTTTCTGGAGTTTGGCTGTGGTTCCCGCGTAGAGGGCAATTCAGGTTCTGGTGGAGATCCATCGGTAGATCGTGCAGAGCATGTGGAGGGTGCTGAAGCAGGAGGAGGAGATGACATTGACTTGCTGGGTCATTGACAGCGATGAGTCTAGGATGAACCCCAGGTTGGTTGCGTGGTCGGTGGGTGTCGGTGCAGCTCCCAGTGTGGCCGCCCACCAGGAGTCATCCCAGGTGCACAGGGTGGAGCCGAGGATGAGGACCTCCGTCTTGTCCGAGTTAAGTTTCGGACGGATGTTCTTCATCCATTCGGCGATGGCCTTCATTCCTTCATGTAGGTTGGTTTTGGCAATGGTGGTGGCCTTGGTGAGGGAGATGATCAATGGGGTGTCTTCGGCGTATGAGATGATGTTGAGGTCATGCGATCAGGCTATGTTTGTGAGCGGTGCCATATAGACATTGAAAAGTGTCAGGCTGAGGGATGATCCTTGGGGTACACCGCATTGGGAGAGAACTCACATACCACAATGTCATGATGGCTATCTATCGAGTACGAACTTCACTGGAAGCACAAATAGACTCGGTGGCGATTGACATCTCACTCATCAGAGTGGAACTCCACAATATTGGGGCTAGACTTAATGTAGTGGAATACATTACAGTTGGTCTTCAGGCAGATACAGAGGTAGCAAATAGACAGGGCTGCGAACTGCAAACCACAAGTAAATTGCTGGAGGTCAAGATTAATGTATATGAAGGCAAGTCACAATGAAATAACGAATGCATAATTGAGGTCCATGAGGGAGCACTGGGGCCAGCAACGGAACTGGTCTCAAACCATTTCAGCCCGTGGTCTATCTCGATACTTCTCAGTTGAAAGGGCTCACCAGGTCGAAGGTGGGCATCCAAAGCCAGGGGCATCTCTTCCTGGAAGCCAAAAAAGCATTGCAGGGCAAGGGAGTAAAATACTCCATGCTTTTACGGAAAAGCTGTGCAATAAAGCAGAGGGTAAGACCAGCTTCTTCTCGACTCCCGATGAAGCCTTGAAGTGGATGGATGTACGGATGGAGGGTGGTGGAAGGCTCCGGCCCCAAGGCACAAAGAGACAGGCAGACTAGGAACCCACAAAATTCATGGAGCAACAGACAAAAGAAGCTAGACTGAAAGAACAAGATATTTTAAAACACCAACAACCCCAGACGTAGTTACTGATCAACATAACCCTTCACTCCACCTTGGAGGTCCAATGGGTAACTAATTGTGGGGTTTCTGGTGCGATGGAGCTGCTGGATTTTTTGAAGATGTGGTGCGGGAAAGGGTCTAACGGGGAGCCGAGTGGATTGTGCTCATGGTCTTGATGGTGTCATCGATGTTCTCATTGGTCCACGCTGTCAGGGGGTCATGGTCGATGGTGTGCCGCGAGTCTGGTGTGTTGGTGTCTGTTGGGATTGTCTGGGTGTTGAAGATGTTGTGAATGTCAGAGATCTTGCGTGGAATAAGGTGGCGAGGGAGTTGCACACGGCTTGCGACGGCAGGATGTCGGTGTTGGAGCTGGGGTTGGAGAGTTCCTTCACCATGTTGAAGAGCTCCTTGCTATTGCGTGTGTTGTTGTCAGGGCGGTCTTTGAAGGAAATCCTCTTGGCAGACCTGATGAGGTGATGGTGGTTGCGGATGGCGTCGTGGTGTGCTGCGTGGCTGTCTGGTGTTTTTTCACTGTGCCACTTTTTCTCTAGTGTCCGTCAGATCCGCTTGGATGCTAGGAGTACCGAGGTGAACCAGCTGGCTCTCTTGCTGGTGTCTCTGTAGGTGTTTTTTTTTCAGTGGGAGTAGGGTGTTGGCCCAGTAGTCTATGCATCGTCTGAGGTTGTGAGCAGTGACAAATGCAAATACAACGATGGATTTAGGCCCAGATCTCTGCACTGGGCTGAATGTATGACATTGTTCTGCATTCTGTCCATCAACTGTTGTTTTTGCATTTGTCACCTCGAGTGGGATGTGTATGCTCAGACGTGAGTCCCATGCTCTCCACACCACTGGAGTCGAGCTATCCTGGCTGAAGACGGCTGATAGCCAGAAACCGGTCCTAGGATGCTTGATTCCGGTCCAGGAAAGACATGGTTTGGCAGTTCGGGCTGGACTGTTCCCATGAGGCAAAGGGTCAAGGCTGATTTGCATATGGCCATGTCTGAACTGGGGTGGTGTGGAGTGCAAAAAAAGATGGATTTAGGCACAGTTCTCTGTACTGGGGTGAATGTATGGCATTGTTCTGCATTCTGTCCATCAACTGTTGTTTTTGCATTAGAATTATGTCTAGGCACGCCTCAGTGCCAGGATTCCCACCCAGGTGTTAGTCCACTATACAAATCTGCATATCACATAACAGTGAATATGATTTTGGATTCGTAGAGCCCACACACGGGTCAACACAGGTCCGTGAAGCAACATCAGAGAGCGACTCTGTACTGAAATTGGTGATTATGTATAAGTATTGGCTGAAACTGGGGGCTGTGTTCAAGTAGGGGTACAATTGCATGGGCGCCATGTTGAAAAATGCCTCTTCCGATTATAAAAAAATATTGGTGATGGCAAGAATGCAATGATGTAGAGAATGATGAGCTAATGACAGAATGCTGTTGATATTCCAAGCCTCAATGTTAAAATAAGTGTTGGGGTGAGGGTTGTGAAAAAAAAATATACAAAAACCCTTGCAAATGTTGTGTCCATATTTAGACAGGTGTGAACATGAAGTAGTTGGCAGAAGCAAAATGCCCTCATGAAGGTAAAAGTGAGAAATATTTAGTAATGCCAATGTTGCAAAATTAGTAGTATCAATTGATTTTCCAACAGAAAGGTGAAGAAAGATTAGGTGTTTCTTTTATTAGATAGTAAGATAAATATTCCAAAATATGCCAATAAGGAAGTGTCTTACCGGCCTTCGAGCAAATAGTACACAATCTCTGCTATTTACCCAGTGGCCAGCAAAAGAGCACATTATCTCTGGTGTTTAACCGACCATAGACCACATATAGAGATGATGTACAATTTAACCCTTGGCCGGATAAACAGTGTGAAGGAGGTCTTTATTTAACTGGCCATAAAGAAAACAAGCATTGGCATACTTTATAAGTCTCTACTTTGGGAAAAGCACTTAAGTACTATCAAAAGGCAGAGACATCACATCCCTCCTCCCCCTGGAATCTATTCACCAGGCACTCTTCTCCAGCGTTTTCCATTGAAAGCACTGGTCACACCATCTGTTTACCAGCAAGGCATTTGTCCCAGCCCCCTGGTTATGAAAGCAATGGACATAGCGACAACAAAATACTCCTATCTGTTGGGTAGAGAGGATATCATGATTAAACAAGGATCCGTTGGCATCACTTAATGGCAGCACACCTAAAAACAAAAAAGTTAACCTGACCTTGTGTAATGTGACTTGCGCTTTCGGAAAGATGACTAAGAAAGAGGAATTACATCTGGGAGCAGAGAAGCAGCACTGGCTAGAGGACTGAGAATGAGGAATTACCACTAGGAACAGAGACACAGCTGCAGATCTGCCTAGAGGACTAAGAATGGGAATTTAACACTGGGATCAGAGGCACAGCTGCAACACTGTCTAAAGGATTTAGAATGGAGGAATTACTGACAGGACGAGAGAAGCAGCATTGTCTAGAGGACTTAGAATGAAGATTTACAGATGGGACCAGGTCAGCAGCTAGCAGCACTGCCTAGAGGACTTAGAATGAGGAATTACCGATAGGCCCAGAAAAACAGCTAGCAGCACTGTCTAGAGGACTAAGAATGTGAAATTACCACTGGGCCCAGAGAAGCAGCCGTAGCACTGTCTAGAGGACTTAGATCGAGGAATTACTACGGGGAACAGAGACACTGCTTCTGCACTGCCTAGAGAACCTAGATAGAGGAATTACCACTGGGAATAGAGACGCAACTGCAGCACAGCCTAGAGGACAAACAATGAGGAATTAGCACTGGGAACAGAGATGCAGCTACAGCACTGCCAAGAGGACTCAAAATTAGGAATTTACACTGGGACTAGAGAAGCAGCTGCAGTATTATCTAGAGGAATTAGATTGAGAAGTGATGCAGCTGCCGCAGTGCCTAGAGGGCTAAGCAAGGGGAATTATCACTGGGAACAGAGAGACAGCTGCCACACTTGTGACCAGATAAAGAACCAGAATAATAGGCCCTTTTACAGAAATAGAGCAAAGGCGCAAGTAAAACATAATGCTAAAAGACAAAAGAGTGGGTGAAAGGGAGCTACCGAGTAAAGCCATTCTAACTTTGTGACTATTCAACTCGATCGTCAGTGACCCATACTCTGTAGATCATAACTGAAAGCTAAGGTGCAAGGGGAGTATACACAGAGAAAAGGTGAGTGAGAGGAGAACGCAGTAACACTGGTCAGCTGCTCTCATTTGCAACATTTCCAGAACACCATTCTGACAATCAGAAAAAATAGTGCATGAAACAAACTGTAATAGACAAAATGTCTCACCAATGAACCCGCAGTCCAGGCATGCTGCCATGCTGCCCTTGTGTTTCCAGCACATCTTGGCACCAAACAAGACCCACCACGCTCAAGGCTCCAAGCCCATAAATCGTACAGCAGCTACCCTGGCACAGCAAAAGCTACCCCAACCCCCTACCAGGAGAGGGCATGATACAGCTGTTGCATTCCTTGATTCCTAGAAACAGTTCAAAAGGCAGACTCTGCCATAACCACACCATCACCCTGCCACCCTTGCAAACACAACACCAGCACCAAGCTTTGCCATTGCACATCAACACCACATCTACTAGCCGTACAACCCTTGTTTTTGATACATTCAATTCTAGCCCTTGTGCTGTCAAATATTTTGCTAGGGCACTCATTCCTCCTCTGTATTTGCCATGAGTTAATGCCTGGGTCATTGCATGAGTACATGAGTAGTGACTGGATGATTAGAGTGCTTCAAGGAGAGTGCATAGTGATTTTATAAGTGCTTGAATTTTGGCAGAGTGATTAGATAAGTACATGGTGCTGGCTGAGTGATTAGAGGAGTGCATGGGTAGTGACATGGTGATAGCTGGATGGCATGGGTACTAAATGGGTAATTGGAAGAGTGAATCAGTAATGTGTAGATGGTTAGAGGTCTGCATGGGTAGTGCACAGGGGATTGTAGCAGTGCATGTGTTAGTGACTGAGTGATTGCATAAGTACATGGTACTGACTGGATGAGGAGAGTACTGCAAGGAGAATGCATGGTGAATTTTTAAGTGCTTGGGTTTTGGTGGAGAGATTGAATAAGTACATGGTGCTGGCTTCGGGATTGGTAGACTGCATGGGCAGTGTACAGGTGATTGCACCACTGCATGTGTTAGTATCTGGGTCATTGCTTGAGTACATGGGTAGTGACTGGATGATTAGAGTACTGCAAGGAGAGTGCATGGTAAATTTATAAGTGCTTGGGTTTTGGCAGACTGATTGAATAAGTACATAGTGCTGGCTGAGTGCATAGGCAGTGACAGGGAAATAGCTGGACTGTATGGGTAGTGGTCAAGGGATTGTAGCAGTGCATGTGTTAGTGCCTGTGTCATTTCATGAGTACATGGGTACTGGCTGGAAGATTAGTGTACTGCAAGGAGAGTGCATAGTGAATGTATAAGTGCTTGGGTTTTGGTGGAGTGATTGGATAAGTACATGGTGCTGGCTGGGTGATTGAAGGAGTGCATGGATACTGACAGGGTGATGGCTAGACTACATGGGTAGTGCTCAGCGGATTGTAACAGTGCATGTGTTGGTGCCTGGGTCATTGTATGAGTACATGGGTACTGATTGGATGATTAGAGTGCTGCAAGGAGAGTGCATAGTGAATTTATAAGTGCTTGTGTTTTGGCACAGTGATTGGATAAGTACATGATAATCGCTGGGTAATTGGAGGAGTGCATGGGTAGTGACAGGGCAATGGCTGCACTGCCTGGGTAGTGCACAGGGTAGTTTAGCAGTGCATGAGTTAGTGCCTGGGTCATTGCATGAGTGCATGGGAAGTGACTGGATGATTAGAGTACTGCAAGGAGGGTGCATGGTGAATTTGTAAGTCCTTTGGTTTTGGTGGAGTGATTGGGTAAGTACACACACATCACATCAGGCCCTGCCCCCTCCCGTCACCACTGTGCAAATGCACCCCCTGGAGTGTTTTAAGTTGGGGGATTAATTCCCCTTGAATCCTGGGGGCCATCTGGCCCACCAGGTACCTCCAGTAAGCACCACTGAACTGCATTGCAGAGAAGTGGTCTGAGGGCATGTCCCTTTTTATACCACTCTACAAAGCGGCTGTCTACATCCTTTTTTATTTATTTTTTATTTTTAAAGTTTTGTATAGCGCTAGCTAGACCCATAGGTATCAGAGCGCTTTGCATACATATTGTGCAAAGCCGAAGGGCCTTACATTACCTAGAAGGCTGACAGTAAGTAAGCAAACCACGGATAAAGAATACAGTATGAACAATAAGTAACTGTGCAGCGGAGGGGGAGGGGAAGAAAAGAAAAAAACCAGGGAGATTAGCATAGTCCGTTCACCAACAATCCTTGAATGGGAGTCAACTCGGGTATTGAGGTCTAGGTTAGTTGACGTTGCTCAGGAAAGTATTTGTTAAGGAGATGGAGTTTGAGGTCTCTTTTGAAACAAGAGAAGGAGGGGTTGCATCTGAGGACTCCCGGGAGAGCGTTCCATATCCTGGGAGCGTTGCCAGAAAACGATTGGTATTGGGTGCTTTTCTTTTTCATTTTTGGAGGAATGAGAAGGAGTGAGTTGGAGCTTCTCAGTGTTCTGGTTTGACCTGCTCTTATTTGATATTTGATATTTGATATTTGATATTTATGGAATTTTGTAAAGCGCGGCTATCGCTCCGGGAGGAGCATCTTGGCGCTGAGCATGCAGAAGATAGTGGGAACGAGGAAGTAAAGTAGATCATATAGCTGCTAGGACTGAAGTGTCAGATTGCTGGAACACCCAGGTTTTCAGAAGTTTCCTGAAATGAGGTTCAGTTTCAGCCTGCCTGAGATTAACAGGTAGGCTGTTCCAGGCTCTGGCAGCCAGGAAGGAAAAGGTTTTTCCCCCCTTGGTTTTTAACTTAAATCTTGGAATTATAACAAGATTGGTTCCTGAGGATCTTAAACAGCGTGAGGGATTGTAATAAGTGAAACGCTTGGAGAAGTAGAGGGGACCTGTTTTCCTGGTAGCTTTGTATACAGTCAGTAAAAGTTTGAACAAGATTCTTTTGTGAAGTGGTAGCCAATGGAGGACATTGAGAGCTGCTGAGGCAGAGGACCTTCTGGGAAGTTTAAGCACAAGTCTGGCAGCGGCGTGTTGGATGCTTTGAAGTTTTCTAAGGGTAGACTTCTTCAATCCTGCCATCAATCCATTACAATAATCAAGTCGGGAGAGAATTAAAGCAACCACGACTGATTTTCTGGCTGTAATGGGGAGGAAGTCGAAGAATTTCTTCAATGATCTGATAAGACTAAAACAGCATCCAGCAGTGATGCGAACATGATCATCAAAGGAAAGGGATGTATCAAATTGAATGCCAAGGTTGCGTGCCGAAGATACAGCGCTCGGAGGGGCTTCTGAATTTTTAGGCCACCAATCTTTTGGGCAGAAAGATACGTCTTTTCCTAGAGGTATTATTTCGGTCTTTGCGCTGTTGCATCTGAGATGATTATTATTTAGCCATAAAAAGACCTCTGAGAGGCAATTCTGGAATCTAAGTTCAGCATCAGGACATTTCCTATCAATAGTGACGACCAATTGAGTGTCGTCAGCATACGATGTGGCGAGGATTCCATGAGATTCGATCACTGCAAGGAGGGGGGCCATGTAGATATTAAAAAAAAGAGGACTGAGTATGGACCCCTGGGGAACTCCTGATGTGATGGATCTCTCGCTGGATTTAAAGGGGCCTAGTGCAATCGTTTGCGATCTGTTAGATAAAAACGAAACTAACCATGCCAGCACAGAGTCTGCCACGCCAATCTCCCGCATTCTATTGATAAGGATGGCGTGCGAGATGGTGTCGAATGCGGCTGTTAGGTCAAGCAGGATGAGTACAACCTGTCTGCCCTCATCCTGCAAGAACTTAATAGAGTCTGATAATTCTATCAAGGCAGTCTCGGTAGAATGGCCAGGGCGGAAACCTGACTGTTGTGGGTGCAGAACCTGGTTGTTTTCTACATGGGTTTTTTAACACCCCGTACACTAATTGCTCAGCAATTTTACCTAATGCGGGTAATAGCGAGATCGGACGCATATTAGTGAGATCAGTGGGGGATTTGTTCTGCTTCTTCATTAAGGGTTTTACAATGGCCTTTTTCCAGTCATCAGGTACAATGCCTGAAGTGAAAGATTCATTAATGATGGCATTAATTATGGGGTTTACAGCTTCAATGAAATGATGAAGGATACTAGGGGGGCATGAGTCTGTAGGAGCTCCGGATTTACAGGCAAGAATTGCCTTCTGGGTTTGTTGAAGCGAAATTTGTGGAAAATTGGCCAGGGTGGAAAAATTTGTGCCAGCTTCATGGGTAGTACATGTGGGTTGGGGAAAATCCTTCTGAATCTTGATGATTTTATCTGTGAAAAAGTCAGCAATTTGATTGCATAAAGTTTGGGATGGGGGAATTTCGGGTACTAGGGCTTTAGGATGGGTAAAGGACTTCACAATGGAAAAGATGGTTTGCTGTTTTTGTTGGGCATCCTCTATGGCTTTAGTGAAGTATTCTTTTTTAGCAGCTTTGATGTTGGAGAGATATAATTTTCTCTGCTGTATGTAAAGTAGTCTAGAGGCTTCATCATATGTTTTTCTCCATTTCCTTTCTTGAATTCTGCAAAGGAGATGGTCTTCCATGAGAGACTGGGTGTACCAAGGAGCATTGGGCTTTCTTTGGCGGCGGTCTGGATGATGGGCGTTTGGACCCAGGTTGTCGGAGACAATATGGTCAATCCAGATATGAAAATTACGGGAGTCGGACGTTACATCTCCGACTGATATGGGGGCCGGTTTCAATGATTGGGGATCTGACTTAATGCGTTCGATCACTTTCTTCCAATTGATGGAGAAAGAAGGGGGGGAGTGCTTGGCGTTGGAGGACGTGGAGGATTTTTCCATTATGGAAAAAGGGATAAAATAATGGTCGGTCCAGATTTGAGGAATCGGGGGGGACGTGGTTAAAGTTGTCAGATTGGAGCAAATACCATCTAGCATATGGCCAGCCAGATGTGTAGGGGAAGATACAAGTTGGGAGAGACCAAAAATGCTTAGCGACTGTTGGAAACTAATGTTGTGGGGGTCCATACAGGATTCCAAATAGAGATTAAGGTCGCCAAGGAGAGTAAAAGTAGGATAATGAGTCATGGATGACCCAAGAGCCTCATCAAGAGAGTCGAGGAAAGGGGTAGCATTACCTGGAGGGCGGTAAATAAGTCCTCCCGAGAAGGAGGTGGAGGCATTAATTCTAATCGAAAAACCCAAGCCCTCACTATCCTTAAGATAGCCCAGATCAAAGGTATGACAGGTAAAAGATTTTTTAATAACGAGGGCAACTCCTCCTCCTCTCCCGATGGGTCTGTCCCGCCTGAAGATGGTAAAATCTGGGGGGAGGGCAGTTACCAGATCTGGGTTGGAGGAGTCATTGAGCCAGGTTTCGGTTATGAAAAGGGCATCCAAGCCATGATGTAGGATTAGGTCATGGATGTCCTGACCGTGGCAAGCTAGGGACCTGGCATTGATAAGTCCTCCCTTAAAAGTAGTGGGTTTATTCTTTGGTATGGGCAGTACTTTGGGGACTCTGGGGGAGTTGACCAAGGACGTCCACTTACAATGTCGGCATGAGAATGGGCCCCAGAAGAGATCAGTAGGGACCTTACCTTTGCATGAATGGACTCCCGCTATGTCTTGCAGTGCGAGTAGCTCATTAAAGCCATACCTAGTGGTAGCGGGAAAGAGGGCATCGTGTCCTGCGCCTAGCGCGATCTTAGCGCGGACGGGCGCAGACGGGCTTGGCTTAGGCGCGGCTTCGGCGCGTATCCGGCGCGCCCGCTGCGCCAGCCCGCTGCGCCGTCTGGTTGCTTTGCACATAATATAGGGAGATAAGAGGGCGGGAGTAGGGCGCGACTAGAGCGCTCTCCCCGGGTGCCTCACTCAAGATGGCGCCCACCGCCGCCGAGTGTCGGCAGAGAAGCGGTAAGGCGGAATAAAAGAGATTAAAAGGTGTTAAGGTGTCAGAGTGCCTGTGGTAATTGATTCCCCTTATTTTAAAAGCCCCCAAAGATGAATTTCAGACCGTTTCTAAAAATGGTTAAAAACTCGCTAACAGTACAATAATCACAGTGCTACAATTGGGATTCACTATAAATCACTCGTTTTTCACATCAGCCGCTCGCAGCCCCAGTTCCCCTCACTAGGGAGAGCTTCTGAAGGGCGCCGAGCGCTGCAAAAGATCGAATTAAATACACTAGGAGGGAGGGAGTAGGGCGCGACTAGAGCGCTCTCCCCGGGTGCCTCACTCAAGATGGCGCCCACCGCCGCCGAGTGTCGGCAGAGAAGCGGTAAGGCGGAATAAAAGAGATTAAAAGGTGTTAAGGTGTCAGAGTGCCTGTGGTAATTGATTCCCCTTATTTTAAAAGCCCCCAAAGATGAATTTCAGACCGTTTCTGAAAATGGTTAAAATCGCGCTAACAGTACAATAATCACAGTGCTACAATTGGGATTCACTATAAATCACTCGTTTTTCACATCAGCTGCTCGCAGCCCCAGTTCCCCTCACTAGGGAGAGCTTCTGAAGGGCGCCGAGCGCTGCAAAAGATCGAATTAAATACACTAGGAGGGCGGGAGTAGGGCGCGACTAGAGCGCTCTCCCCGGGTGCCTCACTCAAGATGGCGCCCACCGCCGCCGAGTGTCGGCAGAGAAGCGGTAAGGCGGAATAAAAGAGATTAAAAGGTGTTAAGGTGTCAGAGTGCCTGTGGTAATTGATTCCCCTTATTTTAAAAGCCCCCAAAGATGAATTTCAGACCGTTTCTAAAAATGGTTAAAATCGCGCTAACAGTACAATAATCACAGTGCTACAATTGGGATTCACTATAAATCACTCGTTTTTCACATCAGCCGCTCGCAGCCCCAGTTCCCCTCACTAGGGAGAGCTTCTGAAGGGCCTTACCAGTTTGTTGTTCAGGTAGTTGGGAGCCGGAGAGTGGAGGGTTTTGTGTGTGATGCAGGCCAGCTAGTAAATACATCTCCCTTCCATGGGAAGCCATTTGAGGGAGTTGAGAGCTGGAGTGATGTGATCAAATCATTTTACTCCAGATACAAGTCGAGCGGCCATGTTCAGCACTGCCCTTAGAGGGGCTAGGTGAGCTTTTGGAGTCCCTGTAAGGATGGCGTTCCTGTAGTCGATTTTAGAGAGAACTAGGGATTGAACTGCTGTCTTGAGGTCATTATGGGGAAAAAAATGTTTCAATTTCTTGAGGTGTTTTAGAGAGAAAAGAGCACTTTTAGCAAAGTTTTGATGTGGGCCTCCATTGACAGGTTCTAGTCCAGGGTGATGCCTAGAGACTTAACTGAGTTGGATAGAACGAGGGGGCAGTTTACTCTCCTTGTACTTGGCCTGGACTTCTACTTAGTCTTCGTCTGAAACAAACCTCCTCCAAGTCACTCTGACCTGGATCTAGTCAAAATGTATACAGGCATATCATTGTTAATGTCCTGATGATGATCCAATATCTTTAGTAAGGATTGAAACGCAGTCGACGTATAAGTGTATTAAAAATGTACCCAACACTGGGAAACCGCAGGGTCAGTTACTTTGGGATGGGGAACTGGGCTTAACACTGATGTAGAAGGAGTGGTTGGACGTCTACAATAGGGCCCACAGCACGGCCTTAATGTAGCCTCCACTGACTTAGCCAAAAAAGTGGTCACCTATTGGTACTAGATCCCTTCCCATCTTCACAGCGGAACCCCTCCCGTAGCCCCCTCTGTTGGAGAGCTCGGTGCATGCTAGGTACCCTTATCCATTCGTTATGGGACTGCCCCTCTCTAGCAGGTTATTAGTAGGTGGTTTTGGATGATATTAACTCCAACTTTGCCACACAAATTCTGCTCCTCCGGGTGTATACACTTCTGGGACTCTCTAATCCAACCACTTTTCCACCTAAATCCCAGAGGGGCAAGCAAATGGCACTAGCTCTGGTGACGGCCGTACAAAATATACTCTCCCATTGGAGTAGCTAGACAGTCCCAACACGACTAGGATGGCAGCACTTTGTTTTGTTCCTCCGACAGTGTAGACGATTACTACACTTCTGTTACAAAATCTGAATACTTTACTGCAAATGAAGACAAATTGGCACCCCTAAAAAATTACTTTGAGACACATGGATTGGCCATCTGAGCAAGTCAGGTCGCAGGAGGAAACCACGTTGAAGAGTAGTGATATTTGGATGATGGATGGGAGGTTTAAATCCACACCCCATCCATTCGCCCAAATATATACTATTTATGCCTATATCAATTATACAGTTGTTCCCTCAGTGTATACTTTACTCCCTGATAAACAATCCTCAATATACACTGAATTTGTGTCTTGTCAGTAATAAAAAGGTAAAACAATGAACATAAGTCCTAGAAAAGTGTTAATTGACTTTGTATTATAAATGATTACCTCAATTACTAAAATATACATAGATATCCAAATTAAAAGATGTTTTTTCACTTTTCACAGGCATATTGGTGAAACATTGAAAAGACATCCTTAGTTGAGATTTATACATCAGACAGCAAACTACAATTTAAATTTTAAAAAACTAACAGCGGTTTGGTTTGTTCCTCCTGATAGTGTAGACGAATACTACACTTCTATTACAAAATCTGAAGACTTTACTGCAAATAAAGACAAATTGTCACCCCTACTAAATTATTTTGAAGACACATGGATTGGGCATCTGAGCACGTGAGGTCGCAGGTGGAAATCAGGTTTCCATGTGATGTGGTGGAACTTCTATTCGACCTTAGAGGGAGGAGCAAAAACAAACAATTTGAGGGATGGCACAACTCCTTTAATAAATCAATTGGGAAACCTCATCCTAACTTCTACCATGACTTGAAAATTTTGAGGAAGGAGCAAAGTTTTCAAGAAAGGAGAATGTCGCAATAATTAACTGATAGTCTGAACCCACGAATTTCAAAAAGAACTAAAGAAATGTCCAAGCAACTTTTGGGTGCAATTCAACAATTTTCTTTGATGGTTGCTTCATACTACCTAGAAAATATTACACACATCCTCCAGTTCTAACCTACACTTTATCCTATAACTGCTTACTTGCCTGTTTTTAACCAAAATACCACCTAATTTAATTGCATTTTCTTAAAAAACAAAAAATATAATAAAAAATTGGGTTTTATTACCTTCTGACATCCCCTTTTTTCAGCTCTTGGACTTACGTTCAATTCAGATTTTCACCAAGAGTCCTTTGTAGTCATTTAAAACATTGCAAATATTCTATAATCCTTTTTGAAATCCATGACCCGAATGAAATTGTAATGTTCTTCTCATGATTAGAATGCCCGTTGCGCCATGTTCTAACCTGGGGCATTTTGAAGAGAACCTTGTTTTGAAATTAGTCAGTTTCTGTTTTCCAGCCATCATGAACTTTCAGTTGAGGATGGACTCTTAGAACGTGGTGATAGATTGGTACCTCCAGATGTTCTAAGAGTCAGGCTTGTCAAAGGGGTACATGAAGGTCATTTGGGGAAGACTCTTGCCAAGAAAAGAGTACGTGAACACTACTGGTGGCCGCATATGGATAAGGATGTTGATGTGATTGTTGAAGAGTGTGTTGTATGCTCTAATGCTGAGAAGAGTTCAAAGGATCACTGACCTCCTCTTCAACCTACTGAGTTACCTAACAGACCTTGGGAAAAATTGGTATCGATTTAGTTTGACCTTTTAATATGCTCCCATCCACTTCTAGATTTGCTATAGTGGACATAGATTTCTAATCTAAATGGCCGTAAGTACGTTTCATTAGCGAACCTAATTCAAGGAATGTCATTGATTTTTTGAAGGATCTCTGTTTGCAAGAGGGTTTCCCCTTCACAATTGTGAGTGACAATGGGGTCCAATTTGTCAGTCAGGAGTTTAATTGTTTTCTATGCCAAAGTGGTATAACACATTCCAAAAGTACATTCTATCACCCACAGGCCAACGGGTTGGTAGAGTGCATGAATAGAGTGCTTAACAATTGTGTGCAAGGGGCTCTTGCTGAGAAGTGTAATGTGCAAAATGCTGTTAGATCCATGTTGTGGTTCTATCTCACCACGCCTCACTCGTCCACAAAAGTGTCCCCTTATGAACTTTTGCGAGGGAGAAAACCTTGTTCAAAGATGTGTCCTGGATGGATGTCCCAATGCGTGAAATTGGACTCGCTGAGTGATGTGGATGAGTTTGTGAGACATAATGTAACCCAAGCCCAATCTAAACAGAAATTGGATTTTGACTCCAAGAAAAGATCTGTCTCACAATCTTTTGCTGTTGGTGACATAGTTCGCATTAAAATCCCTGTTCAAAGTAGGAAAGGCAGCTCTAAATTCTCCGAACCTTCTACTCTGGATAAAGTTTGTGGTAATGCTATAAGAGTCAACTTCAAGTACTGGTCGAATGTCTCTAGAGTGGTAAAAGTTGCCAGACGTTCCAGTCAGAATTCTGCTTCTGCTTGCGATGAAGAATCGTCTTCTTCATCTTCTTCTCTCCCCTCTGTGGAGATTTTACACAGGAGTTGTTGTCAACGTTTTATTCCTGCTAGGTATCGTTAGAATGTTTCTTTCTTACATTGTGTTTTTTTGCAACTTCTATTTTTCCTATTGGAACGATTTTGGTTTTCCTTTAGTTTTTCCTTTCTTTTTTCTTTTCTTATATTTCTATCTTCCTTTTTCTTCTTTTCTTTTCTTTTCTTCTTTTTCCATTATTTGTAAAGGAAGAGGAAAATGAAAATGAAATGTTCTTCTCATGATAAGAATGCCCATTGCGCCATGTTCTAACCTAGGGCATTCTGAAGAGAACCATGTTTTGAAATGAATTAGTTACTGTTTTCCAGCCGGCTGCTGCACAGCACCTGTGTCACGAATAAACTTCTATTTTAATTCACAATACGATTGTGGACTTAATTACTACAGAAAGTTTAAAAAAGAACACAGTACTGCAAAAACACATTTTGACAGTAGATAAATAAACTGTAAACATTTCTATGCACACCTACAAAAATCGCAGCCATAGTGGGCCAAAAAACACAAAAAAAATCCAGCGATGCAATCCAATCTCTAATGAAATCCAAATCCAAAATAAATCTACATCCAAAAATCCATTGTTGCAATCCCTTCTGGTAAAAACAAATCCGATCTTCGAAAATCCAACAAGCAATAGTTTATAAATTGGCAAATTCTTTCTCAAATTTCCTACGACCCACCCTATAACTGTTGCTTAAAAAAAATACAATTACTTTCATTACACTTTTGTTTAATACATTTTTTTATAATTATAATTAAAAAAACTGAAATCCGACGTGGGCCTACTACTTCAACCTGTTTTGGAAACAATTTTTAAGTTAATGCACACAAAATGAACCCAAAAGACATTAACTGTTTCTCACTACCTTCCTCCTCTCACCTCAAAATAAATATTGCCACTATTTTTTTTTTTAACAATTAAAATTTGCTTTACCTTGACGGAGATCTCCCTTGTCTCTGACCTTCTGCACGACGATCCTCAGAATGACGAAAGTTACGTATATGTGGCAACGTCGTGTATTTCTGTAAAATCAAAAAAATTACAATTTTCCCCATTGACTTCAATAGTAAACTGTGGGAAAACCGACAAAGAAATGTAAAATTATATGTTACTGTTGATTGAAAATACTAAAAAGAAAAAAAACTATTATTATTAATAAAATCTTTTTGAACAGTTTTTGTATATTTATTTATAATGTTATAAAAAGTTTTTTTTAGTAAAAATAATATTTTTTAAACCTACATCATTAATCTGTGTATTGTTTATTTCTGTACTGTTTTATTGCGATTTTAAAATGTTGTATATGTATTTTCCATGCTTATACAGTTCAATTTTGTTATCTATATTTTTAAATTGTCTTTAAATTTAATTATATCTATTAAAATGTATTTTTAATCATAACATTTTCTTAAATAATGTTTGAAATATATTAGATTTTGCTCTTATCCCCTCTTTTAAATTCTTCCTTTTATTATTAGTACTTAATTTGTGCAACTATTTAAATTTTTTTAAATATTTTTTATGAATTTTAAAAAGACATTTATTAAATACTATTCAAAAATACACCAGTATTAAAAGAAATACCTGGATATTAATTTGTTACCCCACCCAAAACCCTATTTTCCAAGCAACTCATCCCACTGGATTTCTGCAATTTATATTTGTATTACATCATTTAAATACTCTAACTCACCCCCTAATTTTTAATTTACATTTAAAAAAAATGTCTACTATTTAAAACTTTTTTTAATTAATAACCTTTTAAATATTTTGTTAAATCTTTTATCATATATTAAAATGTTACCTGACTATTTAGAAACACACCCACCCAATTCCACATGTTTTTTTCAAGTTGCCTATGTATTAATATTTCTTTAATTTTAACAAAAAAGAAATCCTTTCTGTGTATTAGTCTTTCTATAAGTGACCAACAGGCCTACACATTTAACTCATTTGGTGTTACTTTTAGGTTTTAAGCAGTTTTTCAACATTAGTACGCCACACTAGAATATCATTTTGGTTACTCTCAAAGTTTTTTATTTAAAATGTTTTTTTTCCGTAAAAACTTTTTTTTAAAAAGAAGAACATGTATATTCACAAACTTTATATCACACTTTAAATCATTTAAAAAGTGTGCTCTGTTACACTTATAACTGCTATCTAACAATTCCGGGTTACGGTTTCTAGTTCAGAGTCACACCTGGTTCAAACAATATTTGTGTATTCACATTAAGTAAATCAAAACAATACAATTCATTAATAATTAATAAGTCCTATTTGTCGACGCGTTTCGGTGCGTAGATTGCATTTGTGGCACCTTCCTCAGGACAGACGAAATAATTAAAACAAACGTGATAGCTTCTTTCTAAAAAAGGAAAAAATAAATATAATCAATATATTTTCCTAAGGAGAGTTTTTATTCTAGTTGTGGACTAATTTACCAGTGGTTACTTTTTAATATATTGGGTCCCCTTACTTGAAATTTTAGGGATTTCAGTCCTTGTATTGATCTTTCAGGACTTCTTTATTCCTATATGGCGTTACGCTTCTCCTCGGTAGCACCAAAATCTTATTCTCTTATTGACTTTCTACAAAAAGAAAAGCAGGGAATTATGCACCATGCTGGAGATAATGGTATTGGCTAGTGCATCCATATTTCATAATTTACTCACTTATAGAGATTTTATATATCCCTTTAAAATATGGGTGTCTGTCAAAGCTGGTACTGTTTTCCAGTCTGGCCCACAAGCGTTTGGTGGTATTACTTTGCCACATACATTTGATAATGTTACTGCGCCTGTAGACAACACATTGATTGATTAAAGAGTTTTTGGCCTACTTATTTAAGTAGGTTTGGCTTAGAGGAGTAATTTGGCTGATACCCACCTGGCAAATTATTACTCAATGCTTACACTCTGGCTCTTTCTTTCTTGCACCCTCTCCAGTGGTGTCTGCCAACCTATATTTGGAGTGACATAGTGGTGTATTTAAGTATCATCACCTCCATTATTTTCACCATGTTCTAATAACCCTATCTTCTATGCTTCTAGGGCAGTTGGTATGTCATACATACCTTGTTTAGTTGACGGGTTTGGCATTGGTCCAGAGTGCGCCTTGACTTTTTGTTTGGAGCGATAATCTTACTTTGGTCTGTTCTTTTACCTGAAAGGTTAATAGATCATCTTAAGATGGGAACAGAGACGTGTTGATATTTCGTCTGTATATTGCATCTGCCGCCTTAACATGGGCATCTACTGTTTACTTTTCGCCCAATATCTCGCTCTCTTCAAATAAAGCCCCGTAATCCTTCGTTATTATTCCTGGGAGCGGGTCCCTCACCCTTCGCCTGTTCTTTCAGAACATCAAGCCCCAATTTATGTTCATTATTCTCACTGGCGGTAAAAGTTCCCCACTGTTCGCCTACTCTTTCAATGGTGCATGGACTATTACCGTCCTCCTGCTCAAGTAGCGCAGCCACCATCAGCTTTTGCATTACCCGGACTATTACCGTCCTCCTACTCAAGTAGCGCAGCCCCCGTCAGCTTTTACATTCCCCGAACGCTTACCTTCTCATTGCCGGCACCGAGAAAATTGCTTGCGACCGCTTCCTGCTTTGGCTGCTTTCGATTGAGCTGGTTACATTGTATCCGCCTTAAATACCCATACGTATCCTAAATTGGTTAGCAATTGTCTCGTTGATTGAAGTAAATTGCTTTATTGCACGGCAAAATTCGGCACCATTTTTGTAGTTTTATTATCCCTATTTGACTACCGTGCCACGAGTTCGAGTCCCCCGTATTCCCGAATCTGACCCTCATTATTTGATTAATTTAATTTTGCAGGGGCATCATGTCCCTGCATTTACTTTATGTCTGTGCCACATTCTCGCCATAGTATTGTTTTGCCAATTATTTTGCGTGTATAGTTGTCGGCGCCCATCTGTTAGCGCCATTTTAGTAGTTCGTGGTGTTTGTTTTGAACTACAGGGTCTCGAGTTCGAGACCGCTGTGGACGCCCAAACTCACTGTGCCACAAGCTGAATTTTATATTTTGGGTAATCTGGGGCCTCATCTCTAGTCTTGTTTACTCTACCTAGCCCTAGCATGAGTTTATTTTTCCTTTGTTTTTTAGAAAAAGAACGAAGTTACCCGTTTTGTCCATACATTATTTTCTAGACAGAACATTAAAGCCACACGTTCGATACCAGTGCATGCCTCGTTTCTCAAATGGATACCAATTATTGCATTTTTATGTGATTTAGCAAATACCATAGTGATGTTAAAACAATGGACAATTCGTATTTACTCAGCAATACATGTAATTTGCACTGGTATAAAAGGAGTACAGAAGTGCATAGTATATATTTCACTTTATACAGACTTAAGTAAAAATATGCCTGGATTAAAAGTATACACTTAATTTGCAGTGGTACAGACAGAGTACAAGAATACATAATATATGTTTCATTTTATACAGACTTCAGTAAAAGTGTACCAGGGTAGAAAGTATACTGTCCTGTGGGGTAATTACCGAATCATTCTATCCCACTCCTCCCGTCCATTTAATCCATGATAGTATGACTTGAATTTGGACATATAGAATTGTTCCCTCTGTTTGCGTTTTTTGTTTAAATCGCCCCCTCTTACTGATATCTTGATCTTTTCCAGTATAAACCACTTGATGTCATCTATACTGTGATTTTGCGCTGTCCAATGATCAACTAGGGGGGCATTCTTTTTTTTATTTCTAACTGCAGAACGATGTTCCGTGAGTCGTAGACGCATTTCGCGGCCCGTCTCACCAATGTAACATTTGTTACAAGGGCACAACACCAGGTACACTACATTGGCAGTGCGACAATTTACGTGTTCGTTCATCCAATGGGTAATGCCCTGCACTTCTAATTTGTCAGTTTTGATAATATTTTTGCAGTGCGAGCAAGAACCACAAGGTAAATTGCCCCTGATGGGGTTGTTACTTACAACGTCTAGTTGTCCTCCTCTTTTTGGTTCTTTGAAGGTTTGTACTAAGTGATTTCTTATGGTCTTATTTCTTCTGTATGCGTATATGGGTTTACTCATAGGTGTTATTCCTACTTTATTTAGTATGGTCCAATTTTTGTTTATCAGATTCTTCACTTTATTACTAAAGCCATTATAGTCATTTACCATAACGATCTGATCATTACAGTTTTTAGGTTTGGACGATGCTTCGAATAAACTGTCACGATTGTAATACTTTGCACGCTTATATGCCTGTTTTATTAAGCGATTTGGGTATCCTCTTTGGGCGAGTTTTGTTTTTAAAATGGCTGCATGTTTTTCATAACTCGCTCTGTCACTGCAATTCCTCCTTATTCTTAGGAATTGACTAAAAGGTATCCCTTCTTTTTGGCACCTCGGGTGATAGCTTTTATGGTGAAGAAGCGTGTTTCGGTCAGTTGGCTTAACAAATAAGTCCACATTGAGGACCCCTTCTTTTTCGTGAATCTTGATATCCAAGAAATCTACTGACACTTGGCTTTTGTTGGAGGTAAACTTCAGGTTTGGATCCCCACAATTTATCCAGTCTAGGAAGGTGTCTAGTTCGTTTTCCTCCCCCTCCCAAATGAAAAAAATGTCATCTATGAAACGTGACCAGCACTTCACGTTTTCAAAAAAAGGACACATTTCATTGTAAATATGCTTTGTCTCGAAATTACCGACATACAGGCATGCCAGGCTGGGAGCACATGTGGCTCCCATACTGGTGCCCTTGATCTGACAATGGTAATCCTGTTTGAATAAAAAGATGTTATTTTTTAGGATTATTTCTATGCATTCTATAATGAAAGTGTCATGCGTGGTTAAATCGCCATTTTCATTACCTAAAATATCCCTCATCATTTTTACAGTGTCTTCTTGCGGGATATTTGTATATAGCGCTTCGATATCGAGGCACACCAACCATTGAGTGTCCTTATTAAATTCTCTCCCTTCAATTTTTGAGATCATATGGGTGGTGTCCTTGATATACGAGGGCAAATTCGTGACCAGGGGCTGAATAAAGTGATCCACGTATTTGCTGAGGGGCTCAGTTAACGAATCGATCCCAGACACTATAGGGCGCATTGGAGGATCCTCCAAACTTTTGTGCACCTTTGGCAGCCCATATAGTGCTGGGACCTTAGGATTCTCATTTATTAAAAACCTATACTCCTCCTCACATATGAGGTTGTCCTCTTTGGCAAAGTTAACAACATCACGAACCTTCTTCTTTAAGTTGTCCCATTCTCTCACGCTGCTTGGTCTATAGTGTAACTCATTGTTTAAAAGTTTCATCATTCTATTCTCGTAGTCTGTGGTGGTTAAAACCACTATACTCCCACCCTTGTCTCCTGGTTTTATCGTGATTTCCTCACAAGATGACAAGGACTTTAATGCCATCCTTTCTTCTTTTGATAGATTGTTTTCTGTCCAAGCCTGTGTGTCTAATAATTTTTCTAGGCCACTGGTTACTGCTTTTTCAAAAGTATCTACCTCTGATCCGACCATCCCAATATTGGGTGTCCATGTAGATGGAGGTTTTAGGCCAGATTTATTTGTGACATCTCTACCATCTTTTCCCATGAAAAACTTCTTAATTCTAATCTTTCTAAAAAGGTCCCTTACATCTCTTTCAATGTTGAATCTGCAGCCTGTTGTGCTGGGAGCAAATCCAAGACCCTTTTCAAGGACACTGGTTTCATGTTCACTAAGTATTTTGTTCGAGAGATTGATTATTGGGGCTTTTAGGGCTATTCCCTCTGCTGTCTGTCTGCACTCTGGGGGTGTGGGATTTCCTCCTATTAATCCCATTCCTTCTGGCTGCGGGTCCGCATATACGGTCTCCGTGTCATTCCTCCTGCCTGTTGGTTGCCCTGACGTCCCCTCCCCCGGGCTCTGAAACCTCGCTGTTGTCTCCTCTGTGTTTGTCCTAAAAAAACTGGTTGGTATTCTCTGATTGTCTGGCCTCCCTGTCTCTCATCAGATCTGTTTCTCTGATCCTGGTGATTATCCCCTTCTGACTCGGAGCTATTGTAAGAGGTATCAGAGAATGTTACATTCTTTTTGTGATACCTATTTCGATTGTAGTTGAAGTGTTTGCCATTGTATTCTGTTGGAGCTGGTTGCTCATAATAGTCTTTTTGGATATAGGGATACACAGTTTCTATTTTGTAATTGGCTATATCTTTCCGCAATTTGTTTTTTTTTTTATTTATCATGTACTCCTGGTATCCGCTAATATCATCCTTGATCTCATCTAGTTTTTTCTTCGCATCGTCCAGCGCTGTGCTGTCATTCAGCTGTTTCTCTAGGGTCTCAATTTCTTCCCTCTCTATTATGATAATGGCTTGTGCGGTCTCTATTATGAGCAACATCCAGTCGCGACTGCATCTATTCGCGATTAATGTCCAACTTTCCTTGAACTTCTCATTATTGACAAATAGACCTGGTTCGTTTCTGATTTGAAGACCAACCGGTATGATTCCTTTCCTACAATACTGAATTATAAACTCGGAATGTAATTCCGTTCTTATCATCTTTTTCTTTAAATTCCAAAGTTTATTCCACCTCTCATCGTCATTTTTCGTGAGTGTCATGGAGTTTATGGTCTTTGAAGAGTCACCAATCAGTTGTTTGAATTGGTCTTCAGAGAAACCAAACGTACGTAAGGTATCCATTTTTTTATATATTTATAAAATTCTTTCAGCACCCACTCTCCAGCTCAAAGAGCTGTAGAACAATCTCAAAAGGTAGAGAGTTTCCCAGGGACCAGAAAGGACTGGGTATCAACAATTTTAACAAAAAAGAAATCCTTTCTGTGTATTAGTCTTTCTATAAGTGACCAACAGGCCTACACATTTAACTCATTTGGTGTTACTTTTAGGTTTTAAGCAGTTTTTCAACATTAGTACGCCACACTAGAATATCATTTTGGTTACTCTCAAAGTTTTTTATTTAAAATGTTTTTTTTCCGTAAAAACTTTTTTTTAAAAAGAAGAACATGTATATTCACAAACTTTATATCACACTTTAAATCATTTAAAAAGTGTGCTCTGTTACACTTATAACTGCTATCTAACAATTCCGGGTTACGGTTTCTAGTTCAGAGTCACACCTGGTTCAAACAATATTTGTGTATTCACATTAAGTAAATCAAAACAATACAATTCATTAATAATTAATAAGTCCTATTTGTCGACGCGTTTCGGTGCGTAGATTGCATTTGTGGCACCTTCCTCAGGACAGACGAAATAATTAAAACAAACGTGATAGCTTCTTTCTAAAAAAGGAAAAAATAAATATAATCAATATATTTTCCTAAGGAGAGTTTTTATTCTAGTTGTGGACTAATTTACCAGTGGTTACTTTTTAATATATTGGGTCCCCTTACTTGAAATTTTAGGGATTTCAGTCCTTGTATTGATCTTTCAGGACTTCTTTATTCCTATATGGCGTTACGCTTCTCCTCGGTAGCACCAAAATCTTATTCTCTTATTGACTTTCTACAAAAAGAAAAGCAGGGAATTATGCACCATGCTGGAGATAATGGTATTGGCTAGTGCATCCATATTTCATAATTTACTCACTTATAGAGATTTTATATATCCCTTTAAAATATGGGTGTCTGTCAAAGCTGGTACTGTTTTCCAGTCTGGCCCACAAGCGTTTGGTGGTATTACTTTGCCACATACATTTGATAATGTTACTGCGCCTGTAGACAACACATTGATTGATTAAAGAGTTTTTGGCCTACTTATTTAAGTAGGTTTGGCTTAGAGGAGTAATTTGGCTGATACCCACCTGGCAAATTATTACTCAATGCTTACACTCTGGCTCTTTCTTTCTTGCACCCTCTCCAGTGGTGTCTGCCAACCTATATTTGGAGTGACATAGTGGTGTATTTAAGTATCATCACCTCCATTATTTTCACCATGTTCTAATAACCCTATCTTCTATGCTTCTAGGGCAGTTGGTATGTCATACATACCTTGTTTAGTTGACGGGTTTGGCATTGGTCCAGAGTGCGCCTTGACTTTTTGTTTGGAGCGATAATCTTACTTTGGTCTGTTCTTTTACCTGAAAGGTTAATAGATCATCTTAAGATGGGAACAGAGACGTGTTGATATTTCGTCTGTATATTGCATCTGCCGCCTTAACATGGGCATCTACTGTTTACTTTTCGCCCAATATCTCGCTCTCTTCAAATAAAGCCCCGTAATCCTTCGTTATTATTCCTGGGAGCGGGTCCCTCACCCTTCGCCTGTTCTTTCAGAACATCAAGCCCCAATTTATGTTCATTATTCTCACTGGCGGTAAAAGTTCCCCACTGTTCGCCTACTCTTTCAATGGTGCATGGACTATTACCGTCCTCCTGCTCAAGTAGCGCAGCCACCATCAGCTTTTGCATTACCCGGACTATTACCGTCCTCCTACTCAAGTAGCGCAGCCCCCGTCAGCTTTTACATTCCCCGAACGCTTACCTTCTCATTGCCGGCACCGAGAAAATTGCTTGCGACCGCTTCCTGCTTTGGCTGCTTTCGATTGAGCTGGTTACATTGTATCCGCCTTAAATACCCATACGTATCCTAAATTGGTTAGCAATTGTCTCGTTGATTGAAGTAAATTGCTTTATTGCGCGGCAAAATTCGGCACCATTTTTGTAGTTTTATTATCCCTATTTGACTACCGTGCCACGAGTTCGAGTCCCCCGTATTCCCGAATCTGACCCTCATTATTTGATTCATTTAATTTTGCAGGGGCATCATGTCCCT
Source organism: Lissotriton helveticus (assembly GCF_964261635.1). Taxonomy (NCBI): domain Eukaryota; kingdom Metazoa; phylum Chordata; class Amphibia; order Caudata; family Salamandridae; genus Lissotriton; species Lissotriton helveticus. The sequence goes on from NC_136067.1 coordinate 18,098,348, forward strand.
GCATTTACTTTATGTCTGTGCCACATTCTCGCCATAGTATTGTTTTGCCAATTATTTTGCGTGTATAGTTGTCGGCGCCCATCTGTTAGCGCCATTTTAGTAGTTCGTGGTGTTTGTTTTGAACTACAGGGTCTCGAGTTCGAGACCGCTGTGGACGCCCAAACTCACTGTGCCACAAGCTGAATTTTATATTTTGGGTAATCTGGGGCCTCATCTCTAGTCTTGTTTACTCTACCTAGCCCTAGCATGAGTTTATTTTTCCTTTGTTTTTTAGAAAAAGAACGAAGTTACCCGTTTTGTCCATACATTATTTTCTAGACAGAACATTAAAGCCACACGTTCGATACCAGTGCATGCCTCGTTTCTCAAATGGATACCAATTATTGCATTTTTATGTGATTTAGCAAATACCATAGTGATGTTAAAACAATGGACAATTCGTATTTACTCAGCAATACATGTAATTTGCACTGGTATAAAAGGAGTACAGAAGTGCATAGTATATATTTCACTTTATACAGACTTAAGTAAAAATATGCCTGGATTAAAAGTATACACTTAATTTGCAGTGGTACAGACAGAGTACAAGAATACATAATATATGTTTCATTTTATACAGACTTCAGTAAAAGTGTACCAGGGTAGAAAGTATACTGTCCTGTGGGGTAATTACCGAATCATTCTATCCCACTCCTCCCGTCCATTTAATCCATGATAGTATGACTTGAATTTGGACATATAGAATTGTTCCCTCTGTTTGCGTTTTTTGTTTAAATCGCCCCCTCTTACTGATATCTTGATCTTTTCCAGTATAAACCACTTGATGTCATCTATACTGTGATTTTGCGCTGTCCAATGATCAACTAGGGGGGCATTCTTTTTTTTATTTCTAACTGCAGAACGATGTTCCGTGAGTCGTAGACGCATTTCGCGGCCCGTCTCACCAATGTAACATTTGTTACAAGGGCACAACACCAGGTACACTACATTGGCAGTGCGACAATTTACGTGTTCGTTCATCCAATGGGTAATGCCCTGCACTTCTAATTTGTCAGTTTTGATAATATGTTTGCAGTGCGAGCAAGAACCACAAGGTAAATTGCCCCTGATGGGGTTGTTACTTACAACGTCTAGTTGTCCTCCTCTTTTTGGTTCTTTGAAGGTTTGTACTAAGTGATTTCTTATGGTCTTATTTCTTCTGTATGCGTATATGGGTTTACTCATAGGTGTTATTCCTACTTTATTTAGTATGGTCCAATTTTTGTTTATCAGATTCTTCACTTTATTACTAAAGCCATTATAGTCATTTACCATAACGATCTGATCATTACAGTTTTTAGGTTTGGACGATGCTTCGAATAAACTGTCACGATTGTAATACTTTGCACGCTTATATGCCTGTTTTATTAAGCGATTTGGGTATCCTCTTTGGGCGAGTTTTGTTTTTAAAATGGCTGCATGTTTTTCATAACTCGCTCTGTCACTGCAATTCCTCCTTATTCTTAGGAATTGACTAAAAGGTATCCCTTCTTTTTGGCACCTCGGGTGATAGCTTTTATGGTGAAGAAGCGTGTTTCGGTCAGTTGGCTTAACAAATAAGTCCACATTGAGGACCCCTTCTTTTTCGTGAATCTTGATATCCAAGAAATCTACTGACACTTGGCTTTTGTTGGAGGTAAACTTCAGGTTTGGATCCCCACAATTTATCCAGTCTAGGAAGGTGTCTAGTTCGTTTTCCTCCCCCTCCCAAATGAAAAAAATGTCATCTATGAAACGTGACCAGCACTTCACGTTTTCAAAAAAAGGACACATTTCATTGTAAATATGCTTTGTCTCGAAATTACCGACATACAGGCATGCCAGGCTGGGAGCACATGTGGCTCCCATACTGGTGCCCTTGATCTGACAATGGTAATCCTGTTTGAATAAAAAGATGTTATTTTTTAGGATTATTTCTATGCATTCTATAATGAAAGTGTCATGCGTGGTTAAATCGCCATTTTCATTACCTAAAATATCCCTCATCATTTTTACAGTGTCTTCTTGCGGGATATTTGTATATAGCGCTTCGATATCGAGGCACACCAACCATTGAGTGTCCTTATTAAATTCTCTCCCTTCAATTTTTGAGATCATATGGGTGGTGTCCTTGATATACGAGGGCAAATTCGTGACCAGGGGCTGAATAAAGTGATCCACGTATTTGCTGAGGGGCTCAGTTAACGAATCGATCCCAGACACTATAGGGCGCATTGGAGGATCCTCCAAACTTTTGTGCACCTTTGGCAGCCCATATAGTGCTGGGACCTTAGGATTCTCATTTATTAAAAACCTATACTCCTCCTCACATATGAGGTTGTCCTCTTTGGCAAAGTTAACAACATCACGAACCTTCTTCTTTAAGTTGTCCCATTCTCTCACGCTGCTTGGTCTATAGTGTAACTCATTGTTTAAAAGTTTCATCATTCTATTCTCGTAGTCTGTGGTGGTTAAAACCACTATACTCCCACCCTTGTCTCCTGGTTTTATCGTGATTTCCTCACAAGATGACAAGGACTTTAATGCCATCCTTTCTTCTTTTGATAGATTGTTTTCTGTCCAAGCCTGTGTGTCTAATAATTTTTCTAGGCCACTGGTTACTGCTTTTTCAAAAGTATCTACCTCTGATCCGACCATCCCAATATTGGGTGTCCATGTAGATGGAGGTTTTAGGCCAGATTTATTTGTGACATCTCTACCATCTTTTCCCATGAAAAACTTCTTAATTCTAATCTTTCTAAAAAGGTCCCTTACATCTCTTTCAATGTTGAATCTGCAGCCTGTTGTGCTGGGAGCAAATCCAAGACCCTTTTCAAGGACACTGGTTTCATGTTCACTAAGTATTTTGTTCGAGAGATTGATTATTGGGGCTTTTAGGGCTATTCCCTCTGCTGTCTGTCTGCACTCTGGGGGTGTGGGATTTCCTCCTATTAATCCCATTCCTTCTGGCTGCGGGTCCGCATATACGGTCTCCGTGTCATTCCTCCTGCCTGTTGGTTGCCCTGACGTCCCCTCCCCCGGGCTCTGAAACCTCGCTGTTGTCTCCTCTGTGTTTGTCCTAAAAAAACTGGTTGGTATTCTCTGATTGTCTGGCCTCCCTGTCTCTCATCAGATCTGTTTCTCTGATCCTGGTGATTATCCCCTTCTGACTCGGAGCTATTGTAAGAGGTATCAGAGAATGTTACATTCTTTTTGTGATACCTATTTCGATTGTAGTTGAAGTGTTTGCCATTGTATTCTGTTGGAGCTGGTTGCTCATAATAGTCTTTTTGGATATAGGGATACACAGTTTCTATTTTGTAATTGGCTATATCTTTCCGCAATTTGTTTTTTTTTCTATTTATCATGTACTCCTGGTATCCGCTAATATCATCCTTGATCTCATCTAGTTTTTTCTTCGCAACGTCCAGCGCTGTGCTGTCATTCAGCTGTTTCTCTAGGGTCTCAATTTCTTCCCTCTCTATTATGATAATGGCTTGTGCGGTCTCTATTATGAGCAACATCCAGTCGCGACTGCATCTATTCGCGATTAATGTCCAACTTTCCTTGAACTTCTCATTATTGACAAATAGACCTGGTTCGTTTCTGATTTGAAGACCAACCGGTATGATTCCTTTCCTACAATACTGAAATATAAACTCGGAATGTAATTCCGTTCTTATCATCTTTTTCTTTAAATTCCAAAGTTTATTCCACCTCTCATCGTCATTTTTCGTGAGTGTCATGGAGTTTATGGTCTTTGAAGAGTCACCAATCAGTTGTTTGAATTGGTCTTCAGAGAAACCAAACGTACGTAAGGTATCCATTTTTTTATATATTTATAAAATTCTTTCAGCACCCACTCTCCAGCTCAAAGAGCTGTAGAACAATCTCAAAAGGTAGAGAGTTTCCCAGGGACCAGAAAGGACTGGGTATCAACAATTTTAACAAAAAAGAAATCCTTTCTGTGTATTAGTCTTTCTATAAGTGACCAACAGGCCTACACATTTAACTCATTTGGTGTTACTTTTAGGTTTTAAGCAGTTTTTCAACATTAGTACGCCACACTAGAATATCATTTTGGTTACTCTCAAAGTTTTTTATTTAAAATGTTTTTTTTCCGTAAACTATACACGCAAAATAATTGGCAAAACAATACTATGGCGAGAATGTGGCACAGACATAAAGTAAATGCAGGGACATGATGCCTGCAAAATTAAATTAATCAAATAATGAGGGTCAGATTCGGGAATACGGGGGACTCGAACTCGTGGCACGGTAGTCAAATAGGGATAATAAAACTACAAAAATGGTGCCGAATTTTGCCGCGCAATAAAGCAATTTACTTCAATCAACGAGACAATTGCTAACCAATTTAGGATACGTATGGGTATTTAAGGCGGATACAATGTAACCAGCTCAATCGAAAGCAGCCAAAGCAGGAAGCGGTCGCAAGCAATTTTCTCGGTGCCGGCAATGAGAAGGTAAGCGTTCGGGGAATGTAAAAGCTGACGGGGGCTGCGCTACTTGAGTAGGAGGACGGTAATAGTCCGGGTAATGCAAAAGCTGATGGTGGCTGCGCTACTTGAGCAGGAGGACGGTAATAGTCCATGCACCATTGAAAGAGTAGGCGAACAGTGGGGAACTTTTACCGCCAGTGAGAATAATGAACATAAATTGGGGCTTGATGTTCTGAAAGAACAGGCGAAGGGTGAGGGACCCGCTCCCAGGAATAATAACGAAGGATTACGGGGCTTTATTTGAAGAGAGCGAGATATTGGGCGAAAAGTAAACAGTAGATGCCCATGTTAAGGCGGCAGATGCAATATACAGACGAAATATCAACACGTCTCTGTTCCCATCTTAAGATGATCTATTAACCTTTCAGGTAAAAGAACAGACCAAAGTAAGATTATCGCTCCAAACAAAAAGTCAAGGCGCACTCTGGACCAATGCCAAACCCGTCAACTAAACAAGGTATGTATGACATACCAACTGCCCTAGAAGCATAGAAGATAGGGTTATTAGAACATGGTGAAAATAATGGAGGTGATGATACTTAAATACACCACTATGTCACTCCAAATATAGGTTGGCAGACACCACTGGAGAGGGTGCAAGAAAGAAAGAGCCAGAGTGTAAGCATTGAGTAATAATTTGCCAGGTGGGTATCAGCCAAATTACTCCTCTAAGCCAAACCTACTTAAATAAGTAGGCCAAAAACTCTTTAATCAATCAATGTGTTGTCTACAGGCGCAGTAACATTATCAAATGTATGTGGCAAAGTAATACCACCAAACGCTTGTGGGCCAGACTGGAAAACAGTACCAGCTTTGACAGACACCCATATTTTAAAGGGATATATAAAATCTCTATAAGTGAGTAAATTATGAAATATGGATGCACTAGCCAATACCATTATCTCCAGCATGGTGCATAATTCCCTGCTTTTCTTTTTGTAGAAAGTCAATAAGAGAATAAGATTTTGGTGCTACCGAGGAGAAGCGTAACGCCATATAGGAATAAAGAAGTCCTGAAAGATCAATACAAGGACTGAAATCCCTAAAATTTCAAGTAAGGGGACCCAATATATTAAAAAGTAACCACTGGTAAATTAGTCCACAACTAGAATAAAAACTCTCCTTAGGAAAATATATTGATTATATTTATTTTTTCCTTTTTTAGAAAGAAGCTATCACGTTTGTTTTAATTATTTCGTCTGTCCTGAGGAAGGTGCCACAAATGCAATCTACGCACCGAAACGCGTCGACAAATAGGACTTATTAATTATTAATGAATTGTATTGTTTTGATTTACTTAATGTGAATACACAAATATTGTTTGAACCAGGTGTGACTCTGAACTAGAAACCGTAACCCGGAATTGTTAGATAGCAGTTATAAGTGTAACAGAGCACACTTTTTAAATGATTTAAAGTGTGATATAAAGTTTGTGAATATACATGTTCTTCTTTTTAAAAAAAAGTTTTTACGGAAAAAAAACATTTTAAATAAAAAACTTTGAGAGTAACCAAAATGATATTCTAGTGTGGCGTACTAATGTTGAAAAACTGCTTAAAACCTAAAAGTAACACCAAATGAGTTAAATGTGTAGGCCTGTTGGTCACTTATAGAAAGACTAATACACAGAAAGGATTTCTTTTTTGTTAAAATTGTTGATACCCAGTCCTTTCTGGTCCCTGGGAAACTCTCTACCTTTTGAGATTAATATTTCTTTACAAATACTCTAAAAATCATTTAAAAAACATCTAAGTAAAGAAATTACAAATAAAAACTTGTCAAAATATTACCTGAATATTTATAACATCCCACCCAAAGCCACAATTAACCATATTAATAAAATTACATGAATATTAATATTCCATTCTCTAAAATTAATAAAAATTGTAATATAGTGCGTAGTAAAGGCATGTGCATTGTAAAAGCATGCAATGTAATGGTGAAAACTTTGTAGTGAAGGCGTTACGATGCAATGCCTGTGTTGTAATGGACATCTCCCCTTCTAGCGCCATCCTTTCATCCTCAGATTTTTCCAAACCATTTCTCCTTTAAACACATACCTCAGATTGTGGCAAAGGCCATTTTATCCTCTATGCAGACCATGCCCCTTTGACCTGTATTAGCAGAATCAAGTGTAACAATCACAGGGTTCTTGTATGGCTTCTCTCTCTCCTACCCTTCCAATTTGAGGTCCGCCATCTGCATGGTAGGGACCATGCTAACACAGATTTTCTACCCCAGATGCCTATTTTCCCACGGCTGGAAAATCTTAGGAAGGGGATGTGTAGATGGGAAAATGAATTGGAGGAGAACTAAATTCAATGGAATGTCATCTATATGGCGCTCTAACCTGAATACTCTTCCTTCTCCCTGTAGCCCGCCAGTCTTCTATTGCCCTCACAAGAGGCGCGAGTACCAGCTTCATACAAAACTAGCAATCCCGTTCACAAGACCAAATTAGGACCAATCGAAGGGCTAGGCGGTTGTTTCAAAGACCAGAATCTGGAACTAAGGAGAGAGAAGACAGAAAATGCGGCAAATGACTGAAAGAAACTGGCTCTATATATACTTCACCAAACTGAGGTACAGTGTGTATAGAGTCCAAGAGTCCCCAATGGTAGGCAAAGGTTAAAGTTAGATAGAACCTTACTCTCTAAAGTGGTAGCTTGGTCAAACCATAAGGCAGTATCCGAGGACAGTGTTACACATTTGATGTACACACTCTTTCAGCAAATGAATTCACACACTCAAGAACTGAACTCTAGGCCAATTGTTGTAAAAAAATATACTGTTGTTTTATTTTTCTAGAAATAAGCAAACATGGCACAGGTAAGCATATCAATACTTTGCAGTAATATGATACTTTGTTTGTAATACAGTTAAAACATGCAGTAGAGGTTATACTGGTTTTGGTTTACAGATAAAGTAGCAGATTGCAACACTTAAGGGCCAATTCCGATCTCGTTCGGAAAGTATCCCGACTGAATCGGTCAGACTCCCACGAACACGTAGCAGGCATCGTAAGCAATTGTTTGGAACTTTGTATGATTCGGTGGGAAACCAGGGCTGGAGAGCCTCCCGCGGACCTCCCCCGTGCCCAGACCCTTGGCTAGCTTTCAGGATGGGGCGGCTCCTGCAACCCGGGTCCCGCTGGTAGGAGCTCAAGCACCGGTCCCAGTCCCTGCTTCCGAACCCTAGCCAGACTGGGGAGAGCCTCCCCAGTCCACGGTGCACCCCAGTCCCTGGACCATCGGCTGCCTTGCAGGACGGGGGCTCAAGCACCCCAGGCCCACCAGGCAGAGCTTTCAAGCCCCAGGCCCGGTCCCAGCTTCTAACACCCAGCCAAGCCATGGGGAGCCTCCCTGGAACCCGGCAGACCCAGGTCCTGAGCACCCAGATCCTCGGCTGGCTTGCTGGGCGGAGGGGTTCCTGCACCACAGGGCCTGCCGGATGGAACTCAAGCCCAGGGCCAGGTCCCAGTCCCAGTCCCAGCTTCCAAACCCTAGGCCAGGCCAAGGAGAGCCTCCCTGGTCCCTGATGGACCCTCTGTCCCCAGTGCCCAGACCCTTGGACAGCTAGCAGGACAGAAGGGTTCCCACACCACCAAGCTTACTGGACGGAGCTCAAGCCCCGGGCCTGTTCCCAGTCCCAGTATCCAAACCCTAAGCCAGCCCGGGGAGAGCCTCCCTGGGCCCCCAATGTAACCCCATGTCCCCAGCACCCGGACCCTGGGCTGGCTTGCAGGACGGGTTTCTCCAGCACCCCATCGCCTGCCGAGCAGAGATCAAGCACCGGGCACGGTTTCTGCTTCTGAACCATAGCCAGGCCGGGGAGAGCCTCCCTGGGCCCAGATGAACGCCCGGACCCTCGGCTAGCTTGCAGGATAGGGAGGCTCCAGCAACCCCATGGCCAGCCAGACAGAGCTCAAGCCCTGGGCCTGGTCCCTGCTTCCAAACCCTAGCCAGGGTGGGGAGTGCCCCCCTTGGCCCAATGAACGCCCGGACCTCGGCTGGCATGCAGGATGGGGAGTCTCCAGCATCCCCATGGCCTGCTGGACAGAGCTTAAGCCCTGGGTCCGGTTAATGCTTCCAAACCCTAGCCAGGCTGGGGAGAGCCCTCCTTGGCCCCGATGAATGCCTGGACCTCGGCTGGCTTGCAGGAGGGGAGGCTCCAGAACCCCATGGCCTGCCAGACAAGGCTCCAGCCCGGGCCTGGTCTCAGCTTCCAACACCCAGACAGGCCAGCAGGGAGCCTTCCCAGGCCCTGATGGACCCAGGATCCCTGCAACCAGACCCTCAGCTTGTTTTCTAGCAAGCTGAGAGCAAGGCTCCATCGCCCCATGGCCTTCCGGACAGAGCTCAAGCCACAGGCCCGGTCCCTGCTTCCGATCGATAGTCAGGCCAGGGAGAGCCTCCCTTGGCCCTGATGAATGCCCAGAACCTCGGCTGACTTGCAGGGCAGAGCTCAAGCCCCAGGCCTCGGCCCAGCTTCGAACACTAGCCAGGCCAGGGAAAGCCTCCCAGGGGCCCTGGTATACCCCGTCCCTAGCACCCAGACTCTCGGCTTAAACGAAGGAGGGTTAAGCCCAGGCCACCTCCTCTCCTCAACGGCCTACCCGGCGAGCCCATTTTTCTCCACTATTAAGCCTCCACGTAGTGGGGGCTTACAGAAGTTTGGGGAAGGACAAAAGTTGGAGTTCACCTGGCCACCAGCATGCAGGGCCATCTGGTTGCCCAGCCAGCAGGGCTGTCTGGTCGTGCAGCCAGGTGACCAGATGACACAGGATGACCCAGCCCCAGATGGCCTGGGAGGGTGCCATACACAGTTGCCCTGGCAGACCAGCAAGGGTGGCTATGCACTCCAAGGTAGCTGCTCAGGAGGCTCCTTCCCCGGGGCTGCCCCTGCTCGCCTCTCTGCTTGACTTGACTGGGAGCAGCGGGAGGGAAGGGTAGGCCCGGCCGGTGCAGGCCATCTAGTCGCCCTGCTGACCCACAAAGGATGGTGGCCCCTGTCCCCGCACCCTGATGGGGCAGGGTCAGGAGGGGGAAGCCCCGTGCTGGAGGGCACATGGTGGAGGTGGCCTCCCACAGGCCCATATTACCCCCTCTGTGTCAATCCCACTGGCCCAGCAGCAGTGAGACCCACCCCTGGGTGTGATGGAGGAGGGCATCCATGGGCGCCCATGCACGGAGAGACAAAAGCTTTGCTTGGAGTGTTCTGTCCTCCCTGAGCTCACCTTAGAACACCTGCGATATTGTTTGACAGGTGTACCACCCTAGTCAAACCAAAATCACCACCTGCAACTGTCCCCGGAGCGGTCATATTTACTCCCGCCATTAAGAGAGTCATAGTTACTCCTGCCGTTTACCCGTGCTTCATTGAATTTCTTCACTTTGACATTCAGAGCACTGGGCCTTCGCGATGCTTTGTTTTAATTAAACGGTCGGATTCCCCTGGTCTGCACCAATTCTAAGTCAGCTGCTAGGTGCCGACAGAGGCAGAACGTCAGCCCCCGGGGAGAGAGGACGGTAGAGGTGACCAACGCAGCTTGAGCAATCGACAGAAAGGGCCTAGCTCATGTCCAGAGCCACCGCCGCCCCAGAGGGAGGTGCCTTGTCCAGCCATGACATGCGCCCAACCCCGCTTCATGCCCCAGCCCGACCTACCCAGTCCTTAGAGTGAATCCTTTTCCCAAAGTTTTGGATCTGACTTGCTGCTGTTCATCTTAGAGACCTGCTGCGGATATGGGTACGGCCTGGTGCGAGATTTACACCATCTCCCCTAGATTTTTAAGGACCAGCAAGAGCTCACCGGATGCCACCGAAACTACAATGCTTTCCAGGGCCAGGTGTACCCATTCCATGGTACCCCACTCTTCACAAAGAAAGGACAACTCTACCCGGGGCTCCCGCCGGCTTCTCCGGGATCATTTGTGTTACCACACTGGATGCCCTGAGAGCGTCCATCTCCGCCACTCCAGGTTTGGGGATCTGAACCCAACTCTCTTTCGATCGGCCGAGGGCAAAACGCCATCGCCCGTCCCTTCGGAACGGCACCTGCCTATCTCTTAGGAACGACTGACCCATGTTCAACTGCTGTTCACATTGAACCCTTCTCCACATCGGCCTTCAAAGTTCTCATTTGAATATTTGCTACTACCACCAAGATTTGCACCTGAGGCGGCTCCACCGGGGGCCCTTGCCCCGGGATTCCGTGTGCACCGTAGCGGCCCTTCTACTCGTCACAGCTTAGCCCCTGTGGCTCTCTGCACTGGTGACGGACGCGTATGGGCCCGACGCTCAAGCGCCATCCATTTTCATGGCTTATTGATTCGGCAGATCATTGATTACACATGCCTTAGCGGATTCCAACTTCCATGGCCACCGTCCTGCTCTCTATACAACCAACACCTTTTCTGGGGTCTGATGAGTGTCAGTATCAGGTGCTGAACCCGGCATGCGGTTCATCCCACAGAGCCAGTTCTGCTTACCATAAGTGGCCCATTAGGCACTCACATTCCATGCCAGGCTCCATGCCAGGGAGCCGGGCTTCTTACCCATTTTATCATTTGAGAATAGGTTGAGATCGTTTCAGCCCCAAGACCTCTAATCGGTCCGATTCACAGAGTTATCTTAAAACAAAATCCTAAACGTACTACTTTTGGTATTCACAGAATGCACTTACTACTTTTGGTATTCACAGAATGGATTTACAACAACTAACTTTACATCTGCACTCGGCAGGAGATTCCGGCCCGGAGGAGGAGATTCCATCCCTGAGGCAGAGATTCCAGGCCGGAAGTGGGAATTCCTGCCCAGAGGTGGGACTTCCGGACCAGAGGTGGGGATTCTGGCTGGTGGCAGAGATTTAGCCATGGCTGGAATCCCTACCTCCGGCCCGAAGACCCTCCTCCGTGCCGGAAGACCCACCTCCAGGCTGGAGGTCCCACCTCCGGGCCAGAAGTCCCACCTCTGGGCCGGAATCTCCGCCTCTGGGCCAGAATTTCCGGCCCGAGTGCAGACGTAAAGTTAGTAGTAGTAAATCCATTCTGTGAATACCAAAAGTAGTAAGTGCATTCTGTGAATACCAAAAGTAGTAAGTGCATTCTTTGAATGCCAAAAGTAGTAAGTGCATTCTGTGAATGCCAAAAGTAGTAAGTTTAGGATTTTGTCTTAAGTTAGTTCTGTGAATCGAGCCCACAATTCACTTAACAAGATAAAACTGGGGGCTCAGAGCATCAGCTATCTGAGGGAAACTTTGAAAGGAACCAGCTACTAGATGGTTTGATTAGTCTTTCGCCCCTATACCTAAGTCGGATGACCGATTTGCATGTCAGGACCACTACGGACCACCACCAGAGTTTCCTCTGGCTTCGCCCTTCCCAGGCATAGTTCACCATCTTTCGGGTTCCATCAGGCACGCTCATGCTCCACCTGACGGAGCAGGTGAGATGGGCCGATGATGCGCTCGCTGCTGGAAGTGTGGCGGGATCCTACCTCAGCCAGCAAGCGCCAGCCTTCACCTTCATTGCCCCACAGGGTTTCGCACATCCCTCAGACTCACGCACTTTTAGACTCCTAGGTCCGTGTTTCAAAACAGGTTGGGTGGGTAACCGACATCTCCTCAGAACCCTGGCACCTGGCATGGGCCTCCCCGCCCAGCGGCGCAACACTATTGGGGCACACTGAGAACAGTCCACCCCAGTCGACTGTTGCACCGGGAGCAGGGGGCCTGTCCCCCCTTCAAAAGCCCCAGCACGCCCTGAAAGGCAACCGGGGAAGGGTGCCCAGGGGAGGGCGCAGAGGCTGTCAAATCTCCCTTGGCCCCACGGACACAGAGAAGCTGCTGCAAGGGGGACTGTAACACCCTTTGCCTGAGCGAAGGGCCACCTGCCACCCTAAAGCGTTCTCAGCCAACCCAGAGCCTGTCGCGACGCACTGCCTGCGGGATATGCGCCCAGCGGGGGCCAGGTACGTCCCGGGCGCCAGTCCCGTGGAGGTGATCTGGAACTCCCGGGCTACCAACCCTCCTGCCGGGTTGAATCCTCCAGGCCGACTGCACGGATCCCATCCATTAACCTCCCGATGGTTTCACGCCCTCTTGAACTCTCTCTTCACAGTTCTTTTCAACTTTCCTTTACGGTACTTGTTGGCTATCGGTCTCGTGCATGTATTTAGCCTTAGATGGAGTTGACCACCCGCTTTGGGCTGCATTCCCAAGGAACCTGACTCTGAGAAGAACTTATCCTGGCTGAGAGGCAAGTGCTTACCCGGGCCTCAGGGTGCCGCGGCAGGCGGGCCCGGGTGCTGACCTCCCCTGTCTCATCATCGCCGGACCACACAGAGGTCTGACTTAGCAAACTTGGAGAAAAATTACCATCAGGAAGGGGCTGAGAGGCAGGTGTGTACCTGGGCTCCTGGGGGCCCCGGCAGGTGGGCCCGGGTACTGCCTTCCCCTGTCTCAGCATTGCTGGATCTCACGGAGGTCTGACTGAGCAAACTCAGAGAAAAATTACCATCAGGAAGGGGCTGAGAGGCAGGTGCATACCTGGGCTCCTGGGGGCCCCAGTGGGCAGGCCCGGGTTCAGCCTTTCCCTGTTTCAGAATCGCCGGTCCTCACGGAGGTCTGTCTGACCCTCTCTCTAGTAATCCGGAGAAAAATGACCCCCCTTTCTTGTAATCCATGCACACGAGGTGACAGAGGGGATCAAAGGCTCGAAAGTACCCACCTCCTGGAGCCCTCGTCGGGATCGGGGAGGCAAAGGAGCCCTCATATGGACTTCCAGGGAATCCCAGCCATCTGGTCACCCTATAGGAAAGCATAGCGTGCGACCAGATGGCCGAGGGGATAGGTGCGACCAGATGGCCGAGTGGTTAGGTGCAACCAGATGGCCGAGGGGATAGGTGCAACCAGATGGCCGAGGGGATAGGTGCAACCAGATGGCCGAGGGGATAGGTGCGACCAGGTGACCGGGCACAAAAGGGAAGCAGTCTGGTCACTCTGTGCCCCAACAAAAGAGTAAGTGGGCCCCGGGGCATTGGGAACAGAGGCCCAGGGCCTCAGCCATAGAAGCTGCAAGGGGGACCCACAGGCCCTCCAACCCGAGTCCCGCGGACATCTTGACAATCAGAGGAGGCCTGCATGGGACCAACGGACCCCTGTCTTGGGCCCTTGGTGGAGCAGCAGGCCGGGCGATGGGGCCCAGGGCCGAAGCACCCAGCCTATGGCCTAGTGGGCCCCCTGGGCCTAGCCGGGGCTCCCAGGCCCAGAGGCACAGGGGATGCATCCCCAGGCTCTCTGAACCTCGCCCGGGGTGGGGAAGCCCCCCTCCCCAGGGCCCTCAGGAGCTCGAGCTCCTAAACTCTGCCAAGAAAGAAGAGGCTCCATGGGAACAACGGAACCCCGACTTATGCCTTTTGCAATGCAGCAAGCTGGGGGATGGGGCCCTGGGTCAAAGCACCTGACTGAGGGTCCAGTGGGGCCCCCAGACCCAGCAGGGGTTCCAAGGTCCGGAAGCACAGGGGACGTCTCCCCAGGCCCGCTGGATACCATCTTGGGTACCCTGCCATGCAGCAGGACCAAGGACAGAGGGATGTATGACGTTATAACGCATACTTTTACTCCGCAGACCATTACAACGTGACTTTTACTCCGCATACCGTTACAACACATAGCGCCTTGGGGCGCTGGATAGTGGTAAGTATAATTTACTATTCTAACTCCAGTCCCCGTGGACCCTAGGGAAGGTGTTGGATAGTAAATTATACTTATTCCCTATCCTAGAGCGCCCCCCAGCGCAATGCGTTGTAATGGTATGCGGAGTAATGGTCGCGTTGTAATGGTAGTGCGGAGTAAAAGATCCGTTGTAACGGGTGTATACCAGGACAGAGCCTGAGATGCCCGCTCCAAGCCACAGTTGAGCTCCGGCCTGCCCTTGCACTTACTGAGTTGCCTGGGGACCCTGTCTTGGCCTCCAGCACGAGGAGGACCACCACAGCTCCTGGCCCCGGATGCTTGGGGAGGACTGCCCGGGACCCATGGAGCCCGTCTTGCGCACTTTGCCATGCCATGGGCCGGAGACCCCCGGACGGAGGAGAGGTGTTGTCAGAGCATAGCCCATCTGGTCACCGGCAAAGAGCCGCCAGCCTGGGAGGGATGTCCCACATACCCTGTCCCTAGTAATTCAGACTAAGGCTACCCCTCTTTCTGGGAACCCATGCACATTGAGAGACTCAGGGGACTCTATGCCCGGATGTGCCCGACCTCCTGGAGCCTTGGCTGGGATTGGGAAGGCGAATTAGCCCCCATCGGGACTTCTAGGGCAACCCGGCCATCTGGTTGCACCATTGGAAAGCTGGGCTGAAGGACGGGACTGCAAAAGGGGGTCCCCCGCCCAGGCACCTTGACACTTATGGGAGGCCCACCCGGGCCAGACAGACCATGTGGGAGCAGCACGACGGAGTCCGGTCGACTGGCCCTGTCTGAATTGGCCCCTCAGTCGTTCGGAACTGTGTACGCAATTCGGTTAGAAACAGGCTCAGAAAGCCCTATCTGATTAATTCAGTGCCCTTCCGACTGACCAAATATGATTTAGTTCAGAAAGCATCCCGACCAAATCGGTCGGACTCCCTTCTGACCGGCATTGGAATCGACCCCGCAGATCTCAGGTTGCCTATTCCGATCTTGTTCAGAAAGCATCCCGACCTAATTGGTCGGACTCCCATCCGACTGACATCGGAATCGACCCCGCAGCAGGTATAGTACATTGGCATGAATGGATACTTTTTCTAACTCAGTGCTGAATGCCTAGATTCAGCACTGGGACATTTCCTGAAAACAGTTTAGAACATGCGTTTTGGTTTTTGGTTTAGATTTTTAAGGAATATTTCAAGTTTTCAAAACTTCACACTTAGGGTGTCATTAGGATGGTCGTCGGAATATCACCCCGATCACCCTGGTAGTGGGAAAAGACCACCTGCAAGCACCGTGGCATAACCACCGGTCATATTAGCATTCGACATCTGACCGCGGCGGTCGGATTTCGACCTTTAACATTGCGGCGGTTGTTGGTGCCAGCAGCCACTGCGATGTCAAAATGAGCATGTCCTGCATATCCCTGCACTGCGTGGCAGGTACTGCACAGTGCCTGCCACCTAATACAGGAAAATGACCCCCCCAGTCCACCAACACCCCCAATATATTGGGGGCCCCCAATGGGCCGCCAGTATATATCTCTGCCAGCCTTCCTATGGTGGTTCCATCGCAGCGGAAAGGCTGGCTACTGCCAGCATCATAATCATGCCGGCTGTGCTTGGCCCTGATCCACCACAATTGTAGCGATACAGCACCACCCACCAGGCAAACGGGCAGACTGCAACTGGTGGGAAAGAGGCATGCGAAAAATCCCACTGCCGCGGTTATGAATGCAATGTTAATTGGACACATTGGTTTTTCACAGAAGAAGGGTGAGTGGAGACAGGCCAGTAGGGCTGGGCCAAGTCAGTGGGCATTGACCTCTTGTTAACTCTACATGGCACTTTAGTCCTTCTTCTTATCTTCTTTTCTTGTAGTTTCTAATCTGAGGAAGCAAGGCTCAGTGTGCCCCCTAAATACTACATTTAGGGGCGTTACATGTAGGTAAAGGGCAGGGACCAATGGATCCCTTCCCTAGGGTGGGTGAACCCCTATTTTGCCACTTTCCTGTGGGAGGGGGCAGGAGCCTGTCCCTGGTTGGTTAGCTAGGTCCCACCATCCTCAAGATGGCAGGGACTTCAGGTTGTGCTTCACCTAGATTCTCCCCCCACCTGAAGGATAGAGTTGGCAGAGGTGAGCACACCTCCCTTCCTCACTTGTTTTTCCCACCGGTTCTCCCACCCAAAGTGGGGGTGAAACCGGTGGGGACCAGTTGCTGAAACCAGCAATTGGTCTGTAGAGGCTGGTCAATGTGGCAGGACTTTGAAGTCTCTTCTTCGTGAACCCTGCCCATCCTCGGGGAGGACCCTTGGCACCTCACCTAGGATATGCATTGATCCAGGCCCCCCAGAGCAGCAGGATCTTGATCAAGGGGATCAGAAACATATCTGGTGGTGAATGAATGAATGAATAGAGGTCTTGTAATGCGCGGACTTAGCCCAAAGGGCATCAAGGTGCAGTAGACAAACAGACAAAGAGTCTCAGAAATAGACAAACATAGAGTCTCAGAAAGGCAGAAAAAGATAAAATCAGTAGGCCTGGGAAAAGAGCCAGGTCTTTAAAAGTTTGCGGAAAATCCCCAAGGAGGGTTGCCTGGGTAGTTCAGGGTGCATCAGTGGTGGCAACCTAAGCAGCCACTCAGTCAGGTCACGAGTAGTTGGTCGAATTTCAGGTGGCATCTCTAAGATGCCCTCTGTTGTACATTTTACATTAAATCCCACACTGGAATAAGTGTGGGTTCAATATGCTGAGAAGTTTGATACCAAACTTTCCAGTCTTCGGTGTAGTCATTAAGGTGCTGTGGAGTTCGTAATGACAAACTCCTAGCACCATATACTCTTAATGGCAGCACTGCACTTACATTGCCCAGGAATGGACTTAGGCACTGTGGGGGTACAGGGCTCATGCACTTATACCCTCACCACTGACATAGGGCACCCAGCTAAAGGGGTGACTGATGTATGCCAGGCAGTGGTTTGTGGTTATGTCAACTCTTTACTTTGTTCTGCATCAAGACATGCAGCTTGCAAAGGCAGTGTGTGAGCTTCAGAGTACAGGACCTCTAAGGGTGGCATAAATAGTGGGGGCCTTCTATGGTCACAGTGTCCTGGGTACCTGTGCTACCATTTACCATGGACTGACATGTGGCCAAACATGCCAATTGGGTGTATTTTGGGGAGAGAACACAGGACCTGGGAACCTGAATGGCAGGTACCCTGGGCACACCAACAAAAAGTGCATCAGTAGCCAGGCAAAAAGTGAGGGGATTACTGCAATAGAAACCCACTTTCCTACACAAGCACCCCCATCCCAAAAGCCAGGAGACTCTGCCAAAGGTGGGAGATTCTTCCTAGTCTTTCTGGCACATAAGAGTATAGGACGTGGTTTTAAAAATTTCAGGGACTACTGTGCCTTACATCGTTCTGTCAGTGTCAGTCCCTTTGGGGAGCTGGCCTGCCTCAACAGTTTCAGGACCTAACTCCCAATGCTCCTTTCCTAGCTCTTTAGTGTCTTCACCCAATCTTTCTGTAAATTCTAACTTAGCCAAGGCAAGGTCCAGCTTACCCACGGAGGTCATCCACAGCTTGAGCAACCCCACCATGACTAAAAGGGTCAGGGGGCCTACCTTGCTATTTGGCAGGGGGCTGGCCACCATGCCAAGGACAGTGCTGTCATAAAGGCTAACAACCAGCAGAGGCTACTGACAGCTGTCAATGCCCAAACCACACCTTCAGTTCCTCACTGGTAAGTGAAGGGGCTACCGTACAGGTTTCTTTGGGTTCTGGTGGCTTGTCTGCTGTTTTAAGGTAGGAGGTCACTACACTTGGTAGTGAACACCCTTCCTCCACCCTCTGTTCTGCCAGCTGAGGAGCCACCACTCAGGCTGGACAGTTGCCTGACTAGTCAAGTCTTTTTGTTGGCTATTGGGGACTGTACCAGTGCCAGTTTTGGAGTTCTCCCTTACTGGGATAGAATCTCCCTGGCCCACTGGAACTGTGGCGAACAGTTGCCCACCTTTCCTACACTGTTCCTTCTTTTTCTTTTGGGGATTAGCTGCACTAACTGCAGGTTGAACCCCCACAGATTACTTGGGTGAGGTCTGGCATTGAACCAGCACCTCTCCTTGGTTTAGACCTACCTCTAGGTGGTCATTACCCAGGAGACAATCAAGGGGGAGGACTTTACTGACTACCTCCTTCCTCCATCTAAGGGTCCCAACTATTTCTAGGAGCACTACAGCCACAGGCCTAACAGTGACCCCCTCTGGGACAATCCTTGCTCTTTTTGTTTCCCCTGGGACATACTGGTTTGAGAAAACCAACCTGTCATGCACCACAGTGTGACTAGCACAGGTATCTTTCAGGTTAGTAGCTGGAATTCTATTCACTAGTCGGTGATGGAAGTGTGTATTCCACTCTGGAACCTCCAGCTTACCTCTTGGGCCCATTTTCCAGTTGAAGGCTAGGAGGACCTCCTCATCTGAGGACCCCTCCTCCAAAAGTATGCTGGCAACCCCTGGAGCTATAGTAGTAACCCCTGGAGCTGTGCTCGGGGCTTGGATTTTAGGACAACTAGGGTCCTTGGTATGGTGTCTTGCCTTCTGACAGTTGTGACACCATACTCGGTTAGGATCCCAATTCTTACTTTGGTACCCTGTTTTAGTTTGTGACGAGTCTTTGGGCTCACCCTCATGGACAGGTTTTTGGGGGGCTAACTGGGACTCCATACTTTTGTTTTTAAGGGGTTCACTGTCTTTCCACTGTAGAGGATTTGTAACCCCCTTTTTTGGTCACCCCCAGTGGATGTCCTAGTTACCCTTGTTTTGACCCAGTGGTCTGCCTTCTTTCCCAATTCTTGGGGATAAAGTGGACCTAGGTCTACCAGGTACTGATGCAATTTTTCATCAATGCAAATACTTAATATGTGTTCCTTCATAAACAGGTTGTAAATTCCATTAAAGTCATTCACATTGTTTCCAGTTAACCAACCGCCTAGTGTCTTTACTGAGTAGTCTACAAAATCAATCCAGGACTGGTTTTGAGTTTTGTGAGCCCCCCTGAATTTAATTCCGTACTCCTCAGTTGTGAGTCCAAATCCCTCAATCAGAGTTCTCTTCATGATGTCATAGGGCCCAGCATCTGCCCCAGAAAGGGTCAGAAGTCTGTCTCTGCAGTTACCAGAAAACAGTCCCAATGGGGCGCCCCCCCAGAATGCCTTCTTCACCCTTCTGGCTTCACAAGCCCTTTCAGAGGCTGTGAACCACTTGGTAATATTGTCACCCTCCTCATATTTAGGGATAATCCCTTTGGGGCTTTTAGGATTATAAGATTGCTGTTCATCCTTATTATTTGAATTGCTGCCACCATTGATGGGTGCTAAACTCATCCCCTTTCTTTCTTTTTCTAGAGCCAGGAGTCTGGACTCTAGTTCCAACCTTTTGGCCGCTGCCATCATCATTGAGGCTGTCCTCGAAGCCCTCACTGGAACCTGAGCCACCTGTGTGACCTCTAGGTCCCCAGAGGTTAACTCTTGGAAGCAAGGGCACAGGGATCCTTTCTTCCCTAGGAAGTTATGGTGCTAGGTACTAATCTCCAGCCTCCTCACTTCCTTCCCCATCTGGTAGGTCATCACCATTCTCAGAGGGGTGGGCCTTAGCATACTCAGTCAACAGCTCCAGGCGCTTTTGTTTGGTTGGATGTTGGCCCATGGCTATGTTTTTAATTTTGCATAAGTTCCTTAAGTCCAGAAAAGACAGGTGGAGGTAAGGGGTGAGGACAAGCTCCTCAACCATGTCCTGTATGCCATCATGGTTATCTTCACTAATAGCTGGGTTCTTTTCTTGAGACATTTTACCAAAAAGTTATAACCCCTCTACCCTTGACTGTAGTGACTTTTTATTTTCTAAAATTCGAAAGGGACTTAAGCAAGGCCCTAACAAGACATTTAGTAGTTAGGTAAAAATGGCAATTTGAAAAATCTGAATTCTAAAGTCAATTCATGAGTTCTGTCATGTGATCGGATGATAACCAAGTAGTCCAACAAATGCAAGTTGTGTATCGCACTGCTGATCCATCAATGTAAGAAGCTGGCTCTAAATATACTGCACCAAAGTGAGGCACATTGTGTATAGAGTCCAAGAGTCTCCAAAGGTAGGCAGAGGTTAAAGTTAGATAGAACCTTACTCTCTAAAGTGGTAGCTTGGTCGAGTAGTAAGGCAGTATCAGAGGACAGTGTTAAGCATTTAATATACACACTTAGTCAGTAAAGGAATTCACACACTCAAGAACTGAACTCTAGGGCAATTGTTGTTTTATAAACAATACACTGTTCTTTTATTTTTCTAGAACCAAGCAAGCCTGGCACATGTAAGCATATAAATACTTTGCAGTAATATGATACTTTGTTTGTAATACAGTTAAAAAATACAGTAGAGGTTATACTGGTTTTGGTTTACAGATAATGTAGCAGATTGCAACACTTAGCAACACTTAGCACGTATAGTACATTGGAATGAATGGAGTTTTACAATAAATTGCAGGTAAGTAAATGTTTCTAATTCAGTGCTGGATGCCTAGATTCAGCACTGTGACATTCCCTGAAAACAGTTGAAAAAATGTGTTTTGGTTACTGTTTTGATTTTTAAGGAATAGTTAAAGTTTTTGAAACTCCACACTCTGGGGTCTATTGTGATGGTGGGCGGACTGCATTGCGGCGGGCGGTGCTGTCAACAGCACCCACCACAATTCAAAAAAGGCATTTGTGCATTTGCATGGCACTGCGCGACACCTGCCACTTCGTCCATGCAAATGCAGGTGCCCCCTCTTCCCCCCAATATCTTGTGGGCCTGCAACAGGCCCCCAACTCAGGAATCTGCTTGCATTTCCTTGGCGTGGTAGGTAATAATGGGGTAAACCCTTACCTCATCGACCTGGGTCAGTACAATGTTATAAAAAGAGGGGTGGTCGATTACAAAACAGTTAAACAAATCATTACTTAAACAAAAAAGGTACACCCACCAAGTAAGTGTCATTTAAATTGCATTTAATCCAACTATTCGCAATGATTTGCTGCAGTTACACATATACTATATTTCATATTCATACAATACATGGTAAATTGTGTATAATTCTTCAATTAGTGCTCGGTGATTGTCAGATAAGAAAGGGATTTTAAAGGGGGGTAGGGTGTGTTTGGAAAAGAATGAGGGACAAAGAAAAGGAATTGTGTCCTATAAACAATTCAGTCTTATTCACAGAACATTTCCAGTCATGTTACAGATCACAGTAGTTCCCAAGAAATACACTATACACAGGAGCTGAGTTTAGCAAGTTCGGTAGGGCGTGTATGTGTTGATAATGTTGTCGACGTTTCGACCCCCAAGTTAAGGGCGGGTGAAGCCTCAGTTTGGGGTCTTCCTCAGGACAATTAAAAACAGTGACATTGAGCACCTAGGAAAACAGAAATGTGTATCACTAGATGGAATCAATTAAATTCTAAAAAACAGGGCAAAATTCATGGTGTACCTACATGCGCAGGCGTTCGAGTGGGATCCCTTCTGAGTTGGGACTCGCGCCTGTACCGTTGTTCTCTGAAGGAAATAGATTGCGGTTAGGAAGGATAATGTGGGCAGGTCATGGTAAGTTAGACCAAACAGGAGAACCATGACTTACTGTGTTCGCCCGTTCTTTGAAGAGCAATTGGTCTCTTACAAAAGTCGTGGATGACGATACTGGGACCGGTCTGTCCGTGGGTGAGGCAAGCGTCCTACATCCACCGGGCGGTAGAGTTCAGCGTGTAGGTAAGTTACACCATCTGGAAGAACACAGAGATACTGTATTGCTTCGCATATCAAATCTTTGTGGTAGACAAAATTCAATAGGGGTGTAAGGGAGGTTCTCGGTCCGTCCATACTATGGGGGGACCAGAAACCCTCCCGGTCGGTCTCATGACCACATCAGGCTATGGAGGACCGCTATCCCATGTGATTTAAACCAAAATAAATGGGAGCTTATGGCAAACAATCATCCATAATTAAAACAGTGGGTGGGCCAAAAAAATAATAAAATACTGGTCGACATCCGACTCTGGAGGATAACCGGGGAGCCCAATCTATACAAGTCGTGCTGTCCCATACTTATTGAGAGAAACAACGATTGGGGAGGTTATGGCAACATTTCTTACATAACAAGAAGAGTCGCGCTGCCTGAGTTAGCCAGGACCGTAAGCGCTTCTCCTCGGTAACTGATTAATCTGACCCAGTAATTTCGCAAAACAGCGCGGAGCGAGCATACCTGCGTGACTGCTGCCGATTGATTCACAGTGACAGCTCGCAGGCGCACGTCAACCCATACATGTAACAGGCGTTTCCAGGGAGCGTCTCTAGTGGGCGTGTCCCGGCACCTCGCGGTGCTGCCGCTGGCTGCTGCGCGGCTGGAGGACTGCGTGGGGCGCATGTGCCGAACTTGAGACACTGTTAAACCTCCGGACTCGGGAGGTCTGTCTGAATTGCTATATTAGATAACGAAGACTATCTGAAGACCAAGATAGTTGCAGGCGTTAATAATCTACTATGTACACATCGGTGTCTAGGTCAACAAACGTCAGAAAAGGAAATGTTGGCAAATTGTTCCTATAATGAGAGACAAAGTTATGGTTACGGAATCCCTCTTGTCACATCTGTGTGTGTGCACACGGAACCACTGGCATTGGCTAAACGCAGTCACTGAGCCGGTGATAGAGATTAATGTGTCGGTATCATCGCAGGCCAACGGGGTTCCATGGGCATGGGTACTGAGGAGCAAGATGGCATATGCACATGTATTTAAGGACCCATGATGATATTATACCATATATTAGTGTTAATGTACATGTACATGTCAACCCTCAACATGGGAGAAATTAATTGGTAGATCTAACACAATATTCTCTAAGCATAGATCGCTCATATATTTACACATCCAGCATCGCTTTATCTTCAACATATTGATACAAATGTGCAGTTCAAAACAGAGTCCCTGTCCTGGATATTACACACATTATGTTTTAACATCTTACTGGTCGGATACAAGTCCAGCTAATTGCGAGTAAGTCGCATCAAGTTCATTTAGGCCATTGTCAACAGTGTCCAAAGTGTACATCCATTTACACTCCCTAACGTTCAGTAGTGAATTCAAATTGCCACCCCTGGGTCCCACCGTGATTTTTTCAATTACCAGCCATTTGAAGGATTCAGGGGTGTGTGATTTAGACATGAAATGTTCAACCAAAGGGGAGCCCGGTGTTTGGCACCTTATCCTGCTGCAATGTTGTAAGATCCGCTTTTTGACATGTTGTTTGGTTTGTCCGATGTATACCAGATCACAAGGACATATGATGGCGTAGATAACGTCACTTGTGTTGCAGTTAGTCATTGTTTTCAAAGTAACTGTATTGTTACGATAGTTCCAGACCTTGGTTTCCATTGCCTGTGGGCACGCTTTGCACTTCGTACATTTGAAATGTCCGACCACTTGGGGAAGGTTCCATATGCTTTGCAGAGTGGGGGGGGCCGGGGTTCCTAGGTAGGAAGAGACCACTTTGTCCCTGATGTTTTTAGCTTTCTTGAACGCATGCATCGGCAGTTGTTCATGGTTGATCACATCCGATACCATAGTCCAGTGTTTGTTTACCGTCTTCTTAATCAGGTTACTCTTCGTGCAGAAAGTGGTAACGCAGATAATCCTTTCGGGATCCACGGGACGCTCTCTGGGCTTCAGCAGGTCCTCCCTCGGGCTGTACCAAGCTCTCTTTCTTGCTCTTGTAACCAGTCGTCTTGGGTAACCTCTTTCCATTAGTCTCCTGATCAAGAGATCCGATTCTAGGAAGTAGTCTTCTTTGAGTGAACAGTTCCTCCTTATCCGGAGAAACTGGCCAAACGGTAGATTGTCCCGTAGGCTTCGTGTATGGTGACTCGTGTATCGTAGAAGGCTGTTCCGTTCGGTGGGTTTTCGAAAGAGTGTGGTGTGGAGGTGACCATTCTGGACCTTGATGGTGATGTCTAAGAAGTCAATGGAGGTCTTACTCATGCTCATGGTGAACTGAATGTCCTTAGACTGATTATTCAGCCATGTGAAGAATCGTAACAATACAGTTACTTTGAAAACAATGACTAACTGCAACACAAGTGACGTTATCTACGCCATCATATGTCCTTGTGATCTGGTATACATCGGACAAACCAAACAACATGTCAAAAAGCGGATCTTACAACATTGCAGCAGGATAAGGTGCCAAACACCGGGCTCCCCTTTGGTTGAACATTTCATGTCTAAATCACACACCCCTGAATCCTTCAAATGGCTGGTAATTGAAAAAATCACGGTGGGACCCAGGGGTGGCAATTTGAATTCACTACTGAACGTTAGGGAGTGTAAATGGATGTACACTTTGGACACTGTTGACAATGGCCTAAATGAACTTGATGCGACTTACTCGCAATTAGCTGGACTTGTATCCGACCAGTAAGATGTTAAAACATAATGTGTGTAATATCCAGGACAGGGACTCTGTTTTGAACTGCACATTTGTATCAATATGTTGAAGATAAAGCGATGCTGGATGTGTAAATATATGAGCGATCTATGCTTAGAGAATATTGTGTTAGATCTACCAATTAATTTCTCCCATGTTGAGGGTTGACATGTACATGTACATTAACACTAATATATGGTATAATATCATCATGGGTCCTTAAATACATGTGCATATGCCATCTTGCTCCTCAGTACCCATGCCCATGGAACCCCGTTGGCCTGCGATGATACCGACACATTAATCTCTATCACCGGCTCAGTGACTGCGTTTAGCCAATGCCAGTGGTTCCGTGTGCACACACACAGATGTGACAAGAGGGATTCCGTAACCATAACTTTGTCTCTCATTATAGGAACAATTTGCCAACATTTCCTTTTCTGACGTTTGTTGACCTAGACACCGATGTGTACATAGTAGATTATTAACGCCTGCAACTATCTTGGTCTTCAGATAGTCTTCGTTATCTAATATAGCAATTCAGACAGACCTCCCGAGTCCGGAGGTTTAACAGTGTCTCAAGTTCGGCACATGCGCCCCACGCAGTCCTCCAGCCGCGCAGCAGCCAGCGGCAGCACCGCGAGGTGCCGGGACACGCCCACTAGAGACGCTCCCTGGAAACGCCTGTTACATGTATGGGTTGACGTGCGCCTGCGAGCTGTCACTGTGAATCAATCGGCAGCAGTCACGCAGGTATGCTCGCTCCGCGCTGTTTTGCGAAATTACTGGGTCAGATTAATCAGTTACCGAGGAGAAGCGCTTACGGTCCTGGCTAACTCAGGCAGCGCGACTCTTCTTGTTATGTAAGAAATGTTGCCATAACCTCCCCAATCGTTGTTTCTCTCAATAAGTATGGGACAGCACGACTTGTATAGATTGGGCTCCCCGGTTATCCTCCAGAGTCGGATGTCGACCAGTATTTTATTATTTTTTTGGCCCACCCACTGTTTTAATTATGGATGATTGTTTGCCATAAGCTCCCATTTATTTTGGTTTAAATCACATGGGATAGCGGTCCTCCATAGCCTGATGTGGTCATGAGACCGACCGGGAGGGTTTCTGGTCCCCCCATAGTATGGACGGACCGAGAACCTCCCTTACACCCCTATTGAATTTTGTCTACCACAAAGATTTGATATGCGAAGCAATACAGTATCTCTGTGTTCTTCCAGATGGTGTAACTTACCTACACGCTGAACTCTACCGCCCGGTGGATGTAGGACGCTTGCCTCACCCACGGACAGACCGGTCCCAGTATCGTCATCCACGACTTTTGTAAGAGACCAATTGCTCTTCAAAGAACGGGCGAACACAGTAAGTCATGGTTCTCCTGTTTGGTCTAACTTACCATGACCTGCCCACATTATCCTTCCTAACCGCAATCTATTTCCTTCAGAGAACAACGGTACAGGCGCGAGTCCCAACTCAGAAGGGATCCCACTCGTACGCCTGCGCATGTAGGTACACCATGAATTTTGCCCTGTTTTTTAGAATTTAATTGATTCCATCTAGTGATACACATTTCTGTTTTCCTAGGTGCTCAATGTCACTGTTTTTAATTGTCCTGAGGAAGACCCCAAACTGAGGCTTCACCCGCCCTTAACTTGGGGGTCGAAACGTCGACAACATTATCAACACATACACGCCCTACCGAACTTGCTAAACTCAGCTCCTGTGTATAGTGTATTTCTTGGGAACTACTGTGATCTGTAACATGACTGGAAATGTTCTGTGAATAAGACTGAATTGTTTATAGGACACAATTCCTTTTCTTTGTCCCTCATTCTTTTCCAAACACACCCTACCCCCCTTTAAAATCCCTTTCTTATCTGACAATCACCGAGCACTAATTGAAGAATTATACACAATTTACCATGTATTGTATGAATATGAAATATAGTATATGTGTAACTGCAGCAAATCATTGCGAATAGTTGGATTAAATGCAATTTAAATGACACTTACTTGGTGGGTGTACCTTTTTTGTTTAAGTAATGATTTGTTTAACTGTTTTGCATTTCCTTGGCGGCAATGCTGCAATGGAATGGCTGCTTCCGGCTGGCATCTTAATATGGCTGGTGGTGTCTAGCAGACACCGCCACCATAATGAATGAATGAATGAAGGGAATCTTTTATCGCGCAACTTAGCCCAAGGGCATCAAGGCGCAAGGGCAGGTCAAAATGAGATGTAATCAACCAAAGTAGACTATTACCGATTGACTTCAGAAAAGAGCCAGGTTTTTAAGGCCTTGCGGAAGAGAGCAGGCGACGGTTGCCCTAGGAGCTCAGAGGGGAGAGAGTTCCATAACCTAGGTACAACTGAGGAAAATGCTCTGCCTCCCCATTTCACTCTTACGAACCTTGTCACTTCATGAAGATTTTTGTTGGAGGAGCGAAGGGATCGACTAGGTGAGTAGGGGTGAACCAAAGACCTGATCACCTCAGGGCCTATACCGTGAAGGGCCCCATGGGCAAGACAGAGAATCTTAAACGAGATCCTGGACTGAATAGGAAGCCAATGTAGGCTTCTCCGGGCTGACGAGGGCGAGGCAAGTCTGGGGAGATTAAGAACCATCTTCGCCGACGCATTCTGGACCATTTGCAAACAATGGATAAGGCTCTTGTTTATGCCCACATAAAGGGCGTTGCAATAGTCCAGCCTTGAGGAGACTAATGCCACGGTGGCCTGTTTCCGGGCCTCGGGGGAAGATAATGGGCCATCCTTCTGAGAATCCTGATGATACCACAGCAGGTGGAGGCAGTCTTGCTGACCTGATGGTCAAAAGAAAGCGAAGTGTCCATTAGCACCCCAAGGTTCTTAGCAAACTGATGGGGAGGCAGACAGTTCCCAAGTGAGGGCGGCCACCAGTCATTTGACCAAATTTCCTGGCAGCCGCCAAAAATCAGCACCTCCGTTTTCACCCCGTTTAATTTCAGGAACTTCTGTATCATCCAACGGGACACAGCCTCCATGCAGTTCCTGAAGTTCTGAGCAGATTCCTTCATGGGCTGTGTGAGAGAGGCCATAATTTGGGTGTCATCAGCATACGACAACACCTCCAGCCCAAAGGATCTAACTACCCTGGCAAGTGGGGCCACATAAATGTTAAACAGGGTAGGGCTCAATGAAGAGCCCTGTGGGACCCCACAATGCACGGGCTTTGGGGCAGATAGAAACTGGCCCAACTTCACTCTCTGTTCCCTTTCGTTAAGAAAGGAAGCCAGAAGGCCCAGTGCAGGACCTCCAACCCCTATCTCCCTAAGACGAGCTACCAGAATAGATGGAGAGAGAGTATCAAAGGCCGCCGTCAGGTCTAACAGGACCAGGAGAGTGGTATGGCCCTCATCAACCTGGCAGCAAATGTTATTAACAACTACAGTAAGGGCGGATTCGGTGCTGTGAGATCTCCTAAAGCCATGCTGGGAGACATCCAGGAGGGCAGAATCCCTTTGGAAGGAGCTCAGATGCTGTTAAAGATGGGATTCAAACATCTTTGCAGGAACAGGGAGAAGTGAAATGGGGCAGAAGTTTTTCAGAACCCCAGGATCCAAAGTGGGTTTCTTCAGAAGAGGTTTAACCACCGCCTTCCATAGCGAGGGAAAAACTCCCTCCGTGATAACACAATTCATGACCTTCATAAGAGGGAGAATAACCATTTCCCGACACTTCCCGACAAGCCTTCAGGACTTTGAGTGGGCCTGGATCTAAAGGAGAGCCCGATTTGATATTGTCCAAGAGCTGATTAATCAGCTCAGGAGTAAGGAGGAAGAAGGACGGGAGACTCGGAGGAGATCCGACAGACACACTCCCGTCTGAAGAAGGAGAGGGAATGCAGGGTCCCAAACCAAGATTCAAGGTTGTAAGTGTGCCATGGATATCCACGATCTTAGAATGTAAAAAGACCGAAATGCTGTCACACAACTCCTGGGATTCCACTATAGGGTCAGCTACTGGTGGAGAAGATAGGGAATCTATGATTCTAAAGAGTTCTCTGGGAGAATTAAGGGAAGCAGTGATCTTAGTATAATAGGCCCTCTTTTCCTCCATAATGGCTAGCTTGTATTCTTTTAGGCAAAGTTTGTGTTGTTCCCTCCCCAAGGGACACAACTGAGCCCGCCAGAGCCTCCCCTGTTTGCGACACCCTTGTCTCAGCAGCCTAAGTCTGTCTGAGAACCAGGGAGCCGAGGGACTCTTTCTCGCAGAGTAATGCTGTTTAGGGGGAGCCATGATGTCCAGAGCCCCTGAGATGGTACCGGCGAGTTCGCGGGCGGCAGAATTGACATCCTGCAATTCAACAGGCATCAGATTATTCAAATAGGGAGCGAGAACCTCATTATTGATGGCATTAAAGTTCCTTCTAAGTTCCCACTTCCTAGGATCTGAGGACGACGGGGCTGCGTCCTGATAGGATAGTTCTAGCGGGATCGGACCAAGCTAGCGAACCGGAAGTCCCACCTTCAGCCTCAGGTCATTGGTAAAGACTCCGTCAAGCGTGTGACCAGCCACATGGCTGCGGCCAGTCACCAGCTGCATCAAACCACAATAGTCCAGAGTTTCCAGAAGTGTCAGGGTGTCTCTTGATCCCCTATTTTCCAAATGCAAATTAAAATCACCAACGAGAGTAATATTAGGCCTCTCAATGAATGGCTCTAGCAGCTTGATCAAGTCCTGACTAAAAGCAGATCCAGGGCCCGGCTGCCTACAGAACAAGAGGCCAGAGAAGGAGACGGAGGGAGTGGAATTGATAGAAAAATACATGGCCTGAAAAGAATCAGAGGGGGTGGAAAGAAATTCAGTACGGCATGTAAGAGAGTCCGTGTATAAAATTCCTATTCCTCCGTTCTCGACGGCCTATTCTATCCATCCTGACCAGGGCATAACCCATGGGGATAGCATCTACCAAATCAGGTCCTGAGGCATCAGATGCCCAGGTCTCTGTAATAAACACCCACATAGGCTTTCTGACCAAAACAAGGTCTCTAAATGCGATGTTATTTTTAATTAAAGATCTCGCATTATTAAGAACCCCCTTTCGATCGTGATTTTAGGGGAGGGCTTAGATACACCAATGGTCGACAATGTCTTCCCAGGATTCGCCATTCCGGGACCACTGTTCTGACATCCACAACCCATCCCAATTAATAAGGCATCAGGGGCAGTGGTATAGTGACAGGGTTTGTCTAAAGGCTTCAACGTCTAGAATAACGGAAACTTACTTGAGAGCCAACAGTGGATGGCCCTGCCTCCCTTGCCCCTGGCGCGAACTTAGCGCGGATGGGCGCAGACGGGCTGGACTTTGGCGCGACTTCGGCGCACGCCCCAGCGCGCGCCCGTTAAGTGCGGAGGAGGTCATGGAGGTTAATTAGGGTGGCGCCTGGAAGCAAACGAGCGCTTGACCCTCGGTCTCCAATCAGGGAGAAGACCAACAATCTATGCCGGGGCCCTCCACAACAAACGGGAAAACCCGTGATGGACCGGGGCGCTGGCGAAAAGTGACAAGTGCAGAAAAGTAAGTGCAAAATACAGATAGTTTTTAAAATAGTCGGGTAAAAACAATCAATTTAAAACTGCAAGATTAAGGTGCAGCCAACAGTCAATTACAGCATTATAGACCACTAAGCGCAGGGCAGGTGACGTAGGTTAAATAGGGTGGCGCCGGGAAGCAAACGAGCGCGTGACCCTCGGTCTCCAATCAGGGAGAAGACCAACAATCTATGCCGGCGCTGGCGAAAAGTGACAGGTGTAGAAAAGTAAGTGCAAAATACAGATAGTTTTTAAAATAGTCGGGTAAAAACAATCAATTTAAAATGGCAAGAGTAAGGTGCAGCCAACAGTCAATTACAGCATTATAAGCAACCCTTTTCTGCCTAGTCGACCCATCAACCGGGCAGAAAAGCGGCAGACGGTCTTCCCGTCCACTGCAGTCCCCAGCCATCATAATATGGCTGGGGGAAATGGGAGGCGGGCGGGGGATGATGTAGGGTTGATCGCCACCGCCATGCGGGCAGTGACGATCCGCCCTACATCATAATAGACCCCTAAGTCGTTTTATCGGTTTGCAGGTTGTTCTTGGCAAGTCCAAGGCAATACGTCTGTTGCACTGTCTTGTTCAAAAACATGATTTGCTGGAGGATGAGGCATGCTCTGAATAATGCTTCTATTCCCTGTTCTTGCCTTTCTCTGATACCCCAGACAGATTTTGAGACTATGGTGTCTTTCCATAAGTCAAAACCTTGCTCAGAAAACTGGACAATATAGGAATGCGAGTAAACCTGTTTGGTGTTTGTTAGCATTTTTCTCTGTGCGGATGTTTGTGCAACCTATAATAATATGAGGCTTGGTCAGATACACTAAGGGCCAAATGTAGGAGCCCTAATACCGGTCGGAAACGGCCGATTTCGGCCGTTTCCGACCGGTATTAGGGTTTTCAGATGTAGGGGGCTGAAAATTACAGAATCGGTATATTTACCGAATCAGTAAAATTACCGATTCGGTAAATTACCGAATCGGTAAATACACCGATTCTGTAATTCCAAATGTAGGTGGCACAGTTTACAGTGCCACAGGCCCTTAAGAGTCGGTATTTTACCACACAATCCTATTGTGTGGTAAAATACCGAA
This sequence comes from Lissotriton helveticus, assembly GCF_964261635.1. NCBI lineage: Eukaryota > Metazoa > Chordata > Amphibia > Caudata > Salamandridae > Lissotriton > Lissotriton helveticus. The sequence continues at coordinate 18,129,770 of NC_136067.1, forward strand.
TTCAGGAGTGCATGCACATCTGTGCATGCACACCTGTGCAATGTGACACACAGACATGCCCTTAGGGCATGTATGTGTGCCACATGTCACACAAGCCTGTACTTGGGGTGCTTGAGGGTGTCAAAGTGACACCCCCTGCACCCTTGCAGGATTCGGTATTTACCGATTCTGTAAATACAGAATCGGTATTTCCCATTGATTCCTATGGCCTTTAAAGCCCATAGGAATCAATGGGAAATACCGATTCTGTATTTACAGAATCGGTAAATACCGAATGTTACAGATTCGGTAATTCTGCATTTGAAATTACCTACATCTGCCTCCTTCCTATTTACCTACTCTTAAATACCGAATCGGTAAAATTCGGTATTTAAGAGTAGGTAAATCGGAATTACCTACATCTAGCCCTAAATCCTGAAAAATATGGAAACTTTTGTATAGAAATATTTTTGAACTGCCTTTCGGCAGGGTTGGGCAATGTTCCCACTGGTGGTAACTGTACACATTTCTAGAATTAGCAGATTTATTGCAGAAAATGATGACCTTAGTGTTGATAACAATACATTGTTTCAAAATCTGATCTGCTTTACAATGTTTCAATATTAGAAAATGTAGCAAATTTTTTCCATATCAGAGAACATATTTACAGTCTCAAAATCCCAACCATCGGAAAATTTTCTTGAGGTAATGATATCACATAATGATATTTTAAATAAATGAGGAATTCTTAAATGTTCAGTCGGACCAAATATATTGAAATCAACCTTGTCCCAAACTATACCATCAGGCATAGGAACTGCTGCAATGTTCACTGATGACAAGTCTCTTTGTTCTCAATAAAATGATTGGTGTGGTTTTAAAATGAAATTCACCTTGTGTGCTGCAGAGCTTTGTTGAAGGAATTTTCCATGAACAAGCATGCTAAAACCTATTACTAAGCCTAATCAAAAAAGAAAGAAAAGTAGCCCAGTAATTACCCATAGTGCTACCCAAGGCCATACCAGGTAAGTCTTATTAAGAAACTTCAGAAAGTCTTTAACTTGCTGCTTGCGCCATTTTCCAGCTGGCATCGTTTCAGGTTCACTTGGATCCAAAGAAATGTATCAAAGATTATGAAGTAGCCAGAAGCAGTTCGATCAATTGTTGGTATTGCATCAGGATTTGTGGAAATCATAGTTTGGCCCTTTTGAGGCATGTTGTCATAGACATCTGTATTTGGTTGGATTGAAATTTGTCTTTCATTTGGATTCAGAATTTGAACTTCAGGTTCAAGAGGAACGAGTTCCATAGCATTATTGCTTAGTCCATCATTCTGTGCAGAGAACTCTTCAAACTTGATGAGTCTTTCCTTTTGAACTTCTTAAATTGTAGCGTGAGGAGGGTGTCTGCTACATTGGAGTCCAGATTGCCTGGTACTCAGTATCGGCCACATAGTGTGGTTTGATTAAGTCAACTGAGACATCACTTCTCCTTTCTTCCGGCTAGAAGCAGTAGAAGTACAATTCTTGTTCCTTCAACTGCTAGGACTTGTACAGGCTTTCTGTATGATGGCCCAAAATATTTTTTGTCAGCTATTTTTTCTTTGACCAGATACCCGACTTTTGGGATAGAGACAGGTCTTGCCGTGACTGGTGTTGACTTTGCCAGTGGTGGTCTGCTTCATATGTACATTACTTTGTTGTTTCCTGGATTCATTAAGATCCTGTAAAAGAGGCAAATGATCATGGATGTCAAAAAGCTTTTCATCCCCCACTTCGCCTTCACAATCAAGATCAGGTACCTACTTTCTTGTACCAAATAGGACCTCATATGGAGTGACACCCCAGTGGTGTAGCGTTTTAGGACACGTGAGATTTTCCTTATTCATGCCCTTATATAGGTATAATTCACATTACCCTTATATAGGCATAGAAATCATATCCATATTTAGACATAGCCCATGCAGTCCAAATACAGGTATGGCTAGATTCACCAGTTTCAAAAAGCCACAACGATTTCTTGCAAAACTTGGCTTCAGCAGTCAGGGTCATCCCCTTTCTTGAATATTGATTTGTCCTAGAAATCATGGCGTTTTCAAAGAACTACCATTCCCTTGGGGTTCTTTGGTGACGTTATTATGTCCAAATTTACGTCAAACCAGGCACCTTCAAGGTATAAATATGCCCACACTTGCTCTAGCAAAGACACAGTGGTTTGGAACAGTTCAACTATCTACTTGCCCGACACAGCACGCTACAGCTAGTGCCGAAGGAAGCCGACCCTCTAGCTGATGCACTGACAGAGATGCTGCCTTTTTCTCGCTGAGAATCCAGCTCCAGTGTTTCCAAGCTCTCCTTGCAGGGTTTTGGGAAATCGAGTCCCGAGACAGAGATACCAGACCTCTTTCATTCTAAACCAAGGTACGGAGCTGATTAGACCCTAGGAGAAATCTTGGATAGATTCTTGGCAAAGAAACTAAAACCTATGCTACACCATACTTACTTCTTCCCTCGTACAAGACCTAGGTTAGGTACATGTAAATAAAAAAAATGTAAAAAAAATAAATTGGGTTAGGCATATTTTAGAAGCACCAGTTGAGTACTTTTAGTCTTTGTTATTTATGCATGTATTTTATGGTTTAGAAACCATACCATGCTTTTACAGTATTATTTTATAATACTCTACTTGCTGTACGCATTATACTTTACAGCCAGTATCACAATTGTAGCAGTTCATTTCTTCTGCATGAGAAAGAAGACTGTTCAATAAATACTTTAATTAAAAATGCCCATCTATCTATTTTCTGCACCTCTGATTAAACGAAGCATGCACGATTGACTGAGTGAAATATCTATCTATTGTTTCCACGGCTCCGAAGATTATTTGTATTCTTGGGGAAACAAAGTTATCATGTTTATGCGGTTGTCAGAAACTAATCCCTTCTTGTTTATTCAATAAAATTTCTAGTGACCTTCGAGCTAGCTGGCACTCACAATTAAGTCTAATATATTCAATAGAGACCTAGTCGACCTAAGTCCTACGTCACATCTATAGGATATATTATTCCAATGGGCAGAGCCTATTGGGAATATAGGAACTACACTACATGAGAACTACTTGGCATGTTATTCAATGCTTGCTGTACTCCATACATATGCTTTACCAACTCTAACCTTGCTGTTAATGATTCCTTTAATTCCAGTTTTTTTGTCTCCACAATCGAATTTTCCTCGGGATGGTAGGTATGGAAAGGCGTACCGCAATGCTATACCCAATCCTCACATGGCCTACTTGTAAGCCCGAGAGCTAAACGCAGGGCCAAGGTAAGACTGTAATGTGCCAATTGCGTATGTCCCTAAAAAGACTCTCAAATCTTTCATAACAGTTTGAGCATCAGCCGAGCATTAGTGCCACACCCATAGGAATCCCGAGCAGTAATCCACTGCAACCATGATAAACCTGTAAGACCTATGTCTTTGTAAGGGACTGCAGTGGTCCAAGTAAAAACATGCTAGTGGGTTGTCTGATATTAACAAAGGTGTCTGTGCTGGACGTGTTACAGTGGAAACTTTCATCTGCTGGCAGATGTCGCATTTTAAGACATAGTGGCATTTACCGAATCGGTAAATTTACCGAATCGGTAAAATACAGAATCGGTATTTCTACCGATTTGGTAACTTCGAGATGTAGGTGGGACTCTTCTGAGTCCCAAAGGCCTTTCAGATTCGGTATTTTACTACCCAATCCAATTGGGTGGTAAAATACCAAATCCAGGTGTGCATGCACATGTGTGCATGCACACCTATGCCATGTGACAGACAGACATGCCCTTAGGGCATGTCTGTTTGCCCCATGGCACACATGCCTGTATTTGGGGTGCTAGAGGGTGTCAAAGTGACACCCCCTGCACCCTTGCTGGAATCAGTATTTACCGAATCGGTAAATACCGATTCGGTAATGCCCATTGATTCCTATGGGCTTCAATGCCCATAGGAATCAATTGGCATTACCGAATCAGTATTTACCGATTCGGTAAATACCGATTTTTACAGATTCGGTAAATCAATTACCGAATTTACCTAAATCTCCCTCCTTCTATTTTACCGATTCATAAATACCGAATCGGTAAAATTCGGTATTTATGAGTCGGTAAAATAGAATTACCTACATCTGGCCCATAGTCTTTAGTCTGCTTTGTTAAACCTGGCAACCAATAGTGTTGTTTCAATAAAGAAACAGTTGTCGTAAATCCTGCATTGGCAATACCTAACCCTATGTGTGCTGCTGGAAATAAACCTAACCTACAATCCATGTTTGGAATTACTCTATCCCCCTCTCCAGGAATCTGAGCAAATGGAATGTTATTGGCATCTAACTTGTAGGTGTACTTGAGTTGAAAGCTTTTTGGTACTGCTTTGCTGTTTTGGCGCAAAGCAATGACAGCCACCATAAGCTCACTGTCTATTCTTGTTTTTGAATGAGTGATTGCAGCTATGGAAGCCATACGTACAGCTCCTTTTGTGGCTTCATCAGCCAATTAATTTGCTTCAACCTGAACGCTATCATGCTGGTGAATCAGTGTATGTATCATGGCGCTCTCGGTTGTTGCGATTTTCAAATCCATTACCTTTTCCGATAGCATTTTGTGCTTAATTGTGCTATCTTTTGCATTTTTTAACCCATTCTGACCCCACTGGTGCAAATACTCATTATATAATTGTACACAGTAAAAGGTATCACACAAATTAGGTGTGGGGAATTCTCAAACCATATTGATCAGTGCCAGTATCAAGGCTGTCAACTCTGCCAACTGTGCTGTGCAGTCTCCTAGAGATTGTGTTTGTGTGCAACTTGGGTGGAACTTTCCATCCTTCATGCAACCTTTATCAATAGGACATGCTCCGCTATCTTGTTGCTATATTTCCTATGGCAGTTTGAGCAGATACGTCAGTGTAAATTATATATACATTCTGATATAGAGGCATTTTTTTATTTGGTAGAGTATATTCTTGTTTGTATTGCAGAAATGCTTGTCTTTAGATTGTACCTGTATTCTACGTCTGTTGCAGTGAGAGAATTAGCCCATTGTATCCAGCTCAGATTTAAGGCTTTAGCGTGTGGATTGCTTGCCTTTGTTGAAGCCTCTAAAGCTAGAACTGGGGTCACTACTATTATTTATTTCCCCTGTGACACTGCTTTTTCTCTTACTACAGCAGTCTGTACTGCTGTCAGAATCTTTTCTGTAGATGCAAAGCGCATCTCAGCATTTGTGTACAAATGTGATTTGAGTGCAATTGTTAAGGTTTCACATTCATTATATGTCAGGTAAGTGTATCCTGACTGCCCCGCAACTATACGGATCACCATATTGCATACGTTTACCTGTTTCTGTAAGGGTTTGGAAGCTATCATGTCAGCTTGTAGAGAACTAAGGATATCTGTGTGTTCCTTTGTACATTGTCTAACAGAAAAGTCAGGTTTTGTTAAATTTTGAAAGGATTTACTCTTTCTGCGTAATCCAAAATGTATGTTCTACCAAAATGTAGGAATTCTAGGATTGATTGTACATTTTTAGGTTTCGGCATGGCGAAAAGCTGCGCAAGCAGCGTTTTGCGCAATGCGAAATCTTTTGTTTAGAGTATGTGGCTTGGGAATACGCCCTCTGTTCCATTGGCTAGCTCCATAAATGGAGGCTAGCCATTGGAACAGACATCTGTCCGTCATGGCCGGAGCAGATTCGTGGGCGTTCCCGCGATTTTTACTCATCCCACCCCTTTCCCTACGTCATGCGGCGGTGGGCGGTGTTTTTTTTTTCTTTTTCAAGCGATGTTTTTGTCATTTGGTTGCCTGTGCTCTCCGTGTTATGTCGTGCTTGGCTCGTGGCTGTCGTCTCCGTCTTCTGTCTTTGGATGAGGTCATGATGCGAGGGTCTAACCCATGAAAGCGACGTGAAAGCGGTTTCATGCTTGTTCTTATTAAAATGAAAATGCTTTTGCTGTGGAAAAAAAATTTGGTTGCCTGTGCTCTCCGTGTTATGTCGTGCTTGGCTCGTGGCTGTCGTCGCCGTCTTCCGATGAGGTCATGATGCGAGGGTCTAACCCATGAAAGCGACGTGAAAGCGGTTTCATGCTTGTTCTTATTAAAATGAAAATGCTTTTGCTGTGGAAAAAAGATAACTATACAAAAAAATCTTGCCTTCGGCCTTAATGACACCACAAGAAACCAATATAATTAGAGAGATATTCAAATAAATGTATTATTAATTGTCCGAGTAATCACATTTTTAAAGCAAATGGTCTCCGCATGTTTTCTGACAGGCGCTATAAAAAATATATTGGCAACTTATATGAAATAATCTATTTAAAGGCTCTTAAATAGCAATTGTTTCTGATTCCCAACTAGGTGAAATTCATGTTCGCACCTCAGAAAGATGAAAGGCTGACTCGCCCTGTCAACGTGTAACAAACGGATTGTCTTGTTGCAGGTGCTCAACCCACTGTCCTCTCTACGTGTAATCGTAAAATGCAAAGTCACGTTGATTCTGCACGCCTGAAGCTGAAACCGCACAGGAGTGATTTGCCGAAGGTCACACAAGGCGGTTGAAGGTTGAGGGTTATTTCCTCATTAAAAGAAGCCCATCATAAGCCCAGGGAACAACAGGGCACTTTACCAACACAACAATGAGGCAGGGCCTCTAACAAAGCTGATCTGCTTACTGTAGTCCATCGAGGGGACGTGTGACAGAAATAATGCGAGGTTTCTCTGGGGTGTAGCCTGGACTCTGAAAGTTAAGACTTGTTTATCAGATTCCTCTCACAGGCAGACATTATTAACCAGACCTTTGATTCGCCTTCGGCTCTAACTCTTAAAGAATCTCTCACAAGTTTTGAAAAAGGTACATGCAGGTGTGTTTGGTGGGTGTAACACCCGCCTCCATCCGGGGCCTGGGCAGGGAAGCTTCCATTCCAAGCCCAGCTTCACAGGGCAGGTATCATGTTGACAAAATAGCCATCAATCACCCCACCAGCACGCACAGCGGAGGCGTCGCTGTACATTTGGTGATGGATGAAAGGCAACAGAATTGCATGAGGAGTGAGCAGCGCAGCGTGAGCAGCACGATAAAGTCATCTGTATCCGTCAACCACTAAATGCCGTTTGTTTTTGAGAAAGATGAAGACGACTGCACGAGAGCGAAGCATAAACAAAGTCAACAAAGTGACAACCCTGGGGGAGGCAGCCTCAAAACTGTTCACACACTCACTTATTTCACCAAAATGTTCCCCCAGTCATGCTGGGGTTTGGGAAGAGTCCCATAATTGTCCCAAGGCGGATTAGCTGGTTCTCCCTTTTATGTTATGTTATTGATGTTTTTATAGCGCTCTAATCACTCGTGGGGGTGTCCAGGCGCTATGTAGCTGGTATGTGAGGCCATCCATGGAGGTCTTATTGGAAGAGTCAGGTGGCTTCAGCTTCTCATGAACGTCAAGAGGAGAAGAGGAGGCTCAGATGTGTTGCTACCAGTAGGTGGCGATGTCCCCCTGCAGGCCACTCTTACCCAGGGCTTTCAATGGGATGACAAAACTGGTGGTCTCTCAAATGCTCATGGCCATTATAATTCGGGCATGGTTTAAAAAGTAAGCTAAAAATCTGTGCTTAGCATAGTGTATCGCCTGGCAGGTATTTTACTGTTTCTGCCATTGCATCCGGATATATATGATACAAGTAACTTCCACGTACAACAAGCCAGGACTATTGGCTTTGCCAATGGTTGTTAGTTGCATAAGATAAATAAGCAACAACTATGGCTTCGTTGTATATAACATTGAAAATACTTCAGAACTGAAATGATGAGACTGTGAAATAACTATAACAAGGCTCTTTGAAGTTACATCACAGACAGTGAAGGGTGTCACTGCTGCAGAGTTAAGATTTTTGTTTCACCCTGATGGTGAGGGCAAAAACGGAGAGCCCGATAGAGACCATCTCGGCACCTGCTTTTTAGGTTTCGACCTGGCGAAAAGCTGCGCAAGCAGCGTTTTGCGCAAAGCGAAATCTTTTGTTTAGAGTCTTTTGTTTAGAGTATGTGGCTTGGGAATCCGCCCTCTGTTCCATTGGCTAGCTCCTTAAATGGAGGCTAGCCATTGGAACAGACATCTGTCCGTCATGGCCGGACCAGATTCGTGGGCGTTCCCGCTATTTTTACTCATCCCACCCCTTTCCCTACGTCATGCGGCGGTGGGCGGTGTTTTTTTTTTCTTTTTGAAAAGCTGCGCAAGCAGCGTTTTGCGCAAGGCGAAATCTTTTGTTTAGAGTCTTTTGTTTAGAGTATGTGCCTTTGGCAATATTTATTTTTACTTGTGAAGCATTTTGACAAAGGAATAAATAAACTCAAGTGTGTGTTTGTTAAAGGATTTCTAAGCACTTCCTTGGCAAGAAGGTGTACAATACTGCTTAAATCTTTTGAAAATTATTGATAAAACTTATGCTTTGTAAATCAGATTAATAATATTCCTCAGAATTGTATACCATGTATTTCTTTTATGTTTAATTAACTTACCCACAACACTTTACAGCGTTCATGTCATCACAGAAAATGTCAAGGCTATTTAAACTAGATAAACTGATGATGCACAGGATAATTCAGCAAAGCAATAATAGTATTTTTTTATTCTCTTTAAGTAACCACTTACGACGAAGTGAAACATTTTCACGTTTAGGATTATACGCCTACAAATCCCATTAGAAAAATTATAGGAAGAACCAAACAATTTCTGACGCTGTGCATTTTGGACTCAAATCCACTTTGACTTTGAAAAAGTGTTCGTTCTGAATTTCTTTCAGACAAGGTGACTGGGAGCTATACAAATATCAGCCAAACTCAATTATTTGGAAACAATGTAGATGAGGTTTGTTAGAAGTGTAGACTGACCACTTACTTTGAAAAATACGTGTCCATGTCATGTTGCAAGAAATTATATGGGATCTGATATTTGTTTGAATTTCTTTTTAAACGGTGAGAGTAGGGTCACTTCCTAGCCACAAAATGTCATAATCTGAGCTGCACAGAGATGGTTTAAGTTTTAATGTATTTTCTTGAGCGGTGGAGGTGGGGGTTGTGCAAGCCTGGAATCAATCCCAATGCACCAGCAGCAGGGAGTGAGAGGAAGCCGGCTTTGTATACATTCAGTATGGGACAGGAAGGGGAGCTTATCTCTCTTCGATCCAACGCCATGACCCGGTCCCAAACAATACATAATGGAGGAGCCTGACACTGCAAGCACCTGGAAGGTCTGACTTTAGGCCCTGAGGTTTAGCCTTCAGCTCGGACATTTCCTTGCTTCTCACTCCCCTGGTTTTTACCAGGAATGTTAGAAGCTTCGGCCCAAGTTACACTACGTGGACAAAGACATACCGTGACCAGAGTACAGGAAAGGAATTTGTACAGGGCTCGCAGTGTTGTGTGGAGCCAGGCAGTCCATCAGTCAGGCACACTGAGAGTGTGGAGAAAGTGATGTGACGACTTAGAGACAATATGTCTGTGGTCTCCGTGTTATGTCGTGCTTGGCTCGTGGCTGTCGTCTCCGTCTTCCGTCTTTGCCCGGTATGTATGCTCCGGTTATCGTGCGTGGCTGTCGTCTTTGTGCCTGTGGTCTCCGTGTTTGCCTCGAACCATCTACATTAACATGGTGCTTCACACTGAACATTAGGACTATAATGTTTTAAGAAGGCCACTCTTCCAAAAAGAAAAGAACCGCTTTGTATTTGCAAAACACAAAAGCGAGCTCTCAGAACCCGTCAATGAAAGCTCTGGTTTAGTAGACACCGTCGCAGAAATCAAACCCCTAAACCCGGTCTAGTCTGCAGGCAGAGGCTCGTACCTCACACAGACTTGGCAATCCTTTGAAAACCACCGCCAGAGATTTACAACATCACATTATCTCGGGCTTCAATAATGCAAGAGCCGCGAGGAAGGCTTTCACCTGCAAAGTATGATTTCTTTTTTTAATGCAAAAGAAAATGGGTGTTTTGCTGCGCAGAATATTCAGCTCGAGTGTCTTGTCGCTTGCACCCTGCAAAGGATGCCGCATTTTACATTCACCAATGCAAATTTTCAGGGAGTGATGTATATCAACAAAAAGAACTTCAACACAACAACGGCCGCTACACAAAACGAAAAAGACCTCAATGCACACACTTGAAGGCGGAGTGTAACAAACAAAGCAACACAATACATACCAGGATTTCAAATAAATATCTGGCCAAAACGGTATGGTATAGAAAAAGTTCTCTCACGCCCAGATATTCAATGGTGCGCCCTGTGGCCAGGGGGCTACTGCCTGTGAAGCAGCCGGTGCAATGCCCGGGGCCCAGAGGCCTGAGGGGGCCATTGTACACCGATTAATGCTGTGTTTTCTACCGAATTAACAGGTAGGGGCATTTTCATTACTTAAGTTGGGACCCATGGCACCCTAGCAACGCTGCTTGTGGCGAAAGCTGTGCACACTATGCAAGTACAGTAAGTACATTAACAGAAACAATTCACCTCTCCGACCATTAAAAGGCAAACTAAAGAAATCCAAGATCATCGCCTCTTGCTGCTCAAGCAGTGGCTGACGCAGCCGACAGTCTGCGGGAGGCTGCCTCCGTCACTGAGCCTCATGGAAATTGGCAAGGAACGGCGCTCATAAATCTATCTTTCAAGTAACAGATTTAATTGGATTTTAATATTGAGCTAGTTAAAAATAGACGAGACGAACTTTTTGCTGTTGCCGAAAAAGTCCTCAACCTTAGATGTACCCTGTTCAGGTTAATAACATAAGCATCTCAACCCGTCACGCTTTCCCTCTTTGTTCTATCTCAACCATATTTAGCCCGCTGCAGTGCCAATGTCCTTTGTTCCCTTCTGTCCGCTGACCCTGTGGGTTAGAGGGGAAACCCCATCTGCGGTGATCGCGAATTTTCTCACCTAACATCCTTTGTCTTCTGTGTCAGTCAGTTGATTGTTTTTCACACTGTACTGTAGACGCCCCGGCTTCAATGAGGCCGTATACAACTTTACAATGTGGTAACGAGGGGCGGTCAGCGTCACTCCACTGACCTTCATTAGCTTGGTGGGTTACTGGAGGGGCGCGCTGTGCGGGGTAGGGGGGTGCATGACAAGCTGCCGCCTGCTGTCTGACATATGGTTAAGAGCCGCGCATGTGCGCACTGCTCCAGAGTGTGTGCGTGTGTGACTGCTCCAGTGTGTGCGTGCATGTGACTGCTCCAGAGTGTGTGTGTGTGACTGCTCCTGAGTGTATGTGTGTGACTGTTCCAGGGTGTGTGTGTGTATGTGAATGTGACTGCTCCAGAGTGTGTGTGTGTGTGTATGTGACTGCTCCAGAGTGTGTGTGTGTGTGTAGGTGACAGCTCCAGAGTGTGTGTGTATGTGTATGTGACTGCTCCAGTGTGTGTGTGTGTATGTGACTGCTCCAGTGTGTGTGTGTGTGTGACTGCTCCAGAGTGTGTGTGTGTGACTGCTCCTGGGTGTGTGTGTGTATGTGACTGCTCCAGGGTGTGTGTGTATGTGACTGCTCCAGAGTGTGTGTGTGTGTATATGACAGCTCCAGAGTGTGTGTGTGTGTGTATGTGACTGCTCCAGAGTGTGTGTGTGTGTATGTGACTACTCTAGTGTGTGTGTGTATGTGACTGCTCCAGTGTGTGTGTGTGTGACTGCTCCAGTGTGTGTGTGTGTGTGTGTGTGTGTGTGTGTGACTGCTCCAGTGTGTGTGTGTGTGTGTGACTGCTCCAGTGGGTGTGTGTATGTGACTGCTCTGGTTGTGTGTGTGTGTGGGGGGCTCTGGGTGTGTGTGTGTGTGTGTGGCTCTGGGTGTGGCTGGCTCTGGGTGTGTGTGGCTGGCTCTGAGTATGTGGGGCTGGCTTTGGGTGTGTGTGTGTGTGGCTCTGGGTGTGTGTGTGTGTGTGGTAGTAATTGCTGTCTGCTGAGCTCGTCCGTAGGGTACAATAGTTATCACATTTGCGAGAGATTAAGCTATTGGCAATGTAAATGACAATGCCATTTATTTATCTGTTTTCAAAACCAACACATAAATACAAATTTTGTCATTTACAATGCCAATAGCTCTAACTTCTCCAAAGGCGAAACCGTTGCATTGTAAATGCTTGTTTAATGATGTAGGAGGTCGGAGCAGCTCGCATTGTTCTAAAAAATTGTCTGCCAGGCTCTTCCCTTCATTTGAAACATCGTATCCCAAAAACAAGACACTGAGGTGGGCAATTTTTGATTTGATAAAGTTGAATTTGAAGTACTCAGATAAAAATCCCAACATGATGGTATTCACTCTGTTCAAGTGTTCCTCTGGGTCATCGTCCATTAGATAAATATTATCCACACAGGACAATGCCTCTTCATCCAAATTTCGAAAAAACTTTACTCTGGCCAAGAACAACACTGGGCTGTTCTTATACCCTTGAGGGAGTCAACAACATTGGCGTTGAGACCCCAACTCTGAGAATGCAGTTAGATACCTGCTTTCAGGCACTATATTTTGCCAGAAAGAGCCATTTGAGATATCAAGTGTTGATTTATATGGGGGAACACTTACCGGAGCTGGGGGACGAGGGGAGTCCTCTTCTGTTGCCGCCACCGCCAGGAGTCACTACATTGCAGGCATAGCGCCGCCGCCCCGGGACTGCAATTCCCGGCTGCCTCAGCGGCGGCACAGCTTCCACACGCACTGCAAGCGCCAGGAGGCGCCCATATACAGCGCTCTGCTCGGCGGAGCAGGTGGGGAACACTTACCGGAGCTGGGGGACGAGGGGAGTCCTCTTCTGTTGCCGCCACCGCCAGGAGTCACTACATTGCAGGCATAGCGCCGCCGCCCCGGGACTGCAATTCCCGGCTGCCTCAGCAGCGGCGCAGCTTCCACACGCACTGTAAGCGCCAGGAGGCGCCCATATACAGCGCTCTGATCAGCTTCGCGGGACGCCGGGCGAAGCCCGGGCAAAGGGCGGGCCCTCTGTGGCCCTCACAGGCCCGAGAAGGATGGGACGGGCCACCCGCCTTGGCTCCTACTGAACAAGGTATAGTGAGACTCAGACCTATATCTCTGTATACACTGCAGAGACACCAGGACTTCCATTGACTTTTTGCGGGACTCTGTTTGCTGCACCGTCGCCATGTCTCTTAAGGGGGCTCCCAAACCCAGTACTCTCCCAAGTGATTCTAGTAGGGGGAGGTTAGACTGCTATGTAGACACGGTAGACAGGGTATTATTACCCGTTATCCATGACTTGGAAGATATAGAAACTCGTCTGACCTCACATTGCGTAGCCTGCAAACATCCTGAGGCCCAGCTAGTCAACACAGCATCAAGTTGTCCTGGTTGGAGGATTTGAACGCCCTATGTCACGTTCGATATGCAACAGTTGAATCCAGAGCAGACCCACCCCAAGTCCTATCCAGCCCAATACTTCCCGTACATTTGCTGTCTAACTCTTTATTGAACGCAAACGACAACACTCTGGTTGCCCCACTCTTATCCCCGTTAGTAAAAGTAAATACTAAACAACTAGGGAACCCTAAAACTCCTATGGCCACAAGAAAGCGCCCCGGGGATAACAGCATGGGTAGGGAAGCTAAACTGCTTAAGCCCTGCACAAGTTCCTTACCGTCTGTCAGCACCCCTCCTACAGCTTCCCAAGTCGGCGACAACATTGAATCCTTTGCACCCCCCTATCAGGCAGCTCTTCTGGACCTCATTGAACGCCTGGTCACCTCTCTTATATCCCCTTTGACTGCAAGAATCAACTAACTAGAGGATAGGTTAAGGGATATAGAGACCCCATTTAGGGCACCGACTCAACCTAACAAGAACCAGTCAGGACAGAGGCAACCACAGCCCTTACCCGCTACCGTGGTTTCTAAAATAGCTCCTCAAAAAAGTAGCATCCCTCTTAATAGACCCACGGTCCCACAGAACCGCCCCTGTATCTCCTCGTCATCCGTCACCGAGCCCATTACCACCAAGAGCATCTTCGCTGATGTAGGGGTGCCAAATGTTCCCCCACCTTATGAGGAGAAAACTACTAACCTAGATTATACTAAACATATACATCTGCCCCCAATGGCCGCCCCCTTTGTCTGTGTTCTCACTGGTGTCTTACCAATTACAAAGGGAAAAACCAAGAGATCAGAGGATCTAAAACGCATGGTCATCTATTGGCTGTCTAGGAACCGACCCTTGCCAGCGAACATTGATGGTGCCATTCAAAGTGTTAGAAGGGTGGGATGGCTCGGCCCCCTTCCAAAAGATCTCCCAGGCGACCTGGTGTTAGTTAGATTCTGGAGCGATCGGGTGGTGCCTTATTTACAAACTTGGTTTTCACAATTAGGGGATGGCCCGATCTCTGTCTGGGGACTCCATGATTTTTACCCTAGGTCCCGCTACCCTCGGCCCTTAAAGACAAGACTAGAGAGAAAACACCATTTTCAGGAAAGATCTAACATAGAGATTAATTATCGGCCGGATCGGAGTGTGTATGTAAGGAATGGCTTTAACAACACCATCCCAAATTATTTTTCATGAAGTGTTTTTTAGTAGTGATACCCAGTGATTAGCAATTCGTTTGAATTGACTTTATAATGTCTTAACTTATCATCAATTATTGTAATGAAATGGATCTTAATGATGTGTATATAATGAATGTTGCTCTTATGATTTTTATGTATGTTACTGAATAGCCAGCGATGTACCGTGTATCATGTAGTTCATGTATTATGTTCGTTTTAATGTTATATTGTGTTTTATTCTGTATGGTCTTTTATGGTATATTTTACCGAAATAAAGACTTATGAAACTGAAACTGATTTATATTTTTCCACACAATATTATTCATTAATGTGGCCCTGTGGGCATTTTGGACTGCAAATGCCTTTGTGCATGTGTTTAAATTTCTGTAGTCTAAAACTAAAGAATATGAATAGTTGGGTTTCATGACTCGAAAAAAAGAAGTGTTTATCGATTAGGTGCAATTTTTGATCACTCCTTGGTATTCAAGTTGATCTAAGATCTCCCTGCCCAGTTTTTTTTGCTCCTTGCTTTATTGGATACTGCCTCTGTGCAGATGGAGTATTTTTTAAAGGAATTATGTGGTGGGTTGAATATTCATCCCATCCAACAAGGTTTTTGTATAATGCAGGGGCTTGGGCTACTGCCCTCTCCTGCCGACATGTGTGTTTTAGATGCTTGGGAATATGGTCTGAGAATGCAGGTAAAATTATTGTTTTTCCTTTAGGGCAATCCATGATGAATGCTGGTGGCCAATCTTGTTCAACTAACAAAATGTCATAGCCTAATATCAGATTCTTTCAAAAGAGACCTCTAACTGCCCTGCATTTGTCCTCCTCCATTTGAAGTGTTATTTCATATAACTGATGTAGGACACTTACCCCAGTGTCAGGTGTTTCCACCGTGATATGTCATAAGTCCGCTGTCACCAGAAATTCCACCAGGTTCAGGCGAGCTATTGTTACTTCTGCTGCATTGTCTAGCATTGTCAGAGCCCATTCCCCATTCAGTAGTCGAGTCCTCAGAATTCTGGGCATGTCTGATCTTTAGACCTGCGACCTTCTACTTTTTGAACTGTGGCTTTTGCTTTGGTTTTTCTTTTTTTTTAGAAGTGTTATCTTGAACCTGCTGCTTGTGGGTGCACTTTGTATGTTCTTCTTGTCTGTCTGACTGTCCTTACCTCTTGGAGTTTTCAATGAACCCTGAAAGGCAAGTGTATCAGTACCATTTTACTTGTCAGGTTTCCTTATATTAAACCTATTCCTAAGGTTATATCTCTTTTCAGAGGACTCCTGTGGAGGAGATCTACCTCTGGATTGAGATCTGTTCCTTTAACGTTTTGTAGTTTTGTATTCTCCCACTTTTCTGCAGGTGTCTGCTTAGAAATTTCCTTTTCAGGACTGCCCATTAGTTGTGGTTTTAATGCTCCCCCCACAAACTGTCTGAGCCTAATTCTGTAAATGCAGTTTCAATTATTTTGAGTAGTTTGTGTTCCTGTTCTAAAGGACTGAACTCCCTTAGGCATTAGCAGATTACCACTGAAACTGCTTACACGTTAACATTAGCTATTATTATGGCTGATACCTGGGCATAGTTACCTAGTAACTTTATCCCTAAGTTCAGAGCAGGTTCTGCTCTGTACTTGCTTTGAATTTGTCTTATTACATCTGGTATTACAGCTAATGATGGGATACCATGGGTTCTGTTGTATATGGCAGCAAAGACATTACCCCAAGTAGTACAATCCTCTATTTGCAGTGTTATCCCCATGAGCAAGCAGAATGTTAGCATTCTTTGTTTTTCATAAAGGGTAGTATTTGGGTATACTGCCTCTAGCTGTGTTATTTTCTGAGCCACCCAGAATGACATTTGTTCACGTTTTGCGGGCATTTTACCCATCACTGCATATAATGTTTGTGGTGTTATTTTAGTTGCTGTACTCTGAGCTGGAGCTCATTAGCTGTAATCATTGCTGGTTGGACTGTAAGGGTCCTCATGACGAATTGTGTTAAGTTTCTGTAATTTTTTATCAATTCTTTGTGTTGTGTGAAAGTCTCCTGGTGGCACTGTTTCAATGTCAAGAAGTGGTGTGTAGGCTGCTACTATTGGCCATGTTGCCCCTTCTCTTCCAAGCGGGCTGAGTCTTACTTTTCTTCTTGTGTGCACGAGGGCGCCTTTAAACCAGTAAAAGTCTTCCTGGTACATGAGCAGAACCTCAATGTCCTCATATGGACAATATTCCACTAATGGTTCATCTTCTGTGAAAAAATTAAAAGTTTTTGTTCTTGCATTTGCTGCTGGGAATGTAATCCGTGAGTAAAATACCTCTGTTCTGTATGATTCATGTGGCTCAATCATGAAAGCTACTATGCTAACCCTAGGTGTTAAACCATGCGCAATCAGTTTGAGTGTGACTGTATTTCTAACATGTGGCTTGCCTTAATGGGTCTATTTGGGTGTCCTGATTAGTCATTGTGTTTAGAACACAAAATAACTTTTTAAGGGAACCAAGATAAGGGGTTTTGCATAATTTTAGGGACCAATTGTCCTTCAAGCTTGTTTAATCAACAGCCAATAAATAGTATTTTTTCACCTACTCAGCTGTGGCAGAGTTCATACCCACCCACTCCAGACGTCTTTGGTGTTTTTGTGAGTCTGGGTCTCTAAGAATAGCAAGACTGAATTAAACGGATTCCATTGTTAAATAAGTATCCAATCAATGTTAGCAGCGCCATTTGGTGTAGTTATTGGGAGCCCCAATTGATTCGGACCACCAATAGTTTCCCCTGCTGCACTAGATCGAAAGCGGCACAGAGAACCACAAATACAACATATAAAGTGCACTTCCCAATTATAACATGTTTCCACAGGATCAGAAGGAAACAAAGCACCTGGTCTAGGGTCTTCCCTCATCAATTGTTAATTCTTCCTAGCAGTTTAGGACAGAATATATTTTGGGCAATATCAACAAGGCTTGTGGGCTTATAGTTTGCTGGGTTGCTTTTGTGCCCTTTTTGTAGATGGGAACAAGCTCAGCACCCAGCCAGGAATCTGGAATTTCTGCACCTTTTAGTATGGCATTATACGTGTTACTGAGAATGGCACTCCATATTTGGGGTACAAATAGATAGAGATCCCCTGGAATTAGATTAAAACATGGTGTTTTCTCCCTCTGTGTCATTATATTGCTTCGTGGGTTTCCTTCATAGTGAAGGAGAAGCAAACATGGTCTACTCCTACATTAAGGTGCTCAGTGGACATAACACCATTATCCGCTGGCCCTAGATGTAATTTTGAAAAATGATCTTCCCAAGTCTTTGGGAGAATGTGGAAGTTCTCTTCCATAACCAGGCTTCAAATTCCTTTCGCGATTAGGTGCCAGAATTCTTTGCTATGTTTTATCTGTGATGCTACTATGGGCCTCATTTTGTAAATGTTTATAGGCCGTCCTTTTCATTGCAATGAGGTCTCCTTGGGCGGTCTTAACTGCTTCCATCAGTGCATGCCGTGCTAATTTGCGGTTCTCATCAAACCACATATTAATTGTGTTCCTAATCTTCCCCCTTCCACTATATGCCTTATAAAAAATTTGTTTATTTTGCTAATCAGGGCTTTAAATGTGCCCACCTTGGCTTGCTGTTCCATGTTGTTAATATCTACAGCCTGCAGCATGTCACTGACTATTATGTAAATCGGTGCCAGAGTTTCTGCATTGTTCTGTATTTGTGGCCATTTAATCCTCATTCTATTGTTGCTAGTAACAATATAATTGAGAGATTTGGATTGAGTGGGGAGTTGGAGTGAGCAGGATGGATCTTTTAATTCCAGCGAGAGAGCATGGTGATCCCTATCATCTCTGTCTATCACCCGCATGTCCTTTAGAATTATCCACACATGGACGTCAATCAGGAAATAGTCTATCCTGGTTTTAATATTTGCTCTCTTGTATATACGATGTAGTCTACAATCGGAGGAGGAACGACCATTCACAGCCCTCAACCCATGTTTATAGGCGAAGAATGATACTTGAAGAGCTATTTTCACATTCTTCACAGGTTTCCTATGACTCAATTAAGGAATCCCTAGTTCATTGTCCTCCTCATCGGTGATGCCTTTAGTTACTTCAAGAGGCTCAAATGCTGTATTTACGTCCCCAGATACGATTAAATGATGGTGTGCCCTATCTGCCTCAAAGAATGTATCTAGGTTTACTATAAATGGTGAGTTTAGGTGTTGAGAGGCAAACCGGTTATAGACATTTACCCGAAAAATTGACCTGCTGCTGTTTGTGTCTTTAATGATAAAAGCCAGTAAATTTGGACTATCTAGTTCAAGTTTGTTTATATGGATCCCCGCCTTGATCTTTGTCCAGGCTGCTAACCCGCCTGCTGGACGGCCTCTTCTTGTCGATGTGGCTTCTATGCTGTGGTTTGTGAAACCCACTCTATTTATTTTATTCATACCCCAAGTCTCTTGAAATAACCAAATATCATGGCTGTCTATTACCCTCCCCCACTCTCCACTGGCAACCTTGGACCTAAGCCCTGCAAGCTTCCAAGATAACAGTCTCAATTTCATGTTAAGTGCACGGGGTGAGTGACGTTCTCTTACCTCATGGAGTGTTAATCGAGTAGTTGGCTGGAGTTGTGTAGGTGTATTAGTTGGGGACTTTCCCCTCATAGCATTATTGGCATATGCCCTCGGTAAGTCTTTTGGTATCCATTGCCAATTACCTTCTTGTGATGAAGCTAACAAAGAAATGTGAGGAAAAAATCTAGGTGCTAGTCAAGTAGATTTATTTGTGATGTGGAGTTGATGTTAGGCATGCTATCTGGTTGTCTCACCTGATTCCAATTAGTTCTGATCTGAGTTTTTGTGCTAGGGGAGCCCCTTAAAATCCTTCAATCAGGGGTGCTAGTTGTTTAGGTGCTAGTAACAAATGAGTTACTAGCCCCAGTTGAAAATCTGCCCCTGAGGTGTCCACTTCCTGTGGACTGTGGTACCTTTTTTTTACTCTGAAGCCTCTATATTACCACCTTTAAAGTGGCAGAACTCTTCTTTGGCTCTACAGACCAGGTAACCCACCATAGGGGTGTGGCTAGCCTTCTTGGGTTGTACACCTCATGACCTCTTATTTCCTTGTCTGTCCTAGTTGCAAATGTGTCGGGCAGGGAGTTGGCTTTTCCCCCTCTGAGAGAAAGCCTACTTGAGTATCAGCATTAGTGGTTGATATGAAGCTCACCAACTTGATGAGCACTTCACTAGCAATCTTGTCAGGGAGGGCTGTGCTACTTCCCACCCATGCACTCCTTTATTTCTGCCTCCCGAAAGAGTTCACTGCTCCTGGTGAGGGTCTGATTTCTGTCTCGGTGGCAGCAGCTGTAGGCTGTCAGCCATGGCACAGGAAAGGCTGGGCCAATCAGTACATGCACCCAGGTGGGCAACCTCTAAGGTAGCCACCTGGGTGCATGTCACATCCAATTTGACTTTGGTAAATTATTGGGTTTGATAAGAAAGAGGAAAAATGAGGAGGACAAAGATATATCTTCTCAAGGACACAAATACTTCATCTCCAGCTCCCCTGAACTTCCTTGCTGGGAGTTCTGACCGTAGTGCCACTAATGGTGTTGGGCCTCTAGAGGTTGTTCTTGCTGTTATCCTGACCCACCAATGTGCGGATCAGAATTGTCTTGAAGTCAATGAATCACTTCTCCCTACAGACCCGAATAGACGCAAGATTTCTCTTGCGTGCAACAGAACAGTTGCATCGCCTACCCATGGTCTCATAAACTGATGCAATTCTTTGTTTCTCGATCCTTTCCATCTCTGCGGCTGTTTGGCCTTGTGAATTTTGATGCATCTACAGGTACTTTGGGAGAAATCATGCAGTTTTCTACGGACCCAGTAGTTTGAAACCTTTATAAAGTCATATTCTTAATACATGTATGTTGAATATGAGATGTTGGCCTGGCATATGTTGTCCACTATTCTAGTGGGCACCTTGCACTAGTCCAAACAGCCCCTTATTGATGTTAGGTTAAAGACAACCTTTATAGAAATCTAACCTAGTCATAGCTGTGGAGAGTAGTCTACAGGCTAAGTCTTGAATGAATGCAAAGCAGCTTGTTTACCAGTCTATAATCTTGTGAGTAACCAAATGAAAGGAGAACCACACCAGGTATATATATAAAGTATAGGTTTTTATTCTAAACACATCACTCTAGTCTCTTTATGAGGATAGAGGCAAAAGTACATTCAGTAAACTTAATAGCACATAGTAAACTAGCACAATATGCATTTAGCCCTAAGGGTAATACCAAACCATATATAAATAAAGTGGTATAAGAACCACGGCTTGCATAGATACACAGCCTAGAACCTGTAGATCCACTTGGGCCACCAGGAACCACTCAAGTTAGTGACACAGGGGACACACGGGGAGTGCGTGCAGTGTCTAAACACAGCCGCGAATCACCAATAACTTCTATGGAGGTTCTAGAGTCAACACCCATGGGAGCACCGGAGTACTCAAGTTACTTCACACAGGGAAGCCGGGTGCATAGGTGTTTTTCGTGTTGCTCTTCGTCATCGTTTTCAATGGCGATCTGCTGCAAAGTGCTGCTTGAGTCCAAGTGGAAAGTGTCTGGAGTGATCCAAGCCTGGATCGGAGATGTGAAGAACCTGAAAGCAGGGGGGAAGAGTCTGGATCACCTGCCAGTGACCAGGGGCACCATGGTCGAATGCCCACCGATGTCATGTGATTCAGGTGAAGATGGTGAAGCTTGACTCTTCAGCCACGAGGTCCTAGAGATGTTGACAATGACCAGGAGCTAGATTTGAGCTGTCCCATGAAGGATGTCGAGTGCTGTGGTGTGGTGCCCGGATTGGACCCAACCAGCCTTGGCAACAGCACCCCTCACAGAAAGCAGAGATAGGCTTCGGTGAAGACCAGCAAGGTCTGGATGACTCACTACTTGGTAGGGAGTCAGGGCATGTCTAGTGCAACCAGGGTAGCCCAAGGAAAATCAGAATGGCTTTTACCCATCATAAACTTTATTCGACAGTTAAGTCACAAAAGTGGTACATAAAATACACATTGTTGCAGTATAAAAATTACATTACCATTTGAATTTATATAAATATTTCAAACATGATTAAACTCAAGAAGACTAATGCCGAATATATTTTTTGCTTAAAAATCGATATAAAAAAAATACAAATTTCAATATATACAGTCCAGGAAAATATTGCTTGCAGCTCAGCTAAGCAAAGTAAAATGCACCCCCCTCATATTTCAGTTAATTTTTTAAAGGACTAAATGAATTAAAACTCATTTTACTGCCGTAGCTGTTTCAATCGAATTACCCAAGCCCATTTTAGAAATTTGGCCATGGCTATAGCAATTGGGGGACTGGGATCTGTACATAGGATTCTTAATGCCTCTTCATATCTGCGGGTGCCAATTAATTGGCAAATAGGTTTCACCCACATTGATCGAGGTGCTGCATATAAGAGACAAAAGATGACTTATGGATTCATGTTGGTCCCTGCACCTTGGGCATTTGTCATCAGTTACTCCCACCCATTTCACTGTAAATGACCTAGTTGGAAGGGTGCCCACTCTAAGTTGAAAATAGAGCTTACGGTCATACTGCTTCTCTATGGCATCCCAATGCAATTCCAACTTCGGTTGTGCCTTAAAATCAAGAAAACGACCTGTTAGGTGAGAGCAAAGGCCCTTTGCGCGTGCTTTTGAATTAACCATCTCCCAGTACTTGGCCTTCATGATTTTTTTAGATGGAAATATCGCATTTGTAGGATCATCCCACAATTCCCCCATTCCCAAGCCTACGAGCAGGGATCTAATTGCCTTCAACCAGTATATTTTATGGAAGGAGTCTTTTTCAATTATTTCCTTTAGGCCCCAAGCATAATGCTGAAGTTCCTCGGTTGTCCATATCCTACCCCAATACAATAATGGTCGTAGAGAAGCTAGATCTTGAACAGCTTTCCTACCCAGGTCCCACAGCAATGGTGTCAAGGGGGTACTTTGCGGGACACTAGTCGCTTTTCTCAAAAACTCATTTTCCGCTAATGTCAAGCTTTTTAAATTTTCAAACCCCCAAAGTTCAGACCCATAAAGGGCCGAACTTATCACCTTCATCCCGTATATCTCCAAAAGTGGGCTGATTGGTTTCGACAATGAGGCTTTAAACCTTTTCAGAAGAAGTCCTGCCTGCTGGTGATGTTTTAACGCAACCAGATCTAATTGGCTAGTCCAGCGCATATCCCTCTGGAGGGTTTCCCCCAGAAATGTGAAGGCGTCAACCCGCTCCAGCGGGGAATTATTCATGTATATGCTCCCTCTGAACGGTTTAGAAGACCTGGGAGGTTTATGTTCAGTAAGAACCATAAACTTTGTTTTGGCTGTATTTATTTCTAGTCCGCGATCCAGCAAAAAATCCTCGAAGTGCCAGAGGGGGCATTGGAGCCCACTTGGCGTTTTTGAGATTATCAAGGTATCGTCTGCGAAAATGAGGATTGGCACTCGCTTACCAACCATCACAGGGGCATCGGTCGGGACCAGGGAAAGGAAGTCTGCCACCCCGTTCACGAAGTGCGAGAACAGGGTAGGCGCCATGACGTAGCCCTGCCGCACTCCCCGCTCAACAGGGAAGGTTTCCGTAACCTCACCCTGTCGTCCCCACCAAACCCTAGCAAAGGTGTCCACATGCAGGGGAATGATCAAACTCAACAACTCAGGGGTCATCCCAAGCTCATCCAGGACTCGCCAGATCAAAAGCCGCCCTCAAATCAACAAATACTGCATATAATGTTGCTTTCTCCAAAACCACAGACCGCCAATAAAGAATAATAAACCGAAAAACCTGATCTATCGTACTGGTCTTGGGGCGAAAGCCAGCCTGGAGGTGACTCAAGATGTTCCCTTCTTCCATCCAGGTCTGTATTTTCCCCAAAACCAGACGGCCCATAATTTTCTGGATGGAATCGATCAGGCTAATAGGCCTATAATTGCCTGCTAACGACTTGTCCCCCTTTTTGTATACAGGCACAATTTCAGCTCCTTTCCAGAGTGGGGGACAGCAATCCCTTGGGCTATGGCTTTTGCTAAATATGTGATATACAGTCGCCATCTTTTCTTGTCATTTAAAAATAGGTCAGCAGGGACACAATCCATACCTGGGGCGCGTCCCTCAGTTACTGAGTCTAGCGCCCTATCGGTACCCCTTGAGCTGAAGGTGGCGTCCTTGTAGAATTTTAGGACAAAGATGCCCTCGCTTCTGCCGTCTTCTCCTTTGGCGTACTGTGGCTTAAAATAATCAATCTATGAGCTTTGAGCAACATTATTCTGTGGACTATCATGACACCCACCCCTATCCCATTTAAAAATATCCCAGAATGATTTCGGGTTTTTAGACGCACACGCCACTATAAGATCCTGCCACTTACTCTCTTCCCAAGCCTTTTTTGCTGGGATCCTTAGTTTTTAATGCTAGGCCCAGCTCTGCCAGGGATTGCCTACAAGTATCATTATACCAGCTCTCAGGTTTACTCCTTCGATCTCGCCTAACTAAGCTAGGTTTACAAAAATGTGTTTTAAGTTTAGTGAAGAAGTTAGCATGGGCTTCCATAAACGGAGTATACATTGACCCATACATTACACCTGTCTCCATAGTTGCCAGTACCCCGTCTAAATCCGTCTCAATATCAATCAAGGTATTAGGGTGCTCAGCAACTTGGCACCACTTGAGGTGGCGCTCATCGTTTGTTATGACAGTTTCTGGGGGTATAAGTCCCATAGTCACTCCAGCTGTTTTGTCTAGGCCCAGTCTAAACAGTGCAGTCAGGGGGTTATGATCACTCTCGATACGAGGTATTGCCTCCATATCCACAAGAGAGTGCCACAACTTGAGATGGACAAGTAAATAATCTATGTTACTTGCCCTAATGCCATTATCATAGGTTTTATTACCCATCCTGTCTGACAGTGTTCGTCCATTAGCAGCCCTCAGCTGATTCCCCATACAAAGACCATTCAAGTGCATTGGGGCCTCTGTCCATTTGCTTATAGGATTTAATTCCAGTTGCGTAACTCCCCACCTAGAGTCCTCCTCCTCTGTTAGGGTCAGATCATCAATTCCAAGTGGCTCGAAAGTTGTATTAAAGTGTCCTGCAATCAGTGGGAGTACATTAGCTGGCAGGGTCTCGATCAAAACTTCCAGGGCTGTTACTACATCAGATGTTCTCCCACCTGGTAAGCCCCTGGCATAGACATTAAAAATATCAATTTTTAAGCTAGACCGGAAGCTAAATCTCACGGCAAGAATGTCGCAGTTTGACACCGGGAGAAGTTGAATATTGCATTTTAGGTTCTGCCTAACCCATATCACCAGTCTACCTACTGGGCGACCCATTTGCCTTTTAACAGCGGGGACATACAAATTCAAGTAACCCAATCTAAACACAGGGTCAAACGACCAGGTCTCCTGGAAAAGGCAAATATCAAATTTGTCGATAAAGTCCAACCAATACGGTGAAACTAGTTTGGGACCCACACCCGCCAGGTTCCAGGATATGAATGTTGTCAAACACAATGAACTCTCGGAACTGCCAGCACTCTCAGCCCCCAGTGCAGGAGAAAGAGGAACTGAGTTTACAATACTCAGCTCCTTCAACAGTGGATCTATTCTACTAATCTGGGTGGTATCTACACATTCATTATGTTGCCTGTGCCCTACAGTCCCTCCCTGGGGACTTCCATGATCAATCGCTTGGCCTATACTCCTGCCCACATCATCATCAATTCCTAATGCTATACTATCCCTAGTGCAACAATCAGGCACTTGCCGTCAATCACAATCCCCCAGCCCTGAAAGAGCATCGAATCTGTTAAAGAGCCTTATATTCTCTAAGGCGGAATGGTTCGATGCCTCTCCCGATGGAAAAATAGCCCTCTGTGAAGGCTTCGGGGATACGTAGAAATTAGACAAGGGTAGTGTTTGAATCAAGGGCGATAATTCATTTTGCGGCCAACTGCAAATGTGTTTAGCACACCTCCAGTCCCTAAAGTTAATACTGACACAGTCCCCCACCACAGACTTAGGTCTCCTACCCACCCAATTCACTCTCCAGGCAAACAAAGTTTCTGCACATGTGTTAGTTGGCAGTGGTCGAGTAACGTTAAGCCAGAAGGTACACTTGTTCTTAAGGTCCATATATGACTCCCTTTTTCCCTGGTCCAGTGGAGGAACGCCCACCAAGACTACCACATAAGGGGCTGATTCTGGAGGGAGATCTATATTGAGTAGGGTGGCTGTACTATGTGCAAGGGACGATTTAGGCAGTGTTTGATGTTCAACAGCAGGTCTACTACCAACTGCTTGATGTGGCCTATCCCTCTGAGCTATATGTTCGGCCCCTGTCAAATTAGTAGTTAAAGATGCGTCACAGGGCACCGGAGGGTCTTTCTGTTCAGTGCTAATATCACCTTTGGATGTAACAGCAGTATTAACATTAACAATACATTAACCTGTTGCATTTTTCTGCATGCCAATTGGAGCACTGTTCCGGTTTCCCACCTGCGTCTCAACTGATGCAAGTGAAAGTTCAAGGCACACCAGTCTATTGTCAATGGAATCCAACCAATCGTATATTGGATGACATATCTTCTTAAAAGTACCTTCCAGTCTTTTCCAGAACGACAGGCCCAAATCAACTAATGCATCGCACTCCCCACATGCTTGATGACTTACCCCCTCTTTAACAAGTAATGACTATTGTGTGGGACTAGTGAATGTCCTAATGGTAGAGACCTCATTAGGCACATGCATTTTGCCAATTTTTGCTTTTCTCCCCCCTGCTTGCATTTGTGCCCCCGTACGTTTCCTTTTTGCTGCCACCCCCATCACCTCCTGTACTGATCCCGTTTTGGCATGCCTGGCTGATCGAGTCTTAATATTAGGAGAAGGCAGTCTCCTTGCAATATTGTGGTTACCCATGTCCCTTGAGAAGTTATAGCTTGTATCCAAAATAACCACTGGCTGTGATGAATGGCTTCTCTCATCCAGCCCCGAAGGGGACAGCATGTCCTGGTTATCTACCTGCTGGAGAACTGGTGACCTAGCCCTCGCCAGACTTCCCAGTGAGGATCTCTTATCAAAGGGGGTATTGAGAGATAGTCTCTGTTCTGTGAGTTCTATATCTTTGGCCAAAGCTGTTGATACTCTGACTAGAAAGTTGTCCAAGGTGCCCATTAGCGATCCTCCAGTGGATTTTCTGCCATTCCCTCCAGAGATTGGTGAAGTTGCCATGCTTATTAAAAGAGTGTCTGGCCACCTTCTACTCCAAAATCACAATTACAGCCCAAAACAACTCTAGCACACCAAGACTAGGATGCTATAACTCACTAACCTTGGGTGCTGCAGTTGATGTTAGGGGGGGTGGCCCGTCCCGTACTTATCCGTGCTTGAACGAGCTTAAACGGGCCCACCCTTGGCCCGGGCTTCGCTCAGCGGAAGTGACAAGGCGCTTTGTATGTGCCGGTAGCAGCAGTCAAGCGGGGTCATGTGTGCTCGATGTCACGGCCCCCTGGGACTCGTAGTCTTTCTGCAGCGTCAATGCCCCCAAAAACGAAGCGGCTCCTGCGCCAGCGGGAGCGGTGAGGCGCTTTGTATGTGCCGGTAGCAGCAGTCAAGCGTGCTCAGGTGTGCTTGATGTCAAGGCCCCCTGGGACTCGTAGTCTTTCTGCAGCGTCAATGCCCCCAAAAACGAAGCGGCTTTTATGGGGACCCACCAGTCAATGGACCAATGATCACGAAGGAGCCTTAAGCAGAAATGCAAGAAGAGGTCTCACGGAACACTTGTGGAGTATAGGCCCACAATCTTCAGTGCAGTTGATGCTTGGGGCTTGGGCTACAAGGTAAAAAAGCACAACTTCAGAAAAGATTGGGGAGTTAATACACTTAGCAAATGTGCATGGTGTGAGGAGTTCTGGTTCCACATCACTCGTGGGGGCTGCGGGTCTCAGCTTTGCTGGGGACTCGGGTCAGCCTTCAAGAAGTCTGGAAATCCTCTTCCCGGGCTGCAGGTACTTCGGAGTCCGGCAGGAGCTTCGAACATGCAGACTGTCAAATGATTTATTAGGACCTGTTTGAGCAGGGGGGTCCCTCCTTGACCCCAAGGGAGATTCTTCCATCCTCTAATCATTAGTGGAGCATTGACGTACCAGGATTCTGTTTCAGAGTTTCTTCCAGGTGTAATCTAAAGTCCTGTTGCCAGGGGTCCCTTACTTATACTAAGAAAAGGGGTTGGACATACTCTGGACCCACCTATGGGAGGGTTTGAAAAGAAGGGTGATTATACCCATTTCCTTTGTCCACTTTCACACCATAGCAGGGGCTGAGTGTCCCTGCAACAGGTTTGGACTGGGCTATGCACCGGGACACCAAATGTGCCCCCAGTGCAGACATCAAAGCACTCTCAGAGTGCACCCACTCAGCCCCAATACACTAAAGCCTATCTGGGAGGTAGTTACAGCTTCCCGTGACAGGAAACCTATTGTCCAGGCCTCTCCTTCCGGAGTTTCGGTCAGCAGCAGGAGGCCAGACTTGTGTCTGTGGCTGCAGCATCCATTTTGTGATGCTGGGGCTCGTTTAAACTATTATCGGGCAGACCAGTGTGTATATGTCTCTCCCTCTGGAAGGGTGGAATTCTACTCCTGCCACCAGGACTGGTGGGGGATAGGATTTCAAAGTGTTTGACACCAAACACTGCCTGTTTCTATGCAGGCATTCCAAAGATAGCATTTACCGCAAAGTTGCGTAGTAAAGGATGTTCCACCCCATCAAGCATTGTTCATCATGAGGAGAGGGCCTAGACTGAAGGTGCTTATTTAGCTCAACGGGGCTTCTGCTGGAACGGAATCATGCCTAGGCGAAAACCAGGCTAAGAGGAGGCCTGTCTGCACCCATCAGCAGCAGGAGGAGCCAAGGCTTGACCTACTCTCTTGGATTATATATTTCTCCCTCAAACTCGCAGGAGTCGACTGATGGTCACTGGACGCTCTCCTGGTTATTGAACCTATCAGAAATCAACACAGTGAGTAACTTTATCATACAGTCTGGGTTGGAGAAGAGGAAGGCTGTAACTGTTACTACCCCTATTGGCTTAAAGAGGATAACCATTTTTTAGCAAAGGCGTTGGGGGCTATTTTCAATGAAATCGACGTGGGTGTGAGGAGGCTTGAGGAGTTCAGAGACCTGTTAATGCGGAAAATCAATGCCACACTGACTAAATTACTGACACCATTTTGGCAGAAACTTGAAAAATTATTATTTCAGATTTCAGGGGCATATCAGATCAAGTTGAAAGAGCCCTGACCACTATCAATGAAGTTTCCCCCACCTCAGTCCCACAGCCTCAGGCTGTAAGTGCTGGAACCCCCCCAGATCATTGAAGCACAGTTCAACCCACACTCATAAACCGACGCCTGAATGCCCCTCCCCGTTTTTTTAACCCACAAGCAGGACGCAAGCATACAGATATTACCAGTCAGCATTGCATGCCACACATCCCTGAAGCAGAAAAAGACACCCTAGTCTAAATTAATAGCCATGGTTTACATCCTCCCAGCTTGCTGTCCTTACACTCTAGTTTTGGTAGGGGTACCTGGGCTCGCCTCCCAAAATCAGGAAACCATGGACCAACTAATTAGGCAGACATACCAGATTTAATGCGATGGATGATAGGCACACCCTGATGGCCAAAGAGGTTTCTTGGATTGAGCCCTCCAGGAAACCCTTTGAGGAAAACAGTGCGATCATGACTTTTATATACCCAGAGATTGCGCAAAACATATAAAGACATGCATCTCATTCCTTTTTTTATGAATCTGGCATCAAACTGCTACCGCTGTGCTTCTTTTATAGAACTGCCCATAACACCATTAATAGCAGCCATCTGTTAGCCCATGGTGGGGTGAGCGTCCCTTGGGGGGATGCAGGCAATCACAAGCTATTCTGCACCTTTATGATTTAGATTGACTATATTCAAGCAACCAAGGCACTTGGCAAACCAAAACTGACACATATGTATGTTGTATTTATTTTTTTATGTCTGTTGCTAAATGGTTGTATTTCTACATACCGAATAAAGCATCTTTGACTTGACTTGACTGTCAAACAATGTCACCAATTGCATAATTATAGACCCCTGTTCAGAACCAGGTATACAGGTATTGGCGGACATTGAGAACATGCCTTATGTAAATGCAGAACACCAATCCAGTAGGCTACCCAATAATGGGACCACAGAAAAGCTTGAGTATCCCTCAGTCTCTTATATAACAACCAGAGTACTGGGGAAAATCTAAGCTTAATTTCTTGGAATCTGACTGGCCTAGAGGCACAACTAACAATAGCTCGATTTTGTTTATTTGATATTTCAACATTATCTACGTTCAGGAATTCTGAGAGGTTGAGAATACATTTTATAATGAGGGTTATAAGACATTTTTTCTCCTAGCCTTGGGCTCCAGAATAGGAAGAGTGAGTGGAGGCTTAATTATCTTTGCAGGCCTTGAACTCTGTGTGACAGTGAACCTTTTGAAGTGGGACTCTAAAGAACTTCAGGCCCGTAAATTAGTAGTGGGAAGATCTCTTCGATTGACACTGATTCATTTCTATGATGCAAAAAAAGGAAGCCTATCTATCTGAAGCGGTGCCCTTGACACATTACAGGGAGAAGGTCTTTCCCAGGAGAATTTTATTGGGACTGGAGATTTTAACTGTCACCCATGCTCAGATGCATCACACTACTTGCAAAGGCCGCATACATGCACAATCACAGAGGGACTGCAGCATGAAATCATATTAGGAGTGTGCAGACAATATTAATACCTGCTGTCTAGGTTTAGTCCGAGGAGGACTAGATCAGCCTAAATACCCAAAAAGGTGTATCAGGAGACGAGGGGGTAGGTCGCAGCCCGCTCATCTCCCGACCCCCGTCTGCCGGTCTGACTGCTTCCCGGCGCAGTTCATGAGCGGCGATGGGGGGCAGTGTTTGAAGGTGATCTCTCTGGGAAAGACTGGGACAGCACGTATTACAGAGCAAAGCATACTGCCTGCAATGTAGCTGGTATTGAGACCACTATGAAGATAGTGACATACTCATATCTAACACCCGGGCGCCTTCACAGGGGCAACCCCCCAAGGAGTCCCACCTGCTGGCGGGGCTGTGATAAAGGGGGCACTCTGCTTCACATATTGTGGAATTGCCCCATGCTGTCCTCGTACTGGTCCCAAATTTAGAGATAGACGATTTGCTTGACACTGAAATGCCGCGGCTCCCGGTGTATGTAGTCCTGGGCCTGCCTAACCCAGTTACATTTCCCCTGAAGAGCAGGAAAGGGTGACAGATGGGGTTAGCACTGGTTGCAGCTCTACAGAACATTTTGATAAATTGGGGGACGAACACTCCTTCCACCTAGGTGGGGTGGCTTCACCACATATAGAACATATTTATATATAAATATATATATAAAACATCATTGGGATGGAGCACATATCTGCTACACTGAGTGGTTCAGCCGCCTCGTTCCAGAAACTGTGGAGTCCATTTTTGAAATTGCTTCTAGCAGAATTCAATGAAATCGCGCAACCCAAGTAACTGAGCGTGTTGTGACTCTCCGACCTGGGGACAGAGCCGACACCTGCTTCCATTGAATGAAAGGGATCGTTAGAGTGGGTGACAAGATTTGACCAATCAGGGGCTGAGGGATATCGGATGGAGCCAAGGGGGGATTGGTTCAGTTTTTTGTTCTCCATACACAGTGCTTTCCTTTGCAATGCAAGGTTTTTCAAGCTCTGACAGTGATACGAATGTGTGAGTTTCTTTCTAAGCATTATACCTCTTTCACATTGCTGAAACGTTTGTATGGAAGGGACTATTGCACACTACTGCTACTGTTGATTGTATGTTTTCTCTTTTTGAAAATGCAAATAAAAACATTTAAACTAAACAGAGTCTAGAGTTCAAATTTCCAATACATATATCAGTCTTCTTTTTGTTTAATTTCTTGTTTCAAAAGCTCGGATTTATAAAACAGCCAACTAATTTCTTCCAAAACAGTGGAATTCTTCAGGCCGAAATACAATTAATTAATAATATCTGTCCATAAAGTAGACCATTGTTCATGATGTGATTAAAGTCCCAGGCTAAACTTCAATTGTGTCCTCAGTTGGAGTTGATTGTGCAGCGGTAATAAATCATAAAAATATTTCAATCAAATGTCCATGATTCATCTATCAATGACAATCCCGCATGTAATGCCTTGGAGGTATCAATCAAACCCAAGGACCGCACCAGGATCAATGCCTAAAGAAATACAGCATTGCGACAGTTACCAGCTGGTCATCTGCAGTAGCGAAAGGTTTTGTGGGCCCACTATCGCTTACCGTTCAGCGGAGGCACCTATGCTGGTCACAACTAGACACCATGTTTTATAAATATATCCTTTTTTTTAAATGTACCAAGAATAGATCTTAAGTTGTTTAAATTCTTTAAGCTCTGGAGTGGACACCATATACTCATTTAACTCCGTTGCCAGGTCAACTACCTGCTTGCTAACAGTTCCAGTAGATAACCTTTCCATTGAACATCTGAACTGGTTCGATAAGGAGTGCAATTGGGCATTCCTGCTCTTGAAGAAGGCCCTGAAACAGGCCCCTTGTGATAGAACCTGGATGGCAACCTGGCACATTAATTAAGTGGGACTCTTGTTACAAAGCCAAGCATGTGAAGAGTTAACCCAAGCATGTGAAGAGCGGAATTGTACTCTCTTCTGGCAAGTTACGGGCTAAGATCTGCGTATCACTGACAGAATATCGAGATAGAAATATTGGCGCAAGAATATCAAAGTCAAGAATATCAATATCCTATGTACATTATGGTAAGTACAAAAAGTATCATGAAAAAATATTGATGTCAAAAATATCGTTTTTAAAAATATCGTTTTTTTAAGTTGCAAAAAAAAGTAAAATAAAGGAAATAATACATGTGATTAAAATAAACATAGTTAACAATATGTTTATTATAAGTAATATATATAATGTAAAAATAAATTAAACACATACATATAATATATAATATATATACTCACTTATGAATATTTTTTAATAACTTATACATTGTTAAAACATATCTTATACATTATAAATACATCTATACACATAAAACAATAAGAAACATAAAAATTAAATACATATATAACAAATAAAAAAATATTTTTAATCTTTTTAAAATTAATTATATACAACATTAACTAAAATAATACAATAAATATTAGATAGTAAAGAAATAAAATTACAATTCCAACTCCAAACAGTGCAACAGTAGGGAAAGTGTTGGATAGCGTAAGGGGTAAAATTACTATTCCCACTCCAGTGAGTATTCCCATGGTCTTTTAATTGGTCTTGGTTTTTTTTTTTCTTTTTTTTTTCCCCAAGGTCCAATGATTACGCTGCTTGGCACCTTTTCTCACGTTTGACTATACCCAATAAAGTCGATATCGGTATAAGAATGGGTATATGAACACAGCATGTGTCCCTGACGGTCGTTCCAAGGTAGCTTAGTTGGAGTTTGGCACCACTTACTGAGGGTCAATTTGGGTGGCCCTTCGGAGAGCCCCTACCAGTCTATCTGTGACAGTAAGTTCAGCTCCACATGCTACTAGTTGGTCACCAAGGGAGAAATATGAGGACACAAAAAAAAAAAATACTATTCCCACTCCAGTTAGTGCAACAGTAGGGGAAGTATTGGATAGAGAAGGGGTAAAAATTACTATTCCAAATCCAAAGAGAGGAACAGTAGGGAAAGTGTTGGATAGCGTAGGGGTAAAAATTACTATTCCTACTCCAGTGAGTACAAAAGTAGGGAAAGTGTTGGCTGGCATATGGGTTAAAATTACTATTCCCACTCCAGATAGTATAACTGTAGGGAAAGAGTTAGATTGCAAGTAAAAAAAACATAAAAAACACTAACCCCACCAAAAAAATTAAAAATATTTACTTCACTAACAATAAATTACTTCCCCCCTATTCCCCTATAAACACACAATTTGCTCATAAAATAATTTAACACAATGAATAAAATATTTCAATTAATCAAATATTAAAAAATAATTACCAATTATGAATTAATTAACAACTTATTTTAAATAAATACCAATAAATTGAAATTAATAATTACTTATGTATAATAAACTACTTCCCACCTATACACTATACACACACAACCTCTCTATAAACATATTTACACAATTAATACCATTATCAATTAATCAATTAATATAAATTAATTACCAATTAATAATGATTTTAAAATAAATTAATTATAAATACCATTCAATATTGTACTCATGGGAACACCCTTGTTTTCCATAGATGAAGAATTAGGAGATAAGTATATAACTGATCTGGTGCATAAAAGCCTTAGGTGTGTTGGGTGAAGATCTAGTCTTCTGATGAGGCAACTTTTAATCGATCAGTCATCTCAGTCTGCCTACCGCTAGACCATGCACATAAATCCCCTGGTTACGTTAAAGATTCCTTTATGGTCCTCTGAAGAGGAGATATGTTTTTAAACATGATAATGTGAATGCCAGGGTTCTGATACTAGTAAAAGAGTCATTTTCTAAATATGCCATGGCCCTCCGCCAGGAGAATGAGATTAGTAAAATACTGGTGAGAGGGTATGTTTTAGTAAAATCAGTCCAGGGTATAAAGTAACAAGTGTCTCTGACAGATTTTTAATAACTGGATTTAGACTTAATCAGCTTCATCATCTGTTGGAATTGCTACCTTTGTTTTACATGCAGAAGATAGAGATCCCTGTGGCTGCAACTATAGGTCTGCATAGGATACCCTACATGTTGTTATTTTGTGTAAATATTTCATCCGCACCATAAGATTGTTTCTGAAACACCTTTTAAAAAAATTTAGACATGGCTGCGTTGCTTTATTGTATCTGCAGCTCCCGCCTGATTATCAAATGCATTTTGCAGTAATGAGTTTCTTGAAAGCAGCAGTCAGATACTGACGTTCAAGATGTGATTGATGGCTGCTAGGATTTTGTGATTTGCACACATTTTAAATGAATCAGAAATAAATTGTTGTATTTTAAATGTTATATTTTATCTTTTATGGCTGTGACTACTGCAGAATGAAGAGTATTATTATTAGTATTACTTTGAGTTAAAAAAATAATGTAACAATACATACATTGATATTTATTTATATTTTTAAGTAATTAAAATCAATTAAATGACAATAATTACATTTGTTTGGGTTGTGATTTGAACATGGCTTTATGTCCATCTAAACATGATGTAACTTGTGGAATGTCAGACGAAGATAATTGCACTTCAGCCCATTTTTTCCACTCAATATACGGTGATTCTTTGTATGAGATCCTATTTCTTTTGGACCTGGGCTTTGCAAATGTATTGTGCTCCCCACCAATACCATTCACCCAGACCTTTAACCGGAGAGGACTGAGCTTGATTATTGATTTTATAATTATACCAAATAGATTCGCTACCCACTTAATGAGCTTTAAAACACACAAGAATGCCATAAGCAACCATTTTCCTCTGAGTGTGTTCATATCCCTCCCTACAAAAACACATACCCCTCATAGTAAGAGGATATTTGTGACTCAACATATGACAATTGATAAAGTAAATGGATACTCCCTAAATTGGGATAAAGTAGAAATGCTTGCATGATTTGACTCCACACAAGGGCATACTGGAAACTTATGCTCAAATAATAGAAAAATTAAGGAACATCTTAAAAGTTGAAATAAAAAAAGGGGAATGGAAAAAAAAAGGGTATGGTTCGACCGAAGTTGCACAAAAGCATACATAGTACAGAGTTTTGGCGCATGGTAAAATCCCCATTCCTAACATCGCGGTGTGTAAAAGAGATTCAGTGGAACACTTTTCCAAAATCTTCAGACAGCGAGGGAAGGTGGGCGGCTGTCCAACAAGTGACATAGGTCAGAGAATACTGCCAACAGGCTTTCCATTAGATCTAGCCTTCACCCTAGAGGGGGTACAATGTGCATTAAAAGCCAGCAAAGGAGAAAAGGCCCAGGGGCCAGATGGTGTACCTGTCGATATCTTTCAACACAATATTGAATTATGGGGCCTGATAATAACTTGAGTGCTACCAGCATGTTGTGTGATCAGACCTATTGATTCCTGGTCTGATTCCATCATGGTACCCATTTTTAAAAAAAAGTGACAGACAGAATCCAGCATGTTACTGCCCCATCTCATTGCTAGACTCTTTGGGCAAAGTGGCAGGGCACATAGTGCTGAACCGACTCCAACAATGGACTGAGGACAATAAAGTCCTATTGGACATTCAATTTGGTTTTAGGGAGGGGATAAGCACAATAGAACAGGGCCTTACCCTAACCGTCCTCATGGGAAAATATACGAAGGCAAGAAAAGGAAAATTGTATCTGGCCTTCGCAGACCTTATGGCCGCATTTGATTGCGTAGACCATGGAAAACTATGGGGGTGGAGACTTCTCTAATTCAATTTTTAAGGGTGCTTTACACAAACGCATTAGCCCGGGTGCAGTTTGGGCCTAACGGAGAGTGTACAGCGTTTTTCCAGGTGGAGAGGAGGGGCAGGCAGGAATGTGTCCTGGCACCTTTCCTATTCATGCTATGCCAACAGCCTGGAGAAATCCATGCTGGAGAGGTGACGGGACCTACCTCAGCTGTCTAAACATCCAATACATGCCCTACTCTAAGTGGACAGTGGACAGGAAAAAGTGGAGAAAGGAGGAACAAATATATATAACTATTTTTCAAATAGGTGACTATAAATTCTCCTATTGTTTTGTGGCGTAAGTCCGCTGCTATATCAGTCGCACATTAACAACATCATCACTAACAAGAGGGGGACATGATTACACATTTTATTTATTGTAATCAAACAGAAGTATTCTCATCTCATTTCTTTTATCAGAAAACAAAAAAGATGTTTTCAAAACAATTTTATGCACTATACACAAATATACATACCTATGTACACACCTATATACAATAAATACAAAAAATGAACAACATATACACTTTATACAGAAATCAAAACACAACAAAAGTCAACAACACTTTCTCTTCTTCACCCTAAAAAAATATTACAGCAAAAGCTGAGTGCCCTCCTATTCAATCTAGGGGGTACACTGGGAGGTGTTGAAATAACTTGCCCTGAACCTTTAATCACCGATCTCCGGCCTATGGCTGAGAGGACATGTTCAGGATGTTCTCAGAGCATTATTTCTTAATCCCTGTCTGAGATGAATGAATGAACTATGTATGAGAATGTTTGTTAGTGATTGATGAATGTGTTTGAGGTTGAATGCTGGAAGACTGGTTGTTGATGGGGTGTTTTTTATCTTGTTATATTGAAATGTTTGAATAAATGAATATGCCTAGATGCACTTTAAAACATGAAGTAAATAAAAATAAAAATGATATATTTTTTTATAAACTTGAATGTGTTCTTGTCTGAATCTAATGTGGCACTGATACCTTGGTGAGCACTAAATGGGTGACTATTGAAAAAAACTGGACTCTTGAAGAGCCTATTATTGATTGAAAACGGGGCAGATCTATCGTCTTCTTCGTTTATTTTGATTATTTACCCTGCTGATCTGCCTCATATCCCACTCAGGGGGCCCCTTCCTTTGTGATATATTGGGTACACTGGGAGGTAGTCAGAACTGGTTCAACGCAAACATCTCACAGAACCTAAATCTTCAAGTGTGTCAAATGGCATAAATTTCCAAAATATTTTCAAAACAATGACTCCTCCTTATGGAAAGTGTTGACGCGGTCGTGTTTCGGCCTTCCAACAAGTCTGGCCTCTTCAGTACAGGGCGACAAACAACCTATAGATACATATAATACAATACATATATTTAAAAACATAATGTTGTATACTCTGTGCCCCACTCCACCTAGATCCATATCCGTCACCACCCGTGCACCACTAAGAGCTTCCCAGAGCCACACAGGAACAACTCCCAAGAAAACATGTTGGCGACCAAATCACGAACTCTACATTCACATAGTGAACAACCGACATCGCCCGAAAGGTGAAACGTTAATAAATAAAGATGGTGATACTCAGTGAAGGGGCCAATGTATGCAAAGAAACATGCACAATTATATCCTGAGTCATGCCACTTACTCCAGGAACCTAATTCGACAGCGGCAGGCAACCTGTTACTCACAGGGCACCAACTACTTCTGAAAAACAACGTGCACAAACCTGTAAGGGTCTACACGGACACTTGACTACCCCAACTGTTAACGTATATCAACAGGCTCCACAATATTTCACCCGGGTTTCCTACCTCATGTGCAGCTGGCCTGTGTGCGCTCTCACTCGCATCTAGCCCGGAATAGTCAATATCCCAGGGACCACTAGGAATAAATCGCAACCAAATTAATATACATTGCTGGCATGATTGATTCACAACTAGCGCTAAACTAAGGTACTTCCCTATCCTAATTAAAAAAAACTGTACTTCTTACCTAAATTCAGCGTGGGTCACTCAATGAATGGGTGCGATGAAATTATAAACTCCAAAGATGGCCCTCTCTACTCGGGTCTACATAATTCCCAGGAGGATAAATAGCGGTCCAAGTCTGATGTATGGCAACATTATAAAACCAAACCGTACAATAGTGCATCAAAAATATATTTAAATGAAAACCACACCACCAAGTGAAAAAATAAATTACTACACCCTCATACACCTAAAGACAAACGGTGCATAGAACATTACTAAAAATAACCAAGGCTCATATTCATACAGAGGCCAAGCACCTATGGCGCAGAAAACCTCACCTATATATTAGGCCACTGGTGACAAGGAAATGGATCTGGGGAACAGGGGTATAATAGGGGGCACAGAGGCAGACAACAAATCTCCAAATTATTACAGACGTGTACATACATCACAATTGAATATTGCAAAACACATTATATGTCCATAAATATACAAAAAACAGAATGTCAATCACAAATATACATACTGAATATATTATACTAGCAGCCCGTCCCGACGTTGTCCGGGTATGAATTGCTGCCGGCCAGTAGTATATTGTTTTGTAGGATTTCGTTTTGATAGCATTTCTTATCTGTGACAGGCATGTGAAACGCTCTGATTCACAGTGCACTGCTGAAGCACTTAAGAGTGCGCGTTCAGTAGTGTGTGAACTCGAGTTTCCCTACTTTCTTATTTCTTTCAATATTATATAGCGCAAACTCGACAACATGGCATGAGCACAATTTACATTACAGAAGAACACATTCATTTGTGGTAGGCACAGGGAGACAAAGCGATTTGCCTGGAATCACAGGATGTTGAGCTGATGCCGAGATTCGAACGTAGCTCCCCAGCTCTAAAGTTCACAATTCTAGAACTTGTGGCGGGAGGTGTGTTTAAAAGTGTATGTCGGTGCTGGCCATCAATGAGAAAGACCTGTGTATTTTTCAAATGGGTGGTGTTGCTGGAGATGTGGGCCGCCGTGCCACCAATGTACACCCATTATTCCGCAACTTTCTTTCCGCATACCACTACTCCGCATACTTTCATTATGAAAGTACCATGACTCCGCAATGCCATTATAACGCATGGCATTACATTTTATATGCTTTTACCACGCATACATTTACAATGAAATTCGTTGTAAATGCATGAATGTTAAAAGCATGTTTTTTTTATGTTTGGATAAGGTAACTATGGGTATAGGGGTAAATGTTTTGGGGTACTGAGGTATATGTTTTGGGGTATTTGGGTATTTTAAGGGTTCAGATATAGTTTTGGGTTATGGGGTACATGGGTAATTTTAGGGTTTAGGGATAGGTATGGGTTTTGCGGTACAGGGCTATTTTTAGGGTTCAGGGCTAGGTTTGGGTTTGGGGATATAGATTATTTTTAAGTTTCAGGGGTAGGTTTGGGTTACAGCAGTATTTTAAGGGTTCAGGGCTAGGTTTGGGTTTTGAGGTACAGGGGTATTTTAAGGGTTCAGGGCTAGGTTTGGGTTTTGAGGTACAGGGGTATTTTTAGGGTTCAGGCCTAGGTTTTGGTTTTGAAGTACAGGGGTATTTTAAGGGTTCAGAGCTAGGTTTGGGTTTTTGGGTACATGGGTATTTTAGGGTTCAGGGGTGATTTTGGGGTACAGTGGTATTTTTAGGGTTCAGGGGTATGTTTGGGTTTTGGGGTACAGGGTTATTTAAGGGTTCAGGGGTGATTTGGGGGTACTGGGGTATTTTTAGGGTTCAGAGGTAGGTTTGGGTTTTGGGGTACAGGGGTATTTTAAGGGATCAGGGCTAGATTTGGGTTTTGGGGTAAAGGGTATTTTAGGGTTCAGGGGTGGTTTTGGGGTACAGTGGTATTTTTAGGGTTCAGGGCTAGGTTTGGGTTTTGGGGTACATGGGTATTTTTAGGGTTCAGGGCTAGGTTTGGGCTTTGAGGTACAGGGGTATTTATAGGGTTCAGAGCTAGGTTTGGGTTTTGGGGTACAGGGGTATTTTTAGGGTTTAGGGATAGGTTTTGGTTTTGGGGTACAGGGTATATTTATAGGGTTAAGATGGCTTAGTGTTTAAGGGTGTTGGGGTATTTTAAGGAGTAAGAGTGAGTTATGATTATGTGGTGCAGGGGTATTTAAAGGGGTATTTAAAGGGAGCAGGGTGGGATTAGCACACAATATGAGACATGGCATGAAGGGCGGAACGTACCACACACCCCCAGCGTTTGTCACGCCCCCAGCACACGCCCACAGCACAACGCAGACACGCCCACAAGGGACTACTTTGCTGGCACGGTTCTTTTACCTTTTAAATGTATATGGTGGGCTTCTGCATAGCCTATGTCCTTCTGCTGCAACTGCCCTTTCCAACGCTGTATTGGGTGTTGTGATTGGTGCTGTGGTTCCTGAGATTACCCGCCTCAAAGGTTTGGGCGCTCTCTTTATTATATTAGTATAGATGTACAACATATATACAAAAACAAACGTCTTCCTAGGTGCGAGATCTATTACAGGTTCAGCATAATCGAGTGTCCCATCACATTTAATTAAGATCTTATCAGTGCCCAGACTTCGTCACGGTCATTCAGCCCTCCTCTTGCAGTCTCATATTTCTCGATCATCCTGGCTTCTAACCTATTTAAAGTCATTTGTACCATCGTTTTACTCTGTGCCCTCACTACCATCAAGACAGACTAACTAATTTAATTCTCATTATGGCCTGTCTCAATGTATTGCTGTACAAAGGGGGCCCCCAAGATTTGGCATATAATTCTTTATTGGTGTTGGACCACTCGCATCTTCACACTTTGAGTTGTTTGCCCTATGTATGTTTTGCCACACGGGCAGGTGATGCAATACACACCGCCTTTGGTGTTATTAATTGAAAAGATTAGTTGTGTGTGCTTCCAGTTGTTAATTGTCACATGTTTGGTATTGGTAGTAAACGGACAGACAAAACAGCCATTTCACTTATAGTGTCCTACTACCGGGGAAGGTTCAGCATACTTCTTAAATTTCCTTTCTCCGGGGGAATTCTAGTTGCTTTGACTAGATGTTGGCGAATATTCTTAGCCTTACGGAATGCAAATAATGGTTTAGGAATGTTGAACTGTTGTATTAGTCGCCAGTTTCTCAAGATGATTTGCTTGATTTTATTAGCCTTATGGTTATAAGTTAGAACACAGGTCATCCTCTCAGTATTCTGTTTTTCCTTTGGCGTAAGAAGAGTGTGAACCAAGCCCTCTTGAGGGCTGTTCTGACTAATTTCTTAGGTTATCCCCTGTTAACAAGTTTTATTTGTAATTTTTCTGCGTTTTCGAAATAATCACATTTATTAGTGCAGTTGCGCCGGATTCTTAAAAATTGCCCGTAGGGCAAGTTCTCTTTCAGGGTCCTGGGATGTCCACTATTAAAGTGGAGGAGGGTATTCCGATCCGTGGGTTTCGAGTAAAGGCAAACCTCTAGTCTCCCTTCCTTGTGTACCACATTCACATCCAAACATTTATTTTAGAATTGCTGTGGGAGATTGTAAATTTCAAATCCACGGATCGATTATTCAGGCAATCATGGAACAGGACAAGTTGTTCTACATTCCCTGCCCAAATCATAAAAATGTCGTTGATAAATCGACTCCATTTTACGATATGGGATCTTAAAGGTGTTGTCTCATGAAAGATATAATTTCTCTCGAACATATCCATCACTAAGTTCGCAATTTCCGGTGCAAAAATACAGCCCATGGCTACTCCCTTTATTTGCAAAAATAAATCATTTTCAAACGCAAAAAAACTATTCTTCCAACAGATTTTGGCCAAAGCTGAGATAAAACTGGTTGGAACAGCGTGCGGTCTTGTCCTCTTATCCAACACTATATCTAAAACAAGTAGAGCTTCTTCCTGGGGAATGTTGGTATACAAGCTTTTAATATCGAAAGTGACCAACAGCTGATGGTCACTTTCGAATACTGAATCTTCTACTTTGGCAATGAAGTCTATAGAGTCCCTAATATATGCTTCTGTTAATGGGACAAAAGGTTTAAGGAAGACGTCAATATACATCGCAGGTGGTTCCACCAAGGAGCCACATGCTGCGATAATGGGCCGGCCTGGTGGATGATTTATGTCCTTAGAGACTTTCGGTAAGACATAGACGTTAGGGATCTTTTGTGTAGTTGAATTAAGAAAGTCATGCTCCTTTTTACATAAATATCCTTTATTTAAGGCTTGTGTAGTAATCTGCAAAATTTCGGCTTTCAGTCTGTGGGCAGGGTCCTCCTTAATAGGGTGATAATGGTCTATGTTATGCAGTTGCCTCAGAATCTCATTGTCATACTCAACATCCCAAAAAACAATCCCTCCCCCTTTATCCGCAGGTTTTATGACGGTAAGGGGATTGTTGGATAAATGTTTGAGTGCTACCATTTCTTGTTTGGAAAAGTTTGGTTTGAAAAATATCTTTCTACAATTGAAATCATCAACTTCTTTCAATATTTGTTCTTCAAAAACTAGAATTTCGTCCGGCATTGTCGAACTCTCAGGACAGACATGGATTTCTTGTGCAGACCACTATAATTTACTTCAGTGGTCTCGCCCATATCAGAAAAGAATATTTTAAGTCTGATTTTACAAAGGAATTGTAAAACGTCAGTCTTAATATTCACAGGGTCCTGTAGAGTCAATGGAACGAATGATAACCCCTTATGTAGCACTCTTTCTTCCATCTTCTTTAAGGGGTGTTTTGAGAGATTGTAAATG
Organism: Lissotriton helveticus; assembly: GCF_964261635.1. Taxonomy (NCBI): domain Eukaryota; kingdom Metazoa; phylum Chordata; class Amphibia; order Caudata; family Salamandridae; genus Lissotriton; species Lissotriton helveticus. The sequence goes on from NC_136067.1 coordinate 18,172,711, forward strand.
GGAATAAGTTCATTGCCACGAGTCTCTATCTCATTATAGGTAACATTGATCTATTGTATGTTCTGCGTCTTGTTCTGAATATTCCCTGATCTGGGGCTGGTGGTGGTGGTGGCCTCCATGCTCCTCTGAACCCCCTTACCCCGTCCTCTGTCTAAAAAAGGAAGGGATCTAGGGTATTGGAAGCACGTAGGGTATGGCTGGTATTGTCGGTAATGACCGGTAGGTCCCTGGTCTGAATCAGATGATGACTCTGAAAACGTTATGACATTTCATCTCGATCTGCCTCTATATTGCAAGTTAAGTGTGCTGGGATTGTTATTCTTGAAAAAGTCTTCCTTCAAATAAGGGTAAACAGTCTCAAAGTTGAAATTCTTAATGTCCCTTTCCACTTTAGTTGTTTTTAAGTTCACTGTGTGAGTTTTAAAATCACAGATGGTTTTTTCAATCGATTCTAATAGTGCCTTAGGGTCAGTTATACCAGTGTCAGCCCCAATCTCTTCCTCCAATTTTTTTTATCTCCTTGAGTTCTTCCTCACTGATCCTTAAAGCTGTTTGGATGGACAAAACTATCCAATCGCGGGAACATTTCGTACCAACCACACTAAAATCTAACAGATAGGGCTTATCATTAACAAAAATAACAGGCATATTTTTGACATGTAATCCAACAGGAATCGTGTTACTCTTGAGATGATCTAACAATCCCTATATATGAAGTTGCGTCCTAGTGTTCTTTTTACGCAACTGAATGAGACGTTCTCCTTTATCTGAACTGTATACTCCTGTGGGCCCCTGCTCTCCACCTAACAAAGACGGGATCTGCAATAATCTATTAATATCTTCCTCTGAATACTGTACCATATGAGGTTCAGTCATATCAGAGCAGTGGTGGGTCTCGCTGAACACACTGTTCTCACATATATACAAACACAACTAATGGAAAAACACCACACATTCAAGGCCCCAGAGTCGGTGATGGACAAGTTCACTGACTTCTGTATAATACAAACAATCTCAATACTATGATCATACCATACAACCCTCACACATAAAAAAGTGTAAAACAATTAAGTAAGCCAAAAAGCAAAAGGGGTTTACCCAAATTACCCTCCTTTACCTGGGTGACTACAAATACAGCGGACAGGAAAAAGTGGAGAAAGGAGGAACAAATATATGTAACTATTTTTCAAATAGGTGACTATAAATTCTCCTATTGTTTTGTGGCGTAAGTCCACTGCTATATCAGTCGCACATTATCAACATCATCACTAACAAGAGGGGGACATGATTACACATTTTATTTATTGTAATCAAACAGAAGTATTCTCATCTCATTTCCTTTATCAGAAAACAAAAAAGATTTTTTCAAAACAAATGTATGCACTATACACAAATATACATACCTATGTACACACCTATATACAATAAATACAAAAAACAAACAGCATATACACTTTATATAGAAATCAAAACACAACAAAAGTCAACAACACTTTTTCTTCTTCACCCTAAAAAAATATTACAGCAAAAGCTGAGTGCCCTCCTATTCAATCTAGGGGGTACACTGGGAGGTAGTCAGACACAACTGGTTCAACGCAAAACCTCACAGAACCTAAATCTTCAAGTGTGTCAAATGGCATCAATTTCCTAAGCGGACAACGCTCTAATTATGGCCCATACACCAATGGGACTCCAATGGGCTCTTGATAGATATAATGAGCTCATGATAAACCTAGGTCTGAGAATAAATATTTCTAAAACTTTTATAATGAGCTCTGGGACAAGTTGCAAGAAGCAGAGGGACACCTACATAGAGAACAAAAAGGTGGAATCCACTATAATGTACCCTTACTTAGGAATTTTAATTGACCATGGCGTCAGGATATGAAGGCTAGGAAACTCCTTTTTATGAGAACAATGACAGCCCTAGTTCATTTCTCCGATAGGCTAGGAAAGAGATCCCCAGTAGAGCTGACCCATATGTATCAAGCTAAATGCATCAGCACAGCCACCTGAGGTGCGGGGTTATGGGGGTGCTGCGACGTAAATGAAATTGAGAGGGTGGAGAATGCTTTCATTAGGTACATTTTGGTGGTTCAACAAGGCATACCTACCTACATCTGTCACACCAAGCTGGGGCATCCATACATTACGGACATAAAAAAAATACAAACAGTGCTGCTATGCCACCGGATCTGGACCTCGACTAAAACAACATTTAACCACAATGTTTTAGGTGACAGTCTGACACTAGGACACGCATTAGAGATCAGGTGGCTGAAGAACATTAAAGTTTTTATGTCTGATTTAGGCATGCCAGAATACTACCATAATCCCTCTCTGATGGGCTCTATCTCAAGAAAAAAGTTAAAAAAACAGTGCATGACCCATATGAAGGCAAACAGATTTGCCACCGAGGCATCGCGGCCGTCGGTCCAAACTATTCAATTGATGTTGTCAACAATTGGTATGCAGCCATACTTAGCCTATTCATTAAGTGAGTATGACAGATTTTATTACAAGACCAGAGGCTACCAGTATGCATTATTCTTTTAATGCAACTTCAAGTACAGCCTCTTGAAAGTTACATCATAAAGCAATGCTCTAGAATAAACAAGTGTAACTTGGCAACAGCAGCACAGAGATCTGCCTCTTTTAAATGTGGCTTCAAGAAATATAAGTTGTGTTCTTCCTATGTTCTGTGTTTTGTACTGTTGTCTATCACTCATACTCACTTAAATGTCTCTTTTGTGACTGCCACTTGGCTTTACTACCTTGCCTCTGTCTAACACATCCTTTCTGTTTTATTGGTAACCAACCTTTATCATTTTACTTTTTATTGCCTTTCCATTTAAACTCTTTTGTACCATTATGGCCTCTACTGCCCCCCTCCATTACATCGATCTCCCCCAAAACTCTTCTCGGCATGTATACCGTGCCTTCGTCCATAAGCTAAGCACTTCCCGAGCTCTCATTACCTATTCTCGCTGCTCGCGCCCCGATCCGTCATTTTCGATGCCTCTCTCCTTCTCCAAATGCAACCGGGTCTGTCATTCCTGATGCCTCTAACCTGCTCCTAACGCCGTATCTCCACTTCACACCACATCGGTCACAACTCCAACACCGTACCCAGGACGTGATGCGGCTGTGTCTCGCAGCTCCAATTTGTGGACTGCGGGTCACGTCGTGTCCCCTTAATACATCGCTTTCATTTTTAACCATGTGTTGCCCCAAGTGAATGCATAAAAACACAAGGAGGAAGTGAACTAAGGGCTTTCACACTTAGAGGGCAGACCCTTAGCAACCACTGCGATCTACGCACAATGCATAACTAGGCTTTTCAAAGTTGCCTAGCAACATGGTTCACTAACAGCTAATCTCTACGACGATTGACAGCTAAATAGGATTTCCTCGGTTTTCCTCGCTCCTGGCTACCATTATTCATCATTTTGACTCATAATTCGCAAATCCTTGGATCCATCCATTATTCTATTTTTTAATTGCTTAACATTTAATATATTAAATATATTAATAATTAACCCCTACCCTATTTAACCCCATTTTAAACTTGGGCTATATTCCCTTCGTTCTCCATAACTTTAGCCTACCTGCTGGTCCTTTTACCAACAACCCATCATGTCTGAGGTTGAGACCAATGACTCTCAGACCCAGGTACCTGCTCCTAATATAAATCAAGAGTTAATTAAGAAAATAATACATAATACATAAGGAGTTACATTCATGCATGAGGAAGACCATTAGTAAAATTGTTGCTGATAAGAGATCCTTTTCTGACACCACTAACCTCCCTGCTATTCATGGAGGGCACTCTGATTTCTAAACAAAAGTGGGGGTAAAAAAATAAGGAAATGCAACAATTTACAAAACAACGGCACAATGAGAGGTCCAAGCACCTCAAACATATTGGGAGGTCTACTCGCCTCAACAACTGTAGGAGGACTAAGCTCCTCAATTAATACGGGAGGCCTACGTACCCAAAAATATGACGTGCCCAGAATGGCATATCTCATTTGGATGCCCTAAGCGGCTCACAGTATCAAAGGGCTATGGATCCCCTCTTACACAACAAAGTGGATACTTCCAATGAGTCCGTAGATGAATACATTCTGCACTTTGACCAGATTGACGACGATATTGACCGTGACCTCTCAGATTGTTGTGTAACATTTTAGGACCCTATTGCAATTTTCCCGATTCATGCCCTTATATAGGTATACAACACTATATCCTTATATAGGCATAAGAATCATAACCATATTTAGGAATAGCTCAAGCAGTCCAAATACGGAAGGGCTACTTCCACTAGTTCCGAAAATCAACAACGATTTCTTGGAAAACTCAGCTTCAACAGCTAGGGACTTCCCCTTGCTCGAATACTGACTTGTCCAATAACTCTTGGAGTTTTCAAAGAACTGTGAGTCTTTAATGACATCATTATGTCCACCTTCACTACAATCTTGGCACCTTCAGGGTATAAATATGCCCACACTTGCCATAGCAAACACACGGTGGTTTGGAGCAGTTCGACTATCAACTTGCCCGACGCGCCCTGCTGCTGCAAGTGCCAAAGGAAGCCGACCCTCTAGCAGACGCATTGAGTGAAACACTGTCTTTTCTCCTGCCGAGTAATCCAGCTCCAGTGTTTCCAAGCTACCCTTGCGGGTTGTTGGGAAATCGAGTCCTGAGCCTGACATTCTTCATTCCAAATCAAGGTATGGTGCTGATTAGACCCTAAGAGAAATCTTGGACAGATTCTTGACAAAGAATACTACATTTATGCTACACCTCACTTACTTCTTCCCTCGTACTAAGCTTAGGTTAAGTACATCAGGGTAGGTGTATTTTAGAAGCACCAGTTGAGGACTTTTCGCCTCTGTTATTTATGTATGTATTTTTCTATGGTTTAGGAACCATACAATGCTCTTACAGTATTATTTTATTCTACTCTTTTTACTGTATGCATTATATTTTGCAGCCAGTTTTACGATTGTTGCAGTTAATTTCTTATGCTTGAGAAAGAAGACTGTTCAATACATCCCTTTATTGAAAACACCAGTCTATCTATTTCTCTGCACCTCTGGTGAAACGAAGCAGGCACGATTGACTGAGTGAAATATCTATCTATTGTTTCCACGACTCTGAAGATCTGTTTTATCTTGGGGAAATAAAGTTGTCATATTTATGCATTTGTCAGAAACTAAATCCCTTCTTCTGAACTAGAGAAAGTTTCTTTTGACCTCTCAGCTAGCTGGCACTTACACTTGAGTGTAATATACTTCGATAAAGACCTAGTAGACATAAGTCCTACGTCACATCTATAGGATATATTATTCCAATGCACAGAGCCTATTGGGAATATAGGAACTACACTACATGACGCCCAACGTTTGGTAAGGCACTAATTTAACACTAGATACTAGAGTAACTCAGTTGTGCTTTTCGCAGAGACCCCGTTATCCCGTAAAATACTCCAATAGACGTCTGGAGTGGGTTAAAGGATAAAATATCAGCCTTAAACTGAGTAGGACGAAAAATCATACTTATTAGTTTTTGGATTTGTTCAACGTTGAAGGATACAGTGTTTAAAAATGCACCTTATCTTTATTTCCTTGAGACTTGCTATGCAAACTTTCATTAAACAATGTTGACTAACGACAACACCGAAGCTGGTGGATCTGGAAATACTCAATCAGGTTTTGACACCACAGGGTTTACTGAATACGACGTGGATGCTGTAATCATCCCGGAAAATGTAAGGAAAGCCATAGCTATAAAGCTTATAGAAAATGGCCTATCAGCAATAGGTGGTAGAGTCATATTTGTCATAGAGGCACATGAATATCAGCAAATAGAGCAATTCTAGCAACACATGTGTTCCACTTCTACAAGATGGAGGAACCTCCAGCGGAATACGCTCATTTCGAGGATATAGAAATTCCACTAACTTACCAAGAACATCAGCTCTTGTTTAAAGTCGCCCCACAACATCAAAATCACATTACCAGGCTCGGTCCACTGGGTAGACCAGGAGCAACATGACCGGTACTAGCCAGCTATATACCACATCCTGACATTGAAAGAATGACAGATGTAGAACTGTTAGCTCAGCTAAAACAATTAATTAAAATCCATAGACAATTGGTACAATATGTCATGCGGACTCTTAACAGTACAACCTGCTATAAGAATTCCACAGCACACCCCTCATCAGGAGAACCCAAACAAAATTACAGCACAGACTATACAATCAGTCAAGCAAAAAGGGAACAAATTCCATTCTGGTTAGCTCAAAAAATTACTCAAATAGAGGCAGTATTCCCCGCTAGTACACCTCATGAGAAACACAGGATTTTAACAATCTGTTTACCAATGGGGATAGCACCACACTTGGAGGACTGTGACACTTGGGGTACAGTCTTTTCTTCAATCTACACAAAAACACATGGTGTTCCGTCAATGGCGGTAATACCTGACATCCTGAAACAGATTCAAAATTAACATGGACCATAACCTGCCTTGAATCATGGAATGAAATTACTAAAAGATTACAAACAGGTCTCAGCTATATTATTAGCCAACATTAAAGGTGAAGCAGCATCCGTGGCAATCTGCCAAAAATGAAAAGAACTTGATATTACTGAGCAACCGTATGAACTTGCTAGAATTATTGAAAAATCCTATGAAGAACTAGGGAGAGATAGTTTGGGGGGGGGGAAACAAGTAAAACCTGAACTGACAGAAAATCCTGAAAAAATTGTTATCAAAACAATCTCACTACACCTAAAAAGAAGTGGGAAAATAGTAGACAGTCACTTCCTAAAGAGAAGGGTTCTCAATCCAGAGGTAGATCTCCTCAAAAGGAGCACTCTGAAAAGAGGTATAACCTTAGAAATAGGGATAATTTAAGAAAACCTGATAGATATCAAGATACTGATACATGCTCCTCTCGTACCTTTCAGACTTCCTCGCAGAAATCCAAAAGAAGAGGACAATCAGAACACAAAGAAGAACGCGTGAAATCCAAAGACGATCAACACGTTCCAAAAAATAAGAAAACTCAATTCACCAAAAAGAAGGTAGCAAGTATTAAAATCAGACGTGCCGAGGATCTTGAGGACACAACTCAAAAACAGGGAGTGGGCCCAGACAATGCTGGACAGTGCAGCAGAGGTCACCATAGCTCGCAGAATCCTGAAGGATCATCTGGAGACAGTGGATCTGAATGAATGCATTCAAGTTGAAACTGCAGATACCAGGGTTAGTGTACCACACAAGTTATATGAAGTCACACTCGGAGTAGAGGGGGACATAACTAGGAAAAGAAAAGCACTCTTTTGGGAAAAAGTATCAAAGGGTTATGACATCCTTCTGGCTGAAAAAGACTGGCCACCTGGATTAGACAGGGAGTGTCCACATGGCAAAGTGATCATTATGCCAGCCTTTTCAAATCACATTCCTATTCATAAAAAATACACCTATGCCAGAAAATGGGCTGTGACCCAGGCTCCAGCATTATATAAAAATCATGTGGGATGGGATGAGGATTCTCCTCACCACAAAATCCAGTTAAAGAATCAACCAACTACTCAAAGGCAGTATCCAGTTAAGCAAGAAGCTAAAAAACAGGTCGGGAGATATTACATCAACTTGAATACCAAGGAGTGATTGAAACACACACATCGTCCATGAAAAATCCTTTGTTTCCTGTCTCTAAACCCGACAATACATATTGTCTAGTTTTGGACTACAGACATTTAAATTTCTGATGCAAAACCTTTGCAGTACACAATGCACACATTGCAACACTAATGAATAACATTGTTTGCAAAAAATACAAAAAGACATTAGATATTTCAAACTGTTTTTTCTGTCAAAACATTGCACCTGAAAGCAGGTACTTAACCGCTTTCTCAATAATGGGGACAAAACAACACTTTTGTTGTCTCCCCCAGGCTTTCAAGAACAGTCCCGGATTATTTTCAGCTAGAGTAACAGAGTTACTACAAACATACGATGATGAGGCATTATCTTATGTTGATGACATCTATCTTACAGATGATGACTTGGACAAGCACAGGGTGAGCACCATAATACTTGGATTCGCCTCAGAAGGGTACAAACTCAATTTTAAGAAATCAAGACATGCCCACCTCAACGTCCTATTCTTGGAATACGAACTTTCAAGTGAAGGCAAAAGCCTGACAGCAAACTTTTTAGAAAAATGTGCACAGCTCCAACCTCAAAAGACGCTGAAAAACTTACAGTCAGTTCTAGGATTCCTGAATTTCAGAAGAATTTATATTCTAAACTTTGCAGAGAGGGTTAAACCTCTCTACAAATTAATCAAACCTGATTTCAAACCTACTAATTGGACTCAAAAACACACAGAAATTAAGCGTTCAGTGCAAACAGACATGTTAGCAACAACACATTTAAAGACACGTGTAAACGAACGCAAACTTGTAATCCGAATCATCCCAGGTAGATGCGGATTCACGTACCTAACCTTTAATGAAGCTGAAAAGGTACCAATAGCTTACAAGTCACACTTGTACACACAAGCTGAAATGAAATTCACTTCAACAGAAAAAATTCTGACAGCTGTTCAGACTGCGGTAGCAAAAGAAAGAGCCCTAGCACAGGGTAAACGCATAAAAATCGTTACTCCTGTACGTGCCTTGGAGGCAGTGACAAAGGCAAGCATTCCAAATGCAAAAGCTTTACATCCAAGATGAATACAATGGGTTAATTTTCTTGCTGCTACAGAAGTTGAATACGTTTTTGATCCTTACTTGAAGGCACAAGAATTTCTCCAATAAGAACAAGAATGTCCTCTGCCCACTGAAATTCTGCCTCTAGAACATTACGGCTGTATAATATATACAGACGGATCAGCACAGCCCGCAATTGGGGGTAAACAAGCTTATAGTGCTGCGTGCTCGATTGTTGAAGATCGCTGGCATGATGGTAAATTCAAACCCATGGTAACAAAAACTCAATCCCTAGGAGAATGTACAGCTCATCGAGCTGAACTACAGGCTTTCAAGATGGCGCTTGAAAATAACGATCGCGAATTCCCCACACTCATAGTGTGCGATTAGTATTACTGCGTCCAGTCTTACAATGAATATCTGCAGAACTGGGTTCAAAATGGTTTTAAAGACACAAAAGGTGGCACAATCAAGCATAAAATGCTTTGGGAACAAGTAGTTCTTTTACAGAAAGAACTACAAAAGACTCACGTGATCCATACACTGAGTCATCAGCGTGATGGCATTCACGTTGAGGGGAATTCAATGGCTGATGAAGCCAGGAAGGCAGCTGGGCAAACGGCTTCCGTGGCTGCAATCACTCGTTCAAAAACTAAAATAGACGGTGAAACCATGCTCGCTGTCAATGCCACGAGCAAAGGCAGCTGAGCTGCGTTACCTCTAAATTATCCACTCGTGTATACATACATAATTGATGCAAACTGTGTTCCTTTTGCTCGAATCCCTGGAGTGGGGGACAGGGTAATTCCAAACAGGAACCGGAGAGGTGCTCTGATTCACAAAGCACATATGGGAGAGGGTCTGATACATCAAGGGATCTCAAAATCTCTATTAGAATTAGAAAAGATGTACTGGTGGCCAGGGATGAAAGCTCACCTATACGAATTTGGAATTAATTGCGATGACTGTTACAGAGATCACAGCTTAGAGCACCACCAGATTCCTGACTACAGGGTAGCCAGCCCAGTACAGACCCCACTGTTAGATAGCATTAGACTATCCACCCTCAAACGTCCCTATGGAAAAAAGCAGTCCCGCAAAAACTAGGACAAAATTTATTTGGATGTTGCCTCAGCGCTCGGCTGATGCCCAAACTGTTATAAAAGATTTGCGAGTCTTTATCGGCACATACGCAATCGGCACGCTACATTTTGACCAGGGTCCTGCGTTTAGCTCTAGGGCTTACAAGGAGGCCATGGCCAATTTGGGCGTTGCATTGCGGTTTTCGAGTCCATTTCATCCTGAGGGAAATTTGGTTGTGGAGAAAAAAAACTGGGACATAAAGCAATCTATAACAGCTAGGGTATTAGGTTCGGGTGATGGGTGGGTCAAACATCTAATAAGTGTCCTACGTAGTCTTAATACCTGCCAAGAAATTTTCTGGGTGGAATCACTCCAAATGAAATCCTTTTTGGTACTAGAATGATGGTTGAAGACCCCGATCGTCATACTTCCGCGGTGGAACAAAAACCCTTTGATATCAAAGATCGTTTGGCTATTTTACAGGACTTAAACGAAACAAGAAGAAGTCTAAGCAACACCATCAAAAAGCCAACGACCACTGAAGAAAAAACACCTGTCCCAGCAAGACCTATCTGGATTTCAAAGATTGGGGATCTGGTCAGAGAGAAAATAGTGGACAAAAAGGAATTTGGGTCTTCTTATAGAAAACCAGTACTTGTACTAGCAGTCCACGGATCAAGAACAGTGTTACAGCCACCCCTTGCTGGAAGAAAGGAGAACCGATCTGTATCAATTGACCTGGTAAAACCACATCATGTGGCCTATAATAAGTAGTAGGCCCAATGGACTCCCAAGATGTAGCAGATGACCAAATCTTGCTACTATCCAAGAGGTTCAAACTGAAAGACTCATCACCTTTGAAGATTCTGCAGTGAGAAAAGAAGGGCTATGCAATAAAGCCATGGAACTTGTGCCTCTTGAAACCCAAATAACAGTTCATCAAGAAACTTGCGTCTACAATGATGTAGCATCTGACCACACAAACATGTCAAGGGAACAAGCAGCTCCAGCGATTTCAAATAATCCGGATGCAATACCAACTATTGACAGAACTGTCTCTGGCTACTTCATCAACTTCGATACCTTTTCTGAGGATCCAAGTGAACCTGAAACAGCGCAAACAAACAAAACTTTCAAGGAACAATTAACGAAACTTGGTCAAGAGCTTGCAAAAACTGGTTTCACCATGGGTTGAATTTTGGATTGGGTCAGGTGTATTTTATATCCTGCTATGGCTCATTCTTGTTTTAAGTTTGGGAAAGCTGATAGATGGAAAACATATTAAAATGGACACAGTAAGTAAAAACATCAACTTGCTCCTGAAACCACACAAATCATCTCGTCTTGAACAACGAGAACTGTCATCAGTGTACATCACAGCGCTTCCTCTACCTGGTGGAATAGCATGGGATAGAACTGATTATGACATTTATGGCCCTGTCGAGCTGCTGAAGATTCCACACCAATTTAAGGTTTCCTTGAGTGATTTTGTTTCACCTAGTACATTTTCTGATGATTGGGACTTTGAGACTGTCAATAATATGATAGCAGACTTAGAAATGTCAGCAAAATTAGCAAAACATGAATACTTAGAAGGTTCATCAAATTATGAAGAAATGTTTTGTTTTAATCGTTTTGGTCATCATTATTTGCACAAATCTGCAAACCCTAGACATGTTTTAACATATAATCAGTGGGAACATTGTCCAACACCTCCAAAGGTAGCTCTAAAACATTCTGTAGAAAATTTCCATATTTTACAGGTTTTAATGTCACAAACTCAGAAAGCTTTTACTTTAAACATGTTAATTAAACAGGCATGAAAAGTATGTTGACAAATACTAAACACATTTATTCTGCAGCCTTTTATGTTCAATTGTCCAGATTAGGCTTTGACTTTTGGAAAGACAACATTGAGACAAAAATTGTTTGGGGCACAAAAGACTGGCAGGTACATTGTTTAGAAGCATTGTTCAGAGCCTGCATCATCCCAGAACAAATACTGTTCCTAAATGAAACTGTTCAACAGACATCTTGTCTTGGCCTGGCTAAGATAAAAAGATTTAAACAAACCGACCATACGTTAGCCCACACCTGATAGTAATAGAACTACAGATGAGGAGGTAGACGTAAATGATAGTTTACTACAAAACAGAACAAATCCTGAATGGAAAACGGTTAATATGGCCCACAGACACGAATATCTGTCAAGATAGAGTCCTGAACATGACACAAGGGTTTACAGTAACTCGGCCAGATCCAAGATATATCCAGAGACAACATCCAGGGATAATAACAACTTACAGAGTAGGAAAACCGTGTCTTGAATGGCTACAAAATCCACACTCCCGGAGATAAAACAACACTTAGTTTACTTAAAGATGGCGTTGATTTGCGAGAATTCTTACTTGGTCCTCTGAAACCACATCATAAACGTTTCATATACGCCGGTATTTACGCTGCTTAAAATGAAGCATGGAAAGTCACGCAAATGGAAACAGCTGAACGAATACGAGAAATTGATCATATTAATTCAGAGAAAGCACTCTCTGTAGTTGACAATGGGTTAACAACTCTGTCGTCCAGAATTTATTCTTTGGACAGCATTGTATCCTTGGCCATAGACATAAGGGAAAAGGACTTGCTAATGTTACAACATGGCCAGTCTCAATTACGTTCTATAATGCTGTTAGGCTGGACGTTACAAAACCTTCGTTCTGACTATGTGTCTTCGCGTCATTGTTTACTGTATTTAACTTTACAGATAAACAAATCTCTTTGGCACAGAGGGGAGGAGACTATACGGTGCTGAGCATAGAAAAACTGAAGAGATTACCATTGACCATTTCTGAGAAACCATCAGTTGAATGGATAATACATGGCACCATCACGATACCAGTGACGATTTTCCAGTTTCAATATTGCTTAAAATACATACCAGCAGGCCTGTATGAAAGGTTGAGTAAAGAATACATAAAGTCGACCTGGAATTTACCATACACACACAAATGTTGGAGTGAGGGAAAGGAGGTATTTCTTAGTGGAAGAAACTGTAAAACCACATTAAGAGGTACACTTCTGTGTCAAGGCATTAATTTACATGGAGCCTGTGAGGGTTCTTCAAACAACTTATCATGCCACCTGCAGGGTTCCCCGGCAGAAGTGATAGATCCAATTTTTAGGCAGCTTTACAATGGAAGCTACATACTGCTGAATGATCACAGCTGTTGTGGAATAATGCCAGGGACAGCATGTCTGGTTAGTGTGTCAGCCAGTGTCACTTGCTGTATGCAAGTATTGTTTCCGAAAACTAAGACAGATGGGGAGTCGCCACTATGGCCTTCACTGAACATCTCTTCTATACGAATTGATACTTTAAGCAGAATGAAAGCCATTCTTTTACAAAAAATTGTGCCACTGACCTAGTCCAGAGAGACGTATGATCTGCAAGTTGCAAGGTCCTCTGCAGAGATTCATGCATTATTCTCAACAAACTGTCCAATATATTTCGCAGAAATGTTAGGTCGTATCTTAAACATGTCTGATACCACCGGTATTGTACATGTATTTAAGACGATTTTTTTGAACTGTTAGCACCCTTTGAAGCAGTCCTGGGCATTTTTCCTAACTTCATGCACTCTGTGTTCGGCGGCCTGCCTCTCATCTTGGGACTCGTAGCAGGGATCCTATTTTTATTCCTCCTGCTCCGATATGGCAAGTCCGGCCACCAGCGATACCCAAATTACCATAGAGAATGCTCTCCTGGCCATGCAGTATCACGAAAGAATAACACAGGTCCTAGGATTGGCTTGTTGGAGAGATCTGAATACCACATGGTTCTTGTCATTCAGACAATCAGGCAAGATTGCATCTTACCCGTTCTACAATGCCTGCTTTGTGGAGAGGAATGTGTGTTAGATATCTGTCTAAAACTTCCATCAACAATGCCAACTGATGTTGATGCTGTACTGAGTCCGGTAACGGCTCATGTATTGTGTTGCCCCCGTCGGCTACCAATCCTGATGATGGCATTCATTGAGATCTCACCGGCAATTCCAGCTGAAGGTGAGATACACGGACCAACAGGCACACAGGTACCATCTGTTGCGAACATTGCTAGTGCGACTGACTGCGATGTTTCACATCTGTGTACAATTGACCTTCTTAATGAAGGGGTTCAACTTTCATCTACTGTGGTAGACGATTTCTTTGCCAGCCATGACGACTTAATGTTTTCTCCTGACACCAAGAATAACTTTTGAAGTTAGCACACAGCGTTCTTTCGAACTCTGAAATTCGACCTTCAATTTTTTTAAATCAAAAGCTTCTAACTTTGGAACTGTATTTTTGTGCGATTTGATTTGACTTTATTCCAAAATGAAATGAACATTGGCACAAAGCAATCTGCATAAAGTAGAACTATTCTTAGAGAACAAGAATTCTTTGAATACTTCCTAGGATCAATATTGACCTAATACGCATACCAAACCTAAAACAGTTTGTATATTCTGCTATGGGATGGCCTCAATTTTTTTTTTATATTTAGAGCCATTTCATAAGTGTAATTTTCGTGATTCATTCAGTTAGCTTTACTATTATCATATCATATGCTTACAAATGAAATCATTGCTTTTAAATGCGTACTGTACAGATGCTCATTTTATGTGTACAGTCATTTTTTAAATGCATTTCATGTATTTTTGGGTGGGAGTGTAAAACACATGCTCTAGTTTATATGTTTTAGTGCTTGAACTTAGATGAACATGATAACGTGGAGTGGGTGTTGTGTAACATGTTAGAAGCCTATTGTAATTTTCCCGATTCATGCCCTTATATAGGAATAAATCACTATATCCTCATATAGGCATAAGAATCAAAACCATATTTAGACATAGCTCATGCAGTCCAAATACGGCAGGGCTACTTCCACTAGTTCCGAAAATCTACAACGATTTCTTGGGAAACTCAGCTTCAACAGCTAGGGACTTCCCCTTGCTCGAATACTGACTTTTTCAAGAACTCTTGGAGTTTTCAAAGAACTGAGAGTCTTTAATGACGTTATTATGTCCACGTTTACGTCAATCTCGTCATCTTCAAGGTATAAATATGCCCACACTTGCCATAGCAAACACACAGTGTTTTGGAGCAGTTCGACTATCTACTTGCCCGATGCGCCCTGCTACTGCAAGTGCCGAAGGAAGCCGACCCTCCAGCAGACGTACTGAGAGAGACGCCTTCTTTTCTCATGCCGACAAATCCAGTTCCAGTGTTTCCAAGCTACCCTTGCGGGCTGTTGGGAAATCGAGTCTTGAGCCTCACCTTCTTCATTCTAAATTAAGGTACATAGCTGATTAGACCCTAAGAGAAATCTTGGACAGATTCTTGGCAAAGAATACTACATTTATGCTACACCTCACTTACTTCTTCCCTCCTACTAAGCTTAGGTTAGGTACATCGGGGTAGGCGTATGTTAGAAGCACCAGTTGAGTACTTTTAGCCTCCGTTATTTATGTATGTATTTATCTATGGTTTAGCATCCATACAAGGCTCTTACAGTATTATTTTATTCTACTCTTTTTACTGTATGCATTATATTTTGCAACCAGTTTTACGATTGTAGCAGTTCATTTCTTATGCTTGAGAAAGAAGACTGTTCAATAATTCCTTTTATTGAAAACGCCCATCTATCTATTTCTCTGCACCTCTGGTGACACAAAGCAGGCACGATTGACTGAGTGAAATATCTACCTTGTTTCCACGACTCTGAAGATCAGTTTTATCTTGGGGAAACAAAGTCGTCACGTTTATGCGGTTGTCGGAAACTAAATCCCTTCTTGTGAAGTGAACTTGAGAAAGTTTCTAGTGACATCTGAGCTAGCTGGCACTCACAATTAAGTCTAATATACTTCGATAGAGACCTAGTAGACATAAGTCCTACGTCACATTTATAGGATATATTATTCCAAGGCGCAGAGCCTATTGGGAATATCGAACTACAGTACAAGATGAGGAACTCCCCTCCTCTTCTAATCAAATAATTTTTGATACCCTTGGTCGGGGAATGTTCTTCCACGACAACTTACAACACCCTAGGAGCTGAGTGGTGGCCACAAAAACATGTGGCAAAGTTTATTAAAAGGTGGGTCTAGAATTCCCTGAAAAAATATCCTGAAGGCAGAATACCCTCAGCCTATCATACAAGTTTAATACTGCCTAACACCTAACTTGGACCCTGAACTCATCAAGTTCATATTCAAAATGGGCAGGGATCCCAGGAAAGTTAGTGTTCTTTCATGATTGTGTCCACTATAAACGCAATGGCCACTGTAACCAATGTTAGTGGAAGTCTTCCTTCGTGATTGGGCTGGAAGCCTACACATTCCATATCCTCCGATGTTATCCTTTCAAGTGTTGTTATAGTTTTCATTAGCCGATATATTAAAGAGAGAAAACATAAATTGAATAAATGAAAAATGGATCATGACAGCCTTACACGGTAATAAAGGCCTTTGACAAACCTCATCACAGGCACCATTACAAGAACAGAGCATTGTCACATCCACAATAAAGATTTGCTCATGGAACAAAAATGGGATTTGTAAAAAACGAATTGATGCCCAAATACAAGGATTTTCAAATCATAGCCAAATAGTACTATTGCAGGAAACATGGGCAATGGACCCATTCATGTCAAAACAGTACACGGGATTATTTGAGCCAGCAATCAAACACCAGAAATGTGGGCGTTCTTGTGGTGGCCTAGCAATATTTGTGCGGATTGATCTAGAAGCACAGATGAGTAACTCCAATCTGCTGGTGGTAAAATTATGATATAAAGTGTGTAAAAATAAGTCATACAAAACTTTAATTTTAGTCAACATATATATACCTCCAAAACAAACCTCCAAGAAAGAGATGTGTGCCGCTCTTAATAATTTTCTGTTGGAGCAAATCTTGGAAGAACCCTTAGCTGACTATATCGTAACAGGGGACTTCAATATCAACTTGTTATTACCTTTTGCGCAGGATGACTTTGTTCAGTCCCAAAATCAACAATGGGATTCCTAGAACCAACAAAGGAACCCAGAACAACCAATAAACAAAATAGAATGGAGAGAAATGTTGTAATGGACATGGAAGCGTTGGTAGATACTCAATGAACAGTCTACCTTCTTGTTCATTCCACTCATGTAACAGTAGTTCACGTATTGATTACACACTGACATCATTGAGTACTTTCAATAAAGTGACCTCCTACCGCTTGAATAAAGTCCCGGACAGTGATGACAGCCAACAAATCACTGAGAAAAAGCTATCCTGTCCAAAATCTCAAAAGTATCTGACAATGCAAGGCCAGACGTGCACCTTCAATTACAGGAAACTTATATGGAAACCTCATAGTGCGGACGAGATTATGGCAAAAGCTAAAAGTCTAGTTAAAGAATGTTTTGATAAAACAACAATGAGAACAGTAATGGATCAATGGGAAAATGTACACAGAAGGTAGTGAGTTATATGAAAATACAACTTGTGCACAAAGAAGTGATTGTACTATCTTTCTCCCATATACTGTAAGAAAAATGAGACATACGTGAAATAGTCTAATTAAAGTACAGTTCAAAGAGGAATTTCAGGTATTATTAAAAAATGCTAATTACAAACTGAGGAAATTAATCTGGAACGAAAAAAATAAAGCCAGACAAGAGCTGTGGACAAAAATCTTTCACGCAAGTACTTTAACAAATTCACGGGAGTTCTGCAGATTGATTAACGGTCTAGCTAGACCAAACAAACAAGCTGTAGGATCCGTTTTAACTGAAGAAGAATGGGTTATGTTTCTAATAAAACGTCTAAACCCAGAAATCTCAGCATATGATCAATGTACGACTCAGGAAATGAGGCCATAGGTTGACCTGGGAGGCGACTGTGAAATTTTTAGAACCAAATCTCAAGTGGCCAAGTTGATACAGAAACAGAAGGATGGGGCCCCGGTCCCAATGGTATCCAGTTTGCACTATATAAGAAAGCACCAGATTTTTGGTTCACCTACCTAGCTGAGGTCTTTTACGAAGTAGTTCGGAGTGGAACAGTCCCGAAAACATGGAAAGGATCGCCAATAACACCTATCTTTAAGAAAGGAAATTGGCAAATGCCAGAAAACTATAGGCTAATTACCTTGCAGGTTACAGATGCAAAATTGTTTGCTGGGATTCTATTGGTGATTTTAACTGATTGGGCAAAAGGGAGCCGTGTATTGCCCTGAACCAAATAGACTTTATTAAAGGCCACGGAACATCTACAAACATACTAACATTATCGGTATTAATTGACAAGGCAATGTTGGTAAAACAACCCTTATTCCTGTGTTTCATAGATTTTAAATCTGCCTTTGATTGTGTTGACAGAGAGCTTTTGTGGGCTAAACTTGAAAAACAAGGAATTCCGGATACTTTGTTAAAAATGATCAGGCTTCTGCACTCCGAAACCTGGGTCAGGGTGAGGATTGTGATGGAAGCATATTTACCAATAAAATCCCTACAACTAGTGGTCTTGAACAAGGGTGCGTTTTGGCCCCCTTACTTTATTTTTAGCTGATCTCTCAACTATGTTAAACAAAATTAATTCACATGCTCCAAGGTTTGCATATGAACAGATATCCAACTTGTTATATGCAGATGACGTTATACTTTTAAATCATACCAAAGTTGGAATGCAACAATTAATTGATGGCATTTTTAAGTACTCAAAAGCAAATGGCATGGTAATAAATGAAGCTAAGACCAAAGTAATGGTTATTACAAAAAGCTTGTGACTCAAATTTAAAAATAAGTGCCACTTGGATGACAAAGAATGGGAACAAGTTGCTGTCTATAAATACCTGGGTGTTATTTTTAACGATAATGGTAATTTCCTGACACAAAAACTGGATATTACAAGGAAAGCAAACACTCTTGTTGCGGCATTTAGAATAATTCAGAAATCCATAGGAGACCTATCTTATCACCCTTTTTTTTAAATAATCGCAGCAAAACTACTCCCTACTTTAACATATGGTAGTGAGGCAATAAATGGGAAGGATGCTGAGACCATTAACACTGCTGTTGCTAACACTTACAGAATCTTATTCTCCCTACCAAAGAATGCCTCACAAGCTCAGGTGAGATTGAAATTTGGGCTAAATATTCAACTATATGCAAGGAAAGGGAAAATACTGAAAGTATGGAACAGAATAAAAAACGATCAGGACAATCAAATGTCGCGTTTACTGTGGCAAGAAGTACAACATAACAGAAATTTACATGTCTGCTCCTACTTAAACATGGCAATAGAAGAATTTGGTACATCGATTTGGAATACCACTATCGCACAGGATAGCTTAAAAAAACAATAAACAAACTTACCACTCACCTCTCCTTGATAAAGGATAAAGATACGCTTGTAAAAAGAAGCCATGCATGGTCAAATGTGAATGGGTTTAAGGGAAAAAGGGCAAAAATATCTGGAAACATCATGGTCCAAGAAAAATAAAAAGATCTTTATCAATGCTAGATTTGGCTGTTTGCCAAGACTATGTCACGTACTACCATGGAAGAGATCAGAAGAAAACAACCTATGTAGGCTTTGTAAATCAGGACAAGAAAACATTACACATTTATTATGTCTTTGCCCAGATTTGGAAAGTGAAAGGAAAACTACACTTAAGAGACTGCTTAATGAACGTGGTGTAAGAACATGTAGGCAAGCCCTGATTGCATGTTTAAACTCTGAAGACTTATCAATGAAATCAGGATTTGTTAAATTCCTATGTACTGTAGAAAAAAAGTTGGAGGCCTTAACTTGATTTATTGAGCTAACATGTATGATATATAATCAAGTCTATGCATATAATCCTAAATGATTGATCACTTTATTACTTAATCTGTATGATCAATAATCAAGTTTTTGGATACAAGTTGTAATGATGCATTGTTTTATAAGTTTAAAATTTGTTGATATTTTAGCTATTTTTGTAAGATTTTAATTAATCAAACAAATAAAAATAAACTGGACACTTGAGTGTCCATTTAAGTTTTAATAAGTAAATGAACGAGCCCACATTTTGAGTGGTGGTGATACACTTAACAGTCACAAACACACTATTTTGAACTCTAAAGTGGTGCTAGACCTCTCCAATAGTACATTTGGAATCAGACGATCATGACAAACATTCACCGCATAGTGCGCAGTAAACTCCATGACAGACACAGCCATAGGCTAACATTGGTGAAAGTACCGTACGAAGGCCAATGGCTTTGTCTGTTCACACAGACGATTGCGTTTGTCACGTACATGTATGCAGCTTTAGGTAAAAAAAGCTCACTTGCCTCCTAACACTGCTGCCATGAAGACCTCTTCCACTTTTGCTGTTGTTTGTCGCCTCTGGTACCAACGATGCCCATTCCAGTAAGTGAAAAAGCCACTGCTTTCTCACAAGAGGAGCTCGAGTTGCTAGCACTGGAGGTCCTCTCCCTGTATGGCGAGCTTTATGGCTCACGAGAGGAACAGGTGCATGTCTGAAATTTATATGGGAATCTCTCTATCTGTTTTTTTCCATTGACAGAGACTACAATGCTTCTTTGAGTTCCTGAGTGAAGTGCAGTTAGCGATGCAAACTGTCATATATTTTGTTCCTTATTGAGGACAGTGATGTTGATGATTTCTAAGCACTTTGGAATGTTAAATAACAACAACATTAGTATGTGTTGTGTGTATAAATCCCTAGATTCTAATTGGCGTGTGTGGAGATATATGTCTATATACATGTTTGAATAACATGTGCTATGTTGAAAACTCACATCATTCCTTTCCCTCTCCCTCGTCTGCCGCTGCCGCAACCGCTGAGCCTCTGCACATGCTGTAAGTGTTCTACGGTTCTTAGAATTCTCTGCTTACTGCATGGGTCAGGAAGCAACTTACTATACTGGATCCGGGGGGGGGGCCGACTAGGCTGTGGCAGAGGATACGGGCAGCGACAGAACAGTACACGAGTGGGCTGCAAAGCCCCGAGGAGAAGACTCCACAGCACAGGACTTCCTTTTCGGCCTCTCAGGGGACACGGTAAGGCGAGTGTACAGTAGAAATGAGCTATGGCAGATGGAAGAGGAGCCGTCTCTTTCTAGCTGCGGGTTGCCTCTTTCTTTCCCCGAGTTAATTCCAGAAAACAAGGGAAGGAGACAGGAGGGGGATTTTGAGTCTTTACCTCCGAAGGAGCAGCTAAGGTCGGGAGAGCCGGCTTGATTAAATAAAACCACTAGCAGTTTACCCGTTAAAGGACTGTTGGTCCCCCCCCAAGAAACAGGTACCAGCTGCGCTCACAGTTCAAGGCAAAAAGCAGGGGAAAACCGACTGCGGAGGGGAAGACTGTTAGAGAAGTACTCCCAGTTACCCCCCAGAAAAGCATTAAAACGTGGGGGGAGCAAAAAGCGAAGGGAGGTTAAAGCAGTGCACCTACCAGTCAAGACCGCCCCTTTGATAAAATCTTACTTCAAAATAATGGAGCAGGTGGCGGCCTCAAAGGGTGGACAGCAAGGATTACAGCAAACCCCCCCTGCTTCAGTTGGAAAATAGATATGCACCCTTAATGATGAATGATGGGGGTGAGAGAGAGGCGTGTCGGGTGGAAGCTGAGGCTGACGAGACTCATAATGAAGGAAACCCCTCTCCAGTCACTGGGTCAACCCCAATACAGTATCAATATTAGGGCAGTGTAGCAGTATTAGCAGTGCCCACAATGAAAGAGATACTGGCACTTAGTTAGGGGCAGAAAGTCCCACCTGGAGTCAATGTTACTAAGTTTAAGAGGAGATCTCTTTTCAAAATATGAGATCTTTGAGGCCAATCAGAGAAGGATACATGACAACTGGAAAACTTGGCAACATAGTCTTGCGAACTGGAGTATTGGAATCAGAAATGAAGGCCCTGTCAGAAGTTGTATTGGGGAACACCAAAGATCTAGAGAAATTGAAAGTCAAAAATAAAACTCTACAAGAAGACCTGGAAAGATTGGAGATGCAGAAGAGGTGAAATATTTTGAGAGTTCCCAAAAATTCCGGAGGGGGCTTAAAGAGGAGATATAAAAGCATTTATTTGCATAATTTTCAGGGAGGAGTTTCTGAAGGACATGCCTGATATATATTTAGATACAGCGACCCAAAGAGCCCAAAAAAGACCATTTCAAGATGCACCCTAATAGAAAAGCCCCAAGGAGAATCTTGACCAATTTTCTTACCTATGCAGTTAAGGAAATTAGGTCGGATCTCAGAAAAAAGAATGGCGCAAAGGCAGTGGGACCTTGGAACTAGAATGCCTGAGTTGAGAAGTCGGGGAGCTCAGGTCCAAATGAAATTTCCGGCCATGTTAAAAATCATGTGGCAGAACAAGATGTATAACTTTAGTTCCCCTGACGAAGTGGATGTTTTCTTGGCACAAATGAAGAAATAGATCAGATTTAGATTTGTATAGATATAGAAATATAAAAAACTAGTTAGATAGATCAGATCACGTTTAGTGAGGATCAGGGATGGGGATTGCCTTGTAGTGTAGGCTATAGTGGAAGGGAAACGGAGGGAAAAAAAAGGAAATATTATATATAAAAGTAGATAAAAAGTTTCATGAAGTTTCGTGAAGTAAGAAATAGTTTAACAAATATGTGTGGGTTTAACTTTAGGAAAGGATGTATCTAGCTGCAAAGGGAGGATCACGAACGGCGGTTCTAATTGCCAAGGGTATAGCAGGAGGGTTCCTTGTGGGTGGGTGGTATGGGGGAGCACAGGGTGTTGGGTGCAAGGGGGAAAAAACAAAAAAAATTCCTCATACTAGTCTTAAAGTTTCAAAGCTGCGAGGGAAGATCCAAAGGAGATGTAAAGATGAACAGGACAAATAAAATTATTAACGTGGAATGTGAACAGTCTGAGGAGTAGGAGGAAGATGTTCTGGGTCATTGATTTCTTGAAGAATAGCGAGGCTCATATGTGCCTGTTAGAAGAGACCCATTTAGAGGCTCAAGAGTGAAGACAGGGTTTTAGCAAGGTCAGATGGATACAGGAGGTGCTTTGTTCGGACCAAAGGGGAAGCACTAGAGGAGTAGCACTGATTAGAAAAAGCAATGCAGGTATGAATGTAGTAAAGCAAGACACAGATCAGTCAGGGTGATGGCTGGTAGCCACTTTGATGTTCAAGGGCACACCTCTAGTTTGTGTAGCATACTATGGCCCGAATGAAGATAATCCAGGGGCACTCTTAAAACTTGAGGTTAGTTTGTTGAACACCACTGCACTGGTCATAATTGTGGGAGATTTTAATTTGGTGTTAAATAAAATGACAGATCGTACCTCAAAAGCAAAATATAACAGTCCACCAAAAACGTTTGCCGCATTAAAAATATAATCAAAGACTATAACTTGCTTGATATTTGGAGAAGTAAGAATGGGGAAACTAGGGATTTTATGTTTTACAGTAAAAAGTATAAGCATAATTCGAGAATTGATTATATTATTGTAGATCAGGCACTGTTTTCAGAAGTTGAGGTAGTAAAACAAATCCCCGCCATTTTATCAGATCCGTCGGCGGTGGTTATGACTCTGGGGCTTAAGCAGGGAGAGATACAAAAAAGTTGCACTCTAGATGGGACCATGTTATTGGATGAAGGAATAATTGCGGAGACAGGAGATAGAATGGATGAGTACTTCAAGCTTAATAATGGCACAGCTAAGGACCAGATAGTCTGGGAGGCTTTTAAAGTGTATATAAGGGGGATACTTAGCTCGATAATTATAGGAAGAAGGAAAGCATCAAAAAGTGCAAAAGCTGATAAGATCAAGGAAATAGAAACAGAATTGCAGGAAGCATCAATGGAGACCTTGAGTACAGTACAATGCTTGGAGAAAGAGTTGGAGAATCTGCGGGTCGAATTTCAAGCCAATCTAGACAAGAAGCTTCTCGATGGGTGGAAAGCTAGTAAGCTTCAGCATTTCGCATATGGAGAAAAATGCAGTTCTTTGTTAGCATGGAAGGCAAAAATGAATAGAGCAAGGAATCTGATAAAGAATTTAATTCAAAGAGAGTCAGTGAAATAACCTATGAAGATGATATTATTTGTGAGGAGGCCATAACTTTTATGATCTGTATACGGAGGACTTTGGACCAGGACCAGAGGCATTTCAGGAGTGGCGGAACCTAATAATGCTCCCTCAGTTAACAGACGACTATAGAGTATTCCTGCAAGCTAGTATCACTGAAAAAGAAGTCAGAAAAATGGCCTGGGGAAAAGCCGCAGGTCCAGACAGGCTCCCAATGGAGCTGTGTGTAGGCATTCTGGATAAGGTAGTGACAACCTTAAAAAACTTGTTTAACTTAATCTATATTCGGGTAGAAAATATACCAGGTTCATGGGCAGAAGGTTTTAAAACCTAACGAAGAAGCACAGAAGATTGAGTCGTATAGACCAATATCCTTATTAAACAGTGATTATAAGGTTTTTACTGGTTTATTGGCTCTAAGAGTGGCAAAAGTTATAAAAGCGATAGTTCATCTGGACCAGAGAGGTTTTATACCTGGGAGGCAGTTAAATTAGCTCACCTTTCAGGTAATGGGGCCAAAGATATGGCTGTAGCAAAGAAGGATTCTCTAATGATAGTAGCAATAGGTGCTGCAAAATCTTTTTACCAGGTTAACTGGTCATATTTGTGGGAGACATTAAAGATGTTTGGTTTTCCTAGTAATTTCGTTCAGGCAATGAAGAATTTGTACAGTAGCCCAAAAGCGAAGCTGTTGGTAAACGGGGCCCTGACAGACTGGTTCAACATCTCAAGAGGCACTAGGCAGGGGTGTTCCCTATCACCGCTTTTATTCAATTTGTACATCGAGCCATTTGTTAGCTGGCTCAGGACAGATCCAATTATCCATCCCTTTAAAATGGGAGAGTTACAACTTAAATTGGCTCTTTACGCAGGTGATTTGCTTTTATACACAACAAACCCAGCATAGGCAATCTGCAGATTAATAGAGGTGGCAGAGAGGTTTTGCGAAGTTTCAGGGTACAAAATTAATGAAGAAAAAACTGAAATAATGGAATGGAATAAAGTAAGGGGAAGCCAGGTGGTTATGAGTCAAATGAGGTACTTAGTGGTTCAGTTAGTGCAGAGATTAGATGATTTCCTCAAAGTTAATTAGAGGAAGGTCTCTAAAGAGGTTGTCAGTTTGCTTACTCTTTTTTTTTTTTAAACAAACTTTATTCGTGAACGTACAATCATCACATTTGAATGTAGTATTTACGGCAAATATACAGTACAACACGTTTTTCCTTTTCTTACCCAATCCCCTGTTCATAGCAGAGCGTCATCGTCTAGTACATAACTCCCCAGTTGTGCGTTCAGTAGGGAGTGACTCTGTTTACTGCAGGGTTTGTGTATTCCCACCCATACGCTCCCCAACATTCCCTCCCCCACCCTGCCAACTGTGGTGCTCCATTACTCCTAACCGGTCTAGCTTTTGCTCCCCGCGTTATCTATTCTCCCCCAGGGTCATTGAGCCGAAGTTCTTCTAACCTCCCTGGTGCTATCCCTGGGCCCGTTGTAATCCGCCTTCTTCCCTCAGGGCCTCAGTGCATTCAGGTGTCCTGGGACGGTGGCTGGTCTGTACCCTCCAGTTCCGATAGCATGACCTCCCAGTCCAACGCTATCGGGGTTTTTCTCCTACCAACTTCTTCCTCCTTCCTAAGGGCTGCCCACTCTATTCTGCCCCATTTCACAACATCCGCTCGCCATGTTTCTATCCTAGGCGCTCTCGGGGACTTCCACTGCATTGTGATTTTCCTAATTGCTAAAAGGAGGCCCAAGTCCACAAATCTCAATTTTGGTTTTAAAGGCTTAGGGCAAGGCCGAGCGCCTGCCAGGCACTACAGCGCACCCACCGTCACTTGTATCTGGGTCACCTCTTGTAGCGTCTGGCACACCTCGTTCCAGTACCCACTCAGCCACGGGCACGACCAAAGCATGTGGAGGAAACCTGCCTCGTCCGCTCTACATCGTGGCCACTGGTGGGAGGCGGTAGGGAACGTCTTGTGAATTCTGACCGGGGTAAGGTAAGCCCTGTGGAGAATCATGGCCTGTATGTATTTATATCTTGCATTTCGAGAAACTCTCTTGGGGTGTTCCAGGGCCACCCGCCAGGTTGCGTCTGTAAGCTCCTCACCCGCGTCCCGTGCCCAGGACTCCCTCAGTGCATCGAGGGAGAGGGCAGCGTGAGTTCTAATCCCAGTGTACAGCCACCTAACCAAGTGACCACCGGCCCCCATGCAGTGTACCAGGTGTATCAGTTTGTGTTGTTGTGGGTGAGTGCGCTGTGGCGTCCAGGTCGTTCTAATATAGTGGGAGACAGTGGCATGTAGCATGTAATGCCTGTCCGAGGACCCTGTCACGTGTACGAAGGTGGGGTAATCTAACAGTAGGTTGTCTCCGAAAAAACTGCCCATGTTTTCAATCCCGCTCGCCGTCCAGTCTCTAAGGGTACGTTCGGTCAGCCGTCCCTGTGGTGTTGGTATACCTAACAGTGGAATGTTATCTGCGTAAGGCTTAGTCATGGACGTATAGGCCAGAGCCTTTCTCCAGCACAAGAGAGCAGTACGGAGCAGTGGGTGGCATTCCTGTGAGATTTTGCTTCTGGGCAGCAACAGGGCGTGTAGGTCGCCCTGTGCAATTCGGCCTACCGTCCATCCAATTTCTTGGAGATTCCTCCCGGCCAGCCAATAAGACAGCCATTGGAGTTGGCTGGTGTAGAAGTAGCCCTGGAAGTCCGGGGCTCCCAGTCCTCCCTTGGAGGTGCTGAGTTGTAGTTTCCGCAAGCTGATCCGCCGTCTGCCCGTCCCCCAGATAAGGGTGATCAACAGGGAATTAAGGGATTCAAAGATGCGTCGTGGGATGCATATGGGCAGATTCACGAAGTAGTATAGCAGGCGTGGTAGCAGTACCATCTTTACTATCGTGATGCGTCCCATGACAGACAATGGGAGCGATGTCCAAAAGCCAACGCTGCCGCGGAGGCCGGTAATAGCCCTAGAGATATTACCGTCCAGTTGATCCTCTGGTCTCCGGTATATGTGGATTCTCAGATATTTAAAACTAGTTTGGGCAACCGGGATCGTGTAAGTGCCGAACTGCAGAGAGGGCGGCCCGGGCCTCTCGTGGAAATAAAATCCAACCGACTTGTCCGGGTTAATGGCCAGGCCAGATGCCGTCTCAAATCGGCGAAATGTGTCACTTAATCGTGTGTGGTCAGCTTCTAAATCACGGAGGTATAGTAGCATGTCGTCTACGTACACAGACAGTGTATGGTACGTCCCTGCTACTGGCACTCCCAGGGCCCCGGCGTGTTGACGAAGTGCTATGGCCAGTGGTTCCAACGCCGGTACGAATAGCAACAGGGTCCAGGTTAATGGCCAGGCCAGATGCCATCTCAAATCGGCGAAATGTGTAACTTAATCGTGTGTGGCCAGCTTCTAAATCACAGAGGTATAGTAGCATGTCGTCTGCGTACACAGACAGTATATGGTACGTCCCTGCTACTGGCACTCCCAGGGCCCCGGCATGTTGATGAAGTGCTATGGCCGGCTCCGGCGGCAGATTAGCCCAGCACCATGTGACTCTGGGCAATAGCTCGCTTAATCTTCCAGACGGCCCCCAGCGCCTAGAGACCCTTACGGGTGATTGTGCGCTTTACAAATGTGGACTTTACTTTACTTTACTATGGCCAGTGGTTCCAACGCCTGTACGAATAGCAACGGGGACAGGGGGCATCCCTGTCTGGTTGCCTCGCTGGACCGGGTACTCAGCCGACACATAACGTCCAGTTCTAGCCCTGGCCGTAGGAGCAGTGTATAGCAGCCTAATCCACCGTATGAGTGGGGCTGGAAAACCGAATCGGGTCAGGGCCTCGAACATGAAGGGCCAGGAAAGCGAGTCAAACGCCTGTCTGAGGTCTAATGAGAAGCAACCTGCCCGCGTCAGCTCGACTGGTGACGCTGTCATGATAGCATGTAGGCGCCTCGTGTTGAGGGAGGTACTGCGCCCCGGAAGGAAGCTGCACTGGTCGCAGTGGATAAGTGCGGTCAGGTGGGGCTGAATACGTAGGGCAATGGCCTTACTTAGCATTTTATATTCCGTAGCCAGCATAGATAAGGGTCTATAATTCGCGATCTCTAGGTTGTCTCTGTCTGGCTTAGGGATAGAGATTACCATGGCTTGCATCGTTGTGTGCGGCAGATGACCCTTTTCGAAGGCCTCCCTGTAAATCTGTTCCAGTACCGGTACTAGTATGTCGGCATAAGTTGAGTAGAACTCCACCGGGAGTCCGTCCAGACCTGGAGTCTTGTTTTTGTTTAAGTGTGTGATCGCGGCGCGAATCTCATGTTGGGTGATGGGGCCCTCTATTGATTCCTGTACCGCCGCGGTCAGTTGGGGGAAATGTAGGTCCCTCATGAAGTCAGTTATATGTGTAGGGCCGTCTGTTTCGTTTTGGGCATACAGAGCCTGTAAGTGGTCGCGGAATGCCAGGTTGATGTCAGACTGGGTGTGTACTAGTTCCCCTCTGTGGTTCCGAATTTGAGTAATGACTGGGGTGTCCGGCCTGTCTCGGATTATTCGGGCCAGCAGCGCCCCAGAGCGGTCCGCCTCCGTGTGTTGTCTTTGTAAGTAGGCTTTGTAATCAATGTTGCGTAGTGTTTCTAGCGTCTCGGCGTGTGTGATATTCTGTTCCTGCAGAGCCTGTTGTTTCCCTGGGTCTACCACCGCCTCTCGCTCAAGCTCTGCCAGACAATTCTCCACCGCACACAGTTTCCGGTGAATCTCCTGCCTAACGCCCACCAGTTTCCTAATCGCCACTCTCCGCACAACCGCTTTCATCGCATCCCAAACCATCAAGTTGGAAGAGGCAGTGTCCCAGTTTTCTTCCCAGTATGGTGACAGGGCCTCTGAGATAGTCGCCTTGAAGGGGTCGCCCTCTAAGTGCTGGGAGTCTAGCCGCCATGTAGGGACTGGGGTCGGGACTCTACCCCAAGTAATCGTACATTTGAGGGGTCTGTGGTCCGAGAAGGTCTTTGCCAGATATTCTGGGGCACTCATCAGTGGGGTCAGCGAGCGGGTGCATAGGAATCGGTCTATTCGCGTGTGTAAGCCATGTACTGGTGAGTAGAAGGACTACTCTTTGTGTGTGGGGTGTACCTCCCGCCATATGTCACTGAGTCTCCAGCTATCCACCCACGCCCCAAATGTTTCAGTGAGCTTGGCGACGCCGGCTGCCTGTAGGGGCGGGTGTGATCTGTCCAGGGTCAGGTCTAACACCGTGTTCCGGTCCCCTCCGAGCACCCAGAGTATGTCCGCCCACGGGGATAGGGCTCTGCCCACCGCTCGCAGGAAGGATTCTTGATCGTAATTCAGGGCTTAGATACAGCCCAGAATAATCAATCGGCCGTCTAGGGCCCCCTTGACCAGGACATACCTACCCTGCTCATCTACTTTCTGCTCTATTGCAGTAAATGGTGTCCCGTGTGGGACCCAGATAGTGGCCCCTCTGGAAAATGCTGAGTATGACGTGGAATATACAGTCCCTCTCCATTTCTTCTGCAGCTTTTGCGCTTCAGAGGCTGTGAGGTGTGTTTCCTGTAAAAAGGCGATTTGTGTCTGCTGTCTAAGTAGGTAGGAGTGGACCCTATGTCGTTTCTGTACCGCCCCTAGCCCTTGGACATTCCAGGTAATTTATTTATTTTATTTATTTCCATTTATATAGCGCGTTATCACCCCAGGGTCTCTAAGCACTTGTACAAAGAGAAACCAGTCCCACAGATATCAGATGTCAGTCCTATAACGCACCCCATGCTTCCCGGATAAGCATTGTTTTTAGCATTCGGCGAAAGAGCAGAAGATTAGGTTCCTTCCGAAGGTCAGTTGGAAGTTTATTCCATGCTGCAGGGAGCAGAATGGAAAAGGCACGCCCCCCAACAGTGGACAGGCGAAAACGTGGATTCACCAGAAGAGTAGCTTCAGAAGATCGAAGTACCCTACCCGGAATGTATCCAGCCAGTCTGGTTTTAATGTAACTTGGCGCATTACCATAAAGTGCCTTGTGTGAAATACACAAACCTTTAAACAATGCCCTCTGTCTGACAGGGAGCCAGTGTAGCTGATGCAGGAGAGGAGACGCACGAGTTGTCCTAGGTTTCTTAAAAATCAATCTTGCTGCATTGTTCATGACCGTCTGCAGCTGCGTAAGTAGTCGCTGGGGTAACCCTAAGTACAGCGCATTGCCGTAGTCCAGGCGCCCCAAAATCATGGCAGACACAACGCTTCTTAAGGTGGAAAAGGACAGCAGTTGAGAGATCTTACGAATCTGTCTCAGAAGACCAACGCAAGTTCCTACGACTACAGACACCTGTTTGTTCATGGACAACGTGCTATCGATGTAAATTCCCAGGCTCTTCACCACGGTTGCTGGCTCCGGTGACTTGCCCAACTCCCTGGGCCAAAAACCGTCGTTCCACGGGCTGCCCTGGATGGCTATGGGCAGCACCTCGGTAATAACCCTGTACATATCCGTTTGTTCAGCCATGGTCAGCGGGCGATAGAACCGTTCCCAGGGGTGGTTGCGTGTCTAGAACGCCGGGGAGCTGAACCAAGGAGAGTGCACCTAGAAAGACCTTTAACATTTTCAAAACAAACCCGGCGCAGCCATATAACATAGCCGAGCCCAACATTAACAATATGAACTTAAAAAACCAAACATTTGTGCCTTCGCTATGGGGGGGTAGATCCAGCACACTTGGGGTCATCGTGTTACCAGTTCCGGTCTCCACCGGCTCAACGGTAGCCTGGCCGGCCACTCACTACTGAAAGGGAAGAGCAGTGTAATAACATACAGAACCAATATACTCAGCAGTAGGCAGCCACCATTCATACCCCGTGGCATCCGGTACAGCGTCATTTCCAATGCAAATGGGTTGTACCAGGGGGTGGGTCAGTAACTGTTCATCGCCCCTCCTCCCCACTCCCACCCTCCCGGGGTCCCCAATAGATACCATTGTCCAGGGTCCTTAAAACATTATATCAAAAGGATATCATATGTGAGCTGCTACAAAGAAGTCGGTGCAGGGCATCTCCCCTCGGACTAGCTGTCTATGAGATCGTCCGCAGCTCTAGGGGTGATCATTGGAAAGAGCAGCACGCTGTTTTCAGAGTCCTAGTGACCAGTGTTGTCCTCAGAGTCAGTGTTTATTTTCGCCGGATCCTCTCTGAAGGAGCCAATGAGGGAGATGGCCTCCCGTCGTTCGTCCTGCTGGTGTGTCCGCGATGGTCTGCGTTCTGTGCGCCACTTTCCGGATCCAGACGAGGAGTGTCGGCTACCCCCCGAAGTTCTGTCTAATGCCGTTGCCAACTCCTCCTGGGATGCCTCCTGACTGCCGTCCAATCCCATCACCTCCAGCCATTCTGCTGCGTCCGCTGGGCTCTCAAAGAAGTGCAATTTCTTCCCCTGGATGACTTTCAGACGGGCGGGGAAGAGCAAGGCATATTTCAGTTGCGCGCTTCTCAGTTTCTTCTTCACCTCCATGTAGGAGGCCGTCTGTTTCTGCACCATGTTCGTGTAGTTCGGGTAGAGTGACACCCTCTGGTTTTTTAATTGGATGGTGGATCTCTCTCGGGCTTTCCTCAGTAGGGTGTCTCTATCTCGGTAGTTGAGGATACGGACAATGAGAGGGCGAGGGGGGCGCCCCAGCCGAGGCTGCCCTATCGGGATTCCATGCGCCCGTTCCACACAGAAGTATGGGGAGAGTCCGTCCGTCGCCACATGGTCCCTGAACCACTGCTCCATGTACTCCTCAGCCCGTGGTTCCTCGCATTTTTCCGGCAGACCGATGACCCGTATATTATTCCTCCGATTACGGCCTTCCGCGTCTTCAACCCGCTCCATCAATACGGTCATCTGGCCCTGAAGGTCCCGGATGGATGTGTCATGGTCAGCCACCTTGGGCGTGAGGTCCGCAATCGCAAGGCCGTGGTCCTTGACCTTGTCCGCCAGCTTGCCGTGGTCCGCCTTCAGGAGGGAGAGGTTATTGGTGAGGGTCACCAGGTGTTCTTCCAGCGCTTGTCGGGAGTCTCGGATCTCCTGAAGGATAAGGTCCAGCTTATCAGGTTGTTGGGCACCTGATCCCATCCGGTCGCTCAGGCCAGGGTCGCCACCACTCGCTCTCGTACCCGGCCGTGGGCCAGTCCCCGTCATCTCACCTGGGCCCTCCACGTTTCTCATGCCCTTCCGGACCATAGTGCGCTTGACTTTTAGGACCGTGTCCCCTCTTCCGGAGCTATAGGGGCCATTCAGGCTCCGCACTTTAGCCAATGCGTCTCTGGCCCTCCGTGCGTCAGCCACTGAAGTGTCCTCCCGGCTCTCAATGTGTGGGAATCCCGTTATCCGGTCATTCCAGCTCGCCACCAGAGTTTCTGCAAGGAGGTCAGACCCCTCGCCGGGTCGGCGCAGGCCAGTACTGCTACAGCCCGATTGCAGCTCAAGGGGCCGCTCCTCGCCCCAGCTACCACCCCGTGTGCGTGCTCGTGGACACCCGGCTGCATGCACCCATCAATCGGCCCACGTGTCCCAGGTCTCTCAGCGGGGCCGGTCTGCCAGGTATAGTAAGTCCGGGAGGGGGTCAGAGCTGCGGGGGTCCCCAGAGGTCCTCTCCCTACGCGGGCCGTTCCGGTGTCCCAGGGCTTCCCGCCAGGTGAATCTCAAGATGGCGGCACCTCCCAGTGCAGGCCGCTGCTAAATCCTCGGGTCCCAGCGTGTTGCCTCTCACCCCCCTGTCACCGTACCTCCACAGCGTTGCCGCCAACCGGTGGCAGTCACAGGGTCTCCGACCTCCGCCGTCAGCGTCCTCCAGGTCACGGCCCCGCCCAGCTATTTTGGCGTCCACTCCCGGACAGGACGCGGGATCGGGAGGGCCGTCACCGGGTCTTCACCTCACTCGAGTCCCTGGCTCCAGAGGCCTCACGCCGCGGGGCTCCACACGCCGCGCCGGTTGCGTTTTCGGCGTGTAGTCCTGCCGCCGCCTCGAGGCACTCGTTTTTACAGGGTTCCGCCTCCGGGCCACCTCCCTCAGCTGTCTGGCAGCTCTCGCTTGCCTGTAGTTCACCGGACAGGATCCGCCACCGGAACTCCACTGCACTAGAGTCCCCGGCTCCGAGGGCCTCACGCCGCGGGACTCTGCTCGTCACGTCGGGTGCATTTTCGGCGAGTAATCCTGCCGCCTCCTCGAGTCTCGCGTTCCGCACAGGATTCAGCCTCCAGGCCGCCTCTCTCAGCAGTCCGATGGATCCCGCCTGTGTGTATTCTACAGGATATAGCCCGGCCGGGCACGGAGCACTAGCAGAAGCCATCCGCCATCGTGGCTGGTCGGCCACGCCCCCGTCAGTTTGCTTCCTCGATGGGCAAATCTCCCTCAGAATAATTATGGGAGGGTCAATCTTGTAAAACTGATAATTTTGCCCAAATTTTTTTTTATATACAATTCAGACCCATTGTTAGTTAGGACAGAAGGCATGGCTGTTGGTTTTGGTATAGGAGTAGGTGTAGTAGCAAGGGTTTGAGAAATAAGATGCTCAAATTTGAGTTTTTTGAACAATCTGTATGCTCATGGAATATTTGTGGCCTGAACGATAGAAAAAAAAGAGGGATCATGGCCCAGATTCTTAATTCAATGAGGGTGGATCTACTCTGTATACAAGAGACTAGTATTGTTTGGAACAACAGGAGGTTGTTAAAGGACCTGGGCATC
Organism: Lissotriton helveticus; assembly: GCF_964261635.1. Classification (NCBI taxonomy): domain Eukaryota; kingdom Metazoa; phylum Chordata; class Amphibia; order Caudata; family Salamandridae; genus Lissotriton; species Lissotriton helveticus. Next base: position 18,206,377 of record NC_136067.1, read on the forward strand.
ATGCTCCTGGGCTGTACTCGGCAAGGGTCAATGACGAGAGGGGTGGCAATTTTGAAAGGATTAGGGTGGGGGAGTGTAAATGCATAAAGAAAGATGTTTGTGGTCGATGTGTGATCATGAGTTTTATCTAGAGGGTGTCTCAATGACAATCTGTTCAATCTACGGTCCTAATCTGGAGCAACCTCCACTGGTGAGTGCCAACTTCGTCATTCTGAAGTGCCAGGTGCGCTTAACTTCGCACTGAGCCTCCCGCAGCCCGTCCGTGCCCATCATAGCCAGGAGGAGGCAGGGCAGAGCCACCTCCCTTTCGTTGGACATTGCATTGCCTCTGGTTAGTGCCTTTGAAGTGTAACTGGATTTGCTGCTTACCTTTTATTTCAGTCGTGGTTTTTCTATCTCTTAATCAGTTATTATGAGCAAGGGTAGCCGCAAGGGGGGGCAAGGTGTTGCAGGCACACTTGATGCATTCCTGACGAGGGTTGAATCTGTTCTCATGCATGAAATTGAGCTCACGGAAAGGAGACTCTCCTTAGAGCCCTTCGAGCCTCCTCTGAATCTCACCTAATCTATCCTCTGTTAACTTCGGACCCTCCTTCTGAATGCATGCATCATCAGGGTATTTTGCCGCCTATAGTATCACTAGCTGATCCTCCTATTACAATTAGTATGCCCATCCCCACTCCCTCACCACCAGCCAAGATTCTTACTTGCAATCAACGATTATCACAGGAAAAGGGTAGGGAGGGTGCCTCTACAGCTGTAGCGAAGACAAGGAAAGCGGGTGGGTTACCACTTACCACTCATCAGGCTAATAAAGTGGCCAAGACCAGAGGGGTGGCCCGTGGTAACAAAGGCAGCTCCCGGGGCAGCTCCCAGGGAATTGCAGACACCAGCATATCTAGTACATTAGAGACCAGTGCACAGGCCACAGGTCCGAACTAATGTCCGACCTAGTGAAGTGTCATGAAGTTCGTATTTTAGCTAAAATTGAAGATAAACTTACAGCTCTGCTCAAACCTTTATTTGCCAAGTTGTCTCATATTGATTTAAGACTGGATAAAATCGAGCATCAGCTTTCTCTCCCAAAACCCATTTCTTCCAAAGGAGCTACTAGTGGCCCTATTGATCTCAGTACTACCACACTCCTGGCAACAAATCTATCTGCCACTGCTGTTGCCCCTGGTACCAATTTAGTTGTGCCAACCCCGTTTGTAAACCCCAGTTGCACACTCCCTAGTATTCCAAAGGTTGCCCCCATGAGGGAAACAACTGGTGGTAAAAATAAAGGAAGGTCATGGGGCGGCTTGGCTAATCAAAACGATTACCTTAATTTACCCCTCATGGCAAGCCCTATACTATTATATTATCTAATGTACCCCCAATGCAACTCTGCAAATGGGGAACATTGGGCTTTGCTCAGGAACAAGGCCCTTCCCTTTTTGTAAATAATAAAACTGGCTTGGGTAGTCATCTATTCCAGGAATTTAAAATGATTCGCAGAGTCCCATGGATTGGGAGATTGCCAAAAACTAGTAGAGGCGATTGTGTAGTGTTGAATTTTGGGTCCCCCCTTCTAGTGAAAACTATTTTAGACAGGGCAGGGTCAAGACATTTGAGTGGGGAAGATATTAGCATCCTACCATTGGAGGTTTTCTACCGGAACCCTCCAACACTGTCCACTGGAATGGGTAACTACCGAGCCACTTCTTATGCTCCGGGAACCGATTAATTTAATGTTCCCACCTACAATAGTTACAATCCACTTTCTAATTTGGAAGACATAGATTGACTGGGTTGTTTGTTTGCCTGTGAAAAGATTCCATCTCCAGTGGCCATCATGAGTGTGGGCGATTTAGCTTTGTACCCCACGCAAAGCGACCCTCCTTATTCCCATGTTACTTCTGGGCTCCTTTAGTGTCATAGTTCAGGCCCGCATGGCCTAAGAATTAATGTAGATTGTGGTATACTTTCCACTGCGAATCCCTTGTGACTAGGTGAAGCCCAAGTCCCCATTGAAGATTTGGAGCCCCTATGGCTTATCATGTTGGCTTAAAACTCGCCTCTTGGAACATTGCAGGGCTTGTAAGCAAAACTGCCTCAACTGATTGGTCTTCATTTATTGAGGAACAAGATATTTTGTTCTTCCAAGAGACATGGGCGGTGGACCAGGTATTCCGCCCAGGTTATATCAATTTTAATAAAAGTGCAGAACAGAGAGAACGGGGTAGGCCCAAAGTGGGCTTGATAACTTGGGTTAGGCAGTGCCTCCACTATAAGTTAGAGGAGATTCATATTGATTCCAGAAACATTCTTCATTATCAGGTTATACCAGGGTAATCTTCCTGATGTCCTACTAATTAATGTTTATTCCAGGGTTCTGCAAGGTGGGAAGGCCTCAAACACTGGTGGGAAGGCCACTGCTCACTGTTTTTTTTAACAAAAAACACAATGGAAGTGGAAGGCCACTGCTCACTGTTTTTTTTAACAAACCAAAGAGGTCAAAGCAACATAATAATAGCCGGAGATTTTAATTGTACTTTCGAACCCCTAGACTTCCAAGATATACATTTTAGTGTAGAGGAGGATGAAAAATGGTCGATGCGCTCTCTTGATCTTATGCCAATAAAAAGGTGGTCTAGCGCAGCACTTCAATTAAAAGTACTTTGTTTAGAACATGGGGTGAGAGCAGCAAATGGGCATACTATATCAGACAAAAATGGGTTGCCAACTTACGTTAGTGGTCAAAGTACTAGTCGTATTGACTATTTTATTATTAAAAAGGAGTTCTGGACCTACCTGCTAGACATGAAGGTTCACTCGAGCTAGAAAGTGACCACAATCCTTTGCTTCTTTCCCTGCGGGATCGGCACCCAAATTATGGAGAAGATCTGATATCACATGTTGATTGTATAGAAATTCTTTCAACAAAGGACACACGAAGCTCGCGACCGAGATGGCCGCGCTTTAGCTCGGCTCCGTTCGCCCGCCTGTGTTTTTCACATTTATCCTGCATTTATCCTGCCCTGGGAAGCCCTCCTTGCTGTGTGGTACTACTACGACGCACTGCAGGCACTTACCACTTGTTCCGGTTGTCCTGGCTGCTGTGGGTCCGGTGCAGTGTCCCCGACCGTTCCCGGGACTCGAGAGCGGACTGGCCTGGTTCTTCGTCCCGGCTCCTGGGCCGGATGCAGCCCGCGGGCTTGCCCTTCGGGACGCGCCGGAGGTGATTGGAGGGCCGCTGTTCGTGTGTGCCGGAGGTTCCTGGCTGAGAGACTCCTGTGTGGCAGCAGCCTTGGATGGTGACGCTGCCCTTCATTATTGGGGTTCCTCGTGTGTTCGGCTTCCTCCCCCTTTGTTCTCCGGTCCGGCCATTTTGTTCTTTGCCGCCCGGACTCGGAGAACGGGACTGGCGACATTGGGGGGCCGGCGAATCTCCTTCTTCTGGTGGCCCCCCTTCCTGTCCGGGGTGTTCCTCTACCTGTCGGCGGGACTTCATCTGCTTTACTGCCGCCCCGGCGGAGGTTGTTGGCCGCGCGGCCTGTTCGGGCTCTCAAGATGGCGACCAGCCCCATTTGTTTGGGCCGGGCCCAGACGAGCGCTGGGGGCCCGCCACAGGGCCCGGGTGTCGGATACTGTGAATGTTTTCCTGCACTTAAGGAGATCCTGAACATCCTGCTATCCTGGCGGCTATCGGTGGCCGCGCCACTCCTGGCTCTCGAGACGGTTTCTCACTACGAGCCTCCCGGGCCCCCGCGACCGGATGAGGCATTGATATCGCGAGGTGTGGCTGGTACTCTCCTGGCGGACTCGGCCCCGGCTGCCACCCCGGAGGCGCGCAACCTGATGGCGCCTTCTCCTCCTGTGCTGACGCCTCTGCCCCTGGCCCGGGAGCCGGATTTTGTTTTGCCGGACCTTCATGATTCTCCTGGTCCCTCTCAATCACCACTGCCCGATGACGTCTCCTGTGCCGGCCCGGATGGGTCGGCTTTTATGGATATATCCTTGGAACTGTGCCTGCATCGTTTGCTACATTCTGTGTATTTCCTGGATCTTCCGTGCCTTTCTTCCTGTGACTCTTTTGGACTGCCGTTGGACTCTCCTGCTGCCTGCCTTCTGTTCTTTCTGGCAGGGTCCTCGTTGGGTCGGACCCTTACTGCTTTGGATAAAAAGGGTCAGGGCTGATGAAAACTGGCTCCTATATGCGGTGGTTCATGAACGGTTTGGATGATCTCGGTGTCCTGATGTGGTTCTGTTTAACTGGTTAGTGCTCCTGGACTTTGGCCTGATACTCTTTGGCTTCCCGAGGAATTGGTCCCTTAACCCGGGCGGGTGGATGGGTGCATTTACTCCTGTCTTTGGCCCTCCCCCGTGTGTATGTTTGTATGTCTTTATTCCCTCTTTCCTTCCCTCCCTTTCCCCCCCCCCCTTTTTTCTGTCTTTTACTTCCAACTTTCTTGCTCCACTAAATTTCGGGTTCAACTTAGGGCGACAGGCACGCTGCGGGGGGGTAGGCCGTAGCCTTCTGCAGGGGTGCAGGGTGGGCTTAGGGGTGGGTGGGGGGGGTCTGTTTGTGTCGGGGGGTCTTTTTCCCCCCTTATTTTCCCTCTTTGTTCTATGGCTCTTGTGTATTCACTTTTTCGGGACTCTGTCACCCTGTATCTCCCCCGGGGGTTTTCTGTCCTTCTTCCGGTGTGTGGCTGATTGTGGTTTGCTGCCTATTCTGGTATTATGTTTCTGTTACATCGCCTGCCGGTTTTATTGTCCTGTTTTTCCCCCTGAGGATGCATGGTTTGGCGGGTGTTCCTTCTGTTGTCTTTTTTCCCTCTTTCCCTTCCTCCTTTATGGAGGTGCCCTTTTTCCGTTGGGGTGCATATTGCATAGTCTTTGTGATGGGGCTTTTTGACCACTTCTTCTTTGTTCGGGTGGGGGCGGAGGTGAGTGAGCGCGATTGATTGTTGCCACTGTCGCTGTTTGATGGTCTGATTCTGTTTTTGTCCTTTGCTCGATTTGATTATATGGCTTCATTTTCTTACGTTATGTTTATAAAATGGCGGCTTGCCGCGGTCCCTCCCTTGTATTCTCATATACGGCCCGTTATTCTTTTGGTCCCCTCCCCGTGCTAGAAAACTTAACCTTTATTATCCTGCTCTTGCTTAACGCTCGATGGTTTTTCTTGTTCCACCAGTGCTCCTGATGTTATATCCTGTGCAGATCTCCTTTTTGTATGCTGGTTATTTGACCATTCTGTTTCTGGCCAGCCCGTGGGGTTGTAGGCCAGTATTTGTGAGCTTTCATTGTCAATAAAGGTTTTCCAAAAAAAACAAAAAAAAACAAAAAAAAAACAAAGGACACACGATGCCTTAAATGGCTTAATGTGGTAAATAAGGCAGACCACTTGAATCAAATGAATATACTGCTAGCCAATGCCATAGCTACTCTCCAGGTTGATGCTGCACATGATGTAACCACCTCTAGAGTTGCTCAGGTTCATGAGCAATTTATTATGATCTTAAAAGTGTTTTTATCGCTAACCCCCAAAAATTGGCTAAACCCTCATGTCTGGTATAACTCTTCTTGCCGCATTGCTTATAGATACCTAGCGGCTACCATCAGGAGCAAAGATGGTGGCTTAATTAGAGAGAAAAGGTCGGCCTATAAGGTAGCACAATCCCGGGCCAAAAGGGACTGGGATGAAGCGCACTGTGCTGGCCTGCTTAAAGCTTGTACTGGGAGAGACATGACTGCATTCTGGCATTTGGTGAAGTGGTGGAGAGGGGACTTAAGTAAAATTCCAATGAATCACATGGCGCCTGATCTGTGGGTTCTCCATTATAAAGGCCAGTTTGCAAGTGGTTCACGAGTCCCAGATAATTTTGTAATGCCGTCTTCTATTCCCGCCATATACATAACTAAAAAAGAAGTGGAAAATGCCCTGCTCCTGGTTTCGAAAGGTAGGGCTCCCGGGTTAGACTGCATCCCCACAGACCTGTTCCTTTAAGATCTCAATTCCTGGGCACAGTATATCCAACTTTTGTTGAATGCCATTGCTAAAGGAGCATTGTTGCCCAGTTCTTGGGCAGGAATAGTAATTGTTCCTATTCATAAAAAAGGGGATCGCTCAATACCGGGTAATTACAGTAAGCCTGATTGACTGCATCCAAAAAGTTTCAGCTAGGGTGGTGCTATGTAGAACTCAGGCATGGATGGAGGAGTGTCATATCCATTCTGATCTGCAAGCCGGGTTTCGGCAATGCATTAGTACAGTGGACCAGGTTTTAACTCCTTCCCCCGTTGTGCTGGGCGGAGAGGGGGCGCTCCCAGCACCCCGGTGCTCCTGATGAGCTCAGCTCGTCATGAGCCACGGTGGCTGTGTGCTCATGACGAGCTGAGCTTGTCATGACCGCGACCATTCCAATTAAAAGCCCAGCACAGCAGAGGAATTATCCCCGCGTGGGTGCGGCGCAACGGTCATGACGAGCTCAGCTCGTCATGAGCATAGGAGGGATTTAAGTTTATTCTCATATAATGGCGCACTGTAACCCTGGGGAAAGGTACTATCTATGCTGCCATCGTAGACCTGAAGTCAGCATTTGACTTGGTCCCGCGACCTAAGCTGTGGCACACCCTGCTCAAGCTGGGTATGCTGCTTGACCTCTTGGCTCTTGTGGTCAAGTTACATACAGACAATTTTGCCCAGGTCATATGGGACACGGCAGGCGGTATTGCTGAAAAATTCCCGGTTGAGAAGGGGTTAAGACAGGGATGCATCCAAGCACCTACCCTCTACTCCATGTACATTAATGGGGTAATGAATTATTTGGAAGATTTCCCCACAGACGCTCCTTTTTTTTTATCTAGGGTCAAGACCCTTTACTAATGTTCGCCGATGACACTCTCATTCTTTCTAAAATGAGTCAGGTACTCAAATGCACCTCTCTCAAGATTTGAAGAGTTTTGTACAGACCACAACCTTATTGTAAATGTCGACAAAACGAAGTATATGGTCTTGCACAATTTAAAAAAAGTTATCGCCGACGTTAGTATGAAGGAAGGGTCTTTGGAGCAAACAGAGACTTTTTCCTATTTGGGGGTATTAATTGACAGAAAACTGAGCTGGAAGCCACAATTAGACTGCCTTTCTGTTAAACACACCCATCTTTCTGGCGCCCTGCTCAAGGAGCACAAATGCTCAAATACTAAACCAATAGCTCCCGTGCTACAGATCTATAATGTTAAAATTGGTGCCTCAATCCTATATGGGGTGGAGTTGTGGGGACATGCCAATCTGGATACCTTAGTGGTGGGCCAGAATAAATTCTTAAGGTCACTAATTGACCTCCCCCAATCCACTCCATTAGTTCTTCTTCTTTTGGATTTGGGTTGCCACTCAATAAGGGATGTGGAACATTATAGGCTTTTAGCATATTGGAGGCAGCTTTGGGTGACTCCTGAGTATGTACATTATGCCCAGGCCCTCCTAGAAGTGAGGGATCTAGATGTTAACAGGAAAATTGTGTGGTTCAGTACTGTTAAAAATCTATTATGTGAGTTGGGGATGAGCCATTTGTGGACTGCCCAAGCCGGAAGTGTATTTCCAAGCAAACCAGAGCTAAAGGCAGCCTACTGGAACCTGATTAACATGAAATGCTTTGTATCTGGTTCCAGTCATACTCTGTCCAAAGGTTTCCTCAAACTAAAACACGAGCCCAAGTTTGAGGGGTATTGGGACCTAATCACTTCAACATGAGACAGGAAATGATTCCACCAGTTTAGGGTGGGATCTTTGCCCACACATACTTTCACCTCTAAATGGAGCAATACAAATACCAGCATTTGTCCGTTCTGTCCATATATGATTGAAACATTGGCTCATATTTTTGCTTGTCAAGCCTACACCAAACCCAGACGTACTTGGCTAAAACCCGTATGCTCTAGTCTGGGCACCAGGTCCAGTAGTGAGGCCTCCAGAATTTTAAAAACTTCTGTGGAAGGCCCGATTGTAGATGCTTCAGCAAAGTTCCTGGGCTGGGTGTGGGTGATTAGATGGAAATAAATGAGATGTATGTAACTGTCCACGTTGTTTCATACCCCTGTATCTTCATTACAGCACTATGAAACACTTTCTTCTACCGTGGTTCCACTCCCTTATACATATATATTCAAATGCTAATGTCAATATTTGAATTAGGCTCCCAAATTGTGGGGTTATTTTAAATTCTTTTTAATGTGTTAATTGTTTTACGTAGGACATCCAGGTTGTTTTATAATTATGTGGTATTGTTTATCTGGCCTCCACGTTTTTGCTGCTATAACTTTTGTGATTTTTTTAACAAATCGAAATAAAGTTTATAAACTGAAACTGTTATTAAGAAGAGTGTCTAAAAATGAAATCCCTTTGAATAACATTTGTTTTAGGTCTGTTGCTCCCATGTGTTAGTGGTACATTTATCCTGTGAATGTCACATTCATAGTATACTTTTACAACAAATGGTGCATAAGTACTTGAAGTGGCATAATAGCATAATTATGGGGATGCATACCAAGCGTAACCTAAAATCCCCAAAATGGCAAGAATTATATGGACTTAATTGAAAGTTTACTCAGTCCGACTTTTCATAAGTGTATCTTGTTCATTGAAGCTGTTTTGCAAGCCCCCCAAAAAGAATGTGATGGGGATTGTGTGGTTATTCACTTTTGAGACTGTAAAACGGATTTAGATTATTTGAGGATGGGTTACTACGTCACAACGATAACTGATATCTCATCTGCTGAAATATAAATCTGATTATAGCCCTTGGAATTTATATTTTGGCAGACGGGATATCCATTGTGAAGGAGTAACCCATCTGCCAAGCTCTAAATCAGGTCTTTTGTTTTTCTGATGTTCTTTTGATGTCTGCCTATATTCCGAGCTCAGGAATTTGTGTCGGAACTTTAGACAATCTCTTCTAAACTGTCTTATCACATTTTTCTATGAAACTCCTGAATGTGCATGCTTGTCCACATGATGAGATGTATAATGTTTCAATCGGAAGTACATTGTCCCTTTATTGCTGGATACAAATGATTGATGGTTGTTTAGTTGGTCTTAAGATCATAATATTAACTTTACTCTTGCTGTGAGTCAATTGAAGGGGGCTTTCCATCCACTGACTCTGAATGTGGATAGTGACAATTCTAACTTATCACTATCTCGGGGAGAGGATGTGGCATAAAAGCCAAAGCTTCCAATTTTGGAAATGGAGAACCAAGTTCCAGTCTAGGACCTGGCTCAACATCCTTTGATTCTGGACAAATCACATAGACTCCCCGTGCTTACAAAAATGAAAGTGGCCTGTGTAATGTAATTGTTGCTCAAATAAAGTGCTCCTATACCTTAGATTAGAGTTTGCACTGAATGAAAACTTCTAAAAAGACCTCAGAGCGAGCACACAGGGATCTCTATTTGTGATCATATTTGACTGTTGTTATGGAATCTAGTTGGTATTGTCTCTAAGTTGCAAAAAAATTATTGGTTACATGTATAATTTCCCACTGTATTTCACTAGTCCAAGAAACCTGGGCCTGGGACAGTGTGTTATTGGTGAATAGTCCTCCTTTGCCAGCTATTGCATCTTGTTCATGGAGAGCTAAAGGTGGTCTAATTATTTTGGGTCTCTCTAGCCTTCAGTTGTGCCATAGTAGAGCATCCCACTGATTGGGCCTCTCTCATTGCTTGTCGATTGTTCAACTCTTCTATTCCTCCCACATTTGACAAAGAAGTCTTTGTTATCATTGCTAGTGACTACAATGGTACATTTGGGGCAATGAATCTCTACTCATAATTGGGGTCTGATGATAATTGATGTAGTATTATTCCCCAAATTAAGTCCAATCAAAGGGAATTGTTGTGGATGTGCTGACAGCTAAAAATGTATACAATTTGATTAGTTCAGGTAAAGTCCTTACCATTGATTCTAGGAGTATTCGTTTCTTATATCTTACTTAAAAATATTAACCGCTGAAGTGACCATTGTTTAATCATCCCACCATTTCTAGCCTTTTGCTACTCTCAAGAAAAAGTGATCAATCAATCAATCAGGGGTTTACAGAGCTCGCTACTCTCCTGTGAGGGTATCAAGGCGCCAGGGAAGGAGCAGCTCTGGATCAGTCGAAGAGGCATTTCTTGATGTCCTTCCTGAATGAGTGCATGGTCGGGGCATGTCTATTGTTCACAGGGAGCTTGTTCCAGGTCTTGGCTGCGATGTAGGAGAAGGCTCTCCCACCTGTTCTGTTTCTGCTGATGGGGGGACCTCTGCCAGGGTGAGGTTGGTGGAGTGGAGGTTCCTCTTAGGTATGTAGAAGGATACTCTCTCGTTGAGGTATTTGGGTACGATGTTGTTGAGGGACCAGTGGAGGCTTTGTAGGTGAAACATGTGTTTTTGAGGTGGTGTCCAGAGGATAAGTCTGACTGCGGGGTGCTGGATGGTTTGGAGTTTGTGTAGAAAGGTTCTGTTGAGTCTGGCGTATAGGGCATTTTCTTAGTCCAGTCTGCTGGTTATGAGCTGGTGGGTGACAGTCCTTCTGCAGTTAGGGGGTTCCATTTGAAGGTCTTGCGGAGGATGGGCAGATGGGTGAGGCAACAGCGTTGATGGGAAGGGAGGAGTCGAGGATGATGCCGAGTTTTCATGCATATTCTGTAGGGATGGGTGGGTTCCCGATGGGGGAGGGGCACCAGGTATTGTCCCAGGTGGAGGTGCAGGGTCGGAGGATGAGTACCTCGGTCTTCTCCGATTTGAGCTTCAAACAGCTGTCTTTCATCCAGGCCAGCACGTTTTTCATTCCTTCCGGGAAGCAGAGTCTGGTGTCTTCAGGATTTTTCGTGAATGAGAGGATGAGCTGAGTGTCATTGGCATAGGATACAATGCTGAGCCTATGCCATCTGACGATGATGGTGAGGTGGGCCATGTAGATGTTGAAGAGTGTGAGGCTGAGCGATGATCCTTGGGGTACTCCACAGATGCTTCTGAGTTGGGGGTAGGGGCTGTCCTATCATAATTGAATAAAAATGGTCAATACCAGCCAGTATCTTTTATTAGCAGAAGGCTGAACTCTTGAGAGAAACGTTGATCAGCTATTGAGAGGGAGGCCTTTGCTGTGGTTTGGGCCCTGAAGAAGCTAAGACCGTACTTGTTTGGTAGCTACTTCAAAGTTTAGACAGACCATAAGCCCCTCTTGTGGCTAAAACAGATGAAGGGTGAAGATCCCAAACTGCTCATGTGGTCCATTTCCCTACATGGGATGGACTTTAAAGTGGAACATAGACCTGTGAGTAACTATGCCAATGCAGATGGACTTTCCAGATATTTCCACTTAGAACATGAAGACTCAACTGGTCAAGGTTAGTTTAATGTCACTGCATTGGGGGGGGGGAGTGTAGGAGAGTAGGGTCTGCTTCCTATGGTTACCCCCACATTTTGCTGTGATAATCTGGTGTTTTGACTTTATTCTGGCTGTGGCGCTGCTAATCAGGCCCACATCCTAGCTGTTCTCTCTCTAAATTGTTACCATGTACATACCAGATTGGTTACTGGGTCACCCTTGTGAGCCCCTCTATAGTGTACCCTAGGTACCCAGGTCATAGGTTCACTCTAGGCTTACCAGGGGCTGCAGCATGTATTGTGCTAACCCCTTACTTTGATATAGTATACCTATATCTATATCCCTATGTAGACACATATACACCTATAAGCCACTCCTAAGGCAGACCTTGACAATCCTGGAGGTAGAGTGCTTGGTTTTATGTGAGAGGGTGCCCTAGCATGAGCTGAGCCCCTCTGCAGCTTTCAGATCCATCTCCTTATAGCTGTTCTATGATATAGCCATAACATATACTCTTAAGTGCATTATAATCCTCAAGGTTAATGCTAACTTTGCTTTGGCTTTAGCAAAACATGGTGTGTAAGGTGTCAAACATTTTAGCATACTACCCCCTGCTAATTCTGGTTGCGGGGGTAGAATTTCACCCTTCTACAGGGAGAGGACATGTAGTTACTGATTTACCCGGTTAAAGTTAAACAGAGCCTCAGCATCTCAAAATGTATGCTGCTGCCACAGACACAATTCTGCCCTCCTGCTGCTGGAAGAAACTCTGGCAGGGGAGGCCTGGACAATAGGTGTCCTGTCCAGGGAAGTGCTGGCACATCCACAGACAGGCTTTAGTGTATTGGGGCAGGGAGGGCTGCATTCAATGAATGCTTTGCAGATACTACCTGGGGCACACAAGGTGCTCCATGCATTTCACAGTTCAAACCAGTTGCTGTGGCATTCAGCCCCAGCTCTGGCATGAAACTGGACAAAGGGAAAGGGGTGGAACCACCCCCTTTCCAGGTCCACCCATAGGAGGGACCTTAAAGGTAGTCCAGCCCCTAAACTTGGTATAAGTATAGGAACCCAGTCCCTAGGATGAAACTCTGAAACATAAATCCTGGGCCTTCGAAATTCCATTTCGACTGGAAGACAGAAGACATCTCCCTTGTGGTCAAGGAGTGACCACCCTGTTCAAATAGACACTAACAGCAACTTTGCCGGTCTGCATTTTAAAGGCTCCCACTGGATCCCAAAGTATGTGTGAGACAGGACATAGACTTCCAGACATCTCTGACCCCGACCTTCACTCACAGCAAAGCTGAGACCCATGGCAAACACGAGAGACATGGGACCAGAACTCCTGGATATCCTGCATTTTGCAAGCTGCACCAACTTCACGAGGTATCTCGAAGTTGTGCATTGGGGTGCTTGAAGCCCCAGACCCAAGCAACATTTGCTCTGAAGCTCAGAGGCCCCTACTCCACAAGTGTCCCAAGGGCCCCGCTTTTGCATTCCAGTTTGATGTGGATTTGCGGTTCCTAGTGAGCCCCCAAAGATTTTCTTTTAAATCTAACTCACTTTTCTGATTGCTTCACATCTGCTCCAACTTTCCTAAAAAGGAGAAGTTCCTCAGACCTTGGTCTGCACCAAAGCCAATCTCGACATCCTGCGTGGGTTGTGTTTGCCAAGGCTTGTTGGGTCCAATCCAGATACCGACACCGCAGTTAACTAGATCCTTTGTGGTACAGCAGGACTCCCCCTCCTGGCCATCGTCGATGCCTCCTGGTCCTCGTGGCTGAAGAGACAAGCTTCACCTTTTCATCTGAATTCACCCAACATCTGGTGGTATCTTCCTATCGCCGCCCTGGTCACTGACCAGTGGCCCAGACTCTGTCCCTTCTGCTTTCAGGTTCTACAGATCTTCGATCCACCCTTGGATCCACCTAGATACTTTTCCTCTGGTCGCCTGCAGCACTTCTTTGCAGATCTCCTTTGAAATCGACGATGAAACCCGGCACCAAAAGAGACCTATGCACCCGGCTTCCGTGGGTGAGGTAACACGAGTACTGTGGTCCCATCGTAGTTTATTTAGAAGTGTCCTTAAATTGTAAATTCTTAACTTGTTCGTTTCCCATAGAAAGTCAATGGTAACCCGCAGCTGTGTTTAGTCACTGCAAGCGTCTCCCGTGGGCCTCCTACATCCTAACCTTTGGCTGTTTAGAGTAGTCCCAGTGATTCCACAGGCCCCAGGCCTGCTTTCTAATTCTCACGTGGTTCTTATACCACTATTTTAGTATATGGTTTATGAGGCCCCTAGGGCAAAATGTATACTGTGCAACTTATCGTATGCTAATTAAGTAACTTGTAATGTACTTTTATCTCTGACCTCATAAAGAGTGCAGTTAGAATAAATTCATATATATTTGAAATATATCTTGTGTGGTGTGATTTCATTTGGTAATCAAGGGATTATAATTGGTAAAACAACTCACTTAATTCGCTCTCTGAAGTCTTAGCCTGAAGACTGCTCATCACTGCTACCACTAGGATAACTTTCTATAAGGTTGACTGTACAACCACCATCAATAAGGGCCGCTTAGACTGGTTCAAGTGGCCCACTAGAACTAGTGGACATCATATGCCAGGCTAACTTCTTACACCTGGACTTTAGCAGGAGAGACTCAGTAGTCTGATAGGGATCAGGTGACCGCATACATTCAACACATTTGACTGCAGCACTTCTTGTCTGAATGCATGAATCATTCTGTAAATACATAAGCAGTGACTGGGTTCTAATACTACTAATATTTGACAACACAATATGTTTTTGAGCAGTTAAGTGTCAGCAAAGAGATTAAATAAGAACATGCTTCTATCAGAATGCTTGTACAAGTGGACACAGACTCACAGTGTGATTCCAGACAAGCATGACTATTCCCTGGAATTTAGCAGGAGAGACTCAGTAGTCTGGAATGGGTTAGCTGACAGCATACATTCAACACATTTGACTACAGTACTTCTTGTCTGAATGCTCGAATCTTTCTGTAAATGCATAAGCAGTGACAGGGTTCTGATTCTACTAATAGTTGACAACAGTATAATTTTTAAGCAGTTATGTGTCAGCAAAGATATTAAATAACCACATGCTTTTGTCAGAATACTTGTACAGGTGGACACAGACTCACAGTTTGATTCCAGACAAGCAAGACTATTCCCTGGACTTTAGTAGGAGAGACTCAGTAGTCTGGAAGGGGTTAGGTGACCTCATACATTGTACACATTTGACTACAACACTGCTTGTCTGAATGCCTGAATCATTCTGTAAATGCATAAGCAGTGTCTGGGTTCTGATTCTACTAATAGTTGACAACAGGATAAGTTTTTATGCAGTAATATCTCATCAAAGAGATTACATAACCTCGTGCTTCTATCAGAATGCTTGTATAAGTGGACACAGACTCACAGTGTGATTCCAGACAAGCAAGATTATTATCTGGACTTTAGTAGGAGAGACTCTGTAGTCTGGAAGGGGTTGGTTGACCACATACATTCTACACATTTGACTAAAGCAATGCTTGTCTGAATGCCTCAATCATTCTGCAAATGCATAAGCAGTGACTGGGTTCTGATACTACTAATAGTTGACAATAGGATACGTTTTTATGCAGTTATGTCTCAGCAAAGAGATTAAATAACCACATGCTTCTGTCAGAATGCTTCTACAAGTGGACACAGACTCGTAGTGTGATTTCATACAAGCAAGACTGTTCCATGAACTTTAGTAGGAGAGGTTCAGTAGTCTGGAAGGGGTTAGGTGACTGAATACATTATACTCATTTGACTACAGTACTTCTTGTCTAAATGCCTGAATCATCCTGCAAATGCAGAAGCAGTGACTGTGTTCTGATACTACTAATAGTTGACAACACAATACATTTTTAAGCAATTATGTCTCAGCAAAGAGATTAAATAACCACATGCTTCTGTCAGAATGCTTGTACAAGTGGACACAGACTCACAGTGTGATTCCAGACAAGCATGACTGTTCCATGAACTTTAGCTGGAGAGACTCAGTAGTCTGGAAGGGGTTAGGTGACCACATACATTCTACACATTTGACTACAGCACTTTTTGTCTGAATGCCTGAATCATTCTACAAATGCATAAGCAGTGACTGGTTTCTGATACTACTAATAGTTGACAACAGGATACGTTTTTAAGCAGTTATGTGTCAGGAAAGAGATTAAATAACCACATGCTTCCATCGGAATGCTTGTACAGGTCGACACAGACTCACAGTGTGATTCCAGACAAGTAAGAGTATTCTGTAGACTTTAGCAGGAGAGACACTGTAGTCTGTAAGGGGTTAGGTGACCGCATACATTCTTCACATTTGACTTGAGCACTGCTTATCCGAAATGCCTAAATCTTTCTCCAAATGCATAAGCAGTGACTAGGATCTGATACTACTAATTGTTGACAACAGGATCTGTTTTTAAGCAGTTATCTGTCAGCAAAGAGATTAAAAAACCACATGCTTCTGTCAGAATGCTTGTACAGTGGACACAGACTCACAGTGTGATTCCAGATAATTAGGACTATTCCCTGCACTTTATCAGGAGA
Organism: Lissotriton helveticus; assembly: GCF_964261635.1. Taxonomy (NCBI): domain Eukaryota; kingdom Metazoa; phylum Chordata; class Amphibia; order Caudata; family Salamandridae; genus Lissotriton; species Lissotriton helveticus. Next base: position 18,222,349 of record NC_136067.1, read on the forward strand.
GACTCATTAGTCTGGAAGGGTCTAGGTGACCGCATACATTCAACACATTTGACTGCAGCACTTCTTGTCTGAATGCCTGAATCATTCTGCAAATGCATAAGCAGTGACTGTGTTCTGATACTACTATTAGTTGAAAACAGGATAAGTTTTTAAGCAGTTATCTGTCAGCAAAGAGATTAAATAACCACATGCTTCTGTCAGAATGCTCTTACAAGTGGACACAGGCTCGCAATGTGATTTCATACAAGCAAGACTGTTCCATGAACTTTAGCAGGAGAGACTCAGTAGTCTGGAAGGGGTTAGATGACTGCATACATTATACACATTTGACTACAGTACTTCTTGTCCGAATGCCTGAATCATTCTGCAAATGCTGAAGCAGTGACTGGGTTCTGATAATACTAATAGTTGACAACAGTATTCGTTTTTTAAGCAGTTATGTGTCAGGAAAGAGATTAAATAACCACATGCTTCTGTCGGAATGCTTGTATAATTGGACTCAGACTCACAGTTTGATTCCAGACAAGCAAGACTATTCCCTGGACTTTAGTAGGAGAGACTCAGTAGTCTGGAAGGGGTTAGGTGACCACATACATTCTACTCATTTGACTACATCACTTTTTGTCTGAATGTCTGAATCATTCTGCAAATGCATAAGCAGGGACTGGGTTTTGATACTACTAATAGTTGACGACAGTATTCGTTTTTAAGCAGTTATGTGTCAGGAAAGAGATTAAATAGCCACATGCTTCTGTCAGAATACTTGTACAGGTGGACACAGACTCACAGTGTGATTCCAGACCAGCAAGAGCATTCGGTAGACTTTAGCAGAAGAGACACAGTAGTCTGGAAGGGGTTAGGTGACCTCATACATTCTACACATTTGACTACTGCACTGCTTGTCTGAAATACCTAAATCTTTCTCCAAATGCATAAGCAGTGACTAGGATCTGACACTACTATTTGTTGCCAACAGTATATGTTTTAAGCAGTTATCTGTCAGCAAAGAGATTCAATAACCACATTCTTCTGTCAGAATGCTTGTACAAGTGGACACAGACTCAGATAAGCAGGAGTATTCCCTGCACTTTAGCAGGAGAGACTCATTAGTCTGGAAGGGTCTAAGTGCCTGCAAACATACTACACATTTGACTATAGCACTGCTTGTATGAATGCCTGAATCAATCTGCAAATGCATAAGCCGTGAATGGGTTCTGATTCTACTATTAGTCGAAAACAGGATATGTTTTTAAGAAGTAATGTGTCAGCATAGTAAGTAAGTAATTCTTTATTGTTTGATTATTTAAAATCTTACAATATTACAAATACATAAAATGCGCTGTAATTATTAAAACCAATTAATGAAAACCGTTACACCATAAAATTCATTAGATTTCATAAATAAATTACATTTTAACAAGTTACTCTCCTAGTTTTCTTTTCGCTATTAGTAGGAACCTTACAAAGGTAGCGTTCAAGCTTATATCATTCGAATGGAGACAGCGTGTCAAGGCCTGCCTACATGTCCTTATTCCACTTGCATTAAGCGGTAATTTGAGTAAGGATCTTCTTTCGCTTTGGAGTTCAGGACAAATACATAAAATGTGGACAATATTCTCCTCACCCTTATTTCAGAGTCTGCATAGTGTGCAACTTTCAATGTTTTTCCACGGGGGAAGATGACAAACGCCCGGCAAAATTCCAAATCTCGCTTTAGGAAGAACTTGTTTATTTTTTTGTGACCAATGTGTTTCCAAGTATTGTTGTATTTCTTTTTTATTTTTGTAACCATTTATTATTGTCCAAGCATGTTTTCTTTTTGTCACTTACAAGGGATAGTCGGTTTGTAGTTCTATTGATTATTTTTTTGAACGATGCATTGCTTATCGTATTTTCCCAGATTGTCATAACCGCAAACTCATCTATCGCTTTCTTAAGATAATTCCATGCAGTTGACTTTACGTTATTATTTCTTTCTTTCCATAATAGCTGTGATATCTGGTTATCAATATCATTTTTAATCCGATTCCAGGTTTTAATAAAATGTCCCTGTCTCGCATAGTATTGGTTGGTTAAACCAAACTCCAGTCTAATTTGTGCAGGCGAGGCATTAGCTGGGAGATGAAATAATGCCTTATATGTTTTAGATAGGGCCTTATTTAATATTTTGGTATCCTTTCCCATTAATGCTTCACTGCCAAAGGTGATGGTTGGTAGCAGTCTTCCCCTATAATCTTCAGAAGCGGCCCATCTGTGAGGTTGCTAAGTGACTTCTGTAAGATTCTAAACGCTGCAGTCAATGTGTTTGTATTCCGTTGTATATCCCTTTTTTGTGGCTGGTAGTTACCCTTCTCATCAAAAAGCACACCCAAATACTTATATACTTCAACTTGTTCCAGTTGGGTGTTCTCTATGTACCATTTGCTTTTATGTCTTACATTTTTATTCTTGGTGACTACCATGATCTTGGTTTTTGGTTCATTTATCACCATCCAAGTTTTATTTATTTTCAAGTTTTATTTATTTATGTTTACGGAACTCACATGAGATCCACATAAGAAGACATAATATTACAATTCATTAAAATCATAAAAGATATTATTACAAAAACATAAAATTGGGAAATAAAAATACAAAGTAAACTGGACGCAGAAACTCCCAACTAATACAAAGGCAAGAAACATTTGAAGAAGTTATATAATTTAAAACAAAACATTTCATTAGGGGGGTTGTTCATGGCCGCAATAAAATCTATAGCAGAGACAATATTTAATTTGAGACAAATGGGTCTTAGCCACTTTCGCCACATAAAGAGCTGGACAAATAAAGATGACATGGAGCAAATTCTGGTTATTCATATTACAAAGATCACATAATGCTGATGAACCATACCATCTGGATAGAAGAGAATTCAGGGGATGTAAGTCCTGCCTTACTAGAAACAATAGACGCCTGACTCCATGGGGAATGTTCCAAGAAACATAGGGTTGCGCCTTCCCCACCAGACAGGAATCAGTAACTGGAGTGGTAACTTTTTTTAGAGTACAATTCTCTCTATCCAGTTTAAACCCTAATTCCCAAGATGCGGACTTCAGGAGGGTTTTCAGCTGGTATGCAGATAACGAAAACAAAACAGCTTCGTCTAGATGTAATTGGCTCACGGCAAATGTAAAAAAAATTAGAATTAAAGAGTAATCATTAACATTTCCCAGCAGCTCCGTTTTTATAAGATGTCTTAATGTGCCAGGCTCACCCTTTGCCAGGCTAAAAACCCAACGCACACTCCCTGCTAAACCTTAAACCCAGCTACTTCGTAATCCAAATTCCTGTCTAAGAGCAGCTGTAGAGCTAGCCGTGTTGACAGATAAGAGGTTACGAAGGATTTTACCTTCAGAGGAGTTCAAGAAACTCCAGCATTTCATATCGATTAACTCCATTCCATAGAGTAAGGAGGCAGGAATTTTTGCTTGATACACCTTCGCAAGTATCGAGAAATGCCTTCTGCCTGTAGCCTTATATAGTGAAATCAAACTCCTTCCCTGGACAATAGCTTTCCGGGTGTTATTAGCTATGTGAGCTTTTTCACTTAAATTGCTCATAACAATTTTGCCAAGGAAAGTGTAAGATTGCACTACTTCCAATTTTGGGCCCCCCACAGTCCAATGAAAGTTCATATATTTAGACTTCTTCCTACCCGAGAAGCACATCACTTTACTTTTTGCGATATTTATCAGCAAATAATGCTTTCCAGCATAATTGTACAATGCATGCAGGCGATTATTCAACCCATAAGGCGTTAAGTCAAGAATCAAAATATCATCAGCATACATAAGACATACAATTGGGGAGCCCCCCAGGCTCGGAGCAATACCTGTACTTGCAGAAAGAACCTGGGGTAGATCGGCTATATATTGAGAAAACAGTAAAGGAGCCAGTAGGCAACCTTGCTTTAACCCATTAGCTGTGGGAATAGTTCCAGACAGTCCTCTTTCCCCTCCCAACAGCACTCTGCACCAGGTATCTGAGTGCAAGGCGCGGACTAATCTAAGAAAAGTGCATGGCATCCCTGATGCGGATAACTTTCCCCACAGCGTTGTTCTATCTACTTTGTCGAAGGCTGTGGAGAAGTCGATAAAGGCCCCATAAACTCGCCCTCCACGAACCTTGACATATTTCTCCATTATGACCCGAAGTGCCGTCAGATTATCAAGGGTACCGTGTTTTTGTCTAAAGCTGGTTTGTTGATAGGGTAAAATTTCGGCCGTAGACACCCAATCGTTAATTAAATTAAGATGACATTTAGCAAAGACCTTGCCGATAGCATCTAATAGGGCGATTTGGCGGTAGTTTTGAGGAAGGTGTCTTGCCCCTTTTTTAAAAAGGGGGACTAAAATGCTCCCTTTCCAAGAAGGGGGAACGGTGCCACTAATAAAACAAAATTTAAACACAGGGTAAAGGATTTTGCTCCATAGTTCGCTCTGATCTTTTAGAACAGAAATAGGAACCTCATCTGGACCCATAGCGCCAGAGGAGCGCATGCCATTAATAGCTAATTCTATGTCCTTTTCAGACGGGGAATCATGGGGAATTTATGACCATCCCATTTTCCTTTGCGTACATTAATGTTCAATTGATTAGACGTTGTAATCCAACTTTAGTGTGGCTTAAAAGAATGGCATTGTCTGCATACAACAGATTAGTGATATGCTTATCAGCTAGTTTCGGAGGGTGAGCATTTCATTCATCCAAGTTCCCAGTTAGTTCTGCCAGGAACAAATTAAAAAGGAGTGGGGCCAATACACAACCTTGCTTTAGGCCTTCGGTTGCTGTGATATCCTTTGATAACGTTTGGCCATCCCCCATCCTCACTCTAACCCAGGTTTTACTGTACAAGAGACGGATCAGTTTCAATAGGACCACTGGAATATTTTTTTCTTGGAGCTTTTTCCATAATAAATTTCTTTGGATACAATCAAAGGTAGATTTTAAATCTACAAAACATAGATACAGGGGTCGTTTAGCTCTGATTGACTTATCCATAAGAAGTGATAATGCCAAAATATTTGTCGTTGTCCCCAAGCCTTTGATAAAGCCAGTTTGATTCAATGGCAATATCTGATTTTCTATTGCCCATTCATTTAGATTGGTAAGCAAAATCCTAGCAAACAGCTTGGCATCTGTGTCTTGTAGTGTAATGAGCCTATAATTTTCCGCAAGTGCCCAGTTTCCTTTTTTAAAAATTGGCGTGATTAAAGACCCTCGCCAAGACTCAGGAATAACTCCTTTTTGTATAATTTCGTTAAGTAGCTTTTCTAAATATAATGCCCATAGATCTGGATTTTCTTTATAGAGTGTAAACGGTATACCATTCGCTCCTGGTGCCCCATCTTTCTGTTTTTTTATTAATTTTATTAGTTGCTCTTTTGTTATTAAAATAGGTATTTCCGTTTCACTGTCATAACTAGATATTTCAGTATCACTATGATAACTGACTATGGATTGCATTTTAATGTTCCTCATTACTGTACTATTCTGGTTTAGATGTTTTCTCAGAAATGTGACCCATTCTTGCTCAGTTAGTGAAGATGAAAACACCAGTTTGTTTGGTCGAACAAGTCCGTTGATGATTTTCCAGAACTCTCTTGCATTTTTTTGTTTCCTTGCATGGAATACTTTTGCCCATAATACCTGTTTTGCTTGGTTTTTCTCATTCCATATTAATTTCTTCAAGTTTTGATTTAGTGATTTCAGTTTGCCAGATGTTTCATCATTTGCGACGGATTTCTTAATTTGCCTTCTCATCTTGTTTCGAGCTCTTTTTAATTTCGTTATTGTATATGGAAGGTTTATATACATTTCCTTTTCCTTTTGCTCCTCTTTATGATTCCTTTTATTCAATCGCATTTGAGTTTGAGATTGGGGTTTAACCAGCTTCTTGGTAAAAATTTCCCACTGTTCTATCGATGTTTCTAATGTTCTATCATTGAAGCAAATCTCCATAAGTCTCTCCACTTGTTCATTCATCGTTTCTTTGTTTCCGACAGTCCTAAACAATTTTTTATAATTTATAGTTCCAATGCACCTCTGGACTGTTTGGTACGCTTGGTTTGTGTTACTTCTAATATTAATTGTTATTATTTGCTGACAGTGATTGCTCTCCGTAGCTTTCTCTAGCTGATATGAGATAATGTTCTAGAAAATATTTAGTGAAGTCATTGTATAGTCAATCCTCGACTTTGCATTGTGCGTAAAATAAGTATATGCTGGTGGCATATCTGCTTTAAATCGACCGTTAAGAATTCGAAGACCCAGCGCTTCCATGTCTTTAACAAGTTGTGTGCCCATTTTATTACTGATGGAATTATTCTCTTTTCCTAGCTCCTGCTGGGGGATTGACCATTGATGGTTTTGTGATTGTGTAATATCGTCTCTTATAAAAGGTGACATTAGGTTTAGATTAAAGTCCCAGGTGATCACGTAGTCTGCTATTGGGCATTCTGACATTTTTTCCATTAAAAAATTATTAAGAGTTGCACACGTTGATTCCCTACTAGTATGTGTTTGCTGGATATGTACATTAATCAGATATAAGATTTTAGATTTTTGATTAATTGTTTTATATTTCAGTTTAAGTATTAGAATGTTCGTGCTACTTGAGTCCATTCGCTCATGCTCAACCTGTAGGTCACTCGAAATAAATGTTGCCAGGCCCCTGCTTGGACGGCCGAATTTGTGAGTTTTATTTGCATATTCAAAGTGACCTGCGTAGCTGTGTGACATAAATGGTTTGGTTTCCCACGTTTCCTGTAAAAGAATAATCTGACATGGGCTCAATATAGAATCTATTTGTGCATTGTGAATCTTACTTCCCAATCCATTTATGTTCCACAAACACATTCTCACTTGTCCCATATCTTTTGTATTAACAGAAGGGAACTTAGTTATTTCCGCTCATTGTTTCCTATTACTATGTAATGCCCTGGTGATCCATTTTTCATTTACTTCTGAGTTTTTTTCTAATTTCCTTTGCGGTGTTGTCACTCCTGTTTTCTTAAGGGATCTACCGTGTGCATTTTTTATTACCGGAACTATCTGTCCGTCTATTTTTGCAGGGTGTAAATTATTTTCATCAATAATAAGCGGAGTCGGATAAACCTCTGGGACTTGTTTAGTAATTAATATGCCCCAGGCTTTAAATGTAATTTGCTCGCTCAGAATCTGTTCTACTATTGTGGAAGATTTTAATGTTAATAATGTGGGAGCCTGGAGACTTTGTTTTCCTGTCATAAATTCAATAGAGATGATATCCTCGCTTACAATGTTAGATAAGGGTGGAATTGACTTAAATATTCTGAGTATATTCCCTCGATTTAGTATATCGTGCCTACCTCTGGACTCAAATTCTGGTGTAAAGATAAGTTGTACTTTATCATTTGGTAGGTGGTGTTTAGAAGCATCAGTTTCCTTGGCTTGCTTTGATTTATAAGTAATTCTTTTTACCCCTTCCCTGTTTTCGATAAACTGATGATCCCAATCTGGCAATTTTGTAGTAATTTTAACTTCCTCACTTGCATTTGGTTTAGAATGTATTACTGTTTTTTCCTTAACATATTGATTTTGATGATAAATAGTTGTTGGCGTTTTTTAATAGGGCTCCTATCCTTCCTTATTAGAGAACTGAAGATAATGGGAACACTATCTTCTTCTTCATCTCCTTTTGGTAGCTTGTTCACAGCTTGAGGTGGGCTAACTAAGGTCCTAAAGACCACCTGCTCTGCTAATCTTCTACTTTCCTCCCTCAGTGGGGTTCCCTATTTGATGATTTATTGTAGCACGTTTTACTGGTATATTTTGACTTGCTGGTTTTTGTTCGAATATAGGAAAATACATGTTTCTACCATTCTGAATTAGTGATGGAAGCTTATTTTCCCCTCTTAGTAAATCTTTTCCTATATCATGTCCAGTCACATCTATAGTTGTTGTCTGGTCTTCGTCCGATTGTATTGCGACACAGTGTTTGGTTTTTACGTTTTTCCTTGCTTTACGTAATTTTTTCCTTTGGCGTTTTGACATCATAGTGAAGCCATCAACATCCTGATCCTTACATTCCTGTTCTGCTCTTGTTTCATTGCTACTAGATTCATCCCTTATTTGCCCCAATAATTGTGCATCTAGTGGTTGTATTTTTCCGCCTTGTACATTGAGTTTAGTCTGCGGCTTTATTATTGATGTTACTTCTGGGCCCTCAAGTATTTCCGTCCCAGTCATATTTTCATTCTCAATCTTATCCATAGTATTAGTATTTTTCATATTGACTTTGAATTTTTCATAGACGTTCTCATTTTTCTTTTCAATATCTCTTTTAGTATCTTCTATTATGCTAGTCAAAACCTCTGGTATTGTTGGTAGTTTGTCAATAATGGCTAAGTAGCTGCATTCCGTGGTCATTTTGTCATTGTCTTTCTGAGCTCTAACTATCAGACCATTAAGCTGAGCAAGTTTATTATCAATCCCTGCAACCTGCAACAGTGTTTGCCATCATTTTTAGAAGATCAATTTTATTGGATTGATATTGTAATGCTTCAAGTGTGAGAGTCGAAGTTTGATAGAAAATATCCCAACTTATCCCCATATCTTTATGTTTTGTTCCCATTTGGTTATTTTGTGCTGTCTTGCCATTTTGATATTTATTATCCGAGGAGTTTCCATGTTCCACCTTGAGGATATCATTTATTTTTGCGTCCGAATCATTAATTTCTTTATTTTCTGACTCTTCGCCCCCAATTGGATTGTCTTGTTTTATTCCGTGATGGTCATTATCTTTTTGGATGACGCTCTCGGTTTTAGCACTATGGCAGTTTGATTGTATATCCAATATTTCCTCAGGAGCTATATACAACCTTTTCTTGATTTCTACATTTACTTCTATAGGAATCAATAAATGATTTTGTTCCATTCTGCCTCCCTGATATTGTTGATTGTCTTCAATGGAGTTATAATCTGAGTTATTTATAAAGCAATGTATGTCCTTAATCACTACATCTGGCACACTTGTTGAATCGGATATATACATTTCTTTAGATTTTTCTTGATGAGTTGTCCCTGGAGATTTAGTTCCGTTCAATATATCTTGGTCTGTAATTTGGAATTCATTGTCCTTTTGTTCCATTATCTTACTTTGAGAGTTACACATTCCATTTTGTATGCTATTTTGTGTGACTTGCATATTGATTATTTCACTGCTTGTAGGTTTGATGGGGGTCTGTAATTTATTGTTTTCCACATCTGTTCGCATTGTCATCAAAACTCCAGTTGGGTCCTTCATGAAGTGAAATCTATCTGGTATTTTACCTGATTTCTGAAACATCCGTGCTATTGGAGAAATTAGAGTCTGATTCAACCCAACGGTATTTGATTTATCCTTTTTTGACCCCTTGATTGTTGTATTTTGTTTGTACGTTTTGTTGTTGGTCCTGATGTCCTCTCCTTACCAGAATGCATACTTCCGCTTTATGGGCACCTTTATGACTAATATTTTTCCTCCTGTTCACACTCAGCCACCGTTATCTGTCGTTATTATCCAGTACACAATACCCAGTTCACCCGATTGTTCTGTTGTTCTGTTAGTAAGTGTAATCTAGTCACCTTACAGGCAGTCAGTTAGCACCTGGTTTATTCCTGCTTACCTCTAATTCAGCCCGGTGTGCACCGGACGAAAAGAAAGGAAGCTAACTGGTACCGATGGACCGCTTACTCTGTTCACTCCAACACCCGTGACCAACCCGTACTATATCTTTCTCCACCTCCCCAGCCTGTGTGCACTTTTTTCCCTGCAGACCCAGTCACAAGATTTTATATGGCCGCCAACGACTACTCCAACACCAATATGTCGATATTGCCGAAACCGCCCAACACCAATCAGAGGCAGCACAGCAGAGCGCGATGTAATGGTGGCGTGATATTCAAATGCCAGGCACCCGGGCACTGCAGGTACAGGGAGCACCAGCCGTTGGGGTCTAGCAGTGGAGACCAGTAGGGGTCATGCGGGTGGGTGTAAGGGCAGCCCCCATCCTGTAAATGAAAATCCAAATCAGCAATGCTATGCAGCAATGCGGTAGAATTGCTCCGGGTCCCGTTCCAACTCCTGATCCCCTTCTTGAGTGAGTACCCCCCTGCAGCACCAAAGTCTGCTTGACTGTGTGGCCGTTCCTCCTTTTGGCCCATATAATTCCCCCACAACACCAGAGACCGATTGCTCACCTCTGCTAGGGTCAAGGGGCTTGGGTTTACTGTCTGCTGCCTTCTGTTGCCCCCAGGTCACTGTTAATTGCTCTGCCAGATGGTCCCTCTATTGATCCCTCTGCTGTTCAGTAATCTCCAGGCTCCAGAGTGGTCCAGACGGCTCCCGACGGCTCCTGCCGCCTCTGGGGTGGCCCTGGCTGCTGCTTTTGCCTCTGCCTGGTCGCCCGAACGCTCCCACCCGAATGCTCCCGCTGCAGGGAGCCTCGCTGTAGTGCTCCCGTGGCTCCTGGAATGCTCCCGCGGCTCCTGCCTTTACCGAGAGCCTCTCCGCGGCCCCCGCCACTACCGGGTCATTCCCTTGGACCGTTCGTCACGTTTACTGCATTTATCCGCGGCTGCGGGGGAGACCACACCAAGATTCGGGAGCGGTGCGGAACGATGCACAGAGCAGAGCCAAGCACAGAGCGCCACTTCTTGCTCCCGGCTCAAAACGGCTTCAAACACGGCTCCCAGACTGGCTCCCAGGGCAGATCGCTGCAGACCACCGGAGCTTCTCGTTTCCCTCGCTTCCCTCGCAGCTTGTGGCCGGTAGCATCCTCGTAGCCCGTTTACTGCTCACTACTGACGGCTTCCTGCTCACGGCTCACTCAGCATAGAGATTAAATAACCACATGCTTCTGTCAGAATGCTTCTACAAGTGGACACAGACTCGTAGTGTGATTTCATACAAGCAAGACTGTTCCATGAACTTTAGCAGGAGAGACTCAGTAGTCTGGAAGGGGTTAGGTGACTGCATACATTATACACATTTGACTACAGTACTTCTTGTCTGAATGCCTGAATCATTCTGCAAATGCAGAAGCAGTGACTGGGTCTGATACAACTAATAGTTGACAACACAATACATTTTTAAGCAGTTATATCTCAGAAAAGAGATTAAATAACGACATGCTTCTGTCAGAATGCTTGTACAATTGAACACAGACTCACAGTGTGATTCCAGACAAGCATGACTGTTCCATGAACTTTAGCTGGAGAGACTCAGTAGCCTTGAAGGGGTTAGGTGGCCACGTACATTCTACACATTTGACTACAGCACTGCATGTCTGAATGCCTGAATCATTCTGCAAATGCATAAGCAGGGACTGGGTTTTGATACTACTAATAGTTGACGACAGTATTCGTTTTTAAGCAGTTATGTGTCAGGAAAGAGATTAAATAGCCACATGCTTCTGTCAGAATACTTGTACAGGTGGACACAGACTCACAGTGTGATTCCAGACAAGCAAGAGCATTCGGTAGACTTTAGCAGTAGAGACTCAGTAGTCTGGAATGGGTTATGTGACCGCATACATTCAACTCGTTTGACTACAGCACTTTTTGTCTGAATGCCTGAATCATTCTGCATTTTTTTCCCACATGGAGCTTGAACTATATACTGCGTGCTCCTCCTTTACAATGTATCCCAATCTTTCCCAATGTGATCCCTCCAATCCTATGATTTGTATTCCTCACCCCTTAATCCTATAAACCGATCTGATACCATCACAGGTCTTGTTCACGCTCTATAAAACTATAAAATAAATAAATAAATAAATAAATAATAGAGACATATGATGGTCTTGTAGGTCCTGGTAATTTTAGAATTATAAGAAATGAAACCATTTAACTTAAAGCACATCACTAAGTGTTTTTGCACATGTCACAGTAGGCCCCATCCCTTCTCTTCAGTCATATATAAATATGTGCTATAAGTTTCCTAAAACATAAGTACTTATAAATGTATCTTGTTCTCAGTTAGCAGTACAGAAATGTACTCCTATAATAAGAATTGGTGTAGCTATTAACTCTCTTTCTTATTTACTAGGTGAGGAAAGGCATTCTGTATACCTTTTGCTTTCCATGTAAATATAATCTCATCATACTCAGCACTTTGCATTAAAAAGGCGTTTAGGTTTTGCTGTGCGTGTTTGCACAGAACAGTCATAGAACAAGACACATGTTCAGTTTTATCAAACATTATAAATCTGGCCATTTTTGTGAATGCTGCACCATCCTCCAATTGGTGTAGCAAAGCACAACAGGAGAATTGTTATCACTTCTCCTCATGTTTTCTCTTTCAATATATGCTACAATGAACAGCATATATTGTAGGCGAAAATAGCCTTTTCTGATTGTTTTTGTGCAGAAAGGCGTCCCTTAATGCAAATAAACAATCTCCGCATGACACGGACATGCTTGCATGCTGCAAGGGTGCCTGTGTCACCACATGGCTGCAGTTTTGCAGAGGAAAGCCCAGACAGGCAACATATTTATGTACATATGTTGCATCCCTGTGCTTCGGAAGTACCACAGCATGCTGTAGCTAAACAGTTTACAGTGTCATGCTGCAGCACTTCCTTATAGTTCTGCACTTATGCATTCACCACCCATCACAAATGCATTCTTTCAGTCAATTATGCACTATGCAAACATTCATCTAAACTTTCACACACTAGCATCCAAGTTTAGTCTTTTTTTTACCAGAGTAGGTAGTTCCGAAAAGACCTTTTTTAGGTTTCGAAACCTGGCGAGGGGCGAAGCCCCTCCCAGATCGAAATCTATTGTTTTCAATAGTGAGGTTAGGACAGCCTCTGTTTCCAATTGGCTAGCTCCATAAATGGAGGCTAGCCATTGGGAAGCAGAGGCTGTCAATCGCGCTTTCTCTCGAAAACGCGATTCGGGGGCGTTTCTGGTGCTTTTTTTAAGCCCCGCCCCTTTGTCCCGGGCCGCGCTGCGATTGGCTGCCGGCCCGGGACACCCCCGTGACGTCATTTCCCGGGCCGCGCTGTGATTGGCTGCCGGCCCGGGACCTGACTTGTTTTTCAGGGTCTTGAAGACCACGTGAAGAACAGATTCAAAACGGGGCTTTGAGAGCCCTGCCTCCTATTTTTACTTCATCTTCCCTGAATTTCCCCTGGCATTTTAGCACCATAAAGAGGCTGTCTGTGCAGGTTGGGGTGTGCAGAGTCTGCTTGCGAGCGCACGGGGCTAACGCTGTGATATCATCAGGGGCAGTTGCTGTGTGTTGTCACGTCTACTACCTCTAGCATTTTGGTCTGTTGATGTCCGTGTGAGTAAAATTACAATCCGCATCTGCATGATGGCCGGTGTCTTTCGTGACGTCGGTGTGGGTCCCAGCACCAGTTTCCTTTTGGAGTGCTCTTAGCCACGGGTGAATTCCACCACAAGTCTCCACCTGTAACGGAGCTGGGGACCACGTGGCTTGTGATTGAAGGGGTTCCAATCCAATTTGGACACTGCTAGCTCCTTCTCTGTATACTAGAGCAGCAGTGGAAGCCTTGGATGCGCCATTTTGCTCTTTATATGTGTGACGAGTGGCGGACCTGCGGCACACTTTGCTGGCTTTTATCTGTGGACTGATTTCTACCTCGTTCAGCTTGCACGGCCTACTCTGCTTTGGCTTATGACAGTGCTTAATTTGTGCCGGTGCTTAGCACCGGCACTTAATTATCAGGGCCCGGTCTACAAAGAACACGTCAATTATTTAGATAGAGCCTCTCTGCACTGTGTTACTCTGGGAGCTTTTGTCATGGAACTTGAAGTAACACTTCACACCAGGAAGGCAGCCCTAGATATGCATAATGACTTGGCAAAAGTCAATGTGCTTGAGTTAACAACTTGAAAAAACAATGCTGGACACCTCGCCGGATCGTGTGACACTGCTGGGGGGGAGGAGAAGAGGGCGGGGCGGGGCGGATGGCGAGCAGTGTTCAGTGCTGCCGGCTTGGGAAATTTAAAAACCGTCCGGGAAGGCGCCAGGCGGGAAGCATCACGTCAGTCAGGTACACAAGCAGCTACTGTCTGCAGACTGCATGTGACATGCTGCTCTGGTACCTGGTTGCGATGCCGAGCGTTAGGTGTCCAGGGTGACAGTGTCCCAGTCCCAGCCCCAGCGGAAGCGCAAACGGTGTTCCTGTGGCCCGGTGGCAGCTGTAAGCCTGGCCTGCCCTCTGCCCTGCCTGAGCCAACGTGAGAAAAAAAATGAAGATTTGATCAAACTCAATCTTTTCAAAGAGTAAAGACGCAATCTGCAGTCAGTCTCTGTCTCACATTACAGCTGATGTCGATCATTATTGGTGAGGAGGCCGGGGCCCTTCGCAGTCTTCTCGGCCCGGTGGGCGGGTCGGGACACTGAATTGGGCTGCATTTTAGTTCTTCGGGGGTTGGGCGGCAGAAGCAGGCAACGTGCGCACATTTGATTGCGCATTGCCACGCCCCATCATACCCGCACTGCACAGCACACCACCGTCATCATGGTTCCATGGGCCACGGAGGCCTTTCAACTCGCCTTGGTCACTGCTCACTCTGAGTGCCAGCCAGTGCGACCCCCCCCCCCCCCACGAGGACGTTGGTGTTTACCAGCAGTAGCCAGCATCGCCCGGAGGCCAACAGCACCCAGGCGAGGCAGGCAAAGAAGATCATGGCGCACCAGGCAGGACCCGCCGCCCCCAATCAGTTAATAAAGTCAGGCAGTGTACTGACTTGACTATCTGTCTGCAGTCAGTGTGTGTCCCGGGCCCGAACCACCACCAACAGTTCGAAACTGTAACTAGTGTAGGAGCCGCCATGTGCCCGCCCCATTCCATCATCACCAATATTATTTATTGACCCACAAGACTTCAGCCTCCCCCCCTCGTGTGTGGCAGCCCGGGGACGAGACAGCTTCCGAGGCGCGCACACAGCCGCACCCGACCACTTCACAGGTCTTTAAAAGACCTGTTGAATGTTAATGAGGCCTTGTTGTGTTCACCCCTTCAGAGCCCCTGCTGCTCATTGTTTAAGGATTCAGCCCCCCCTCTACATTGTGATATACACTTCTGCAATGCCCTGTATAAAAGTGACTTACATGAAGAAATCATGTCTCACTGCTAAGAAAAATTGGTGGGTGCAGTTATAATAATGATATCAACGTTTTGCATGTGTATCAGGATGCATGCGTTCTAAGGCATGATTTGTGGATCCCCATAGCGAAAGTTAAATTTTTGTTTGTCGCACCTCTCCTACTTCCAATCCTCAGGATGTAAGTGTCAGATGCCATGCGAGAACAAGCATTCGGAAATGAAACCGGTTCCGCTTTTTAATACCCTGACTTTGCAAATGCTTTTTGCCAAAGCTGTGCAACATTAGTAAAAAATCAACTTTAAAAAACTGTTTCATTGACGCAGCCGTTTATCGTGGTTGTGTCATTTCCAATGCGCACACATGCCTGACAACATAGGTGCATGCGTGCATGCATCTTACACATATTTCAGGAATGATGCAGAAATGATTTTACTTTTTAATTTATTTGTCAATTTTGGGATTCGATCCCACCATGTGATTGGCTTTTGTACAGCTGTGAACCCTCTGATCTGTAATTATGCCATTGCCAAGAGAAGAATGCCGAGATTCATGAGATGCTGAATGAATCTCCATTAAGTTCTTCTCGAAATCGATATGGTGGCCACGGCCTTTAATTTTAGTGTTGCCGGCCCAGTGGGCGGGTCGGGAGGGACACTGATTTTATTTGGGCTGGATTTTGGTTCTATAGTTGTTGGGGGTGTACGCAGAAGGCTGCAGGCAGCGTGTGCGCACTGCACAGTTTTATTTATTGCCACGTCCCACAAGTACAACTCCAAGAGATCCGAGGGTCAGTGAGGGTTATGGACAGTTCCATGCTAAAAGAACTGCAAGACTCCCATGTTGAGAGCATCATGGCCTTGCCATGCAGCACTCCATATCACTGGCTTACTCTGTAAATGCTCCCGCTGCTCTTCCTGGCACTGGCTAGCCCCCCAAGCTCTACATCACTAAGGTGCTGCTTCTCTACGCCTGTGGTACCAGAATCAGCTTCACGGACCATTGAGGGCTGCTACTGATGGTTTCAGGGGTGAGGGGGCACAGAGAGGTGGCAGGAAGCAGAGCATGTCTGCACTATGAAGCCGGAGCGTGAAACCACCACAGGCCTGCCCTGTGCATGTGCCTGGTCATAGCTCTGAACATTTCTCACCCACATGCAAAATGCTCTCAGGTGCGCGCATCGCTCACAGACCAGTGAACAGCAGCTTCATGCTTGAACACATGCAGAGTTACGAACCACGTGTTCTAAGGCTGCCTCCCCCAACACACATGCTTTGGAAGGTGCTTTGCACTGTTTTGAATCCGGAGGTCTTGCTGCAAAGTTTTCATGGATGTTTTTCAAAATGATGACCGAAAGACGCTGTGAAAAAAGGGGTGCCTCACAGAAGAGGGGGAGGTAAGGGAGCTCAGGGCCTCCAAGCACGATGTTACTAACTGCAATGTCTCTTTTTTTTAAAGCTATATTATAAACTGATAACACTAATAGTCAAACTAAACTGCATATGTTTGTTTTAATTACTCTCTTTTGAATTTGGATTGGCACTGCTCTCATTCCTTTTCCCAATGTTCTTGCTCAATCACTTTCTACTTCCTTCCTCCTCCATCTCTAGCGCATGGACACACTTTTTGTTAATAGAACCCTTCTAAAATCAATATTTATTCATTTTTTGATTCTTTCATCTCTTCCATTTTTCTTGCTCAAATAAGAATCAATTGAGATGTACGGGTTGATTTGTTGAACCCTGATCGTCCTTGCAATTATAGAATGCAGCTAAGAACACCAATACCCGCACTTGATTTCATTTAGTTAACTGCGAAATACCAGACTTTCCACATCATATACGACAAATGACCAGCTGGCTAGAATGGTCTTAAATTGAGGGCAAACCCTTGGGGAAATATAGTGTTTATTGAGCAGCAAGGTGTTCAATGTAATTCCACATGAAGTGCTGACATTCTGTGAAGCAAAGAGATAGACCTTTTCAAGTGGGGATCGCATGTAATCCTGACCTAAAAAAGTAAAAAGGCATCTCTTTTCAACATTGGCTCTCTTGCATTCCTTTGGGATAGGGACTGTAGAACACCCAATACTTGCTACTGTCATGCTGCTTCACTTCATCTACCATTTTGCATGGAGGCACCCATATTGCATCTGCCCAGGGTCCACTAAATGAGCCTTTGCCACCATGTGCTAGTTTTCTGGTACTTGAGAGTCAGCAGTGCCAGTTGACGATGTGGGTGGGGCAACTAGAGTAAGTGGGTGGGACCACTTATGGAAGTGGGTTGAGCCGAGGGAAGTGGGTGTGGCCTCCTAAAAATATTTGAGCACCTGCACTTCATATTTTACAAATTAAGCACTGGCTTATGATTCCATATGCTGGGCGCACTGGGGTTCAGCTAATGTGCTGTTAAACCATGTTTTATTTCCTCTTCTTATGAGAAGAAATTGTGGTACGTGAATTTGTGACTTAAAAAAAAATCTTAACATTTTTAAACTGTTACATTGTAAACAAACAAATGTTCCTTTTGTCTTTTACCTTCTTTCTTCTAGATCCATTTTTCGCCCTGACCTCTTTTCATATATTATTTTATCTAAATAGCACTCCTATCTGTTCCGAGATAAGATAAAGGGGGGGTTCTTTATCTACAGAGTGTACGCCAGGCTGTATAACAATTACTGCCTTCCTGCTCACTTAATCAAACAGAACCTTTTGTTAATTGTGTGTTGCGCTGGTGTCTAACTCTCGCTTTTATTGAGCAGCTTAAAAATACGAAGTAATTCAACTCGGAGGTTCACACCATGTGGAGGTCATTCTCGGGGAAATAGAGTTTATCCAAAACTAGAAGACAGACTTTCGAGACCCAACTGCACAAGCCACTATCTTTTTTTTGCAGCACGTTTATTGCATACATTTGCAGTTGAGGTTTTGACAGGAATACATTTGCTGTGCGCCCAAGGCACTGGATTTCTTTTCTCAGTTATATTTTTATAAGGAAAAAGTTTGATTTCACACAGTAAAGCAGAACACGTTGTGTGCCAAGGAAGCAAGTTGCAGTTAGGCATTCATTTTGCTGCAACGTGAGTTTGCTCCATTTTATAAATCCCATTCTGCGCTGTTACCAGGTTACTTCTATGATTTTAATATAGCTCCAAAGATTGCATCATTGGCAGGAAATTGGTGTTTCTACTTAAATAAAGGGTGATTCGAATTCAACTCTTGTGTAAGAATGTACATTTTGAAATATTACTAGATGTGAAATGTAAACCGGAAAATTCAAATTTCACAATCCCTCCGTCGGTGTGTGTTTTTTATCAACCATTATTCCTGAAACATATCGTCGTCATACTGAAACTAGCACCCACTTGTGCAATCAGCCTGAACTTCGTCATTTTGGGACTCCCCTTTATCAGTAGCAGTGACCATGTTCATACAAACCTGGGCCAGCTCACACAAACTGTGTACCCTTGCTTCGCTGTTTTCTATTGATGTTTTCTCAAACAGACCAGTGCACAATTGACTTTCATACAAACTGGTCAGTGCAGTTTATATAGTGGTTGTTAGTGGCTGTTAGTGGCTGCTCCATTTCTGTTCGATGACACCGGGTTTTACACTTGCTGCGGCTACAACCCTGGGGCGCCAGTGGTATTACCATGGAAAGTCACGCAAAACAGGTCAGGCTTTGAAAACCGTCACTGTGACAGCCTCAAATGTAAAACCCCAGGCGGGACAAGGTGTGGAACCACACCCCCACAGAGAGGCTGGTGCCACACCTCTATAGCAGGACTGCCTTCTTTCCGTCATTAGGGGCATCGTATCCAGTCCTCATCCTTTGTCATCACCTAATGCATTATGGGTATTGTAGTCTTGCTTCCATTGAACTAATTAGACTAAAACACCTGAAAACCATGACTGCTCCAGTGTGTGTGTATGTGACTGCTCCAGTGTGTGTGTGTATGTGACTGCTCCAGTGTGTGTGTGTGTGTATGACTGCTCCAGTGTGTGTGTGTATGTGACTGCTCCAGAGTGTGTGTGACTGCTCCAGTGTGTGTGTGTGTGTGTGTGTGACTGCTCCAGTGTGTGTGTGTGTGTGTGTGTGTGTGTGACTGCTCCAGAATGTGTGCGTGTGTGACAGCTCCAGTGTGTGTGTATGTGACTGATCCCGAGTGTGTGTGTGTGTGACTACTCCAGTGTGTGTATGTGACTGCTCCAGAGTGTGTGCGTGTGTGACTGCTCCAGTGTGTGTGTGTGTGCATGTTACTGCTCCAGTGTGTGTGTGTGTGTGTGACTGCTCCAGGGTGTGTGTGTATGTGACTGCTCCAGGGTGTGTGTGTATGTGACTGCTCCAGAGTGTGTGTGTGTGTATGTGACTGCTCCAGTGTGTGTATGTGACTGCTCCAGTGTGTGTATGTGACTGCTCCAGAGTGTGTGTGTGTGTGTGTGTGACTGCTCCAGTGTGTGTGTGTATGTGACTGCTCTGGGTGTGTGTGTGTGTGGGGCTCTGGGTGTGTGTGTGTTTGGCTCTGGGTGTGTGTGGCTGGCTCTGGGTGTGTGGGTGTGTGGGTGTGTGTGGCTCTGGGTGTGTGTGTGTGGTAGTAATTGCTGTCTGCTGAGCTCGTCCGTAGGGTACAATAGGTCTCACATTTGCGAGAGATTAAGCTAGTGGCAATGTAAATGACAATGCCATTTATTTATCGGTTTTCAAAACCAACACATAAATACAAATTTTGTCATTTACAATGCCAATAGCTCTAACTTTTCCAAAGGCGAAACCGTTGCATTGTAAATGCTTGTTTTTTGTAGTTTGTAATTTTTTTAAACATTGAAAAAAATGTAAACAGGCCGAACAGAACCAAAAACTATGAGGAGAAAAAAAAAGAAATAAGCAACGATAGTTGTCGATAGCCCGACAAACAAGGTCCACTGTTTCTTCTCCATAAGCAATTAGACAATTGCATTGTAGGCAAATCATCCTCAATCTCGCAAATTGGGGACATATATCTGGTAGTGAAGTTGAAGTACACGGTTTTGTCCCAGATGTGTTTGGAACAGCTGGTGGTGCAGGAGCTTTTTCTTGTAACCTTCTCATCTCCTATTGTGCAAAGTTCACAGGATGGCGTGTCTGCAAGTGCTTCCCCATGCTAACTGTTCCACATGAGTATTTTTTATTTGAAGAAGACTGCCTTGCAGGTTTTACATGTGACCTATGTCGCATTCATCTTTTTTTGCCCAGGTGGGAAAGTGAATAACTTCCAGACAATAGATGTATATCTCTCTGGAGGGGGAGGTTCTGGAACAAATTCCTCAGTGGTAGAATGTTCTGAATCTGAAGAAAAAGGTTGGTTTGTACCCATTTTCAAAATTATCAGGACAACCAGGTCTGCAATCAGCAAAAAACAGCAGTTCTGGGATAAGGACCTGTGGCTATACAGCACCCTCCAGTGAGACAGAGTGCGCCGCAATCAGACTAGACATTGGTTGTGTAAGCAAGCCTAATCAATTGACCCCCCACTGTGTAAGTTGAGTGTGCGGAGTCCTGTTTTGACCCAATACTGTTACCTACATCCTATTGCTTTCCCTTTGATTTATCTGGGCCCCCACCTGTCAAAATGGAGTTCCAGCTAGCAAACCTGGAAGAGTATACAGTGGTGCAGCTGAGGGAATTTTGTCAGGGGATGGGGGTGCCTGTAGGGCTGAGAGCCGCGAATGAGGAGCTCCGTACAGCCTTGAGGGCATGGGTAAGGGCCTACCCAGAGGGGAGAGGGGATGGAGGACAGGAGGGCCAGGGCGCACAAGGGGAGGCGGGTGCTCCAGAAGAACTAGACCTTCTGAATATTGATGTGAGTGAAAATGTGTTGCCAGGAAGATGTTCTAGGGCAGGCAGTAGTGGGTCTAGAAGGAGTGTGTCGTCAGAGGAATATGAGGACAGGAGGGAAGATAGGCAATTGAAATGGGAGCTTGCCAAGCTAGATCACGCAAGGGAGAGAGAAAGGGAAGATAGAATGTTCGTAATGGAGGAGAAGAAGCTGGCGCACAAGCTTCAGCTTAAGGAGTTGGAGTTGCGAGCATTGCAGTTAAGTGCGCCAGGGAATGCTAATGGTGGCAGCGTACCAGAGGCTCTACATGAGCCTAAATTTTATTTACCCAAAGAGGTCATATCGAGTTACACTGTGGGGGATGACATCGCCAAGTGGTAGGAGGCGTATATTTAAAATATATGTATTTATTCTAAACACATCCAACTAGTGTCTTTATGAGGCTAGAAGCAAAAGTACATACAGTAAACTTAATAGCACACAGTAAATTAGCACAATATACGTTGAGCCCTAGGGGCGTGCCAAACCATATATTAAGAAAGTTCTATTGTAGTTTGGCCCAAGGCCTGCTTTGCACGCATGTTATGTTAGCCTGGCTTAATAGAAGTTTAAACACCATTTTACCTTTTGCCGCTTTTGCACACGAAACTGCAAATAGCTGTTTTTGTAAGTTAGGCTTTATGAATGTCTGCACATGAGAAAAGGCTTGTTTTCGACATCTCTAGACTTACATCGTGCCCCTAGTCTGCACAGTGAGTGCTGAAGCCATCAAGGTTAACATAACATGGTACCTGTTGTTTGAAATGATCAGCTAACGTTTTTAGACACAACAAGTGGCTGCTGTGAGCCAACTGAGATTCTGGCGCCCTTATTATTGCACAGTTGCCATGATTTCAGACACTTGAAAGATTTTCCTTTTCCAGGGATGCAGAGAGCTTTTTATGATCCTGATGTGATTTACTCTTGCTGAGGGGAGAGGTAAGGGGGTCCGCCACACAAGCCTAAGAAACATTCTATAGTTTATAAACATAGGGGTCGATTATGATGGCGGTGACTCCGCATCCTCCGGGCCGGTGGAAGTCACCACCGGCCCGGAGGATGCGGATTCACTGCCGCGGTCCTTGAAAACACCCACCGCCAGATTATGATGGCGGTGGGATCAGTGGCGGATGGCAGGTCCGTCCGCCGTTGATCCGCGGGGTGTGGACCACAATATGGTGGCGGTGTCTGCAAGACACCGCCAGCCATATTATGATGTGTGCGGAGACATGCTTTTTCGCGGCGGATATTCCGCCGTGGAAAAACATGTGGACCTTTGCTTCTGGGGGCCCCTTGCGGGCCCCCAGGGTGTTGGTGGAAGGGGGGTGCACATGGGGGGTACCTATGGTACCCCCCTGCATGTATATGCAGATAGTATGGATGAGGCATGTGATGGTATGAATGCTGATTGAATATGGGGTTATTCTTAGACTCATGTCATATTGTAATTGTCCTTTTCTAATGTGTGTTGTTTATTTGTACATATTGAAATTGTTTTTAGTCTAATTTATTCATGCTAAAACAATTGAGACACTAAGTGATCCAAGTACATGAGATGTAAATGTATTAAAAAATGTATATAATTGAAATAATCTGCATGTTTGGTTTCATGTTTGTGCTAATTTACAATAATTAACTCCTTGAAACATCCCCCAAAAACTTTTTATGAATAATAAATATTGTTTAATGAAAACTTTCCGGTTGAGTGACTACCCTGGGGACATATTCAATGCATAAGCTTTAGTGGCCAGCTATTTAAGTGATAAAGGTCAGCTTAGAGATTTTTGCAGTATTTTTACAGCATTCTGTTCATAAATGCAATGTATTTTGAATTTTGTTAAAAGAATCATACTTCCCATGGTAAAGGGCTATCACATAACTCTAAACTGCAATATGAGCGTTATTAATATTGGGGTAGTGGCAAGCCTCAGCTCCAATGCACTAATTACAAAAGCAACCTTAGGAGTGAACAGGTATGCTGCTGTCATCCTTCCCTCTCAATTGCCTGTTCTGTTCCGTAACGGCCTCACACATAGATGCTGGCCTTAGATATCAAAGTGTCAAAAGGTTGGGGTTACAATAGGAAGTGCTCAGCATGCTTGGCTGTTGTTGTGCTTCAATTAAGATCAACATATTCTTTATGAAGATTGGGTTCTGTTTGGATTTGTGTTGTTACTACTCTTTATGTTCAATGGCCTCAAACCGTTCCCAGAAGTCCTGGAGAGTGGGGTTCAAGAATTTGAACATTGTGCGTTGTGGCTTTTACAAGAGTTTTAAGGGCCCTGTCCTTTCACGCAGGTTCATGGTGTAGGAAACTGGCTCGATATATATACTACACCAAAATGAGGTATAGTGTGTATTGAGTCCAGGTGACCCCAGAGGTAGGCAGAGGTTAAAATTAGATGGAACCTTATTCTCTATTTGTGGTAGAGTGGTCGAGCAATAAAGCAGTATAAGAGGACAGTGTTAAGCATTTGATGTACACACTCAGTCAGCAAATGAATTCACACACTCAAGAACTGAACTTTAGGCCAATTGTTTTTTCATAAAAATATATGCTGTTGTTTTCTTCCCGCAAGGCCAACAACATCTCATTTGAGAGAGCGACCTTCCCGGAGAGCTGGAAGCACGCCAAAATCGACACCTTGCTCAAGAAACCCAAGGCCGACCCGAGGGACCTCAAGAACTTCCGGCCCATCTCCCTGCTCTCGTTTCCAGTGAAGGTCATCGAGAAGACCGTCAACAAACAGCTGACCCACTACCTTGAGGAAAACAACATCCGGACCCATCTCAGTCCGGGTTCCGCAGCAACTACAGCACCAAAACAGGCCTCATTGCTGCCACCGACAACATCAGGCCTCTACTGGATAATGACGAGATCGCTGCCCTCATCCTCCTGGACCTCTCAGCCACCTTCGACACGGTCTGCCATCTCACCCTACGCACACGCCTCCATGACGCAGGAATCTTTGGCAATGCTCTGGACAGAACCTCCTTCTTCCTCTCCAACAGATCTCAGAGCATCCACCTTCCCCCTTCTGATCTGAAGACTCCAAGATCATCTGCAGCGACCCCCAAGGCTCATCCCTCAGCCTGACCCTGTTCAACATCTACATGGCCATGCAGACAACACACAGCTGATCCTCTCCCTCACCAAAGACCCTCGCACCGCCAAAACCAACCTCAACGAGTGAATGAAGGCCGTCGCCGAATGGATTAAGAAGAGCCGCCTGATACTGAACTCAGACAAGACGGAGGTCCTCATCCTCAGCTTCACCCCCTCAGCCTGGGACGCCTCCTGGTGGCTGAGCACCCTGGGCGTAGCACCGACACCCACCGACCACGCATGCAACTTGGTATTTATCCTCGACGCCACACTCTCCATGACCAAATAAGTGAATGCCATCTCATCCTTCTGTTTCAACACCCTCCGCATTCTCCGTAAGATCTACAGGTGGATCCCCGCCGACACAAGAAGAACGGTCACCTAGGCCCTCCTCAGCAGAAGGCTGGACTATGGAAACACCCTCTACACGGGGGCCCCGGCCAAACTGCTGAAAATATTACAATGCATACAGAACGCCTCCATACACCTGATCCTCGACATCCCACACCACAGCCACATCAAGCCCCTCCTAAGAGACCTGCACTGGGCCCCGGCAGGAAGAGGATCACCTTCAAGCTCCTCACCCACGCACACAAGGCACTCCACACCAACGGACCGACATAACTCAACAGACAACTCACCTTCTACACCCCTAACCGCCAGCTCTGCTCCGCCGACCTCATCTTCGCCGCCACCCCTCGCTTCAACAACCACCGGTGGCAGATCTTTCTTCTACCTCGCTGCCAAGTCCTGGAACGACCTCCCCATCCTCCTATGGCAGACCAAAGACCTTCTGACCTTCAGGAGACTACTCAAGACCTGGCTGTTCGATCAGTAGCAGTACCACCCCCCTCAGCGCATTGAGACCCTCACAGGTTGATTGATTGATTGATAGGTTGATTTTTAGAACCAAGCAGGCCTGGCACAGGAAAGCATTAAATACTTTTCAGTAATAAGTTGCTGAATACAGAACAGTTTGAATATACAATAGAGATTGTACTTTGTTTGATTTACAGGGAATGCAGTAGGTTGCAACACTTAGCAAATACAGTACATTGAAATGAATTGGCTTTTTCAGTAAATTACAGGTAAGTTACTTTTTACGTTATTTTTCTAACTCAGTGCTGGATACTGAGATTCAACACTGGGACATTTCCTGCAAACAGATAAGTAAATGCATTGTGGTTATTCACACAATTGTTTAAGAATATCAAAACTCCACACTTAGAAACTTTTTCAGGAAAAACAATCAATGTTATCCTATGGAGGAAAAGTAGGTTATCGGTTCAAAGGTAAGTTATCTACTGTGGGAGTGAAGTTTCTAGGGTTAGACTCAGGGGTCCCCCTAGGGTCAGTGATGTACTTTTGTTTCACCCTCGGCAGCACTAGAGCGGCCGGATTCAGAGTGTTGAGGCCCAATGTTATCCAGGGGGGGCTTCCGGTTGGTGGCTGCTGGCAAGCAGGCCACTGGGTTGTGGGGGCCAAGCTCCTAGGATTTAGGTCATGGCAAATGTAACACAAGAGGTGCACCCTCAGCAGCACTGGGGCGGCTAGATGCAGAGTGCTGTTTCGACATTGGGTGCCCTGTTGTTTTCTATAAAGAACCTCCGGTTTGCAAAAGCACTGCAGGCAGGGAGACGAAGATCTTCTGGGGCGACCACTACTTGGAGAGGTAAGTTGGGAAGTTAAGGGTTGGTTAGGCACCATCAGTTTGGGCAGACAAGGCATTGGGGCGTCGGGTGCCATGGTGCCTATTGGGGTCGGATCTTCTTACCAGCTCCTGATCGTGGTTAGGGGGGCCTTCTGGATTTAGGCTGCAGGCGTTGGCTGGAGGCTTGAGGCAGGTCAGGGGTCACAAGATCTCGGGTCAGGATCACCAGGGTGTCCTCCTAGTGATGTTTTGGCACTCGAGCTCAGGCCTGGTTCGGCGGGTGCAAAGTGGGCTGGATTTGCGGTCACTGGCTGCTGCCAGAGGTTGCAGTTGAACAAATCCGGTGTTCACAGTAAAAGCAGTCTTTGGTTGTGAAGGCAGGCAGGTCCTCCATGGTTTTGAGGTTGCTGGCTGCAGGACACAGCAGGATTTCGCAGGAGCAAGTTCGAGGGGAGACAGCCTAGTAGGGCTGGGGCCAAGTCAGTGGCCGTCTTCCTCTTGTTGGCTGGCTGCACAGCTGTTCGGTCCTTCTTCTTTTCTTCTTGTTTCTTGTCTGGATCTGAGGAACCAAGGTTCAGGGTGCCCCCTAAATTCTAGATTTAGGGGCTTTACAGTTAGGCAAAGGGCAGGGACCAATGAGACCCTTCCCTGCGGTGGGTACACTCCCTATTGTGCCACCCTTCCGTGGGAGTGGGGCAGGAACCTGTCCCTGGTTGGTTGGGTCCCCCCATCCTCAAGATGGTGGGGACTCAGAGGTGTGCTTCACCTTGCCTCGCCCACCTGAGGGGTGGAGTTGGCAGAGGTGAGCAAACCTCTTTTCCGCACTTGTTTTTCCCGCCGGCTCGCCTGCCTTAAGTGGGCGGTAGAACCAGTGGGGACCAGCTGCTGAAAGATGCAACTGGTCTGGGGAGGCTCACAAAGGCGGCAAGCCTTTGAACCTTCCCCTTCATGAACCCTTCCCATCCTTGGGGAGAGACTAGGCACTTCGGCCCAGGATGTGCATTGTTTCAGGCCCAAAAGAGCAGCATACTCTTGACCCTGGGGTCCTGAAACATGTCTGGTGGTGGCAGCTGAACGCAGCCACTCAGCCTGGACACTAGTGGTGGGTTAGTTTTCAGAGGGCATCTCTGAGATGCCCTCTGTGTGCATTTTTCATTAAATTGCACACTGGCATCAGTTCCCTACAACAAGCGTTTGGCTGACTGAGCTGGCTTAGAACAGGGAATATTCGCACGCAGGTCAGGTGCTCAGCAAAAGGCTGCTATTTTCCTCTAAATAATGCAATACTGTCTTCCATAAGTTACAGCAAAGCAAAGTCCAGGGCACACGTAGAGAGTATCAAAATGGTTCCGTACGATTTAGTGTTTAAAACAGTATATTTGAGCCACACCAGATGAGCAGTTTCACGTATGTTTAATCAATGAGGAAATGTGGGAGCAACCAGCCGACATGTGTTTCGTAACACGTGGGAGTAATCCTGTGACTTCTTCAGGGCTGAAAGTAGCGTTGTTGGGATCAAAAGTCAAGTAGCCAGTGATAATTCCAACCCAGCTGGGTCATGTGCTCTGGATGAAGAGTAGGAGGGATGGGTGGGCGTGTGTCGAGCCAACCCAGTGGCCGGTGATAATTCCAAACCAGCTGGATGATGCGCTCCAGGGGAGCTAGGAGGAAAAGTGAAACTACTCTTCTGGTGTGGATCAAATATACTGTTTTGAACACTAAATCGTACAGAACCATTTTGATACACACTACGTGTGCCCGGGACTTTGCTTTGCTTTAAAATTGTGGGTTTCTGGACTCATATCTATACGGGGGTTTCAAGGTGTTTTCCCCTGGCATCATACACATATGCAGCTCATCACACAGAAGCGTAACTCAGCTTGAGTGCCATTCTTCCTGTACAACACAAAAACCTTACATCGACACAATTCTATAAGTTACAGTCGCGTACTGCCAGAAACTCTTTCCCTCCCATACAATCTTTTGACAGTATTTTTGCCTTTTATCCTTGTGCCCAGATTTGCGTTATACAAATATCAAATATATACACTAGGCATGGGAAAAATTAGGTTGCCATAATTTATGTAATTTGTGGAATTTTACGCCTGATAGATGAAATTATGCAACATTGAATGTGCAATTTGTGGTAAATTTACCACAAACAAACGTGAACAACAGAATGCGAGTAGCTGTTGTTCACTGTGCATTTGTGTGAATGCGTCCTTGCACCAAAAATTGACACATTTCACAGCACAACATAGTACAAAATTATGGATTTGCATTTCAAGTAATCAACGCAATGTTTTGCAATTTTGACGTAATTTTGTGTAAGTACTCATAAAATAAATTATGTAGATTTTGCTCTCCCCTATATACATGTAGATATACATGAGTTAGACAGACTATTTTTATGTGGTAGATAGAAAATGCAGTTTTAATTGCAAGCAGTGATGTCAATCGGTCTGACGTTTGATTAGTAAAGTGCTTTGTAATTGGTGGGTGAGAAGGTTTGTAGGTATTTATGCACTGGGATGCACTTTGTATCCATCTCTGTATGTGATGAAAATAGAGGCATGTGAATATTCAAAAGTCGGAAAACTTCACCCTCTGTGAAGATGCTGACGCTTCCCAGGTTCACCAAGGCAAAGCTTTAGCCACTTAACCTGAAAGTTGTACATTAGACTTTTTTCCAGCCACAGGGTGTTCCAACCTTTGGTTTTCCAAGGTAGGACAGTTGACAGTGAAAAGGTGGAGACTGGGGTGACGCTCCAGCTCTGGAAGCAATGTCTATAAGGGTGTAGGATCAAGTGACTTAGCTCGGTAGCAGGAGATGGTGCTTAATGTTGGACTCAGAATCTGATTAGCAAATATGATTAAGGAAGGGTCTCTGGGGGAGACCACAGCCACCAACCGAGAGTAGCCACAGTAGGTTTGTCACTGCTGCAAAATTCTGCTGAAGCTGCTATTTTGTTTAATTACTTTGCAGTATTACACTTTGCACAGTTAAAAAATGATGTAAAGTTCCATTTTGCTCGAGCCTGTCACCCATTTTAAAAAATATAAAGTAGCTAAATTTAGCAATTTCACAGAACGTGCTGTATGATTTGCATTCTTTGAATGTATACTTTGTTTTACCCAGCTGCATGGTTTAAACAATACTGCTCAATAATTTCGGACTCCATTGCTGTTTAATTCCATTGATTCAACCTACAATTGATCACGTGGAATGAACTTTAACATGTTTTGAACATTTGTTAATAAGGATTATCATAGAAAAAAGGATGTAAAAAAAACTCAACATATTTACCTGTGACTTTTTTTCATAGTCTTGTGAAGCACTCTATATGCTAATTTGCATTTAAGGAACACTGATTTAATACCTAAATAGTGTTCAATGAGTAGTAATTAGAAGATAATTCTGAAATCACTCAGGATGTTGGACCTTTCTGACAAAAAATTAAAGCAGAATAGTGTGTATATTCTTGAGGTAATTGGAAATCATTCTGTAAACACCAGGAGCAATTTCATCATGTTAAAAAGAAATGTGTGGAGTTTCGGATGTTTAGTTTCAAATTATCCTCACATCCTCAAGAACAATGGGACTATATGAGCTGAAAGCTATCGTGTTAGGATGGTTTTTACTGCAGGACCTTGGACCTACATTGCCTGTTTGTTTGCAGTCAAACTTAGAGCTCCATCTTGTGGACATATTAAGAACTGACGGTTATTCTAGCTTTTGCTGCAGAAACATGGAACTACATTGCCTGCTTGTCTATGGTTTTTATGTACTTTCTTCAACATCTTACTTGCTTTTTGTGACAATACCTTACTGCCTGGGCTCAATTACACTACTCACCTTCCTATGGCTCTCCACTGTTTGTTACTCCTGCACCTCATCAGTCTCTGACCTCGGTCACAATCCTGTTTGTTACACCATCAACTTGAATCCAGCCACAAATATGTTTATTACAACGATCCCCCCCTAAACCTCTCGACAAAACACTGGTCAGCCAGTCAGTTAAGCTTAATTCAATTATAAAATAATCATAAAAGCATATTTAAAAAACAAAACAAATTGCATGTTACTGAGAGATAAAAAACAACAAAATTATGGAATAAGTTATACAGTGAAAAATCTTACATCAGAATAGATTTTCAACACTAAAAAACAGTCCTTAAAACAACGAAACAGATAAAATTACAAATTATTCCACAAGGGATTGCATGACTATGAATGCAGGATGGCATTGTCGCAGGCCTAGTGTTCTAAGCAGCGAGAAAATCCACCTTTCCCTCAGGACTGTATAACATTTACAGAAGAATAAAACCTGCATGGTCGATTGTGCTGAAAAATCGTCACATGGGCAATTAGACAGCTGCCTAGACCAATCATTAATTACTGGAAAACTAAGTGATTTATGGACAACGCCCATCCTAAAACGTGTTAGTTAAATACTTTCAAAGTAAGAGGATACGAAAGTTAAATATGACTGCATCTTAAAAATAGTCAGGATGTTTTGGTGGGCAAGAACAGAGATTTTTAATATCTCTGTATTTAATCTAATGATTTCTAGATTCTGCAAAGAGATAAGTTTAAAAACGTTCCTATTTACTTTAGTCAAGTTATTGGGGTCATCAAGATATTCTTGATGTCCTAATTTACAAAAGAATTCCTTGACATAACTGAGCCAACGTATATGTGATACCCCATCTAACCCACAGCAATTAATAAATATTTGACTTCTCTGAAGGACAAATAGGAAGCCAGTGGAGAATTAGTTGGATGCCAATGACATCCGCTATATAAGATATACCTAACTCCGTGTGCCAATTCAAAGTAGAGACATTAACCAGAACGGCAAGCAGGTATCTAAGACATCTGTTTTAAGCCCTCTGTAGAGATGTCACATCTCCATATCATCAAATACCCGCTCCATAGGTCGCTATTGCGACACATTTTGCCTTGTAAATTTGAAGTAGTTCGGAGGGAGGGCGTCTGCCCAATTTCTTGCTAAAATTAACCAGGGCTGCCAGTGACTTTGAAAATAACACTGTCCTTAAATTAACAGCCTGTGTCCACGTGCCAGTACAATCAAATGAGAACCCCCTAGTATGAAAAGGTATTAGCGAAGTCTAGATAATTCTTTTCTAGGAAGAACATACAACACTTTTTGCTCTCCGGGCCACATTTTAAAATGAATGTTTTAAAATGTGTTTATATGTGTTTACTGTAAAGCCCAAGTTGGACATAAAGTTCACAAAGCTAGATAGTACCTTCTGGAGGTGATTCGGAGTGCGGGCCATAAGCACCGCGTCGTCCACATACATGAGCACAGGAAGTGAGCGCGTCTCTACCGCCGGGAGGTCCTGGCACTCATCTCTCAGAATCCGGTCTAGGTTCAGGACAGGGTGCAGAGTATAATTTAGAAAAATGAGCAACCCATTTACCCTTAGAAACCACTATCTCTATAGTTGCCCCCACTAGATCAGCTAAAAAGGGAGCATTGTCCGCTTTCCAAAATGCTAAAGAATCTTTCCATTCTATGCAGCTCTCAGGGCATTCATGCTTGCTTTTAAGGTACATCTATAAGCTCTTCTGGCTTCTTTTATTTCTTCATAATTTTTAACCTGTCTATGCAGTGCAAGTTTGAGTTTGGAGTGGGCTTTCGAGCAACTAGAATCAAACCATCCTTTATTTTGAAAGGTTTTCTTATTAGAGTTTACGTGAAGGGTTTTACTAATGACATCTACTATTTCAGAAAAAGCCTCCACTATTTCCGATGCAGGATGGTAATCTCCTAAACATTTTTTAATGGCTTCACTACAGTTAGAGGTCACCTTTCGCAAAAATGACTCCAGCGCATAGCCATTTTGTCTAACTAGTGTAACATCGCTAACAAGGTGAGTGGACAAAACCTTCCCTTGAACTAGTCTATAATCATGGAAATGATCGCTAAGGAAAATGTCATGACTTTGGAAATTTGTGACTCTAGACGCATGTGTGGACAAAATTAGAATAAAGTCTATGGTACAAGACAGTCCTTGTCCATTAAACATTGAGCTGAAGGAGACCGGGGTGCTGCAGAAATTATTTGCAAAGCCCATATCTCCAGTAAACATAAGATTGTTTCTAATATCTTCAGGTCCAGAATGTTTATAGTGAGGGAAGCTAATTTCTTTATTATAGCCTAGACAGGCAGGCCCCGACTGGCCGTTGCGGGCACCGGGTAACCCCCTGTGTGCCGCAAGGGTTGGGGCCGGTTTTAGGCCCCTGGGGGCCATTTTTGTTACAGGGCTGTTTATGCAGCATAGCTTCAAAGTCGGCCCTGTAACAAAATCGGCCGGAAACCGGCCCTGGCAAAGAGCTCGGTTGCACCCCCCACCTTACCCCGGGGGGCCGGCCAGGCACTTTGCTGGGGCCGTGTTTGGTTCCCAGTCCGGCCCTGGACACCAGTGTCCAAATAGTGGCATTAATTGATGTTAAAGTCTCCGCCCCAAATTATAAACAAATCTTTAGTGAAGGCTGCTGGAATCTTTGTAATATGATGGGATACAGCCCCTAGCACTCCTGCCAGCTCTTCACGTGGGCCATTGTTATAAAAATTCACTACAACTATACCAATTGTTCTGTCCAAATCTGCCCCTATTATTTGAAAGCAACGATCAGCTGTCAGTGTTACCATCAAGGTAGACAGGGGTGTACCACAGGGATCTGTGCTCAGTCGGATCCTGTTCAATGTGTATGTAACCCCATTGCCCGACATCATCAGGGCCATGGCTTTCGGACCATCTCATATGCGGACGACACGCAGCTAATCGTCCCCATTCTGGAGGACATCATATCCACCCAATTGAGGTTCAGAAGCTGCATGTCTAGCATTGCTACTTGGATGAGGAGGAATTTCTTACAGCTTAACTCCTCAAAAACCGAAATTATGCTGTTTGGGAGGGCGGAAGCCATTTGGTTCCCGGGGTGGTGGCCCACCGAGTTGGGCGAGGCCCCTGCACCTAGGAGCTGTGCGAAGAACCTGGGCATCAAGATAGATAGATCTGTACTGCACCTGCTCCTGAGGCGGAAGCCGGGAGCGAGATCTTTTTTAAAACTTGATTGTCACTGTGTTAATGATTTGTTTTTAAACTCACCCTCTGCTCTGGGCACTGGTATCGCGCAGCGGATCTAGCGCTGACACGACACCCCAAAACAAACACTCCTGCCGCCATTCCGGCACGCCCCTTTCTTGGAGGCCACGCCCCCTACCAGCACTACATATAGACGCTGAAAACGAGCGCCGTATCTGTACTGCACCTGCTCCTGAGGCTGAAGCCGGGAGCGAGATCTTTTTTAAAACTTGACTGTCACTGTGTTAATGATTTGTTTTTAAACTCAGCCTCTGCTCTGGGCACTGGTATCGCGCAGCAGATCTAGCGCTGACACGACACCCCAAAACAAACACTCCTGTCGCCATTCCCGCACGCCCGCAGGCCACGCCCCTTTCTTGGAGGCCACGCCCCCTACCAGCACTACATATAGACGCTGAAAACGAGCGCCGTATCTGTACTGCACCTGCTCCTGAGGCGGAAGCCGGGAGCGAGATCTTTTTTAAAACTTGACTGTCACTGTGTTAATGATTAAAATTGATCACAATACAATTTCCCTGGGAAGCTTTCAAGGATGCTCCCACCCATCCTACCCTTATAGCCATAATTATTTGGTTTGCTAAATGTGCCCCCCCCCCCAACCAGAGCTCATTACATGTTGATTCAGCCAATGAAGTGCCTTATCCATCAGCTGGACAGGAGTTTCCATTTGGTCCTCCCTTAAAGTGGGAATTTTTTTTAAAACCAGTACTAACGGTATTGCTGCCGGGGGAAGATAAAGTAAAGAATGCACTTTATTTTGAAAATGACTTTGGTTAACTGTCTTGCCTTCATGCCCCCATAGAGTTGTTTGAACATGGATAGAGGTGGGTGAACCGGAAGGAAGATGGGCCCTACTAGTTTCCTGACGGTCAGCATGCTGGAAATTAATGCTATAAGTGTTAGAGGTAGGTACCTTATGGGGACCACCCGAGGGCTGATACTGGTGCTGATGCATTACAGCTCCCCCCGTAGTTTGTGGGCAATGCTAGCCCCCCAAGAAACCTCATGCCTGTGAACCTGGTGGGGGTCACGTCTCGATGTTTCGCTCTCTACCCCCGCAGGTGACACCTGAGCCCATCCTTCTACCCCACTCAGCTGAAATTGTTTTGCACAGGAGTGAGGTACTTTAAAGCCTCTAGCAGCGTGAACCTCTCCTTAATTCTGGATACTTCATAAAGGATAGGTTCAAGCAAAATGGAAAACATAGTCTCTACCCTCTTCAGAAAAATCTCAGCACCTAGGTAAGATGGGAAAATACTAGTCTCTGAGTCCTTACAGGTCATTGGTTCCTCATGGACCACTTCCACTTTCAGTTTGTCTGTCCTAATACGTATGGACCACTTCCACTTTCAGTTTGTCTGTCCTAATACGTTTCCCGACTCGTACTCCTCTAGTTGTGTTATTCTTAGCGGATCCAGCCCCCCTTCTTCTTTTAGCTGGCAGCTAAGCACGTTCACTAGAACTGGGAGCTGGCACAAACACAGCTTTAGCCTGCGTCACTCTATCGGTGGGCTCTGTCACATTATAACTGGGTCCGGGCTTGGGCCTGGCTGTGCTAAAGACCTTGCGGGTGAAAAGACGGTCCCAGTAGCCCATAGGGAGGAACGTTTCAGAATAGTATAAGAGGTGTCCAATGTGAGACTTTTTTCTGTTAATTGAATTTTGTGGGTTTCTACCAACTAAGCACTCATAAGGAATGCATCCAGCATGTCCACGATGCCACCCTTCCATTTACTCATATTTTGATGCATGGAATAACCCCCCAAACAATCCACTCATGGTAGTACAGAAGGTGCAGAAGGTATCTAGGTGGAGAAGCAGGAAGCAAGAAGAGGCCAAAGAAAAAGCAAATACCTTCAAAATATGCAGATAGTAAAGGAAGAACCCAGGACAGCCTCCTTCAGGAACTGCGGTGTGCTACGGCGGGACCGGTGGCAGCCCAAATGCTGCTGGGACTCCCCGTAAGGTACGGTGCTCCCCAGGGAGTTCAGCAGGCAGACAACCATATGGGTTAATGTTGGGTCTTGTTGATCTGAGCAAGACCTATGCCTCAGACCTGCGCCTCTCCTGCTCTGTTCCTCACCCACGCTCTCCAAACGCTCACCACTCCAAATGCTCACCGCTGCTCCTGATGCTCGTGGCACCCTGGCCCCTCCCCCTAACACCTTGCGGTTCAGCGGGGCTCACCGGGGATCCTTGCGGCTTCCCGGGGTTTCCTGGTACAAACCTCAGACTGCGGAGCCCAGTTCTCGGCAACTGCGGCTCTGCTGCTGCTGCCGGTAACCGCTGTTCTCTCCCGCTGGTGCGCTCCCGCTACCACACTCGGACAATTACTCACACATGCTCCCAGTCCATGCATACTGACATCAAATAAAGCTGCAGGTAGCCACACTGAAGGGGTAATTCTTGTAGCCCAGCATTAAGGAAGTGATAGATTACTATGACCTCTGACTCGCTCCACTGAACTGCCCAACTTCTTCCACCCACCAATTCCCCTTCCAGCCCGGAGCTACCCAGGGACCTGACTAGCATCTTACTTCCCCTTCCAACACTCACAGCACACATACATTTTCCGGTGGCTCAACATCTCTGCCCACCTATTCAACCGTCCCATTGCAACATTGGGCACCTCAAACCTAGCAGCTCGGACCTCATCGTTAGACCTGCTACACCTATACCCTTAGTCGACATATCCATCCAAACCATTGACTTTCCTACTCAACCCACATGGGCAAGCCACAAGCCTAGTCCCAATGATAAGGTACTCACAGATATTAAAGCATGGCCTGCTTCGCGTCTCCAGGGGCTTGACTCACATACTCACTTAAGACATGACATCTCACAATAGGCAAAGCTACCCAGCTATCATATCCCTGAGAGTTCTCCAGTACCCCCACTCACTGGCTTTCCCACCTCAGCCTCTCAACAAATCACCTCGCCCTTCACTCCTCTAAGTAATGTGTCCCACAGACCCCATTGTGCCCAACCCACCCTTTCTGATATTGAAGCCACTGCTCTCTGTGAATCATACCTTAGGAAGCCCCAGACTAGATCTCCCCGTCCCCCCTCCACTATCCCAATAATTGTGAGCACAAATAGAATTCGGCACATATAGACTGCCAACTCAACTCACCACCATTTAAACTCTTCCTTCTTCTAAGGATAAGCCTTGCCCTCTCTCTTGCATGCTCCTCAACTGTAGATCAGCAGAAAAGCACACTACTGATATCGTTGAATCTATTATCAGGGAATAAATAGATATTACCTTCCTCACCGAAACCTGGCTTAATGACCACGCCACCCCTATACTTTACCGGTTAACCCCACCGGGTACCCTATCATTAGGCAGGACATACCTAAAAGATTGGGTGGGGGGTCAAGTCATAATTCACAAAATTGGAATTCAACTCTCCACTTTAAATAAGGCAGAATACTCGACCTTTGAATACCTTGGGGGGAACTTATAAACAAAGGTTCCCATCCTATCAAATTCCACACCATCTACCATCCTACCGGTGAAAAACCCCTCTTTACTGAATAGTTCTCAGACATAATTACTTGGTACGTCTTAACAGACAAGAAGGATATGTTCTTGGGCCATTTTAACATCCATTGGAACAACACAAAAGACACCTCAATCTGACTACTCATGAACCTTCTGGAAGTTAACTACCTAAATAAACTCTGCAATGAAGCAACTCATATCAAATACTCCACCCTTGATGTGATTATAACTTAAAATTACCTTATCTCCATCAGCTCCATCTCACCTATTGACTGGTCGGACCACAATCTAATTCTTTTCAACATTAACACCCCTACCAGACCCCTCCCTGATGTTATTAGGAAACTTAAGCTGTTAACAAGAAATATCAAACAAGTCCCAATTCTTGAACTTGAATCCAAGATTTGTGATCAACTACAGCATCTCCCCCTCTCGTCTACTGTGGAAGAGCTCACTTCAATCTACAACTCATCGACGTCGAATCTTCTCAACCAAGTGGCAGCTTAAACTAAAACAATGAAGATCTTCAAAATGAAAAGCTTAGTTTAATGCTGATCTCAACAGCGAAAGAAGAAAACTTAGACAAGCAGAAAGGACAGTGAGACAAAACCCCTCAACTAATAACTAAGCACTACTTAGAATAACAAGGCTGTCATACAAAAAACAAATCTTTAGAGAAAAAACCTACTTCTTTTGAAACCAACTGGATTGTGCAGAAAACAGACCAAGGGGGCTCTTTAACATTGTTAAACGACAAACTACGTCTGTACCCCCTCTTGCTATAATCACCACAAATGTACGATGTGAGGAAATCGCTAGCTTTTTTGATGATACAGCCTCCAAAATTGAGCAATCCTTCTTACAAGCCTCCTCTCCTCCCTCCGTCCTTTCCAACTTCACCATCCCACCTCTCCTCGCAGCTGTTATACCTCCTGATCCCATTGCTGACCAAACAACCACAAAAGGAATTAACAACTTTCTGAGTCTCTCCAAACTGAAAAAGAATGCCAACTTGTCAGACTTCAAACCCTTGACTGAAAAGGATGTCTTCAATATAATCATGAATCTAAAGCCAAAGGGCCGCACCAAGGGTCCCCTCACATCCACAATGGAGAAAAATCTCAACCACATCATCGCCCCGTTCCGGGCTCTTATCCTCAACACATCCCTCAGCACAGGTTCTCTACCAATCTCTCTCCAACTAGGACAAACCACACCCATTCCCAAGGGCTGACCCTAATGATCTCATCAATCTCAGACCTATCTCCAACCTCCTGTTCTTTGCCAAGACATTGGAAAATTGTGTCCTACGACAACTTAATCATCATATATGAAAATTCTCCCTCCTTGACACCTTCCAATCCGGGTTTAGGAAAGGCTGTAATACTGAAACGGCCATGCTGAATATATCTGATGACATTCACAGATCCAGCGCTGTTCAATACTGTTAATCACCCAGCCCTTCTTGAATCTTTGAAGGTGTACTTCGGTTTGAATTGCACCATATTAAAATGGTTCTCATCCTACCTTCAGCACTGCTCACAACAAATCAAAATCAAATCTTGCCTTTCAAAACCCACTCGGATCAATCTTGGCATGCCTCAGGGCTCAATTCAATCCCCCTCACTTTTCAATCTCTTTATAGAACCCTAACGGTCATCTTGAAACAGGCAGGGACCACATACCACCTATATGCTGTTGACACTCAACTTTACTACAAAATCAAATCACCTAGTGACACTGGACATGTTAACGATCCACTAAACAAGTTACAATCCTGGTTTTACGCTAATCACTTAAAGCTAAATCCCATCGAAACAGAGGTAATTCTATTCTCCCTCAAAAGTAATCAACTTCCAATACACAAATGGCTCAATGACCTCAATGCTTTAAATTGCACTCTTACTCTATCCAACTCCGCAACATCCTTTGGCTTCTTCCTGGACAACAACAAGGCGCACTGTACTCACTCAAAAACATCAAGAAACTTAACACATTTATTCCCACCGATGATTTCAAGATTGCGATGCAATCTTTAGTCCTCACTAAACAGCACTATGTAGTGCCATCCTAACTGGGTCGCCAAAAACTCACCTCTCCCCCCTGAGATCAGTTCTTAACATGGCAGCCCAGCAAATCTCAGGCATTTAACGATTTGAACACATCACTCCTGCACTCATGAGCCTCATTGACGGAAGATGCACCTGCAAGACTGCATCTATCGTCCACTAAACCCTTCACTCACATATGCTCAACTACTTAGAAAACAATCTGTTGAATGCAGGGTCTACTAGATCATGAGAAGCTCCAATGCACTTCTGCTCCTACCTCCCAATCTTAAAAAGACAGCTATCACGTTGCGCTCTTTTTCTGGAAATGCTCTAAGCATATGGCACTCCCTACCATTTGACTTTTGATGCAACCCTGCTTTAAGAGAAACCTGAGACTCCTCCTCCTCAACAAATACTTTAGTTTATGGATCTTAGTAAAATATTGCTTGGTTAGATCTAGACCCTCTATCTTAAGCAGCTGTTTATTTGATTCTTCTGTCTGTTAGATCCTCTTGAATTGTGTCTTTAGTGTTGATTACTTTACTAGCACCTTTGATGGGTATTATTATCTATCGAACTCTCTCCTCATATGTTGATTGTATGACTGTTTTACTGCATTTTTTAATCATTATGTGAAGTGCTCTGACACCTA
Organism: Lissotriton helveticus; assembly: GCF_964261635.1. Classification (NCBI taxonomy): domain Eukaryota; kingdom Metazoa; phylum Chordata; class Amphibia; order Caudata; family Salamandridae; genus Lissotriton; species Lissotriton helveticus. The sequence goes on from NC_136067.1 coordinate 18,261,452, forward strand.
TGGGTCTATTTAGAGCTATATAACATGTATCGATAAAAAAATAAAAATAAATGGGACATCAAGGGCGCCCCATACATGCCTTTACAGGCGTATGTTAACTGAAACTCAGGAGCCACTGTCTATGTTGCAAGGGAAGTGGGAGCGAGACCTGGGTAGAAAAATTCCAGAGACAACGTGGGACCAGCTAGTTAGGAGGGCCTGGAAATGTACGAGGAATGCCAGGGTCCAACTGGTTCAGTTCTACATCCTGCACAGGACGTATTTGATACCAGCCAAGTTCAATCAATACTTTGGAGCGGTAGCTCAGTCCCCGAGGTGTAGTTTGGAGGGAGCCGCCTTTCAGCACATGTTGTGGGGATGTACAAGTCTTGGGGCGTATTGGAAGGGGGCATTGGATCTGCTGTGCCTTGTAACAGATAGGACATTAGAACTAGATGAGGGAGTTTGTTTGTTGCATTGGTTCCCACATACCACCAGAACGAAAGTGACAAGTACATTTATAGACCTGGGTCTAGTATTGGCTAAAAGAGAAATCACAATGCGCTGGAAATCGGCAAGGGGGCCAGGGTTGGAAAGGTGATGGCCAGAGATGCTAAAATGGGCGCAGAGTGAAAGTGCGCTTAGGCTACAACAGGCCTTGAGAGCGAAGAATGAGAAGGCGCTGGAGGTGGCCAGGGCGTGGGAGGCCTTAGTGGGACTATTGTTGGCCCCAGAGTCAGAATCTGCCCTCACCTGACCGACCTCTCTGACAGTGTCACACTGATATGCCACAACTGTAACAAAGCTATAATAAATTCATCTGTACGCCCAGTAACTATCCCATATGATCAGACCCTGCAAATAAAAGGGGAATAACACTGCACCTTGCACTAATTAGTGCCTGCTTCCTGCCAATACACAAGTTCGAAATTGCTGACTTGGTCGACAGCAAACACCTTGGGGTAGATGTATAAAGCCGTTTGCGATTCGCAAAGGACGGAATTCCGGCGTTTGCGAATCGCAAACGATCTTTTTGCATGTTTTGACATGTAACAAAAATTCGCAAAATAAGGAATCGCAAAAATTTGCGATTCCTTATTTTGCTTAATCATTTAAGGAATCGCAATTTTTCGATTCCTTAAATGCTACGTATGTTGCATTTTGGAATTGCGAATTTAGGTTAAGAAATCACAAATTACCACCAACTTGCAGTTGGTGGTAATTTGCAAATTCTTTTTAAAATGCACAATTTGGCATTTGTGAAGGTGGCATGTGCCATATGCACACACACGTAAATTTCAGGGGTGCAGCAGGGTGTTCTTGAGACACCCCTGCACCCTTGAAATTATTCTCAATTTGCGATTAGCAAATTGCGAAACCCAAATTGAGAATCATTGCACAATCATTCCTATGGGCCTCCTGGACCATAGGAATGAATGGGAAATTATTCCTTAATTGCGAATTCGCAAATTACGAATTCACAAATAAGGAAGAATAAGAAATCGCTAGAAAATAGCGAAATTCTACATACATCCCATTTTGCGATTTCTAAATAGCGATTCCTTAAAAATCGCTGTTTAGAAATCGCAAAAGGGTATGTTGATACATCTAGCCCCTAGATGCTTTATTTATTACCGAAACCTGGCAAGACGAGTCCTGCAATCCAGACTTCATGTTAGTTGTACCCATGGGCTATTCACTTTTTCAGCTAGACATGCTGTTAAAGAGATGCAGGGGCTAGCAATAATATATCGCAGTAATCTGATTACTAATTGCAATGCTGCCCCACCATTTAGTGTGATGCAGTTATGTTCAGCTTAGGCTGTCCTGATCAGCAGCTTTTTAACCCCCTGGCTGCAACTCGAATTCAGCCACGGCGCTGGGAGTTGAACGCGGCGCTTCCACGCTCGTGACGGAACCATGCCATCATGAGCCACGGGCAGAATGTGCTCATGATGGCGTGGTGCCGTCACGGCCCTGCCCGCTCACTAATTTGCCCACACAGGCGAGGAATCAGGGCCGCGTGGGTGGAGCGCCCGCATCATGACGGATCCACGGCGTCATGAGCACACGCCGCCAGTGGCTCATGACGACGTGGTTCCATCATGCGCATGCAAGGAGTTAAAGGCAAACTTTTAAATCACCCACATGGCAATAAAAGCAATGTTATAAAAAAAAATCAAGTATTAGCTGAATATAGCCTACAATCTGACAACTTCTCTATTTTAGGGGATTTAACTTTCATTCGGAAGCTAAAGAAACAAAAGATACATAAGTCTTTCTAGAAATTTCTATGTCTTCAGGGATCTATCGGCTTATGAAGGAAATCACACATTTAGCAGGTCGTACCTTAGATGGTCTTTTCACCAGTAACACTCATATTAAAGTTATAAAGGTGGTTCCACTTATCTGGTCCAACCATCATGCTGCCATTTTTATATCAATATTCCACATACACTATATCAACAATCCAAGCTAGTGCAGCATACTGTATGTAGAGCCTGGAATAAATTGAACTCTGACACAGTACCCCAAACTCTTGGCCCATAATGAACCAATACTCCGACTCGATGCTGAGTTAGCATCCAAGTACTATTTAGACTGGCTTAATGAAACATTCCTAAACTCAGTCCCTCCTAAATCCACATGCTCCAACAGGAAGGAACCTTTGGCCCGATGGTTTAATAAATCCCTCAGACTGGAAAAGCAAACCTGTAGAAGGAATAAAAAAAGGACCTAGCGAAAGCTCTACAACACCCAAGGAAAACTTCTTTTCAAAAGCCCTCCAACTCCACCAAGGAACTTTATCAGGTGGTCGCCCAACTTACCTCTGTTCCTTAGAACAATGTAACATCTCACAGTCAACAGTTTTGCAATACTCTAGCTTTCACCTTTAATGAGAAGGTCGATCACATTTTTAATACATTTGATTATTCCACCCACACAGCCACTAAGGAGCTGATCTCCCAGCTTAAGCAAGACTATCACCCCTTCTCTGAATTCACTTCCACTTCTCCTGGTTAAGTGGCCACTCTTCTTATGGGAGCTGAATCTGGGTCCCCATTCGAACCTTGTTGCCAAAAGATACTCAAATTAGCAGCAGTGGTAATCATCAGCAATCTGTCAGACATCTTTAACAAGTGTTTTCCTTAGGTGTGTTTCCTTCAGGATGTAATAAAGCTTCCATCCTCCCCTTAACAAAAAAACCTAATCTCAGTTCAACTGATCCCAATAACCACTGCCCTATATCACATCTTCCCCTCCTCTCTAAAATTGTTGGAAAAATCATGAACTTAGAACTCTATAAATGTATCCATGATAATCCCATCATGGACCCGACTCTGTTCATGTTCAGACCTGGACACAGTACAGAAACTGCCCTGGTCAAAGTAAAAGAAGAGGTTAGGACCCCACTAGATAGAGGGGGACCTTCCAGCCTCATTCATCTTGACTTATGACCGTGTTTGATACGGTGGATCATAAGACTCAGATTAACTGTTCAGCGCAGATAAGGATCAAGGATAAGACCCTTTCTTTGCTTACCCCTTTTTCTCTCTGATAGAATTCAAACTCTGGCTTCAGGCAAATTCAATTTGACACCTTTTACTCTGCCATGCAGAGTCCCATAGGGATCCTTGCTGAGCCCAACTCTTTTTAATGTTTATCTGTCCAAACTGGCCGTTGGTATTAAACGTTTTAATTTGGATCTTACCTCCTATACTGATGACACCCAATTGTTAGTCACAGCCTTCAACAGTGACCCGATTGGACACTTACAATTTCCAGAATGTATTAGAGCAAACACTGCTTAAAAGTCAATTCTGGGCAAGAGGTGATACTGTATGGGGACCTCTCTCCTCCCTGGTCCTCAACCTGGTGGACAGATGTGCTTGCCCCACCCCAATCCCTGTTTTAAAAACCAAAAACCTAGAAGTTATTATTGATTACAAACTCAATCTCGCAGCCCAGGTTTTGTCAATGGTATCTTCATTCTATCATATGATCAGGATGATCAAAAAGATCTTAACCTACATTCCGGATAGATCCAGGAAAAAATGTCATCGCTGCTTTAGTTCTCTCAAAGTTGGACTACGATAATGGCCTCTATAAGAATCTACAAGAAAAGCATGCCACTAGACTTTAACACGTTCAAAACGCTCCAGTTAGAATGATCCTGGATCTCCTTAAATTTCCCTCTCTTTCCCCTGATTTCCAAAAGATGCACTGGGTCCCTGGTCAGAGCCAGGAAAAATACAAAGCCTCCCGCCTGGCACCCAAGGATCTCTACCACACAGGACCACAATTCTTAAGGAATGCCTTTTGGTGGTGCACTCCCAAAAGACCACTTCATTCTACAGGATTCAACACTCTTGTGATTCTCAGAATCAAGAAAGCCAGCTGTGAAGGTAGAATGTTTGTTGTTATTACAATTAAACTGTGGAAAAGCCTTCTGGCCCACATTAGATCCATCCCATCCCTCCTCACATTTAGGAAGGAGATCATGACCTGGCTATTTAGGAACAAAGTCACATCAATTTTAGCGTGTTTCTATTCAGTCAGTGCCAAGACACCCTAGGGTATTTGTGCGCTTTAGAAATCTTTTTAGCATAACATGACTAAGGCATGCTGCTCTGGAACATCTCTTTAGCAAGTATGCTGTAATGAATAGCTAAGATTCATTCTCCAGACAAGTCAGCTTGAAGTATGTTTGCTCTCCAAAGGAGAGTTCACCTGTGATTACACTCATGTTCCTACTGTTGTCAAGATGTTTTGTTTCCGGCCTGCAAAGTGAGCATTCCCACGATTACACTTAGAAAATCAGCAGCTCATTCATCGGTGGCCTATTTCTACTCTCCTGCTCTCTCCCCTACTAGTCCTGTTAATGGCCAGATTGATTTTTGGACTAGTATCCAGCTCTAACAAACTGGATGATACGTACTGGGGCCCGGCAGATAGTAATTTTATCATCAACTCCTTGATGGCCAACATGAGCCTGACAGGTTTTTCTAGGCACAGAGCTACATGCTATCATGGATGAAGCTCTGACCGACTCCCTTCTAAAATACCCAGGAACCTGAAGCACTTTCCTTCATCTAGAAGCATCCTTTGCAAAAGGAGAGCACCTCTCTAGGACTTGTGCTTGGATGCATTTCTGAGATGGCTGTGTTTCCCAACAAACCAAGGAATGTCAGGCAGAAATTAAGAGAGCATGAAGACAACAGTGTACACAGAATTGAAAGAGACTGCCTGGTAGGTAGACCCATCCTGCATCATCAACATATTTTCTCAATGAGACCCCTTCTTTTGACCATGCATAGCTCTCTCCATTGTGTATCATTTATGCTGAAAGAAGGTCTAGTAATACTATGTGTAGGACCCCATGATCCATCATTTGGGAACTTAAGGAGCTTTGTAGTTCTAGTAATTCATCAAAATAGTCTCCACATGTCCAAGAGATGCTTAAACAAAACAAAAAATATGTCCTACTAAAGAATCCTAAGAAAAAGGTCTGCACAGCTTCCCAGTACCTCTAACATTGTGAGAATCATAAGGCATCCCAGATGTATGAGATAATCTGGACTGTGCAAAAATATAAATAGGAGTCATTGACAGCATGAACTACATGGGCGATGCAAAATGTGCCATGACAACTTCACTGGTGGCCTTTCACTTAAATAAACAAAACACATACTTTCCTTCACATGACTCAGGGTTCAGCATTCCGAACTACCCTGTAAGTCCCAATGAAGGCCATTATGAAGCTTCATGCCATTTGAAGAGGCCGGATACATTCACTCAAATGCCCCCCTTTATCACTTGTTGTTCACAAAATAGAAGACTAGGTAGTGCTCAGGCCGCCCAAAGTGAGGAAATTGCGACCTGGGATCTGTTTGTTAGCCAGCAGCATTGCAAAGTGCAGAAGGCCGGGTCCCCTAGGTCTTTGGAAGTCTCCCCGGCCTGCCAGGGTTAAGAAGATCTGACCAGGCCCGGGAGAGAGCTCTAGCTGGAATAGGGGTCGAAGACGATGGGCTCTCTTCCGTTGCTTCACGTGTCACTTGAAACAAAGAAAACGGTCCCGCAGGCCCAGAGAGGCCTATGCTACCTGCCCAAGCTAAAAAGCTCTGACTGGGCACTAGGTCAGAGCTTTGGCAGGCCAAGGGTTGGAAGTCCACAACCCTAGAACCTAGTCTCCATACAACCATGTGTCAAATTGCCTGGTATTGGGCTCCAAAGGCTCAGGGAGGCATCCTCTGTTCCCTCAGAATAAGACTGGGCCAAGGACAGAGTTCTCCAGCTCACTTTGTCACAGAGTGCCCTGGAAAAGGTCCTGCAGCCCCGGTGAAATCTCGCCTCCCTGATCGGGTTCAGAAGCTCTAATCGGCCTCAGATGAAAGCTCCAGCCCTGTGCTCCATTCTCTAGACGGGGCCAGAGCTGCAGCTGGTGGGAGGGTAGAAGCTCCCGGATTTAGGCTCCATTTTCCAGCCCACTCTACCAATTGGAGTCCAGGTCACGGTCCTGCAGGGCTTCCCAGTTTTGTTGAGTGAAAAAGCTCAGAATGGATCCAAAGTCAGATCTCTGGAGTGCCACGGTTTGGAAGACCCTGGCCCTGGTCACCCTTTCCTGGACTGCTATGTCAGTGAGAGCCTGGGACTGGGTCCTGCAGTCCCAAGCAGGACTCCCCTGCTTAGTTAGGAGAAAAAGCTCCAATTGGATATAGTTATGATCTCTCTGAGGTACCCCCAGAGCTCCATGCCTGAAGCCCAGCCCAGGTTCAGAGATTCCAACTTGGGGAGCACCTGGTCCCTTCAAGACAGAGTGGAAATTGAATCGTAAACATTGTGAGACCAGATGACTGTCCTTCAAGCTCATCCATAAGGTCGCGCTTGCTGAGCCATCTGACCACACATGCCATAGGAATGAATGGCGTGCCCAGATGGCAAGGCCTGTTCCTGAAGTCCAGATGATGACTCATTTGACTCTGTGAACCCAGCCTGGGATTTAGTCAGTTGGATACATTTTCTCGAATCTACTTCCTGTCACTTAGTGTGCATGGATTCCAAGACAGGCAGGCAGCATTCATTCATATTACTTTGGAAAAGATTCCTTGTCATCTAGTCATTCTCCCCATGTGAGGGCAGGCAGGGAATGCGATGTGAAGCTGAAGTTCCTCAAGCATAGCAGCCTGGTCAGGCAGAGTTTAGCTAGCACAGTATTATGATCAATTGGGCATACTTGGTGAGACACTTGGTCTATTTAGGTTTAGTGAACCCTGATTACCAAGGCACCTTTACCACTGCTGCTAAACACTCCATCACTTTGACTGGGTGCAGCTTGATTACTATGGTACCCTTTTCACTGCTGCTAAACACACCAACACTGTGACTAAGGCAGCCTGATTACTATTACACCTTCACGGTACTGCTGCTAAACACACCAACAGTGTGCCTTGGTACAGCATGATTACTATGATCCCTTTATTGTGCTGCTGCTAAACACACCAACACTGTGCTTAGGTGCAGTCTGATTACTAAGGCACCTTTACCACTGCTGCTAAACACACAAACACTGTGCCTCGGTGCAGGCTGGCTACTATGGCACCTTTACCACTGCTGGTAAATGCACCAACAGTGTGCCTCGGTGCAGTGTGATTAGTATTACACCTTCACGGTACTGCTGCTAAACACACCAACAGTGTGCCTTGGTACAGCATGATTACTATGATCCCTTTATCGTGCTGCTGCTAAACACATCAACACTGTGCTTAGGTGCAGTCTGATTACTATTACACCTTCACGGTACTGCTGCTAAACACACCAACACTCTGCCTTGATACAGCATGATTACTATGATCCCTTAATTGTGCTGCTGCTAAACACAATAACACTGTGCCTCGGTGCAGCCTGATTACTATGGTACCATTACCACTGCTGCTAAAAACATCAACACTGTGCCTAGATCCAGCCTGATTAATATGGCACCTTTACTACTTCTGCTAAACACACCAACACTGTGCTTAGGTGCAGTCTGATTACTAAGGCACCTTTACCACTGCTGCTAAACACACAAACACTGTGCCTCGGTGCAGGCTGGCTACTATGGCACCTTTACCACTGCTGGTAAATGCACCAACAGTGTGCCTCGGTGCAGCGTGATTACTACAGCACCTTTAGGGTGCCGCTGCTAAACACACCAACACTGTGCCTCGGTATAGTCTGATTAATATGGCACCTTTACTACTTCTGCTAAACACACCAACAATGTGCCTAGGTGCAGCCTGATTACTATTACACCTTCACGGTACTGCTGCTAAACACACCAACAGTGTGCCTTGGTACAGCATGATTACTATGATCCCTTTATTGTGCTGCTGCTAAACACACCAACACTGTGCTTAGGTGCAGTCTGATTACTAAGGCACCTTTACCACTGCTGCTAAACACACAAACACTGTGCCTCGGTGCAGCCTGGTTACTATGGCACCTTTACCACTGCTGTTAAATGCACCAACACTGTACGTTGGTGCAGCCTGATTACTACAGCACCTTTAGGGTGCTGCTGCTAAACACAACGGGCCAAACAAAGGGGATTGAATCAGTTTTGGATCCGACAGAGGCTGGAATCCTAATATGTATTATAAAACATAAGTGCCTCTGACACCATAGATCGAATAACCAATATATTTTCCAAAAGATTTTTTTATTATCCTTGGGGTATAATCATATATACTGTCTGATTTTTCACATTTGTTTTACAAAAACATTCCTGCCTGTCACTAGGCAAACTAGACACTATTATCTTACCTTCTCTTATCTATTCTCTAGATATATACACATCAAACAAATAATCAACACAATGTGCCCAATAATTATATACAGTGCGAAAGAAGAGGTTTTAAAACATATAGTGCATTGTTCACAAAAATGATGGTGAATCAAAGATAAGGCTCAGGTACATGTAACATCCTAAAGCAATGTATCAGGTGAAGACTGGTCCTATTACACTCTCTCACTATGGGATGAAACAAAGGCAAGTTGCTACTTTTACTGTCCTTGAAATTATAATATGTTTATGGCCAATGGTGAGGTCAAAGATGGAAATCAGAACTCAAGGGTAGTGCTCTTAACGGGGTTCTATTGTGTTCGGTTAGAGGACCCTATTTCAACTTGGTTCTGTTGTGAACCTCTCTTGGATAGAACCAACGCGTTTCGACCTTCTTGATGGCTGTACTTTAAGCGAAGGTCTTCATCAGGGATAATGTGTCTTTCAAAAAAGAGGACTTTTGTACCTGCATGATTTAAAAGATAGGGGAGAGAGAGGGGAAAAAGAAATTATCAGTGTTGTATAAAGAATTTCACGTGGATTCATCTGGAACACGGGAAGGTAACACCTACCATGTACGACTCTTGGGAGCCCAAGGAGTGTGTTGAGTTGTCCTTGTGATTTCCAAATTACGGTAATCGCTAGAGGGAAAAGGTAGCAAATGACTGTGTGTTAACTACCTGCGAATTGCTGTTCTTAATCAATATTTGTTAGTAGTGTAAAGATTTTGTTGTGAGTCCAAATGTTATCAATGATGGAATGACTCAAATAATTGATGGACATAACTGTGATGGTTCTACACCGGCTTCACTGATCGATGGCTATGTGTAAGTGATAGTGCTCATTACTGCCGATGTTGCTGGAACCTGTGTGGTGGGGGGAAAGAGGGCTGTTGTTTAGCTCGTGCACGGATATCTTTAAAATGACCACCGGGGGCTATCACCTGTGCTACATGCTTAGGTACCAAGCATCATTCAAACAAAGGTACCTTCTGCCGTCCGGAATCCCTAGGTGGTGTTTTAACCTCTGGGGGACTGTCATCCTGCCCAGTGGATGGGCTATCCTGCACCGCTGTTGATTCAGTGGATGGAGACGCTGAATTTCTCTAATGTAAAGCCGCAGTGTCAGCCCTTCCGTCAATAGCATAAATGGCGATTCTGGACGTCGGAGACCTATTTCTATTTGTGCTGCCATGCATGTATTCCCCGGCCAGGATTTCTTCCGTTTCCGGTTGCCTGGCTGTGTTTTAACTTCCAGCCCTGCTTGGTCAAGCTTTTCCATCCACCCGGGAACAAGGCTGCTGTGTCACTCAGTACACACATGTGAGCAGTGCTGTCAACAATTTCAGATGCTTGTACAAGTCGTGTTTCAGGATGTTGGATGATGTTTTCACAGTTGTGTCATGTTACAGAGTTAGGTGGAGGGTGAATTGAACTGCAGGAGAAAGGTTTGTTGTTGGTTTCAGTTCTTTTCTTTTTTCGAATTTGTAACGGCCGGACTGCTGTCCACTTGGGAGTGTTCTGCCGATTTTTTGGTGTAATACCTCATGGTTGGCAAAGATGGTATATTTGCTTCGAAACCTCATAGTCCATGGCTGATTTCACTCATCTCATTTAACCCATTGTCAAAGGTATTCAAGTACATGATAGTCTTTGCTCAAGTCTTGAGAAGAGAGTGTCAATGTTGTTCCCAGTAACGTGTTTTAGTACAGTCCATTGTAGTTCTTCCGGACTGTGATGGTGTTCCAGGAAATGTGGGACTAGTGGTGCACTTATAGTGCCACATCTTATCCTCGAACGATGTTGCGTTATCCGTTTTTTAATGGCCTGGGTAGTCTTACCAACATTTGCTTTGGGACAGGGACATACAATGCAGTATATAACATTGTGGGTGTTACAATTTGTGAACTCCTCATGTTTCACAAACTTTTTCCCATACGTGAACATGGAACCTTCAATCGTGCTTGTGCATGAAGAGCAGTTGCAGCACCCCTTGTGTCCTTTAATGGGTTGAAGTGCCAGCAAGTTCCGAATGTGTTGACTGCTCTTGGTTTTCATTGTGTTAGCTCTCACCAATCTGTCCCTTAGACTCCTGTTTTTCTTGAGTGCAAAGATTGGGGTTTCAGCAAGTGGTTCCAATGCTTTGACTGTGTTCCAATTTCTCTGTATGATTTTCTTTACCTAATTGGTACTCCCAGAGAAAGTGGTCACACAAACCAAGGGTGGAAGGGTATTCTTCTTCTTTGGTACAAGTAGGGACTCCCTGGGGTTGTACCAGGCTCCCTTCATCGCTCGTTTGAGGAATTTTCTTGGGTACTGACGCTCAGCAAGTTTTTCCACAAGTAGTTTTGCATTGGTAAAGTAATCGTCTTTTAGGGTACAATTACTCCTTGTTCTCAAAAATTGACTGAACGGTAAGTTTTCACGCAGATTCCTCTGGTGAAAACTTGAAAAATGCAGTGTTTTTTGTTTTTGTTCGTTTTCTTTGTGCACAACGTGGTGTACAGGATATCTTTATCATGCTTAATTAGGAGGTCCAAAAAGTTCATTTCATCTTTGCTGACATTGATTGTAAATTGGATGTTTTTATTCCTATTGTTGAGCCAGATTTGGAAATCCAAAAGTTGTTCCATTGGCCCGCTCCATAGCATGAAAATATAATCTATTTAATGGTGCCACATCTTTATGTGGCCGTCATATGGATTATTGTGGTAGATCCAGTTGTCTTCAAAGAGAGCCATGAACATGATCGCCATTTCAGGTGCGAAAGAACAGCCCATAGTTACTCCTTGTGTTTGTAAAAATTGTAATTCATTGAACTTGAAAAAGTTGTATTTCAAGCAGATCTCGGCCAGTTGTAGTAGGAATGAAGTTGGTACGTTGGGTGGTCTCTCCCTTTTGTCTAAAAACAGTTCCATTGCTTCCAAGCCTGCCTCCTGGGGAATGTTGATGTATAAGCTGGTGATATCCAATGTTACTATGTATTCTTCATCCTTGTCAAAATTGTGACCCTCCAGTAGACTGACTGCTTGCATGGTGTCCTTTATATAGCTCACTGTTGATCCTACTAGTAGTTTTTGAAAAGTTTCCACATATTTGGCCGGTCTTTCCAAGATGGAATTCACTCCTGATATAATTGGTCTTCTGGGAGGATTTTGTGTTTCTTTGTGGATTTTGGGTAGGGTATGAAGGAGCGGTGTCCTCGGGTTGTCATTAATCATGAATTCCGCTTCCTTCTTCAATAGCCATCCTTCTGTTTGCCCAAGGGATGTTAATTGGACCAATTTATCTTTGATCAGTTTGGTAAAGTCTTCATCAGATCTTCAAAATTGTTCCTGATTGGACAGCGGATTTTTCACTTCTGACTCATATTTATCTAGCTGAAGAATGACAATTGCCCCGCCTTTGTCGGCGGGCTTTATCATGATCTCCTCGTTTTTCATGAGTTGTTCTAATGCTCCATTTTCCTCTTTTGTCATGTTCCATTTCATGTAGGTCTTTTTGTTTTCCAATGTATTGAGGTCCCTCATTACATTCTTCTCAAATGTTAACAATTCGATCGCCATTAGATCGCTGGTTGGAAAAAAGGTAGATGGATTTTTTAAACCTGAATAGTCTTTTGATACTGTTTCCATTCTGTCAGCGAAGAAGACTTTGAGATGCTGACACACCCCCTATGAGAGCACCACTGGTGAACTCCTGGTGTGTTCTGCGCACCCCCTGTAATGCGCCGCTGGAGAACTCTTTGTGTGTTCTGCACACCCCCTGTATTAGCACTGCAGTGAACTCCTATTGTGCTCTGTGCACCCCTTGTAAGAACGCTGTAGTGAACTCCTGGTGTCTTCTGCACACCCCCTGTAAGAGCACTGCAGTGAACTCCTGGTGTGTTCTTTGCACCCATTGCAAAAGCACTGCAGTGAACTCCTGGTGTGTACAGCGCACCACCTGTAACAGCACTGCAGGTGAAATGGTGTGTTCTGCACACTCCCTGCAGTGAACTCATGGTGTTTGCAGTGCACCGATTGTAAGAAAATTGCTGGTGAACTCCTATTGTGTTCTGGGCATCCCCTGTAAAAGCACTGCAGTGAACTCCTGGTGTGTTCTGCAAACACCCTGTAAGAGCAATGCAGTGAACTCCTGGTGTGTTCCGCAAACACCCTGTAAGAGCAATGCAGTGAACTTCTGGTGTGTTCAGCATACCCCCTGTAAGAGCACTGCAGTGATCTCCTGCTGTGTTCTGCCCACCCACTGTAAGAGCACTGCAGGTGAACTCCTGGTGTGCTCTGCAACCCCCCTGTAAGAGCGCTGCAGTGAACATCTGGTGTGTTCTGCACACCCCCTGTAAGAGCACTGCAGTCACTTACGTATGCGATCACGCCGGGTGCATTTTATGTTAAAAAATATATATATATAGAACTTTAATATGTGTATTAAAGCAACAGATTATCTAAACTAAATATGAAAATCATATATTTCTAATTGGAATAAAGTTATATTATTGTTAAATATTATTTTCTGGAAGTCGTGATGGGTGTGCGCCGGTTACGAAACCCATGGGATTTGAAAAGAAAGCATTTGATTTACAAGGTTTTCTTTCTAGAATGTGAAGTACCCCCTCCCTTTTTTGTTCACTCCTTTTCTACATCTTAGGAGACACACCTGTTGTGTTACTTCTCTAGTTTGTAAATGTTTTATCTTACAAATTGCTTCATAAACTGAAGTTCACTTGTTAGCAGAGGAATAAGAAATGTTGGAGGAACCTATTAAAGGTTAAAAGAGTCAGTTGTTTGGGCATTCTTCACAATTCCAGATGGACAGAAGAAGGTGAATGCAAGAAAGGTTAGTTGCACTCTCGGTCCAAGGGTGCTCTCATGAGGAAGTGAAAGGAAGTACAGCCCTGGGACGTCCAGCATGCTGAAGCATCTCCAGACAATGCATCCTCGGCATCTGGCGCATGAACAACATTGTCGCACCCAGGAAGCTGCGCAGCATGATGACCAGGCTGCTGGACCGAGCACAGCAGCAGAAAGCCATGGACCTGATATCCGTCCCAAGTTCGCAAATCTCAAACAACTCTGCATCAATGGCAATGCTGTAGTGTGTTTTGGTGAGCATGTCGGTGGAAGCAGTGGTTTCTGCCGCAAGAAACCAATCATGTTCATTTTGTTGGACTCTTTGTTCTATTATTTTTCATTTTTTTAAAACACCCACAAATTTACAAAATAGTTAAAAAAAATATATATAATATAGAAAAAAGAAGAAAAAATATGGTTCTGTTTAGAACCACCTAATCTGTGTATGGCAGTGCCTGGATGATTGAATGGCTTCATATGTAGAGCTTGAGTGATTGAAAGAGTGCATGGGTAGTGCATAAGGTATCGTATGAGTTCATCACTAGTGCTTGTGTGATTGGATGAGTGTATCGGTAGTGCATGGGTGATTGCAGCAGTGCACGTGTTAGTGCCTGGGGCATTGCATGAGTACATAGGTAGTAGCTGGATGATTACAGTGCTGCAAGGAAAGTTCATGGTGAATTTATAAGGGCTAGAGTAGTGGCGGAGTGATTGGATAAGTATATAGTGGTGGATGGGTGATTGGAGCAGTGCATGTGAAGTGACAGCGGGATTACTGGACTGCATGGGTACTACCTGGGTAATTGGAGGAGTGAATCAGTAGTGCGTAGGTGGTTGGAGGTCAGCATGGGAAGTGCAAGGGTGATTATAGAAGGGCATGAGTTAGTGCTGGGTCATTGCATGAGTACATGGGTAGTGTCTGGATGATTAGAGTACTGCAAGGAGAGTGCATGGTGAATTTTGTTTGGGTTTTGGCACAGTGAATAGATAAGGTCATGGGACTGCCTGGGTGATTGGAAGAGTGCATAAGGTAGTAACAGAGAAATTACTGAATTTTATAGGTAGTGCTCAAGGGATTGTAGAAGTGCATTAGTTAGTGCCTGGGTCATTACATGAGAACATGGGTAGGAATGGATGATTAAAGTTCTGCAAGGAGAGTGCATGGTGAATGTATATGTTTTTGAGTTTTGGCGCAGTGATTGGATAAGGAAATGGGACTGGTTGAGTGATTGCTGGAGTGCATAGGTAGTACAGGGAGATAACTGAAGTGTATAGGTAGTGCTCATGGGATTGTAGAAGTGCATGAGTTAGTGCCTGGGTCATTGCGTGAGTACATGGGTAGTGACTGGATGATTAGAGTACTGCGAGGAGAGTGCATGTTGAATGTATAAATATTTGGGTTTTGGCGCAGTGACTGGAGAAGATATCTTCTCTATAGGCCAAATGATGTTTCTGAATTCATGTGTATTGAAAATATCCAAAATAATCTAGTTAATTCCTGTTGCCATCTTCCCAATGGGCCGAATGATGTTCTCAGAACTTTAGAATCAAAAAATATGAGATATGAATTTGGTAATTCATAGGGCAACCGATATTTGAATTGCAAATGGGCATCATTACAATGTGTCCATCCTTTATTGCACTTTAAATACACAGTGTAGTGTCCAGGTGTTGTAGAAGCTCCATCATGGAAAATAATTGCTACTGCTTTGAAAGTTCTTCCTCAAATTGACAGCTGACTTGCCACAAAATCTTTAATATTGTTTTCTAATTTTCTTCCATATGGTCTGCAACGTTGGATCATTAAAATGACATATTGTCCACATTTTTCTATAAATAATGTTGATACCATTTCAGATTTTCACTGACTATATTCCATATTTTGATTTGCTGATTTTCCTAATTTTTTTTAACAGACACTGTTTTACAATCTGGTATTATCAAATATATGAATCTTTCAGTGTCTATTTCAGTGGTAGAAGTAAATGTGCAGTCTTCATATTCATGTTTCCATCTGTAACGTCTGTAACAAAATCCAAACAGATTTTCAATTTGTATTCCTTCAATTTCCAATACTGCAAGCATAAACATGAGAAATTCCTTAGCATCTTGCTGAACATTCTGTGTAAATTGTGAAGAACCAGAACATATAACCAGAGGATTCTGAATGCCATACACACTTTGGATTTTAGTTTTTATCAGTTCTCAAGTTTTAAAAAATAGAATGCAACAAGGAACAATACCTTTATTCTCAATTCTCCATAATTTGTCGTTGGACATTTTCTAGAAACAAATATGTCGTTCACCACTACATTAGCATAGCAGTTGATACCTGAACTATTTTCTAACTGATATCCTACAATCCCTTCAACAGTGTCCTTTTTCTTTTTGTTTGGAATCTTAAAATTGTCTTGCTTTTTTTCTTCTTTTCAACTTCACTACGGAGATTCTCATATCTTTGTTTTTGAACTACTACACACTTTTCATATACAGGATATTCACCTAAATTGGGAGTATACAGTTTTCTTAACCAATTATACTCTCTTACACAATTTGCAACTGCACCAATCTTTCTCTCATCAACATCAATCAAATACAATCCAGATGAAGTTCTGACTTGGGACAATGCAACACATGCCTTTCCCTCTTTAATCACAGTACTTCCAATGATTACCAAAGCACTGTCTACACTTAAACGTTGAGGTTTATGAATGGTCACCGCATATGCTAAAGAAAGAGTAAACTGTTTTCTACAAATATAGAAGTCTATAACAAGCAAAACACAAACAGAACAACCTCCATTTTGTTTCACCTCTTTATTCTGACCAAATTTAATCTTCAAAAATTAAATTCCATCTCTATTTTGATAATTACCAAAATCAACAACTTTTCCCATTGCTCCATTTCCTAAACCTTTTTCGACATCCAAATTACAGCGTAAAATTACCCGACAGTTTTCACATACATATAAATTCTTTTCTGAACCAGCAGTCTTAGATATATATTTTCCAATGTATTTTGTTTTCAGATTTTAAAATCTCTGTCAAAATAATACTAAATCCTATGTTCTCTATTTTATCAATGGCTTCCATTTTTAATATTTGTTGTTTTTCAGCTTTAAAAGTTCTTCATTGAATGTAGAACAATCATTCATTAATCTCTTTATTCGGTTATTATCATAGGAACAACCATAAAAGTACAATAGAATACAATCGATAACAACTACAATCAAAGATTAAAAGGTAAAACATCAGCCAATCGTTACTTAGAAAAAGATTTTCATATACAAATTGATTTCCGCAATCTAAAAATATTTCTAAAAAATTCAGAAATGGATGCAACTATTAAAATAGTGTCTAATTTCTGTACCGCTAAAAAAGCTGGGCGGCACTGATTTACTTCCATTTCCTTCAATATAGGAACAATCAGCCTCTTCCGTGGAAATACATAAAATTTGCAGAAAAATAAAATGATTGTTCTGATGAGTCATCACAAGGGCATTTAATCATATATCTTGACAAAGTATTCATCTCAGGGAAACTGAAAACTCTATGAAGAATGTTTAACCTGAAACGGGTTAGTAAGAACCTTTCGCGGTCACTCATGCATAAAGTTATGTATGGTTGTAATTTGCTAGAGGTCATTATTAGTTGGTGAGCTATTACTGTCTTTTTTTTCAGTTCCTTAGCAGTTCCTATCTCCTCCAGGTACTTCATACATTGATTTTTCAGCTCTTTCCTGGAGATATGACACATTGAGACTGGGTTCTCGTAATAATTTCGACAGCACAATTTTGTTAAAAAGTTTTTTACAATTGTCACCCATTCTATATTGCTTGCATGCTCTAGACTTATCGCATCATTTAAAATAGTGCGGCTCAGAGCACACTCCTCAATGGTCCACACCCTATGCCACAGAAGTATAGGTTGGACCTTGATGGTATCTTCTATATAAGGTTGGCCAACTTCCGTATGACAAATGTAAGTTGGAACACTCTCAGGTACTGCTAGGAGATATCTCAGGAACATGTTTTCAACTAGCTGGATACATTTTACGTTAGCATAACCCCATATACCTGCGCCATACACGGCAATTGCTATACAGGTGGCGTTATAGATTTTTAGAAGTTCCCTAATTGGCTTTTTCCCCAATTTTTTGTGTGAAGTCTTTTATGGCCATTATGGCCAGAACATGAGTCTTCTTGCTCTCACTGCACTTGTCCACAGACCATTTTCGTGGAACAATATGCCTAAGTAGGGAAAGGTGGGGGTGAAGTCCAGGGAACTAGAATTGATGTACATAGTTTTTTTCCGTTTGTTAGCCCCTGGACCACAGTTCATACAGAACGTTTTTGTGCAGTTAATTTTCAAATCCAAATTGGACATATAGGTATTAAAAGAGGTTATCATCCTTTGCAGTGCAAGGGGCGTCCGTGCCATTATGACCGCATAGTCAGCATACAGGAGTGCTGAGATTGATCTTTTAGCTGCCATAGGCATATCCCTGCACTTCTGAAGCAAGATTTTTTCTAGGTCATTAATATAAACTAGGAGTAAAAATGGAGCAAGGCTGCACCCCTGCCACAGCCCTCTCCCTATACCAAACGATCTTGTGCATTCTCCGTTTCTACCGTAACGCACTGATGCCGTAGCACCTGAATAGAGGTCCTTAAAGGAAATGAATTATTTTTTCCTCCACCCCCATATTTTTTAATATCAGCCTCAATTTACTATGTGTAACGCAGTCAAATGCTGACTTGAGGTCAACAATCGTGAAAAAAATGCGTTCACTCCTAGCCCTGGTATATTTTTCTTGTAAAATGAATAAATTAAGGCCCTGGTCTACGGTTCCTACGCTCTTCCTGAACCCTTCCTGAACCCATATTGAAAGTCTCCTATAATAGAATTAAAAAGAATTTTTGTCCGGCCAACTTTGTAACCTACTTAAAATGACTCGACCAAAGATTTTTATGGATGAATCAAGTAGTGAGATTGGTCGATAGCATGCACAACATTGCCTATCTCCCTTTTTAAAAATGGGAACAATAATAGATGTAAACCATAATGGATTTAAGCCTTTCTCGGTGGTTGCATTAAATAACTGCGCTAAAATAGGCCCCCACAAATCCATGTTATTTTTAAAGAGGTCAGCTGGTACACCATCTGGCCCCGCAGCTTTCCCACTCTGGCTTGCTTTTAGGCTTACGTTCACCTCTTCCACGGTGATATCCAAATTGGAAGTCAAGATCTTGCTCTGTTCCCTTTGTGCTACTTTCATTATAGGTTATGTTTGCTGAGCTCCAGGTGGTATACTGTACAATTGGGTATAGTGGTTTACCCATTCCTCTTCTGAGATCGCTGTTTCAATTCGTGCCTTGTTGTTATCAACAAAGAATGGGGCTTTTACAGCTTTCCAGAAAGCGGCTGTGTCCTTGCTCTGAGAGGCCTCACATAGCGAATTCCAGGCATCCCTTTTAATGTCAGATTTCCTTTTCTTTAGCGTCTCGTTATACACTTTCCAGAGCTCCCTGACCAATAAATGGTCCCGAGGCACAACGTTTAATGCATGCTTAAGTCTAGTGTGGGCCTTTGTGCAAGCAGAGTCTAACCAACTCACAGATTTTTCTTTACGGTTTATCAATTCCACCCATAGACTATCCTTGATATATGATACAATAATTAAAAAATGTTTAACAATAATCTGGCTATCTGAGTTTTCATCCAGAAAAGTCATAATATTAGTCAAACATTTAGAAAACAGCTTGTGTAAAAAATCTTCCGGAACCACCTTCCTCCATTTAAGGGAGTATCCGTTTTTTCTACCCATGATTACGTCAGGGTTGATCAGCCTCCTGGTGTTACCTCCCATAAAATCAAAATATGGGTTCATCTCCATAGTTAGAGGGTAGTGGTCACTAAGAGCAATGTTGAGGGTCTTACAGGTTTTAATCTGCCGTCCATATCTAACGGGAAACAAAATAAAATATTATCGTGAAGGCACCCCTACCAATAAATGTCGGGGCAAAGAAGGACTCCATTTGGCAGATTTCATTTGCGTAACCCAAATCACAGGAGAAAGCGATATCATTAAACTGTTCTCCACATATACTATGTTCAAAGTGGGTTAAACTGGTATTATGATCCAACATAATACCACAAGTGCCTTGCTGACTCCTTACAGATAGAGCAATTGAAATCCCCTCCCCATATGACAATTACTTCTTTACTGTTTCCTTCCATCGCATTTTTTAAGTCAGCACCCAATTTTTTTTAGTGTTACTTCCATTGCCTCCATGGTGATATTATTATAGAAATTAACAATAATCAGAGACAATATGTTATTTATACGTATCTTAACCAGGTGATAGTGACTGTTATTGGACAGTAAATAAGCTCTCTCACACTTAAGCTGGTTTGACACGTAGGTACATAAGCCCCCTTTTGCCCTACCATATGTTGAAACTATTGCTGGTGTGAATAGCATTTTAAATCCGGGTAAATGGGAGGGCTCTGTTGTCCAGGTTTCTTGGAGGCATACAATGTTGTATTCATTTACGGTACTTATTCATGCACTATTTGTCAGTTTAGTTTTTAAACACGCTATGTTCCAAAACATTAATAGCCATCCTTCCCCACTAGGTGGTTGAGCATTTAGGTTAACCGGGCCATTCTTCTCCGAGGAATCACTGCTAGGGTTTTCCACAATGGGATATCTCCTAGGAGCGTTAAGTTCACCGAGATCTCCTTCAACGACTGCTAAAATGACGTTAAATAATGTGGTCTTCTCTGTATGGTTTCCATATCCATTCCCTCCCAAGCATCCTCTCTTTGAAATGTCCTGCTCATTAGATTTTAATTCAACTATGCCTTCTCTGTGGCCCATCGTTACAATCGGTGAACCATCAACTACTCCCTCAGGGGCCACTAGTTTTTCGGTGTGTTTAAATGCATAGTGAGCCATAAAAATCTCTTTGGTAAGTCAATCTACCCCTTCCAATCCTGAAAGCATAGCAAATCGATTGTAAGTGGGAATGTTAAAACTAGAGCCAGCTGCATTACTCGCATATGGATTCCGATATCATAGCGGTGGTGTCAATATGGATCGGGGGAAAAATAGCTTAAGTCGTGTGTAGATATACCTCCCGCACCTCTCTCAAGATACCAGTCTCTAATGTGGGCAATTACTCGGCAATCCCTGAAATTAACAATAATGACATCCCCCTGTATGTCTTTGATCTGTGCCCCTCACAGCTTAATCTTCTCACATGCAAAATTTCGCCATCTATGTTTGGGGGGAGTGGCCTGTTCTTTCTTAGCCAGTAAACTACTTTGTTTTTTAATTCCAGGTATCCTTCTGTTTTCCCATCTGCCAATTCAGGGACCCTAGTTAATACTACTACATATGGAGCCGCTTCCGGCGGCAAGTCTATTTGTTGTACGGTTCTTTTTGAGTTTCTATCAATTGGGCGTTCCCCATCAGTGAGTCCCAGTTTGTGAACCGATTTATGGGCTAATCCTGCATTTCTTTCCTCCCTATCTATTGTGGGGCCAGTGTCAATTTTCAAGGGGGCCAGTGTTTTCACATGGGATGGTAGTAGGGGATCCACTCTGTCAGATGCGTTGGTGATTTCTGTCCCTATAGCTTGCCCAAATGTATTCTGGTTCTGTTTATAATCTACCAGTTTCTTTATTAATTCAGTATTGGAAACTGTCACTTCCTCTAAAGACCCCAGTTGGTCACCAATCCTTTTCTCTCTTTCCACAAGTGGTAACAATAAGAGATGCTCAATTTTCTCCATTATACCATGGGTAGATTGGAGCAGTGGAGTTAAGGGCTCTGGCAGATTTTTCTTTGCTACTCTTAGTGGACCTTTTGAGGGGCTTATGTGTATTTTAGCTGTTTTTGCACACCTGCCCTTGTGGCAATCCCCCCGCGCTTTCTTTTTAATATATGCCCTTGCCCTGATGGTCTATTTTGCACTTTATTCTTAGGGATAGACTTAAGTACTTAGTACTTCAGTACTTAAGTCATCACTGTTGAACTCCCTACTTAGCTCTAGGGATACCACTAGAGCTTGTTGCTGTGAGGGGACACTAGTTACTCTATTTAAATCTTTCTCTACACCTTGTTTCGGTGGGGTAATGGCTGACTTGATAGGTCCCAAGGACGAGCGTTTGTTGTAAAGGGGTTCTAACGACAGGCGGCGCTCCGTAATTGCTATCTCGTGATCTAATACTGTGGCAGCCCTGGTTATAAACTGATCTAGTGTCCCTGTGATGCTCCCTCCCACCACTGATTTCCTGCCTTTGCTAGATCGTGAATTCATCTTCTTGTGCCGTATAATACAAGACTAATAGTCAAGTACAAGATAGTATCAGGTTCACAAAAAACAAACGTATTAACAGTATTTTAACAAAGTCCAAACTAATACAGGTCGGATCATTGAATTCATTAATGGGGAGATGATATCTTACTTCAGATGTCCTAAATGCCGATGAAAAGGGAACGGCCCAGCCCGGCCTCCTCCGGCCCACCGACGGCCACAGACGGCCCGCCCTTTGCCCGGCTTACCCGCGTGCGTCCTCTCACAGTGTTGGCATTAGGCAGATTATAGATTTATTTTCTCCATTTTTTTTTAATATTATTTCCAGAGCAACAGTTTAATTTGGAAACAAGTTTGTAAGTAGCCAACTTTGCAAAGCTTCTTTACCATGTTCTGCCAATACACCAATTCCTATATCTTGGAGAATGCTTCCATAATCTTCATCACTTGCCTGTCGCATATTTTTAATAAGTTCTTTGTATTCAAAATATGACCAAATGTTCACATTCCCAATACTTCCAAAGACTTTTTGCTGTCTTCATGGACAAGTGTTTGAAATACTGGTTGCTATTTTACAGGAGTAAGTTGCAGTACATCGCCAAAAACTATCACATGCTTTCCTCCAAATAAGACATCGTATTCTGTTTTTAACATTTGCTGCATTCTTAAATGCACAAAGGCAATCAATAAGTTTGAGACCATGCTCACTTCATCAAGAATCCAAAGTTTCATTTTCTGAAGTACTCTTGAAACTTCCAAACAAGCTTCTCCAGAAAGCTTTTGATATTCCAACTTGTTTTCATGTTCAACAGGTAGCATTAGTAAGCGATGTAATGTGATTCCTTTAATGTTGTGTGCTTCTAAAAGAGTTGGAGTGGTTACAATACAAGATAGATGTGATTCAGTGGTTTTCTGTGCATAACTGGTCAAAACTTTATTTAAGAAACTTTTTCCTGTACCAGCTTGACCACTGATATACATTTAAATAGGTTTAAAAGATGTGCAGGTGCATTCTTTTTTTCATGAAGAAAACCATGGTCGATCTGTTGTGTGACTTGCTGATATATTTCTTTCTGTTCAATATTTAGTTGTTCTTCCAAGTTTCCTGAATGAATGAATGAAAGAAAATGTATAACCGCGCAACTAAAACCTGAAGGCATCAAGGCGCCGATAAAATAAATCTTAAAAGGCAGAGGCAAAACTACAGGTATGCTTTGGCAAATAGTCATGACTTCAGAGCTTTCCTATAGGACTGAAGAGTGGGAAGGGCCTTAATTTCAACGGGAAGAGCATTCCACATTTTAGGTGCCACTGTGGAAAAAGCTCTGCCACCCTATTTGGCTCTGCGAATACGTGGTACGGATAACAAGGATTTGTTAGCATAGCGCAAATTCCTCGAGGGGCAGTAGGGGGTAAAAGAGCCCCAATCCCCACAGACCTATTTCTCGCTAGGGCGCCAAAGGTAAGGCACAGGATTTTAAAAGAGATCCTGTCCTCAACAGGTAGCCAATGCAAAACCTTCCTAGCGGAGGTGGCCGATGCACGTTTGGGTAGATCCAACACAAACTTAGCTGCCGCATTTTGGACCAGTTGAAGGCGCTGCAGCAGCCCCTTACTGAGACCTGCATACAGCGCATTGCAATAGTCAAGTCGGGAGCCAATAAGAGCAACCACGACTTGCTTTCTGGCCTGCTGGGATAAGTAGTGTTTGATTCTCCTCAAAATGTGGATTATGCCCCAACAGGTAGAGACTGTTCAGTTCACCTGCTGACGCATATTGAGGGTGGGCTCAATCAGGACTCCTAGGTTTTTTGCCAGAGCGGTAGGTACCGGACACGCTCCCAGAGAGGCAGGCCACCAAGCAGCCGACCAGATGTCCTCTTTTCCCCCAAACACCAGAATCTCCGTCTTCTCCCCGTTCAATTTTAAAGAATTGTAAGTCATCCATTTTGCGACTGCCTCTAAACAGGATCTAAAATTGGAGGCAGCCTCGTTAACGGGCTGAGAGAGGGAGACCAGGATCTGGGTGTCATCGGCATAGGAAACTACCTCCATCCCAAAAGATCTTATCAGCCTGGCAAGTGGGGTCACATAGATGTTAAAAAGGGTCGGACTTAATGCCGACCCTTGGGGGACCCCACATTGCACAGACAGGGATGGAGATAGAAACTCCCCCAGCATCACTCTCTGTTCCCTCTGGTTTAGGAAGGAGGCCAGCAAATCCAGAGCGGGCCCCTCCACGCCAATCTCCCTCAGGCGAGATGTTAACACCGAGGGAGAGAGGGTATCAAACGCAGCAGTGAGGTCTAGCAGGATTAGGAGGGTGGTCTGGCCCCTATCAGCTCTAGTGCGGATATTATCCAGCACGATGGTGAGGGCCGACTCGGTGCTATGCTCCCTCCTAAATCCATGCTGCGAGTGATCTAACAAGCCAGAGTTCTCCAGAAAGGCCGCAAGGTGCTTATTAAGATGTGTTTCAAGCCTCTTTGCGGCAGCAGGGAGCAGCGAGATGGGGCGAAAGTTTTTAAAAACCCCAGGTTCAAGCGTTGCCTTTTTGAGTAATGGTTTCACCACAGCCCTTTTCCATTGCTGAGGGAAGGTACCAAACCTCCAGCAGGGGAGGTAAAAGGGTCTCCTTACACTGCCTGAGAAGCGTGAGAGGACAGGGATCTAAGGGGGAGCCTGATCTAGTCTTAGAAAGTAGGTCCTCTAGTTCCTGAGATACAAGGGGAGGAAAGGATGCCAAGCGTCCCAAAGGAGCAGCCTCCACTGTGGATTGAGCAAACTCAGCAGAACCAGAGGAGTCCGCAGTTTCGGCCTTCTGAAGCTTTAATGCGGAATACAAATCAGCAATCTTCGCCTGAAAGAAAGAGGCAATGTTGTTACACAGCATCTGAGAGCAAATAACCGGATCAGGAACCTGCAGGGTAGTCAGAGAGTCCACAATCTTGAAAAGCTCTTTAGCTCTAAGTCCATAATATCATGTTGATCTTTAAACATTGCTGTTTCTACTTCACTCATGGTGATTGTTGCTTTATTTTCAACCATTGGTTGTCCTAGTGGATGTTGACTGAGTGGAGCAGAACTTTCACTATCTTGAGAACTGTCTCAAGCAATCTCAACTTCAATACTAGCATCTTGTTCAATGTCTTCATTCATCATTTAGAAATAATTTGGAAAAACTGTGCTTTCAATGCTATCTTTACATGCATTAAAAGAATTTTCATAAAACTGCAAATCTCCAAGTAATTCCATTTCAGTACGCCAAGGCTTGAAGAGTTGCAGAAGTGCTTAATAGTAAAATTCCCTTTTTATCAGGTATATCGCAAATCAGTTTCCTGTGATTAATCAGATTTCCTTTACTATGTCTCACCAAACATCCTTCTGAAACAATCACTGCATATTTTTCTTCATTTATTATCTCTGTAATATTTCTCTAAAAGCTGTAGTATTGCAGGAATTCATAGAGACATATGCTTTCAAGATAGGGACTTCTATTTGAATAGAATGTATCCAACATTTTTGTTTTAACTATATCTGCGGAGCCCCGGGACGCCGCGGACAAGGTAAGTGTATTTATTTTTTTTATTTTTTTTGGGGCCCATTTAATTAAATTAGGCATGTAGGAGAGGGGGCATGCGGCGCGTAGTGGGGCTACGTGAAGTGTGCAGGTGGATGTAGTTTCTCGCCCACTTTGCGTATTTTCGCGTAGCCCCACTACGCACACTACGCCCAGGGTTAATAATAACTGTCCACTGCTATCCACAATAGAGTGTGTGCACCAACACACATACACACACACCCCGTTAGCAGCTCTCCCAGCACACATGCCCCTCCAACACTCTCAATTGAGGACATGAAACAGAGGGCCTGTCCTTGAGCACTGGTGGCACATGAAAAAGAAATGAGTTACTATCCCTGGGAGCTGACAGGCCTCTTTGAGAGAGAGCTAGCTTTTGCAAGCAGCCTTAATATGTTCCACCCTAAGTGTATTTCCCTGGTATAATAAATTGTCAGTATAACCCTGAATAAGCCCAAATTTCCTTCATTGGCTCTTTTTGGCTTATCAATCTCTCGTGCTGTGGATATATTATATTATATGTTCTTGCGATTGTGGCAGGGATTGCAGTCAATAATGGTTTAACATAAAATTGTTCCCAGCTTACTTATTTAAGCTTTTTATGGGTGTTTTCTCAGGGATCACTTCTTGCTCACAGATTGCTTCTGAGTGCCTTCAAGGAAGCCTCAATCTGATCATCCATTTTAGGAAATATACATTTTTGGTAAAGGGAAATTTTGAACACACCAGCCGGAGTCTCTTCCCTTACCAAACCCTCCCCTTTGTTTATTATATTTGCCTTCCCTTGAGGCCAACAGGTCCATTGATGATATCCAGAAGGCACGTTCCGGAGATCCACTTTTCTTGCTACACTGTGTACCTGGACGTTGCCCTTTGCAGTGATGAAGTGAAATGGGAAATCATGCTGCTGTTGTTTGAGTAAATCAAAAAAGGATGTGAGGAGGCTAGTGGGGAGGCCCCTGCCCCGATATTCTGGCATAGTGTATCCCATCCGTATTTCTGCGGTCTGGTCCATGATGCACCAGGTGATGGGTTTCCCTTCTGGATCCCGCATGCACCAGGTGGGCAGGTGTGCGATGCATTGTCGGACTATTTTGAGGCTGGTCTCATTTCCACCATTTACCCAGAATGTATTCACCAGCTCAGCATCGGCAGCAGTGACGGGAGAGCATTCAAATGCTGGCTGAGTATCCCTACAGAAATGAGAGAAAGTAATGCTTACGAAAAATTTGATATGCTTTGCTGTCAATCACAAATCAATATTCTTCCATATTACTTAATAATTATAACTAAATATGAATAACTATATCTCTTCAACCTTGCTGGTATGCATTACAAGTCTCAGTTGCAAAATGACTACATGTATTATGGGCACTTAAAGTCCTCCTAGTGAACACAGCTCTAGTAGAGTAGCTGGTAGCAGAAGCGCATCCCTTTTCACATTCTTCACATGCTCCAGAAGAGAAACCTGCACTGTCCTTTGTCCATTCATTCTTCTAATCCTCACCCAATCACCCTCCCAAAAAAAACACATACTCCTTCAACTTTCAATTATTCTCTGGACCCCCCTCCACACATCACAGATTTATTTGACATTAGCAGGATCAACAACTTCCCTCTCCTTGCATTCCTAATTTTAAAAAAAACCAGCCACTTTTCCTCTCAATAACATGAAAGTGGTGACCGCTCTACCGACATGAGTAGCGGTGCACATTGCCAATGGATCTTCCTCTACACTATGTTCCTCTCCAAATGATTCACTAACATCAACTGGAAATGATCCCTTCAACACACTGTTAAATTGCTACCTTGGGCCATTACTATTGTCAGTAAATCAAATTCATTGTATTTTTATACCCAATTGAAAAAGATACTCCTCCATATCTTTTGTTACCTTCTGGGGTACACAGTTGGTGACTAACTCCTAGTATTTATCCTGTATACAGATTAACTATCATCTTTATCTCAGAGTGTGTTGTTAAGCATGTGAATATATATTACTTAGTGGTGGTCACCACTTTGTAGTTATAGTTAGGTACATTTTCCATAAAAGTGAATTTTTAGTTTTTCTAATAACTTTGGCATCTTGACCAAACTTTCCAAAACAAAGTTCGTCCACCTCAGCTTCTTCCTGTAACGAGGTCTGTCTAGCAGGGTCTGAGAAAAAGGGAGATACTAAAGCACTTTCCCCCCCATGTTTTCCTTAGGAAAAGTAAGTTTAAATACAGCAGAATAGAATTACACTAAATTTGGTGGAAAGTTAGAAAATGTACCTAAGTCTGAGTTTTGGGGTTTGGTGGAAATCTATTCAGCCCTTTAAGAGAAATTCTCATTTAAAAAATAGCAATATCGGTTACTGAGGGAATACTGTGAAAATAATCCCACATAAATGAATTCTGATTGGTTAGACCCATAGTTGGCCACACCATGTAATCAGAATGCTGCAAAATGATGAACAGTGGAGTGGCCACCATTGCAGAAATCGGGGAGTCAGTCTCAGAGTCCTGAAAACAGTTTAAAAAAAGCATACAAGAGAGCAATACAAGGATACGCTACCTCCCAGCCACTGTAAATAAAAAAATCAACAAAAATGTTTTTGTGGGTGTATTGCAGTTCTATGTGAGTCCCGTTTGAGCCAGCGAAGCTCCCATGTGGTGCAGTGGAACACAAAAACAACCTGCTGAAATAAATTGGGGTGGGGATCTGTAGCCGGTTGGCAGCGTGTTTCGATGTTGGTCGCCACTGGGGGATGGACACAGGCATATTGTAATAAGACATTATCGTACTTCAAAAAGCGGACATACATGCATACATACATTGCCTTACATGAACAAAACCTTTGAAATCCATTGAAAAAGAACAACCATTTAAGTAGAGTTAAATGAACATCTATTATTAACAAAAAACTGTGAAATTCACCAATTATACCTAGTTGACATAAGTATGTCTTGCAATGCTTATGATCTCATATATTACATCAGAGACATCTAAAATCTATAGTGATGCAGGTTATACTCATGTCAGTTATTTAAAACTGGTGGATTTCAATGAATTTGAAAGATTATTTAACGTGTTAAAATCTAACTAGCTTACATATGTTATACTCTACTTTAACCTCTGTTTTTTTTTCAGTGAATCACCAATGTATAGTTATAGTTAGCTCAACTGTTCATGGAAAGAGCATTTTCAGCTCCTTAACTACTTTTGCACCATTTGACAAATCCACCCAAAATGCTCTAACATTTTCATACACCTCAGCTCCTTCTTGGAAAAGTTCGGGGTAATGTGTCAAATGGGGGCAGAGAAAAAGGAGGCCTCCCAAAACTCTTTTTCCATTGGACATTTTAGACAGTGCTACTGCCAAAACAACTGAACATAATTACATCACATTTGTCAGCTTACTAAGAAAGCTTACTGCTTTTTGTGATTTGGTGTAAATCTGTTTAGTATTTTCAGAGAAAAATATTGACTAAAGTGTATTGGCTGTATTGTGACATTGGCTCAAAATGTATTGATGTATTGACAGTTAGTGTCCATTGTCTAGTCAGTCCTGATTGGTTGGTATGCTGTGGCTGTCATTACAGGATTTATAGACATTTTCTCAGTGTTCTAAAAAGTATTTTACAAAAATATATAGGCCAGCAGCAGCCTCTCATTTGATTCTCTAGTCTTCTATGACGGCCTCCTTCAGTGTTTTAATAAACAGCTACAACACATTCTTAATTATGACAAAAGTGTGAACCTGAATTAATCCTGATTGTATCAAAGCTCAAAATTTAATACATTTCTTTTAGAAATGAACAATATAGGAAGGTTTGTGTTGCCATAGAAATTATGGTTGGTGCTGTACTAAGGAAATTTCGGACATAGTTTGTATGAGTTCTCAAATATATTCCTCATCCATTTCAGTATGACATTCTAGCATACAGGGTGAAATATTTATTTTCAACATCAGCAGGAGCCTGTCAGTTAAGTCCTTGGTAATCAACTACAGCTTTGCCATGGTAACTAGAGTGCTAACATTCTGTGACTACGGCAAAAGAGTGACAGAACCAGCCACTATCTTGATGGAATCAAAGCTATACAACTGAAAGAATTTTCTACTGAGGATACTGCAGTTAATGAAGAGATGAGGGAGCTTGATAATAAAAAGTCTACTAAGATGGCTTCCTGAGAAGAAATACACCAATGTAACCCAACTATCACCTCCCGGATTTAGAACAAATATAGCCCAATGAAATAAGCCAGCAAAATGCTTAACTAACTTGTGCAACAAATAATGAAGTGATCAAATAGAAAAAAAACATATAATTAGCTACCAGTGTCAAGGTCCTCAATCGCTAATAGAGAATTCAAAAACTGTCTCCTCATTTTAGCTTTGAAGAGTATTAACCCTAATATCTGTGAAAAAAACCACCCTCAGAAGCCGTTTCATCATAATCATCTGATTAAAACCCAGGGCAGCCCACTCTGATTGTAAATACTGACACCTCCAGTGCTCTTAATGCATTTTCTGCACCGCAACGAACACGGGAACCGGCATCGCACATCCGTGCCGGCCTCCTCAAGTAAAAGGTGCTGTGACTGAGTCTGTCAACATTTGAGTGGGCCCGTACCAACGCTGTCTGCTGGATTTGCTAGACTGTTTGTTATTTCAACAACGCTGTTGCTGGATAGGGCCACCGACTCGCACAGAACCTTGAACTATGCCTTTTAACCAGAACTCTTGAAATCTAATAGTACTGTGTATACTTTTTGTCCTGTATTGGTCTTGTGGTAACTCTATATAAAATATACTTATTTTTTATATAAAACCTTGTGTGGTGTCCATTTGTATTGTTGTCACTGGGTTACTGTATGTGGTCACAAATGTTTAACTTACTGATTGGTGAACACTACTTAGTGAGTGCAGACCATAATGCAACCACGTATGTCTGATACTTGTTTTTGCCAGGGATCTCAATTTTTTTTGAAAGTCATGCCTGATTCAACCAACATAGAAGAGGCAGCATCTGTTGTATCTTTTGATTGTGATTGGGAGGAAGAGAAACTAGAAAGCTACACCAACAAACAGCTCAGGAGCATCTGCAAAAAGTTACATTTTCCGTGACTGGACTCTTCAGAAGGGAGCAGTTCCAAAAAGCGCTGGGGGCATGGGTCGAGGGAAGGAATGCCCCTGGAAATTTGATGGAATATGAGGATGCAGAGCACCAGCTTGAAGGACAACTGGGTCCAGAAGGTAAGGGTACAACCTCCCTGTTGGGTAGCAGTGTTTCTGTCTCCAGAGGAGTAGGCAGACAGGAGAGAAAACAGGATGCATGAAATGGGGATTGGTGTCACTACAACGCGTTTTTTTACAACGCATTCCGTTACATCGGAATTTTTACAACGCAGGATCCATTACATCGGATGCCATTACAACGCATGGCATTACATAGCATATGCTATTACAACGCATGGCATTACATCGTAAGTATAGGTAAGTATACCATTTTAAAAAAAATGTAATTAAGTTAATTTAATTAATTTAATTTAATTAATTTAATTAAAATACATTTTAAAATAGTAATTAATTTAATTTAATAGATTTAAATCTATTTATTTAATTTAATTTTAATAAAAATTGTAATTAATTTTAATTATTTAATATAATGAAATTAATTTAATTTAAATATTTGTAAAATTGTTATTAAATTAAATTAATTAAAATAATTTATTTAATTTAATTAATTTAATTAAAAAATGTAATTAATATAATATAATTAATTTAATTTAATAAATATATTTTAATTAATTTATAAATGGTAAATATAATTTAATTAGCCCTAAGCACAAACCCAACCCTGAACCCTAAAACACCCCTGTACCCCAAAACCCAAACCCAACCCTAAAACCTAAAAACACCCCTGTACCCCAAAACCCAAACCCTGCCCTGAAACCTAAAAACACCCCTGTACCCCAAAACCCAAACCCTGCCCTGAAACCTAAAAACACCCCTGTACCCCAAAACCCAAACCCTACCCTGAAACCTAAAAACACCCCTGTACCCCAAAACCCAAACCCTACCCTGAAACCTAAAAACACCCCTGTACCCCAAAACCCAAACCCTACCCTGAAACCTAAAAACACCCCTGTACCCCAAAACCCAAACCCTGCCCTGAAACCTAAAAACACCCCTGTACCCCAAAACCCAAACCCTGCCCTGAAACCTAAAAACACCCCTGTACCCCAAAACCCAAACCCTACCCTGAAACCTAAAAACACCCCTGTACACCTGTACTTATTTTAAAAATTAAATTAATTAATATAATAAATAATAAATTAATAATATTAAAAAACATAAATAAATATATTTAATTATAATTAATATTAATAAAATTAAAAAAAATTAAATACTTACCTATACTTACGATGTAATGTCATGCGTTGTAATAGCATCTGCTATGTAATGCCATGCGTTGTAATGGCATCCGATGTAATGGATCCTGCGTTGTAATAGTTCCGTTGTAAAAGACTCCCGTTGTAAAAGTTGCGATGTAACGGTGCAACACCATGAAATGGAGATGGCTAAACTCCATTTGAGTGTACAACTGGAGTTAGAGAATAGGAAATTGGCCCTAGAGGCAAAGAGAATGCAAATGGAGCATGAGTTGATAATGAGGGAGCTTGATTTAGAGCTTGAGGGGCTTGAGGCCATGAGTGTCTCAGCCCAGCAACAAGAAATGTGTGTAGCTCAGAGATTGAGCTTTGCTGAGTTGGAGTTTAACTCAGATGGTGGCCGCAAAATAGAATTTTCTAGTGCTGAGGGAGCAGTACACACACCCAGAGATGTGACACCTGACTTGGAGGGATTAACATACACCAGGAGGTTCAAGGACATGAGGTAGCTCCAGTAGTTTGCAGTGTCCCTGAGGGGAAAAGGATAACTGGTGCAGGGGTTCATGGTCCTGGTGGTGGGAGGGACACTCTACTGACTTTAGATGAGAGGTGCAGGGAGAGGTGTTCCCCTAAAGTTGAAGTTCTGGTATGTGAGTGTGAAGACCATCCAGAAGAGTGTGTGTTGTGTGACAGTCAGGTACTGTCTTGCCAAACTCGGGAGAATGGTGTGGAGTATGTGTGTGAGGCACTGAATGGTGAGGTGAAGGATAGATTGGTTAACCCCTGTGGGGGGCTGTCTGATCCAATTGTAGGAGAGCATATTGTAATTCCCTGTGTTCAAGAGCTATCCCAACACCTGTTGGAGAGCGAGTTCTCTGACCCCAGGGCGCTCACAATGGAGCCTGGACCATTGGTGGATTCTAGATGGTCTGAAGAAGCATTTGAGAGTTACTCCAAAAAGAGTGGCTCAGGTATCTTCCAGTCCTGTGTGATGGAAGAGGTTCAATGTAGCCCAGCTAGCTCCCAGTGTAGTGGGAGGGGTGTAGGGTCTCACGTCCTGTCTCAGAGAAGGAGGAGTGAGTGTGGGTTCTGTCCCAAAGTACCTGAAACCCAGTCTCAGGGCCTGGATGGTTTCTTAAGGGAACATCAGGTAGGGGGCCTAGGCTGTACTTGTAGGCCATTTGAGGAGGATCTCTCAGTGTCTAGAGAACGTGGAGTCTCTGTAAGCATAGCTCGAGTAGTTCTGGTGTCTGGCAGTGCCGCTCTAGTTGGGAGGGTACAGAAGTCCAGATGGAAGAGCGAGAGGGGGAAAGAGTCCCCATTGGAAGAACCAGTGGGTCAGGGACCAGCCCGAAGGGCTGTGTCACCAGTGAATGACCATGGTGACACCACTTCTGTCCTGGGGGATCTTCGCACACTGTCAGATGGACAGGGGACGGGAGATCTGCGCCATGCAGACTATCACACAACACAGGAGTTATGTGTTACCCTCAGGGGGGGCAGGAGTACTCTCAAGGAAGTCCTGGTGCACCAGGCAAGGGTTCAACTGCAGGGTTTGGTCCATGAGTTGGGAAGCCAGGTACAGGGGTTACCTGACCTGGAGGGAGGGACATCTGTAATCAGTGTTCCTACCAGTCTGTCTTCTTGGTGTATCACTCCAGGTGGGAGGGTACGGCCATCTGGAAGGGGGTGCAGAAGGAGGGAGTCCTTGCCTCTGACCCTGGTGCAGCCCGAGGGTTTAGACCCTAGGTTGGAGAGCCTGGTTCAGGTGTTGTCAGAAATGGAGGAAGGGGCAACTGTAATCAGTGTCCTGACTGAGGTAGCTTCTAGGCCCGGGTACCACTCCAGGTGGGTGGGTACAGCACTCTGGAAGGTGGTGCAGAGGGAGGGAGTCCTTGCATCTGTTCAACTAGAGGTTGTAGACACTAGGTTGGCGGGCCAGGGTCAGGGTGTCCCCCCGACCTGGTTGCCCAGTTGCAAGATAGAACCCCTGAACTGGTGGGCGAATTGTGCAGGAAACCTGCCACAGGTGCCCTGACAATTCTGGAAGGGGGTACCACTCCAAGTGGGAGGGTACAAAGCCCCAAGGAGGAGGAACGGGTGTGGGAGAGCCCACCCCAGTCTCTGGCCCAGCCGCCGGGTACAGGCCTGAGGCTGGTGCTGGTGGGTCAGTGCCAGGATAAGCACCTGGGGATACTGCCCCCTGCTCTCGGATGCCACTGATTTTTGAGAGCCCTAAGAGGCATAAGGCCGGGTCTCATCCCTGACTACTGTGACTTGCTGTCTATCTGTTGGGACACATTTAAGCAAGTTAACGTTAGATGCTGCACAGGTGGTGTCCACAGGTAAAAAAAAGGGTTCCCCATGGATTAGCTTGATGTACACTGAGAGTATGGACAGAGGAATTCAAATGGGTTCAGAGTGGCATAGAACTGGAATATGCCCCTGCTGTTGCGGGCCAGGTCCATGTTCTATCACCCTAAGCAGGGAAGCCCATCAGGGTAGTGATTGGTCTACCCTGCGTTTTGGCTGGAAGGTGGTTAAGTTGGACTTTGCCCTTTTTGCAGGGTCATCCCTGAACTCTTTGCCTTCCTCCTATTTTTTTTTCTGACCTGTTGTTGGCTATTTTATGACTCTGGGCACTTTATCACTGCTGATCAGTGCTAAAGTGCATTTGCTCTCCCTACTGTAAATGAATGTATTAATTTGTGATTCCATGACTGACTATTTGGTTTACTTGTCAGACCCTAATACAGCGCACTGAGTATGCCCAGGGCGTGTATATCCAAATGCTGCTGGTGGGCTTGCAGCACTGGTTGAGCCACCCACAGAAGTGGCCTTGTAAAATGTGTCTAAGGTCTGCCATTGTAGAGCCTGCGTGCAGTCTGGTACTCTCATGCTGACTGGGCAAGTGCACCCACTTGTCAGTCCCTACACCTTCCTTTGTCTTCATATTGGTCACCCCTATGGTAGGCCCAAGGGCAGGGTGCATTGTAAGTATAAGGTAGGACAAGCCCTGATGTGTGTGGCATGTCCTAATAGTGAATTACAGTCATTTTCATGTTTTACTATTGCAAGGCTACCTGTTCTCCATAGGCCAGAATGGGCTGCTAGATTATTACATGTTTATAATCCTAATAGACTCAGAGAACATGGTAGAAATTCAAGTTTAGTATGCTTGGACTCGGAACTATAAAATACATCTTTAAGTAAAGTGGGTTTTAATATTCTGTGTTTGCAAATACCACTTTTAGAAAGTAGTTATTTGATTGCATAACTTTTCAAGCCTGCCTCTGTGAGGTTGTGTATTCCTTTGTCTGGGTTTGTGAGTGACAGGACTGGGGGATTCCAAGAGACAGGATGAGCGCTACCCCAGCATCACTCAGCACCACCACATTATCACTCAGCACCACCACATTATCACCACTCAGCACCACCACAGCATCACTCAGCACCACCACAGCACCACTCAGCACCACCACAGCACCACTCAGCGCCACCACAGCACCACTCAGCGCTACCACAGCATCACTCAGCGCCACCACAGCATCACTCAGCGCCACCACATTATCACTCAGCACCACCACAGCACCACTCAGCACCACCACAGCATCACTCAGCACCACCACAGCATCACTCAGCACCACCACAGCACCAATCAGCACCACCACAGCACCACTCAGCGCCACCACAGCACCACTCAGCGCCACCACTGCATCACTCAGCACCAACATAGCATCACTCAGCACCACCACAGCATCACTCAGCACCACCACATTATCACTCAGCACCACCACAGCACCACTCAGCACCACCACAGCATCACTCAGCACCACCCCAGCATCACTCAGCACCATCCCAGTATCACTCAGTACCACCACAGCACCACTCAGCATCACCACAGCACCACTCAGCAGCACCACAGCACCACTCAGCGCCACCCCAGCATCAATCTGCGCAACCATTCAACAACAACTGCTTCAAATATGTTCTCTCAATGTTTCAAACTTTATTAAAAATATCACAAAAAAATGTTAATATTTCACTTTTGTTCTTGGATTTTCGTCACAATAAAATACACTGAACATAATATTCACAAAAGTTATTTACAACAGTTTAAGCTATTGCCATTATAAATTAAAATCACTTTTATTTAAGTATTAATTATTTAAAAAAATTAAAAGCCATTGTAATTTGTAATATCAATACTGCTAAGTACCGTAAATACGAAACACTTTGCATTACAAATGCTATAGGTGTCACATTTGCGAAAGTTATAACTATTGGCATTGTAAATGACTAAGCTATTAATTTAGCTATTTTTAAAACCAACACATAAATAAAAAAAATTGTCATTTACAAGACCAATAGCTCAAACTGTCCTAATGCGAGACCTATTGCATTGCAAATGCTTGTTTTTATATCTGTCAGTGCCTCCTGTTGAGGTTTAATTTTCGTGACAGGCGCCTCATTGCCTACTTGTAATTATTTTCTGACCCTGCTTCAAGGGTCAGAGCAGGGTCAGAGAATAGTTGCAAGTAGGCAACGAGGAACCAGGAAGCACTTACAGGCTTACAGCAGCAGGCGCCCAAGTTGAAGTTAATTTCTTTGTAACCCTTTTGTAAAAGGTTACAAAGAAAATAGGTTCAACTTTTGCACCTGCTGCTGTAACCCTGTAAGTGCTTGACTGAAAATTCGTCCCTCCGCAAATTCCGCGAGCTGAACGAATTTTCACCCATGCTTGGTTTGTGGAGGCGGGTGGGCTCACACGCCACAGGGATCATAGGCTTGGCATTTGCGCTTACTTCCACAGCATTGGTGTTTTATTGTCGCAGGGGTCGAGGTGGGTTTCAAATAAAAAGCCTTGGTCTACACCTTTAGTGTTCTCACGATGTTGTGCATGTGCTTGGCAACTCATAGCCAACAATGCAGTAAACAAACTAAATGTTCCTCGCAAGGATTCCTTATAGTACGTTTATTCCATCAGAAGAAAACCCAAACACGCAGCCAGGCCTGGTACAACCAAACTGCCTTATTCAAACAATGAATTTATATGTCTCAATGGCATTGTACAGAATATTCCCTAGCGTCTTGCTATCTAAAACCAATGTAAGCTCAATACAGCAGTAGTCAGCAACACCTCTTGGATGTCTAGAACAATATTTAGGAAGGTGTAACTTGAAGTGATTATGTCACTCAAAGTCTCCCGCATAAATGTGAAAATATGACAAATGAGCATACCTCAGATGTGGAAATGCCACACATATATAAACTGAAAATTAGATAGCCCTGGTCTTGGTAGTTCTTAACTTCAATTAGTGTAAAATTCAGGGTTAATAACCTAATGAAGAGCATGTGAAAGATGAGACACAGGAGCACAAGAAAGGGGAGATGCCAGATTACCACCAGTGCTTGGCCAAAAAAGCAAAGTGTGGCCCACGTTCTTCTCACCAACAGTAAGAGGATGAACAAACCTTGACATGACCTCATATTCGGACACCACTATTGTAGTCCATGCAGTGAACGTCTGGGACTGCCCTTTTCCCGATGTTCACTGTATGTCCTTTCAGTGGAAGGTAGTGGTCACTGGTGTTTCCTCCATGTCCTACATTCTTTCTGACATGCCTTAATGATGAGAAGTCACCTTAATTTTAGTACAGTAATCTGTTGCTATCCCAGTTGAAAAAAAGTTTCTTAAACACCAGGGTGTGTCCACACAGACAGAAGCTTAGTGACCGTTTGTTTCCCAACATTCAAGGCAATAACAGAATGCCTCACATCCTCTGGCTCATTTACCAAAGTATTGGCAGGTCTGTATTATTAATCTCCCCATTTGCATACAGTATGGCTGTGCTGCTTCGCATGAAGAGTTGGAATGGCCAGGGTTTTAAGTGGAAAGAAAAAAGTGGGAGTGCAAAAGCGGCTGCTCCTGGGCAGTAGTAGTGGTGCGCGGATAGGGGGGTTTAAAAAAAAGAAGAAAAGAAAAGATCACTCACCTAATGGCAGGATGTCCGGCTGCCTCCTTTCCTTTATCCTCTGCTTCTGTGTGAACCGGAAGCACACCGGCTCCCAGACTCCCCTAAGCCAACCATGATTCAGCTGTCACCATTGCTATTATCATTTTATTTTTCTCATTTGCAGTGCAGAATACCAGTAGAGCAATGATCCTCCGCCTTAGATGTGGTGCCGCCTCTGTGAGAGTGTGCCTCCTGACCAGTATTTTGGTGCAGCTTTCATGGTCTTGGACTGCCGGCCACCTCCCCCCTTAAAACACTGACTGAATTACCCAACTCAACCAGTCAACACATGGGGGTCTTTGGAAGTCAAGGGGGGGTACAGGGCCCCCCCCCTGGCCGTATTTATTAAAATATAAAAACAAATCAAAAATTTTAATCAAATAAACATTTCTGACAATTATTAAAATGCACACTTTTCAGAAGATTAGATTGACATCCGTTTCGACATGGTATGATGGGCTAACCTTAACAAATAGCTAGTACAGCGTGTTTCCTAACGTAATCTAATCATCCTGAAAATTAAACTGCATTCTAATATTTTTAATAAAGTCCTACGGCAAGGTCGCCAACCGGTGTCAGATCCTTTTACAGCTGCGCTCTCACGTTGAAGATGCGCATGCGCAACCCAGGGCACGTTACACCCACGTGCGCTCCCTGAACTCCATTTAACCATAACAGGAGGGCCCAGACACTCGCGCACCTTAGTGACGTCATAGTGTTGTGAGGGGTGGCTACCAGCCTGAGGAAAGCGTAGACTCCCTCCCCCGCACCCTTTAAAACGGGATATCATATCCTGCCCCTGAAGTTCTGAGAGAGACCAATGGCCCCTCCCGCGGGCGGCCCCTTTCGTGAATGGGTCCGCCCCCCCATAAGGACCTTAAAATGCTGCTCACCGATTAATGACCTTACCGCCAGACACACATAATAAATACGACATTGCTATTCTAAAAGGAAAAAAGGCCTAAGGAGAAAATTGTTAATACACAGCAAAGCACAAAACATATACATATACAGATACTCCTGTAAGCGGGAAAAAAGGCCTAAGGAGAGAATTAGTTAAATATCACGGCACTGCACAAAATATTTACATCTGTTCTACCTTCCAGTAAACGGGAAATTCAAGGCCTACTGGATCAAACCCCCTAAACCTATAGTCCGGCACATTGACAAACCTGATTCTTACCATTTGCCAGGCCCCAAGGTCTGCTAACAAGGGATGGAGGGTGGGGAAAATTACACGGCCCCACGGTGGGGCGAGGAGCGAGCCTGGGAGCGCGGGCACAAAGAGGCCGCTTCCCGCGCTCCCCAGGCTTTTAACCCTTTCGCCGCCGCGACCCCGCCCCCTCGCCTCGGAAGCACACAAGTACTTCCGGGGCGAGGGCGCGGGGCAAGCGGCCCCGAAAGGGACGGGGTGTGGGAGGGGCCGGGCCCCGCCATGCTTGCGTGGGGGCCTATTGGCCCCCCCTTGTATCATGGTCTTGGACTGCCGGCCACCTCCCCCCTTAAAACACTGACTGAATTACCCAACTCAACCAGTCAACACATGGGGGTCTTTGGAAGTCAAGGGGGGGTACAGGGCCCCCCCCCTGGCCGTATTTATTAAAATATAAAAACAAATCAAAAATTTTAATCAAATAAACATTTCTGACAATTATTAAAATGCACACTTTTCAGAAGATTAGATTGACATCCGTTTCGACATGGTATGATGGGCTAACCTTAACAAATAGCTAGTACAGCGTGTTTCCTAACGTAATCTAATCATCCTGAAAATTAAACTGCATTCTAATATTTTTAATAAAGTCCTACGGCAAGGTCGCCAACCGGTGTCAGATCCTTTTACAGCTGCGCTCTCACGTTGAAGATGCGCATGCGCAACCCAGGGCACGTTACACCCACGTGCGCTCCCTGAACTCCATTTAACCATAACAGGAGGGCCCAGACACTCGCGCACCTTAGTGACGTCATAGTGTTGTGAGGGGTGGCTACCAGCCTGAGGAAAGCGTAGACTCCCTCCCCCGCACCCTTTAAAACGGGATATCATATCCTGCCCCTGAAGTTCTGAGAGAGACCAATGGCCCCTCCCGCGGGCGGCCCCTTTCGTGAATGGGTCCGCCCCCCCGTAAGGACCTTAAAATGCTGCTCACCGATTAATGACCTTACCGCCACAGGCCAGGTAGTTTACCGACTATCTGGCCCCCCCCCACCGCCTACACTGAAAGGTCATAACTTCCTAATCCAAAAACCCTCTACCCCTGCTATTTAGTTCCCTATCCCTAGGGCATCCCCGACTCTGTCCACTGGACCCCCCACCCTGTGAGTAGAGCCTCTAATAAACGTCAACCCCCCATTATCAGCCGACTGTTAGTCTACTTGGTCCTGAGATGACCCCCTGTGGGATATTCTGCGATTAATGTGTATGAAATAGTTTCTCAAACCAAGTGTTGATCCTCTTTATCGAGCGATTCTTCACCGAGTGACTCCTTGCACTCGCCTAGTCCCCCCCCCCTTTTACGTGCAGCCTGGGGAAAACTGAGCCCCCCCTCTATGGTGCAATCTGGGTCCTATCATCGTATCCCCATGTCCTAAATGAACGAGGGTCCCTGCAGATGCTGTGACCGGGGGTATCCTGGTACTACCATTCTACCCTTCCCACTGGCATACTGTACAGTCTGCTAACCATCCACACCCAGCCACTACGCTCTGGAAAGTGTTAAGTGTATGGTACTACTTTTACCATGGAAGTCCCCACTTCCTGAACCGGGGAAATGAGGCGTTGCATAGGCCTATCATTCCTGGGGTTGCCGAGGCTAGCAATGCACACCCTTGTGTATTGTCCCATCTCTACCGTTGTCACTTACCACTTGGTGATCTATGCATATCATCCTGACACTGGTGGCCCTGCGTGCACAGGCGCCGTTACTGTAGGTATACATTTTTCTGTTACGGCAAATACTGCCATTTTTGTGAAACCACATCCTGCTACATTACTGCCGCCAGCCCAATATAAGGGCTTACACACCGAAACAATCAACTCTGTGTTGGCACCTCCTGCGTCTTTTGATCGCTCGCCCATCACACTTGCTTTGTTGTTTGCCATCCTCTACCTGACGTCAGCATCCCTTGGGCTGTCCACCTGTAGCAGCTGTTGTGATGCGGAGCACTCCAGATATCCACCATGGACCCGGCCATACATAAATGAAAAAGATAAACACAAACCATTAGTGTTTCTGGCGATAACTGCTGTACACGTGCTAGTCTTACATTGCCATCCCTTGCCACGTTTGAGATACGATTAGCGTCAGATGCATACTCCTAAACACTTCCCACTAAGTGTGGAGCATAGCCTCAGTTTGTGTTCCCTGTAGCGTGACTGTATTAGTGTTACGAAGAGTGCCCTGTAAAAATGGCCGTCATTAACGAACACTACCCAGTGTGCAGTGCAGTGACACAATGCATGGAGTCCCCAGTGCATACCATAACGCCCTCATGACTCCTTAAGGATGATTAGGATATCAGTTAAAAGGAACAGTCCGTTTGCATTAGCACCCACCCAATCACAATTTGATGAGATATACGTGTTCTAAGTACCGAACCCCTCGCGCCGGACTGTTGGCTTCGACCGTAACGCGTAATATACTAAGGGGCAACCATAAACTATGTATATTATTCTTATGATACCAGACTGAGCATCGTTCCCTTAACAAGTTGCAGTAACAGGTGGCCCTCCAACTGCCACACATGATTTTCCACAATTCATAGTATACCGCCACCTATTGTAAATCATGATGCAACATTAGTTTCAACCGATCAGGGTTTAATGTGTTACCGTTCATTAACCCATTCTGCCTCCCCCCAGTTCCGCCCCCTGTTCATATGCACATCTGTCTGCTCCTCCTGCCCATACAAGAGCACCAGCAGTATCAGAGATGGGATTTAGGAATGGTCACGACCTTCCTCTTTAGATCAACTCTACTATAGTGAGTCCTTTGCGTGCTCTAAGGCCTCTGAGACAATTACCTGAAACTAACAGGCTTACTATGGAATGGCAATTTCCTGGCTAACATTTGGTACGGCTGACTTACTTAGGCAATAAAACATGGGGGAAAAATTAGGTGCCAAATGCTGTTAAGTACACACGCAAGTGCACCCAGGTGACCCAGCACTAGTATTGTCAATATTCCTGATAGATG
Organism: Lissotriton helveticus; assembly: GCF_964261635.1. Taxonomy (NCBI): domain Eukaryota; kingdom Metazoa; phylum Chordata; class Amphibia; order Caudata; family Salamandridae; genus Lissotriton; species Lissotriton helveticus. Next base: position 18,303,595 of record NC_136067.1, read on the forward strand.
TATCCCTTACGTAGCCACTTTACCATGGTACCGTCGGTAAGTAGCATTACCTCGGTCCGGGGGCGTCAAAGGTTTCCTACCACTGTAACCAGGCTTAAATTGCACTGTGCCTGAGGAGCGAGCCTGGGAGCGCGGGCACAAAGAGGCCGCTTCCCGCGCTCCCCAGGCTTTTAACCCTTTCGCCGCCGCGACCCCGCCCCCTCGCCCCGGAAGCACACAAGTACTTCCGGGGCGAGGGCGCGGGGCAAGCGGCCCCGAAAGGGACGGGGTGTGGGAGGGGCCGGGCCCCGCCATGCTTGCGTGGGGGCCTATTGGCCCCCCCTTGTATGAACTTTCTTTTATTCCATCTGGACATCACACCTGGACATCCATTAGGGGCCACCAGAGGTTGCAACAGTGACAGCTAAGCCACCAGTTGCAACCCCTGCCACATTGCTTGCTGTTTGTCAACCCTGGCAAGCTCTCCGTTGTGATGTCATCATACCTGGCTCCAACGTGCGGCACTAGGACTAGATAAGATGAGATGTTAGGGGGAGAAGGAAGGGGAAGGGTGGACTGCGGAGGATGCGCGCGCAGTGAAAAGGTGTAGATTAATAAAAAAAGGTTATGCCTGTACTCACTCGTGCCTGGTCTCGTGAATACTACGACATGACAACTGGGGACGAAGACTGGGATCCCGAACCTGCGGACCCTTGTCTGGAGACGCAGCCCTTCCGTTCACGCTGCAGGGGGGAGTCAGCTCGTGCCAGCTGATGTCCCTGAATGTGCTCCGAAGCACCTATAATACTGGCTGCAAGCAGAACTGCACCCGTGAGGAGGACTTATCCAGTCTAAAGCCTGCTGCTGTTGCTCATCGTGTGCTGCCTCTTCACACCCACAGTAAGCCCCAGCTCACTGCCTGCCTGCCTACAGCTTCATTGCCAGCTCTGCTCACAACCTTGTGCACATTTGTCCTACTCAGCGGCCATATAAAAGTCAGGCCATATAGCCACAGACCCTGCAAATACCCCGGCGACCATTTGAAACCAGGCAAACATTTTGCAACTTGATCACCCACAGATCCTGACACCTTGTTCCTCCGGCTGCATGTCAGTGGCCCCGGACACATCGCAAAATGCACAGCCATGGTCTGGCAGTGGCATAGGTCTAAGATGGCAAAGGTGGCTAGAAGACTTGAAAGACTTCATGATGGGGTTGCAGGTTACTGACCCAAAATAGCAACTCATTGCCCTGCGCAACCTGATAGGTAAAAACGTCGGACAAGTCATCAAAGAACTGCCGCCAGCCACTGCCACCTCTTATCAAGATATGAGAGAGGCACTGAACCGTCAATCTGGTGTCACAAGAAAAAGACGAGCCATTGGGTGACTTCATCACGCGTCTCAAACGGTTAGCTCACTACTGCGAATTCGACAACTTCAACACCAAAGATGCACTTTGCCTATGAATTATATAGGGATTCCTGTCAGAGTCAATATGTCGTTGCCTGCTATAGAAACACTAGTCACTCAACATCGGAGAGCTGACGCAAATAAATGATCAAGCGGCAGACTATGCAAAAAAAATGGAAGCAGGAGAAACAGAAAACACAAACAACCCTTCTGATTCCACTCTAAAACAGACATTCGGCGCTCATCAGATTACAAAAACCCCCCGAAGCCTGCATGCCAAACCCGCAGCGGGAAAAACAATAGCAGCAACAGGAAACAACAACTACTCTGCTACTGCTGTGGACAAGACTATCTCACATGGGCCCATGTCCTGCCATGGGACAACATTGCTACCGCTGTGGGAAAGAGAATCACTTTGTATTGGTGTGCCAGCAGTACTTGAAAGGCAAGACAGGTTGACCAGCTCATCAAGTTTGGCCTGCCCCAAGAGGGCAGGCCAAACTACCATGTGGACTCAGGGAGTGGAAAACACTCCTCACCCTGCCCTGGCCAGCCCCGCTTCACTCTAACCTGGTTCCTGAGTCGGCAGTGAAAAATAAAATAATAACAGCATATTATTATCATTTTTGTTTTCTATTTTTGCACTGCTCAAAGAGCAGGCAGGCGTCGCTCCTTGATGCAACCTGCTACAAAGATGCATTGTGGTTGGCAGCATTTAGCATTCAGGTAATTTAAACACATTATATAAGCAGGGATACAGACACAGGTGTAGACAGTAAAGTGAGGTTGAATACCACCATCAGAAGTTGACAGGGAAAAGTGGTTAGAGCCCAAGTTCTTGTTTTTTATTTGAAGTTTGAATTCTAGCAAGAATAACTCTAATGTCCATCTCACAATGCAAATATATTGAGATAGCTATTAAAGTGGGCAACTATAACTCCAATCATTTACAGTGCTTAGAGCTAAAAAAACTGCCGTATGAGATGCTATTTGAACAACAGGTTACTATTTTTGTATAACATTATCAGCATTCTGGTAAACTCATGGGTCATGGGAAGAAACAGTAAGACAGCTGTTAGGCCCTAAATGTGACTAGAATTGCCTCAGTGCATTAGAAGCGATCCCTTAGAACAATATCTAAATGCCACCTCCCCCGCTGCTGTGTAGTTTGGTTCATTGTAACCTGCCTCTGCCTCATAGTCCTTCTATGTTACCTTTTATTTGCATTTGTTAACTAATCCATTTCTGTTAATGTTGTTATTCTTCTGTTGTATGCACTGCGGGCTCATGCTACTGTCACCCGAAGGCATGCAAAATGCAAAGCTGTCTGCGCCAGAACAGCACCCAGTGCCAGAACCACTCAAAGATACACCACCGCCGATCTGCAAACCCTCGACCCAAGACTTTGCAACAACAACTACTGTAGTATCTCTCCCTAATCCATGGTTGTACCATTTTCCTGCTGGAACTGCCTTTCACCTGCAACACTGGAGCACTAGCATGGATAGCGACTACGCCTACACAACCACCTAAGGCAATCTCTACTGCCTCCTGCTCAGCTCATAATCTCATGACAAGCACGCTACAGAGATTTGGGAAACCATCACCTCTTTCACCCCAGCGTAATATTCCTGATGGAGACATGGCTCAACCTTGCATTGATGCCTGATATCACCACAGCTATGCCCGACAGTTAAAAGATTACACACGATACTGCAACAAGCACAGAGTTGGAATCGCCATGATCCACAAGGAAACCTTTGAGTGCCCAACCATCACCACCACCACCACCACTGACCTCAACTTCCAACTCTGAACCAACAGACCTCCAGCACCTCACCCCAGTTTCTACAACGCCATTCCTGAATTCATCACTCCACTCTCCATCAACTCCAAAAATGACATCTTCCTCAGTGACCTCAATTTTAACCTAATTGACCCCGACAACACCAACACTGCCAAACTCCTAAAAGGCATGAGCAGCATCAGCCTTACCCAACTTGTTACAAACCCACATATATCGCGAGACCCCATCTTGAAAGCCAGCAACAGAGTCAAGTATAGCCATGTCACTGAGCTCACCTGGACAGATCATGCCATCATCCACTCAACATCTCGAGGCCCCAGCACAACCCCCAAAACACCTAGCAATTCATGCTACAGCTGAAAAAAGGTTTCAGAGAGCCAATGGACCAACACCCTCAAAACCTCGTGCCCTCATGCCACAACCAAACTCAGAAAGGCAGTAAAGAACTTATCCGCCTGGATCACAGACTGTTCTGACAGAGTTGCCCCACCACGTGACTGTGCCAGAAGCTTTGTTCCTGATGTCTTCCTGGGAGAGAAGCTTTGCTAAAGAGCTTCTGCTGATACGCACTTGGGATGGGGCATTTTCTTGGTTCTTCTTCAACTAACTGAGTAACCGCTGTAGAAGCTGTCAATTTGACAGACAAGCCATGTCATTAATAAGAGGTAGACCTGATAGGCTCCTCATACTTTGGCAGATTGTGTAGCTTTTCTAGCACTCATCACTATTGCATGTGCACTTTTTTGTGGCAAATTTACTTGCTGTCACAACAAAGCGTCTTCTCCAAGAGTAAGTTTTGTCTTTTCGTACGCTGTCCTAAAGAGGCCCAAATAGAGGGACTGAAACATATCAACTATGTTCTGGATAGGAGAAGTTCGGCAAAATGAAATAAAGAAAAATATACATAAGTTAAGGATACACATTACTATTGATTGAGGGGCTTACTTGTCCCCTATGTGTACTCTTCTGTGGGACTATCTCCTTTATGAACTACTTTTCTTGATTATTCTTTTGCAGCCAAGAAGACAAATGGTATGAGGATTATTTCATATGATCTGATATGTTTTCTGATGCTTAGTTTCCAATTTTTTGTAGTAAATGTAAATTATTATTTTTGTGAATGTTTTTTGTCTTTGATGGTTTCTTTGACTATGCCTGTTTGCGATATATAAAACAGTCTACAATGATTGGAATTGATGCTTGCTTGTGCTTTTGAATTCATAGAAGACAAATGGTTATATGGTAATATACCAGTATAGAGATTCATTGATATTTTCTCTAAGTTTCATTTTCTGTGGATCAATTCTACACACTCATGTGCTTAGATGCCTTGGACAGAGCTGCCCCAGCATACCCACTAATCTCAAGAGGTCCTCCAAGGAAGCCAGTTGGTACGTTACTGAATTAGGAACCATGAAACTCATTTGCAAACAACAATAAAGAGATGGTGAATGAGCACTCCACAGGCTCCACTTACAGAAGAGATGCCAATTCAAGATGCCAATCCACATCTTCATGACCCTCCACAACCAGGGACCATCTTACTTCAGCAACCGACTGAACTTCCACCTTCCCTCCAGACACCTGCGCTCTGACCCGCCCACACCCCCTGTATCTACTGCAGCAACAGCATAGGATGCTCCTAATCCTACCTCACTTCAAAGTCCTGGAACAACCTCCTACTTTCTCTCCGGCCCTAGTCCACCCTGCTGGAATTCCGAAAAGGACTCTAGACCTAGCTGTTCGACTGAGCACCACTCCCAGCACCTGGATACCCTCATGGGTTATTAACCGCGCTTTACAAATCCAAATTGAGATCGATTGATGTGGCATTTTTACCTATTGTGTCTTGTTGTCATAATCTACGTACCTAGCTTGGAGGTGACTGCTGGTTTGGGCAGATGAAATTAATTCCAGGTTCACATTTGGACTCTTCTCACAGACTCCTAGATGAATATCCCTGACAAACAGGAGATCTTGCTTTCTTTCCACCTGCAGCCCTTTAAATCCAGAAATGCTCATGATCGCATTATCTATGTAATGCTGCAGACCTACAGAGAAATAAGGATACTGAATGTAGAAAATCATTCATGTGTATTAATAATGTTTAAACCTTACAAAAATAGTGTCATGGCATTGTACCAGAAATACATTACACCGATATCACAAAATTAAATCCTAGGCAGTATAGCTCCCTTTGCTCAAAAACAGTAAGCACAGCTAAAACTACAATGTATCAAAAAATCTGAAAGTATCTTTTTATATACACATATGCTCATATTTATCAAATGTTTTGTATTGCCCTTTCTCCACACAAGGGGGAGCATGGGTGATGATTTATGAAATTAAATGAACATTTAATTTGTACCACAAACTACTACCCAGAGGTTTCTAGGTGCCCATGCTCTGATTTCGGGGGAAAAGAAAGAGCTGGTTGAATCGGTCTTACTTATTGAACAGCCGAGTTTTTATCGGTTTACGGATGGAAAGACGATCAGATTTTTTCTTAAGAGCAAGTGGCAGAGAATTACAGAGCCTGGCTGTACAACTACAAAATATCTCCCTGCACACCCAAGAACCTAGTCTTAGCTCGACTGCATGGCTTGATAAATCTACTGTAACGCAAGCCAGTGCAAATGTGTGGCAGGTGGAGTGTGGGTGTTCAACAAATTTAGGAAGGATTTAGGTTGGTACTCCATGGAGAGAGTCTATCCATATACCTCTGACAATTATTCACATCCTGAATATGGACGTAAAGTCAAGAGATATGGTTTGAACTACTCTACCTTGGGAAGCAATGTCTTTTCAAGAAATTCAGATTCAGGAGTGAATACTGAACAACCACGGAGGATGAGAGGACGTAACAACAGGCCATATTTATGGGGTCAGGGTGGCCCTCCACAAGCACAATGGTGGTCCCCATGGTCTTTCTGAATGTCCTATTCCAACCACCTATGTTTCCATTTCAGCCTCAACCCCAGTTCTTCACAAACCTGCCTTTTTTAGGTGTTAGCCGGGGATGCTGCAGAGGCCAAAGAAGAAACCCCCAAACCCAAGTACATTGGAGTCCGCCACCCAACCCAAAGTCTACTCGGTCCACAAAGAAACTCACCTCACAACCAGGGAGCAGCATTCAGACAACTTAGTTGTGAACTTGAGCGATCGGATACTCACCCCTGAGAAACTGGCAGGACTTAATAGAGGCCTTGGATTTGTACCCAATTTTGCTGACGACTCCTTCCAAATCCAACAAGAACTTGCTCAATTTATCTAAAAAATCAGGCTTCATTTCTTCTTCAAAGATAAACCGAATGATACACAGGAGGAAGGCACAAGCAATAGTGGTTTCAAGGACCGCTCCATGTTCTACCAACCCCCCCCATTTGGTTCCAGCACAAGTCTTCACATTTGAAAAGGCGCTATTGAGTGAATACTCTACACAATACGCAATACCAAGACACCTTTTCATAATCTTCCTAAGAAGAAACAACTTGCTTAGAACCAACTGGCAAATGACAAAACTATACGCTCAAACCAGTGGATAAAGGCAGAGCTATTGTCATTATGGATACTGTAACCTATTTCACAGAATGCCTACGCCAACTGGAAGATAGGCGCTTTTCTCATCCTCTAAAGATGGATCCCACTAAAAGGCTCACCGCTGATATCGAGTTTGATCGATGAGGCCAAAACAAATGGCTGGTTTACACCCAAAGAGGCAGCTATCCCGACCACCACCAATCCGATCGCCCTGTACTTTTATGTATTACCCCAAGATACATAAGGTACAGAGGCCCCCACCTGGAAGACCAATTATTTACAGAATTGGTTCCCTCTTTCAACATGTATCCATCTTTATGGATCATGCTCTTCACCCCATCGTGGGAGAGATGCCGACCTATCTTCAGGATACCAAGGATCTCTTAAGATTGCTGGTAGACACCCCATTTGACGTCACCCGAGACTACTTGGTCTCATTTGATGTAGAGTCGCTTTACACCTGCATCCCCCAAGATGAGACACTAACAGCAGTAAAATTATTCCTGGAGAACTGGGATTTAGACTCCATCTCACCGGTCAATTTCATTATGGAATATGCCAGGATTGCCATGAAGGAGAACTTTTTCAAATTGGAGGACACCTTGTTCCTCAGAAAGTCAAGAATACCCAAGGGCAGTGTTTTTGCACCCAGCCTGGCGAACTTGTATGTCCACATCTTTGAGCAAGAACATGTCCTTACTGACCACAATGAGTTTAGACACCGGATATTGCTCTGGAGACGTTACTTCGATGATGTGTTTGTCATGTGGCGAGGCGACCATTCAACAAATAGTGAATTCCACACCTGGTTGAACACAAGGTATGGTTACCTGAAGATCACCTATGAATTCATAACAACTGACTTCCGTACCTTGATGTACGCATCTTTCCCATAGAAAATGGATTGGGTACTGACCTTTAGAAAAAACCTAGGGCTCGTAATTCTCTTTTGTCTTTCAGTAGCCATCATCCCAAATTATTGCAGGATATTCTGCCCTATGGGTAATTCCTCTGGGTCACGAGGAATTGCTCCTCCAAAGAGAAGTTCACAGAACACGCAAAGAATATTACTGTTCAACTAAAGGAGAAACAGTATCCAGCCAAACTGGTGAAACAATCTCTAAAGAGGGCTGCCAATAACAACTCGGAAGTCCTCATCGAAATAGGCACCCCCTGGAGAACCGGGCCTTATGGACCAAGCGGTGCAGGGCACGCCTAATATCTCCGGGTTCACCTGCCTTGTCAGACAGAGACACGAGACTCTCTGTTAGGCGTAGAAAATCACATTTATTAGCTGCAGCCAAGCACAGTTGTCCAAGAAGTTACAGAAGGTAGATTCTTAGGAGACTGCCACTTAACTCCGTGGCTCACAATCTCTTATAGGTTGTATGTTTACAATGTCAACTCCCAAAACATACAAAACTGACAAATAGGAATAGTTTGAAAACAAGCTATTGAATGTCAAAATACACCCTCTTTTCAGACCCCGTGTGCTCTCCTCCCCTCAAATTAATCAGCACTAGTGCCCGTAATTTAATTTGCAGGTGGTAGAACATGTTTGAATGCTTCAAAGGATAGTTTATGTAACAAGAGAATACACGAAGAGAATAGCGAAGGTCAGTCAAATAGAATGAAGTTAAGAAGAAGGGTGGACCCAAACAGGGGAGTTAGACAAGGATTAATCAGTCTAGACACGGATTTAACAAATTCGACCAGGTCTGACATCGGTTTGGTAATCAAGGACAAGAGTTACTCTCTAACAGACGAGACACGTAGCAGCTGAAAAGGCAAAAACACAGCGTTCGCCGTGCTGCCTGAGTGAGGCAACACAAAATGGCGGATAGATACGAAGCGGAGTCGAAAACTACGGAACCTCAGGCCCTCCTTTTGCCATACTAAGGCAAAGCACAAAAGGCTCATGTTATTCTGAGTCAATGTCAATGGTCATGAGGTCATTGAGTTGTTGCTGTAACATCATTCTAATATTCTCTGTTTTCTGTGACACTGGCTTCGGAACGCATACAGTGGCACAAAGTCCACAGATGGCTGGGCCACACTTTAAACAGAGACAACAAGAAAAGATGATAGCTAGAATCGCTCCAAGGAAAGTTAACAATTTCCATCCCCATGCGAACAGTAGTCCCCAAAACCATCCCATCACAGACCAATCTCCAGTATCCTGATGAATGGACTCAATTCAATTCAATTCATTTCAATTCGATTTTGCTTTATTTCGATTTAGGTTTACAAATCATAAAAGCATACATTAAAACAATCATATAAATATACAAGATCTATTTACAAGGTTGACGTTAAACACACTTTTACATTCCAGCTTATTATACCTTAGTTAAAACAATTAATAGCAAGCAAAATGAATCAGTTAAAAAATGTCCAAGTTTGTGTTAATGTAAGTCAAAGCTGGCTTTTATACAGTATTTAATCTAAATTCGCTCGTTGACAAGCAATACATTTAAGAAAGCTAACTATTACAAGAACTATTTGATCCCCTTCCAACGGCTGCAGAAAGAGTAAGGCTGGCGACATTGTCTATATCCAGTGTATCGTAACAATGGAACAAGCCATTTTTTCCTGAGATCTTTATCAAATTTACAAAAAAGAATGGTGTGCAGAGTGGATTGCAAAGAGATAGATATCGTCACAGGGACAAGGTAAGAGATCTTTAACCCAGTTGTTTCGAATAGGGAAAGCAACCAGTCGGTGAAATAAATTCATCCTAAACCTTACCAACAAATAGCGCTCATAACTATTGATGGTATATGTAAGGTACGGTTGTATTGTAGGTACCGCTTGTATCAGGAGGCTATGGATAACAGATGGTTTCTTGACCTCACTCATCAATCTCAGCTCTTCGAGATGAGCGAGACATTTCACTTTTAGAACCTTCCTCGGTATCTCACGAATTGAGGAGGGATTGTAATAATATTTGCTCCATCCCAAATCATGAAAAAACCTAATGTACCACAACCACCTGGATTTATGCACATTATCCATGGCTAAGCAATCAGAAAGAATAGACTGAGTAAGGGTTGCTTTCTCCGATATCCAGATTCTGCGCCATAATAAGAGGGGTTCCACCTTCGCTAGATCTGTCACATATGGGAGTCCCAACTCTGTGTGACAAGCAAAAGTGCCCGTACTCCTAGAGACCGTGAGAAGATACCTCAAAAAAGAGTTTTCCACCCTCTGGATACTATCCTTAGGGACAAAGCCCCAGAGACCCGCCCCATACAATGCCACAGAAAGGCATTTAGCTTTATAGCTCTTAATGATTTCAGGGGCAGCTCTCTTATCCAACTTCCTGGAAAAATTAACAAGAGCTGTAGTAGTTCTTATAAATAGTAGTTTTCTGGTTTCTACTGCCGGTTTCCAGGATAATTTATGATCTATAGTTATACCCAAGTATGAATAATTCAGTGTGGTTGCTATTTTTTCTTGATTTAAATGGATATCTCTCATTTTACTTTTGTGGCCAGTACCTGCCCTCATAACAAAAGTTTTAGTAATATTAATTTTTAGGTCAAGGTCTGCCATAAACGTGGAATATCTATTCAAGCTCTTTTGGAGTTTAAGGGGGGTGCGGGCCAGTATAACGGCGTCGTCTGCGTAGAGCAGAGCGGGTATTGGACGGTTGTTCACCATTGGAAGGTCCTGGCACCCCTTGATCATCTCTCTTTCCAATCCGTTGGTATATAATGTAAAGAGAAAGGGGGCCAGGACACAACCTTGCCTAACCCCTTTTTCTACTGCAAATTCTGCCGTCAACTCTCCCCCCCACCCCATAGCGTACCCTTGCTGTGGCATTTGAATAGAGTTCCCTCAGAAACTTGACCAGATTCGATGGTGCCCCCATATCCACGAGTAATGTCCAAAGTTTGGAATAGGAGACACAGTCGAATGCAGACGATAAGTCCACATAGACCATGTACAGGTCTCCTCTTTTGATGTGAACATACTTGTCTATCAAGTGTGACAGGTTTAAAGCCTGATCAATCGTCCCCAATCCCTGGCTAAACCCATGCTGGAGATCTGAAATAATCCTGCCATCGTCCACCCAATCTTGCAGTTGTTCAAGAATGACTCGACCTGCCACCTTTCCAAGGGAGTCTAAGAGAGATATTGGGCAATAGCAGGTTACCGACCCCCGATCCCCTTTTTAAAAAACTGGGGACTAGTATGGATTTGGACCATGATTCCATTAGGCCTATGGTACATGTTGCATTCAAGACGCTGGTTAGAAGAGGGGTCCAGAGGTCCATCTGGGCTTTAAAAAGATCCACGGGGACACCATCTGGGCCCGGTGCCTTCACATTTTTGCTTGCACTCAGAGCCAGAACAATTTGCTTCAATGAAAACCGGAGGTCAATGGGATAGGGACTATCTAAATCATCTTGAGGCTTAGGGTTCTGGGGGTTTGAGTCCTGAGGATTAACAGCCTCTGTGTTGATCGCAAAGTTCTTAGAGAAATGGAGGACCCAATCCTGTTCCTATATTGCTACGTCTAATTTTGGATAGTTAGTATTATCAACTAAAAAAGGAGACTTTACCACTTGCCAGAAAGCCACCGAGTTTTTATGGGTGCAGCTTTCATGTAGTTGGGCCCATAGTTGATTCATTAACTCTTTTTTCCTGCTTTTTAATGCAGAATTATATATTTTTCTGAGAGTTGTTATATCATGTGGAATCCTATTCGATTTCCTCAAAGCTGCTTTTAAGTTTGAATAGGCTGCCGTACACTCGTGATTAAACCATCCTTTCCTCTTCTTTGTTATATGTTTTATTTCTATCCACAGAGCTTCGTTAATCGCTTTGATAATTATATCAAAGTTAGAAATAACTTTTACATCTGTCATATCTAAAGCAAGACATTTCATGATGGAAGGGAAAGCCCTTTCTATCACTATCTTTGTTATTTCTGTAGGATCTACTTTCCCCCATTTCAACGCGTATCCATTTAGCCTATTTAGTTCTATGTTATTTTGTACTAAAATAGTGCCAAGATTTTTTTCCGTGTTGTAAGACAATGGAAAAGAGATGCTGAGTGTATAATGGTCACTCAACGCATTTATATGTCTAGTAAATGTAGTATCTTTAATCCTCTCCCCATTTGAGACCAGAATGTAATCTATAGTTGTTTGGTGTCCTCTCCCATGATATGTAGGGGCCAATTGTGACTCTTCATTATTCAGGTTATTTGCTTGAATCAGATCTAACTCAAACAAGGTTTCATTTAGAGAATTGCCTAGAATAGATTGTCTAAAGTGTAGGATGGGGTTTTCACTCTCATCTAGGATACCACAGATGTTATTATTACCAGCGAGGCATGGGCCCAGATTGAAATCCCCCCCCAAATAATTACCTCCTCCTTAACTGTCTTCCTTGTTTTGGATAGTAATGTAGAGCGAATCAAGGACACCACATTCACTGCCTCTACATCTGAAAGATTATTATAGAAATTAACTATAAGGACGTTATCCCTTTTACTTGTACATAAGCTAAGTATCTGATAGTTAGAGTCCAATTTTATGGGGCCCACTTCCAACACTTTAAGGTTTGAGACATAGATGGTTAGACCTCCGTTCGCTCTGCCCGATGTGGATGGATGGGCGGGTGTAAAATAAGTTTTGAAACCCTCTATGTGAATTGCATCAAGGGTCCAGGTCTCCTGGAGCGCTATAATGTCGAATTTAGGAATAAAGGCCTCCCATTCATCATTTGTTACCTTAGAGCGTTGTCCTGCTATACTCCAAAATAAAACAGAAATGGAGGATTTATTTCCCTTCCCATTGCATCCCACGGTACCTATTATGGGTCTAGTGGCAAATTTATGATTAAAGTTCTGGTTATAATCAAGAACAGAGTGTGCCTGATTTGACCCGGTGGACTTTGGGAGTGGGTCAATGTCTATAACCTGATTCTGTGTGTGTTTTAACTAGGACACGGGGACATTATAATTCAGACTTAACTCAATATTTGTAGATGACGTACTTCGAGGGTTGTGGACAATATCCTTGGCTGTGCTCCGGAAACAAAGTCAGTCCACTCCCTCCATACCTGTTAAGGCCGCATAGCGGTTATAAACAGGTATAAAACGATCATCCTGATATCGAGATAGGGCCCTAGAATTGTTAATGGGTGCCATTACGGATCTGGGATAAAAATAAGTCAATTCACGAGGTGTGATGCCATTGGTACCATTCTCTAGGGGCCAATTTAAGATATGTCTGACTGTCCTATGGTCTCTAAAATCAATTACAATGATATCCCCCGTTAAATATTTTATTCTATGTCCCAACCAGGAAAGACGCCCAACGTGTAGGATATCACCGTTTATGTTTGGGGGAAGTGGACGATTTTGTCTAAGCCAAAACATAGCTTTGTTTTTTAGCTGGTGATAATCTTCTCTCTTACCATCCTCTAGTGATGGAACTCCCGTAAGAACCACAACGAGCGGGACTGCTTCCGGCAGCAATTCTACTCTGTGCCTCTTAGTCTGCATTACCCTGACAGGATTTTCAAGGCCTTTTGGGTTTTGTACATTTCCTGGGAGATTAAGTTTCCCTCCTGTCTGAACCTCTTTATCCCTACTTTTAGTGTTTTGCCGTGATATTTTAGGAGGCAATGATTTCAGGGGTTTTGATTTGATTTGACTATTAATATTTACTTCCTTTTGGACAGTAGGTTTTGAGGGCACTAGTGTAGGCTTTGGTAAGTCCTTGATTACCCCTTTTTATCCCCCAATTATTTGTTCCAGTGTCTCCAACTGAAGTGCCATTTTTTTCAATCTCTCTATTAGTGGTAATATAAGGGATCTGAGTAATTGTTCGATACTACCCAATAAATCATTACTTGATGTTTGTTTCACTGGATAATGTGGTGGAATGATTATGGCAGGTATCGCTGGTGCATTTGGGGGAGAACCTTTAGAAGTGCCAGACACAGTTCGAATGATCTTACTTTTCTGTGGTTCACTCTTCCTCTTTCTCCTTTTTTTGGTGGTGGGCCTTGTTGTCGAGAACACTTAGGGGTTTTAAGGTTTTTTCTTTGAAGAGTCTCCACTATTGGTGAAGTCTCTTGGTGAAGGTGTGTCTTCTAGAACTTCTACCTCTGGTATCGAAAAAGAAGCAGAAACATTTAAGTTCAATTCACTATTTACATTGTGTACATTGAATGAAGAAGTTCCCTCTCGCAAAAGTAATGGAATGTTGTCATTACTAGAAATATCAAGTCCCTCGCTTTCAGTATGATTCGTGGTGAGTGGCGAAGTCACTAACTGTATCAAGCCCAGAGATGAGCTCTTGTTCTTAATAGGCTCAACAGAGCGACGTCGCTCGGCTCATCGCTCAGCAAGAGCGATTTCCCTTTCAATTCCTGAAGTGGCCCTTATAACATAGTCATCTAGCGTTCCTCTATTTACCCCTCCTACCACTGAGGATTTTCCCTTTGAGAGATGCAAAGTCATAGTGCGTACTAAAGATTATGGGAGAATGGTTAAACCACACTAAACCTTACAAGAAGGGTTAGACAATTGAGTGCACAGACAGAATTTCCAAAAAGCTATATGACAAGTGATAAAGAATGTCTGCTTACTAGAATGTAGCACAAATAGTCCTGGCCGTAGATTGCGAGGCACGGGGGGTGGCCCAGCCTCCTTCGGCCTTTGAGGGCCACAGAGGGCCCGCCCTTTGCCCGGGCTTCGCCCGGCGCTCCCCGCTCGCTCCCGCGACGCGGGAGGTGACGCTTGTATTTATGCGGCTCCTGGCGTGAATTGTGGAAAAGTAAATTTTGCCATGTTCTGTGTCCCTACGCGTCATCCATCATATGTTATCTGTGCATGATTAATATGCATATGTATTCCCTATGTTCGATTAATGACGCAATTACAGTTGTGTCCACCCCTAGTATGTCAGTTTCCAGTTCTCGTGAATACTACGAATATCAGGCCTATGTAAAGCTACGTTGCCACGTTTCTCAGTGTGGACGTTATTTCATTGTAAAGCCCCCGTTCCTAGGCCTCAAAAGGGCCCGGACACCAGATTTCAGCTCCTGTCTCCTGAAGCCCTCGCTGAGGAGCGATACAGCCCCCACCTGTATCCTCGACCCTTCACTTACTTCCTGCCTCGCAGTGCCCGGCTCAGCCTAGCTCTGCCTCTGAGTCTGCCAAGAGTATGTTATGATTCCAGTTATCAGTTCAGTCCTCCTTCTCTGCATTCCTAAAGCTACTGAATCGCATCAATAGTTTCCGTCATTGTCTAGCCTTTACGTCTCCACGTTAGAGAAATACTGCATTTAATGGTCATTTAATATTCTTCATCACGCACTACATGTAGAATAATGCATTCTCCAGTATTAGAGTCTGTTCGCCTTTACCCCGATAACTTTTGGATTCCATCAACATGTTCTCTAAACATCAGATACTAGATACTGCTTAGGTACATGTCGCCCTAACTCTCCAGACTTCTGTCTCTGCTCCTAGTACAGAGTTCGAAGCCCCCAGCTTCTCCTAGTAACACGTCATTGCCAGTTTGCGCGCACCATTAGGTCAGAGGTCCCGGCTCCTTAGGTAGCCCCCTCCATGTTTCCGCCCCATTCATGACATATTCTGTTACGTTTGCATCACATGTCTATGTATACGCCTCTGTTACACCTACTTTCACCCTTATCTTTCGCGACTGCTATTGATCACACCCACTGCTCCGCCTATCGTATGTATTGTAATGCAACTGTTTTAGTATATATGATTGTGTATTGTTATTAAATGTTAGCGCGCTCATCCCAGATCCAGCCCCAGCAGCTGCTGGGCCCTGCCATCCTATTCCTATGCAGGTTGTCCCGCTCCTGTCCTTTATGCTGTAATAAACCTACAAAAACTCCTACTACCTCGAATCTTGACTCTTATTTATTGAGCTATCTGATTATTGCTATATCCAGACAAACCTAGATCCGGTATTATTTATTTATATACCACATAATGGCGCCCGAATAGGGACTTGCCCTTTCCCCACGCGTCGGTGAAGCCACGCCGGCCCCCTGACCCTCTGCAGCCGTGACGGAACCATACCGTGCACGTGCAGATATTTCTGCTTCAAGTATCCCTCAGGCCCACGGAGGAGACGGAGGTGGCGGTCCAGCATCCAGACGAGACGGTAGAGGAACGCGGCGAGTCCCGACCAGAGCCCAAGCCGAGAGTCCAAGGTCCGAGGTATCCGGAGGCCCACCTGTAACAGAAGTCCGAAGTTCGTCCGTCCGGCGTCGAAGCAGTCCAGTCCAGTCTGAGGCCTTCCGTTCTTGCTGCCCGGTGAGTACCGTTGCTGGGGTAGTATCTAGACAGGGTCAATCTAATTGACTCTGGTCTGTGGGTTGGTGGTACACAGTCCCACAAACGAAGTGTCCACTTCGGTGGATGCGGGTCCTGACGTGTCTCTGTATGAGACCGGTAAGTTTCGTACTGTTTCAGCAGTGCATCTAGTTCCTGTTCTAGTCAGTTCTGTTCTCGAGAAAATTCATGTATTCTGTTTTCCGTATTCCAGGTAGTATTCTGTTCGAACTGTTATTCTGAATGTTCTTCATGTATTTTAATGTCGTGGTATGAGTGCGAAGTGATTCTCGTGTTTATTGTGTATTGTATTGTGTCCAGATCATAGTTCAGTCATGCCGCTCTTTTCAAAACTGCGTCAGTTAAAAACTAGAAAAGGTCTGCTAGAAGCAGCAGTTCCTGTCCCGCCTAGGGACAGTCCAGGTCATTTTATGTATCAGAAGCATGGCATAAGTGCCATATTGTATCTAGATTTATGGGTCGAGTATACCAAACAGTTAGAGGAAAAGTATAGATGGCCTGTATCAGGCACATGGGATGCCGAGTGCATCATGCGAGTAGAAGAAGCATTATGGAAAAAGAAAGCCAGACAGTCACAGAAAGATGCCATCGAGTTATGGCGCAAAGAATCTCATAAAAGAACCGAAAAAGAAATCAGAAAGTCAGAATTAAGTAGAGAATCCTTAGAACGAGCCCAAGAAAGGGAATTAATCGAGATTGGTGAACGAGTTAAAACCGAACAGTCAGACAGACAGAGGCATGCTCTTATTAAGGGTATGTATCCTCTTCTTGCCGAGGACTTGCCAAAAGCAACCCCAGAGGCATCCAGTAATTTTCCGCCACTATTAGTCCCGACCAAGCTACGTCACAAACCGACCGCAGCTGATATTTTTATCTCTTCCTATTTGGACGACACAGTCCCAGAATATGCAAATCCCGCTCCGCCAGTCCCTGTAAATCAGGCACTTCCCGCTCCTCCAGACACCGGAGTACCTGTTACGGTACCCCCGGTCCAGCCCGCCATACAAGTCCAGCCTGCATTTCCATTTCCCACTCTGCCAGGACGAAGAGCATCAGTAGACGACTCTAGTTTAGGGGCCGCAGGAGGAGGTCCTCCTCAAACCCCGCCGCCACACAAGCGTTTAACGTTAGCCGAATTACATGCACAAGCGTCACAGCGTACGCCCAGGTATCAGTCTGTTGCAGAAATAAGAAAAGCCCTTAATGAATGTGGCTATGATCCAGTCCCAGGCGAGGATAGTATGGTTTTATATTCATTACGGGTAAGAAAGGTGACCGAGTATCTAGTTACCCTACCAGATATGAAAGAAGATCTAGACAGAATATATCGTTTTATCCGTACAGGGAATGATCCAGAAAGTATTAGTGACGTCATGTGCCAAAGAAAAGTTGAAGTCCAGCTCATGATATTAAAGTTTCTGATTAATTGTCTAATAAGGGAACAAGATTATCCGACCAAAGATCGAGCCGAAATGAAAGTCCTGACAAGGTGGAGTGATAATATAGCCGAGGGTAAGCACAAGACTATCGGTAGTATAGAGAGTATGTACAAGAAGATTCGTAAAGAAATAATAAGGGTACACGAACAACGTAAAGAAGCACAAGTAAGCGAAAAGGAAAATGACTCTGCGGAAGAGGTAGAGGACGAGAATCCCGACAGAATAGCGTATGTAGGAAAATCTAGATTTCCAGATCGCCATTTGCGCCTAGAACACAAGTCAATTTTTCATCATCCAGCACCAGAACAAGGTTCTCTGGAACAAGTATTTCAAGCTACCGATCACATTCTAAAATCACGAATCGGTTATAGCGAGTTAAGTACCATGCATGAACAAGAACTAGTCCGATCAGCAGTCCGATGGATTACTGACTCTACCACTTTTCCAGACGAAATAGTGGCACAAATGTTTCTGAAATTGCCCCCAGCCGAGCAGCGACTGGCGGGTATGTATATGATCCAGCACCTCATTACATTGTATGAGGGTCAACATTCTGATCCAGGTCCGTTACACGATGTCCTGAACGAGTTACTCCAGTATAAATGGAAAGGTTTAAGTACCGATTTGATTAGTGTCATTCTAGAACAGCGCCACAAATACAGAACGTTTCTGAACCCGCATTTTGTTCATGTCTCACCCCCAGAAAGTAAACCCTTTTACATAGACAGACAGAATCCGTTACGAGAAGTGCATCCAGTTAAGACAGACGGTGGTGAAATGCAACGAGTGTTTGTTTACACCCCTATCACAAAGATGGAACTCTTAGAGATGAAAAAGTTAATTCCCTGTCATGATAAAGATCCAGCAGGGTTCCACCGAGAATTAAAAGACATGCTCCGTATGGGAGAATACACGTATCCAGATATAATTAAAATGTTAAAAGTCCTGTTGCCCGCAGGGGTATATGAGAAACTCAAAGAAAAAGAATGGGAGGTGGGAGAGAAAAAGATCGATTGGGCAGTTCTAGAAGCCGAAGATAAGGCACTAGTACCAGGTACCGGTCTTGGAGATAAATGTAAAGAATTACCAGAATTGTTAATACAAGTTTTGCCTAGGTTATTGACAACTAGAAAAGAAGACTGGGATGCAATCTCAGCCTGTAAACAGAAACAAGACGAAGATATTAGTGATTATTATTCCAGATTTGAGAAATGTTTTACCATAAACAGTGGCCTCAAGACGAGTAGCGAGTCATACCCTCATCTTTTTGTTACTAAATTAGTCGAGAATTCAAGTCCCCAAATTAAAAACCGAGTTTTGAAAGTCGAAAGTACCTGGCAAGCTAATACCCCGTCCCAGATGTTACAGATGCTTCAATATCACCAGAATAGAATCAGAGAAGAACAAGATCACGAGAGAAAACGTATGAAAGACACGAAAATGAAAGTACTAGTTGCACAATCTGTTCCTCAAGACAGTCAGAAGAGGGGTCCGAATCAAGCCAGTCATCCTGCAGCTCCCGTTAAAGGAAACTGCAATTATTGTAAACAGCCAGGTCATTTTATAAACGAGTGTGCAGTTCTGAAACACAACATAGCTACCGGTAAGACTAAAGAAAGACCACGTCCGCCGAGACAAGAACAAGTTTCACAGACTCCTCAGTCACAGATTGCACCACAGACAGTTACCGCTCCGCAGCCTATCGCTGCAACACAGCATGTTACACAGCAGATGTACCAGTATGCACAGTCTGAGTATCCAGAGTATCAGCCATATTCATGAAACAGCCTAGAGGGGGAGGTAGGCTTGCCTCTCATCGAGATACCTGTAGATCAAGAAGGTCCCTATGTTCACAGTCAAGTATTAGGGAAAGACAGAAAGTTTCTGATTGATACAGGGGCAAGTAGGACCACTATCAGTCACGCCGAAGTTCCAGGGGCTCCGCTCTCAGGCTCAAGAAATGTTTCCCTTGGATTTTCAGGAAAACCTATTGTAAATGAAATATCAAAGCCAGTTACTCTAGAAGTAGGTCCATTGTCCCGCACTACTGATCTGTTACTCACTAAGTCATGTCCAGAAAATCTATTAGGCATTAAAACACTGAAAGAGTTAGGTGCAGTTATATGCTGTTCCCCAGAGGGAATACGATTGTTCCTACGTGACTTCAAGGGTCACTATGTATTACGAGATTTTGATCCCAGATTGTCCAATGTTCCGCAGCATCTATGGGCGCAAGGTCCAACTGATGTTGGTTATATGCAAATCACACCCCATCGTGTGACTCTCAAGCCGGGTGTAGTGTTACCACGAATCAGGCAGTACAGATTGCCACCTGAGGCTGTAGCAGCCTTATCCAAAATTATTGACGAGCTCATGGCTCAAGGAGTAGTTGTAGAAACTGACTCCAATGTATGCAACTCTCCGATCATTCCAGTCATGAAACGTACTGATCCAAATGCACCTCCAGTATATCGATTAGTGATTGATCTCCGAGAACTTAATAAATGTATTATTCCCCAGTACCCAGTTGTCCCAGATATCTCTTCCCTATTGACAGCCATTGATTCAGAAGCCTCATTTTTTACAGTCATAGACCTCAAGAACGCATTTTTTAGTGTCCCCATTCATCCAGACAGCCAGTTCCTTTTCGGATTTTGTTTAAATGGAAGGAGCTATATGTTCACACGAGCTCCTCAAGGTTTCACAGAAAGTCCTAGTATTTACAGTCAAGCACTTAAGAGACAACTAGATAACATTCACATGCCAACTGACACTGCCCTGCTCCAGTATGTCGATGATCTACTGATCACAGCCCGTTCTGAATGTGCTTGCGAGCGAGCATCCCTTACAGTCTTGTATTTCCTAGCCGAGATGGGACACAAGGTGTCCCCTTCGAAGCTTCAATTCTGTGTCCAGCAAGTGGTCTACTTAGGACACTTACTGTCCAAGAGGGGTAGGCAGTTGACACCAGACCGAATCCAGTTAATAGCGAGTCTTCCTCAGCCCAAGACCCAGAAGGAGGTACGTGCTTTTATTGGCCTCACTTCTTACTGCAGACAATGGATTCCTCAGTATGCATTTCTAGCCAAGCCACTGATACAGTTAACGACACAGGAGGCAGCCGTGTCGACTGTCCTCCCTTGGACATCTGAACATACACTTAGTTTCAATGAGTTAAAGAAAGCCCTATGCCAAGCTCCAGTTCTAGCAACACCGAACTACAGTAAGCCTTTTACACTTTTCGTCACAGAACGCGAAGGTACAGCATTATCTGTCCTCACACAAGATCAAGCAGGACAGTACAAGCCCTGTGCTTATTTTTCGAGCACATTAGATCCTGTAGCCCAGGCTCTGCCTGTGTGCCTCAAGTCAGTTGCAGCCACAGCACTTGCTATCAGACAAAGTGATTCCATAGTATTAGGACACTCCCTGACAGTACAAGTCCCACACTCCGTGGAAGTTCTTTTAAACCGAACACAGACTCAGCACTTGACAATTGCACGTTTAACAGGTTATGAATTGACACTGTTCCAGCCACACATAGAAATCAGACGCTGCAACGTTTTAAATCCTGCTACATTGTTACCATCAGTTACTTCGAATTCTGCCACACACGACTGTGTGGAAGTAGTTAACATCATGACAAAGCCAAGACAAGATCTGACAGATATTCCATTACCAGATCTCGACCTGACACTTTATGTGGATGGTTCATGTATGAGAACAAGTACAGGAGAACTAGTCGCCGCGTATGCAGTGACTACCGACACCGACGTTATAGAGACACACCGTATTGACACCCTGTCTGCTCAAGCAGCAGAGCTAGTTGCTCTGACTCAAGCCTGCATACACGCCAAGAACCTGAAAGTTAATGTTTACACAGATTCACGTTACGCATTCGGAGTCGTACACGACTTTGGAGTGCTCTGGCAAGAGAGAGGTTTCATGACTTCTCATGGAACCAAGATTCAGCATGGTCTCCTCATTCAAGCTCTGTTAGATGCAATACATTTACCGACATCCATTGCTATCATGAAGTGCAAAGCACATACGAAAGTTACTGACACCATTTCCCAGGGTAATGATCTAGCAGATCGCACAGCCAAGCTTACAGCTCAGACTCCAGACATTTCAGTTAATCCGACACAGACGCACACTCCAGATCCGACTACATGCATGACAGTTAAAGACCCTACTCAAGATGTCATAGATATCCAGTTACATGCTACTCCCGAGGAAATCAAGAAATGGTCCGAACAAGGAGGGGTCCAGACAGATCAAGGATGGTTAACGAAGGGCAGAGCCACATGGTTTCTCCCCGACTCTATGGTTCAAGTCATTATTAATACCGCACATAGTCCAGCACATTTAGGAGAAAAAGCCATGTTAGACAGTATCCAGAACCTTTGGTTCAACAAGCATTTACGAGCTGCAGCCAAGCAGAAAGTCCGTACCTGTATGATATGTTGTCAGTTTAATCCAGGTAAAAGTGTCCCGGTGGAACAAGGTGGATTCCAGCCCCCTGACCACCCTTTTGAAGTCCTCCAGATGGATTACATTCAGATGGAGCGATGTCGAGGTTTCAAGTATGTCCTTGTAGTTGTATGCGCTTTGTCCAGGTGGACGGAGGCATATCCAGTTCCAGATTACACAGCCGCGACCACTGCCAAGCAGTTGGTTCGTGAGTTCTTCCCCCGTTATGGACTCCCTAGAGTCGTATATTCTGACAACGGCCAGCCATTCTCATCTGAACTCATGAAGCATGTGTCCCTTTTGTTAGGGTACCAGTGGAAGTTCCATTGTGTACGCCATCCTGAAGCAGCCGGTCTCGTAGAGAGACATAATCAGACCCTGAAAATCCGAATTGCAAAGGTTTGTCAAGAGAAAGGTGTGGACTGGCTCGTAGCTCTGCCAGTCGCTTTGTTTTATATGCGCATGGTCGCACATTCCAGATCAGGTCTATCCCCGTATGAGGTCGTTTTCGGCCGCCCCCCTAACATGTGGGGTACTCCTAGACCTCGAAGTATTACCGATGTTTCAAGTAATATGCTGACAGATTACCTAGCTTCCTTGATGTCTGCCCTCAACTCTTGTCGTTCACAGGTTGCCGCCGCATTTCCAGACAATACCGAGGTGGCACCGCATGAAATCGTTCCAGGATCCATGGTCCTAGTGCGAAATTTCGATCGCTCAAGTCCGCTGGAGCCTCGCTGGAAGGAGCCCCGACAGGTCCTCCTGGCCACCCGTACAGCCGTGAAGTTGGAGGGACGCAAAGGCTGGGTGCATCTTTCGCATATTAAAAAATTTTATGGACTGAAACCAGTCTCAAAGAACATTTCCCAGGATTCTAAAGACTGCCAAAGTACTATTCTTAAGGACTGTCCCGCAAAAGACACTGATACTGCACCCTCCCTGTTAGAGAAAACTCCGCAACAGGAGTATAAACTCAAGTTAAGGTCTAGTAAAATAAGTCAGCCAGTTTGATTGTCTAAGTCCTCCCCTAGGTGAAACGGTTAGACCGGTTTCTGACATGTATAAAATAGACCCCCATAGTGAGAGAGTTAGTCAAAACTCAATCCGATGTATCGTTTTTCTATGTTTCATATTATTTCTCAGTATTATGATTTCCTGCACCAGTTATGCATTTTATCTGTATTTTCCAGTTTCTCATGTAAATAAGTCTTCTAATGCTACAGTAGAGCACACGTTTAGTGATCTGCCTCCTCATGAACTCTCTTACCGCCTCGCTATGCGTAACAATTCTTTCATCCGCATGTTACATTATTCACACCAGACCAGCAATGCCACTAATTGTTGGGTGTGTGGTCGACTCCCCCCTTTCCAGACACCGAAGGGAGTTCTGCCACTCTTTCCTTATCCATTTTCACATAATGGTTCGTGTGGAGCATGGTCCACGTTAACGTCATCCTCAACAGATATGTCTTTTCTTAACAGTACATGTTTTCCAGACAAGCAAGGTCTTCCCCACAGAACAGGGTTAGAACTAGAAAACGAAGTTTACAATTTAGGTAATTATTCTTCGAATTTCATGGTCCTGAATGTTCAGTCTGATACTACTCCAGACTTACCTACTATTTCAGTACTACCAGTCAAAGGTGAATTATGTGTCCGAAATAATGGTTCCGTACATGTAGGACATAGTGATTGTACTACTATTGTCAAGTATAGTGACAGTGGGAAATCTATTTTCAAAGCTTCACGTCATTCTTATTTTATTTGTGGTCAGACCGCATATGTTCGTCTGCCCCTCGATTGGGAGGGAACCTGTTACATTGCCTTCCTACTGCCACCGGTTTTTCTAGCCCCACCCGACTACCATAGGAATTCCCACCTAGTACATACTAGACACAAGAGAAACCTCCCGATTGTCGATTATACTGAAACTACTCTAGAACAATATATAGATATCAATAAAGGTGTCTTTCCTTATTTAGGTACAGTTGTGAATAGTAAACTGATACGTAGATTAACCAGAACACTCGAAGCAGTAGTAATTGAGACTACTTCTGCTCTAAGTAATTTAACCGAAGAACAATCCTTTATGAGAATTGTCGTGCTCCAGAATCGTCTCGTCCTTGACGTCATATTGGCCGATAGGGGCGGGGCCTGTAGAGTCATCGGATCTAGTTGCTGCATTTTCATTCCAAATAACGCGCCGTCTGTTTATTCAGCTATAACCAGACTCCATAAAATTGCCCATCTGTTACACCAAGATCCAGGCACCTGGACATGGTCCGGTTGGTTCTGGACTATAATTTCCGCTTGGGGATGGAAAGTCTTGTCCTTTCTAGGTATTGCAGTAGCGATCATATTCAGCTGCTGCCTCTGTATACAATGTGGCCCTGCGATTTGCGGCATTTGTGCTACCTCTTGTATTCCTAGTCCCAAGCCCCGTTCTAAAACACGTTCCCAGAAAATTCGAGACGAGCAAATGATACTGTATGAAATGATAGATGGTATCATGAATATTGATGTTTCCTGATGGAAACGTAGTGACAAGGAGGGAATGTGGAAAAGTAAATTTTGCCATGTTCTGTGTCCCTACGCGTCATCCATCATATGTTATCTGTGCATGATTAATATGCATATGTATTCCCTATGTTCGATTAATGACGCAATTACAGTTGTGTCCACCCCTAGTATGTCAGTTTCCAGTTCTCGTGAATACTACGAATATCAGGCCTATGTAAAGCTACGTTGCCACGTTTCTCAGTGTGGACGTTATTTCATTGTAAAGCCCCCGTTCCTAGGCCTCAAAAGGGCCCGGACACCAGATTTCAGCTCCTGTCTCCTGAAGCCCTCGCTGAGGAGCGATACAGCCCCCACCTGTATCCTCGACCCTTCACTTACTTCCTGCCTCGCAGTGCCCGGCTCAGCCTAGCTCTGCCTCTGAGTCTGCCAAGAGTATGTTATGATTCCAGTTATCAGTTCAGTCCTCCTTCTCTGCATTCCTAAAGCTACTGAATCGCATCAATAGTTTCCGTCATTGTCTAGCCTTTACGTCTCCACGTTAGGGAAATACTGCATTTAATGGTCATTTAATATTCTTCATCACGCACTACATGTAGAATAATGCATGCTCCAGTCTTAGAGTCTGTTCGCCTTTACCCCGATAACTTTTGGATTCCATCAACATGTTCTCTAAACATCAGATACTAGATACTGCTTAGGTACATGTCGCCCTGACTCTCCAGACTTCAGTCTCTGCTCCTAGTACAGAGTTCGAAGCCCCCAGCTTCTCCTAGTAACACGTCATTGCCAGTTTGCGCGCACCATTAGGTCAGAGGTCCCGGCTCCTTAGGTAGCCCCCTCCATGTTTCCGCCCCATTCATGACATATTCTGTTACGTTTGCATCACATGTCTATGTATACGCCTCTGTTACACCTACTTTCACCCTTATCTTTCGCGACTGCTATTGATCACACCCACTGCTCCGCCTATCGTATGTATTGTAATGCAACTGTTTTAGTATATATGATTGTGTATTGTTATTAAATGTTAGCGCGCTCATCCCAGATCCAGCCCCAGCAGCTGCTGGGCCCTGCCATCCTATTCCTATGTAGGTTGTCCCGCTCCTGTCCTTTATGCTGTAATAAACCTACAAAAACTCCTACTACCTCGAATCTTGACTCTTATTTATTGAGCTATCTGATTATTGCTATATCCAGACAAACCTAGATCCGGTATTATTTATTTATATACCACAGAATAACCCCCGTGCGCGGCATCCGGCGCAGTGGCTGGTGGGGATTGTGGTCCCCCCCCCGACCCGCTCTCCACTCAGCGGCCGCGGATGACTGGGATACGTGTGCGGCAGCGGTAGGCGGGCCAGAGGATGGCAGGATGATTGCAGGCTGGTGCGGGCACCGGCGAGGCGTTGGCGGAAGGTGAGTGGTCCGCTAAAGTTCACCAGGGCAGCAAGTCACACCAGGGCAAAAGGGATACACAAATAAAGTACTCCAACTGGCTGTTGCTCCCCGCTCCACCGAAGGTGACGCTTGTATTTATGAGCCTTCTGGGGCGAATAACCCCGTGTGCGGCTTCTGGCACAGTGGCTGGTGGGGATTGTGGTCCCCCCCCGACCCGCTCTCCACTCGGCGGCCGCGGATGACTGGGATACGTGTGCGGCAGCGGGAGGCGGGCCAGAGGATGGCAGGATGATTGCAGGCTGGTGCGGGCACCGGCGAGGCGTTGGCGGAAGGTGAGTGGTACGCTAAAGTTCACCAGGGCAGCAAGTCACACCAGGGCAAAAGGGATACACAAATAAAGTAATCCAACTGGCTGTAGCTCCCCCCTCCACCGAAGGTGATGCTTGTATTTATGCACCTCCTGGCGCGAATAACCCCCGTGAGCGGTTTCCGGCGCAGTGGCCGGTGG
The DNA here is from genome assembly GCF_964261635.1 of Lissotriton helveticus. NCBI lineage: Eukaryota > Metazoa > Chordata > Amphibia > Caudata > Salamandridae > Lissotriton > Lissotriton helveticus. The sequence goes on from NC_136067.1 coordinate 18,330,029, forward strand.
GGATTGTGGTCCCCCCGACCCGCTCTCCACTCGGCGGCAGCGGTGACTGGGATACGTGTGTAGCAGCGGGAGGCAGGCCAGAGGACGGCAGGATGATTGCAAGCTGGTGCGGGCACCGGCGTGGCGTTGGCGGAAGGTGAGTGGTCCGCTAAAGTTCACCAGGACAGCAAGTCACACCAGAGCAAAAGGGATACACAAATAAAGTACTCCAACTGGCTGTAGCTCCCCGCCTTACCGAAGGTGACGCTTGTATTTATGCGCCTCCTGGCGCGAATAACCCCCGTGCGCGGCTTCCGGCACATTGGCTGGTGGGGATTGTGGTCCCCCCTCGACCTGCTCTCCAGTGGTCCGCTAAAGTTCACCAGGGCAGCAAGTCACACCAGAGCAAAAGGGATACACAAATAAAGTACTTCAACTGGCTGTAGCTCCCCTGGATGAATGGACTCAGAAATTACATGTAGTTTAGAAATGGCTTGCTATACTGTAGGGGCATTATCGGGGACGTAAGCACAGCAACTAGACCCAATTAATTTACAGACTCCTCCTCTATCTGCTAGGACAATATCTAAAACCATTCTGTTTTGTAAAGTCAAAAGACAATCCACCTGAAGCTAGGCCGTCAAGTTACTCAAGGCTCCGGAAGTTACATTTATCGTGGCCTCAACAACACAAACCAACTGTCTAATGTTTCTGCTATTGACCATTGGACCCCAAAAGGGAAGGAACCATTTAATAAAGTCTCCTCCCTCTTGTCCAGCTGTGTCTCCAGAATCAATAACCCCTCTACCATATCGCTTACTGTGATGATCTGCAGGAGCAGTATATGTCGGAGGAGGCAGGAAAGCTATATAACATGTTCCCGAGAAATAGGTGGGAAGCCATGTATAGGCTCTATCGTGACAGATAAAATATGTACCTTGAGATGGTACTAACGGTGAAGAAACCAAGGGTGTACATACGTATGTATGAGAACAATTACTCTTTTCCTGGTTGATCTTAGTGTTCTGGCCATTTATTTGTAAACACAAATTACCTTTATGAGGTATAGTCCAAATCGGTGAATAGTCCAAATCGGTGAATCTGTTTAAAGTTGTCAGTGAGGCTAGTGATATAACGAGTCACATTCCAACCATCATATGCTCGTTTCTCATCCATGGGAATCTTACTAATGTCGGCAATTTTTGCCATAGTCACTATTCCCTTTATCAAAGGACAATGAGTAAAATCCACTCCACCACTGTAGGACCCACCAGGAGGATATCGAAGTTGATTCTGGTATGCATTAGAAAACATAGCCAGATAAGCCCAAGCAGAACCCTCATATGAAAATGGGAGAACTAAATATGGCATCCCTCTATTTGTATTATGGGGCATGAGTCCACAGACCCAACAGTCAGTAGTATTGACTACCAATTGGTGTTGATGCAACAACTGAATAAATGAATTGTTAAGATATTCCATTCTCCTCATCTGTTCATGATCTGGGAGTGCATAGAATTTGTGCAGAGAAATAGTAGTAAAGGAAATCAAAAAGACAGAAGTAAGAACAGTTGCTGGCTGCATAATGTGTACAATCCATCCTACACATGCTAATAAAGTACATAAACATACCAGAATACATAGTGCTACGCCACAACGACTAAACAATTTTTTATAATGTTTTTTTTTCATCATTTTAATATCACCCCCTTCCATTTCGTTATCCATTACTCTAAAGGCGTTGCTCACGATAATCTTCCTTAATCACTTGGCTGTGATTGTTAGCCGTCCTATGACACTGCAAGTCCTGTTGACCTAGTCACTATTCAGGTCACAGCCAAAGACTCCTACCGTGACCCTGCAACTTGATGGATAATGAAAAAGGAATGTCTTTTATATAAAATAAACAAATTCACAAAACGCAAACTTTAATTGTCTTTGGTCAACCTTGATCTCATGTTGTACCGTTTTTTGCCAGGTATCGTTTGGTCCCGGAACAAAGTCTCTGGATCTGATGTGTTCAGTCGCAAGTGAGATGGTGTAGCTTCCTGCAAAATGTTGTCGTCCTCTCTTTCACAACTTGTCCAGTCCAGGCGTGCACTACTGAACGGTACAAACCTGGGTACTTTCTCACATTCACTGTCACCAACACCTTTTCGGACCCACTGGTCATAAGGTAAAGGTAATGGTACCCTTTTACAGTCCACGCCGTGGATCCAATTTTTCTTCCCAACTACCTTTACTGATGTACGAGTGGTCAGCAAGACTTGTCTCGGCAGCCCCCAACGAAGTTCCAGGTTCTTTTTCCTCTGGAAGTTCTTCAGACACACCCAATCCCCAGGTTGGATGGAGTGTCCGGGATCTGAGGAGGCCTCCGGCACAGCGTTTTGGACCTGTTGACAAATAACACGTAATTTAGCGGTGAGGTCATGCAGATAACCAACCAACAACGGATACGGAACATCCGAATATTTCTTGGGCGAGGGACTCCCCAAACGTTTGCTGGGCATCCAAAAACAATCTCATATGGGCTAAGCCCCAAAGGAGAAAGGACTGTTGTTCTTGTTGAGAGAAGTGCCAAAGGCAAGGCATCAGGCCAATAAAGGCCTGTGCTAGCCAGTATCTTTGCCAATTTAGGCTTGAGAGTGCCATTGTAACACTCTACCAAACCCGCTGACTGAGGATGGTTTGCCGCATGGAATTTCTGCCTTATACCAAGACCCACACACATCTTCGGCATAATTTGACCTAAGAATTCACTCCCATTGTCGCTCCAGACAATGCGCGGCAAACCAAACCTCGGGGAAAAACTCCTTCAAAAGACCTTTGGCAGTGGTCAAATCAGTATTGTCCTTTAGGGGGTAGGCCTCTATCCATCTGGAAAAGGCGCAAACCACCACCAGGACATACTTAAGGTTGTTGAAACGTTCCATGTGAATGAAATCTATTTGCAGTACCTCAAAAGGATACGTAGGGGGAGCAAAATGACCTGCCGGAGTTGGGGTTCCCTTTCGTGGATTGTGCATCAAACAGACAATACAGTGCTTCACCACATTCTCTGCACATTTGGGAATACCTTCATTCTGCCATACTGGAGCCAGAAGTTTACATATACCCCTTGCATTGATATGGGCTGGTCCATGTGCCATAGTAACTACAGGTAGTACATACGCATCTGGTAACAACCATCGCTGATGCTCTGACAATTCCGTCCAACATCCCATCGTGTCCAACACTCCCGTACTCTCTCTCCACTTACACAATTCTTTCTCCGTTGCTTCCTTCTGAATCATTTTCACACTTTCCACTGTGTCTTCACACATACCTCCTTCTGCGACCCAGCTTGCAGGGCCTGCAACATACATGTGACTTTCAATATCTTTCGCTGTTTCCCTCGCTACTTCATCCGCAAATGCATTTCCTCGACCCACATCATCAGTGATCCTTTTATGCGCACTGCACTTCACAATCGCTACTTGAGCAGGCAAAGCAAGTGATTCAAGAAGGTCAGTTACCAACTGACCATGCTGTATTTTAGTGCCGTGGGAGGTAAAGAATCCTCTTTCCTTCCACAAACGGCCAAAACTATGAGCAACACCAAAGGCATATTGTCTATCTGTATAAACGGTCACTCTCTTTCCTTTCGCCAACACACATGCTCTCGTCAATGCAATTAATTCTGCAGCTTGCGCTGAATTCTGTGAAATGTGTGCTGTTTCTACCACTGTATGCAAAGTTGTAACAGCATAAGCTGCTGTTGTCTCGCCATTAGGAAGCTTAAAACAAGACCCATCTACCCACAAAATTCCATCCGGATTCACAAGTGGTGTATCTTTTAAATCAATTCAGCCTTTAGTTTCTTCTTCTGTACGAAGAAAACAATCAAGCTGGTCTTGTACATTTTTCTCGTCTAGAACAGGTAACAATGTTGCTGGATTCAGAACATTACATCTCTAGATATGTATATAACTAGCTAAAAGCGTCAACTCATATCCTGACAAACGGCCACTCGTTAAATGTTGTGTCTTTGTTCTGTTCAAAAGAGTATCCACTGCATGTGGCACCATAACATTAAGAGTATGATCTAATACCAGTCCAGCAGATTGACAAATGGAAATCGCCGCTGCTGCTGTTGATTTGAGACAACTAGGTAATGCCTTGTCTACTGGATCCAATGTAGCCGAAAAATAGGCACATGGCCTTTGTTTGTCTCCAAATTGTTGTGTCAAGACTGACAATGCATAACCTTCTCTTTCCTGAACATAGAGTGTGAAAGGGTTACTGTCATCTGGAGTATCCAACACAGGAGCAGAACACAAGGCAGTACGTCAATCAGAAAAACTTTTCTGACACTCATCAGTCCAAGGAAAAGGTTGGGGTGTATCTTTCAGAGTAAGTGCCAACAAAGGTTTGGCCAACAGAGAAAAATTTGGGATCCATTGTCTACAATAAGAGGTAATGCCTAAGAAAGCACGCACCTCTCTTTGTGTGGATGGCACAGACATTCGTGCAATTGCATGGATACGCTCTGGGGTCAATCGCCTTCCCTCCTTCGACAAGAGATGACCTAAATAGGTAACCTCTTGGCGACACCTTATGGTGTAAGTCAGACAAATGTTGCAGAAGTAACACAGTTGAATTTTTACAAACATCCTTTGAATCGGCAGCCACTAACAAATCATCCACATATTGGATAAGAGTAGCACCTGGAGGCAAAGAAAAGGTGTCAAGCTGAGATTTCAAAGCCTGACTATAGATGGAGGGACTCTCACAATAGCCTTGAGGTGCACGTTTAAATCGGAAGCTTCAGCCTCCGAGAGAGAAGCCAAAAAGATCCCTACTCTCCTCAGCAATAGAAATGCTAAAGAAAGCATTTTTGAGATCAATAACTGAAAACCAAGATGCTGAAGCACGAATCATAGTGAGCAGAGCAGTAATGTCCGGAACAACAGGAAACAGAGGGACAACAATTTTGTTGACCTCTCGGAGATCAATTACAAAACGATACACAGGTGGCTGAGAAGGATCAGTACGTTTAAGAACAGGCAGAACAGGACTATTGCGATTGAGAGCGAGTGAGTGCTACCATTTGTGCGCGAAAGCGTTTGTTTATTTTAACTTCGTTTAAAAATACTTGCTGCTTACTTTTAAAAAATTGCGTGTTTTGCACTGTGATATTTGCTACTTTGCACTGCACCTACCTTTCACCTAAACGCTCTGTTCTGCAGTGTCCTGAGGCGAAAAGCCGGGTCCTGCTCTTCTAAATCTACAAACTTTCCTATCTTTAGCTATCCCTGCTCCCGGGTCACTGACCTCGAGGTAGGACTTCTAGCGGCGGCCATATTAGGTGAGGAGAAGGCTTGGGGGCTGAGAAGCAAGCGCTTAGCCACGCCCACCCTCCCGCCCTCGTGGGCATAAAAGAACAGATCCTTGCACTTTCCTCGCTGATTGAGAGTGAGTGAGTGCTACAATTTGTGCGCGAAAGCGTTTGTTTATTTTAACTTCGTTTAAAAATACTTGCTGCTTACTTTTAAAAAAATTGCGTGTTTTGCACTGTGATATTTGCTACTTTGCACTGCACCTACCTTTCACCTAAACGCTCTGTTCTGCAGTGTCCTGAGGCGAAAAGCCGGGTCCTGCTCTTCTAAATCTACAAACTTTCCTATCTTTAGCTATCCCTGCTCCCGGGTCACTGACCTTGAGGTAGGACTTCTAGCGGCGGCCATATTAGGTGAGGAGAAGGCTTGGGAGCTGAGAAGGAAGCGCTTAGACACGCCCACCCTCCCGCCCTCGTGGGCATAAAAGAACAGATCCTTGCACTTTCCTCGCTGATTGAGAGCGAGTGAGTGCTACGATTTGTGCGCGAAAGCGTTTGTTTATTTGAACTTCGTTTAAAAATACTTGCTGCTTACTTTTAAAAAATTGCGTGTTTTGCACTGTGATATTTGCTACTTTGCACTGCACCTACCTTTCACCTAAACGCTCTGTTCTGCAGTGTCCTGAGGCGAAAAGCCGGGTCCTGCTCTTCTAAATCTACAAACTTTCCTATCTTTAGCTATCCCTGCTCCCGGGTCACTGACCTCGAGGTAGGACTTCTAGCGGCGGCCATATTAGGTGAGGAGAAGGCTTGGGGGCTGAGAAGCAAGCGCTTAGCCACGCCCACCCTCCCGCCCTCGTGGGCATAAAAGAACAGATCCTTGCACTTTCCTCGCTGATTGAGAGCGAGTGAGTGCTACGATTTGTGCGCGAAAGCGTTTGTTTATTTTAACTTCGTTTAAAAATACTTGCTGCTTACTTTTAAAAAAATTGCGTGTTTTGCACTGTGATATTTGCTACTTTGCACTGCACCTACCTTTCACCTAAACGCTCTGTTCTGCAGTGTCCTGAGGCGAAAAGCCGGGTCCTGCTCTTCTAAATCTACAAACTTTCCTATCTTTAGCTATCCCTGCTCCCGGGTCACTGACCTCGAGGTAGGACTTCTAGCGGCGGCCATATTAGGTGAGGAGAAGGCTTGGGGGCTGAGAAGCAAGCGCTTAGCCACGCCCACCCTCCCGCCCTCGTGGGCATAAAAGAACAGATCCTTGCACTTTCCTCGCTGATTGAGAGCGAGTGAGTGCTACGATTTGTGCGCGAAAGCGTTTGTTTATTTTAACTTCGTTTAAAAATACTTGCTGCTTACTTTTAAAAAAATTGCGTGTTTTGCACTGTGATATTTGCTACTTTGCACTGCACCTACCTTTCACCTAAACGCTCTGTTCTGCAGTGTCCTGAGGCGAAAAGCCGGATCCTGCTCTTCTAAATCTACAAACTTTCCTATCTTTAGCTATCCCTGCTCCCGGGTCACTGACCTCGAGGTAGGACTTCTAGCGGCGGCCATATTAGGTGAGGAGAAGGCTTGGGGGCTGAGAAGCAAGCGCTTAGCCACGCCCACCCTCCCGCCCTCATGGGCATAAAATGGAACCCTCATATAGGCAGCGCAGCGGACGGGCGCAGCGGGGGCGCCGGCGGGGCGCCGAAGGCGCGCCAAAGGCAAGCCCGTCTGCGCCCGTCCGCGACCGGCCGGGACCAGGGACCAGGACCCTTGGCCCCACGCCGCATTATTCCAAGGAAAACCTAATTGCGCTTAATAGCGCTACCTACTCCATTAGCCAACATACACAACAGATTCTAAGGCAGGAGAACCTACTGAAATCCGTAGCTGAACCAGCCAAGAAAAAACCCAACCAGAGAAGAAGTAGAGCACCGGTAACATCACTGAGCGTCAGCTTGCTGAACACTCGTTCACTCCAAAAACATCATTTAGAGGTATTCTCCCTGCTCCAGGAGGGGAATATAGACATTCTAGGAGTCACGGAGACATGGTTGGATGACTCTTCCGCACCCGACTTAGTTGCCGCCCTCCCAGCCAATTTTGGTGCTATCTCTCATAATAGAAAAGATGGCAGAAAAGGGGTGGGAGTAGCACTGCTATATAAAAATGTCTTTAAAGCAGAAACTATCTGTGCTGAATGCATTGAGGGAGCAGACATCTTAGGTGTTAAGTTTTGCTCTCCCACTAATTGCCTCACGATAATCATTGTATATCGCCCAACTAAAACCCCCCCAACATTTCTAGAACCTTTCTTGGCATTACTCCATGACCTCCGCACGAGATATGAGGGTCTCGTGGTAATGGGCGATTTTAACCTCCACTGGGAGGAGCCCATTAGAGACATCACGTCCAAACAGCTAGAAGATGCAATGACCACACTAGAACTAACCCAGATTGTGATAGGCCCAACCCACATAAAGGGCCATACACTGGACCTGATTTGGACCTCTGTTCCTGCCCTGTGCCCAGTCACTTCATTGCCCTGCATTTGGTCAGACCACTATCTTTTACAAGGTAGCTTAGCTTTCCCGAAACAAGAAAGCACCTCATCCGACAAATGGCGGGTTGTGAGAAGATGGAACGCCATTAACCCGGATACTTTGCTATCTACTCTACAGCAAGCCTCCCACTTAAATAGGCTACCGGAAGATGACCTAGAGAAGGCCAGCCAAAAGCTATCGCAAAAATTAGTATCTGCAGTTGAGGTGGTAGCCCCAGCACGTAAGATAAAAATCAGGGAAAAAGGTAAAGGCGCCCCATGGTTCAATGATGATCTGAGACTCCTAAAACGGTCCCTGCGACAGTGTGAAAGAGCCTGGCGAAAGGGGTATGATCTTAACTGCCAGACTTGTTATAAGGAAAAGCTTGCCTTGTATAAACAAGCCATCATAACCAGAAAAAGTGAGTTCTACGAGAACAGAATTGCCACAGCATCTAACCCCCAGAAGGAAGTTTTCCAAGTACTCACTGAACTGAGGAAAAAGAAGGACCAACCGCCTTCCTTTACGCAAGAGGACTGTCATAAATTCCAATCCTTCTTCACCTCCAAGATATCCGACCTTGTGAGAGAAATCAAAAGCACCCCTAGGCTTGACTGCCCGACTACTCCGCTAACTCCACCTCCCACAATCACTGAGCCTTTAACCTCCCTACCCCTACTTACCAAGGACTCCCTGACAAAAGTGATGAACCAAATTAAATCAGGTTCTCCGGCGGACCCGTGCCCCCCGCAGATATTTAAACAAGCCTGGCCAGTTCTGGAGGAGGATATTTTATCACTCCTAAATAGCTCCCTAACCTCGGGACTAGTCCCCTCTATTCTGAAAGAGGCGAGACTGATACCCCTGCTAAAAAAGGCCGGTGCCGACACCAAGATTCTAAAGAATTACAGGCCCATATCTCAATTGCCTTTTTTAGCAAAAATATTGGAACACCATGTGCTGTCTGCCCTCTCGCACCACCTCGAGAGCAACGCACTACTACAACCCAACCAAGCTGGGTTTAGAGCTCACAACAGCACAGAACTAGTCATGTTATCAGTGCTAGATGACCTACGTCTTAAATCAGATAATAAAGATCCCTGTGCCCTGGTGCTTCACGACCTCTCCGCGGCATTCGATACGGTCAATCATGACCTTCTTCTGTCACGGCTGGGGGAGTTTGGCATCAAGGGCACGGCCCACGCCTGGCTGACCTCGTTCCTAGGTGGACGGGTCCAGAAAGTACAACTGGATGATATGGTGTCAGAGGCTGCTGAAATCACATGCGGTGTCCCGCAGGGCTCCGCATTGTCCCCCTTGATGTTTAACGCCTATCTGCAGCCCCTCATTGCATCTCTGAATCAGATGGACTGTAATATATATAATTATGCTGATGACACCCAGATCATCATCCAGATAGGCGACTCCCCTTTGACTGATCAAAACTTGAAGAATATTTTAAAATTTACCGTCAACTGGATGACGGCAAACTTTTTAAAGATTAACCCTGATAAGACGGAGGTCCTTCCTATCACCACTTCATCCAGCCCCTGGTGCGACCTCCTTTGGCCTTTGGAGCTGGGTACCCCCCCAATACCGGCAACAGCAGTGAAAAGCCTGGGCATAATCATAGACACAAATCTTACGATGTCAGCCCAGGTCTCGACGGTGGTGGGCACCTGTGTAGGCCTCCTGAGACAACTGTGCAATCTAGCTTCTATTCTAAAGGCAGATACTCTCAGAAGAGCAGTGTCAGCCTTAATTCTAGCCCGTCTGGATTATGGTAATGCCATGTACTTCGGCATCACGAAAAAACTCTCCAGGAGACTGCAGATCGTCATGAATGACGCGGCTAGACTTATTTTTAATAAACCGAGAAGGACACCGGCCACCCCCCTCCTCCGGGAGCTACACTGGTTGCCAGTGAATCAACGAGCGAAGTTCAAGGGCCTATGCATCACGCAGAAAGCCTTATATGGGCAAGCCCCGGAATATATTAAAAAACAACTTGTCCCATATGCCCCTAACAGGAACCTACGCTCAGCTAACGCCGCCCTATTGATCTGCCCTAGGATCAAACGATCCACTATTGGTGGCCGGACATTCTCCCACACAATGCCCAAAGCCTGGAACGAACTGCCTGAAAATCTGCGCAAGGAAACCAGACTCCTGCCTTTCAGGAAAAAGCTAAAAACCGTGCTTTTCCAAGAGGCATGGGGTAATATCTAGTCTGCTTTCCCCCTGCCAGTACTCACTCACCTGTCAAGCGCTTAGAGACCCCGGGGTGATAAGGCGCTCTACAAGTTGAAAATACAAATACAAATACAAATTGCAAACATTTCCTCGAGTCTCTTCAACCACACCCTTCTGAACAAAGTCATAAACAATAGCCAATAAAGCTCCTCCACCATCATTAGAGATCTTGTATTGAGGAATGCGTGGTAACTTAACATCAGGCTTAACAGTAATCACATAAGGCGGAATCTGAAGCAAACCAACATCATTCGGACCCGTAGCCCAAAGTGTAGCAGGAAGTGAACGCAATTCGAGTGGCAGTTGGTCTTTAGATACATACATTGGAGAAGTCAATTTATCACCCAAAGTAAGATGTACACCAGAGGGGGAACAATACAACGTGGCATGCAAACGTTTCAATAAGTCCAAACCCAACAAGTTTTCTCCGCAACCGGTCGTCAAAAGAAGCGGAGCTTCCAAATCATACGGACCAATGGAAATAGGCAAAGGACAAGAAACAGGATTACTAACCGGGGCACCAGAGAATCCTACGGAAACATTTGTTAAGCCAGACAAAGGTGCCCCAGGAGTTTGGAATGCATGATAGAAGTTCTCATTGTACCAGTGTCCAAAAGAAATGATTCCGTAACGCCTAATGCTACAACATCAACATAAGGTCCATTCTGATCCACTGGAACTGATACAACTCCCTTACTTTGTCTATGGCTGTCCTAGCTAGTGTGAAAATCGAAACTTTCATTCTCTGCACAATAATCATCATTATAATATTGCGCGGACTGAGAATTCTGCCGATCAAATAATTCATAGGGTTCTACAGGGGTAAAGAACGCTGTCCTTGAGGCACCGCACCTCGCCCTCTACCCCGAGGTGCTGATTGAAAACCACCACGACCTTGTGGCACAGATTGTCCACCAGCACGTTGTAGTAAAACCGGACACCTAGGGCCCGATGTAGGTCACCAAATAATGGCCGAATTCGGCCGTTTCCAACCGGTATTTGGTGATTGAGATGTGGAGGCCAATATTTTGCACAATCGGTAAATTTACCGATTCTGTAAAATACTGAATCGGTAATTTTACCGATTTGGTAAATTCCAGATGTAGGTCGCACTGTTTACAGTGCTACAGGCCTTCAGAATTCGGTATTTTACCACCCAATCCAATTGGGTGGTGAAATACCGAATCTAGGTGTGCATGCACATGTGTGCATGCACACCTATGCCATGTGTCCTTAGGGCATGTCTGTGTGCCACATGGCACACATGCCTGTATTTGGGGTGCTAGAGGGTGTCAAAGTGACACCCCCTGCACCCTTGCTGCAATCGGTATTTACCGAATCGGTAAATACCGATTCGGTAATGCCCATTGATTCCTAAGGGCTTCAATGCCCATAGGAATCAATGGGCATTACCGAATCGGTATTTACACAATCGGTAAATACCGAATCTCGACGATTCGGTATTTACCGATTCTGAAATACCTACATCCCCCCCTCCATTTTACCACTTCTTAAATACCGAATCGGTATGATTCGGTATTTAAGAAGTGGTAAAATTAAATTACCTACATCGGGCCCCTAATCTTAAAATGACCTTCCTCTTTACAATAGGTGCATAGATTAGGACCCAACGGAGGTCGCGGAACAAAAGGTGTAGGTTTCTGCAACAATCTCTGAAACTGTGGAGGCTGCTGTGATTCGGATTGACCAGAACGAGGGGGATAAGCCTGTTGCAAAAGAATCTTTGTTTTCAATTCTTTAGTCTTTTTCTTAACTTTTTATTTTTCTTCCTTATCCCTATTCTCGTAATACTGAGCAGTGGCTAATATCTGGGCAGTCGATGAAACGGCCCATGAACTCTCTGATTGTTTTAATTTATGCGATAATTCTGGCAGTAAATTAAATACAAATGTATTCACAAATAATCGCTGTCCACCTTCAGTACTCATATCTTGACCACTATGATCGATGAAAGTTTCTTCAAAACGAGTAAAGAAATCGGAGACGCTTTCATCCGTCTGTTGTTTGCACGCCGCTAACTTATCCCAGTTAACGCGTACAGCAGGCATCATTGTTTTCATGAGGGCTATTATTCTATCAGGTAATTCCGTGATCAAATCATTGGGTTTGGAACCACCTATCTGTCCTGCAACTGCGGCCGCGATAGCAGCCCAATGTCCACTTAAAGATTGAGCATGATCTTCCCTACGAATTTTAGTCCATAGAGCTTGTGGGACTACATTTCCCATCAATAATATCTGCCAAATTCATGATACACGCATCAACAGTCTGGGACAATTCTTCATAATACCCAGCAGGATTCTTACGAGGGTCCGGTAAAGACTGTTTAAGCGCCAAGACTTCCGCTCGTTTCCAAGGATCATGTACCCATATACGCTGGAAATGAGCAAGGATAGGCGGATGAGCATTTGGATCTGCATCTCTCCATATTGGAGGAACTTCTCGCATAGGACATTGTATCATTTTACGATGAACCGCAGGATCAGGTTCAAGAGAAGTTTGAGAGAAAAAGGAAGACCGGAAAGCAACAAGCTTTTGAACAGCATGCTCTACATCAGGACCCACAATAAGTCCCTTATCAAATTGATCCTGTATCTCGAACAAACCCCGAGGAGGTAAATCTAGATCCGTATCTCCCCACCCTTTGATAAGAGTGTTACACATAACATTAAAGACATACCTCTGCGTAGGCGCATTCCATTGTAGAAAAGTGTCTAAAATATCACGCGTGCTATACTGTGGACCACTCCAATGATCCAATTGCGAGCGAGAGAATCTAGCTATATCCGCTCTTCCCCATCTGGAATCTGACTACGAGATTGCCTTCGAGACGAAGCAGGAGAAAAATAAAGAGGCCCAAGAAAAGGTGACAAAAGACCAGAAACTGTGTCAACTAACCGTTGACGGGCTGTAGGGGAATCCGACACCAGAACAGGAGACAAAGTATTCTGTAAAACAGGAGAGGAACTAGTAGCAAAGGAAACTGAAGATGGAGGAGACTGGAGTACTGAAGATTAGAGTACAGAAGTCAGTGGCAAAGGAGGCGGAGGTGGAATTACTGGAAGAGGCAAAGGTGCAGGAACCGGAATAACTGGATTAGCAGCAGGTTGTAATGGGGGAGCATTAGCACCTAATACATAAGGTGGAGGTAGTGTCAATAGATGGGACATAAAAAGGATCTTTGTCAAGACCCTTACTCTTTGAGGAAGCAGGCAACACAGGATAACATCTATCTTTTGCCATACGATGCTGTCTTTCTGAAACTTCAATCATCTGATCAGTCAAACATTGCCGTCCGGGCTTTTCTCTTAAACAAAATAGCTTCCAAATTATTCAATATATCAAGCTCAAAACTACCATTTTGTGGCCACTGGAGGACACCATCTTTCTTCGTGTATCGAATCCATGTTTCGTTAAAAATTATAGGACCAAGACCATGTTTCGAATAGAGCTCATAAGTGGGAGTTCCAACCGGATGAATCGGACAAGAATCCTCTAGCCGGGAATCCCTAGAACAACCAAAGCAACAGAGTTTCCTAAACTTACTAAATCCAGGCATTTCGTAATGAACTGGACTTTCTACAAACGTCAAGGGGTTTAAGACAATATAGTCACAGCACAAACGTACTTACCCGTCGGCTTCGATAAGTGCACTAATCGAATAATAAAACCAAAAACAAAGAGTGGGCGCTACCCACGAATACTTAACTAAATGTTTTTGTACGCCAACAGATGTCCGTCTAACGTCTCGCGATGCCAATCATCACCAGAGGGCCAAGACAGGGCAACAGTCAGGGCAGCAGTCGTCAGCAGCCGTCGGAAAGGAGTAGCCGCGCTGTAAAAAGACCTTCGGTCCACTTCGACATACAGGGGTCGCTCACGTGGTTCGCGAATCCTCCAGAATTTTCTTGCGAAGCTCCTCAGGACCCTTGGGCTGAACCACTACCACTGAAGTTGCCCACACATTGGGCCGCCAATTGGAGAACCGGGCCTTATGGACCCAGCGGCGCAGGGCACGCCTAATATCTCCGGGTTCACCTACCTTGTCAGACAGAGACACGAGACACTCTGTTGGGCGTAGAAAATCACATTTATTAGCTGCAGCCAAGCACAGTTGACCAAGAAGTTACAGAAGGTAGATTCTTAGGAGACTGCCACTTAACTCCGTGGCTCACAATCTCTTATAGGTCGTATGTTTACAATGCCCACTCCCAAAACATACAAAACTGACAAATAGGAATAGTTCGAAAACAAACTATTGAATGTCAAAATACACCCTCTTTTCAGACCCCGGGTGCTCTCCTGCCCTCAAATTAATCAGCACTAGTGCCCGTAATTTAATTTGAAGGTGGTAGAACATGTTTGAATGCTTCAAAGGATAGTTTATGTAACAAGAGAATACACAAAGAGAATAGCGAAGGTCAGTCAAATAGAATCAAGTCAAGAAGAATGGTGGGACCCAAACAGGGGAGTTAGACAAGGATTAATCAGTCTAGACACGGATTTAACAAACTCAGCCAGGACCTGACATCGGTTTGGTAATCAAGGACAAGGGTTACTCTTTAACAGACGAGACACGTAGCAGCTGAAAAGGCAAAAACACCGCGTTCGCCGTGCTGCCTGAGTGAGGCAACACAAAATGGCGGCTAAACACAAAATGGCGGCTAGATACGGAACCTCACCCCCAAAGAACAAACTTCAAGGATCACTTGTGTACATATCTTTTGCACCCAAACTTATAAAATCCACAAGAGTATTTGAAGCAACTGTAACATTCTGAACATCGGAATTGTATCAATTCCCCCACCGATGTTCGCCTTCAATAGATAATAACAAAAAAGCGAGCAACCCAATATACCCTTGAGGGTTCGGGCAAAGAATATAGAAAGGTAAGTGTACCTTCAAGGGATTTTGTTAATTTTAGTTAAAGCTTCAAGCTAAAAATCATAGTTAGTGACCCCAAACAGTTTAGGTCAAATGTGTGGAAATGCAACAACACTTATTCATTCACTATAGAGCAGTCACAATAAGTGATCAAAGAGAAAGAACAGATATAGCGGGTGTATATGAAAAATCTGTATTTAATACTCTATGAAAAATAAAAAAAGGGTACAAAATCAATGTCAACAATGTTACAAGAAGTACATATTAGACAATCAATCAAACACTTCTTTGAAACAATTGTCTACGCTTTTCGTCCTTATTAAAATTAGTCTACAAATCCAGGCAAGAGAAAGCGTGAGTCGACGTTTCGGTCTCTTATAAATTCATTGATGAGACCATCTTCAGGACAAAGGACAATTTCTGAAGACCCTCAAAGTAATATAGAGTTATTATTAAAAAAACATTCTATATGATGTCCATTACATGAAACTTAACATTACGCATATAACACCCAAGCTTTGTTTAGCCCAAACAAATATTTGCTTCAACATCCATTTTGGCTGATATTTACCAAAAAATTCACATGACAAACTCCTTGTGATCAACACAAAAGGCACTGAACAGCCCATAGTCTATATATACACGAGTTCTGAATAAGGCACTCTTTTCACTAGCATTGAACATTTGTTCTTGTATATTTATGTACCTTAGTTGTTGAATCACAGGTGACCTGAATGTTTGCGGCAGATGTCTTCGCTGTTTAATCAAATAATCAAGGTATCTGTAATATATACATACAGAAATTCGAATGACATAACTTATCGTTATGTTGGTATTGCAACAGTATTGTTCCTTCTCGCCATAAATATGGCTTTTCTAATTCCATCTTAAAAGCCTCTTTTGGAGCAAACCGCTCATTTACAAGCAATGATTACCTTAAGGTCAGCATATAACGTTATGTGCATTCGTAATTAACCAATATTGTGACAATTGCCGGTGGCTATGGCCAGTCACACATTATTGTAAAGTATGGAGGAAGAGATTGAATTGGCTTTCTGCTCCTATATTTGTCATATCAGTATGCGTAAACTGCTAATGTCACTCCTTTTATCGCAACTGCTATTCCAACTATGGCTCATACATGCATGCCATTATCTTCCACATACCGTAGTAAGGTTAAATCATTACCTGGAGTTACAACAATCATCACTAAGGGACGAGATAGATTAGATTCTGCTCTTGCTCAGCACCAGCAATGTCGATAACTGACCTGATTAAAAGACCGCGTTAGGTATTAGAATGTTATCTGTCATATTGGGCAGTTCGCGATTCGTATAACCAACATGAAATTTATCTCAAAATGTGTCAATATGCTGTACCCATATCTTACAAATAGGTCCACATATATGTATAATTAGCCTGATTTTCATATGACTCGCAACCACCTTTCCAAAAATTATTACGGCAACCAGAAACTTTCATGCAAAATATCGGCATTAAAAAGGTAAAGACAATATTGCGTACCTGTTGCATGAATTCTATCAACCTCTCGTCCGTTTGTTTAAAGAAAGGAGGGAGGGTTTGAGGCCAGTAGATGTGCCTGTTGACAGAGAAAATAATCTCTGTGAAATTGTTTATAACTCATATGGTCGCATGAGCAGAAGCAAACGCTTTAATAAATAAATAAAGTCAATGTTGCATAGCGGGAAGCCTTATACCTACTGTGCAAACTTTATCGACTGCTTGTCCGTTTATTTAAATAAGTTGGGGCCAGTGGATGTGCCTGCAGTAGAAAGGAGAGTTTCTATGAGCTATTTTATCGTTCATGTGAACACATCTAAAATGTGTCAAAAGTCAATTACCAGCACGCAATGAGATGCTACTTAGCGCTCACCTTTAGAAAAAGTCTTTCAACGGTCCTCACATCCGCATACATCCGACATAGGGTGAAAACGCCCTAGCTTTTACCATGAGTGGTTTTATTTGATAGTTTAGAGATCGAAATAGGACTTAACTATAGGTCCCATTGAATTCACCACTGTTGGTTTCTGACAATTAGAGCGGCCATCTTGGAGTGCATGGTTTAACTATTATTGTGATATCCAATATCATCCCATTAATCAAGTACCGTATTATGTAGTGTATGATTAACACTGCAGGCCAAACTAAGTTACTTTTTAGAAGGGGAACATCATCCAAGTACTCTTTTTTTCTTTTTTTCTTTATTTCAAGAAACTGATAATTGTTAAATTCGCAGAATCGCGCGTAATGCTGTACTAACGATATTTATTTCAAGGATTCTTATATTTCCTTCTTCTCTTAGGCTAACATGCCCGTTGTTCTAATATTTCTAACGAGACAGCTCTAAAGCTGGGCCATTACAACCTAGGCCTAACCTAGATATATACGGACAACGATCTTGGCTGTATATGTTTCAAAGTCTTTCAAATAAAACTTTATTTAAAGGTGTGCCAACAGACTATTTAGAGCCTATTGTCGGACAAATTACTAAATTCTAACCATGTTGTGGCATTACACTTTGTCCAAAACAAATGTTTGTTAAAATCATTGAGAAACCATTTAAAGTTGTCTGTTTGAATTCTGCGAGCTTCTTATTTCACATTTTCAATCACATAGTTATAGCAACTGACATGACAATTATAAACATAGAAATATTTACAAAACCTCATGTTATTATTGTTTAAAAACATGTACACCATTTACTGCGGATACATATAGACTTAAACACTTGTGTCCCTCCAACATAGCTGCTGCGGATCCAAATAGCCTTATGCACCTGTATCGAAACAACATAGCTACTGCATATTGTATTAACAAGTCTTCAAAATAAGTAGCAGATACTGATTGACATTTTACATTACAAGGACCACATTCAAATTCTGATCTACAATGATCACGGTAATGATAGCATCTTCGTCCCTAACCGTAAGGGCTCCCATTTCACATTAGATATCATATGTGATGTCTGTTATTCTAATTATGAACATGGAACAGAGTTGCACATCTCTCTGATTACTTGCATATGCACAAGGCTGCATCTTAACAATATCTTGAATGACAAATGTATGAACTTATACATAGTGCATCTATTTATTGAATAATAAGTGATTAACAGGTTCAACATTATACATCTTATTCAAAGACAAGCTAAAGTGTGCCATTCAGTGGCACTATTAAATTCACCTTTCTATTGTGTCTGCAGTGCAAATGTATTTGCCTTCCCTCATAGTAAGAATCCTATCCACATTTTGTTGTCGTTTCGTGGGTTTGATGACATCAATGACCCACCATGTCGTTTGGTTGCAAGTGTGTCCTAGTCGAGTAAAATGATCAACAAGGGATGCATTTTCTTTTTTACATCTTATGCGGGACTGGTGTTGTAGAATCCTCTTTTTGACAGGCTCGATGGTCTTGCCAATATAATGTAGGTTACACGGGCATCTTATGCAGTAAACCACGTTTGGGGTATTACAATTGGAGAAAGACTTAAGAATTATATTTACATCATTAATTGTGCAGGTCTTAACTGTTTCGGTGGTAAGGCATGCCTGACAATTGCTACATTTAAAGTGACCTTTAATTGGAGCCAATTGTCTCATGTTGTCAACTGTATTTTGTTCATTTTTGTTGTCATAAGCATGAACAAGGCAATCCTGCAGATTAGTGCCTCTTCTGAATGCAAAAAGAGGCTTCTGCACAAACTCTGGAATGGATGCTAAAAGATTCCATGGTCTGAGCAAGATTTTCTTTATAGCATTTGTGTGTGTTCCAAAAGTGGACACACAGACCAGGTTATTTTTCTTAGGGCGATCTTTGAATGTCAAGAGAGCTTCTCGTTGTTGTATTAAGCTCTTTTCATCGATTTTTTTAGGAGCTTAGCTAGATAGCCTCTCATTTTTAGCTTTTCTTTAAATTTTTTGGCTTCACAGAAATAATCAGTTTTCAAGGTACAATTTCTGCGTAAGCGCAGAAATTGACCGAAAGGTAGCCCATCCTTAAGGGCTTGAGGATGATGGCTCTGGTTGTTTATTAAGGTGTTCCTGAAAGTGGGCTTGGTATAAAGACTTGTGTACAAATGGTTAGAAATGTCATTTTTAATGGCGATGTCCAGAAAGTTAATCTCATGGTTGTCTTGCTCCAGAGTGAACTTAAGATGTTGACTTCTAGTGTTCATCCACCCATGGAAATCCTGTAATTCAAGTTGTGTGCCATGCCACATCATGAAAACATCATCGATGTATCGCAACCACTTCCGGATGTTATTAAAGAAGGGGTTGGATACATCGAAAATGTGCTGATTTTCAAAATGGGACACATAAATATTAGCTATGTCCGGGGCATAGATGGCACCCATAGCAACTCCATTGAGTTTTTGATAGAATTTATTTTCATTAAGAAAGACGTTTTCACACAGAGAAATGCGTACACATTCAACTATAAATTCTGTGGGAACTTCATGTGGTCTTGGACGACCTTCCAACAGGTCTGTGAGAATGGTCAGGTGTTCTTGCTGCGGTATGCTCGTATAAAGACTTTCTGTGTCCATAGATACGAGTATTTCATTGATCGGGTCAAAGTCAAAATTTTCAACAGCATTGATGACTGCCATTGTGTCTCTTATGTACGATGGCTGCTGGATAGCAAAGCGTCTAATGAAGTGATCGGCATACTGGGCCAATGGCTTCAAAATTGAATTACAGCTGGAAACTATTGGCCGTCCTGGGGGGTCCATTAGATCTTTATGAACCTTTGGCAATAAATAAATTGCAGGCACCGTGGGTGTCTTATTGATTAGAAAGGATGCCTCTTTGACATTCAGCCAACCACCATCGAAGCCTTGCTTACTTAGTGCACTGATTTCTTTTGATAGTCGTGATGTAGGGTTGGTTGATGACTCCCTATAATTAGTCCTAACTGTTCTAACTTTTAATTGTTTCAACATTTCTGTATTGCATTTATCGGGTTCCCAAAGGACAATACCACCCCCTTTATCAGCAGGTTTAATTAAAGTGTCTCCTAAAGATTGGAGGTTTCGTAGAGCCTTTTGTAAATCCTGAGTAAAATTTGATTTATATTGCATTCTTTTCCTAAAAAGATTGTCTATCTCTATAAGGGTGGGATTTTCAAATGCAATTACTTATTTTCTAACCATGGAATTCATTGGATAGAAAGTCGATGGATTACGTAGTCCTGTGATGCCCATATCATTGCTCGTAGTATTATTAGCAAAGAAATTCTTCAATCTTACAGATCGAAAGAATTGATACAATTCAAGTTTTGTTTGGAATATTTCATTTCTATGTGTAGGGACAAAACTAAGACCGGCTGATAGCACCTCAATTTCTTGTTCTGAAAGAACATGATTAGAGAGGTTAAAGATGGAGATTGTTTGATCTGATGTTACCACTCGTAGTACTGGTTGCGAGTTTTGCGGAATCCCGGAGTGTATTGGTTTCGATTCCATCCTCTCCTCTGGGGTTGTGATATGCGAGGCTGACCGTTGCCCCTGCGGACCTGTACTAAAAAAGACTGCCGTGAGGTGGAAGGCTGCTGATCCTATTGCCGGTAATTGGCATCTACTGATTTATCACTACCAGATTCTGAATTGGTATCCGAAAAATTGATTTTCTTTCTTGATTGGGTTAGTATTTTGTGGAGCATAGAAGTCTTTATTTAAATACGGATATGTGCGTTCCTTATCGTACCGTCTAATGTCGTTCTGCAGCTTTTCGGTCTTTTTGTGCGAGTTGAACTCTTCAAATTCCTTGATGGTTTGTTGTACTTTCTCTAAAAGGAATTTGCTATTGGTAATATTAGAATCTCCTGAGATTTTTTTCTCTAACGTTTCTATTTCTTTAGTCAGTATTTTAATCTGTTTGAAGGCTGTGTCTATACTGAGCACCATCCAGGTGCAGGAGCACCTGTTGGCTGAGAAACTAAAACCAATTTTAAAGTCCTCGTCGTCTGTAAAAATTATGGGGATGTTACGCATTTGTAGGCCAGTTGGTATTATATTTGCATTGAGGCAATCAGTAAGAACTTGGCGTGGAGTTCTGTACGCACAAGCTTCTTTTTTAGCCTCTCCAGTTGGTTTAAGTCTGTTTCATAAGCTGATTGTACTAACAGAGTTTTATTGCCCAATAGAGAAGGACCTCCGGCAATTTTCAGTATGTACTCCTCTGAGTAGGACAAAGTCTCTGCCTCAGACATATAGATCAGTTATAGTTACACATAACCACTTTTCACAGCGGCCCACAACAGACTAGCGTCTGTGCTTGAATGATAACAAAAAAAGCGAGCAACCCAATATACTCTTGAGGGTTCGGGCAAAGAATATGGAAAGGTAAGCGTACCTTCAAGGGATTTTGTTAATTTTAGTTAAAGCTTCAAGCTAAAAATCATAGTTCATAAATCAACAGTTTAGGTCAAATGTGCAGAAATGCAACGACACTTATCACAAGGAGTTTGTCATGTGAATTTTTTGGTAAATATCAGCCAAAATGGATGTTGAAGCAAATATTTGTTTGGGCTAAACAAAGCTTGAGTGTTATATGCATAATGTTAAGTTTCATGTAATGGACATCCTATAGAATGTTTTTTTAATAATAACTCTATATTACTTTTAAGGTCTTCAGAAATTGTCCTTTGTCCTGAAGATGGTCTCATCAATGAATTTATAAGAGACCGAAATGTCGACTCACGCTTTCTCTTGCCTGGATTTGTAGACTAATTTCAATAAGGAAGAAAAGCGTAGACAATTGTTTCAAACAAGTGTCTGATTGATTGTCTAATATGTACTTCTTGTAACATTGTTGACATTGATTTTGTACCCTTTTTTAATTTTCATAGAGTATTAAATACATATTTTTCATATACATCCGCTATATCTGTTCTTTCTCTTTTGATCACTTATTGTGACTGCTCTATAGTGAATGAATAAGTGTTGTTGCATTTCTGCACATTTGACCTAAACTGTTTGGGGTCACTAACTATGATTTTTAGCTTGAAGCTTTAACTAAAACTAACAAAATCCCTTGAAGTTCCGCCTTCAATAGAAGCACCAACCTGAAAGACAAACGGGTCCACACCAGAACAAAACCATGAAGGAGCCCATCCAAGACACACTGTGGGTTTTACTGGCCATACAGGGACATTTTCCCTGTGGTACATGCGCTGCATGTCCTCAGAGTGCCCACCCCATAATATTCACTATTGGGACGGACAGACCATGGATACTTCATCGACATACTAATAGCAACAGTGAGAAGTTAATCTACTTAGTGACATGCCCCTGCAAACTCCGTTATGTAGGGATGACTACCAGGAAGGTGAAAACAAGAATCTTGGAACACATGAGTACCTCGCTGTAGGAAACAGGCGTCAAAGCTTACTAATTACTTTCTGCTAGAGAACCACGTACCGGACAAACTATCCTGGACTGTCTTAGAGCAGCCATACATCCCACCACATGTTACAGATAGAGCTTGGTATCTGTTCATCAAAGAACAACGCTGGGTACATAAACTCAAGATGGATGTGTCTGAACTAAACAATGATATCCCTTGGACTCCTCTATATGCAGGGATATATTGCTAGTATTACTGTTATCACTACATCATTTAAGATCAAACCCAATGAGGAGGTCTTCTGAATCGAATACCTTCTAGTCCTACTGGCTGTTAATGCCGATTTAGATACGCCATTAATCCTCATGATACATGAATATCTATTTTTTCTGAATCAAAACACCTACATTTCCCATCAACTTCGAAATTTTAGGAAGTTCAGTCACACAATTTCGAGCTTTTCTTAAGGAGGCTTTTTTATTGTGTGTCTTGCTATATAGGTGTGTTGCTTTAAAGTTTATACTCTTTTATAGACATGTAGGTTTAGATATATTATTAAACTTCAGGTACATCAGTAATCTTTCCCGTTTTCAGTACTACACTTCCCATCAACATAGAAAAGTTGAGTAGTTCTCTTGCACTATCTTGCACGTTTTTAAGAGAGACTTTTTCTTCTGTCTGGTAGCACTACATTTCCCATCTTCCTTGGAGCACTGAGCAGTTCTCTTGCGCTTCCAAGAGAGACTTTTTACTCCCAGAATGCATCGAGCAACCTGTAGTTTATATCTGTTTTTAGGTTGAGCTTGTAGCAGTGCGCATGCGCTTCGCTGGCGAGACTTTTGTAAGGGGCTTTGCAAAGCTTACAACACTCTTGTGCGTGTGGTTTTGTTTTCGTCATAGGCTATTGGGCTTTCTGTGCATCTTTCTAAGAAAGACAGCATGCAATTGGGCAAAGGCGTGCGCTTGTCCCGCCTTTGCTCTGCCCATGGCCAATTGCATGTGGTTACCTGCACTGGCCAAATCTGTTTTCCATTCTTGTGCAGAAATGTGTGCGCGATAATGCAAAACAGATGTCTTGATGTGGCGTGCACGTGCACACCACTCGCGTTCTTATTTTTATATATATATCTCCCTACAACACATCTCCCATTTCTGCTCCCAGTGCATGGTATGTGTTACCAAGTATAATTACTCTAATTTGAGGGGCCTCGAAAGGATAAAGTCTGAGTTGGCCTTGCTGTACGACCTGGAAGAATAGGCAGAGCTTTGAGTAGAAACGTGGGACGAGGAGGCTGCGAGGAAGCACTGTCAGGCTCTGCCTGAGGCCGAAGGTTTTCCCATACTTCAAAGCTCAAACGTGCCAAACTCCGGGTACATCTGATAATACCCTTCTGTGACTAACGGAGGCACACCTGGAAGTGTGTGCTCTGCTACCAACTTAAAGTACACATAGAAATGTCACTTGGGTAGAAAACTCGGGGTAACTGTAAATGGCGACGTCAAAGTCGAGATACTACCTACGATGCTCCTCTGTGCCAAACTCCGAATAACAAGTGAGGTGCTTGGCGAGCTTGGGACATGCCTGGGAATGCCCCTGTGGCATATGCTGAATAATTGGCTGAGGCTGCTGAACACAGGTAGAAGTGATACAGGCCCAGGTGCTCGGGTCTTCCGCCAGCCCGCACCTGACTGCTTCAGATGTCTGACGTCTGGATGCCGCCACAAGCCAAGGAGGATAGGAGTGTCCCTTCCTTACTGAGATCAAGGGGGGGCAGAAGCAGGATTCAAGGAGGGCGCTTGCTAGGTTTCCGAGGGTCGTCCCAGTCCTGTGAAGCGAGGGGCATCGGACTCAAAAATCGAAAACTGGACTGGCAAACCGAAAGGTATCTGCTTACTTTAAGTTTTAAAGCATAGGTTACGTTAGAAGCTGAGGTACTGGAAAAATAATAATCCAACAGTCACAAACAACCACATATTAGATACCAAGATACGTCATCTTGATTTGAATCTTATTTTAGGTCATGATTTAAAATTGCGGCAGAGCAGTGTGAAAGCGAAATACCTCGTCAGTTTTCACCTTTTTAAAAGCAGCTCGTCCATTGCCCAGCTGCTACGGAGGGGGCTATAGTTATCGTTACTAACCAAATTCGCCCGCGCTGAGAGTAACCGGCATGGTGACCGCTGTACTCTGCACTGGTGAGTTGGGGTGATTCACATGGAGGAAAAGCAAACATTTTCTTATTTCCCAGACTTCTTACTCCCTGATACAGAGGCCTTCGTTTATTCACAGCAACAGTCCACACTAAAACGCACAATCCCTCTTCAATTTCCACAGCAAATTGCAGTCCACGAGCCTCCCAGCGACCGCAAGCAGCGCTTCCCGCCTACCTGCTCTGAGGAGAATGAAGGGCACACGCACTTTATGTAAGAGAGGCTTATTGATGTTACTGAATTTATATAGGTGATATTGTAGTTAGATGTTGAAGTGACATAACAGGTTTTGAAAAAAAAACTGAAACTCATCAGTTATATAGTTTACTGGGTGAACTATAACTTACTCACCTGCCATGCACCA
Source organism: Lissotriton helveticus (assembly GCF_964261635.1). Taxonomy (NCBI): domain Eukaryota; kingdom Metazoa; phylum Chordata; class Amphibia; order Caudata; family Salamandridae; genus Lissotriton; species Lissotriton helveticus. Next base: position 18,354,959 of record NC_136067.1, read on the forward strand.
TTTATGACCTCATAATACATCAAACAAGCATTGGCATAGCCGTTAGGTGTCGCTTTTGGGACCTTATAAGTGTTTAGTTATTCAGCACAATATCCTTGGTGCAACAACATCAACTGTTGCATGGCTAAACACTTATAAGATCCCAAAGGCGAGACCTACTGGCTTTGCCAATGCTTGTTATACACATGTGTGCTTCTTTAAAAATGTAATTACACATGAGGCATACTTGCACCAATTAGGTCTTCCACTATTTAAACAGACTTAGCCTAGTCGTCAGTTACCTCAGGTCATGACTCACTTGGAGCCCAAGGTACCGACAGGTAAGTAAGCTTTTTTCTCAGCACAATGAGATGCATGTTGGCCTTTTAATAGAACTTATGTGTGTTTTCCAACAATTTAGCCCCATTTTCTCTTGCAATGCATAATGTTCTGAAAAGTCAAACTTCGTGTCTTTCTAACTTATGTTTTGCCTAAACTGCAAAGCAAGGCTCATTACACGAGGCATAGAGGGATGCATTGACTCAGTGCTAAAACGTATGTGTTTTTATTTTTATCTGCGCAATAACATATGTGGTTATGTGGGAATCTAGGACCCTAGTGATATTTTCCCAATTCATGCCTGTGGTATCTTCCTACACAGGGAGAACTGCCAACCATTCTATTGTTTCACTCACGCCTCCCCCGTCACCGCCGTGGAACGCGTCGCTGTGACATCAGTTGGAATGTCGCGGCAGGCAACGTTCTAAGGTGAGCGCCTGTGGCAGAGGGACGACGGCAGGCGGACTGTTAGCCTGTCAGCTGTGGCTCGGGTCTTTCTTCTCAGAGATTTACGAGCTGTTAATAAATCACTTGTTGGTAACCTTCACCTGCGTCAGTCTCCTTCTTCCAATACCACACTGGCGACGAGGGTAAACGGAAGATTAATGAGGAGCTGACCCCAACACACGAAGCATAAACAGCGTGCCAGGACACAGAAGAATAGATGAAGCATAGAAGTTCATTTGTACACTCCAGGCTATTGTACGTTGTGGAGGGAAGAACAGCCTCAAGAGAAGCGCTGCGGCTGGTAAAACGGAGGTAGTGAGGACTATTGAACTGAAACCAGGCAAGAGTCTGAGCGTGACTTTGGGTGCGTGGAGATTTAGAATGAGAATTCCTAATCTCAGTTACGTGTGTGCCGAAGAAGTATAAACCTCGCCTCACTCTTTATGACATGCAAGGCAGAGATAGGTGAAATCGTGTGATGAGAGCAGCAAAGAAATTTCAGACACCCTGCCTGTGAGGGTCTGGGAGAGTCAAGTAAGACTGTTGGAATATTTGGAGTACTAGCCGGCGAGGGAGATACAGTTGGGCGAAACCTGGAATGCGCAAAGGCAACTTGTAAGAAAAGCGCAAGCAGAGACATTAAAAAGCGTGTGGCACTGCACGAAGGCGAGTGCGAAGAAGAGAACGAACTCACCATCCCAACCTCTTGAGGAATTAGGAAGAGGAATAACTGATGGGCATTCACCCGTGAAAGAATATTAGGAAAGTGAATTCCTAGTGTAACAGCGCCATCTAGTGGGCACGAGGGAAATAGGCCTGTGTTGTGTCATGACTGCATTGTGAACTACCCTCGGACAATCTGGATATTGAATTTTTTTTTGATTGTTATGTTATGTTATGTTATGTTGTCTTGTAAAGCGCATGGCTACCCCAGCAATGGGGCGTCCCAGTGCTGTAGACCACTGGGGAACCCGTCCTGGCTTTCCCTGTGAGATGATCCCTGCTGGGTATCTCCAAGGTGAAACCAGGCATCCCCGGTGTATGTGGGGGGCCGTTGTGGAGATGAGGCAAGCTAATGCCCAGAGTTGCCGAGTGTGATCCCTGGTTAGAGTAGGCACAGAGGCGAGAATTATCGAGTCCGCTGACCCTGGTCCACGACCCTGCCGCGTCAGGAATTGAACCCTGGTCCCGAGCTGTTCTCTGCTTCCGGGTCTGCCGCCTCTAACCAGTGAGCCACACCACTCCATTGCACTGGTATTTTGCGTATATAGATCCAAGGACTATTTTTTTTTCTCCTCCTTTTCCATTACAACCCCTCATAGTATTGTACCATTCATAGTATGTCAGTGCACTTGTACACTAATAGCGTTTGAAACAAAGCTAACACATGTACATCATGCTAAAGGTAATGTTCCACCCTGCTGCATACAAATGTGTATGAAGATCAGTTTCAGTGAGGCATAAGGATTCTTATCTCACAGTATATTATCGAAGTACTATTTGTGTATTAAGAAAAACGTTTTTCCATTGGCTGGTCAAACGTGTAACTATAGGAGCGTTAATAACCCAAAGCAAGTGGGGAAAATATGCAAAACGTAACACCCCCACCTTTCTTTTTAACTAGCCCAGGGGAACCCGCCATACAATGGAAGAAATAGAAGAAGGTCTTCCTGAACTATGCAGTTGTGTGTGGGCCCAATTTAGGGTTAGAAAGGAAAGTAGCGTTGTTGTCATACTATATGGGGGCGGAAGGGGAGGTAGTGTTAGAACACCTTCCAAAGTTGAGTGCACATGAAGCAAGAGGATTGAATGAATTTGAAATTAGCCTGAAAAAACTAGATCTGCATTACCTTCCTAAAACTAGCACCATTATGGAACGGTACCATTTTGGTAAAGAGGGCAAAAGGAAGGGGAATCAATTAAGGATTTCTTATCAGATTTACGCAAACTGGCTGCTACATGCAAGTTTGGAGGTGCGTGTGAGGAAAGAATCAGAGACCAATTTGTGTTAACATGCAGGACTGAGCGTGTGCGTGAGGAGTTGTGGTTAAAAGACGACTCACCACTAAGGGAGGTAGTCATAGTAGCCAAGCAAGTAGAACACATGATGCAGTGTGTTAGTGAAATCAAACAAGACAAAGAGAGCAAAGTCAGCAAAAGCAAGGTCAATGTGAGCGAAGTGGTGGCAGAAAGTGAAGTTGTGTTAGCTTTTAAAGAGCAGAAAGAACAGAAGGAGAGCAAAGGATCTTGGAGCTTCAAGGGAAATTGCTATAGGTACGGCAAGCAAGGAAATATGGTGAATGACAAAGATTGCCCTGCATTGAAATACACATGCAGTAAGTGTGGCAGGAAGGGTCATTTCAGTCAATACTGCAGGAGTGGTCAGGGGTACAAGAAGCAAGGGAAGGATAACACTGCACGGGTGTGTGATGAGATCGTCCTGCAGGTACAGAGTGGAGAAATTAGCAATCCGAAAGATATGATAAAGGTTGAAGAGACAGGGTTGGAGGCTATGTTTGACTCATGTTCGAAGATAACAATCATTAATGCCAAAGAATTTGAAAGGGTGGCCAAAGGAAAGCACAAGTTGAGCAAAATGGACCTCAGACCAGGGGGCTATGGTGATCAACCTATCAACATGAAAGGGTATTTTTGGGGCACCTTAGGCTACAAAGACAGATTAACAGTCTCTAAGGTTTATGTATCCCTAGAGGGGGACAACATACTGGGATGGCAGGTGCAAAAAGAGCTAGGAGTATACCTCAGCCCCAACAAAACCCCTCAGATTCTGGTGCAAGAGGTAGGTGAGGCATTAGGAGGAATCGAGAAAGAGTTCAAGGAAGTGTTCAGTGGGGAACTAGGGTGCCTAAAAAACTATTCTCACAAAATAAAACTGAAGGAGCACGCGGTGCCAGTAGTAGCAAAAGTAAGAAACCTCCCCATAGCTATCCAAGAGGCAGTCAGGGCAGAACTGGAGAAACTATGCAACCAAGGAGTTGGAGAGGAGTTGGCCTAACGGCTAGGGTGCTCGACCTCGGACCTGGGGATCTGGGTTCGAGTCTCGGTAACGACGCCAAAACCTCCTGTGATTCTGGGCAAATCACTTAATCTCCCCTTGCCTAAAATGAATGTGTGTCTGTCCTCATGTAACTTAACTGGTGCTATGTAAAGCGCTCTGATACCTGATTCGGTTCGGGTCTAGTTCGCGCTATTTAAAACTCTACAAAAAAAAAAGGAGTAATTGAACCAGTGGAGGCAACGGAGTAGCTGGTGCCGATCGTCGCAGCTAAGAAAAAAGATGGGTCTGTCCGTCTATGCATCGACCTCAGGGCACTGAACAAAGAGGTGGTGGTCGACAAATTCCCGCTGCCCAACATCACGCAGATGATGAGCCTGCTGGAAGGAGCGAGAGTATTCTCGACGCTAGACTTAACATCGGCCTACTTCCAAATCAGGCTTCATGATGACGCACAGGAACTCACAGCATTCGTTACACCAATGGGAGCCTTCAAATTTAAAAGAATGCCGATCAGTCTAGTCTCAGCCGCAGCGGTATTACAAAGACTCATGGGTAGCATTGTTCGAGGCATTCCTGGGGTACTGTGCTATCAGGACGATGTACTGGTCTTTGGCGCGGACAATGGACAACACGATGCAAGATTGCGACAGGTGCAGGCAAGATTCAGAGAACAGGGCCTTACTGTGAAAAGAGAAAAATGCAAGATTCGATGCAAAGAATTGGACTTCTTAGGACACAAAGTAACGCCAGGCGGCATTCAGCCCAAAGCAGAACTCCAGAACACTATAATCAGTTTGGTTCCGCCGAAGACCAAGGAGGAAATAAAATCGTTTATGGGTATGCTGGAGTTCTACAGCAAGTTCGTGCAGAACTTTGCAAGCAGGACCTATGCTATACGCCAGTTGCTCAAGAAAGATGTGGTGTTCAGCTGGGATGAGCAGTGCCAAAAAGAATTCGAAGACGTGAGGAAAGCACTTGCGGAAGCCACACCCCTCAAAGCATTTGTACAGAACAGGAAGACGGTTGTGACAACAGATGCGAGTTCCAAAGGACTTGGGGCAGTCCTCACACAAGTAGGGGAGAGGGGTGAGGAAACCATAGCCTTCGCATCGAGATCCCTTAGGAAGTCCAAAGTCAATTACTCTGTAATTGAGAAGGAGGCTTTGGTGGTGCACTGGGCCATGAACAAGTTCCGGGACTTCGTCTGGGGAACCAAGTTCAACCTGAGACCTGACCACAAGCCCCTAGTCGAAGTGTTTAACAAGAAAGGGCTCAACGCGATCTACAGTAGAATCAGACTTTGGGTTGTAAATCTACAGGAGTATACGTTCAAAGTTGAATATGTACCTGGGACAAGAAATCTCGCAGCAGACTGCCTCTCACGCCTTGTGGGAGAAACAAAGGAAGAAGAAGCGGTCAAAGGGAGTGAACACGAGGAGGAAGAGTCACAAGCGGAAAAATAAAATAAATAAATAAATAAATAAAATAAATAAATAAATAAAATAAATAAAAAGTTTGTGTGATTACCCAAGGAGCCGTTGGAGAAGAAAGTTGGAAAGAGGCCCTTAAGGCGGATGACCAGTTGATGGAAGTGTACGCGAGGGTTAAAGAAAATTGGAAGCACAAAGACAAACAGGATGTGACCCTACGCCCGTTCTGGATGGTTAGGGATGAATTGCCCGTCATTGACGAATGCCTGTTCCGTGGCACAAGACTGATACCTCCCAAAAACCTGAGGGAGTACCTAGTAGATCTGGCCCATGAAGGACACCTGGGCATCACAAAAACGAAACAGAGGATGCGAGAGGACTATTGGTGGCCCAGCATGGACATTGTGATTGAGAGGAAAGTAAGAGACTGCATATCATGCACCATCAGTGACAAGGTGTTGAAACAACACACGTCTCCCATGCAGTGTAGACCACCCCCATTGAGGCCCTGGGAAGATGTGGCACTGGACATTGTGGGCCCGCTGTCGGGTGAAATTCGCACCCTCTACATTTTGGTGCTGGTGGACCTATATTCTAGATGGCCAGAGGTGAAGATAGTGTCCGAGATCACAACCAAATGTGGTTATTGAGTTCCTACAGGAATTATTCATCAGGGAAGGATTACCCAAGAGCCTGTTGACAGACAATGGGGTGCAACTCTGCTCTAAAGAAATGAAGGACTCCCTTGAGCTCAATGGGATCGAACACAAGTGCTGCGCTCTATACCATCCTGAGACCAATGGGATGGTCGAGCGGTTCAACAAGACCCTTAAGGAGAGCATCCAACTGGCAAGAATCAATGGACTGAATTGGAAGGAAGAAGTAGGGAAGCGCCTAGAAGCTTACCGACTGACCCCTCACCAGACAACCGGCGTTGCTCCATTCGAACTACTCCAGGCAAGAAAACCCAACACTAAACTTTCACCGGGGTGGATGGGATGGCATAAAGGGTGGACAGGACACTCAAGAGAATTGCAGAGGGTTGACAGGGAGCATAAAGCCATGTTAGACAGGAAAGACAGGTATGACAAACTGCATTCGGTAAGAGATGTAGGATTCCAAGTGGGAGACGCAGTAAAAATCAGGGCACCTACTGGCAGGGCGAGCTGGTCCGAGTTTACCAAACCCACAAGGATTGTCAAACTGTTTAAAAATGCTGTAAAAACCCAAGAGGGGAATATTTGGAATCTAGGAAGAGTAGTAAGGTGTCACTTCTCTGAAGAGGACAAAGGCATAGAGGACAAAAGTGTAGTCAATCCCCAGAGAAAGGGCAGATCACCCATGAATGGGTGTATTGGGGAACCCTACCCTACCCGCAGGGCTAACAAAAGGGTGGTTAGTCGGCCTAGGTACCTGGAGCAATATGTTACTGAATAGTCGTCAACACATATTCAAATGTTTTTCCTTATGTACTGTTTTCTTGTTTTGTGCAGGAAAGGGGGATGTGTGGTATCTTCCTACACAGGGGGCACTGCCAACCATTCTATTGTTTCACGCCTCCCCCGTCACCACTGTGGAACGCGCCGCTGTGACATCAGTTGGAATGTCACGGCAGGCAATGTTCTAAGGTGAGCGCCTGTGGCAGAGGGACGACGGCAGGCGGACTGTTAGTCTGTCAGCTGTAGCTGGGGTCTTTCTTCTCAGAGATTTACGAGCTGTTAATAAATCGCTCATTGGTAACCTTCACCTGCATCAGTCTCCTTCTTCCAATACCACAATGCCCATATATAGGTATAATTCATCCAATCCTTATATAGGCATAGGAATCATTACCTTATTTAGTCTTAGCCTGTGCAGGCCAAATACGGCATGGCTACTTCCACTAAACTCCGAGTATCCACAACGATTTCTTGGAAAAAACCAGCCTTTAGCAGTCAGGGACTTCCCCCTGCTTGAATACTAATTTATCCAAGAACTCCTGGAGTTTTCAAGGAACTGAGGCACTAGTGACGATATTATGTCCAATCTTACATCAAACTCGGCACCTTCAAAGTATAAATATGCCTACATTTGCCCAGTCAAACTCACGGTGGTTCAGGAGCAAATCGACTAACTACTTGCCCGACGCCCTGCTGTTGCAAGTGCCGAAGGAAGCCGACCCGCTAACTGAGGCACTGAGAAGACGCTGTGTTTTCTCTTGCTGAGAAATCCAGCTCTGGTGTTTCCAGGCTACCCTGATACGGAGCTGATTAGAGCCTTAGAGAATTCTTGGAACAGATTATTGGCAGAAAATTACTAGACTTAAGCTACACCACACTTACTCCTCCCTCGTACTAGACGTAGATTAGGTACACCGGGGTAGGCGTATTTTAGAAGCACCAGTTGAGTACTTTTAGCCACTATTTTATCACTGTATGTATTTTATGCATTTTATGTATTCTATGTTTATGGCTTAGAAACCATATCATGCTCTTACAGTACTATTTTATAATACTATTCATATTATATGCATTGTACTTCTTAACTAGCATTTCAATTGTAGCAGGGCATTTCTTATGCTTAAGAAATAAGACTGTTCAATAAATACTTTTATTGAAAACACCCGTCTCTCTATTTCTAAAAAACTCTGGTGAAACAAAGCCTGCACATCTGACTGAGTGAAATAGCTGACTATTGTTTCCGCGACTCTGGAGATACGTTTCATTCTGGGGAAACAAAGTTGTCATGTTATATGGTTGTCAGAGACTAATCCCTTCTTGTACTTTCGAGAAAGTTTCTAGTGACCTCTGAGCTAGCTGGCACTCACTATTGAGTTTAATATATTCGGCAGAGACCTAGTCAACTTATTTTCTACGTCTAAGCTGCAGGATATATTATTCCAATGCACAGAGCTGATTGGAAATATAGGAACTACACTACATGGCGCCCAACCTATGGTAAGGCGATATTTTAACGCTAGATACTAAAGAAACTCAGTTGTGCTTTTCACACAGACCCCTTTTATCCCGTGAAAACTTTAAAAGACGTCTGGAGTGGGTGAAAGGATAATATCTGCCAAAACTGAGTAGGAAGAAAAATCCTATGTATTAGTTTTTGGTTTATTCAACGTTGAAGGATACAGTGTTCCAAAATATTGTGCACCTAATCTTTGTTTCCTTGAAACTTGTTCTGCAAACTCTCAGCCGACTAAAATGACGGAAAGTGATACCGATTGGAGAGAACTGCAACAGCAGCTCAAGCGGTCTTAGTTGACGCTAATATCATAGAAAATTATAATGATGCTATACTGCTCCCGATAAATGTAATGAGAAGTATAACTTACAAACTATAAAACAATGGAGTATCAGCAAGAGGTGGCAGAGTAATTCTATTCATGGATTCAGTAAGACAGAGGTATTCTATTCATGGATTCAGTTTCCAGCAGCTAATGCGGGAACACGTGAGTTCCACTACTATAAAGCAGAGGAACCTCCAGCGGAATACGTTCCTTTCGAGGACATTGAAATTCCATTAACTTACCAAGAGCATCAGCTCTGGTTTAAAGGCGTCCTACAACTACAAAATCAGATTACCAGGCTCGGTCCACTAGCTAGACCACGAGCAACATGACCAGTACTAGCTAGCTACACACCACATCCAGACATTGAAGGATGTCAGATGCAAAATTGTTAGCTCAGCTAAAACAGTTAATTAAAATACATAGACAATTGGTTCAATATGTCATGTGGACATTAACAGTCCAACCAACTGTAAGAATTCCACAGCACACCCCTCACAAGGGGAACACACACAAAATCACACCACAGACTATACAGTCAGTCATTGGTAAACTACCAGCAAAACGAGAACAGATTCTGTTCTGGTTAGCACAAAAAATTACTCAAATAGAGGCAGTATTTCCTGATAGTACGCCTCATGAGAAACACAGGATTCTGACAATCTGTTTACCTATGGGGGTTGCACCACACGTAGAGGATTGTGACACTTGGGGCACAGTCTTTGCTTCAATCTACACTAAAACACATGATGTTCCATCCATGGCGGTAATACCAGACGTTCTAAGACAGATTCAAAATGAATACGGTCCAGAACCGGCTTTAAATCTAGGTATGAAATTACTGAAAGATTTCAAACAAGTCTCGGCTATACTATTAGCCAACATTAAAGGTGAAGCAGCATCAGAGGCAATCCGCCAGAAACTAAAAGAAACAGATATTACTGAGCAACCATATGAGCTTGCAAGAATTATTGAAAAATCCTTTGAGGAACTAGGTAGAGATAGTTTGGGTGGGAAACCACTAAAACCACAACTAACAGAAAATCCTGAAAAAACTTTTATTAAAAATAATTTCACTACTCCTAAAAAGAAGTGGGAGAACAGTAAACAAACGCTTCCTAGAGAGAAGCATTCCGAGTCCAGAAGAAGATCTCCCCAACGAGGAGGTAGGTCTCCCCAACGGGAGCCCTCTGAAAAGCGGTACAACCTCAGAAATAGGATTAATTTAAGAAAACCTGATAGATATCAAGATAATGATACACGTTCCTCTCGTACCTTTCAGACTTCACCGCAGAAATCAGAAAGAAGAGGACGGTCAGAACAAAAAGAAGAACGCGTGAAGTCCAAAGATGAACAGCACGTTCCAAAAATAAGAAAACTCAATTCACCAAGAAAAGTAAAGTAAAGTCCACATTTGTAAAGCGCACAATCACCCGTAAGGGTCTCTAGGCGCTGGGGGCCGTCGGGAAGATTAAGCGAGCTATTGCCCAGAGTCACATGGTGCTGGGCTAACCTGCCGCCGGAGCCGGGGATCGAACCGTGGTCGCCAGATTCCAGCGTCAGTCGCCCTGGCCGCGGCGCCACACCTCTCCCACAAGAAGGTAGCAAGTGTAAAGATCAGACATGCCGAGGATTCTGAGGACACAACTCAAGAACGCGGAATGGGCTCAGACAATGCTAGACAGCGCAGCAGAAGTAAAAATAGTTTGCAAGATCCTGAAGGATCATCTGGAGACAGTGGACTTGAATGAATGCATTCAAGTTGAAACTGCCGACACCAGGGTTAGTGTACCCCACAAGTTATATGAAGTAACACTCCGGATGTAGGGCGACATAACTAGAAAAATAAAAGCTCTCTTTTGGGACAAGCTTTCCAAGGGTTATGACATACTTCTGGCTGAAAGAGACTGGCCACCTGCAGTTGTTAGGGAGTTCCCACACGGCGAAGAGATAACTATGCCAGCCTTCTCAAATCACATTCCAATTCATAAAAAATATACCTATGCCAGGAAATGGGCAGTAGCTCAGGCTCCAGCATTATATAAAAATCACGCAGGATGAAATGTGGATTCTCTTCACCATAAAATCCAGTTACAAAATCAACCTACTGCTCAGAGGCAGTATCCAGTCAAGCAAGAAGCTAAAAAACAAGTCAGGGAGATCTTGGATCAACTTGAATATCAAGTGGTGATTGAAACATGCACCTCACCTATAAACAATCCTTTGTTTCCTGTCTCCAAGCTAGACAATTCATATCGTCTAAGTTTGGATTAGAGAAACCTAAACTCTTGTTGCAAAACTTGTGCAGTACAAAAATCACATAGTGCAGCACTGATGAATAACATTGTGTGAAAAAAATATAAAACCACATTAGACATTTCAAATGGGTTTTTATGTCAAAACATTGCACCGGAAAGTAGGCACTTGACCACTTTCTCAAACTTGGGGACACAGGGACAATTTTGCCGTCTCCCCCAGGGATTCAAGAATAGTCCAGGGTTATTTTCAGCAAGAGTAACAGAAATACTACAAATGTACGATGATGAGGCATTATCTTATGTTGATGATATATATCTTACAGACGATGATTTGAACGTGTACTTGAAAAGAGTGAACACCATAATACTTGGGTTCGCTTCTGAAGGGTACAAATTCAATTTTAAGAAATCACGAATTGCCCACCTCAACGTCCTATTCTTAGGATACGAGTTGTCAAGTGAAGGCAAAAGCCTGGCAGCAAACTTTCTTGAGAAATGTGCGCTGCTCCAACCTCCAAAGACGCTGAAAAACGTACAGTCAATTCTAGGTTTCCTGAATTTTGGAAGAACTTATGTTCTGAATTACGCAGAAAGGGTTAAACCTCTCTACGAACTAATCAAACCTGATTACAAATAAACAAATTGGACTCAGTAACATACAGAAATTTTGCGTTCAGTACAAACAGACATGTTAACAAAAACACAATTAGATACACGCAACAATGCGCGCAATCTCGTGATCCGTGTCATCCCAGGGAAATGCGGGTTCACATACCTGACCTTTAATGAAGGTGAGAAGGTACCAATTGCATACAAATCAGACTTGTACACACAAGCTGAAATGAAATTCACTTCAACAGAAAAAATTCTGATAGCGGTTCAAACTGCAGTAGCAAAAGAGAGAGCTCTCGCGCAGGGTAAACGCATAATGATCGTTACACCTGTACCTGCCTTAGAGGCAGTGATGAAAGCGAGCATTCCAAATGCTAAAGCTTTACATCCAAGATGGATAGAATGGGTTAACTCTCTTGCTGCAATAGGCGTTGAATACGTTTTTGACCCCAACTTGTAGACACAAGAATTCCTACAATACGAATACGAATGTCCTCTGCTGACTGAAATTCTACCTCTAGAACATTACGGATGTATAATCTATACAGACGGATCAGCACAACCAGCAATTGGGGGTAAACAAGCCTATAGTGCTGCATGCGCGATCATTAAAGGTCGTTGGCGCGAAGGTAAATTCAGACCTATGGTCACTAAAACTCAATCACTCGGGGACTCTACAGCTCAGTAAGCATGGGCGTAAAATCCGTTCCGTTCACGGAATTTGTGGACTTTCTGCAAATTCGCAGTCCGCGAATCTCGCGAAATTGCAGAAAAATCCACGAAATCGCGTTCGGGACGGATTTTCAAAAACTGAAGTACATGAAGCACTTACAGGGTTACTGCAGGTGCCCAAGTTGAAGCTAATTTCTTTGTAACCATTTACTAAATGGTTACAAAGAAATTAACTTCAACTTGGGCACCTGCTGTAACCCTGTAAGTGCTTCCTGAGCGTCGCCTCCAGAGTTGTTGCCTACTTGCAACTATTCTCTGACCCTGCTCTGACCCTCAGAGAATAGTTACAAGTATGGCACATATGGCACAATGCTCCAGGCTGTCACAAAAATTAAACCACAACAGGAAGCACTTACAGATAAGGAAGCAGGTGCCGGACTTGAAGCTCAAATTCAGTAACACATTAACCAGCCCCCGGTTGAGGCTGGGCAGGTGTGCTTTCTCCCCCTAATCTACAGTGGTGAACCAGAGGGTGCTGTGATGAACCAGAAGGTGCAGTTGTGAACCAGAGGGTGCTGTGATGAACCAGAGTGTGGCAGTGGTGAACCAGAGGGTGGCGGTGGTGAACCAGAGAGTGCTGTGATGAACCAGAGGGTGGCAGTGGTGAACCAGAGGGTGGCAGTGGTGAACCAGAGGGTGGCGGTGGTGAACCAGAGAGTGCTGTGATGGACCAGAGGGTGGCAGTGATGAGCCAGAGGGAGGCAGTGATGAACCATAGGGTGACAGTGGCAGGGGTGAACCAGATGGTGGCAGTGATGGACCAGAGGGTGGCAGTGGTGAACCAGAGAGTGGCAGTGATGAACCAGAGGGTGGCAGTGATGAACCAGAGGGTGGCAGTGATGAGCCAGAGGGTGGCAGGAGTGAACCAGAGGGTGGCCGGGGTCAACCAGAGGGTGGCAGTGGTGAACCAGAGGGTGGCAGTGGTGAACCATAGGGTGGCAGATATGAACCAGAGGATGGCAGTGATGAACCAGAGGGTGGCAGTGGTGAACCAGAGGGTGGCAGTGATGAACCAGAGGGTGGCAGTGATGAGCCAGAGGGAGGCAGTGATGAACCATAGGGTGACAGTGGCAAACCAGAGGGTGGCAGGGGTGAACCAGATGGTGGCAGGGGTGAACCAGGTGGTGGCAGTGGTGAACCAGTGGGTGGCAGTGGTGAACCAGAGGGTGGCAGTGGTGAAACAGAGGGTGCTGTGATGAACCAGAGGGTTACAGTTGTGAATCAGAGAGTGGCAGTGGTAAACCAGAGGGTGGCAGTGATGAACCAGAGGGTGGCAGGGGTGAACCAGAGGGTGCTGTGATGAACCAGAGGGTGGCAGTGATGAACCAGAGGGCGGCAGTGATGAACCAGAGGGTGGCAGTGGTGAACCAGAGGGTGGCAGTGGTGAACCAGAGGGTGGCAGTGATGAACCAGAGGGTGGCAGTGGTGAACCAGAGGGTGGCAGTGATGAACCAGAGGGTGGCAGTGGTGAACCAGAGGGAGCTGTGATGAACCAGAGGGTGGCAGTGATGAACCAGAGGGTAGCAGTGGTGAACCAGAGGGTGGCAGTGGTGAACCAGAGGGTGGCAGTGGTGAACCAGAGGGTGCTGTGATGAACCAGAGAATGGCAGTGATCAACCAGAGGGTAGCAGCCGTGAACCAGAGGGTGGCAGTGATGAATCAGAGGGTGCTGTGATGAACCAGAGCGTGGCAGTGGTGAACCAGAGTGTGGCAGTGGTGAACCAGAGTGTGGCAGTGGTGAACCAGAGGGTGCTGTGATGAATCAGAGGATGGCAGTGATGAAACAGAGTGTGGCAGTGGTGAACCAGAGTGTGGTGTTAAAACCTGAGGCGGGTCGGGGGCAATCGATATTTGCCCGGCGGTATTGCCTCTGTGACCCTCTAGTTATTTAATCAATGAAGAGGCAGGCGCTGGAGACTGGAAAGCAGGAAACAAGGTTTTTATTCTCTCCGGAGGAGAACACAACGAAACGGACAGAAGGTATCGTTCTGAGGTGCTCTAACTGCATCCCTGAGGCCTGGCCTCTTATACACAAGTTTATCTTTTTATTGCATGTAACATATTCTCGTCGATACTTTGATGTACAGAAAGACATCCTCAGATCCCCCTTTGGGCCCGTTCCCACACACATTTACAGTTGAAGTCCCCACCCTAGTCACAACAGGTGATGAGTATCACGCAGCTGGATATTCCGCCGATTCACGGAATGTGGGGGGTTTGATCGGATCTCATGGAGTGGGGGCTTTGATCAACCCGGGGATCCTTTGATGGGGGAAGCTTTCTATTGTACGGGGAGGGGCAAGGAATGGTATCGGCAGAGCTGGGTGTCGGCCTGGGAACGGGGAAGACAAAACGGGCACACAGGGAAAAAGGGGGTTTGCATCTAAGGGCCGGAGATCATGAAAGGGAAGCAGGGAGGTGTCGCGCTGGGAACAGGATGAGGGCCTGGGGCAGAGCAGCGCCGAAGAGGGGTTTATGACTCAAGGCAGGTGCAAGCAGGGGGTGGTCAGCGTGCAGGCTTAGTGAAGGCGAAGGGCTATGTCAGGGGCCAGCAGCATGCAAAAGGGTTCGCTCTGATCGGGGCATCTTAAAAAAATGGCGGGCGCGCACGACAAAAGTGTGGCATCAGGGGAAGAGGCAAGATGGCGCAGATAATGTTCACCAAAACGTACTAATTTTCAACAGTCCTCCCTTTAACATATTCAAGACATCTTGCTGGTTCATTTTCTACTCGGTTCTATTGTGGTGGGCATGAGAAAGAAAACGGTAGGAACCCTAGAGGAAAAGAGTTGTAAACAATACATTTTAACATTTCTAGTTTTTAGGAGGTGGGCCTATTTGATAAACTTTGATCAATTTGTTTAGCAGGAAAGTCATAGGAATGCAATACAAAAACGATTCTGTAGCGAGAGCAGCAAGCATATTTCATACTGGCAGGTTATTACATATATATCAGGTTCGGATTGGAGCATGATCAATACAATGGCGGCTGGGAGAGAAATGAGGTCTAGCAGAAACGGCGATTGGGGATGTCAAATGTTCGAAGTTTAACGAGTTCTCATCATTCTTTGTTGCCTTTCGTTGGCGCTGTTGAGCACCGGCGGTGGAGCTATAAGTCCAGCTCTGTTCTAAGTTCTGCGTTGCAGGGCACGACCCTTTCCTCGCGTTTCTGGTCGAAAAGGTCCTTTTCGCCCTGTGTCCTTTGAGGTGTTTGTCAGAAAGTTCAGATGGAAGAAGAGCGTACAAAACAGTCCATAGGGTAGGTCAGAGGAAAAGGGGGATGGAGCAAGGCCAAATTAGGAACAAACTAGGGAAACGAGAGACTTCAAATAGGCGGGCGTGTGACCGAATTCAGAGAGCGGGGACTTGTCGACCAACACTGGACATCGAGCAGGGGCATCAGGTCGACCCTTTCTTCTCATGTTGTCGAAAACAGTGCCTCGTCCTGCAGCTCTTTTCTGTCGTGGTCTCGCCTTGGCTAATGTCGCAGGTATTCCTTAGTCTGCAGTCAGGCCTCGTGCTCCCACATCCGGTCCTTCTCTCCTCCAACAGCAGTACCCTTAAACAAGTTTGAAAAGACAGTCTTTAGAGAATTTGCAGATGAAGATAATCAAAAAGTCTATTTCTCTCCCAGCTCCAGGCAAAGAATGGAAAATGCCCGTTATATTAGTGTTCACAACTGGCATATGAATGACCGGTGACGGGCCTGTTGGATTTACTATGACTTTCCTTTACAATTATTTATTACAGTCACGACAGTTCATCTGATGGTGACCCACCTCCGTGAGACGAACCTGGCAAAGATATGCCGTTCTCTAGAGTTTTACATTTACAAAGGGTACTGTGAGTCGTCAACATGGTACTACACAGGTATTTTGCTGAGAGACGAACATGACTAAACATTTCCTTTCTATCGATGCATCCTGCCTTTCAACTACTACGGGGTTCATTTCGATGACTTCTTTACTTTGGAGTAGTCTGTTAACCTTGTAAAACATCACTCTGGATCCTACGTAACCTTTTACAGCCCGATTACTTAATTAGGAAGGACAGGGGTTTTATGGGGAACAACCAGGGACATAGGAAACTTGTGGTAAGGGCATAAATCGACCCATCTCTCACAACCGGAAATGAGGGGTAGTTTCATAATTCCAGTTTTTGGGCGGCTGATACAGGGGAGGTAACAGGGGTGATCATTTTTCCGGTTTGGGTATTGCGACAATTCGGGGAGGGGAGGGTCGCGTATTCTGAGGTCCTTGTTTTATACCATAGGAGCCGTTGACAGGTAGTTCCCTTATTTCGGGTCAGATTAGGGAACCTCTGTCGTCTTACCTGTCCTTTCCCTTACGGCCCAACCTCGGTTCATTGACTTCTAGCGGAAAAGGAGAGGTAATGACGCGGCTTCAGGGTGATTGTATTAAAGACAAGTTTTTGTGCAAATACTGACGGTATTTGAAGCCAATTAGGTGGTGTGCTAGGGGTGGCAATCTGCCAATTTCGGGGCTAATCACTCGGAAGAGTGGGAGTGCAAAAATAGAGGGAGAGAGGGAGAGAGAGAGAGAGAGAGAGAGAGAGAGAGAGAGAGAGAGAGAGAGAGAGAGAGAGAGAGAGATAGAGAGTGCAACGGCAGGCTAAATAGTATACGTGCGACAGAGAGGGTGGCGGTGTATTCAAGAAAGGCTATTTAGTGCATTACACAGTAAAGGGCATTCACGGGTCTGCGTTAGAATCTTGTAATCATGCAGTTTGAGCATTAGACAGGGTAGAGGGGACGTGCCTTGAGAAAAAGGAAAGAAGAAAGGAGGTACCATTTTGTCGCACTTCTCGCATTCTCGGTCCTTCGACCAGTTGGGTCGACGCCTCAGTCACACACACACATTCCCTCACAGTTTCGCATCATACGTGACATGGGTTCATTCGTCCGGTCTGGTTTAAGGGTGATCACTTTTTATCAGGTTGCGCTAATTTTCCGGGTTTGTTCGATACGTGAGTAGTTTGCAGGCGTGCTTAGACACCACCTTGCGGCGCTAGTCCGCTTCGTGTATTAGACATGGCAAGGCTTCAGATCTTCGCCACACCTCGGCTGTAATCTCTGATGTAACCTGCAGAGGGAGGAAAAAGGGGTTGGGGGAGACAGCATTCGCGCATATTCAAACACATGGGTTCATAAGTCCTTTACTTACCTCTTACTCGTCTTTCCTCCTCGGGGCAGGGTCCCCGGGGATATGGTTTCTGGAGTCGAGGGGGGTAGTGTGTCCATATAGGTCGTGTGCGGGGAAACGTAAAAAGGTAACCGGAGGTGCTTAGTGCGAGGTATCTAGTCAAAGGATGTATCTCACTATCGGGATCCTTAAACCTCTTTCAACGCTGTGGCGTTCTAAGGTTCTTCGGTTCTTGGGTCAGCTCCGTTCCCTGATACTTTGGAACGTTGTACTTTATCACATTTACATTATTTCATTTCACCCTCCTTTTACATTCCCTCATTTACACCGTTCGTTTTACCCATCCTTGGAAGTCAAGGTCTTCCTCTACGCGAGAGTTCATGAGTCAGTCGCGTACTTTGAAGGCGGAGTGTCGTGTTGTCAATCCGATCCGTCCTCCAGGGCTGGGCAACCATCTTCTTTTAACCTTAAAGAGAGAGCAGAGTAGGGTGCACAGAAAAGAACTTTCCCACCGACCCCACATTTTTAAAATAAAGCATGCAATACCCGTCCATAGTTTCAAAAACTTTATTTTGCAAAATCATTTCAGCATGAGGATTATGAGGGTGCGGTCGTATTTGGCCGGTCGTGGCAATGGCTAAAGTGCGTACAGTGGGGGGTGTCGTTTGCAGCAATAAAAACATCGGAAAGTTTTACTCATTCATTTGTAAGAGACTAAAACGTCTATTAATTGGCTGGGGGTTCGGGGGCATTTATTTTCATAATTTAGAAGCATAATCATAATAGTGGTAATCAGATTTCCTATATGCATACCGTACGTGAGCGTCGTAAATGAGGTTTACATCAGTTATAAAAATATAATACATTGTACATTTGTAATCAACATTTGTAACGGGGATCCTTTCGTACTGTTCGTCGAGTGAGTTCTCCTTGTCTTTTCTAGCCAAGTGTACAAAGGATCATATAAAATCTTAGAACATCAAGTTTATATTAGTGCGAAGGAACACCACGAGGTGTTCGTAAGTTCCGATTGATACCAGCGCCATTTTGGGCGGGGCCGGCTCAGTCCGGAAGCAGCATCAGGGGGAAATGTTTCCATTACTGGCAGTTTGGACCAGAGTCCTTTTCGGCAGTTCTAGAATTCATGCTAACAGAAGGAGTGGCAATGTCATGTTTGTTTCGTTGGCGATCAAGGCAGCCGTCCCTTACCGGAAGCCTGCAAAGGCCGAAGGTTCCGCCGGGGACCTTTGTAGGATCTTCAAGGCTGCGGAGATGCTGTCGGAGATGGGGGCTCGTGCTCCAAGGGGCAAATGTTCGAGTTATATTGCTGGTCAAAGTTACTCTAGTGGCCGGGGCCCGCCTTCCAGCGGACCCAGACGCCATTTTGAGGCCCTACAGGGGCCACTCTCGTCGAGTTTGCAAGAGTGGGAGAGATCCTTCGGAGTGAAAGGAAGAGGTCCCTGTTGTGTGAAAGCGGGACGTTCAGCTGGGGTGCAGCTGTGATGCCCCCACCTGGGGGGGGGGCGAGGGAGACTCGTTCGCATCGTCTCCTTCTCCCGGTGCACTCCATGCCGCTCCTTTTCATCGCCCCGCATGAAGGTCTCTCCACATCCGGCGTTCCCCAAGTCCTGTGCTCAGTGCTGTGGGAGCATGGCCACCTGTGGCGCGCATTCGGCGCGGCACGAGTATCAGTGCAGTCATTGCAGGTTCGGTGTTCCGAAAATATGGTCACCATTGCACGTTCGGTGCTGCGCAAGTACTGGGGTGCCACCATGGTGTGTTCGGTGCTGTGGAAGTATTGGCACCATCGCCTGACTGGGGGTGTTCGGCGTCGGGCCGGGGGCTGGGAGACCTCCTATCGGTGGAGGTGGGAGAGGCTCGTCCGCGTCGCCTCTCCCTCCCAGCCCAACTTGGACAAATTGTTGTGGAGGTACGTGCAGGACATCCCGCCGTCCAGAGCTGCTGCGGCTGTTACGGAAGGGAAAAGAAAGAGGTGCCTCGTTCTTCTCTGGACATGTGGCGGGACTACTTAAGTCTATCCAGGCCCGTTGCGGCTGGCTGAGGAGACATGTGGCGGGACTACCTACAACTGCCCCGGCTGCTGGCTCCTGCCTCTCCTCCGGCTCCCCCATACGTTAAGATTTCCTGACCAAGAGTTGGCGGCCGGGCCCGCCTTATATGGGTTGCCGTTGGTTGGGCGTAGCCGTAACCCTGCCCTACTTTGGAAGGTTCCAGAATGAGGGGGGGGGGGGCGAATGTTCTGTTTGACTTTCATTTTCTACAGTTTACCGTTATTATTCCTTGTTTGTTGTGCTAAATTAAAAGTTCTAGTTCATTAATGGTCTACGGATTTTGTTTTACCATTTCTTTCTTTCCAGGTTGCTTTTATGCTAAGTTTCTGCTAACAGAGGTTGAGTAACACGGAAACACGTGTAGAGGGATGACGCAGATTTGTACATTACATACACACAAACTCAGACGGGGGACAGTACAAGTACGACATACAAAGACCCAAGACGAATATAAAACAGTTATTGGTCATAATTATCTCTTTCCGTCTGTGAATTTGAAACGAGGCTGGGTTCCCGTCTTGACGTTGCCCGACCTAGGAGAACTTGAGCATGCCGCTGAAATTGTCCTGGCGAAATCTGTGCCATCGGGCATAATCAAACGTGGTGGTTCTGTCTGGTCTGTCTATGTAAGTCGGGTTCTTCTTTGTCTCGCGCTTCTTCTTGTACTGCCGGTCTGTCGTTCCTGTCGGCCCTTTGCCTTTACTCACGCTCAGTAGAGTCGGGCATTGGGCTTTCCAGTGTCCGACATACCTACAAAAAGCGCATTGGGCTGGCCCTAAGTCTGGTCGTCTTTTGCATAGTGTCGGGGGATAAGTTGTGGGTAGCGATGTCCTGGGGTTGTCCTGTCGGTATATTTCTCTATTTGGTTTGTCCTCGTTTTTTCTCTGTCGTTGCATAGCCTCTCTGCGCCACATACCGAGACTGTCGAGCATAATTGGCGTTGTCTTATTATTTCGAAGGGCTATTTCTAACGTTTCTATTTTATCAAGGTCAAAGGATCCTGCCAGTGGCCACTGTTTGTCTTGACTATCTTCGGTATACCTGTGCCACAATTTATTATAGGCTATGGTGACTAATCCATAGTTTATGAACATGTCCTTATTAGGGGTGCCTTCTAGTGGAGCTATATGGTCCACCTCTAATACTCGGTCCGGGCTAAACAGGCTATTAATCAGTGGGGAGAAGACAGACATGACGGCTCGTAACGAGGGACTAAAAAGTCAGCACTGCCTATCTTATCACTAGGTGCAAAGACCGGACAGAATATTTCTATTCAACGTTGTTTGCAGGCAGTGAATACCTCATGGATCAAAAATAATAAAAAGACCAATAAATAACAATGGGGAGAATGAGTAGGTCCGCAAAGATCTGCGTTACCTACCCTTTTCACTATCTGCAAAAAGGGTGGTCTCTTCCCTGTTTGCAGACAGGGAATCTCCAGGAAACAATAGTTTTGCGAACAACAGTTCAGTTTCAAGTAATTATTGAGTGGGGGAGAAAAAATAAGCACGGCTGCTGCCCTACCTATCCTCCACTGCTTGCAAAGAGAGAGCCCGTTGTTTCTCCGTTTGTAGACAGTGAATCTCCAAATAAATAAAAAGAGCAATACTAGTATTTTTAAACAATCAAGCAATCAAGCAATCATTTCGCAACTTGTCGTGATTACACGACCTTACCCGGACCATGTGGACAGTTTCTTGTCTTCCGAATCCAGCGCCCGATCGTCCTCTTTTTCTCGTATTTCTCATGGCACTCCTGATGGTCCCCAGTCAGGACCGTAGATCACTCGAGAGAGGTCTGTTCGGAACTAGTGAAGTTCGGATGATCGGCTGCCAGACGAGGGTCTATTGGGCAAGAGCTCTCCCGATCGTTGCAGTCGTTCACTCTGTCGTCGGGACCTCTCCCACTGGATCCACGAGTCGCTGATGGGCCCCACGCTTGGGACGCCAATTGTTAAAACCTGAGGCGGGTCGGGGGCAATCGATATTTGCCCGGCGGTATTGCCTCTGTGACCCTCTAGTTATTTAATCAATGAAGAGGCAGGCGCTGGAGACTGGAAAGCAGGAAACAAGGTTTTTATTCTCTCCGGAGGAGAACACAACGAAACGGACAGAAGGTATCGTTCTGAGGTGCTCTAACTGCATCCCTGAGGCCTGGCCTCTTATACACAAGTTTATCTTTTTATTGCATGTAACATATTCTCGTCGATACTTTGATGTACAGAAAGACATCCTCAGATCCCCCTTTGGGCCCGTTCCCACACACATTTACAGTTGAAGTCCCCACCCTAGTCACAACAGGTGATGAGTATCACGCAGCTGGATATTCCGCCGATTCACGGAATGTGGGGGGTTTGATCGGATCTCATGGAGTGGGGGCTTTGATCAACCCGGGGATCCTTTGATGGGGGAAGCTTTCTATTGTACGGGGAGGGGCAAGGAATGGTATCGGCAGAGCTGGGTGTCGGCCTGGGAACGGGGAAGACAAAACGGGCACACAGGGAAAAAGGGGGTTTGCATCTAAGGGCCGGAGATCATGAAAGGGAAGCAGGGAGGTGTCGCGCTGGGAACAGGATGAGGGCCTGGGGCAGAGCAGCGCCGAAGAGGGGTTTATGACTCAAGGCAGGTGCAAGCAGGGGGTGGTCAGCGTGCAGGCTTAGTGAAGGCGAAGGGCTATGTCAGGGGCCAGCAGCATGCAAAAGGGTTCGCTCTGATCGGGGCATCTTAAAAAAATGGCGGGCGCGCACGACAAAAGTGTGGCATCAGGGGAAGAGGCAAGATGGCGCAGATAATGTTCACCAAAACGTACTAATTTTCAACAGTGGCAGTGGTGAACCAAAGGGTGCTGTGATGAACCAGAGGGTTGCAGTGATGAACCAGAGGGTGGCAGTGATGAACCAGAGGGTAACAATGATGATACAGAGGGTGGCAGTGGTGATCCAGAGGGTGGCAGTGATGAACCCGAGGGTGGCAGTGGTGAACCAGAGGGTGGCAGTGGTGAACCAGAGGGTGGCAGTGATGAACCAGAGGGTGGCAGTGATGTACCAGAGGGTGGCAGTGATGAACCAGAGGGTGGCAGTGGTGAAACAGAGGGCGACAGTGATGAACCAGAGGGTGGCAGTGATGAACCAGAGGGTGGCGCTGCTATACTGCCTGGGAGCCCTGTGGGTGTGAGCCCCTGTGCTGCTGGGCTGCCATGGGATTGTGAGCCCACGCGCTACTGAACTGCCCCGGGGCCCAGTGGGTGTGAGCCCCCGTGCTGCTGAACTGCCCCGGAGCCCTCTCAGTGTGAAAATCATTTGTGCTCAATTGCCTGGGAGCCCTCTGGGTGTGAGCACACATTGTGCTAAGTGTCTCCCTGCCCCCAGTACATATATACCCGTACCGCACAGCACCATTATGCTCTTGCACCATAAAGTCTGGTGCCTGGATGCTCCTGATCCGTGTAGGTGGTACCACCGCCTGGTGCAGTCAAAATGTAAAGTCATAACTTGCTACACAGCACCAATAAACACGTGTCCCCCCTGGCACCAGTATGTGCATGTACCAGGCGTGGAGCACCCGCATGCCACTGCACCCTACTGCTCAGTGCCAGCATATGCCTGTACGGGGCAGTTTAGTATGAGATGGGACATTGTCCAGCAGCAGCAGCTGCATGCGCCTGAACCCACTGAGGATCAGAATGGCTTTGTACCAACACGCGCAGCAGAGCTATCTTGGACATCTGAAGGATTCTGGGGTCCTGTGCCAAACGTATTATTGCATCCATGAAATTCCCGAGTGCCATCCCTGTGTAGCTCCTGTGACCAGGAGGCTGCTTTCTCCTCATCTGCTGCTCTGCTCAGTCTCTGACCCTTTATAAACAAGATGCATGTGAACTCGCATAGAAACCCCGCCTGTTTGTCCCCATCCACCACACACTAGCGGTATGAAACGTCTTCCCACCCGTCCCCACTATAATGGCCAGCTTACTCAAGGGACCTCGGCACCTTTTGGCGCGCTGGCAAAGTTACAGGCACACGTGGTCACATATTTGTGCAAATGTCACAAAAATCCGCTAGTTTGCAGGAAAATTCGCGAACTTGCAGACTTTTTTTTGCAATTTTGCACAAATTCACGGACTACGAATTCGCAAATTTCACCCATACTTACAGCTCAGTGAGCTGAACTACAAGCTTTCAAGATGGCGCTTGAAAATACCGATCGCGAATTCCCCACACTCATAGTGTGCGATTCGAATTTCTGCGTTGAATCTTACAACAAACACTTGCAGAACTGGGTTCGAAACGGATTCAAAAATTCAAAAGATGGCACAATTAAGCATTAAACGCTTTGGGAACAAGTAGATCTTTTGCAGAAAGAACTACAAAAGACTAACGTGATTTATACGCTGAGTCATCAACGTGATGGCGTTCACGTTGCAGGGAATTCATTGGCTGATAAAGCCGCTAAGGCAGCTGTGCAAACGGCTTCTGTAGCTACAATCACTCGCTCGAAAAGAGTAATAGACGGTGAAACATTACTAGCAGTAAAAACCTCAATGGAAGGCAGCTATGCAGCGTTACCTCTAAACTATCCACTCGGTAATACATACATAATTGATGCAAACTCCGTTCCTTTTGCTCGAATCCCTGGAATGGGGGACAGAGTAATTCCAAACAGAAACGAGAGAGGTGCTTTGGTTCAC
The DNA here is from genome assembly GCF_964261635.1 of Lissotriton helveticus. Taxonomy (NCBI): domain Eukaryota; kingdom Metazoa; phylum Chordata; class Amphibia; order Caudata; family Salamandridae; genus Lissotriton; species Lissotriton helveticus. Next base: position 18,378,972 of record NC_136067.1, read on the forward strand.
GAAGCACATATGGGAGAGGGTCTGAGACGTCAAGGGATCTTAAAATCTCTAATAGAATTAGAAAAGATGTACTGGTGGGAATGAGCGTTGATGTGTACATTTTCACAATTCATTGCCCTAACTGCAACAGAGATCGCAGCAGCGAAAGTCACCAGATACCTGACTACAGTGTAGCCAGCCCAGTTCAGATACCATTGCTAGACAGCATTAGACTATCTACAAGCGAACGTCATAATGGACGGATGCGGTCCCACAACTACTAGGACAAGATTTATTTGGATGTGGCCCCAGCGCTCGGCTGACGCTAGAACTGTTATAAAGGATTTGCGAGTCTTTATCGGCACATACGCAATTGGCACGCTGCTTTCTGACCAGGGTCCTGCGTTTAGCTCTCGAGCTTACAAGGAGGCCATGGCTAGGTCGGGTGTTGCATTGTGGTATTCTCGTCCCTTCCATCCTGACGGTAATGCGGTAGTGGAAAGAAAAAAACGTGACATAAAGCAATCCATAACAGCTAAGGTATTAGGTTCGGGTGATGGTGGGTCAAACATCTAATAGGTGTCCAACGTAGTCTTAACAATCTGCCAAGAAATTCTCTGGGTGGAGTCACTCCGTATGAACTAATGTTTGGTACAAGAATGATAATCTAAGACCTCGATTGTTAAACTTCAGATCGTTTGACTGTTTTACAGGACTTAAATGAAACAAGGAGAAGTCTGAGTAATACAATACAGAAGCAAAGCCCATTGAAGAAAAACCACCTGTCCAAGCAAGGCCTGTCTGGATTCCAAAGATTGGGGATCTAGTCAGAGAGAAGATTGCGGTGAAGAAGGAATTTGGGCATTCTTACAGAAAAGCTGTACCTATCTTGACAATCCAAGGAACAAGATCAGTAGTACTACCGCCCCTTGCTGGTAAAAGGGAGATCAGGATTGTATCCATCGACCTGATCAAACCACAAACATGTGGCCGATAATAGGTAGTAGGCCCAGTGGACTCCCAAGAAGTAGCAGACGACCGAATATTGCTACAATCCAAGAGGTTCAAACTGAAAGACGTATCACTTTTGATCAACCTGCAGTACAAAAAGGACTATGCAACAAAGCAATGGAACTTGTACCTCTATAAACCCATATAACAGTTTGTCAAGACACGCCTGTCTACAATGATGTGACATCTGACTATACAAATATGGTGAAACAAGAAACAGCTCCAGTGATTTCAAGTAATCCTGATGCAATCCCAACAATTGATAGAACTGCTTCTGGCTACTTTATCAACTTCGATAACTTTTCTGAGGATCCCAGTGAACCTGAAGATAAACCAGCAAAGACAAACTTCAAGGAAAAAGTAACAGAACTCCTTCATCTACTGGAAAAACATATCTGGTTTCACCATGGGTTGAATTTTGGATTGGATTAGGTATATTGTTCCTCCTGCTCTGGCTCGTACTAGTGTTAAGCTTGGGAAGGATGATTGAAGGAAAATATAGTACTGTGGACACAGCAAGTAAGAAAATCAACTTGGTCCTGAAACCTTACAAATCATCTCATCGTGAAAGAAGAGGCCTGTCAGCAGTGAACATCACAGCCATTTCTATACTTGGGGGTATAGCATGGGACAAAACTGATTATGATATCTATGGTCCGGTGGAATTTTTGAAGATTTCACATCAGTTTAAGGTTTCTTTGAGTGACTTTGTCGTACCCAGTAAATCTTCTGATGATTGGGACTTTGAGACTGTTAACAATATGATGAAAGATTTAGAAAAGTCAGCTAAATTTACAGAACATGACTACTTAGAAAGGTCATCAGATTATGAACAAATGTATTGTTTTAATCATTATGGTCACCATTATTTGCATAAATCTGCAAGCCTGAGAAATGTGTTTCATTACAATGAATGGGAACATTGTCCTACTCCGCCGAAAGGCAGCTATAAAACATTTCAAGAAAAATGTTCGTACTTCTCAGGGTTTAATGTTACCAATCCAGAAAAGTTTTATTTTAAATATATAAATAAGACAGGTATGAAAACAATGCTGACCAATACAAAACAAATTTATTCTGCAAACTTTTATGCTCAGCCGTCTACATTAGGTTTTGACTTTTGGAAAGACAACATTGACACAAAAACTGTCTGGGACGCGAAAGACTGGCAGGTGCAAGGTTTAGAAGCCCTGTTCAGAGACTGCATTATACCAGAACAAATTATGTTTTTAAATGACACTGTTCAACAGACGTCTTGTCTTGGCCTGGCTAAGATTAAAGATTTAAACAAACCGTCTATACCTAAACCCACGAGTGACATTAATAGCACTTCAGATGAGGAAGTAGACGTACCCTATATCATTAAACAAAACAGAACTAATCCTGATTGGAAAGAATTGTTAATCTGGCCCACAGGCACAAATAACTGTCGAGATAGATTCCTGAACAAAACACCAGGGTTCAGAATAAATAGGCCAGATCCAAGATATTCCCAGAGACAACATCCAGGGATAGTAACAACTTATAGTGTGGGGAAGCTGTGCCTTGAGTGGCTTCAGAAATCTACACTTCCAGAAATTAAACAACACTTATCTATACTTAAAGAAGGCAATGGTTTGCGAGATTTCTTGATGGAGCCTCGCAAAACATGGCAAAAACGTTTCATATACGCCGGAATATATGCGGCATACAACGAAATATGGAAAGTGACGCAAATGGAAAATGCAGAAAGAATACGAGAAATCGATTGTATAAATTTAGAAAAAATCCTCTCTGTAGTGGACAATGGGTTAACGACTCTGTCCTCTAGAATTTATTCTTTGGACAGCATCGCATCATCTGTCATTGACATCATAGAACAATACTTGTTAATGTTACAACATGGCCAGTCTCAATTACGTTCTATCATGCTGCTAGGATGGTCATTGCAAAATCTGCGTTCAGGCTATGTGCCATGGCATCTAATCAATACCACGTCATTGTTTGCTGTATTTAACCTTACAGATAAACAAATCTCTTTGGCACAAAGAGGAGCAGACTATACGGTGCTGAGCATTGAAAAACTCGAAAGATAGGAGGCAAGATGGCTGCCGACAGGCTGTGGTGAGCAGTCGCCACGAGACCTCTCTCTACTAAACCCCCCTGATGGCTCTTACCTGAAAAGATGTGTGTTCTCCCTGATGGCGTTTGAGCTCCTGATACAGAAAAGCCTTCACTGTTATGAGAGCCAGAAAAGGGGCATCGCTAAAAGACTCGGTCCCGGGGCCCTGCATCTGAAGGTGGCAAGTGCTCTTGGAATACTTGGAGCAATTCGGGAGGTGAAGTACTTCAGGAGGATGCCTCCACGACCGCAGCGGTTGGAGAAGGAGAAGGAGAAGGAGAAGGGGAAATCTCTGCCGGACTCTGCGGTAGTAAAGCACCCGCCCGATATCGTAAGGAAGGAGGTCGTACCTGCGACCCTGAAATCGGGTGCCATCCGGAAGATTGTTGCACCGGCACCAGCATCTAAGGGGAAAAAGACAGAAGTGCGAGGCAAAGCACCAGCAAGGGGGGAGCAACCCGAGGACGGGACTCCTACAGCAGTAGCACCATCGGAAACATCGGACGTGGAGAAGCAGAAGATAGGGGGGCTGGCATGAGGCAAGGATGTTGCGCTTCGGCAGCCCACCCTGATGGAAGTCTTTATCCCAAAAATCGGGCAGCAGTTCGAGGAAGGTTTAGCCCGGGATGAAAGCGTCCTCGAGGACGCTGCGGAGGACGCCGCTTCCCACGCGGCTCTGGTCGTTGCTAGGCAACGCTTGAACACAGACTCGGCTTCAGGCTCGGGCAGAGGCGGTGGTGGCGATGAGCTTGCTGGAAGCCCGGCGAGAGCAAGCAGGACAATGGAGACTTCAGCGGCCCACGAGGCAGCCAGGAACCTGGGTAAGGCTATCCATACCGGAGGGGCAAATGCCTTAGTGGGTAGCGTGGTGAATGAGGGGCTAGGGACTGGCACAGCAGGGAGTGAAGACATGCTTGAGGCCCTAATGCAGGTTGAGGCCGAACTGAAAGCAGGGAGCTCATGGGGTAGCAAGGCCAGCCTGGTAAAGAAGAGCTCGTTACCGAACAATGTGGAGGGGACTGAAGGGGCTGAAGGAGGCTCAGTAGAGGGAGACTGCTTCTATTCGGTTAATGAGGATACGGATCTCTCAATTACAAGCGAGTCTGGGACAGAGGAGGAGGAGGATGGGTCCATCTCGGCCTCCAGCATGTCAGGGAAAGAAAGTACACAGAAGAAGAGATGGACTAAAGGAAGAAAACAGGCTCCAGAATTAGGGTCACCAGCCAGGGTGGGGAAGAAGCTTCTCTGGGACTACTCGGCCACTTCACAGACTTATGAGGAGCATAATTCGGCACAGCTTCAGGCCCCTTTTGATATGATTACCAACACGCTGAAGCAGATTCAAGGGGAGGCCAGGGCCGAAAGTCGAAGGGCGAGACATGCGACGAAAAAAATACATAACACTCTGAAGAAGGTTAACAAACTATATGAAGGCATGGCAAATAGGCTCACTGAGGTAGAAGAGAGAACAGGAAGATTGGAGGATGACGTGGGAGCTTGGCAGGAGTTTAAAATTAACCAGGAAAAGGTGGCTGACGATATGCTCTGGAAGATGGAGGAGTTCGAAAACCGTCAGCGGCGGAATAACATTCGCCTCTTGGGTGTGGAAGAAGGGACAGAGGGGCAGAATATTCTGCAATTTGTTGTAAATCTGCTTCAAGGGGCTTTCCCGGAATCGGACTGGCAATGGGAGAGGGAGGTGCAACGGGCCCACAGGTTCCCCTTTACAATCAAGAAAGGACAGGGTGGAGGGGGGCAGGCAGGTAAACCACCTCTCCCTAGAGCAATTTTGATATATGTTGGGAATTATCTTCTCAGAGAAGAGCTCATGGAGAAGGCAAGGCCAGATAGTAGACGGTCATTTGAGGGTACCTCCTTTTTTGCCAGGTCAGACTTTTGCCATGTCACTGTAGAGAGGAGGTGGAGGTTGAGGCAACTCATTAAGCCATTTCAGTCAATGGGTTCTGAGGCTTACCTGTTATTTCCAGCAAGGCTAAAGGTGGTTACTATTGGGAGAGTATCAATGTTTTGGTCGGAAATTAAAGCCCAGCAGTTTTTGGAGCAATTAAAGTCGCAGAAGGGAGGTTAAAAAAAGAGGCGCTTGGGCTAAAGTGTCTAGGGATATGGTAATGTATGCCAATGTTCATGTATTTTAATGGGGGGAGAACGGGGGAGTACAAGGAATTTGGGGGGGCATAGAGAGGGAGGTTAGCGACTTCCACATACTGTAGCAACCACACATAGGTCTTTCTGACCTATTTGCCCGTAGAGGGGGGGAGGGGGTTGGGATAGGAAGGGGGGTAGGGAGGGACAGTGGGGTTTAGGGGGTCAAGGGGGAAGAAATGGCGGAGAAGAATTGGTTTGCACTGGTCGGTACAGCACAGAGGAGGACAGAGTAGCGCACAAGCAAAACAGCTAATACAGTACTTGGTCATGAGATCACAACACATGCAATCAAGTGACGGTCTCGACTTGAGAAATAGCATGTGGGGTTGGTTACTATTATGTATGGAAGGGTTCTTAGTCCATCGGAAAATGTTTGAAATTTCTAAATGAGCTGTAGGATTGCCACCATAAATGTTTGTGGTCTAAATGATGTAAATAAAAGACTCAGGGTGGCGGCACTGTTGAGAATGTTGCGGCTGGATTTAGTATGCTTGCAAGAAACCCATATAGAGGCATCAAAAAGCTATCTTTTGGGACAGCTGGGATTTGTTGTTCTTGCAAATTCTAAGCAAGGATCTAGGAATAGGGGAGTGGCAATCTTGGGTAAAACTGGGGACGTGGCTGTGATTAGGAAAAAGGAGGATCAGTGGGGTCGGTGGGTGATTCTGGAATTAACCTTTAAAGGTGAGAAATTCGCCCTCGCTACAGTCTATGGATCAACGGAGGATGATCCTGAGATCTTTCAATACTTGGACATGGAGTTGGCGCATTGGCCAGAGCCAATAGTAAGCTGCGGGGACTTTAATATACACGATCCTAAAAGCACATTCTCACAAGTGGGAGGTTGCTATCTAGGTAGGAAAAGGAGAACGTATAGAGCACTATCTGATCTGGTCATTCACAACTCCCTGATCGATCCTTGGATTAAGATTTATCCAAGCAGAGATGGTAGTACATTTTATTCTGCCCCCCATAGAGTGATGGTCAGGTTAGATTATTTTTTTATTTCTGGGTCTTTGCTGATGGGGGCACAGATGGAAAAACATCCCCATGTGGTATCAGATCACAGCCCTTTAGTTTTAATTATTCAAATAGGTCAGGTCCAGAGGAAGGAAATGCAATGGACTTTTGAGAGGGCTTTGCTCAAGGATGAGGGATATAGGGAGTACATGGGAAGTTGGATTAGGAGCTTTTGGGATATTAATAGAGGAACAGCCGCTCCAGGGGTGGTTTGGGATGCATTTAAGGCCGGAGCGCGGGGGGAAACTTTGAGTTATGTACTTTCAGCGCAGAAAAGGGAAAAAGGCAGAATAGAGGAAATAAACAAAAAGCTGATGGAAGCAGAAGAGGAATTGGTGGTAGCCATCCGACAGCAGCTGTCGCTAGAAATATACTTACTTAGAATCGTCTCCCTTAAGGCAGCAGCCACAGAGCATATATCTAAGAAGGCAGCGGAGAAATATTTAATTAGGAAGGAAGGGACATATGAGTTTAGTGAGAAGGTGGGCCATCTGTTGGCGGTCCGAACTAGGCAGAGGCTCGCAGCATCAGATATTTCGGAGATCATAGATGGACAAGGAGATAGTATTGTAGGAGTGATGGATGTTTTTAGGCAGTTTTATGCATCCCTATACCAGGAGGGTAGTGGGGGAGAGCTTCGAGAGATTGAGGGGTACTTGAGGGGTGTCACACCGTCACTTATTGCCGCTGAAAGTAAGGAGGAGCTCGAAGCACCTTTTCAGGTGGAGGAATTTTTAAGGGCATTAAGTACTCTTCCCTCGGGTAAAGCTGCCGGCCTTGACCAACTGCCGGTGGAATTTTATAAAACATTTCAAGGAGTATTAGGCACAGATATGTTTAACATCATGAGGCAAGCACAGCTTGGGGAAGCAATTCCTGATTCATGGGGTGGAGCGGATATAGTAGGGATTCTTAAGAAAGGGAAACCACCAAATCAGCCAGGCTCTTACAGACCGATTACCCTTATGAATGCTGATGTCAAAGTCTACTCGAAAATGTTGGCCAAGAGACTCGCAGGGATTATTGAGAGCTTAGTAATCTGTTCACAGCATGGGTTCATACCGGGCAAAGGGACTACGCAACACACCAGGCAGGTGATCACAATGTTTGTTGCGGCAGGTATCCTGGGAGACCCTATGGCGGCACTTTTTCTCGACGCAGAGAAGGCATTCGATAGAGTCTCCTGGGAATATATATGGTGTACCCTAAGGTGGAGCAGTATAGGGGGGCGGTTTATTAAAGCAATGCAGACTTTATATAAGAACCCATCAGCTAGAATTAGGGTCAATAGGGGGTATTCAGCAGCAGTCAAAATAGAAAGAGGAACTAGACAAGGTTGCCCATCATCCCCTCTTCTATTTGCATTATATCTAGATCCCTGTTTGCGTAGGTTGGAAGTTAATCAAGGGATTCCCAGAATGAGCCTGAATGGTTGCGAAGCAAAAACACTGGCTTATGCAGACAACGTAGCCATTTTAACATCCAGCCCAGAGGGCGCCATTAGGGAGGTGGAGATGGAGGCTCAGAATTTCGGACAGGTCTCTGGTTACAGTCTGAATAAATCTAAGACCCAGATATTCTGTAATCAGCATGTACAAGGGGGTATAGACCCAAGAGTCGTAGAGTCGGCAGTTTACTTGGGGGTGGCAATATCGGCTGATGTGGAAATTGTCGTGCAGAACAACATGGCTCCCTTGATGGTTAGTGTAAAATCGGATTTGGATCGGTTGAATGACCTCCATCTTTCTTTAATGGGGTGCACGAACATAATTAAGATGCTTATATTGCCTACATTTTTGTATTATTTTAGGGCAACCCCTCTTTTCTTCGAAGCAAAATGGTTCAATACACTGGAAGGTATTCTTAATAGATTTATATGGGCGCAGGGTAAAACTCGTAGGGCATATAGGTTCTTGACACTACCGAGAGAAAGAGGTGGGTGGTGGGCACCGGATTTTAGATTATATTATTGGGCTGCTGCAATTCAGTATCTGCAAGGGCTGATAGGAGGGGGGGGGGTTTAGACCAAAGAATAACAGATTGTTCTTCGAGAATTTATGCTGCCGTCCTGGGAGAGGATGTGGAAAACTGTTTTTTAACATGCGTAGAGTATGGGTACTATAAAAGGACCAGGTTTAAGACAGTCAAGGCGGGTATTAAGGTATGGAGTGCTTTTATGAAAAAGTTGGGCATAGGGAGATTTAACCGGTATACAAGGTTGTTTAAAAATAGATCTTTTCCAACTGAGGTATTTGGGGTTTTGTATTATTTTCGGATTTGAGGGATAGGTTGGGATTGGATAGGCAGGATTTTTTTAAATACCTGCAGATAAGGAGTTTTCTAGGGAGTAAGCATGGGGGGCAGGTGGGGTTTAACAGAATTGAGATCATAGAGAAAATAAGATTGGGGGGGATCGTTCAATACGAAGTTTCTATGCCAGCTTTTTAGATGCAAAGCAGGATGATATGGATAAGTATAGTGATACATGGGCGGGGAAACTGGAAGGCGAGATAGGGTGGTTTCAGGACTCACTGGATTTAGAACGGACAGTTCTCTGCTCTGCGTCGTTGCAGTCGCAACACTATAAAACCCTGTATTCACTCTACTATACCCCGGCCAGGATAGAGAAATGGGGTGGGACTACAGGCATTACCTGCCCGCGTTGCAATTCAGTAGAAGCAGATATAATACATATGTTTGCACTATGTCCACAGCTGCACACACTCTTAGGGGAGATAGAGAATTTCTTTGAGGTTTCCTTAAGTATTAAGATAAGTCTTAAACCTGTACACATATTGTTAGGAGTAGTCCCTGAAGATGGTATCCCGCAGTGAGATTTCATCTTTGTTGCCATGGCTGTGTATAGGTTATGCATAGCCAGGGCCTGGTTGGATAAGAACCCCCCAGGTTTGCAAACATGGTTGTCTAATTTATTGGCAGCATATAATTTAGAAAAACCCATTTATGCAAGGAAAGGCAGGAAAGGAAGACAATTGGGGTTACGAATTTGGGAACCTATTAGTAAATGGCGGGCGGGGTTGGGGTCGTCATGAGGATTTCGGTAATTTCTGGGTAATGTTTAGGAAATATCTGTAAGTAGGATTATGCATGAGGCATTGGGATTTCATTTGCCGGAATCAAAGACGAAGTACTGTTATGTTTATGTTTATGTTTATCAATTTATGGTTTTGAAAATTGTGGCGCTCTGTCTAAATAATGTGCTGAATGGAAAATAATAAATATATTTTTAAAAAAAAGAAAAACTCGAAAGATTACAATTAACAGTTTCTGAGAATCCTGTCATTGAATGGATAATTCATGGCACCATTACGATACCAGTGACGTCTTTCCTGTTTCAGTATTGTCTGGAGCATATACCAGCAGGCCTGTATGAAAGGTTGGGTAAAGAATACATTAAGTCGACCTGGGTTTTACCATACACACACAAATGTTGGAATGGGGACATGAAGTATTCCTTAGTGGTAAGAATTGTAAAAACTCACTAAGTGGTACACTTTTGTGCCAGGGTATTAATTTGCACGGAGCCTGCAAAGGTTCTGCAAATAATCTCTTACCCTCCACAGCGATAGTACCGATTTTCAAGCAGCTATCCAATGGCAGCTGCGTTATGCTTAATGATCACAACTGTTGGTGTTATGTGGGAATCTAGTAGCCTAGTGAAATTTCATGCCCATATATAGGTATAATTCATCCAATCCTGATATAGGCATAGGAATCATTACCTTACTTAGTCTTAGCCTGTGCAGGCCAAATATGGCATGCCTACTTCCACTAAACTCCCAGAATCCACAACGATTTCTTGGAAAAACCAGCCTTCAGCAGTCAGGAACTTCCCCCTGCTTGAATACTAATTTATCCAAGAACTCCTGGAGTTTTCAAGGTACTGAGGCACTAGTGACGATATTATGTCCAATCTTACGTCAAACTCGACACCTTCAAACTATGAATATGCCTACATTTGCCCAGTCAAACACACGGTGGTTCAGGAGCAGATCGACTAACTACTTGCCCGACACCCTGCTGTTGCAAGTGCCAAAGGAAGCAGACCCTCCAACTGACGCATTGAGAAGACGCTGTCTTTTCTCTTGCCGAGAAATCCAGCTCTGGTGTTTCCAGGCTACCCTTGCGGGTTACCGGGAGATCGAGTCCTGAGAGAGAGATACAAGACCTCTATCATTCTGAAACCAAGGTACGGAGCTGATTAGACCCGTAGAGAATTCTTGGAACAGATTCTTGGCAGAAAATTACTAGACTTAAGATACTTCACACTTACTCCTCCCTCGTACTAGACGTAGCATAGGTTCACCGGGGTAGGTGTATTTTAGAAGCACCAGTTGAGTACTTTTAGCCACTATTTTGTCACTGTATGTATTTTATGCATTTTATGTATTCTATGTTTGTGGCTTAGAAACCATATCATGCTCTTACAGTACTATTTTATAACACAATTTGTATTATATGCATTGTACTTCTTAACTAGCATTTCAATTGTATCAGTGCATTTCTTATGCTTAAGAAATAAGACTTGTCAATAAATACTTTTTTTGAAAACGCCCGTCTCTCTATTTCTAAGCAACTCTGGAGAAACGAAGCATGCACATCTGACTGAGTGAAATAGCTGTCTATTGTTTCCGCGACTCTAGAGATACGTTTCATTCTGGGGAAATAAAGTTGTCATGTTATATGGTTGTCAGAGACTAATCCCTTCTTGTACTTTCGAGAAAGTTTCTTGTGACCTCTGAGCTAGCTGGCACTCACAATAAAGTCTAATATATTCGGCAGAGACCTAGTCGACTTAAGTCCTACGTCTAAGCTGCAGGAAATATTATTCCAATACGCAGAGCCTATTGGGAATATAGGAACTACTCTGCAATGTGAAGGAACACCTAGTTACAAGACCCACAGACTTGTGGGTTAGTGTTATTAACGTGTGTACTATCCTTAACAAACTTCGTTTAAGCTCAGGTTTTTCACTATGAGTCAGGTGATGTCCGAAGAAGACATTGTCAAAAGTCAGGTGATGATTGAATAGAACAAAGTGTAGGCCAGCTCACGTGCCAGAGTGCTACCACAAGGTTTTTATACTTGCTTGCTTTGTATCAGACATGTCGTGCAATGAGCATACTCTCAGAGGACTGCCCTTCCTTTTCTAGTTGTAGTGTTTGTGCTTATGTGGATGATAACGCTGGGTTTCAGAATACAGATCTCTCTCCCTTAGAAGATGGTATGTCAGGCCGTTCCCCTAAGCTGTTGCCAGGTTGGGGTGAGGTAGTGTATCCGTAAACTATGAGTAGGGAATTTATCATTTTTGCTCTTTTTTCCTTTTGACACTGTAAAGGTCTTGTGATGCGGCATTGGCCACACACGTTATCTGGTATTGTTTGAAATTGTATGTAGTTGGAGACTCCTGTAATTCATGTTCCTTTTTTTTGTGCTCTGTCATTTCAGGTACACCCATATCATCCACAACGATTGGAAGATTACTGGTTTTGTATTGTGAACATTTCCCTTTGTTCTTTTTTCTTATCACATTGTTTTATAATGCAGCAGCATTTCCTTTTTGGTCCTGACGAAAGCCATGATACCATTCTGGGTCATTTTTGGCAGAAAAATGTTGACCAAATTGCGTCTACTATATGCAGTAATGTTTTCAAACTCTAAAATGCTCTGTTTTTAATCCTAAAGAACAATTGAAGGACAGAATGCAGAAGAATGTCATACTTTCAACCCAGTACAGAGATCTGGGCCTAAATCCATCATTATCTTGCTCACCATACCATTCCAGTTTAGACCTGGCCATATGTAAATCAGTCTTGACCCTGTGTCTTATGGGAACAGTCCAGCCCGAACTGCCAGGCAGGTCCTCCCTGGACTGGAAACAAGCATCCTAGGACCGGGTTTGGGCTTTCAGCCAGGATAGCTTGACTCCAGTGGCATGGAGAGCACTGGACCCACGTCTGGGCATACCCATCCCACTCGGGGTGACAAATGCAAAAACAACAGTTGATGGACTGAATGCAGAACAATTTCATACATTCAACCCAGTACAGAGATCTGGGCCTGAATCCATCCCTGTTTTCCTCAACATGCCTTTCCACTTTGGACCCAGCCATATGCAAATCAGTCTTGACCCTGCACCCAATGGAAACAGTCCATCCCAAACTGCCAGGCCAGGTCCTCACTGGACTGGAAACAAGCATCCAAGGATCAGTTTCGGGCTTTCAGTCCTCATCAGCCAGGATAGCTTGACTCCAGTGGCATGGAGAGCACAGGACCCACGTATGCCCTGAAACGGGTCCCAGGATGCTTGTTTCTGGTCCAGGGTGGACCTGGCTTGGCTGTTCAGGATGAACAGTTCCCATAAGGAACAGGGTCAAGACTGATTTACATATGGCTGGGTCCAAACTGGGGTGGAGTGTTGAGCAAAAGATTTATGGATTAAACCCAGATCCTTGTGACTAGGGGTGAATGTTTGCATTGTCCAGCATTCTGTCCATGAAGTGTTTCTTTTGCATATATCACCCTAAGTGGGAAGGGTATGCCCAGACTTGGGCCCGTTTCTCCCTACACCACTGGATTCAAGCTAGCCTGGCTGAAGAAGTGTGATGATATGAAACCGGTCCTAGGATGCTTGTTTCCGGTCCAGGAAAGACATGGCTTGGCAATTCGGGCTGGACTGTTCCCATGAGGCACAGGGCCAGACTGATTTGCATATTTTAATATAGGACTCCTTCTTCAGTTCATATAGGTCTCTCTACAGTCATACTCTTCTTTGCTCAGACCCGAGGTTATTTTGTGTATTAGGAGCATGGGTGTTCCCAAGCATCCACTCATGGACTCTGGTGCATTCCCAGATTACTTAATCAAATTTAGGGAGAAAGAAGAGGATATGATCCATTCAGCTTACTTGTACTGTATCCAAAAATCAAGTGGGGAATGGATCACTTGTCCTGCTTAACCTAGGGTCAGCAAAATCGTCGTGTTCGGTATCACAATAAAAAAACCCTCAAACACGTGTAAAAGATGGATTATGGCGGTTATATCTTGATCCTCCGCCTCTTAATCACGTGTCAGCATCATCATAGGGTTAGTGAGCATGCTTTCTCCACCCGGAGATAAGACCCTGGTTAGTCTGTAGTGATCAGTGATATTAGGGTCATATGTGAAAGAATAAAAATAAAAATACTCTTACAGCCAGTGATTGATTTAATGGTTCTGGATTCGAGATGTTGATTAAAAGTAAAAATTGCGAGCGTGCTGAGATTGAGTTAAGAATCTCCCGCACTCTTGATTGTCCTTTATTTTAAAATGGTCGACATGTTTCAGCCCTCGTTACGCCTGTGAAGGTCGAGTGGGCTTTCTTCAGGACCAGTGTGAATGGTGCGAAGAGACAGGGATGTCTCAGAGTGTGTATGTCATGGAGAATACATTTTTATCTCAATGAAGGGTGGGAAAGAGATAGATTAATCAATTTCCGGGTAAGGTCCAAATGGTACCTGTAAAGTAAACAAAAAATTGTATTGGGGAAGAAAGGGTGGGGGGATATAAATATATACAATAGGGTTATGGTTAAACCCTAGAAAAGTGCATTAAGGTTAATTTAGTTAGCAATTAGAAAATGGCAATGTTCATTCTTACAGCGCTATTGGAAAAATGTAGGCAAAACCCCTCTACCCATTCCGGGTTGTAAAGGAAACAAACTTTTATAACTTAGTATGGCAAAATTTCTCCGCTCATTTTTTACAAATGTCTGCCTGTAAATTGGGATTGACCCTAAAGAGAATTACAAGAAAATGGGTATGCTAGGTTTATATTGCCCTGCGAGTCTTTGCGTTATTGGTTTGGCAGATGCGGTATTGAGAAGGTCTCATTGGAGGTAACTGGCATGTTGACATCTATAAATACTGTGTGAATGCTAATAGGGTCTAACGCTGGATTTTTGGAACGTTTGCCCATTGTTTGACATAAAACGGGGTGGGCTCAGAGTCACATCAAATTTCCAGTTCTGGACCCAAGGACCCCATATTATACCTCAGATGACATACCAGGAGTGTCTAAGACCCTTTTCTGGCCTCCAGGGGCGACTTTTTGAAGTTTTTGTGTTTAAGGAGGCAAAGTCACTTCTTCCACCCAGCCCAACGTGCTCAAAATCGGGTACAATCTCATGTTTTTCCCTTGGCTGGAAGCTGGAATTTTTTTTTCAGATAATACCAAAGGTAGACAGATCTAATGAAAGCATCCTATTCTGGCCTTTCTAACAAGTGTATTTATGTCTTGAACACTCAAAAGGTGTCTCTGATATCCAGTCTGAGTTATTTGACAAATTAGCAAATCTTGTCAAAAAAACTTTTTTTGACAATTTTTGCTAATTTTCGGTATCGACTCTCTTGACAGTTTGTGGGTCCTTGTGGACATCAGGAACCCAAATTATACCTCAGGTGATATAGCAGCAATGTCTGAGACACAATTCTAGCATCCATCCATCTGTTTTAGTTATATTTGTCACATTTTAGTTGTTCAGGGTACAGAGTCACTTCTTCTGCAGAAGGCTATGGTGCTTCATGTGCTCCAAGAGGTCAAAAAAATATATAACACAAAATAATTAAAAAAGTGTATAGATGCAACTGCAGTGTTTGGAATGCTATAAATGTGCAATTGTAGTGTCCTGTGTACCTCCAAAATGAATTTCTAACACCTTCGAAGTGCACCTGGAGCAAAAAATGGCTATGTCCCAAGGTGCATCAAAGCGTGAAAAAATGCACACAAATTGTTTAAAATAAAAACAATTGAGTGTTACAGTGGCTTACTTGCATTATAAACACACAATGAATGAAATAGAGTGAAAAAATAAAAATAAAGTCAGGAGGACATGGTCACGTTTGTGTCCGATGTCGTGGAACTCAGAGCTGGGTAAAAGTTTAGCTTGAGTGCCTTTCCCATGGAGATCAAAAATTTTATTGCATCAAAATCATTTAAAAACTATATAGGTGTAATTGCAGTGTCCTGAATGCTATGTAACTGCATTTGCACTGTTCTGTGTGCCTCCAAAATGAATTTCTAACACTTTTAAAGTCTCCATGAAGTGAAAAATGACTAAGTCCAAAGACATCATTGGTGCATCAAAGTGTTCAAAAATGCTCCAAAATGCATAAAAATCAGAAAACAACAAGTGCTACAGTGGCCCAATAGCATGCTAAACACATAATGAATGACCCAGAATAAATATATTTACAAATTACTTTGAAAATGCTATTTTAAATTTCAGGGGGACAAGGTCACGGAAGTCATGGAACTCCGAGTGGCGTAAAAGTTCAAACTTTGCCCCCCTTATGGAGGTCAAAATGTTCAATTCATCAAAATCATTTAAAAACGATATAGGTGTGATTCGAGTGTCCTGAATGCTATATAGGTGCATTTGCACTGTTCTGTGTACCTCCAAAATGAATTTCTAACACCTTTGAAGTGCACCTAGAGGAAAAAATGGCTGTGTCCCAAGATGCATCAAAGTGTGAAAAAATGCACAAAAATTGTTTAAAATAAAAACAATTGAGTGTTACAGTGGCTTACTTGCATTATAAACACACAATGAATGAAACAGAGTGAAAAAATAAAAATAAAGTCAGGGGGACATGGTCACTTTTTTGTCCGAAGTCGTGGAACTCAGAGCTGGGTAAAATATTTAGCTTGAGTGCCCTCCCCATGGAGGTCAAACATTTTATTGCATCAAAATCATTTAAAAACTATATAGGTGTAATTGCAGTGTCCTGAATGCTATATGACTGCATTTGCACTGTTCTGGGTATTTCCAAAATGAATTTCTAACACTTTTGAAGTCTCCATGAAGTGAAAAATGACCAAGTCCAAAAACTTCACTGGTGCATCAAAGTGTTCAAAAAAGGTCAAAATTTGGTTAAAATTAACAAAACATAGTGCCGCAGTGGCCCAATAGCATGCTAAAGACATAATGAATGACACAGAATGAATAGTTTTACAAAATACTTTGAAAATTCGATTTTCAATTTCATGGGGACAATGTCGTGGAAGTCATGGAACTCCGAGCTGGGTAAAAGTTCAGCTTAAGGGCCCTCCTCATGGAGGTCAAAAATTGTATTAAATCAAAATCATTTAAAAACTGTATAGGTGTAATTGCAGTGTCCTGAATGCTATGTAACTGCATTTGCACTGTTCTGTGTGCCTCCAAAATGAATTTCTAACACTTTTGAAGTCTCCATGAAGTGAAAAATGACTAAGTCCAAAGACATCATTGGTGCATCAAAGTGTTCAAAAATGCTCCAAAATGCATACAAATGGGAAAAACAGTGCTACAGTGGCCCAATAGCCTGCTAAACACATAATGAATGACCCAGAATGAATATATTTACAAATTACTTGGAAAATGCTATTTTAAATTTCAGGGGGACAAGGTCACGGAAGTCATGGAACTCCGAGTGGGGTAAAAGTTCAAACTTTGCCCCCCCATTTAAAAATGAATAGGTGTGATTGGAGTGTCCTGAATGCTATATAGATGCATTTGCACTGTTCTGTGTACCTCCAAAATGACTTTCTAACACTTTTGAAGTCTCCATGAAGCAAAAAGTGACTAAGTCCAAAGACCATTTGGAGCATCAAAGTGTTCAAAAACGGTAAAAAATGCATAAAAATGAAAAAAACAAAGTGCTACAGTGGCCCAATAGCAAGCTAAACACACAATGAATGACACAGAAAGATAGTTTTACAAATTACTTGGAAAAATCAATTTTAAATTTCAGGGGGACAAGGTCTCGAAAGTCATGGAACTCCGAGCGGGGTAAAAGTTCAACCTTTCCCCCTTACGGAGGTCAAAATTTTAAATTCATCAAAATGATTTAAAAACTATATAGGTGTGATTGCAGTGTCTTGGAGACATCCCACATGAATTGTAAACACATTAGGAGTATCTCTGATCATATTAATAATTAAATTCCTAAAGCTCCACCAGTGCTTCAAAGTGGTCCGAAACGCTCAAAAATGATGGAAAATGGAAAAAAAACATCATTTCCGAGGCTTTATAATATTCCTTAGAAAATGTATATCTTCTATTAATTTTAAATCCCTTTATTAAAAAGTTTCTCTTTTGTGCTCCACTGGTGCAACGGCTCAAGTCTGAGAAGCTGCACCAGTGGAGCAAAAGCTACACTGGTGTAGTCGAAGGTTGTGGTGTTGAAGCTGTCGTGGATTTCGGCGATCTTGCGGTGGGAGAAGATGGCCAGCGAGTCGCACAGTTCTTGTGAGGGCGGGATGTCGTTGGCGTTGGCGCTGGGGTTGGAGAGTTCCTTTACGATGCTGAAGAGCTCTTTGCTATCGTGTGCGTTGTTATCCAAGCGGTCTTTGAAGGAGGATCTCTTGGCTAATCTGATGAGGTGGTGATGTCTGCGGGTGGCATCCTTGTGGGCTGCGAGGTTGTCCGGTGTGCGTTCGTGGAGCCATATTTTCTCCAGTTTCGGGCATGCGCGTTTGGAGGTCTGGAGCTTGTTGGTGAACCAGGTGGCTCTCTTGCTGGCATGGCTGTTGGAGGGTTTCTTGAGCGGGGCGAGGGTGTTGGCGCAGTCGTCGATCCATTGTCTGAGGTTGCGGGCTGCGGCGTCTGGGTTGGTGAGGTCAGGGAACATCCATTACCACGCGGTTTTTACACCGTACTACTATTACAACGCGGGCTATACAACGCAAGTCGTTACTACGACTTGTGCTGGAGGGTGCTCTAGGCTAAGGAATAGTAGATTTACTATTCCAACACCTTCCCTACTGTACGTAGGCTGGTGTTGGAATAGTAAATCTTACTATTCCTAAGTCCAGCACCCTACAGCACAAGTCGTGGTAACGACTTGCGTTGTAAAGCCCGCATTGTAATGGCACGCGGGGTAAAAGCCAGCGTTGTATTGACATACAACCGTGGGGTCGGTGGGTGGGTTCTGGTCGAGGGTGGTGATCAGCCGGTCTTCGGTGACTTTGCTCCAGCAGCAGCGAGGCAGCTGTTGGGTGCGGTGGTGCGTGGTTGGTTTCTTGAAGGTGAAATTAATGCAGCGGTGGTCGGTCCAGTGGAGTTCGATGGTGTGGTCGAAGGTGACGTGGGTGCCTGTGGAGAAGACGGGGTCCAGCGTGTGGCCGGCGGTGTGGGTGGGTGCAGTGACGAGTTGTTTGAGGCCGAGGTTGGTGAGGTTGTCGATCAGGGTGGCGGAGTTGGTGTCGTTGTTGTTCTCGAGGTGGAAGTTCAGGTCCCCGAGGAGGATGTAGTCCTTGGAGGAGAGTGCGTGGGTGCTGGCGAGGTCGGCGATGGAGTCGCTGAACTGAGCCCGGGGTCCGGGCGGTCTGTAGATGAGTGATCCTCTGAGGGTGGTGTTGGGGTCGGTGTGGATCCGGAAGTGCAGGTGTTCGGTGGTGTGGAGGGTGTCATCTGCGTGGGTGGCGACCTTGAGGGTGGACTTGTGGACGATGGCTATTCCTCCTCCGGTTTCATTGGCGCGATTCCTGCGGGTGATCTTGTAGCCGTCCGGGATGGCTATGGCGATGTCGGGTGCCGAGGAGTCGTTCCACCAGGTCGCGGTCAGGAAGGCCACGTCTGAGGCGAAGGTGTCGAGCAGATCCCAGAGCTCGACTGCGTGTTTGCGTGCAGAGCGGGTGTTGAGGAGTATGCAGCGGAGGTGGTTGGGTCCAGTCCTTGGAGGTTTGGTGGTTCTGTCGCAGGTGAAGCTGCAGGTGCGGCAGGAGAAAGGTCCGTGGGTCTGTTTTGGGGTGGCCTGGAAGCAGGTGTGGTTTCGGCCGGCATTGAGTGCGTCGAGGCTGCTGGCGTCGTAGTGGAGACTGGTGTCGTGGCGTTTGCGGGGTCCAGGGGTTCTGGGGCTGGGTGCGGTCCAGGCGCGGACGGCGCAGATGGGCTTGCCTTAGGCGCGCCTTCGGCGCACCAGCGGCACAGCCGCGCAGCTGCCACCATTTGAAGGGGAGCTGGGAGGGAGGAGCAGCTGGGAGGCGGGAGGCAGGGGATGGCGAATGGGCATTGGGGGGTGCGGCAGCAGGGGAAGCAGCAACGGGAGGTGAGCAGTGGGCACGGGGCGAGGGAAAAATCAGGGGCAGCGATGGGAACAAAAGGCAAGAAAACGAGCACAATCAAGGAACAGAGGCAGGAAAAACGATACAATCAGGGAACAGAGGCAAGAAAAACCAGCACAATCAGGGAACAGAGGCAAGAAAAACGAGCACAATCAGGGGGCAGAGGCAGGAAAAACGATACAATCAGGGAACAGAGGCAAGAAAAAACTAGCACAATCAGGGAACAGAGGCAAGAAAAACGATCACAATCAGGGAGCAGAGGCAAGAAAAACCAGCACAATCAGGGAACAGAGGCAAGAAAAACGAGCACAATCAGGGGGCAAAGGCAAGAAAAACGAGCACAATCAGGGGGGCAGGGGCAAGAAAAACGATCACAATCAGGGAACAGAGGCAAGAAAAACGATCACAATCAGGGGGCAGAGGCAGGAAAAACGATCACAATCGGAACAGAGGCAAGAAAAACGAGCACAATCAGGGGGGCAGGGGCAAGAAAAACGCGCACAATCAGGGAACAGAGGCAAGAAAAACGATCACAATCAGGGGGCAGAGGCAGGAAAAACAATCACAATCAGGGAACAGAGGCAAGAAAACGAGCACAATCAAGGAACAGAGGCAGGAAAAACGATACAATCAGGGAACAGAGGCAAGAAAAACCAGCACAATCAGGGAACAGAGGCAAGAAAAACGAGCACAATCAGGGGGCAGAGGCAAGAAAAACGAGCACAATCAGGGGGGCAGGGGCAAGAAAAACGCGCACAATCAGGGGGGCAGGGGCAAGAAAAATTATCACAATCAGGGAGCAGAGGCAAGAAAAACGATACAATCAGGGAACAGAGGCAAGAAAAACCAGCACAATCAGGGAACAGAGGCAAGAAAACGAGCACAATCAAGGAACAGAGGCAGGAAAAACGATACAATCAGGGAACAGAGGCAAGAAAAACCAGCACAATCAGGGAACAGAGGCAAGAAAAACGAGCACAATCAGGGAACAGAGGCAAGAAAAACGATCACAATCAGGGAGCAGAGGCAAGAAAAAATTAGCACAATAAGGGAACAGAAGGCAGGGTCAGGACACACAGGCGGAGCTGTGTGGTGGGGGAGCGACCTACCAGCAAGGTCAAGGGTCGCTCACTTACTTGGGTGTGAGAGATAGTTGGGTGCCATGCCATAGGCAGCAGACGCTTACCTGGGTGCGAGAGATAGTTGGGTGCCATGCCATAGGCAGCAGACGCTTACCTGAGTGCGAGAGATAGTTGGGTGCCATGCCATAGGCAGCAAAGTCTTACTTGAGTGTGAGAGATAGTTGGGCGCCATGCCACAGCCATCAGAGGCTTACCTGGGTGTGATAGATAGTTGGCCGCCATGCCACAGCCAGCAGAGCCTTACCTGGGTGCGAGAGATAGTTGGCCGCCATGCCACAGTCAGCAGAGGCTTACCTGGGTGCGAGAGATAGTTGGCCGCCATGCCACAGTCAGCAGAGGCTTACCTGGGTGCGAGAGATAGTTGGCCGCCATGCCATAGGCAGCAGACGCTTACCTGAGTGCGAGAGATAGTTGGGTGCCATGCCATAGGCAGCAGATGCTTACCTGGGTGCGAGAGATAGTTGGGTGCCATGCCATAGACAGCAGACGCTTACCTGGGTGCGAGAGATAGTTGGGTGCCATGCCATAGGCAGCAAAGTCTTACTTGAGTGTGAGAGATAGTTGGGCGCCATGCCACAGCCATCAGAGGCTTACCTGGGTGTGATAGATCGTTGGCCGCCATGCCACAGCCAGCAGAGCCTTACCTGGGTGCGAGAGATAGTTGGCCGCCATGCCACAGTCAGCAGAGGCTTACCTGGGTGCGAGAGATAGTTGGCCGCCATGCCACAGTCAGCAGAGGCTTACCTGGGTGCGAGAGATAGTTGGCCGCCATGCCACAGCCAGCAGAGGCTTACCTGGGTGCGAGAGATTGTTGGGTGCCATGCTATAGCCAGCAGAGGCATACCCGGGTGCAAGAGATAGTTGGGCGCCATGCTATAGCCAGCAGAGGCTTACCAGGTTGCGAGAGATAGTTGGGCGCTATGCTATAGACAGCAGAGGCTTACCAGGTTGCGAGAGATAGTTGGGCGCCATGCTATAGACAGCAGAGGCATACCCTGCTGCAAGAGATAGGTGCGTGCCATGCCATAGGCAGCAAAGTCTTACTTGAGTGTGAGAGATAGTTGAGACAGTAAGACAGTAGCACCGCCCTTGTCCGCTGGTTTGATTGTCAGTGAAGCATCTGTGGTAAGATTGCGTAAGGCATCCTGTTCTTATTTTGGTAAATTGACAAAGTGGTGATCCCTTTCTTGATATAATCTCATGATGTCACTCTCCACTGCCTGCTCTGAGGTAAGTACTTTTGCAGGTACACTTCCTATTGGGGGGTTAAAAGTTGAAGGTTTCTTCAGACCTGTGTTTATGTCTAGTTGTGCCGATGTTTCTTTGGACTGTTTAGCAAAAAAGAAACTCAACCTGATCTTACAAAAGAATTTTGCCATTTCTATCTGGGTCACAAATGGATCTCCAGTCTGGGTAGTCACGAAGCCAAGGCCTCTGTTGAGTACTGTCTCTTCATCACAGGTAAGTATATGTGAACTTAAATTGATTATGAGACTGCCCCGTTGCTCGGGCCCGCCTGTTCTTGAGGGACCTTCCGCGCTTGCAAACTCTGTCCATCAATGGAATTCTGAGTAGCGTGGTGGAGCTTTTTGGCCGCTTCATGGAGTTCCACGTAGCACACCACCGCAAAGTCCTTCCGGGCCTAGTTATCTTCTCATGCCTTCCATTACACTGTTTCCATCTTTTAGCTTCCATTAACTTTGCAACCAGGCCTGCTACACATCATATGACCCAATGTGTCCATATGCAAACCAAAATGTAGACCAATCCCTTACTTTTTATTAGGCCTCACATTGCCCAATGCTTACATGCCCCATAGGTTAGGAGTTAAATATTTATTTTGCTTTTATAGAACTTGGGGTTGAGTAATTAGTGCGGGACTTAGTCTACAGGCTGAGGGTGGGACTTGGGAGGAAGTAGGTTATGATCAGGGCCATTTGAATTAATATGCTTTGCCATTAGATGTCCAAAAATAAAAAATGCTGTCCTACCTTGTTGCCTTAATTAATGTTACACAGTAAAATAAACTGTGCAGCATTAATTGAATACTCCATATTTTTCCATGCAATTCATATGCATATTTTGCAGTGCATGATTTTTTGTGGTGAAAGTGTCACCCCATGACTGTTTAACATTTTAGCCGTTTTAGTAAATCATTTATTTTTGATAATGGCGATGGTCATGATTAAGTCATAATCTATTGGTGTTGGATGGATGCACAGCTCAAAAGTTATTTGATATTTGAACCAAATTTGGGGAGGGTTCTGGTGCACCAAAAGGGTGGCGTCGAGGGTCCCACGACGTCAATACAATGCTGAGATAGTGAGACTAGAACAATCTAGAATCATCCCCCGTGGGCACTCGTTAAATCGTCTTCTGAATAAGGAAGACTTCCAGTTTGAGGTTTTTCTCAAATGTTCATTTTATTTCATGATTGACATTTAAAGTCTTTTTTGATTATTTTTGCAAACAATTTGATAATATCAGGCAATGTCCATTTCAAAATCACCAATGCATTTCGGGCATTAGATTCATGCCCTTCATCAGGGAGACGACACTACAAAAGATATATGATGAGTGACTGTTAATATATGATTAAAAACGGGTAAACAAACAGTTAAAGCAACATGGTTAACTCATTAGCATTAGGCTAAAAATGTAATGTACTAGTCAGTTGTTAAATTGGTTGGACTTCGTTGTACCAAAGACAGGTTATTGCAACAGAAAACATTCAAATAAAGAACAGTGTGTCAGTGTCACTTACATGCCTTTCCAAATCAGAGGTTCGAAGTCTAGAAGGAAAGTAAAGGGACTGGTTTACTATTAGTGCGGTCTGCGCGGTCTAAAAGCGTTATTAGAGGGATGGTCAGTGAGAAAAACGTTGGGATAAGACTAACCTGAATAGTTAGATTCCGGGTGTAAATAATCCAGTGCTCACTTCGGTAAATGCGGCACGAAGAAGACGCGCTTCCCTATTCAAACAGAGAGTTATCTGGTCATGTGGGTAGTCACATGACAAAAAGGATAGAAAAAAGACTAAACGTAGTTGGGTGGTTCCACTCGCTGAAGCGAGGGTAGATATCCATCTGCAGCTAGATGCCCACTCCAAAAGGTAAAACAATTTAGCACGAACTCATGTTTACCAGTTGGCAATATAATCTGGAGTATGCTACGCAAAAAAAATAAAAAAATAAAAAAATGAAATTAAAATCAAAGGACTCGATCCACTGTGTGTTGCATGTGGGGAGTGTGAGGTTGAGAGATTAGTCTGTTGCGCCACCGTAGTGGTGGATGGTATCAACGAGTGTTAGACCTTAAGCCTAATGTTAGTTAGGGATGAGTGTGATGAGTGTCCTGTGTGAAATATACCAACGCAATAGGCACAATAAATGATCATAGGAGCAATTAATTACAGGTAACATGCAAGTTCAATTCTCTCATTCAAGCCCATTGGCTTCTGGGTTGACAGTTTCTGGATCCATTGATTTTCTCTGCGGAGTAGATGGCTGGAATTGTCACGACCTTCAATTTTAGGAACAGTTTCCAACACAATGAATTTGATCTGTGAAATGTTATGTTTCTCTTCCGTGAAGTGCAGTGATAAGGCTGATTTGATATTTTTTAGTCTGATGTTTGACTTATGTTCAGTTAAGCGCACTTTGATGCGGCGCTCAGTCTTGCCCACATACATCTTGCCACACGGGCAACGTATCCCGTATATTAGGTTGCTTGATTCACAAGTTGCATTAACCTTGAGTTTGATTCGATGGCCTTTGGATGGGTGGTTTATGCTACTGCCTCTGATGATGTTATTACAGTGACCGCAGTTGAGGCACGGTCTAGTACCAGAGTAAGTGGTCTTGTCCGTGCTGGGGTTTTGTAGGATTTCTCCCAGGTTCTTAGCTCTGCTGAAAGCAAAAAGTGGTGGTTGGCTAAATGATTGTTTAAAATCAGGTTCAAGATTCAGAATTGACCAATGTTTGCGAATGATTTGTTTGTATCTTTTGCTGGCTGTTGAAAATTTTGATACCGCCACTATCCGTGACTGTTCTGTTTGTGGTTTGTAAGTGAGTAAGGTGGTTCTGTTGATGTTGTCAATTCTCTGTCTAGCTTGATTGACCACAGATGGCGGATACCCTCTTGCTAGAAACTTGCTAGTCATTTCTTGTAGTCGTACCTCCAAAGTGGTTTCATCCGATGTTATTCTCTTCACTCTCGCCATTTGGGAGAATGGTAAATTGTTGATTAGGTTTGGTTCATGAAAACTAGAGTGTAGCAGCATGTTATTTCTATCCGTAGGTTTCACGTAAAGGTCCGTTGTGAATCCCATGGGGGTTCTTGTCACTTTAACATCCAGGAAATTGACTTCAGTATTGGATGTGACCCATGTCAGTTGGATGCGTTGGTCGATGTCATTGAACTTCATCAGAGCATTGATGAGTTTCTCTTCGGTGTTAGTCCAAACGATGAAGAGATCATCGATGTATCTCACGATCATTTTCAGGTTGTCAGTCCATTCCTTGTTAGATAGAATGTGTTGGTTCTCATACCACTGCATGAAGATGTTAGCATACACGGGCGCTGCCGAATTGCCCATTGCCATCCCGGTGAGTTGTTGGTACCAGGTGTTGTCTATTTTGAAGTAACTATGATATAGTATAAAGTACATCAGTTCCATAAGGAAAGTTTGGAGGTCTCGATCCAATTCAGTTTGAAGGAGGGCTGCTTCCATCGCTTCAATGCCCATGTCGTGAGGTATGCTAGTATACAGACTCCGTACGTCTGCAGTGCATAGGATGATGTTTTCTGAGGGGTTCAGGGTCACCTTCTGGAGTTTTAGAAGAAATTGAGACGTGTCTTTGATGTATGTTTGCATTGTCTGTACCATGGGTTGCATGTATCTATCCAGTAGTTGTCCGATAGGTTCGTGGAGACTGCCTCGTGTGGACACGATCGGTCGCATGGGTGGATCAAATGTGTTCTTGTGGATCTTAGGGACCAGTCTAAGTGTTGGACTTCTGGGATGCAGGGTTATCAAGAAATTCTTCGTCCTCTCGTTTATGGTGCCGTTCGTGAATGCTGTATCAATTATGGATTTGAGGTTTTTTCGCTTTTGAAACCAAAGATGCCGATCAGATTTACTCCTTAATCAGGGAAGAACTTACGCAGGACAGCACAAGCCGATCTAAAGAGCAAAATATAAGACATTTATTGTACCGGACAACTACTGGATAGATACATGCAACCCATGGTACAGACAATGCAAACATACATCAAAGACACGTCTCAATTTCTTCTAAAACTCCAGAAGGTGACCCTGAACCCCTCAGAAAACATCATCCTATGCACTGCAGACGTACGGAGTCTGTATACTAGCATACCTCACGACATGGGCATTGAAGCGATGGAAGCAGCCCTCCTTCAAACTGAATTGGATCGAGACCTCCAAACTTTCCTTATGGAACTGATGTACTTTATACTATATCATAGTTACTTCAAAATAGACAACACCTGGTACCAACAACTCACCGGGATGGCAATGGGCAATTCGGCAGCGCCCGTGTATGCTAACATCTTCATGCAGTGGTATGAGAACCAACACATTCTATCTAACAAGGAATGGACTGACAACCTGAAAATGATCGTGAGATACATCGATGATCTCTTCATCGTTTGGACTAACACCGAAGAGAAACTCATCAATGCTCTGATGAAGTTCAATGACATCGACCAACGCATCCAACTGACATGGGTCACATCCAATACTGAAGTCAATTTCCTGGATGTTAAAGTGACAAGAACCCCCATGGGATTCACAACGGACCTTTACGTGAAACCTACGGATAGAAATAACACGCTGCTACACTCTAGTTTTCATGAACCAAACCTAATCAACAATTTACCATTCTCCCAAATGGCGAGAGTGAAGAGAATAACATCGGATGAAACCACTTTGGAGGTACGACTACAAGAAATGACTAGCAAGTTTCTAGCAAGAGGGTATCCGCCATCTGTGGTCAATCAAGCTAGACAGAGAATTGACAACATCAACAGAACCACCTTACTCACTTACAAACCACAAACAGAACAGTCACGGATAGTGGCGGTATCAAAATTTTCAACAGCCAGCAAAAGATACAAACAAATCATTCGCAAACATTGGTCAATTCTGAATCTTGAACCTGATTTTAAACAATCATTTAGCCAACCACCACTTTTTGCTTTCAGCAGAGCTAAGAACCTGGGAGAAATCCTACAAAACCCCAGCACGGACAAGACCACTTACTCTGGTACTAGACCGTGCCTCAACTGCGGTCACTGTAATAACATCATCAGAGGCAGTAGCATAAACCACCCATCCAAAGGCCATCGAATCAAACTCAAGGTTAATGCAACTTGTGAATCAAGCAACCTAATATACGGGATACGTTGCCCGTGTGGCAAGATGTATGTGGGCAAGACTGAGCGCCGCATCAAAGTGCGCTTAACTGAACATAAGTCAAACATCAGACTAAAAAATATCAAATCAGCCTTATCACTGCACTTCACGGAAGAGAAACATAACATTTCACAGATCAAATTCATTGTGTTGGAAACTGTTCCTAAAATTGAAGGTCGTGACAATTCCAGCCATCTACTCCGCAGAGAAAATCAATGGATCCAGAAACTGTCAACCCAGAAGCCAATGGGCTTGAATGAGAGAATTGAACTTGCATGTTACCTGTAATTAATTGCTCCTATGATCATTTATTGTGCCTATTGCGTTGGTATATTTCACACAGGACACTCATCACACTCATCCCTAACTAACATTAGGCTTAAGGTCTAACACTCGTTGATACCATCCACCACTACGGTGGCGCAACAGACTAATCTCTCAACCTCACACTCCCCACATGCAACACACAGTGGATCGAGTCCTTTGATTTTAATTTCATTTTTTTATTTTTTTATTTTTTTTGCGTAGCATACTCCAGATTATATTGCCAACTGGTAAACATGAGTTCGTGCTAAATTGTTTTACCTTTTGGAGTGGGCATCTAGCTGCAGATGGATATCTACCCTCGCTTCAGCGAGTGGAACCACCCAACTACGTTTAGTCTTTTTTCTATCCTTTTTGTCATGTGACTACCCACATGACCAGATAACTCTCTGTTTGAATAGGGAAGCGCGTCTTCTTCGTGCCGCATTTACCGAAGTGAGCACTGGATTATTTACACCCGGAATCTAACTATTCAGGTTAGTCTTATCCCAACGTTTTTCTCACTGACCATCCCTCTAATAACGCTTTTAGACCGCGCAGACCGCACTAATAGTAAACCAGTCCCTTTACTTTCCTTCTAGACTTCGAACCTCTGATTTGGAAAGGCATGTAAGTGACACTGACACACTGTTCTTTATTTGAATGTTTTCTGTTGCAATAACCTGTCTTTGGTACAACGAAGTCCAACCAATTTAACAACTGACTAGTACATTACATTTTTAGCCTAATGCTAATGAGTTAACCATGTTGCTTTAACTGTTTGTTTACCCGTTTTTAATCATATATTAACAGTCACTCATCATATATCTTTTGTAGTGTCGTCTCCCTGATGAAGGGCATGAATCTAATGCCCGAAATGCATTGGTGATTTTGAAATGGACATTGCCTGATATTATCAAATTGTTTGCAAAAATAATCAAAAAAGACTTTAAATGTCAATCATGAAATAAAATGAACATTTGAGAAAAACCTCAAACTGGAAGTCTTCCTTATTCAGAAGACGATTTAACGAGTGCCCACGGGGGATGATTCTAGATTGTTCTAGTCTCACTATCTCAGCATGATTAAGTCATACCATGTACTTCATTATGTAAATTCTGTGTGAGAAAAAAGACCCTGTAACAAAGAATCACCTAAAAAAAAATCTAGTAGCAATAGGGGACAAGCCACATTGTGTTACTGTCTGACTATATAATAAGTGCAGTACCACTGCTGAAGGCCAGGCCCCAGGTTCCCTGTGGGAGATAGCTGCTCCACTGTGCCCCCAGAAGATGGAACCATTGTGGTGAAGTATCACTGGAAGGTGGTCATGAGGTAGGAAGAGGAGGAAGCAGCCACCACCACAGCTTTCTCAAGCCAGCAGTTAGGAGCATTCTGACCATTCATTTACCACTACTGCAGGCAGCTGAGATCAGACTCCACAGCAACCACTCCCATCCCAATCACTGAGGACCTTCTGCAGCGAATCGTCAAAGGTTTGGAAGAGGTGAAGGGTACCCTGAGAGCTCTTCAAAGCACCGAAGGGACATTCTAATAAGGCTGGAGGCTATAGACGGACATTTCTTTTAGGAATGGGGTTGGACTATTGCCAGAGGTGAGGGTGTAAAGCACAGTTGGGTTTGGGGTAAATAGTTTAGTTTGTAGATGGGGACAGGATAGTAATTTTAGTTTCTAATTTAGGTTATTGTATTTTTTATGGTTTTAGCAGAGGGGGTAAGTCTGTTTTAGGATGTGAGGGCACAAGTGTAGATTTTGCTTTTAATATAAATAGGTTTATTTTTTTATTTGTTCTTTTTTATTTCTTACCAAGCATTACTGGTTAGCCTAGCATCCCTTATGTACACAGGAAGCTTCACCAATGAAGATATAGCAGTTGCTGAATTCACCACCTGGCCCATCACAAAGTAATTGCCTAATTGTGTCCATGCTCATCATCCTCTCTTTAGTCTCTCTCTACATGAGGTCACTCCTTTGCCAGGTTAAGTAGGTTACCTTCCTCCTTGTGATGTATTCCTATAGGTTCTGAATCGATCCCCCTATTCCTGACCCTATTCTGGTTAACCAAACCAACAAGTTAACTAGCAGTCAGCCCATGAGGCAGAAAACCCCCATGATGCAGATACCGTTATCTGACGCAGTCACACTACGGCACAGGAACGTGTTATCTGATTAGGTCATAACGCTTGCGATCTAATTAGACAAGCGATATTCCTCCAGCCCCTGATAAGGCATACGGAGTTCTCATAACAAATCAAACCTATGACAACCTGGGCAAAACCCTGCGGCCATTGTTTTGATTTCACCGAGAACTTCAGTAAAAGAATGTGCTAACGAGCAAGTCGTATGACATCCTTATTGACGTATCTTTGTCCATCCTTACGTCAATCTCGGCACCTTAAAGGTATAAATATTACCGATATTGCCCTATGCAAACACACGCGTGGTGACGAGACGGAGCAGCCATACTTGCCGAAGCGAAGAGCAGAGCAGACCCCGCTGGCGCAGCCCCGCCTTCCTGACGGGCTGAGAGAAGCTGCTTTCTCCTGCCGAGAAATCCAGCACCAGCGTTTCCGGGTAGCCCTCGCAGGCAGCCTGGAATATCAAGACCAGAGAGAGAGATACCATCCCTCATTCAACCTAGATTCCAGGTACAGAACTGAATAACCCCTCACAGAGAATTCTTTAGTTATTCACTTGGCAAAAACAAACTTAACTTAAACTGTAACTTTCTATTCCCGCCCACGTATTAGACTTAGGTCAGGTACACGGGGTAGGCGTATTTAGAAACACCAGTTGAGTACGTTTAGTCAAATGTATATGTGTATGTAATATATTTTATTCATTTTAAACATCTTATTGCTTAGAAACCATATCAATGTTTTTACAGTATTATTTTATACTATTGCTTTTAATGTATGTACTTTACTTAACTATAAGTATTGCAATAATATCGATCCATTTCTCTTGTATGAGAAAAGAGACTGTTCAATAAATAACACCTTTTTATTGAACACGCCCGTCTCTTCCTTTTCTCTACAATCTGATGAGACTAAGAATGCACGTACTGACTGAGTAAAATAAATTGCCTTTTGTTCACACGACTCTCGAGATATACTCTTGATTAGGGGAGAGCAAAGTTGTCATGTTCTATGGTTGTCAGAAACTAAATCCCTTCTTGTCTAATCAGGGAAGTTAAGTCCTCCTTGAACATTCGAGAAAGTTTCTAGTGAACTCTGAGCTAAGCTGGCAAACCCAAAACTTTAAGTCTAGTATCGACAGTAGTAGACCTAGTTAACGTCTGGTCTAGGCCTTTACTGCTGTAGGTATTATTCCAATGCGCAGAGCCTATTGGGATGATAGGCACTACACTACACTACAATAATCCCCCGCAAACTGCATTGGAAATCTGACCACGACCATGCCCAACACACTTTATTACTGAGAGAGAGGGGGTCCCAGTGAAATTAAACTAATAAACTCAAAATAAACACAAATGATGATACACTTAATGAGTCTACAATGTTTTAATCACAGAGTAGACACAGCCAGGATATAATATCGAACACTTATCAATTAGTCAATCTGGAATGGTTGAATAGTGCCCAAGAACAAGGGAAAGTGATAAAGTGAGGATAGTGCAAGTAGGGGAAGTGACATAAAAATCAGAACAAGATCTGACACATTTGCACATGAATAGAAATGCTCAAAAGATCATAAATCATGACAATCACTCAAATCGCATGCCCCACATAATACAAATTATGTAACATTTTTGATGGGGGCTGGAGAGCAGGGAAGTGATGTCGACGTTTCGACCCTCAGATAAAGCAGGACTTATTGAAACCCTTGCAGTGGGGTCTTCATCAGGACGGGTGGTGGGACTATCAACCTATTGGTATCAATAAAGGAGTCTAAGTTAATGGCCCCATTATGGAGCAAAAACAATAAATGAGACAATTATTCACTATGCACACATTACAAGGAGAGCCTACCTAAGTATTCGGGGCTCATCGTCTTGTAGTCATATTGGGAAAACCTCCATGTGAAGACTCGATTAGTCAAAAAAGTGTAAACACATAAGGTACACGTATTTTTATGTGTTAATCGGCAGGGAGAATCAAATGTACAGCATAAGTGCTGGGTCGGCACCACAGGAGACTTACAACTGATAAAATTCAAAAGCGCGTCGAGGCGGAAATCAGGAGAGGCCCGGGGACGTTAGGCAATGTAATCCACAAATTAATCTGAAAGAATAGGGAGACTACATCAGAAGGACGTAACCAGGGCCCAATACAGTATCGTATTGTTGGCGGCATGACCAAGGCTTACCAAAAAAGTCCGTATATATTATCGTCGTCCCCACTGGTTTAGAGAGCGCTGGAAATGAATCACATGTCGCTCGCTGGGGAGATGGGAGGCAAGGACATTGAGTCAATAAGAGCACGGGTCGACTCTTTGATAGTTTAGAAGAATGGAGAAAAATACCGCCATACCGGCAGGCATACCGGGAAAAGATTAGGTCCGGCGTCTTCACAGCACGCTGAAAACTAGAAGGCACGCTTCCTATTAGGGTCGTTACCATGGAGACCCGGTCAGGTGGCAATGACGATTCGATAGACATGGTGGAAAGACTCAGCATCGAGTGTGCTACGTGGCCAAAAAATATGATTATTACTATTAGTGGTCATGCTGGTGTGGATAAATCTCTACTATACTAGGAGAGTAGTTGTTGTTAATAGGGGAGATTCAACAAAAGGTTCTGTACAGCTAGGATTGGAGAGATTGTAAGTTGATACAGAGTAGTTAATGATAATGTAATGGCAATTAGATAAACATACCATATATTATTAAAAAGATGAGTGTAAATTAAGTTAAACAATATTATATACATGTGTTGCGCTACTATGCGAAGCCCAAGGATGACAATTAAGGACTTACAATTTTAAGGTGTACCTGTCGCAAGACGGTAAAGACCTTGATGACACATTCTCATCATTGATAAATCAAAAACATTTCTTAATAGGGAAAATGCACCAAAGGATTCTGTACAATTAGGAATGCAGAAATTGTAAATTAATACAGAATAATTAATGATGATGTATAGACAATTAAATAAACATAACATGAAAAGGTGGTGTAAATTAAGATAACCAATACTATGTACATGTGTTGCGCTACATTATAAATATATGAAGCCCAAGGTGGGGAATTAAAGACATAGAAATATGGAGGTGTACCTGTCACAGGACGGTAAAGACCTTGATGGCACAGTTTCATTATTGAGAGATCAGAAACATCTCAGGACTGAAGAGTCAGTGTAAAGTCGTGTCTTACTCGCAATTGCCAAACAACATATAGATAAAAGTGCAAATCTGAAATGGATTACTAGACATATATTGATATTGACATCTAAAAGACAACTCCTAGATAGGTGGTTAACAGGTGTTGGACAGTAGTCTAACAAATTCATTTTGGTGGAGTCTAAATAGACGGACCGTGCTAACGATGTATTAGGGCAATGTTGTTAACTGAGAAAATGAACTGTCATGTTCATTGAGACCTGTTTGTATTGAATTAGAGAAAAACATCAATTTAAGCTCACGTGTATTTAGTATTGTAGTAATATTACCACCCCGGGGTCCTAATGTAGCTTGCTCAATTATCACCCACTTGAGACTTTCTGGTGGATGGGCAGCCGATCTGAAATGATCAACAAGAGGTGCGCCCTGTACCTCACAGCGGACCCTGCTCATATGTTGGAGAATCCGCAGTTTTGCCCTCTGTTGGGTTTGGCCAATGTAAATTAAATTGCATGGGCATAATATTGCATAAATGATGTTTGAGGTATTGCAATTACTGAATGATTTCAACACGACCTTGCGTTGGTTGTGTTCGAATTCTTTCGTCTGCAGTGTGGAGTCACAAGCTTTACAATTGCCACACCTGAAATGACCATTTACTGGAGGAAGATTCCATAGTGATGTTAGGGTAGGTTCAGCAGGGGTGGGAAGGAGAGAGCGTACTACAAAGTCTTTCACACTCTTCGCTTTTTTGAAAGCATGTAATGGAGTTCCAGAATGGTTGATGTCGTCTGAGATGAGTTCCCAATGCTGATTCACAATACGTTTGATTTTGTTGCTCTTGGTCGAGAAAGTAGTGACACAGACTAGGCGATCTTGTGCCTGGCTGACCCGGTTTTTTTGAGCCAGTAATTTCATACATGGCTAAATCAGCAACTACCTCACCTTTAATTCACGATTGAATCAGACAACCATACTGTGAACTTCCTCGATATTACCATATGTGAGGATCACGGTCACTTACTGACAACCTTATACCGAAAACCATCAGAGAGAAATTCCTTATTACAATACAATAGCCACCATCCCCGGGCCCTTCCCGACAATCTGCCTTTCGGACAATTTTTAAGGATACGCCGTAATTGTTCTAACAAAGAACACTACTTTGAACAATCGGATGACTTGTCCAATCTCCTGAAACAATGGGGCTATCCCAGGAGATTGATCACTAAAGCCCGCAAAGGAGCCTGGTTCTATCCTCGAGATAAATTACTGGCTCAAAAAAAACGGGTCAGCCAGGCACAAGATCGCCTAGTCTGTGTCACTACTTTCTCGACCAAGAGCAACAAAATACAACGTATTGTGAATCAGCATTGGGAACTCATCTCAGACGACATCAACCATTCTGGAACTCCATTACATGCTTTCAGAAAAGCGAAGAGTGTGAAAGACTTTGTGGTACGCTCTCTCCTTCCCACCCCTGCTGAACCTACCCTAACATCACTATGGAATCTTCCTCCAGTAATTGGTCATTTCAGGTGTGGCAATTGTAAAGCTTGTGACTCCACATTGCAGACGAAAGAATTCGAACACAACCAACTCAAGGTTGTGTTGAAATCATTCAGTAATTGCAATACCTCAAACATCATTTATGCAATAGTATGCCCATGCAATTTAATTTACATTGGCCAAACCCAACACAGGGCAAAACTGCGGATTCTCCAACATATGAGCAGGGTCCGCTGTGAGGTACAGGGCGCACCTCTTGTTGATCATTTCAGATCGGCTGCCCATCCACCAGAAAGTCTCAAGTGGGTGATAATTGAGCAAGCTACATTAGGACCCCGGGGTGGTAATATTACTACAATACTAAATACCCGTGAGCTTAAATGGATGTTTTTCTTTAATTCAATACAAACAGGTCTCAATGAACATGACAGTTCATTTTCTCAGTTAACAACATTGCCCTAATACATCTTTAGCACGGTCCGTCTATTTAGACTCCACCAAAATGAATTTGTTAGACTACTGTCCAACACCTGTTAACCACCTATCTAGGAGTTGTCTTTTAGATGTCAATATCAATATATGTCTAGTAATCCATTTCAGATTTGCACTTTTATCTATATGTTGTTTTGGCAATTGCGAGTAAGACACGACTTTACACTGACTCTTCAGTCCTGAGATGTTTCTGATCTCTCAATAATGAAACTGTGCCATCAAGGTCTTTACCGTCCTGTGACAGGTACACCTCCATATTTCTATGTCTTTAATTGCCACCTTGGGCTTCATATATTTATAATGTAGCGCAACACATGTACATAGTATTGGTTATCTTAATTTACACCACCTTTTCATGTTATGTTTATTTAATTGTCTATACATCATCATTAATTATTCTGTATTAATTTACAATTTCTGCATTCCTAATTGTACAGAATCCTTTGGTGCATTTTCCCTATTAAGAAATGTTTTTGATTTATCAATGATGAGAATGTGTCATCAAGGTCTTTACCGTCTTGCGACAGGTACACCTTAACATTGTAAGTCCTTAATTGTCATCCTTGGGCTTCGCATAGTAGCGCAACACATGTATATAATATTGTTTAACTTAATTTACACTCATCTTTTTAATAATATATGGTATGTTTATCTAATTGCCATTACATTATCATTAACTACTCTGTATCAACTTACAATCTCTGCAATCCTAGCTGTACAGAACATTTTGTTGAATCTCCCCTATTAAGAACAACTACTCTCCTAGTATAGTAGAGATTTATCCACACCAGCATGACAATTAATAGTAATAATCATATTTTTTGGCCACGTAGCACACTCGATGCTGAGTCTTTCCACCATGTCTATCGAATCGTCATTGCCACCTGACCGGGTCTCCATGGTAACGACCCTAATAGGAAGCGCGCCTTCAAGTTTTCAGCGTGCTGTGAAGACGCCGGACCTAATCTTTTATTTGGTATGTCTGACTGCCGGTATGGCGGTCTTTTTCTTCATTCTTCTAAACTATCAAAGAGTCGACCCGTGCTCTTATTGACTCAATGTCCTTGCCTCCCATCTCCCCAGCGGGCGACATGTTATTCATTTCCAGCGCTCTCTAAACCAGTGGGGACGACGATAATATATACCGACTTTTTTGGTAAGCCTTGGTCACGCCGCCAACAATACGATACTGTATTGGGGCCTGGTTACTTCCTTCTGATGTAGTCTCCCTATTCTTTCAGATTAATTTGTGGATTACATTGCCTAACGTCCCCGGGCCTCTCCTGATTTCCGCCTCGACGCGCTTTTGAATGTTATCAGTTGTAAGTCTCCTGTGGTGCCGACCCAGCACTTATGCTGTACATTTGATTCTCCCTGCAGATTAACAAACAAAAATACGTGTACCTTATGTGTTTACACTTTTTAGACTAATCGAGTCTTCACATGGAGGTTTTCCCAATATGACTTCAAGACGATGAGCCCAGAATAATTAGGTAGGCTCTCCTTGTAATGTGTGCATAGTGAATATTTGTCTCATTTATTGTTTTTGCTCCATAATGGGC
The DNA here is from genome assembly GCF_964261635.1 of Lissotriton helveticus. Lineage (NCBI taxonomy): Eukaryota > Metazoa > Chordata > Amphibia > Caudata > Salamandridae > Lissotriton > Lissotriton helveticus. The sequence continues at coordinate 18,415,121 of NC_136067.1, forward strand.
ACATTAACTTAGACTCCTTTATTGATACCAATAGGTTGATAGTCCCACCACCCGTCCTGATGAAGACCCCACTGCAAGGGTTTCAATAAGTCCTGCTTTATCTGAGGGTCGAAACGTCGACATCACTTCCCTGCTCTCCAGCCCCCATCAAAAATGTTACATAATTTGTATTATGTGGGGCATGCGATTTGAGTGATTGTCATGATTTATGATCTTTTGAGCATTTCTATTCATGTGCAAATGTGTCAGATCTTGTTCTGATTTTTATGTCACTTCCCCTACTTGCACTATCCTCACTTTATCACTTTCCCTTGTTCTTGGGCACTATTCAACCATTCCAGATTGACTAATTGATAAGTGTTCGATATTATATCCTGGCTGTGTCTACTCTGTGATTAAAACATTGTAGACTCATTAAGTGTATCATCATTTGTGTTTATTTTGAGTTTATTAGTTTAATCTCACTGGGACCCCCTCTCTCTCAGTACTTGAATATGACCCAGGTCCCAGCGACTACCTTTGGGTAAAACCCCCCTTCTCTATACCCAACACACTTTATTGGCTTCATC